>NC_040096.1:52963828-54327328 GCF_003369695.1 Bos indicus x Bos taurus | reverse complement strand
ACTTGACTACTTTGAAGGTGTTAAAAGAAACAGTCCTGTGAGACACACTGTCACATTCACGGTAAGGCTGCTATGGAGGGTAAAGTTTACTCTCTCACGCAGTTTACCACCTCTCAGATCCATGTGGAAAACATCTCTTTGTTCTTTGTATCAGTGAGTTGTGCCTCTCCTCAGGGTGGGTTTTATCTTACAGACACTGAGAAGCATGGAACTGTTCATGGTTTCCTTCCCGGTATGATTGACATAATTTCTAATTTTTGGCTCTCCTCCGGCAAATGAATAGCCTTGAGACATGCTTGCCTGTATTAATTTTTATTCCCGCCTTCCCCTCTTCCTTCTTTCCTTCCTAATCTCACACATGGGTTCATTTTATGTTTCTTGATTGCATACTTCTTTTTCTTCTCTAATTCATTCTTATGTTAAAATTTGGCTTTATTATATTTTGTGTTACTGTGTGAATTTTTGAGAAATATTTCACAGCCTTGCTGGTGTAAGGCAGGATATTCTTGCATAAGTACAAACAAGAATACATGACAGGAAGCATTCTGCCTGTAGCACTTCAAAGTCAAAACATTTTTCCCATTGGTTGATTTAAGTGAGTTTACAGTAAGAGTTGCTTTTGAAAGTGTGTCCTCAACATGACTCAGTATTACAGGAAATGTTTTTAACCTTTCTCTCCCCTATTGAGTTAACTTTACTTTGGTTTAAAAGTGTGTTTGGTTGATAAAGAAAGCCTGCAATTGATAGTTCTCACAGCAGTGTTTGCAATTAAAGTAGAAACTTGGGGTGAGGAGGTTGGGGAATGCGTAAGGAAGATTTTCCATATTCTTTTTTCCTTGTTAAGTTTTAACTCCGAATCCTACTTTTTCCTGACTTTAAAGTATTTGTTTGAAATTATCTGGAAATCTGAGTTTCTATCACTTAAAATACTTTCCTTTAGTAATCCTAGAATTAATAACAACAAAACATCTGAGCTAGCACATTTACTTTCTGATGTCTAGCTCTTTTGAATTTAATAGTAGATTAATTTATGGTTAACCATGCATTTAATTACATCGGATTTGTTATGAGATCTAAGAGAAGAGGAGTAATTTTTTTATGAAGACATTTTTTTTCCCTGAAATTTTTAGTGATTGTTGCAAAACTAGGAGGAGATGGGCATATTTTGAACAATGAAAGAATGAAATATAATAGAGGAATCCTACTTAATCAGGAATTTGTTCCCCTGCCACCCAGTAAGATGCCAAAAGAACCCAAGGGGGTTACTTTCTACAAGGGCTTATGGCTCCCATAGTAAGGTAGTAAGAAGGTAGAGAAGGATTTTCTTCATTCATTTGTTAACGTTCTACCTCATCACAGACACTAAGGTGAAGCTAAGGGAAAATGCGGAGAAGGCAATGGCACCCCACTCCAGTACTCTTGCGTGGAAAATTCCATGGATGGAGGAACCTGGTAGGCTGCAGTCCATGGGGTCGCTAGGAGTCAGACACGACTGAGTGACTTCACTTTCACTTTTCACTTTCATGCACTGGAGAAGGAAATGGCAACCCACTCCAGTGTTCTTGCCTGGAGAATCCCAGGGACGGGGGAGCCTGGTGGGCTGCCATTTCTGGGGTCGCACAGAGTCGGACACAACTGAAGCGACTTAGCAGCAGCAGCAGCAGCAGGGGAAAATGATGATTCTGAGCAGGAAGAAGACACTTGGGTTGGTCCTACCTTTCTTCATCAAGAATGACCAGGCTTTTTGCTAAAGACAGCTGCTCAGCAGTCATATTTCTCTAGATCCATGAGAGCATTATGTAGTCAGGGGCAAGGCTTCCTTTCTGTGGCTGAGTTCTCTGTTGTATGGAATCAGAGCTGGTGGGGAAGAGAAACTCCAAAGGAAGGTTGTGACATGGTCTCCCTCCATCTCCAACACACACACACACACACACACGCTCTCTGCAGTGGAGAGAAATTTGCCATGTTAAACTCTATACTCAACCCTTAGGGGGCTTGAGGCAGATATCTATCTCAGCCTCTGAAGATGTTAAAAATTGGAGACTAGAAGTACTGGAGTTGGCATAAATCGCATTTATGAAAAGAACATCTTATTCATAAGGACATAAAATATTTATTAAGGAAAGAGCATGATTAAGATAATATTCTGAGGTATGTCTTTTTTATTCTTTCTCTATTGTCCATATTTCCTTCCAGGGAGTCAAACGGATAATGTGCCCTCTTGTGCTTGTTGTCTCAGGGGAAGGATGTAGCAGGCCAACCAGGAGAATGTTGGATGTCAAACATTGCCCCTTTCTGGCTTATATCTCCTCAAGACTCAACCCCAGAGTTAGGAGAGGATTTGTGGGTGCAGACATAGTGTCTCATCCAGGAGGGAAGAGAGGAGCTCTCCTTCGTGTCCGCCATTGTGCCAGCCAAGTCACAGAGACTGGGGAGGGGTGAGCCTCCGGCATCATCCTTAGCCTTTTCTAATATAGTTTGCTGATAAGATATTAACATCTTTACCCTAGGACTTACCAATCCAGAAGCTCACTTGGGCCTCCAGGAATCTTTTGCACGGCTGCCTGCGGTCCTGTCTGCCTCTCTACTGCATACAGCTGTTTTCTCTTAGGGCCTTTGCTGCTCACCTAGTGGTCCTGCTGGAGAGCAGAGGAAAGCTCTTCCGTGCTCTGCAGACCCACAGAGCTCTGTTTCTCTCTCTCTCTCTGACTCTGTTTCTCGCTCTCTGGTGTGCTCTCTCTCTGACCATTCGAAGAAGGAGTCCTTTCCCCTCCGCTCCCCCTGGGGGAAATCTCTTTCCTTTCTTCTTTCTGGCTAGTAGCTTGTCACTGTTGAGGGTTCCCATTTTTAAAATCTTGTCTATGGTGCTCCAAAATTTAGGCTTTGGTAGAAAATAGGAAAATTGTAGGCTGCTTTTCCCCTTTTTCCATATTTATCTTGAGCAAAGAGCACAGTCTACTTGCTTACTTGAATTAAAGGAAGGAAAAAGGGAAGATTGCAGGGAGAAAAGAGTAATTTCAGATTGGTATTTAAAAATATTATCCTAACCAAACAGGGGTATGAGGTATGTACATGAGAAGTGCAGACTAGTCATAGGAAATTTGGCAAATGTTTACTTAGTCCATCTGTCCAGGAACTACTGGAAACATAAATTTTCCTTTCTTCTCACCATGACCTTATACACTTTTAGTATTTTTCAAGTTGGGTGGTATCAGTGATACTTCCAGCATTTAGTAAGTGAGTGCAGAAGGTACTGCCTTCTACAATCTGTGGAGCCTAAACACATTGCAGATTGTAATGTATTGGTCTTCTAGTTTCCAAATAATATGTGCACTGAAGAGGGGAAAGGAATAGGACAGAGAATGGAGGTGGAGGAATGCCATTCCTTCCACATTTCAGGACAATGCAAAGTTTAATCTCTTAATGTGAGGAAGCTACTGAGTCCTGTCTATATTTACAGCTACTTTTTATGAGTGGCCTTATAGCTTCTTGCTATTTCTGATCTGTAGTCTCTGTATTTAACCTTTGAGATTTTCCAGTTTTTCCCTCTAATTTTGAGCTTCTATTAGGGCAAGGTTTCACATAAGAGGTTTACTTGAAAGCTTTTGATTTAGCCCTTTACCCAAAGACCCAGCTTTGATGTAAAGCTGTGCTCTTTGTGAAGTCTGTCCTTCCCTCATACATAAACTCCTTTTGTTTATACCTGGGCCTGAAATGTACCTGATGATCTACTGAGCCACCATGTAAAGGAGCTCTGAAAAGTAGAGAAAATGATTGTGCTGGCAGCTCCTGAAGTGTTCCTACACTGTGACTGAAGCAATTCAAAACCTCCCCACTGCATTGCCCATAGCTGATGTATCCCCAGGAGGGCTGCCTTCCTGGGAGCTGGCACTGGCACCACTATGGTTTGGGTTAATGTGTCTGAATGAGGAGGCATTGCTGTTCTTCAATTCCTGCTTTACTTTGAAACAGGTGAGGGATACCTATTGATCAGTTGGCTCCAGGAGAGGGGTCTTGCCAAAATGAGTCTACAGGCGTTTCCAACAGAGCTCTTTATGTCTGCGGTGTGCGATGGCCAGATATACACCAATCCCAGGGTGCTTTTTAATTGGAATGGCTGTTCAAACAGTAAGCATGATTCCACAGTTTTCATTTCCCCTAGCTATGCTCTAGGCTTTTGCTCTTTGACTAGGAGAAAGAACAGTTTATTTTTTAATACTGAATTCTCTTTTCTGTTTGAAAACAGCCCATAGAATGTTTTTAAAGACGTTCAGGAAAATGGGAATGATTGACTCAATTATCTATGCTAGAGGAAATTAGCAGATTATAAAAAAACAAAGCATGTTGATGTATGGCAAAACCAATACAATATTGTAAAGTAAAAATAATAATAATGAAAAAAACCCCAAAAACAAAGGAAACTCTTTTAGTCCCAATTACTATAGGGTATCAGCAAATCTACCTTTTCTTTTGAGAGCAAAGATTGCTGAGGAAGCAGAATATGTTCACCTACCAAGCATTCAAGGATATTTAAGAAAAAGGGTCAGTTGAAGGGTTCTTTGAAAAGAAAGTACAGTGTCTGGGCCTTCTTCCCTCCATGCCCACTTGAGGTCTACATCTGCCTGTGGTGGAAACAGCCTTGTCCAAGCCTTAGGAGTTCAAAATTCTGGCAGCCTGGTTCTTACTAATTGAGTCATCTTGAGCAGGTTATTTTGCCTCTCTCTGCATAGTTTCCACATCTGTAAAAATGGAAGAATGATAATGGATTCGATGCTATTACTCGCCAAGAGCTTTGAAAATACCTGGCATCAGGTTACCTGTGTTGTCTGCTCATGTTGCCCTTAGACTGCCTTGCAGTCTGGCGGCCTCGCCCTGTGTGATCTCACCCTCGTGTCTCAGATCTAGGTGTGAAAGGGGAGAACGCTCCAAAGTGTTTTATTGATCTATCTTACTATTGCCTGGAGATTTATGTCTATTATTACTGATAAACCTTTGTGTGGCCTGTATGTTTACAGAGAATTTTTACTTTCTTTACAGAGTTTTATGTTCATACCAATATTGTATTGTTAAGAATTGGTAGGATGCAGTGTCTGCAAAATGGTAGGAGGTTTTTTTTTTTTTGCCATTATCCCTCCACAGAGTATTGATTTTGACAGTCATCACAGATGAGAATACCCAAGTAGGAGTCTGGGAGTTTCAGCACAACTTTTCTTTAATTATTAATTTTTGTTGGAGTACAGTTGCTTCACAGTGTTGTGTTAGTGTCTGCTGTGCAGTGAAGTGAATCAGCCATATGTATACATATATTCCCGCATTTTAAAATTTCCTTCCCATTAATGCTCTTCACCACAGAGCATTGAGTAGGGTTCCTTGTGCTATATAATAGGTTCTCATTAGTTATCTATTTTATATACAGTAGTGTGTATATGTCAATCCCAATTTCCCAATTCATCCCAACCCTCCCTTCCCCTCTTGTTAACCATAAAATTATTTTCTATGTCTGTGACTCTATTTCTGCTTTGCAAATAAGTTCATCTGTACCATTTTTCTGGATTCCACATATAAGCATTAGTATGTCTTTTTCTTTCTGACCTACCTCATTCTGTATGACAGTCTCTAGGTCCATCCATGTCTCTATAAAGTGACATTACTCTGTTCCTTTGTATGACTTGAGTACATCTACATTGTAGATGTGTACCACATCTTCTTTATCCATTCATGCTGACAGACATTTAGGTTGCTTCCATGTCATGGCTATTGTGGATAGTGCTTCAGTGAATATCAGGGTGCGTGCATCCTTTTGAGTTATGATTTTTTCCAAACACATGCCCAAGAGTGGGATTGCTGGGTCATATGGTAGCTCTGTTTTTAGTTTTTGTTTTAAGGAGCCTCCATACTTTTCTTCTTAGTGGCTGCAATTTACATTTCCACTAACAGTGTAGGAGGGTTCCCTTTTCTCCACACCCTCTCCAGCATTTACTGTTTGTAGATTTTTTAATGATAGCCATTCTGACCAGTATGAGGTGATACATTATAGTTTTGGTTTGTATTTCTATAATAAGTAGTGATGTTGAGCATCTTTTCCTGTGTTTATTGAGTATCTGTATGTCGTCTTTGAAGAGATGTCTATTAAGGTCTTCTGCCCATTTTTTGATTGGGTTGTTTGATTGTTTGATATTGAGTTGCATGAGCTGTTTATGTATTTTGGAGATTAATTCCTTGACAATTGCTTTATTTGCAAATATTTTCTCCCATTCTGAGGGTTGCCTTTTCATCTTGTCTGTGGTCTCCTTTGCTAAGCAAAAGCTTTTACATTTAATTAGGTCCTGTTTATTTTTGTTTTTATTTTCATTACTCTAGGAGGTGAGTCAAAAAGATCTTGCTGCATCTTAGGTCAAAGAGTGTTTTCACTGTCTTCCTATAAGAGTTTTATGGAATCCAGCTTTACATTTAGGTCTTTAATTCATTTTGAGCTTATTTTCGAGTATGGTGTTAGGGAGTGTTCTAATTGCATTTTTCTTTTACATGCAGCTGTCTAGTTTTCCTAGCACCAATTTTTGAAAGGATTATCTTTTCTCCATTGTATATTCTTACCTCCTTTGTCATAGATTAGGTGACCATGGATGTTTGGGTTTATCTCTGGGCTTTCTATCTTGTTCCATTGATCTATATTTCTGCTTTTGTGCCAGTACCATAATGTATTCATCACTGTAGTTTTGTAGTATAATCTGAAGTTTGTATAATCTGTAGTATATAATTCCTCCAGCTCCATTTTTCTTTCTTAAGATTGCTTTGGCTATTCAGGGTCTTTTGTGTTTCCATACAAATTGTAAATTTTGTAGTTCTAATTCTGTGAGAAATATCATTGGTAATTTGATAGGGATTGCATTGAATCTGTAGATTGCTTTGGGTAATAGAGTCATTTTCACAATATTGATTCTTTCAATGCAAGAACATGGCATATCTCTCCCACTACTTGTGTTGTCTTTGATTTCTTTCATCAGTATCTTATAGTTTTCTGAGTACAGGTCTCTGACTCCTTAGGTAGATTTATTCCTAAGTATTTTATTCTTTTTGTTGTAATGATAAAGGGAATTGTTTCTTGAATTTCTCTTTCTGATTTTTCACGGTTAGTATATAGGAATACAAGAGATTTCTGTGTATTAATTTTGTATTCTGTAGCTTTCCCAAATTCATTGTTTAGCTCTTGGAGTTTTCTTGTGGCATCTTTAGGATTTTCTACTTATAATATCATGTCATCTGTTAACAGTGATACCAGCATAACTTTTGGAACAAACAATTTAAGATCTGTTACATTGAAGATGGTAAGAAGAACAGATTTATGGTACCCATGTTGCTTCTTGCCCAAGGTGGCACAGCTCAGTGCCCAGGAGATTCCCTTATCCTGAGGTTTCTTCCATGGGGGAAGGAGAGAATTTTGAAATCAGCAAGAGAAAAAAAGCTTGTCACATGTTAAAGAATCCCAATAAGGTATCAGAGGGTTTCACAGCAGAAATCTTGCAGACTGGCAAAGAGTGTGATGATATATTCAAAGTACTGAAATGAAAAAAGCTACCAACAAAGAATACTTTACCCTGCAAAGCTGTCCTTCAGAATGAAAGAGACATAGACTTTTGGAGTCCAAAAAAGCCTTCAGAGTGCATCACCACTACCACTTGACATACTTTACAAGAAATGTAAAAGGAACTCAAGCGGAAACAAAAGGACATGAATTAGTAACATGAAAACATGAAAACACAGAACTCACTGGTAAGAGAAGTATACGGTCAAATTCAGAATATGCTGTGTGTGTGTTATTTGCTCAGTTGTGTATGACTTTTTGTGACCCCATGGTCTGTCCATGGAATTCTCTAGGCAAGAATACTGGAGTGGGTTGCCATTCCCTTCTCCAGGGGGTCTTCCTGACCTAGGGATAGAACCCAGGTCTCCTGTATTGCAGGCGGATTCTTTGCTGTCTGAGCTACAAGGTAAGCTCTAATACACTAATACTCTATAATCAGAATATACTAATACTCTATAAATCACTTAACTCTAAAATAAAGGTTAAAAGAGAAAAGAATTAAAAATAACTATTGCTCTCTTGATGTTTTGATGAATACACAACATAAAAAAATGAAAATCATGATACCAAAAAATAAAATACATTGGGGGAAGTAAAAAATGGACTTTTTAATATGACTGAAGTTGTTTTAAGAAATAAATGGCTTCCAAATTGAAAAGGAAGAAGTAAAACTTTATTTTCAGATGACATATATGCCCTCCCTCTTGGACCTCCCTCCAACTCTCCCACTCCATTCCAACCATCTAGGTCATCATAGAGCACTAAGCTGAGCTTCCTGTGCCATACAGAAGCTTCCCACTAGTTATTTTACACATGGTGGTGTATTTATGTCACACCTAATCTCCCAGTTCAGCCCACCAGCCCACCCATCATGTCCACATATCCTTTCCCTACATCTGTGTCTCTATTACTGCCCTGGAACTAGATACATCTGTACCGTTTTTCTAGATTCCACACACATGTATTAATATACAATAGTTGTTTTTCTTTTTCTGACAGACTGTACAACAGACTCTAGATTCATCCACATCTCTGTAAATGACCCAATTCCATTCCCTTTCATGGCTGAGTCATATTCCATTATCAGATGTTCAAGCTGGTTTTAGAAAAGGCAGAGAAACCTGCCGAGGTCCAGCCCCGGCTGATCCAGGGAGTTCGAAGGGGAGACGGCGTCGGTGATTAATTTAAATATTCATCAAAGATATAAAGAGTAATAGCATGAGGATAGCTCAGTAGGAAAATGCAGTGGAGAAAAGAGGCTGAGTAGCTTGGTTTACGTGGAAAATCAATATAACCTGTGACATCAGGTTAGCTCTGACCACGGAGGCTGCAGGCGCCCTCTCGAATAGTGGAAGGTGCCCCACCTTAGACACCTTCTAGAGTGGGTCTTAGAAGCCCAGGCAAATAAATGGTCGCAGAGGACCTCCACGCTCCAGATGGAGACTCAGCCAGAATGTGAAAAGAAAGAATGACATGGGGAGGCCAAGCTTCGGTGAGCAAGGCCCGTAGCTTTATTTTCAACAGGGGCTTTTATACCATAAGTTGTACATAGAGGATAATAGGGGGCGTGAAATCATGCAAAGTCAGCAGTCTTTGATCCTTATCAAAACCAGGGTTTCTTTCCTGCACATTTATCGTATACAAATGGTTTAGGTGATTTACATCATCTTCTGGCCAGAAGGCCTATTAACATTTTATGACTCAACCGTAAGACTTATTTTCTCTAAGAGTAATTATTTTAAGGTTTGGTGCCATCCTCCGAAGGTGTTAGATAAAGTTGCATTCCTGTAGAGCAGAGGTGCAGTGGGTTTACAACAAAGGAAACAACTTATTACCTTAAGGGTCTAAAGTTGCTAACACCAAGGCCACTACTTATTTTTTTCTACATACCAACTATATTAATTAATACACATTCAAGGATACAATACAGGGGATGTGGAAACTTGGCAGCAAGCATTGGCTCATCAATGAAATCTTTTACTAGTTTTATTCTGACAGTTTCTAACTCTCTGAGAGGCTTTAAGCTATTTGAATATCTTAAGCTTCCCGTGCCTCTCCAGGCTGAGAGACTGTAAACAATCGTATGCATAGCTGTAGGAGTCCGGGTAAACTTGTCAGGCCAGTTAGAGAACTATCTAAGGGGTTTGGATTTAAACACTCCTAATGCCCAGGAACTTTATTAACTGGAGCTGTAAGTTAACTCTTTATCAGAGAGAGTGAGATGGTGGTCGGGGACAGCCCCCAGTAAAGTCATAGGTGAGAGCACAAAGCAGTAAAGTAGGCAGACTCTGGTTTTTGGGGGTAGATGCTCGAGAATATCTAGGGGGACTCCTGAGGCTTGATCCCACCTTTGCGTATGTCGTGCCTCCTTCCTCATGACCTTTGCCACGGGTGGAGGTCCTCATGCCAGCTCCCGGCAGGAAACAGAGATCAAATTGCCAACATCCACTGGATCATGGAAAAAGCAAGAGAGTTCCAGAAAAACATCTATTTCTGCTTTATTGACTATGTCAAAGCCTTTGACTGTGTGGATCACAATAAACTGTGGAAAATTCTTCAAGAGATGGGAATCCCAGACCACCTGACCTGCCTCTTGAGAAACCTGTATGCAGGTCAGGAAGCAACAGTTAGAACTGGACATGGAACAACAGACTGGTTCCAAACAGGAAAAGGAGTATGTCAAGGCTGTATATTGTCACCCTATTTATTTAACTTACATGCAGAGTACATCATGAGAAATGCTGGGCTGGAAGAAGCACAAGCTGGAATCAAGATTGCCGGGAGAAATATCAATAACCTCAGATATGCACATGACACCACCCTTATGGCAGAAAGTGAAGAGGATCTAAAGAGCCTCTTGATGAAAGTGAAAGAGGAGAGTGAAAAAGTTGGCTTAAAGCTCAACATTCAGAAAACGAAGATCATGGCATCTGGTCCCATCACTTCATGAGAAATAGATGGGGAAACCGTGGAAACAGTGGCTGACTTTATTTTTCTGGGCTCCAAAATCACTGCAGATGGTGATTGCAGCCATGAAATTAAAAGACGCTTACTCCTTGGAAAGAAAGTTATGACCAACCTAGATAGCATATTCAAAAGCAGAGACATTACTTTGCCAACCAAGGTCCGTCTAGTCAAGGCTATGGTTTTTCCAGTGGTCATGTATGGATGTGAGAGTTGGACTGTGAAGAAAGCTGAACACTGAAGAACTGATGCTTTTGAATTGTGGTGTTGGAGAAGACTCTTGAGAGTCCCTTGGACTACAAGGAGATCCAACCAGTCCATTCTAAAGGAGATCAGTCCTGGGTGTTCTTTGGAAGGACTGATGCTAAAGCTGAAACTCCAATACTTTGGCCACCTCATGAGAAGAGTTGACTCATTGGAAAAGACGCTGATGCTGGGAGGGATTAGGGGCAGGAGGAGAAGGGATGACAGAGGATAAGATGACTGGATGGCATCACCAACTTGATGGATGTTGAGTCTGAGTGAACTCTGGGAGTTGGTGATGGACAGGGAGGCCTGACATGCTGCAATTCATGGGGTCACAAAGAGTCGGATACGACTGAGCGACTGAACTCAACTGAACCACATCTTCTTTATCCATTCTTCTGTTGATGGGCATTTAAGTTGTTTCCATGTCCTAGCTATTGTAAATAGTGCTGCAGTTAACACTGGGGTACATTGTCTTTCTGAATTATGGTCTTCTCAGGGTAAATGCCCAGTTGTGTCCAGCAATCCCAGTTTTAGGTGTATATCTAAACAAAATCAGTATGTTGAGAAGCAAACAAAATCTGTATGTTGATATTTTTACACTCCCATGTTCATCACCATATTATTCACTGTAGTGAAGATATGGAAACAACCTAAATGTCTGTTTACAGATGAATGAATAGAGAAAATGTGATATATATATTATACATAATTATCTGGTATGTGTATACAATAAGAGTATTATTGAGCCATAAAATAGAAAACATAGAAGAACATAGATGAATCTTGATGACATTATGCTAAGTGAAAGAAGTCAGACAAAGACAAATACTGCATAATCTCACTTACATGTGAAAATAAAAAAAAAATCAAATTCACAGAAACAGGCGGGATGATGGTTGATATGGAGTGGAGGGTGTGGAAAATGGGGTGATATTGGTCAAATGGTATAAACTTTCAGCTATAAATTGAATAATTTCTTGTGATCTAACACAATATGGTGACTATAATTAGTAATACTGTATTAGAATACTGTATAGTAATACTGTATACTAGAAACAGAGTATATCTAAGGCATTCTCAGAACAAGAACAAAAATGACAACTGTGAAGTGATGGATGTGTTAATTAACTTGATTGTGGTGGTCATTTCACAATGTATCAGTTCAGTTCAGTTCAGTCGCTCAGTTGTGTCTGACTCTTTGCAACCCCATGAACCACAGCACGCCAGGCCTCCCTGTCCATCATCAACTCCCACAATTCACCCAAACCCGTGTCCATTGAGTCAGTGATGCCATCTAACCATCTCATCCTCTGTCGTCCCCTTCTCCTCTGCCCTCAATCTTTCCCAACATCAGGGTCTTTTCCAATGAGTCAGCTCTTCGCATCAGGTGGTCAAAGTATTGGAGTTTCAGCTTCAACATCAGTCCTTCCAATGAACACCCAGGACTGATCTCTTTAAAGTGGACATGTTGGATCTCCTTGTAGTCCAGGGAACTCTCAAGAGTCTTCTCCAACACCACAGTTCAAAAGCATCAATTCTTGGGCACTCAGCTTTCTTTATAGTCCAACTCTCACATCCATACATGACCACTGGAAAAACCATAGCCTTGACTAGATGGACCTTTGTTAACAAAGTAATGTCTCTGCTTTTTAATAAGCTGTCTTGGTTGGTGATAACTTTCCTTCCAAGGAGTAAGTATCTTTTAATTTCATGGCTGCAGTCACCATCTGTAGTGATTTTGGAGCCCAGAAAAATAAAGTCTGATACTGTTTCCACTGTTGCCCCATCTATTTCCCATGAAGTGATGGGACCAGATGCCATGATCTTCGTTTTCTGAATATTGAGCTTTAAGCCAACTTTTTCACTCTCCTCTTTCACTTTCATCAAGAGGCTCTTTAGTTCTTCTTCACTTTCTGCTATAAAGGTGGTGTCATGTGCATATCTGAAGTTATTGATATTTCTCCCGGCAATCTTGATTCCAGCATGTGCTTCTTTCAGCCCAGCGTTTCTCATGATGTACTCTGCATACAAGTTAAATAAATAGGATGACAATATACAGCCTTGACATACTCCTTTTCCTGTTTGGAACCAGTCTGTTGTTCCATGTCCAGTTCTAACTGTTGCTTCCTGACCTGCATACAGGTTTCTTAAGAGGCAGGCCAGGTGGTCTGGTATCAAACATCATGTTGCATACTTTAAATACATACCTCAATAAAGCTGAGGAAAAATTGGTAGAAGATAAGAAAACATCATGCTCTGACACAGTCTATGATAAAATTACATGATAATACTAAGTGAGCTATACATGAAGAATACCAAAAAGACAAGGCTCAGGGCAAAAACAAAATGGATATTTTTACTGAACAGAAACATAGTATGGTATTAACACAATAGAGCTGCTGGACTCTAGATTCAGAAAGAGAGCAATGGCAGTAGGGACTTGGCTTCTGTGTAGAATATGGCCCTATATGTTTTTTATGTGAGATGAAAGACTAAATTCAGGATCATAGCTTAAAACCAGAGACTACAGTAGAGCATTCTGCACACAGAAAGTGGCTGAAAAGCCCATATGGCCACAACTGCTGCTTAGAGCTATGGCTTGTAAGAAGCAAGAGGTTTAAGGAGAAAACAAAATTTCAGCCTTGTAGCCAGGCACTAATAAAGCCGCTGAAAGCTTCATAGGGTGTATGAAATATTTTTGTTTCACAATAGGTCGTTGGAAAGCTGATGTGGGACAAAGGGAGATTGGGGGAGGTTAGGAAACACTGGATGCAGAACTACTTGACAAAGAGAAGTCAATTTTCATTAGATTTAAGAAGAAGACTATTGATGATCTTAAGCTTAGTAGTTTCATGATAGTGGATAGTGGATCCAAAAACCAGAATGAAATGGTAAGGTATTGAAGGTAAAATGAGGGATTCAAATGTAGAGAGTGTAGATATCTTGAAATATAGACTATGCTTCCTCTATGGAGAGTCAGGTGGGGGGAACACTGACGGACTTTATCCTACTTATTTACAAATGGGAAGGACCAGTAAAGAAGGGATGGGTGGAAGTCCAGAGGGTGGGCTAAGGTGGCAGAGACAGATGACAGAGCAAGTCCCTAAGAAGAAGTCTGTGACCCTTTGGGCTAGAGACTCTAGCCTTGGCAGTGGAATCTTTTCTTAAGAATAACACAGAGTAACACAATTATTTTCCCTCTCACTTCACAGGAGATCATCAAGATATTAGGATACTGTGGGGACTAGAGTGAATGAAACGGATCTTTGGTATATTGAAGGCTGAGGTCTGCGAGGAGTGAGAACTCTGATTAAACATGGGGCAGAGGGTGAAATGCAGAAGAATAAGGCTGGAGGCAGTAGAAGCAAAGGACATAGCATTTAAATCCAGTCCAAGTGGAATGGCTAAGGAAGGACAGCAGGGTCCTGGGGCAGGAAGAACTCCTGCATATTCTATGCATGTAGCAAACACGTGCATTTCAAAGACAAATTTTGTTGCTGGTGAGGATAAAGGAAAAGATTCTCAAGGGACTAGATTTTCTGTGTGAACGTGTAGAATTTGGAACTAGCCAGATTTGTGTATTTGTCAGTGTGATATTCAAGCTCTTGTTTATATTTGGGGGGCATTTTGAATATTAATTAGATATTAATTATATATCTGTCTCCTTATATTGTACTTTCCTGAATGCAGAGACTATATATTACCTACCACAGTTGGCAGTACTTACTGACTCAAGGAATGTCGTGAAGGATGTTAGCAAGTACTTCCCAGACAATTAGTTCTGTCAAAACTTGAAACAATTAATATAAAAGACAACGTAAAAATCTGCAAATTAACCTTACCACTTGGAATTAAATCTTTGAAGACTTATTTAGTTTTTTGAACAAGAACTTATTCTTAAAGTATTTCTAAGATTATATCTTTAATGTGATATCACTGTTTCATTGTCATTATATAATGTTAGGATTTTTTTATACATTGCCACTTTATTACTCTTAACTGTATGATATGATGAGCTAGGTTATTTGGGAGTGATAGGCAATCCTCCAAATTTCAGCATCTTAAAGAGAAAGAAAAGGAAAGTGTACTATTTTTTTCTTGTTGCCTGTCTGTTGTGGATTGGCTATAGGTCTGTTCCATGCCATCTTCACTCCAGGAGCCAGGCTAATAGAGCAGCTTTTCACTTGAAAATTGCCAATTGTTGTGGAAGCAGGAAATGATAGAATGGCAAAGCATGCTTTACCCTGAAAGCCTCTGCTTGAAGTGATCCATGTCCCTGCCCACACTGAATTGGCTGAAGCAAGTCATACGCTACTTCTGACTTCAGCACCGTGAGGATGTTTAATTCCCGCTGGAGGAAAGGCAGTACATTTTTGTGAATAGTTACACAATCTACTACAGCATAAAAACTGTTACATTTTCCAAAAACATTCTTGGGAGGAATATTTTAAAGCATTTTAAAGCTGAGAGTCAGACATTTTACTCACAGAAAGTGATATCAAAACAGTGGTGGCCAAGAAACTCATACTCTGAGAAATATATTTGTACTTACTGTAAAGCAGTTTCCCTCAAATATAGGAACAAGTACAGGAACACTCTAATCCCTTACTGCGTGTCGCGGTCTGCCTGTCTCAGTGACTCCCCTCTTGCCCTGGTGTCAGAGTTAGCCTCGCAGCTCCCCTCCCTGTGGACTTCAGGGCAGCCGTGCCAGTACATCTCTGCCAGTGAGGCCACTGGGTCTTGTTGGTCTCTGTCCTTTTGTCCTGACTCAGCTCTTACCACGAGCAATGAGGATAAATAACACTGGTTTAACGTAAAATAGTCTATTTGTCATGCAGTGTTTACTTTCTTTATGGGATTTCTTTTTACAAATGGTTAACAACTTACCCCTCCCCCCCCTTTTTTTTCCCCTTAAATATGCATTCTAGGTAAGGACGGTGAAAGAGTAGCTGACAGGTTACTATTTAGGTGTGTTTCTTTCAGGACTTGGTGAGTTATTTAGATTTTCATGTGATATGCGATAGATTTCTGTACTAGCTCTGAGCTATTTATACTACATAGGGGAAGCAATAGCGTGCAGCAATAGCATGCTTCCCCTATGTAGTACACATAATTTATATTTATAACTTTCAAATGATTTTTATTTTTGGTACATTTACTTTCTTAACAAAACCTCATGGCAGTAGTGTTAAAATTAGTTTGTTTTCTTAGAGGAGGTGCAAGTGTGGTTCATAGCAAATACAATTTTTCCTCAGCTTCCCCTCTTGTTATCTCTCCTTTGCAGTGAATCAGTTATCACCTTCTAGAACATCCACTGTTATGGTCCACATAAATTATTTCTCTCCCTTAGCAGCAGTGAATACTTTGGGTTCTTCCTGTGGCAACATCTGTCCTCTAAAAAGATCTTTTTCCAAACCCTCAGAATCTTGTTCTAAATATTTGCTTGTTGGTTAAACAAATCTAGTAAATATAATAGTGGATTAACGTATTTTCCCTCTAATATAATGCATTTGCCTTTGAAGTTTTCTCAAAGACCGTGACTTAAGCATCGTCAGTGCAACAGTGAAACATTTGTGTGGCATCAACTTCTGTGTGTGGATGTGGTCATGACCTTGTTGTTTATCCTAATTTAATTCTCAGAACAACCATGTGGGGTAGATAAAGTTATTATCTCCATTTTACAGTTGAGAAATATTATGACCACATTTTTTTTCTGATACTGATAGAATCCAATCCTTCTATCCATTCATTCTTCATTTATTGGATGCCAAATATGTGTTTGGTAGAAAGATAACAAAGAAATCAATAGTTTTTGCCAACCAGAGGATCATAACTAAGTGTGGGAAGAGACACGAAGAAATGAAGCAACTAGAGGCTCGGTAACGGTGGTGTGAATAAAGTGCCGTGGGAACACTGATATCTGCAGAGGTCTCGGAAAGCAACCTTTGGGAGATAGGGAAGGGCAGGGAAGCCTGGCATGCTGCAGTCCGTGGAGCTGCAAAGACAGGACTTAGTGACGAAACAACAACCTGGAAGGTTCTGTAAGGTAAGGCTGTTGAGCGGAGTTTTGAGGAGTGGGCAAGAGTTGTTCAAGTGAAAAGAGAGGGCAGAGAGGCAGTCTGGGAAGGGGTGATACTGTGTCAAAGTGTGGAGGAGGGAAAGAGAGAGGCTGTCTCAGGAAACTGCTTACAATCTGGCCTGGGGAGCCCTAGTATGTGTGTGGAATCGGAGCTGTGAAATGAGATCAGAAAGCAGAAACCAGATGGAGATGGAAAGCAACTAAAGGATTTGGAATGTGGTAGAGATTTGTGCTTTAGAAGGTCACCTTTGTAATTGTACAAAATTTGCATGCCAGAGAAAAATTGACCTCAGATTAAGGAAATAAAAAAAAACCCAAAAACGTATAAAATCCTAAACACACCAAACATAGACAGTAATCAATGATCAATTAAATTTCTTTAACTTTTGGTCAATAACTAATATTTATCTGAAATTTACTCTGAACAAGAATAATTACTTGTATTTTTTTTCAGAATGTAGAATTAGATATTATTTAGAAGTTATTATAATTGTTTTAATTCCTGCTGTACAGAAAAATGATTCAGTTATACATGTGTGTGTGTGCGTGCTTCAGTCATGTCCAGCTCTTTGCGACCCAGTGACTGTAGCCTGCCAAGTTCCTCTGTCCATGGGGTTCTCCAGGCAAAAATACTGAAGTGGGTTGCCATGCCCTCCTCTGGGGATCTACCTGACCCAGGGTTCAAACCCATGGCTCCTGTGTCCCCTACATTGCAGGCAGATTCTTTTTCCATTGAGCCACCTGAAAAGTCCATCTGTTAATATATATGTACATTCTTTTTCATTATGGTTTATCACAGGATATTGAATATAACTCCCTATGTTATACAGTGGGACCTTGTTGTTTATCCTAATTTAATTCTCAGAACAACCATGTAGGGTAGATAAAGTTATTATCTCCATTTTACAGTTGAGAAATATTATGCCCAAATAAGTTAGATAATTTGCTACATAAATTACAAAATGAAGGAGTCAAGTATTCGAATAAACTTCTGACAACCACAAATTCAATGCTCCTTCCACAATACCTCTTTTTTCTCTCTGCTTTCAGAATTTGTACTCATAACACAGGAAAGGAAATGTATCCCTATAAAGAAGGATTTTTGTGGTTTAGTGTTTTGTGTTGAGTCCTAGACTAACAATCAAACTGGGGGACTTAGATTGAGTGGGTAAAATAAAGTTTTATGATTAGAATAGTCTTTGCTGAAAGTAACTCATTCATAAGTAGAAGACTGATTGTAATAGAGGATGACAGAACGCAATCTGAGCAGACTCAGGAAGTTCATTGATAGGTGCCCGGTAAGCCATGGCACATTTTGCACCAAGAAGTTAAAATGTTTCACATAGTGTTTAATTAACACCAACTGCTCTTAACTGAATAAGATATGCCAAAGGAAGAAAGGTGAAGGGAGAAATGTGACAAAGAGGGAACTCAAAGCCCCAGAGTGTTGTGGGTGCATTTAGTTGTCCACTCATGTCCCAGTCAATGCCTACTTGCTTACATGTTAGTTTTCAAGCATGGAAATTTCATTAATTTTCTATGACCAATACAGTATTTTTATGCCTGCTCAAACACTTTCTTGACAGTGATATTTAATTAACATATTGAAAAATTATTTTAATTTCAGAAAATCTGTGTTTTCCCTAACAAACTGTCATTGCTTAAGATAGCAAAACAATGAACATTTATCATTTATTTCATGCATTTCTAAACATCTCTCAGACCACTCTGTGAAAATGTATTAATATTTCTTTTATAATGCATTTTGTGGTACATTTCAACTCTCAGTGAGGTCTGAGTTCCTAGACTATATCTCTAGTTTTTAGGGTATACTAAAAAAAAAAAAAAAAAAGATGACATAATGTTTCAAAAATTACCTGGTTTTAAAAGTCTGTAAATACCAACCAAATATTAATTCTATGATAAATATGAATGTAAAAAATAGCTTTTTTGCTGTATAGTTTACATCTTAAAGGCAGACATGAGACATTATAATATTAATTATGTGCTCTTACTCATTATAATTCTACTGATTTCTATTGAGTCATTTAAATGAATATGTTTGTATGTTACAATTGAAGTTTTTTTTTTTTTTTTTCCTGAGTAAGACTTTATTCCAAGGGCTGTTACAAATAAAATTCTACTTCAAATAATTTTTAGGCATTCATTTTTTTAAGGTATGCTATAGTTCATGTTGAGTGTTGCAAGGTATGGTCTGCTAGTTCTTTAAGATTTAAGTAAAGTGATACTTGATTTATAATATGATGAACCACATAAATAATAATTTTATTTCATTTAGCTATGTCTTCATAGTGTGTTAATATGCCATGAACCTATAATATTCCATATACTTTACTTCAATATTCCAAAGACTATGGAAATAAAATGTTTACTTTGGAAACTCAGAAACACAGAAAAGATATATTTCTTTAAAAGATGAAAAGAATATTTAAATTATCCTCTTTCACCAGAAGAATATAATGTAACCACTTTTTTTTTTTTTTAAGGGATTAACTCTAAAGAAAAAAGCAGGCAGGAAATTTCTTGAAAGAAAATTAAGGCTTTGTATTTCAGTGATTACTGAAATTTTGCAAGGAGATGATATTTGGTGGCTAAAATATAAAAATGAAAATCTCCATTGCCTAAAGTGAAACAGTAACTATTCTAAATGTCTTATCCACATGACATTGAGAATAATAATGGAAAACTTTCTTAGTTTCTTTTAGTTCAACCATTTAGCTCAGACTACACTCTAAAACATATATGGACACGACTGAGAGACTGAACTGAACTGAACAGAACACTCTAAAACATATACTTACACCTACCAAGAATTACTTACCAGGCTTTGTACGTTAGGAAAAAAAAGTGAAAGTGTTAGTTGATCAGTCATGTCTGATTGTTTGTGACCCTGTAAACTGTAGCCTGCCAGGCTCTCTGTCCGTGGAATTCTCTAGGCAAGAATACTGGAGTGGGTTGCCATTTCCTTCTCTAGAAGATCTTCCCGACTCTGGGACTGACTGTCTGAGTCACCAGGGAAGCCCCAATTTCTACCTCAAAAGAGAAACTGGTAATTCAACTAATTTCATTTGCTTTTAGTAAAAATTATCTGATATTTAATTTGGAAAGGAATTAAAAGTAAAAGGGACACTATGAAACTTTTGAGGGTTATGGGTATGTTTAGTAACTTGATCATGCTTGTGGTTTCATGGGTAAATGCATACATTAAAACGTAGTGAAATTTACACTTTAAATATTTATAGTTTTTTGGTATGTCAGTTAAATCCAATAAATATGTTTAAAAATATGAGTGAGTGTATTGTATATATTGTGTATCAATATACAATATGAGTATATTGGAACAACAATAATAAGCTCATACAGAGATTTAACTTTTAAAATAATTTCACTAATACAGGATTGGAAGACAACCCAGGGGTCTTTCTGCATTTCCTCATGTCTTATGAGCAGGGACCCTGGCTACTTTTGTTCCAGGCTATCTTTTCAGTGATGTTTGTATAGTAAACAGTCTTGGAAGGTAAAAGTGTCTCCCTCTAAAGCAAAGGGCAGGTTTGTTTACTGTCTGGTATGAAAAAGATAATGTGTCCCTCTGGGGCAAAGGGCAGTCATGCTTACTGCACATTATAAGAGATCTGGGTTCCCTTTACTTGGGGCTTCTTTCTGTAATATGACCCATGGCACATACCTTCTTGATACTACACTTAGAGACTGAGGTCTGGGACATGGTGCAAATCCTGATACTCTAGCTACTATATTGCTGCAAGTAATAAATTATTGACCTTTGTCTCTGACATAGGAGTCTCATGTCTTTTTCCAGCCTTTGTGAACTATGGCTGTCTAACTTTCAGGTATAGTAAAATGCCAGATCCTTTATAAAGTTCTTGACAGCTTTGATGATAAGGATAGGATGCTGAACGAGACATTGCTTTTTGGAAGAGGGAAAATGAGGGCCTCACCACCGATAAATGGGATCTCAAGGAATTCCATGAGGAACTGATAAATATGGAATGAACTGCATGATCAACTGGGCAATAAATGATCATCCACTTTACCACTAGCCAATGAGGAAGGATTTTGAGAGGTTGTTGCAGGTTGAACTCTCTTGCTTTTTTGATGATCCAGCGGATGTTGGCAACTTGATCTCTGGTTCCTCTGCCTTTTCTAAAACCAGCTTGAACATTTGGAAGTTCACAGTTCACGTATTGCTGGTTTGGAGAATTTTAAGCATTACTTTACTAGCGTGTGAGATGAGTGCAATTGTGCGGTAGTTTGAGCATTCTTTGGCATTGCCTTTCTTTGGGATTGGAAAGAAAACTGACCTTTTCCAGTCCTGTGGCCACTGCTGAATTTTCCAAATTTGCTGGCATATTGAGTGCGGCACTTTCACAGCATCATCTTTCAGGATTTGAAATAGCTCCACTGGAATTCCATCACCTCCACTAGCTTTGTTCATAGTGATGCTTTCTAAGGCCCACTTGACTTCACATTCCAGGATGTCTGGCTCTAGGTGAGTGATCACACCATCATGATTATCCAGGTCGTGAAGATCTTTTTTGTACAGTTCTTCTGTGTATTCTTGCAACCTATTCTTAATACCTTCTTCTGTTAGGTCTGTACCATTTCTGTCCTTTATTGAGCCCGTCTTTGCATGAAATGTTCCCTTGCTATCTCTAATTTTCTTGAAGAGATCTCTAGTCTTTCCCATTCTATTGTTTTCCTCTATTTCTTTGCATTGATCCCTGAGGAAGGCTTTCTTATCTCTCCTTGCTATTCTTTGGAATTCTGCATTCAAATGGGTATCTCTTTCCTTTTCTCCTTTGCTTTTCACTTCCCTTCTTTTCACAGCTATTTGTAAGGCCTCCCCAGACAGCCATTTTGCCTTTTGTATTTCTTTTTCTTGAGGATGGTCTTGATTCTTGTCTCCTGTACAATGTCATGAACCTCCATCCATATTTCTCTGTCAGATCTAGTCCGTTAAATCTATTTCTCACTTCCACTGTATAATCATAAGAGATTTGATTTAGGTCATACCTGAATGGTCTAATGGTTTTCTCCACTTTCTTCAATTTCAATCTGAATTTGGCAATAAGGAGTTCATGATCTGAGCCACAGTCAGCTCCCAGTCTTGTTTTTGCTGACTGTATAGAGCTTCTCCATCTTTGGCTGCAAAGAATATAATCAATCTGATTTTGGTGTCATCATTCAGAAAACTAAGATCATGGCATCCAGTCCCATCTCTTCATGGCATAGATGGGGAAACAGTGGAAACAGTGGCTGACTTTATTTTTCTGGGCTCCAAAATCACTGCAGATGGTGATTACAGCCATGAAATTAAAAGACACTTATTCCTTGGAAGGAAAGTTATGACCAACATAGACAGCATATTCAAAAGCAGAGACATTACTTTGCCAACAAAGGTGCATCCAGTCAAGGCTATGGTTTTTCCAGTGGTCATGTATGGATGTGAGAGTTGGACTATAAAGAAAGCTGAGTGCCGAAGAATTGATGCTTTTGAACTGTGGTGTTGGAGAAGACTCTTGAGAGTCCCTTGGACTGCAAGGAGATCCAATCAGTCCATCCTAAAGATCGATCAGTCCTGGGTGTTCATTGGGAGGACTGATGTTGAAGCTGAAACTCCAATACTTTGGCCACCTGATGTGAAGAGCTGACTCATTGGAAAAGACCCTGATGCTGGAAAAGATTGAGGGCAGGAGAAGGGGACGACAGAGGATGAGATGTTTGGATGGCATCACCGACTCTATGGACACGGGTATGGGTGAATTGCGGGAGTTGGGGATGGACAGGGAGGCCTGGCATGCTGCAGTTCATGGGGTCGCAAAGAGTTGGACACGAATGAGTGACTGAACTGAACTGAACTGCGGGTTGAACACTAGGGAGTAAATTGAAAGGTAGCTGTATGAATTGTGCCCTTGTCCTCTGGGTGGGAGACTTTCATGTCAATTTGGTGGCCAGCATCAGGCCTACTCCTTCGGGTTTTAGATGCATCACTTCCTTTACATTGATACCCAGCACATTCCTTTAGAAGAACACCTAATAGCTTTCTCTAGTCAAAATTGAATGTCTAACTGATAGAGGCCTTTTGACTCTCTATCCTGAGAGTCCCATTTTAGGGTGGGTCAACTCAGATTTAACAATAAGATGAGAAGTCAGAAGTCATAGTCATAGTCAAAGTTCCAGTTTTTCCAGTGGTGATGTATGGATGTGGGAGTTGGAACATGAAGGTTGAGTGCCAAAGAATTGATGCTTTCAAATTGGGGTGCTGGAGAAGACTCTTAGGAGTCTCTTTGCCTGGAGGGAGATCAAATCAGTCAATCCTAAAGGAAATCAACACTGAATATTTACTGAAAGGACTGATGATGAAGCTGAAGTTCCAATATTTGGCCACCTGATGCAAAGAGCTGACTCATTGGAAAAGACCCTGATGCTGGGGAAGATTGAAGGCAGGAGGTGAAGGGGATTACAGAGGATGAGATAGTTGGATGGCATCACTGACTCAATGGACATGAGTTTGAGGAAACTCCAGGAGATAGTAAAAAACAGGGAAGCCTGGCATGCTGCAGTTCATGAGGTCGCAAAGACTCAGACATGACTAGTGACTGAACAACAACAACAACAAGAGAAGGATTCCTAGAGTTTCACTTGTCAAATATTCAAGACTGGGCTTGAATATTTGACAAGTGGGCTTCCCAGGTGGCACAGTAATAAAGAATCTGCCTGCCAATGCAGGGTACGCAGAATACAAAGGTTCAATCATCCCTGGGTCAGGAAGATCCCTGGAAGGAGGCAATGACAACCTGCTCCAGAATTCTTGCCTGGAAAATCCCATGGACAGAGGAGCCTGGCAGGCTACAGTCCATGGGATCGCAAAGAGTTGGATATGACAGCGACTGAGCATGCAGCTAATGTGGTCTGTGCAGTATCTTGGCTTTATATGAAAAAGTGATAGCTATCCATCCGGGGAATGGGACTCTCAGTTCACAGAGGTTTTTCTGTTTGTCTGGGCTTAGTTCACTGATGGTTTGTCCAGGCTGAAATAAAAAAATGAGCTGCTACTGTCAGCCTAAAGACCAGTTGTATAGAACTAAAAATGGACATGTTTACCCTGCATAGTGGTCAGAAATCAAGGCCATTCTCATGCCTCTGGCCAAGACTCCCTTGATAACCTTGTTATATCCTTACCAACTGTAGGCTATAATGAATGTCCTAGCTGGTAGTCTGTCACATAGGAAATTATAAGTGATAAATAAAAGACATGCCTCTTTGGGCCTGTGAAACTGTGGAAACAGATTGTTAAAACTGTTGATTGAACTGTTTCTGGATCACTCACATAGTGCCCATGAGAAAAGCTCAATCTATGATGAGAACAGTTAGAACTAACTATGGATGCTCTGCCCAGATTGTTACCATTGCTTTGTGATCTATCATTGTCCTGGACATGACAACATATCCACCATTATAGATTCGGTATAAATATTTCTGATGCAGAGGCTACTCCTGCATAGAAGACTTTTGGCTCTGGCAAAAGTAAACCCATCTGTCCTTCCATAAGGGTGTCACATGACATGGGGTTGGGGCCCTCACTCACTTCTGGCAGGTTAACTATATATCAGAGGAATTTGTGTCACTCCAAAAGCAAGAACTGAACTGAGTTATTCTGATTGAACCAAGGACCTTAAGGTTTACCACCTGGCCAGGAGACCATATTGAAGTTATTGTCAATCTCTGCCTTCAGATTGACATAGGTGCCTCTTAGCTGCTGCTGCTGCTAGGTCGCTTCAGTTGTGTCCGACTCTGTGCGACCCCATAGATGGAAGCCCACAAGGCTCCCCCGTCCCTGGGATTCTCCAGGCAAGAACACTGGAGTGGGTTGCCATTTCCTTCTCCAATGCATGAAAGTGAAAAGTGAAAGTGAAGTCGCTTAGTCGTGTCCAACTCCTAGCGACCTCATGGACTACAGCCAACCAGGCTCCTCGGTCCATGGGATTTTCCAGGCAAGAGTACTGGAGTGGGGTGCCATTGCCTTCTCTGAGGTGCCTCTTAGAGACTCCCATGATTTTGAACAGCATTTTCTTTTCAGGTGTACCAACTGTGGTCAGGACTGTGCATTAATGGGGAAGCCAGGCATTAGTTTGATTTCTTGCCAAAAATACAGTTACCTGTACCTTAGGGGTGGTCTAAGAGAACTTCAAATATTTTATGTAGTTAGAAAAGATGGACTCTGTGGGAGAGGTAGAGGGTGGGGAGATTTGGGAGAATGGCATTGAAACATGTATAATTTCATGTATGAAACGAGTCGCCAGTCCAGGTTTGATGCACGATACTGGATGCTTGGGGCTGGTGCACTGGGACGACCCAGAGAGAGGGTATGGGGAGGGAGGAGGGAGGAGGGTTCAGGATGGGGAACACAGGTATACCTGTGGCGGATTCACTTCGATATTTGGCAAAACTAATACAATATTGTAAAGTTTAAAAATAAAATTAAATTAAAAAAAATTAAATTAAAAAAAATTAAATTAAATTAAAAAAAAAAAAGAAAAGGTGGTACAAAATTTGTCCTTGACTTTCACTGAAGTGATCAGTAACACTGCCTTGACCCTGAAGGCATTCAAGTCAGCCTCAACTCACTAGCCAAGGTTGTTATAGATATAAAATTGCCTCACTCTTCTTCCCATACTTTTCTGTTGTGAGATTAAATTATTCTTTGTGAGAAGGCTTTTCCCTGAGGTAGATTTTCTTATAGTGTAGAGTTGAGAGTTCCAAATCTTTACAGATAGGAAAACATTGTTTTTGTCCATATTGCTTCCCATATCTTTGTTTCCTTCCCAAATGTGTCAACCCCAAAGTTTTTCTGTCAGTCTGCAAAACATGGAAAGTATAAGCTCTTTTTCTCGTTTGTACTTTTGTGTCATAAATTAGGTTTTGTGAAAGCGTTCAGTTACCATGGTGATAGCCACTAAATAATGTAAAGGAACAGAATTCTCTCTTTTAAATATAAATTGTGCATTCATAGCACATCAAATAGGCCCTAGATTCACCGGCTTCTTCAGCATCAGAAATACCTGACAATAATGCCAAATTATCACGGCTTCTTCTTAAAGAGAGCAAGGACTAATGATAAGAAATGTTTTGAGATATATAATGGAATATGTGCGGACTTAAAAAAAGATGTAAATTTAAGGAATGTAAACAAACTAGTGGTGGGAAAGTATACCATGATACTATCTGAAGTGTGTTATTTCAATTCTAATCTTATGTTTCTGGCGCAAAAAAAACATCTAAAGAAAATATTCCTTTTAGTTCTCCCTTTATATAGTCTGCCTTATCAGATTCTATTTCCTATTTGAAAATATAACTGAATATAAATCAAGATGGTTTTAAAAGTATATATGAATTTAGAATGCTATAACATTTTCTGTGAAATGTACTATATCTGATGTCAGCTAAAATAGCATTAGAAGTGACCAGATCTGATAATAGCCTAGATTATTTTTCATCTCTTTTTATGGGGCTGAATTAAGTGACACACTACTAGAGAACTAGTAACAGTACCCTGAACTGGTCTTTAAAGTTTAGTAAAGATAATTTTTTTAATAGAATAAGAAGAAAATTTTAAGTTTAGTCAAATAAAGCTAGCTGTTCTAAGGGTCATAGCTGAAAATTCGTGGTACAATTTTAAAAATATATATTTATTTTATCTTTGTCTGCGCTGGATCTTCATTGCTGCACTCAGGCTTTCTCTAGTTGTGGCCAGCAGGGGCTACTCTTCATTTCAGTGCACAGGCTTCTCACTGCCGTGGCTTCTCCAGAAGCGTGGGTTTCTAGATCCTGGGCTCTAGGCGCACAGGCTTCAGTTGTGGCTCAGGCTCTTAGTTGCTCCGTGGCATGTGCAATCTTCTCAGATGAAGGTTTGAACCCATGTCTCCTGCACTGGCAGGTGACTTCTTATCTCCTGTGCCCCCAGGGAAGTCCCGGTGGTAACATTTTTTAAGTTCACAGGATGTGGCAAAAGACTACTCCAACTTTCATTGTGGTTAAGTGAGTGTGGGGGCTCAGGGTGGGAAAACTTTTCTCCTTTTGATGCTTCCTTGCACGTGGAGGAAGTTCCCAGTAGGTTAGCACTCCTGCCTGTTGGCTTTCCCTTCCTGCTCTTTCATAAAGGGAGGGGAGTGGCTTAATTTTATTGCTGAATTTGGAAGGGCAAACTGAACATACCAAGAATAAACCCCCTTTTCTCTCCCTTCTTTTGAGAAGTCAGCTGACCGCAGAAGGTAGGCACACATTCTAGCCTATTCCTCTGTGACGACCCACATCAGATAGTCTGATGAAACTGAGTGCTATGAATAACTAAGACTACTTCTATGGTTAGTTTTAAGGAGCCCTAAAGCTTTTGGATTTAAGTCATAATCTACAATGTCAGCTTTGTAGTAACAGTAAGGGTAAAGTTTTCATCTTCAGGCTTTTCTTGTTACTGCAGCACAGCTTTGCTTAACATGACGAATATAATATATTTGCTTGAATTACCTTTTTTAAATACCAGTGGTTGAAATAGCTTTACTTAATGACATTTAACATAATTCATCTGTGCAATTCCACTATTTAGTTTTATTCATTTTCTTTTCATTTCTGATTCATATGTTCAATTCTTTCTTCCCTGTAGGCACTCATTCTAATGTGCTTTTTGTATGCCCTTGAATATTTATGCACCGTTACAAAATGTGATTCATTGTGTTATATATATTTTTAAAATTTACATAAGTATTACGTATAAAAAGCTATGTAACTTTTTCCAAGTTTTACATTTTTCTCTCAAAATAATGTTGCTATGCACATATGGCTAGAGATGTGTTTCTTTGCAGAACATCTGAACTTTTGATGGACTTGTTTCATGAGAGCAGGGAAGTGTCTGAGAACAGGAGTGTGGAAAATGGCAAATGCTGAGTGGTAGCTCCTAAGGGTATATCTCTGTAAGAAATCTCATGGTTTTGCTTATTGTGTGTCCTTCATGTGGTGGACATAAGACAGTGAACTTGCAGGTGAGCTGAATGGGTGAATCTAATCACAGTTCTAGATTCAGGTAGTTTGTTTCTGTTATTTGGGGAAAGTTTCTTATTTGGTGAATTTAATGCGGAAAGGGGAAGGAAAAGAAAAACACTTAGGTGAAAGATAGGAAGTTGATACAGTGGATAGGTGTTGGGGTATTGGGAAAGAGCAAGAACTAGGCTTGAAAAATAGCAGTTCCCCCCTCCCCTACTTAAAGCCACTGATTGACACAGGAAGGAAACTGCAGAGAATAGGCACAGTCCTACAGTACCCACGCAACATGGACCTGAACAATGACTGTTTGACCAGAACTAGAGATAAAATCCTGACTTTGAGATAGAATGTTTGTATTTCAAAAATAACTTTCATTTACTGATTGAATACCTTCTATGTTTTATGCATTTTACATGGATTCTCACATTAATCCTCAAATAGATTCTGAAGACAGTATAATTCTTATTCTCATTTTATAGCTGAGTAAGTTGAAGATGTATCATGAGTAGAGTCAAATCCAGGATTTAAAATCTGTCCATATTTTTTTGGGCTCCAAAATCACTGCAGATGGTGACTGCAGCCATGACATTAAAAGATGCTCCTTGAAAGAAGAGCTATGACCAACCTAGACAGCATATTAAAAAGCAGAGATGTTACTTTGCCAACAAAGGCCTGTCTAGTCAAAGCTATGGTTTTTCCAGTAGTCATATATGGATGTAAGAATTAGACTATAAAGAAAGCTGAGCACCAAAGAATTGATGGTTTTGATTTGTTGTGTTGGAGAAGACTCTTGAGAGTCCCTTGGACTGCAAGGAGATCAAACCAGTTAATCCTGAAGGAAGTCAGTCCTGAATATTTCCTGATACTGAAGCTGAAACTCCAATACTTTGGCCACGTGATGCAAAGAACTGACTCGTTTGAAAAGACCCGGATACTGGGAAAGATTGAAGGCAGGAAGAGAAGGGGATGCCAGAGGATGAGATGGTTGGATGGCATCACCAACTCGATGGACATGAGTTTGAGCAAGCTCTGGGAGTTGGTGATGGACAAGGAAGGCTGGTGTACTGCAGTCCATGGGGTTGCAAAGAGCTGGACATGACTGAGTGACTGAACTGAACTGAACTATATTGTCTAAAATCCATGTTGTTTCCAGTATGTGATGGTACCTCTCTATTTCAAGGAGAGAAATGTTAGGGATTTCTCTTTGCAGTCAGTATATTAGAGCACTCCTGGTGTGCAGTTTGGGAGCAAAAACATGGCTTAGATACAAGAAGAGTCTCTTAAAAAAGAGAGGTGAATCAGCATCTCATTGAGAACAGTAACCTTTCTGTACCTGATGCAGAGTGGGAGTTTGATAACTATTGAATGGATGTTTGTTAAATAAACCACAACCGGAACCATACTGTTATACCATTTGTAATTTGGTGTGTATTTATATAAACTACTTGCTACTTAACCAAAGGCAGTTCTTTCCATTATATGCCTTTAGTTTTCCCCGAACTAACAGTTTGTAGACCATTTGAAGTCCCAAGGCAAGCAAACAAATAGGCAATCAGAGAATCTCCCTGGACATTGTTCGGGAACAATACCTGAACCAGGTGTACTCAGCTGACAATGACAGCCACTTAGCTATGGCTTCAGGTGAGCAACAGAGTAAGCAACTGCCTAAGAAATAGAGCCAAAAATGGCTTATGCATTCCAACTGATGGTCAGGCTTCATAGTTTCTATGTGAGAAGATACTGGAGCATGTCAAAATATCTAACAGCCGCATTCTTTCTTTCATTTGTTTCTTGTCTGTTTCTTCTTCCTATCTTCCTTTCTTAATATTTCAATTTGTTTCCCCTCTTAAAATTTTCTTTTGATTTCAGTAATTAGCAAGTTAATGATAAATTTTACTAAAGCATTTCTCAGACTCTATGGAAGGGATTTAAAAAAATATTCTCATTCTACAAAAGGGGAATAATCATTATGGCACCATTAGGCATGTAAATACAGTATTTAATCAAATTACATGTTGAATACTAATGCGAGCATGTGGATATCTGAGGAAGGAGAGAGAATTTAGATTAGGATATTCTGGATTTTGCCCTTCTGGTGAAAACATAATGGCTTTTCTTTATCTAAATCTTTTCCTTCCTCTGGAAGGCTTTCAGCAGACCATTTTCTTACCCCCAAAGAAGCAAAGAACTGTCTGAAAGTGAATTTATGTCCTGTTCTTTTCAAATGGAATAAGGAGCCTATTGAGATTATTTCACTGCAAAGTTAAGCTTGATGTGATTTAGAATAATGCCTCTTATTAACAGAAGGTTCCAGACCTGATTGTTACCAATGTTTGTATACCTCAGTGCCAAATACTAGGTGTTTAAGTTTTAATTAATTGTGAAATACAGATTAGGTATAAGTAAATAAAGATCCTAGATAATTAAAAAGTATGATTTTGGGGGCCATGTTTTGTATCAAAATATAAACATGTGGCATAATTTAAATTTAATCAATAAATTTATATTTATTCATATTCTTTTTCCACTTAGGTGGAATAGAGAATGGTTTGTATATAATTTATTGGGAAGATGAAAAGGGCAAGATGAAAAGCTTTGTATCGAGTGGAAAACCTAAATATATTGCTTAACCTTTTCTACTTAAAAAAAAATTCACTGCATTTTGCTATCTATGTAAAGTGGAAGAGGGTTTATGGTTAAAAAGTCAGAAAACTTACCAAGAACTTTGAAATCAAATGATCTTTTGAAAACAGTAACTATGATTTATTTTTCTTTTAACAAACTCAGAATTACTTTTAGAGGAATTCATGATAATATTGACCTGTATGACTCTATATCAAAGCTGCTTCTGCTGCTAAGTTGCATCAGTTGTGTCCAACTCTGTGCGACCCCATAGACGGCAGCCCACCAGGCTCTGCCGTCCTTGGGATTCTCCAGGCAAGAGTACTGGAGTGGGGTGCCATGATGCTTAAACAAAAAATACTATATATTCAATGATATTCAAGAAGTATTTATTCAGTAATTAGAGGAAAATGAGTGCTAGAAATACATCTATCACATAACTACATAAAACTTCCAATTGTTTTAGATGCTTTGATAGTAACATATGAGTATCCTCCTGAAAAGTTAGTATATATGGATGATGCCTGACTGATTCTAATTCATGGACTTTTCCTATTTGATATTGTCTAATGAAATAAAATTCCACTCAATTCACAATTCTTCCATAGTTATGGTTGTATTAGGAGAAGAGTACTGGTAAGAATGGTAATGCAGTCCTCTGGGCATGAAATTCTGTATGCCCAGATTAAGATTATTGCAGTGGAGTTAGAGAGAGAGCTATGGACACAAGAGATTTTACCACTGGAATGGATAGAACTTGGTGGATAGTAGAACATGGTATCTGAGAGAGACAATTCAGTTTATGTAACTTGGTGGATAAGTTAGAAATAGGGAACACAGCACAGGCAAGGTTTGGGATCAGGAAAAGAGAAATTCAGTTTTGAACATGATGACTCTGTTGGGTGACCTGTCCGCCTTTTTCTTATTTTCCTTCACATTTATTTGGGGATCATTCTGGCTGAACTTTGATAATCTATAGGTGTTGCTTTGTCAGTTGCTCTTAAGAAATTTTTGTTAATATGATTGTCTTTCCAACTAGATTTTTTCCTCTTCTCTTTGAGATATACTTCCTCAACTTCTTGTGGAATCTTGGTACAGTAGAAATCAATATAATCAGTGTAACAATTTCCCCATGAAATGCATGAGCCTTTGCTGACAGACATGGTTCACCAATTCTTCATCATTACTCATATTTAAAAAAATGAAAAAACTTTAAAAACATGTAAAAATGGAGATGGTTTTGGAGGGCTTAATGGAAGATAGAATACAATTTAGAAATGCTGATACACTTTAATATTATGCTATATTACTTATATAATAAGTAATAGAATATTCTATTACTCTATTACTTATGTCCGTCTAGTCAAAGCTATGGTTTTTCCAGTAGTCATATATGGATGTGAGAGTTGGACTATAAAGAAAGCTGAGCACTGAAGAACTGATGCTTTTGAACTGTGGTGTTGGAGGAGACTCTTGAGAGTCCCTTGGACTGCAAGGAGATCCAATTAGTCAATCCTAAAGGAAATCAGTCCTGAATATTCATCAGAAAGACTGATACTGAAGCTGAAACTCCAATACTTTGGCTATCTGATGTGAAGAACTGACTCATTTGCAAAGACCCTGATGCTGGGAAAGATTGAAGGCAGGAGGGGAAGGGGACGACAGAGGATGAGTTGGTTGGATGGCATCACCGACTCAATGGACATGAGTTTGAGTAAGCTCCGGGAGTTGGTGATGGACAGGGAAGCCTGGCATGCTGCAGTCCATGGGGTCACAAAGAGTTGGACATGACTGAGCGACTGAACTGAACAATTACTTATGTGAATTCAAAAATACTGAAAATAAGACACGTTTTTTCAATTCAGCTGAGAAAGAGGGAAGATTATAGATAAATCACTCTCTGATAAATGTATTTTGATTTTTACATCTTAATGTTTCTTTTCTAAGAATTTTTCCATTTTTACTATCAGATACGCACCCCACTCCAGTACTCTTGCCTGGAAAATCTGATGGACGGAGGAGCCTGGTGGGCTGCAGTCCATGGGGTCGCTAAGAGTCGGACACGACTGTGTGACTTCACTTTCACTTTTCACTTTTATGCATTGGAGAAGGAAATGGCAATCCACTCCAGTGTTCTTGCCTGGAGAATCCCAGGGATAGGGGAGCCTGGTGGGCTGCTGTCTATGGGGTTGCACAGAGTCGGACACGACCGAAGTGGCTTATCAGCAGCAGCAGCAGGCAACAATTAAAAGTGATGGTATTTAATGCCAGTGAATGTAGTGGGAAATCTCATATTTTTTTTGGTTATATATACTCTTCAAAGGAACTAATTTGGCTATATGAACTAAGACTCCTAAAGTGTTTATTAATTTTGACCCAGGACTTCATTTAGGAATCTATGTGAAATGATCAAAATTTTTGATAATGAATTTTTTGCAAAGATGTTCATAACCTTATGTAATCATTAAAAATTTTAAGTAACAAATTTTCATACAGGTTTATTAAATCATATTGACTGTGCTTTCTCTTCCTGTTCTCTTTGTTTCCAGCTTAAAGTCCATTCTTCATTATAGTCACTGTCTAGGAAATTTCTTCATTAGCTTTGCTTCTTCTTCTTTTTTTATTTTTGGCTTTTCTCCCTGGCAAAATTCCAGCTGTGGAAAAACTCAGCTACCAGATTTCTCCATGCCCATATTGTTGCAACTAAGAATTATTGGAGAAAACCACCCATCTTCTAAGTTATCTTTCATTTAATCTGGGCCTTTGAAACTGACAATGCAGTTGTCTTGCACTCAGGAAAGATTATTTCCTGTTTGCGTTCTCTAATCATTTCAAATCTCTATTCTCTACTTTTTACATAGATACTTTTTTTTTTTTGGCTGTGCCCTGCAGCCTGTGGAATTTTAGTTCCTCAGCAGTGAGAGTACAGAGTCCTAACCACTGGACAGCCAGGGAATTCTATTCTCTTTATTTTTCACTCTGTGTACTATATAGAAAAAGTAGGCGTTGCACGGTAGCTGCAAATCTATTTGCACTGGCCACCCCTCCTTTTTCTTTCTGAGATAGTATGACGGATCCCATCCCCACTGAAAGATGAAGTTCTCTATGTGGTTCTGGATTCCATTCTTTCTTATCTTCTTTATGACCTTGTTCAAGTGATTATTTTGTTTCTCCTCCCTTTAACCTTTGCTATCATTTTCAGCATTCATACATGCTTTTTGAGTCATCCTTTAAGAAAAAAGGGCTTCCCTGATAGCTCAGATGGTAAAGAATCTATCTGCAATGTAGGAGAACTGGGTTCAATCCCAGGGTTGGGAAGATCCCCTGGAGAAAGAAATGGCAACTTGCTCCTAGGTATTCTTGCCTGGAAAATCCTATGGACAGAGGAAGAGCCTGGTAGGCTGCAGTCCATGGGATCGCAAAGAGTTGGACAAAACTGAGTGACTAACACTTCTACTTTTAAGAGAAAAAAAAAAAAGCAATCAATCATACTTTTCCTTGAACTCAGCTCTCTTTCTGTAATGCTCTTTGTAACCAAGATTCTTAGAAGAGCTGTCTACATATGCTGACTTCCTTCCCTATCTCATCTCTTCTTTCCTCTTATTAGACTTCTGCGAACTCTTACCTAATCTCCTCTCACTGAGATCATTACGGATTCTATGTTGTTAAACCCAGTCGATTATTTTCAGTCATCAAAATACTTAATCTCTTGTTAACATGTTGGATAATGTCCTGTCTTTGGAATAGTCTCTTTCCTTGGTTTCCTTGATACTACACTACCCTGATTTTACTCTTACCTTTCTGGCCATTCCTAATAAAAAATATTTTTGTCTAAAATATTTTTGTCTCTTTTTGACATCTGAGTTCCTACTGTACGTCTTTGCTTACTTTACATACTCTTCCTAAAATATTTCACTGATTCTGAGGACATGAGATATTATTTACTTATTAATGACTTCAAAATCTAATCTTCTACACACATCCTTTCCTAAGGGCCAAACTTTTCTGTTCATCCAACTATCAGCTTTACATCTTCACTTTGGTATCTCATGGGTAGCCCAAATTTGTTGTCTTCCTGACTGAACTCTTGATTGTCCCCTTCTCATTCACTTCTCAGCCAGTCTTTCCCAGTTTAGCAAATGAGGCCTTAATTGGTTAGTTTCTCCTGCTGTGAGTTATCCTACACATCAGCCTTTTGCTTGCCTCCCAGAATGAGTTCATCACCAAGTCCTGTTTATTCTACTTCCAATATATATTTTGAAATGCCTGTTTCTGTCTTTTCCCATTTCTCTGTCTTGATCCTAACCAATAGCTTTGTTGTTCAGTTGCTAGGTCATGTCCCACTTTTGCAACCCCATGGACTGTAGCTCATCAGGCTCCTCTCTCCATGGGATTTCCCAGACAAGAATACTGGAGTGGATTGCCGTTTCCTTCTCCAGGGGATCTTCCCAACCCAAGGATTGCAGGCGGTCTCTTGCATTGCAGGCAGATTCTTTACTGGCTGAGCCACCAGAGATATTTTGAAATGTCTGTTTCTCTCTTTTTCCATTTCTTTGTCTTAATCCTAATCAATAGCTCTAACTGAATCATTATAATTGCTCTCTTATTGTCTCTCATCTTCTACTTTTCTCTCCTATAATTTATTTTCTGCCCAGCAGTCACAGAGGTCTTTTTAAAATGCAAATCTGATCATATCATTTGTTTAGTTTTGCATTACAGTTAGGATAAAACCCACAATCCTCAACGTGCCCTAACAGACCTTGGGGCTTTGACCCTGACTGCCCCGGCAGCCTGATCTCTTGCCAAACTCCCCCAGTCCCTACCAGCTTCCTACTGTCCCATCACTCGCTTCTTTCTGTTGCTCCTCAAACACTCTGGAGTCCTTTCTCAATTTAAGTATTTCACACACCTTGTTTTGTTTGTTTACTTTCCTGTCTTCTCTCTAGTAGGCTGACTTGTACTCATCCATCAGGTCCCATTTTAAATTGTACCTCCCAGGAAACCATTTCCTGATTTTCTAGATTAGTCTGAGCTCCTGTATTATTTCTTCTCATAGGACCTTAAAAAATAGCTATTGAAGTGTCTTAAAAAATAGCTATTGAAGTATTCAGGTTTGTAATTAACACTTTAGGGTCTGTTTTTCCATCAGGATCCATTCAGAAATGGGTACTAAGAACTTAGCATAGTGCCTGGCCAGCATTAGGTCTTCAATAAAAATTTTTTTTTTAAATGAAAGGGTTTGTAAAATATTATACAGCTGTCAATAATCATATTTTATAATTAATGATGTAAGGAAATGTTTATAATTCTGTTCACAAAAACAAAGAATAAAAAATGGCATTTAGAATAAGATCTTAGTCTGGAAAATAAAGTTACCCATTTATTTGCCTATTAAAAAGTCTGGAAGAAATCCCCCTGGCTCACCTTAGAATTTAACATTTGGGGAAGAATTGTTGGTTGTTAGAATTTTACTATTTTTGGCTGTAGGATTTTAGGTGATTTCTATTTTTTATACTTTTGTATATTTTCTGTAGTTTTCCAATGAAACCCCATTATCATCAAAAAACTAAAAGTCACTTAAAAAGAAAAATCAATGATTGGCACTGTACTCAAATATCAATGCATGCTTACTTTAGACCTTTTATATTATTGCCTTTTATATCCTTAAGCCTTTGCAAATCTCCATTTTAAAATATGTGATGCATCTTACTCCAGTTGAAAATATCTCTGTACTCAGTGATCAGCGGCATGGAGAGGATACAGCAGCTCAAAAATATGACGCCAGTGAATCATAGGGCACCAGGGTTTGTAACAGTGATTCGACTAGCAGGAGAATTAGTCAGGGTCACTGAACAAAGACAATTTGTTCAAATAGATTCAGTAAACTGCTCACTGGAATATGAACAAAAATCCCTTATCTTTGGGAAATGTATGGCTTATTTATTAGTGCAGGTTCTTTGAGGAAATATATAGGTAACAAGCTGTGAAAGTCTTTGGCTGTTTCATTCTTTACAGTACAGTGCTTAAACATTTAGAAAGAAAACCCTAATTTGCAAAGTTACATTGACATTGTAATTTTTGCATATTTAATAAACCTTAGCTACTTTAACTGAAAAGTGGAATTTTTCATGGAATGCTACCCTTTTCATTCCTGCATACATCTTAGATTTAATTTGGCATGGGACACATCAACCTTGGCTCTTAGAGACAAGGTTAGACTCTGTAGTGCATGAAAACGAGCTCTTCTAAACACTTTTTTTTTTTCTGGTTTGCCACATATTCTGTGCCAGCTTTGGAGAGAACATAAAGAATGAGAATGATCCTTTTTCTTAGCTTGACAGAAAATTATGAGAGTAGATGCAAATATTTTCCTTTTTAGAATAGAGAGGATAGCATTTCTCCATACCCCATTCCCTTTAGAATGCAAACGAGGGAGGACTTGTCATATTGTAAAGTAAAACAGCAATTGAGAAGGTTTTACATGTTTTGAATAAAGCTGTGATGTCTAATGTATAGTCTTCTGATTTTTGTTTTAAATAGAAATTCAGACTGGCCTCATTATTATCAAAAAGATATTCTTTGGCTTGATAACTAAAAAATTTTAATGCTGTCTTAAAAAATCGGATGTGTATCAAAGCAACCTTTTTGGTTGAATTTAAGATTTGGAAAGATCAAATTCTCTAAATGATTCATATTGTTACTCCAGTTTTTCCTTAGAAGGAAAATTTATCTCCACTTATGATGATATATCGGAGAAGGCAATGGCACCCCACTCCAGTACTCTTGCCTGGAAAATCCCACGGATGGAGGAGCCTGGTTGGCTGCGGTCCATGGGGTCGCGAAGAGTCGGACATGACTGAGCAACTTCACTTTCACTTCTCACTTTCATGCATTGGAGAAGGAAATGGCAACCCACTCCAGTGTTCTTGCCTGGAGAATCCCAGGGACGGGGGAGCCTGGTGGACTGCCCTCTATGGGGTCGCACAGAGTCGGACACAACTTAAGTGACTTAGCAGCAGCATGATGGTATATACCCAGCGTACCCATTTATAGGAAACTTAGTAAAATTAGCTTTCTTTGAAAAGTCTGCATTATGATTTGTCTGAAAAGTGTGATTTGAATGAAGCTAGTGAAAGTTTAATAAAATTGTATAGTGAGGACTCTTCATTGCATGTAATATAAGCTGGCTTAAAGGGAAGAAGCAGTTTATGGACTCTGATAACTGAAAGTTCCAGGCATAGGTCAGGCTTCAGGCAAAACTTATCTGAGCTAAAATAAGATCCTCAAGACTTAGTCTCTCATTAGCTCTTAGCTGTTTTTCCTCCTTATTTTCACATTAGCTTCATTTCAGGCAGGCCAACTAACTGCACTCTCTCTACCTTTCGCCCCCTTTCAGGGCAAACATTTCTGTTTCCTAAAATAATAATAAAATACACTTGGGACTGAGTTCCTTTGGCCTTGATTGATTAGCTTGGATTCCCTAAATTAAACCACTCTGTTCAACAGGTGTGATGCTTTGATGGGCAAGACCCGAGGAACCTGCAAGTCTGGAGCCAGGGTTAGATCCAACCACTGCTCTATATGGTCTGATAATGGGCAGAAGCAAGATATCCAAAATGCTATTATGTGAATACACATTTGTCGTGGACAGAGAAAAATGATAAATACCTAATACAACTATGAACTATTCTACATACAGAAGTCATGATGTTGTTGTTCATTCCCTCAGTCATGTCTGACTCTTTGTGACCCCATGGACTGCAGCATGCTAGGCTTCTGTGTCCTTCACTATATCCCGGAGTTCGGTCAAATTCATGTCCATAGAGTCAGTGATGCCATCCAACTATCTCATCCTCTTTCAATCCCTTCTCCTCCTGCCCTCAATCTTTCACAGCATCAAGGTTTTTACCAATTACTCTGCATCAGGTGGCCAAAAGTACTGGAGCTTCAGCTTCAGCATCAGTCCTTCCAATGAATATTCAGGGTTGATTTCCTTTAGGATTGACTGGTTTGATCTCCTTGCGGTCCAAGGGACTCTCAACAGTCTTCTCCAGCACCACAGTTGGAAAGCATCAATTCTTCAGCACTCAGCCTTCTTTGTCCTCTCTCACATCTGTACATGACTACTTGAAAAACTATAGCTTTGACTATACAGACCTTTGTTGGCAAACTGATGTCTCTGCTTTTTAATACACTGTCTAGGTTTGTCATAGCTTTTCTTCAAAGTAGCAAGTGTTTTTTAATTTCATGGCTGCAGTCACCATCTGCAGTGATTTTGAAGCCAAAGAAAATAAAGTCTGTCACTGTTTCCATTTTTTTCCTTCTATTTGCCATGAAGTGATGGGACTGGATACAATGATCTTAGTTTTTTGAATGTTGAGTTTTAAGCCAGCTTTTTCACTGTCCTCATTCACTATCATCAAGAGGCTCTTTAGTTCCTCTTCAATTTTTGCCATAAGGGTGGTGTCATCATATCTTAGGTTATTGATATTCCTCCTGGCAGTCTTGATTCCAGCTTGTAATTCATCCAGCCCAGCATTTCACATGATGTACTCTGCATATAAATTAAATAAGCAGAGTGACATTATACAGCCTTGAAGTACTCCTTTCCCAATTTTGAACCAGTTCGTTGTTCCATGTTCGGTTCTAACTGTTGCTTCTTTTCTCACAGACAGGTTTTTAGGAGGCAGGTCAGGTAGTCTGGTAGTCCCATCTCTCAGAATTTTCCACAGTCTATTGTGATCCATGTGGTCAAAGGCTTTAGCATAGTCAATGAAGCAGAAATAGATGTTTTTCTGGAATTCCTTTGCTCTTTCTATGATACAACAGATGTTGGAATTTGATCTCTGGTTCCTCTGCCTTTTCTAAATCCAACTTGTACATCTGGAAGTTCTTGATCCACATATTGTTGAAGCCTTATTTGAAGGATTTTGAGCATTACCTTGGTAGGTAATGTGAAATGAGTGCAATCATGTGGTACTTTGAACATTCTTTGGCATTGCCCTTCTTTGGGATTGGAATGAAAACTGACCTTTTCCAGTCCTGTGGCCACTGCTGAGTTTTCCACATTTGCTGGCATAATGTACAGCACTTTCACAGCATCTTTTAGGATTTGAAATAGCTCAGCTGGAATTCCACCACCTCCACTAGCTTTGTTTGTAGTAATGCTTTGTAAGGCCCACTATACTTCAAACTCCAAAATGTCTGCCTCTAGGTGAGTGACCACACCATCGTGGTTGTCCAGGTCATTAAGACCTTTTGGTACAGTTCTTCTGTGTGTTCTTGCCACTGCTTCTTAAACTCTTCTGCTTATGTTAGGTCCATAATGGTTCTGTCCTTTATCGTGCCCATCTTTGCCTGAAATGTTTCTTTGGTATCTCTGATTTTTCTTAAAGATATCTCTAGTCTTTCCCATTCTATTGTTTTCCTTTGTTTCTTTGCATTGTTCACTTAAGAAGGCTGTCTTAAGTGAATCTCTCCTTTCTATTCCTTGGAACTCTGCATTCAAATGGGTATATCTTTCCTTTTCTCCTTTGCCTTTCCCTTCTCTTCTTTTCTCAGTTACTTGTAAAGCTTCCTAGGACAATCTTTGTGCCTTGTTGCATTTCTTTGTCTTGAGAATGATTTTGGTCACTGCCTCCTGTACAATGCTACAAACCTCTGTCCATAGTTCTTCAGGCACTCTGTCTATCACATCTAATCCTTTGAGTCTGTTTGTTACTTCCACTGTATAATCACAAGGGATTTGATTTAGGTCATACGTGAATAGCCTAGTGGTTTTCCCTACTTTCTTCAATTTAAGTCTGAATTTTGCAATAAGGTCTTCATGATCTGAGCCACAGTCAGCTCCCGGTCTTGTTTTTGCTGACTGAATAGAGCTTCTCCTTCTTTGGCTAAAGATTATAATCAATCTGATTTCAGTATTGACCATCTGGTGATGTCCATGTGTAGAGTCATCTCTTGTGTTGCTGGAAGAGGCTGTTTGCTCTGACCAATGTGTTCTCTTGGCAAAACTATTGGCTTTTGCCAAGGCCAAACTTGCCTGTTACTTCAGGTGTCTCTTCACTTCTTACTTTTGCATTCCAGTCCCTTATGATGGAAAGGACATCTTTTTTGGTGTTAGTTCTCAAAGGTCTTGTAAGTCTTCATAGAACCATCTAACTTCAGCTTCTTTGGCTTTAGTGTTTGGGGCATGGTTTTGGATTACTGCGATACTGAATAATTTGCTTTGGAAATGAACCTAGATTACTCTGTTGTTTTTGAGATTGCACCCAAGTACTACATTTTGGACTCTTTTGTTGAGTATGAGGGCTACTCCATTTCTTCTAAGGGATTCTTGCCCACAGTAGTAGATATGTTTATCTGAATTAAATTTGCCATTTCAGTTCACTGATTCCTAAAATGTTGATGTTCACCCTTGCCATCTCCTGTTTGACCACTTCCGGTTTACCTTGATTCGTGGACCTAATATTTCAGGTTCCTATGCAGTATTGTTCTTTTCAGCATCAGAATTTATGTACACATATATGTATGTATATATGGCTGATCTCAGAGTAGGAAAGATGAAGGAATTGGAAGATAAAAAATTTTGACACTAATGAAGACTAGGAGGCAATTTTTCTTGATGCCTTGAAAACTTATCATTATGGAGGCTAAAAAAGAGTATGTCCCCTAGGTGATTGCTACTGACTGGGCTATTGAGGGATCATTGTGAAAGGGTATCTTTTGATCAGATGGTGGTTTTGTGGAATTTAAGTTTTCTCATGCCTAACTGGTTCCTTTTAACTAAACATATTAATTTGAATACCTCTTATGAGTGAAACAGTCTGGGGCTCAAAAAATAGTCCATAATGAAATACTAGGTCATCTTTGTATTTCAAAGTTATGGACTTTATATCACTTATTGCTAATTTTGGGCAGCTTGTCATAAATTGGAGGCACACATTATTTGGAGTATCTTTAGCAGGTTATCTTATCTTGGAATTGGCCTGAGAAATCTAAAGAAACTTCAGACCCACTAGGGAGCCTTATTGAGTGGGATGTATTTATAACTGTATTTAAACTTAGTCCTTACGTTTGTTTTCAGTCTTCCCTTGAGGCTCAGCTGGTAAAGAATCTGCCTGCAATGCGGGAGATCTGGGTTTGATCCCTGGGTTGGGAAGATCCCCTCGAGAAGGCAAAGGCTACTCACTCCAGTATTCTGGCCTGGAGAATTCCATGGACTGTAGGGGTCACAATGAGTCGGATATGACTGAGTGACTTTCACTTTCACTTTCCGCATTTCTTCTCTATATCTGTGTCTCTGTTTCTGGAAAGGGGGGTGAAAGGAATGGGAGATTGAGACTGACATCTATACACTACTATGTGCAAAATAGATAATTAATGAGAACCTAGTGTATAGCATAGGGAGCTCTACTAAATCCTCTGTGGTGACCTAAATGGGAAGGAAATCCAAAAGGGGGGCATATATGTATAAGTATGACTGATTCACTTTGCTGTATAGCAGAAAATAACAAAACATTGTAAAGCAACTATACTCCAATAAAAGTTTATACACACACACACACACAGTACTTACCTTAGGTATTGGCAAATGTGTGTGTGTGGGAGATATTTGTAAGACTGTTTATAGGATCATGTGTGATCCCTTACAGATTTATTTTTGTCAGTTATCCTGGTAATTTTATGTTGTTCTGCCTCTTTATTCTTATGTTTGTTTGGATGGGCCTGAGCATTCCAGTGAGGATGGGGAGGACAGTCTCTTGGAGTTTGTCTTTTATTTTTAAGTCATACTATCTGAGATATTATGGAATCTCTTGGAATCCTGTGAGGGGTCCAGAATAAATACCAAATATTACCTAAGACTAGTATGAGCCTTCTCAAGTGAATCTCATCAAAGATATTTTCCTAAGCCTTCTTGCTTCATATTCTTCCCTTTTCTCAGTTTCCTATTTCTTCAAGTTTCTAGGAAATAAGAAGGTATGGGTTCTGTCTTGAAATTCAGAGTTGTTTGATTACTATTTACTTTCACCTTTGAGTCACAGTATGAAAGTCATCTAGTTCAGTTTAGTTCAGTCGCTCAGTCGTGTCCGACTCTTTGTGACCCCATGAATCGCAGCACGCCAGGCCTCCCTGTCCATCACCAACTCCCGGAGTTCACTCAGACTCACATCCATCGAGTCAGTGATGCCATCCAGCCATCTCATCCTCTGTTGTCCCCTTCTCCTCTTGCCCCCAATCCTTTCCAGCATCAGAGTCTTTTCCAATGAGTCAACTCTTTGCATGAGGTGGCCAAAATACTGGAGTTTCAGCTTTAGTATCATTCCTTCCAAAGAAATCCCAGGGCTGATCTCCTTCAGAATGGACTGGTTGGATCTCCTTGCAGTCCAAGGGACTCTCAAGAGTCTTCTCCAACACCACAGTTCAAAAGCATCAATTCTTCAGCACTCAGCCCTCTTCACAGTCCAACTCTCACATCCATACATGATCACAGGAAAAACCATAGCCTTGACTAGATGGACCTTTGTTGGCAAAGTAATGTCTCTGCTTTTGAATATGCTATCTAGGTTGGACATAACTTTCTTTCCAAGGAGTAAGCGTCTTTTAATTTCATGGCTGCAGTCACCATCTGTAGTGATTTTGGAGCCCAGAAAAAGTCTGACACTGTTTCCACTGTTTTCCCATCTATTTTCTATGAAGTGTTGGTACCGGATGCCATGATCTTCATTTTCTGAATGTTGAGCTTTAAGCCAACTTTTTCACTCTCCACTTTCACTTTCATCAAGAGGCTTTTTAGTTCTTCCTCACTTTCTGCCATAAGGGTGGTGTCATCTGCATATCAGAGGTGATTGATATTTCTCCCGGCAATCTTGATTCCAGCTTGTGTTTCTTCCAGTCCAGTGTTTCTCATGATGTACTCTGCATAGAAGTTAAATAAGCAGGGTGACAATATATAGCCTTGACGTACTCCTTTTCCTATTTAGAACCAGTCTGTTGTTCCATGTCCAGTTCTAACTGTTGCTTCCTGACCTGCATACAGATTTCTCAAGAGGCAGGTCTGTTCGTTTCCAAGGCAAACCATTCAATATCACAGTAATCCAAGCCTACGTCCCAACCAGTAACGCTGAAGAAGCTGAAGTTGAACGGTTCTATGAAGACCCACAAAAACTTTTAGAACTAACACCCCGAAAAGATGTCCTTTTCATTATAGAGGACTGGAATGCAAAAGTGGGAAGTCAAGAAACACCTGGAGTAACAGGCAAATTTGGCCTTGGAATATGGAATGAAGCAGGGCAAAGACTAATAGAGTTTTGCCAAGAATATGCACTGGTCATAACAAACACCCTCTTCCAACAACACAAGAGAAGACTCTACACATGGACATTACCAGATGGTCAACACCGAAATCAGATTGATTATATTCTTTGCAGCCAAAGATGGAGAACCTCTATACAGTCAACAAAAACAAGACCAGGAGCTGATTGTGGCTCAAATCATGAACTCCTTATTACCAAATTCAGACTGAAATGGAAGAAAGTAGGGAAAACCACTAGACCATTCAGATATGACCTAAATCAAATCCCTTATGACTACACAGTGGAAGTGAGAAATAGATTTAAAGGCCTAGATCTGATAGATAGAGTGCCTGATGAACTATGGAATGAGGTTCGTGACATTGTACAAGAGACAGGGATCAAGACCATCCCCATGGAAAAGAAATGCAATAAAGCAAAATGGCTGTCTCGAGAGGCCTTACAAATAGCTGTGAAAAGAAGAGAAATGAAAAGCAAAGGAAAAAAGGAAAGATATAAGCATCTGAATGCAGAGTTCCAAAGAACAGCAAGAAGAGATAAGAAAGCCTTCCTCAGTGATCAATGCAAATAAATAGAGGAAAAGAACAGAATGGAAAAGACTAGAGATCTCTTCAAGAAAATTAGAGATATCAAGGGAACATTTCATGCAAATATGGGCTCGATAAAGGACAGAAATGGTATGGACCTAACAGAAGCAGAAGATATCAGAAAGAGGTGGCAAGAATACACAGAAGAACTGTACAAAAAAGATCTTCATGTCCCAGATAATCACGATGGTGTGATCACTGACCTACAGCCAGACATCCTGGAATATGAAGTCAAGTGGGCCTTAGAAAGCATCACTACGAACAAAGCTAGTGGAGGTGATGGAATTCCAGTTGAGCTATTTCAAATCCTGAAAGATGATGCTGTGAAAGTGCTGCACTCAATATGCCAGCAAATTTGGAAAACTCAGCAGTGGCCACAGGACTGGAAAAGGCCAGTTTTCATTCCAATCCCATAGAAAGGCAATGCCAAAGAAAGCTCAAACTACCGCACAATTGCACTCATCTCACATGCTAGTAAAGTAATGCTCAAAATTCTCCAAGCCAGGCTTCAGCAATATGTAAACCGTGAACTTCCTGATGTTCAAGCTGGGTTTAGAAAAGGCAGAGGAACCAGAGACCAAACTGCCAACATCTGCTGGATCATAGAAAAAGCAAGAGAGTTCCAGAAACACATCTATTTCTGCTTTATTGACTATGGCAAAGCCTTTGACTGTGTGGATCACAATAAACTGTGGAAAATTCTGAAAGTCATCTAAGGACACCCTAAAATGTTCAAGATGGTGCTATGATAGCTAAAACTGGTGGTTAGCAAGTATCACAATATTAACTTTGTAAAGATAGGACTATTTGTGAGAATTCAGTTCTCACTTTTGCCCACAATTAGAAAATGCATTATTGCTGCTAGGAATAAATATTCAGTTCAGTTCAGTTGCTCAGTTGTGTCAGGCTTTTTGTGACCCCATGGAATGCAGCACACCAGGCATCCCTGTCCATCACCAACACCTGGAACTTACTCAAACTCATGTCCATCAAGTGGGTGATGCCATTCACCCATCTCATCCTCCGTCTTCCCATTTTCCTCCTGCCTTCAATCTTTCCAAGCATCAGGGTCTTTTCTAATGAGTCAGTTCTTCGAATCAGGTGGCCAAAGTATTGGAGTTTCAGCTTCAACATCAGTCCTTTCAATGAATATTTGGACTGATTTCCTTTAGGATGACTGGTTTGATCTCCTTGCAGTCCAAGGGACTCTCAAGAGTCTTCTCCAACACCACAGTTCAAAAGCATCAATTCTTCAGTGCTCAGCTTTCTTCATAGTTCAAGTCTCACATTCACATGACGGCCGGAAAAACCATAGCTTTGACTGGATGGACCAGTTGGCAAAGTAATGTCTCTGCTTTTTAATATGCTGTTTAGGTTGATCATAACTCTCCTTCCAAGGAGCAAGCATCTTTTAATTTCATGGCTGCAATCACCATCTGCAGCCATGCATGATTTTGGAGCCCCCCAAAATAAAGTCTGACACTGTTTCCACTGTTTCCCCATCTATTTGCCATGAAGTGATGGGACTGGATGCCATGATCTTAGTTTTCTGAATGTTGATTTTAAGCCAACTTTTTCACTCTCCTCTTTTCACTTTCATCAAGAGGCTCTTTAGTTTTTCTTTGCTTTCTGCCATAAGGGTGGTGTCATCTGCATATCTGAGATTATTGATACTTCTCCCAGCAATCTTGATTCCAGTTTGTGCTTCATCCAGCCTGGCATTTCTCATAATGTACTCTATATATAAGTTAAATAAACAGGGTGACAATATACAGCCTTAATGTGCTCCTTTCCTGATTTGGAACCAGTCTGTTGTTCCATGTCCAGTTCTAACTGTTGCTTCTTCACCTGCATACAGATTTCTCAAGAGGCAGGTCAGGTGGTCTGGTATTCCCATCTCTTTAAGAGTTTTCCAGTTTGTTGTGATCCACACAGTCAAAGGCTTTGGCATAGTCAATATGCATAATAAATATTGCATGATTCTAAAATGTATTTTGAAAATAAAACATTGCATTTACAGTTTTCTTTCCTTACTGGTAGCATGGATAAGATGCAATTTATATATTAGGTATCTTGATTATTTTGGAAAACAGCCATAATGAAATGTTTAGGGTTGTTTGTTTCAAGAACAAATTTTAGAAAAAGTTTGCCTTAGTAAGGTTTTTAATTTTACCCCTACTGGGCAGAAATTATGTTTCTTGAATAAGAAAATTAACATTTTCCCCCAGAAAATTGGAATGAAGAAAATCAGTAAGGGCTTAGAATTTGGGAAAGAAAATAAAGTGTCGACTCTAGATATGATAGGTCCTCCTTTCCATCTGGTGGTGACATTGGTGTAAATTGTTAAGCTGGATAATTTAATTAAAAAGCAGATGATGCTGTCTTTCCTAGTGACTAGGGTCTATTTCAAGTTCTCATTACCATAGGCACAAAATGTACTGAAGAAAGTAAATAGGTCAACGAACCTCAAGTGCAATTAAGTTCTCATGTGTAGGGCAATAACTTTAGCCTATGTCTTCCAAACTTCTAAAATTACCCCAGTGAACCAACAGCAACTTTTTAATGAGATGCAAGAAAGGAACACTAAGAATCTGTAAGATGGAAAAGCAGATAGCTATGGCGAAATCACTGCTCTGCTGCATGTAGGTTTACTCCATTTGCTCTTAATGAAGCATGGCCACTTTCTGTGTTTCTGCATTTAATTCCACTTTCTGTATGTGCTAGTTTCACCTTCCTAGGGATAAAGAGACACATAGACTCCAAAGAAATGAATCAACAAAGAGGAGGAGCATCTTTTTGGTGCAACATTAAAATAGAAACAAGAGAGAAGAAAAGCAAACAAGGATGTTTGGTTGAAAGACCAGTGAATTAAAATCAGAAGTCTGGGTTAATTTAGCTTTAGTTCTGCTATTTAGGAGCCCTGTGGACCTTGGGTAAATTATTCACCTTCTCCTGTTCTCAATAACACTATCTATAAAATTAGAGGTGATTTACATAACCCAACTTAATTTTATATTATGATATTCAAATAAAAATTTTTTAAATGACTGAATAATTTAAAAAGTCAGGACTTCTTTTTCATTTGTTTTTGAGCTCATTTTTAAAGGAAGTGTAGTTGATTTACAATGTTGTATTAGTTTCAAGTATACAACAAAGTGACTCATATATATATATATATATATATATATGTTATTTTTCAGATTATTTTCCTTTATTGGTTAGGAAATATAGCTGGATATAGTTCCCTGTGCTATATAGTAGGTCCTTGTTGGTTATCTATTTTCTGTATGTATATGTTAATCACAAACTTCTAATTTATCCCTCACCAATTTTCCCCTTTGATAAGTGGAAGTTTGCTTTCTATGTCTGTGAATCTTTTTATGTTTTGTAAGTAAGTTCATTTGTATCTTTTTCTTTAAGATTCCACATATAAGCAACATTGTATGTTTTTCTTCACTTAGTGCGATAATCTCTAAGAGTGCCCTTTGCATTAAAATTGTCATTTGGGATCCACAGTTGGTTTTACTTTTGGTGTGTGATGATAAGCAGGCAATTTTGAATTGTAGAATAGTGCTTGGAATTACTTAGAAGTAGCATCACTGACTCGATGGACGTGAGTCTGAGTGAACTCCGGGAGCTGGTGATGGACAGGGAGGCCTGGCGTGCTGCGATTCATGGGGTCGCAAAAAGTCGGACACGACTGAGCGACTGAACTGAACCGAGGAAAAAAGCATGAGATTTTGGAAACTATGGCATTGCGCTGTATTAGTTTCTATGCGGCCTATTCTCCGCCCACGCCTAGCTTTCTTTTATAGTGTTAACTTCCTAGTTAAAGCAATGGCAAACCTAGAACTGTATGAATTTCGTCAGTCTTATTTTTATGCATTTGTTTTCTTTTAGCTCTCCTTTTCCTTGGGAAAGCTCCTAATACTGGTAATGGCAGTTTTTGAGGAGTGTACATTTGTTGTCTTTTTTCCTTTATCTTTATGAGGTATGTGTCATTATCATTATCATTATGTAATGTGTCCAGGGCTGCAAAGTCAGGGCTCAAGGCCTGGTTTGTTTGTTTCCAGAGCCCTTCCTATCTACCTTGCTGCTAAGTTGCTTCAGTCATGTCCGACTCTGTGTGACCCCATAGACGGAAGCCCTCTAGGCTCCCCTGTCCCTGGGATTCTCCAGGCAAGAACACTGGAGTGGGTTGCCATTTCCTTCTCCAATGCATGAAAGCGAAAAGTGAAAGTGAAGTCGCTCAGTCCTGCCCAACTCTTAGCGACCCCATGGACTGCAGCCTACCAGGCTCCTCCGTCCATGGGATTTTCCAGGCAAGAGTACTGGAGTGGGGTGTCATTGCCTTCTCCATCTATGTACTGTAGGAGGCAGCATTACATGGTGGTTGCAAGAACAGTAAAAGTACATGCTTATCTCACGCTCACTGTATGTCAGGTGTAGTTCTAAGCCCTTCAGATATACTAAGACCCACAATCTTTTTAACAATTCTATGATGCATGTCCTATTAATATACGCATGTGACAGATGAAGAAATAGCTGCAGGGAAGTTCAGTAATTTTCCCAAGATCACACAGAGAGTGCCAGAGCTGGAGTTTGAATCCGTGAGTGCAGCTCTCCAGTCTATAATCTCATATCTTGACACTACCTCTCTATGAAGCTACTACTATTCTAGGAGGAGAATTTTGAAGATAATTTTGCATTTTACAATAGTTGTGTTCTTGGAACATTTCCTGAATTAGTTATTCATTCTGACTTCCTTAAAAAATGAAGCACAGGTTATTTATGTTAACACAGGAGATTAAAGTGAATGAAGTGAGGAAAAAAAAAAGAGCCCCGAGGTGGTAATGAAGAGAATTATTATGGCAAGAGCATTGCAAGTGGAGACAATTATCTGGTAGTGAAGGTATAGCAAGAATGAAGAGAAGATATTTAAACTTTCTTGAAAGGTGCTTATCTGGGAGCTCTGACATGTTTCCACATTTCTTGACCCGGGTTATCCTTGGTGTGTGGCGCCAACCTGGGTTTGGCGGAATGCCCTCACTAACGTGAAGGGCTGGAGTTTGGACTTGATTTCTTTCATACTGGAGTCATCTCTAGTGATGCAGGGCGTGTAGAACAGTGTGATTTGCACACGCTCTGTACCATTATTAGTCAGGAAGATGGGCACTTTATAGTGTGTCTAGTCCGGTTTGGTAGGAAAAAATCAATGGAACAAAGTGGTGTGTGGTGTTAGCTCTTCTCTAAATTTTTGGTAGAATTTAAAATATCATGTAGGAAACGAGTTGCCAGTCCAGGTTTGATGCACGATGCTGGATGCTTGGGGCTGGTGCACTGGGACGGCCCAGAGGGATGGTATGGGGAGGGAGGAGGGAGGAGGGTTCGGGATGGGGAACACATGTATACCTGTGGCGGATTCATTTTGATATTTGGCAAAACTAATACAATTATGTAAAGTTTAAAAATAAAATAAAATTAGAAAAAAAAAGTGGTGTATGGAAGAGTTTGCTTTTTATAGGTCTCTAGATTTTATAGATTTTTTGTATTGGGGCCTAGGAATTAATTGTTCTTTTGGTGGATTGAATGGAGTGGAGACATTTGTTCAATAACCATATTTCCTCTTGTTTATATTGAGAATTCCTCAGTGACCCTTGGTTTTGCATTTACTTTGTAGTCCTTTGTCCTACTGAAGACATGCTTCTTAAAGTTCGTGCTGTTGCTGAGGGAGGCAAACGAGATGAGAATCTCAGAACACCTTGATTAGAACTTAGTTTGGCTGGAAGAAGGTGTCTCATTACATCAAACACGGTGAACTTAGTGAGGAGGAGTTTGTGATACAGGACCATGGGTAGTGTTCCATAATGTGAGGGATGTATCTGGCATTAGGAAAGATCTACTTTTACTGGTAGAAAAAAAGCGAAACGTTTTAAAGTAGAAAACAAACGAGTCCATGCCATGGTCACCTGGGAATGGAGCTGGCAGAGGCAGCAAACTCGGAGTGCACTCATACAGACAGAAGCAGTTATCAGAGAGGTCCAAGATACGAACGGTTTTTGCGTGTGTCAATGACCATGGACGTGGAATTTCTTCCCTGAATGGCAGGGAAGCCCTGGTACCATTTATTATGACAGAGGCCTGTAATGGCTTCAAGTTCAGCAGGCAGTAGAGAAGCCCTTTATGCTTCCACATCTGGGTTTTGGGTGTTTCCACACCCCACAGTTTTTGATGGGATGCTTTATGTCCTTCAAGACCTGGGGTAACTAAAAATTTTAGGTTTTAGAGGTAAGGATTTTAAATAGGCCAAAAGAGGATGCAGGCTCCTGGCAAGCATGGAAGATATAGGAGTGAATGTTTTTGGCCAGAATATGGAGAATAAGTCTCCAACTAACTTTTAAAAAAAATTTAAGTTAGATTTTTTTAGCACCAAAAATATTTTGTATTGGGGTATAGCCAATTAACGACATTGTCATAGTTTCAGATGAACCATGAAGGGACTCAGCCATACATATACATGTATCCATTCTCCCCCCAGAATCCCTCCCATCCAGGCGGCCACATAACATTGAGCAGAGTTCCATGTGCTAAACAATAGGTTTTTGTTGGTTATCCATTTTAAATATACTAGTGTATGTATGGCCTTCCCAACTAACTTTTTATGTTTTTGTAGGGAAACTATTTGGTGTACTGGAATACTGAGCTCTGCATCTGAGGAGAGCAGCTTTGCTGCTACTTGACCTTGCTAATGTCATGTTGACGATGGCAAGCCTACAGGATGGACTCTAGGTGGCAGTGTTGCTGCCAATTTTTAAACAGGGCTTTCTAGGCCTTCTAGGGCTTCCCTGGTGGCTCAGAGGTTAAAGCGTCTGCCTGCAATGAGGGAGACCGGGGTTCGATCCCTGGATTGAGAAGATCCCCTGGAGAAGGAAATGGCAACCCACTCCAGTACTCTTGTCTGGAGAATCCCATGCAGGGAGGAGCCTGGTAGGCTACAGTCCATGGGGTTGCAAAGAGTCAGACACGACTGAGCGACTTCACTTTCTTTCTTTAGGACCTCCCTTGAGGCTCAGCTGGTAAAGAATCCGCCTGCAATGAGGGAGATCTGGGTTTGATCCCTGGGTTGGGAAAATCCCCTGGAGAAGGGGAAGGCTGAACACTCCAGTATTCTGGCCTGGAGAATCCCATGGACTGTATAGTCCATGAGGTTGCAAAGAGTCAGACATGACTGAGTCACTTTAACTTTCACTTTTCTAGGCACCCAGCTCCTTTTCTAGATGGTAAATAGTAGCATTAACACTTAAACAGCTCTCAGCCTGTTACTTGATTTATTTCTTATTTTACACATTTTAACTTAAACAGAGTTAAAGCTATAGCTTTAATAGCTATAGCTCAGCATGTGAGCTATTATAGCCTCAGTTTTAAGATTAGGAAACTAAGGCACAAAGAGCTTATGGAATTGGCCCAAGTTGAGTGGCAGAAACAGAATTTGAACCCAGGCCATGTGACTCCAAAGTTGGTACTATTAATTAACATACTTTTTTCCAGTAGTCATGTATGGATGTGAGAGTTGGACTATAAAGAAAGCTGAGCGCTTAAGAATTGATGCTTTTGAACTGTGGTGTTGGAGAAGACTCTTGAGAGTCCCTTGGACTGCAAGCAGATCCAAACAGTCCATCCTAAAGGAGATCGTTCCTGGGTATTCTTTGGAAGGACTGATGTTGAAGTTGAAGCTCCAATACTTTGGCCACCTGATGCGAAGAGCTGACTCATTAGAAAAGACCCTGATGCTGGGAAAGATTGAGGGCAGGAGGAGAAGGGGATGACAGAGGATGAGATGGTTGGATGGCATCACTGACTCAATGGACATGGGTTTGGGTGGACTCCGGCAGTTGGTGATGGACAGGGAGGCCTGGCGTGCTGTGTTTCATGGGGTTGCAAAGAGTTGGACATGGCTGAGCGACTGAACTGAACTGCTTCTTGTGGGATAATTTTCAGGTTTAATGAACCCAGACACTGTAGGGGGGCATGTGCAGGGGCAACTTGATGCAGATTACCTGTACCCACCAAGCTGGGCACTGTACTTCTGTTTTGTTGGGTCAGCAGCTTTTCACTAGATGTCCATCTTGTCAAGTGCTGTACCTCACCTAGCATCTTTTGCTGATGTCTCCTTCAGACATAGAAAGGGTGTTTTCTACTCCCAAGTGTACCTCCAAACAGATAAAAAAAATCCCCTACTGGGCTGTGGACATTATGGATCAGGCACTGACCCAATAGGCCCTACTGTGCAATGCTGCTGCTGCTGCTAAGTTGCTTCAGTCGTGTCCGACTCTGTGCAACCACATAGATGGCAGCCCACCAGGCTTCCCCATCCCTGGGATTCTCCAGCCAAGAACACTGGAGTGGGTTGCCATTTCCTTCTCCAGTGCATGAAAGTGAAAAGTGAAAGTGAAGTCGCTCAGTCGTGTCCGACTCTTAGAGACCCCATGGACTGCAGCCTACCAGGCTCCTCTGTCCCTGGGATTCTCCAGGCAAGAGTACTGGAGTGGGTTGCCATTGCTTTCTCTGACTAGAGGTGTGGCCTTATTTAAATCCAAATGGCAGTGATTACATTTGAAACAGAGGCTTTGTAGAAATCAAGGGAACTACTGAAGTTTATTGGCCACAGTAAATTGTCTGGAGGTGAGCATTCTATTTGACAGCAAATGGAAGAAAATACTAAGTGGCTGTTTTCTCATCTCATCTGCTGGTCCTCAACTTCCACTGCTCTTTCCTTGTTGGAGAGTCCCTGGCATAAAGTTTTCATGCTTCTTCTTTGTGTCAGAATTCTGTTGTATGCCTTGCCTGTGTACCCCTCTTGGGTTCTCTTCATTTTGCCACCCTGGATTTGGGGCCCTCACGTGGGGTGATGTTTTCAAATGCAGAAGTAGAGTCTCATATTAGGAGAGTGACTGCACAGCTGACCTCATGCCTGGTATCTCTGTTCCTACCAGGAATGCACAGCCCTGTATTTTTAAGCCTGTGGTCCTCTGACCTGTGGGAGGGGTGCATCAGGTCCTCTTTCTGCATTTTGAGGGTACTGGTACTCATTGCAAAGAAGGAAAAAAATGAGGCTCTATCACTTTGTCACGTGTATCAGCCATAGTGTGGTAACTAACTGAGATTTCTGCTCAGTTCCCTAAATCTGCTGGCTTCCTATGGTCCCTGTCTCACTGAAGGGACCGCCATCTAGCCTGCTACATGTGCCTGGACATCTTTGCTGTCAGTTATCTCTTAAGCTGTATTCACTAAATCTTAAGTACTCCACCTTGATACTATTTTTTTAAATTTATTTTTAATTGAAGGATAATTGGTTTACAATATTGATTTGGTTTCTGCCATACATCAATATGAATCAGCCATAGGTATACATATGTTCCTTTTATCTTAAACCTCCCTTTAAACCTCCCACCCTTTTCCACCCCTCTAGGTTGTTACAGAGCCCTGGTTTGAGTTCCCTGAGTCATACAGCAAATTTCCATTGGTTATCTATTTTATATATGGTAGTGTATATATGGAGAAGGCAATGGCAACCCACTCCAGTACTCTTGCCTGGAAAATCCCATGGGAGGAGCTTGGTAGGCTGGAGTCCATGGAGTCGCTAAGAGTCGGACATGACTGAGCGGCTTCACTTTCGCTTTTCCCTTTCACGCATTGGAGAAAGAAATGGCAACCCACTCCAGTGTTCTTGCCTGGAGAATCCCAGAGATGGGGGTGCCTGGTGGGCTGCTGTCTATGGGATCGCACAGAGTCGGACACGACTGAAGCTTTTTAGCAGCAGCAGTGTATATACGCTTCCATGCTACTCTCTCCACTCTTTTCACCCTCTCCTTACTCTGTCTCTTACATCTGACCTCTCTTCCCCATTTGCATTGCCCTGTTTACTTCAGGCCTGCCTTGTTTCTTATCCGCATTAACATAGTAGCCTCCATACTGAATCCTATTGTTGCCATTCTATTTTAATTTCTACTTCGAGCATGATGATGTCAGCCTTCTACCTAAAATCCTAAATGTTCTCTATGATATTCAGTTTAAGGTTAATCTGTTATGACATGGTCTAAAATAACCTTTAATATCTTCCCCTACTTACCTGTCCTGTCCTACGTCCTTTCTTATTCACACATGAATGATTTGTCAGCCATTCCAATCACTTGTACTCTCCTGAACTTGTTCTGTTTTGTGATTTTTATACAAGTTTTCTTTGTCCCTGAAATAACTTTATCTCCTTGCTTCACTCCTGATCTTTTTGTTTTTTTGTAGACTCAACCCAGGTGTCATCATCTCTGGGAAACCTGCCTTAATCTTCCGGTTTGACTTTTTGCCCTTATGTTTTATTCCCAAAGCACACTTGCAGACAAATAACACCAGCCATTATTTCATTATTTTATAATCATATATGTTTTCTGTTTTTCACTTGTCTCATACTTTATTTGATATCTTCCTCAGCATGCTGTGAGCTTTTTGAGAGAGGGATGACATATTATTCTTCAGTTTCCTGTACTTAGCATAGTACTTGTTTTATAGTAGATATCTAGATATCTTTGTTGAATGGAGGAGTAAAGATAGCACAGATCCAAATGTACCGTCCATATTGCTGACAGGTGGGACAGAGACTGCTCTTCAGGTTGTGTTCAATTTCCCTGAGAAATTTGGAACTAAACCATCACTGCTGCATCATAGAAAGATGAGTGAGGGTCTTTGCCGTCTGAGGAATGGGTGATATCACTTGATTGAGACTGCACCTATCCTGGTAGAGGCCAAGAACTCTACATCTAGGGATCTGTAGCATTAAGAGAGCAGTCAAGAAATGTTTTGACCCTCCCTGTTTGAGAAAATTTATCCTGGACATGACGGCTGAGACTGTCCTAGAATTGATTATCAAGGGTACCAGTGTTCCAATCTTACTCATTTTGGAAATAAGAAGCAGTAAACCTGAGTTTGTGTTGGAAACACTGCATAGCATTATTAAGAAGATGAAGATTTCCCCATATCCATCTTGGGAGGTTGGGGTAATAATTAGAATGGACAAGGGGTCTTTCCTGGGACTAGATAGAAGCTGACTTGCCAAAACTCCCAACAAATCTCTTTGATTTGTAGGCTGGAGTTGGGCCAAAAACCTTGAAATAGACTCTGTATTAATTAGCATATAGAGTACATTGCTGGAAGAGAGAGACCTGAAAATATGGCCTCTAATTGTAACAGTCCAGAAATATGTGGCCAGGCGAGGGTAGGTTTGGACTCTGTTCCTGAAGTCATTAACAGCCCTAGTTCCTTTTTTCTCATTGCTTTTATTCCTTATATCAGAGGTTGTCCATACACATTTTGTTTTACATCAGAATTATGTGCAGGATATGCTGGGCTGCATCGCTAGTTTCTGATTCAGGTTTGGGGTATCAGAGAATTTGCCTGTCCAACAATTTCCCTGGAGATGCTCAGGCTTCCCAGATGGCACTAGTGTTAAAGAACCCGCCTGCCAACGCAGGAGACTTAAGAGACTTGGGCTCGATCCCTGGGTCAGGAAGAACCTCTGGAGAAGGACATGGCAACCTGCTCTAATATTCTTGCCTGGAGAATCCCATGGACAGAGGAGCCCGATGGGCTATAGACCATAGTGTCACAAAGAGTTGGACACTACAGAAGTGACTTAGCATGCACGCACACACACGCTGATGCTCCTGGCCTTGGAACCATACTTTGAGAGCCACTGTTCTAAAATATGGTTCCTGTCCATGTGGTTGAAGCTGGCTTGCCTGCACCATGTCCATATTCCACCCCTGGGAGGAGAGGCAAAGAAGAAAAGGCAAGAAGCAGAACACTCCTACCTCACTTGAGAATAGGTCCTGGAAGTTGCACATGTCCCTTCTGTTCACATTCATTGGCAAGAAATTTGTAACACAACTATCTGCAAGGGATACCAGGAAATGTATCTTTTAAATGACAGATCATGTTCCCAGCTGAAATGTGGGGACTCTATTGCCAAAAGGAGGAAGGGGAGAAATAGTGGTCTTCCTCCAGCCCTGCCCGCATATGGGCTTTCATACGCCCTCTGGTGGTCTGGGATGTGGAGGCAGGCTACTCTGCAGGTTCAGAACAGTATTCCCAGGACTTGAGAAAAATCCTGAGCTCAGCCAAGATCCTGGGGAGTCCTCAGAACCTTAAATTTAGCTTGTGTGCCACAGCAGCAGTGGCTCAAAGCATTGGTTTTATTTGTTTCCTCTGCTACCCTCCTCTTTTCTCTCTACATCAGACCTCCCCATCAGGTGGCCCTTCTTCACAGCTGATCCTTCAGCAGTTGGGTTCTTAGCCTACTGAATCTGCATCCAGCTTTGATAGCGGTTGGCCGCTTGAGTAGGAATAAAATTTTTCTTGTTCTTCTTGTGGGTAGCTGAACTCTTAAATCTGTTGCTCCAACCTGAAGTATGACCTTCAAAAACATGAAATTGTTTTAACTGCCAGGTTGCCTAGCACAGAGAGGTAAAGAACTATATTACATCTAATAAAAGGGTTTATGATATGTAACAAAAGTGATCCCTAATGTGGGTCTCACTGACCTCTGTGTAAAAGTGAATAAATTTTCCTTCCTTAAAATTCTCAGCAGTAGAGCTACCTTTTGTCAACAAAAAGCCAGTGAACTTGAAGTTTTAATATCTCAGGGTTTTGTTAAAACATTTCTTTCACTTTATTCTCACTTGCTAAGTTTTCATGACCCTAAATTCTATTTCCATTGAAGTTTGTGTAGCATCATTCTCTTTAAAAGATGTTGTCTGAGAAAGATTAACTTAGTCTGTTTCTCTGTTGCTAACCTACATCTTTATAAACTGTAAAAGCCTAGTCTAACATCACCCCAGTTGAACTCTTTCTGTGGTTGAAGCATAATTTGAAGCTGAACAGAGTTTTCCTGTAAAGGACAGTGGCTGAAGTCAGCCTCTGAAATTCTAATATCTTTCTTCAAATTCTGGCACTTACTATTCATACTCGAATTTTTTATTTGAATTCTCTGAGCCTCAGATTTCTCTCAGTAAAATGGGGATACTAACATCCACCCTACATAGTTGTATTAAAGAAAAATCATTCTGTCACTTGTTAAAATGCTGAGGAATATTTTATTCAAGATTACTACAACATGGTCATGCCTGTCATAATAGGAGAGAAAGTGGATTCAAGCCTAAATACAGCAAAGGTAGCTGGGGATTTTGTAGCCAAAACCAGAATGAGAAGGTCAGTGGATGGAGAATTACTCACAGGAGACATCAGGGGGAGAAGGATTCTTGCTAACCTGGTCTTACAGAACTCTAGCTAAAGGCAAGCTAAGGACTTAAACATCAAAAGTGAGGGATGAAATACTTGGTCAGATATCCAGGTAGGGGGGATTCTTACTAAACTGATTTGGTAGGATTCTTTATGACAAGGAAGGGGCCAATGTCAAGGCAGAGTTGACTAGAAGGATCAGAGAAGCCTGACAAAACTCAGTCAAGTAGGGAAACTTTGTCATTTGTGAGGCTTGCATTAAATAACATTAAGTCACTACATTAAATCAGTCCCTGCTGCTGCAGCTGCTGCTGCTGCTTCAGTCATGTCCGACTCTGTGCGACCCCATAGACAGTAGCCCACCAGGCTCCCCCGTCCCTGGGATTCTCCAGGCAAGAACACTGGAGTGGGTTGCCATTTCCTTCTCCAATGCATGAAAGTGAGAAGTGAAAGTGAAGTTGCTCAGTCATGTCCAACTCTTAGCAACCCCATGGACTGCAGCCCACCAGGCTCCTCCATCCCTGGGATTTTCCAGGCAAGAGTACTGGAGTGGGGTGCCATTGCCTTCTCTGAAATCAGTTCCTAGTACCCAGTAAAGGCTGATTGATTAAATGGTAACTAATTTTATTATTAAAATTAACAATGGTTATATCTCCCTGCCATTTCCTGAATGTATATAAATTGGAGAACTTTTTTTGTATCAAAATCCAGAGCAAATGCCATTCAGGTGTCCTTATGAATCTACTAGAATGAATGTATGCTTCATTGTTGTCTACTCTGGCTCCCCTGATGCGATGGTGTTGTGGAAGGCAGGACCTTTGACCACCTGGTGTTTGGCAGCTATATTAGAAAACTGAGTTGTGAGCTAGACCCTCACCTGCTGAGGGAGAATACCAAGCCTCGAAAGAGAATGCTGATGTCAACCCAGAAACATGTCTAAACCTGTTTCAGCTGTAAGATGAAACTGAGGTGAAATAATAGTAACTTGAACATGGGATTGAACTGGGGTTAGAGGACCACTAGACCAGAAAAAGTATGATGGAATAAGTTTTTTTAACGCATTCAGATAGAATAAATGCAGTGTAGACTAGACCTATTTAAATAGCATATTAAAGGACAGGTACAGCTCAGTTTCCTGGGAGCTGAAAATAGAAACTTTGGATCTGGGTGCTGAAAGCCAAAGGGTATGACTGATTACCTTTTTAAAAATCAGATTTTTCTTTTTTTGTTATTGAGTGTTATGAATTCTTTACATATTTTGGATTCTAGTCTCTTATCAGTCATATGGTTGAATATTTTATTCTAATATTTTCTGTAATTTCCCATTTAATTTTTTTCATTATTTTTTTTTCTATGCAGAAGCTTTTTAGTTTGATGTGTCCCACCTGCTTATTTTTGGTTCTGTTGCCATATCCCAAAAATTGTTGTGAAGTCCAATGTTAAGAAGCTTTTCCCTTATGATCACTTCTAGTACTTTTATATAGATCTTACATTTAAGTCTTTAATTCATTTCAAGGTAATTTTTGTGAGTGGTAAAAGTCGTTTCAGTCATGTCCGACTCTGTGCGACCCCATAGACGGCAGCCCACCAGGCTCCCCTGTCCCTGGGATTCTCCAGGCAAGAACACTGGAGTGGGTTGCCATTTCCTTCTCCAATGCGTGAAAGTGAAAAGTGAAAGTGAAGTCGAGTGGTATAAGGGTCCAATTTTATTCTTTTGCCTGTGAATATCCAGTTTTCCCAATGCCATTTATTGAAGATCTAAGCTTTCCCATTTAGTGTTTTGATTCCCTGATTTATCAAGTATTAGTAGCCAAGGGAGCATGGGTTTGTTTCTGAAATATCAGTTCTGTTCCATTGGTCTATGTGTCTGTTTTCATTCATGTACCATACTATTTGCTGTGCAATGTTGTTTAAAATCAGGAATTGTGATACAACCTCTTAGTTCTTTTTTAATCAGTATTTCTTTGTCAATATAGGATCTCTTGTGTCTTCACATGAATCTTTATGTTTTGTTCTATTTCTATGAAAAATGTCATTGGAATTTTGATAGAGATTGCTTTGAAACTGTAGATGGATTTGGATAGTATGAGTATTTTAACAGTATTAATTCTACCAATCCATGAACACAGAATATTTTTCCATTTATTTGTGTCTTCTTTAATTTCTTTCATCAATATATAATAGTTTTCAGTTAAATTTATTCCAAATTATATTATTGTTTTTGATGCTGCTGCAAAAGAGATTGTTTTCTTAATTTGTCTTTCTGATAGTTAATTGTTAGTGTATAGAAATGCAACTAATTCTTATATGTTAATTTTTTTGTCCCACAATTTTATTGAATTTATTAGTCCTAAGAAGGTTTTGGTAGAGTTTTAAGGTTTTTCTATATATAACATTATATCTGCAAACAGAGACAATTTTACTTCCTTTTTAATTTAAGTGCTTTCTATTTCTTTTTCTATTTTTATGATTCTGGCTAAAACTTCTAGTACTATATTGAAAATAAGTTGGAAGAATGGACACCTATGTCTTGTGCTTGAGTGTAAAGAAAAATCTTTCAAACTGTTCAAGTTGAGTATAATGTTAGCTGTAAACTCAACATATATGATCTTTATTATGTTGAACTATGCTGTGAAAGTGCTGCACTCAGTATGCCAGCAAATGTGGAAAACTCAGCAGTGGCCACAGGACTGGAAAAGGTCAGTTTTTATTCCAGTCCTAAAGAAAGGCAATGGCAAAGAATGTTCAAACCACCACACAATTGTGCTCATTTCACATGCTAGCAAGGTAATGCTAAACATTCTTCAAGCTAGGCTTCAGCAGTACATGAACCAAGAACTTCCAGATGCACAAGCTGGATTTTGAAGAGGCAGAGGAACCAGAGATCAAGTTGCCAACATCTGTTGGGTCATAGAAAAAGCAAGAGAATGCCAGAAAAACATCTGCTTCATTGACTACACTAAAGCCTTTGACAGTGTGGATCACAACCAACTGTGGAAAATTCTTCAAGAGATGGGAATACCAGACCACTTACCTGCCTCCTGTGAAACCTGTATGCAGGTCAAGAATCAACAGTGAGAACTGAACATGGAACAACAGACTGGTTCCAAATCGGGAAAGGAGTATGTCAAGGCTGTATATTGTTGCCCTGCTTATTTAACTTCTATGCAGAGTACATCATGCAAAATGCCAGGCTGGGTGAATCAAGAGTCAGAATCAAGCTTGCCAGAAGAAATATCAATAACATCAGATATGCAGATGGCATCACTCTAATGGCAGAAAGCAAAGAAGAACTAAAGAGCCTCTTGATGAAGGTGAAAGAGAAGATTGAAAAAGCTGGCTTAAAACTCAGCATTCAAAAAACTAAGGTCATGGCATGTGATCCCATCACTTCATGGCAAATAGAAGCGGAAAATGGAGAAACTGACAGATTTTATTCTCTTGGGCTCCAAAGTCACTGCGGATGGTGATGGCAGCCATGAAATTAAAAGTACTAGCTACTTTGAAGAAAAGCTATGACAAACCTCAACAGCATATTAAAAAGCAGAGACGTCACTTTGCGGACAAAGGTTCATCTAGTCAAGGCTATGGTTTTTCCAGTAGTCGTGTATGGATGTGAGTTGGACAATGAAGGAGGCCGAGCATGGAAGAATTGATGCTTTCACGTTTTGGTGTTGGAGAAGACTCTTGAGAGTCCCTTGGATTGCAAGGAGATCAAACCAGTCATTCCTAAAAGAAATCGACCCTGAATAATCAATGGAAGAACTGATGCTGAAGCTGAAGCTCCAATACTTTGGCCACCTGATATGCTGAGCTGACTTATTGGAAAAGACCCTGATGCTGGGAAAGATTGAGGGCAGGAGGACAAGGGGACAACAGAGGGTAAGATGGTTGGATGGCATCACGGACTCAATGGACAAGAGTTTAAGCAAACTCTGGGAGATAATGAAGACAGGGAAGCCTGGTGTGCTGCAGTCCATGGGGTCACAGATTCAGACATGATTTAGGGACTGAACAACAACAACATATTCTTTCTATACCAAAATTTTTCAGAGCTATTATTATGGAAGCATGTTCAATTCTGTCAGTTTTTCCTTCATCTATTGTGGTGATGATATTATTTTAATCTTTCATTCAATTAATGTAGTGTACTACATCCAGTCATTTTCTATGTTGAATCATCCTCAAAACTCAGGGGTAAATCCCCCTTCACCATGGTGTATTATCTTTTCAATGTATTGTTGAATTCAGTTTGCTAGTAATATTTTGTTGAGAAATTTTGCATCTATATTCATCAGGTTTATTTACCTGTGGTTTTTCTGTAATACCCTTCTCTAGCTTTGGTATCAGGGTACTGTTGACCTTGTAAAATGAGTTAGGGTGTGTTGCCTCCTCTTCATTTTTTGAAAGAGTTTGAGAAGGACTGATAATAATTCTTCAAATGTTTACTGGAATTAATCAGTGAAATTATCTGGCCCTGGAGTTTTTTTTGTTCAGTGGTTTCTGACTCCTTATGCAATATTCGTATTTGTTTTAGGATTGTTAAGATTTTATATTTCTTTATGATTAAGTCTTGGCAGGTTGTATGTTTCTAGGAATTTGTTTCTAATAGGTTATTTAATTTATATATGCGCATGCTGTGCTCACTCAGTCATGTCCAACTCTTTGCAACCCCATGGAGCCCACTAGGCTCCTCTGTCCATGGGGATTCTGCAGGTAAGAACACTGTAGTAGGTTGCCATGCTCTCCTTCAGGAATTTATATATATTCCTGGTTAGGTTCATCTGGTCTCAGGTTGGTTCAGGTCCACTGTTTTTTGAAAGTGGGATATTATTAAAGCCCCCTAGTATTATTGTGTGATTTCCATTTCTCTCTTCAGATTTGTTAGTTTTTGCTGAATATATGTAGGTGCTCTGATGCTGAGTTTATTTATAATGAAATTATAAAGTATAATTGCTATATAGTTTATATTTATAATAATTATAACCTCTTGATGAATTGACCCCTTTTTCATTATATAATGACTATTTTTTGCTATATTTTTTACTTAAAATCTTAGTTTGGCATAAGTGTAGCTACCCTCACTTTCTTTTGGTTTCATTGTTGTAGAATATCTTTTTCAACCTTCACTTTAGAATAAGAGGTGTTCATCCAGCTAAATGAGTCTCTTTTATGTGCCATATAGTTGGCTTCAACAGCCACTCTATGCCTTTTGATTTGTGAATTTAATCTTTTAAACACATATTTGGCAAAACTAATACAATATTGTTAAGTTTAAAAATAAAATAAAAAAACCAAACAAACAGAAAACTAAAAAAAAAAAAAAAAAATTATTGATAGATAAGGTGGCTCAGATGGTAAAAAAAATTTGTGTGCAATGCAAGAGACCTGGGTTTGATCCCCTGGATCAGGAAGATCCCCTAGAGAAGGGGATGCCTACCCACTCCAGTTTTCTTGCCTGGAGAATTCCATGGACAGAGGAGCCTGGCAGGCTACAGTCCATGGGTTTGCAGAGAGTCAGACATGACTGAGCAACTAACACTCTCTTTCACAAGAAAATAATATTGCTATCATATTATTTTCTCACTTTTTTGTAGTTCCCTTGTTATTATCCTCTCTGTTTTCCTCTGTGAATTGATGATTTTTTTCAAAGTGGTATGCTTTAATTCTCTTTTATTTATCTTTAGTATACATCCTATATGTTTTTGTTTTGGAGTTACCATTAGGCTTACATAAAACATACATATAATAGTCTATTTTAAGCTGATAACAATTTAACCTAGATTGCATACAAAAATTCACCCACCCCCAACTTTTTTACTTTAATGTCACAATTTATAACTTTTTAATTGTTGTAATATTAACAATTATTTTAATTATAGTAACTTTTAATACTTTTGCCCTTTAGTTTTATACTGGTGATAAGAGGTTAATACATAACCATTTTTACACTATTTGTGTATTGTGAATTTGCCCATGAATTTACTTTACCAGTGTGCTTCATATTTTCCTGTTACTAATTAGCATCTTTTGATTTCAGCTTGAAGAACTCTTTTTAGCATTTGTCAGGCAGGTCTAGTGGTGATTAACCCCCTTAGCTTTTTTTAAATTTGTCTGAGAGAGTCTTTATCTCTCCTTCATTACTGAAGGACAGCTTTGCTAGGTAAGTTTTTCTTAGTTGGAAGGTTTTGTTTGTTTCTCCTTTCAGGACCATCAATATATCTTGTCACTCTCTCTTGACCTTCAAGGTTTCTGCTGAGACATCTACTTATAGCTTTTTGGGAGCTCCCATGTATGTGAGGATTTCTTTTTCTCTTATTGCTTTTAAAATTTTCTTGTCTTTGATTTTAGACAATTTTATTATAATGTGTCGTGGAGAGGTTCTCTACATTGACTTTGTTTGTTGACTTATGAGCTTCATGAACTTGAATGTCTAAATTACTCTCTGGATTTGGGAGGTTCTCAGCTATTACTTTTTTTAAATAAGATTTTTGTTCCTTTCTTTCTTTTCCTCTGGGACTTCAATAATTCATATATTGTTTCTATCAATGATATCCTATGGTTCACATAGCTTTTCTACCTATTTTAAAAAATTCTTTTAAACTTATTCTCACCTGACCAGATCATTTCAAATGATTTGTCTTCTACTTCACAGACTCTTTCTTCTGCTTAGATAAAATCTTCTGTTGTTGCTCTCTATTGTATTTTAAATTTCACTATTCTTCAGCTCTAGTATTTCAGTTTGCTTCTTTTTAAAATGATTTTTAATCTGTCTGTTAAATTTCTTATTTTGTTCATGTATTAGTTTCCTGATTTAGTTAAATTGTTTTCTGTATTTTCTTGTGGCTCACTGAGCTTCCTTAAAATAATTATTTTGAATTCTTAATCTGGCAAATCATAGGTCTCCATTTATTTGGGGTTGGTTCCTAGAAAATTATGATGTTCCTTTGATGGTGTCATGTTTCTTTGGCTTTTTATGCCCCTTGAAACCTTGTATTGCTGTCTTTGTACTTGAAGAAGGAGTCTTCTGCTCCAGTGTTTACTGACTTCTCCAATGTGTCCAATCTCAGATTGCTTTTGCTCTAAATGGTGTGCTGGTGTTTCTCCACTTGACTATTATACCTCTTCAAAGGCTCTCTCATCCATGAGTAATTGTCAACATCAGTATTCTTTGTGGTAAAACATGCTAGAAAACTCCTAATTTGCCATTTTGATGACATTACTCTCTGATTTACCTTGTTTTGATATGATATTCCTCATGGTTCTGGCTCTTGTTATAGGAAATCTGGAAAGTATGCCTTCTAAATATGCCAGTATTCCTCAGTGGCAAGCATTCTTTAACCATCAAAAAGTAAATTTGGATAGTAAGTGGAGAGCATTGCTTCATTTCGTTAGTACTAACTATTTCCTTCCCTTTGTGCCTGTTTTGATATTCTCTTACCTGTCTGTGCATTTGAGTGCTGCCGTCATCTAGCACGTGTCTGCCTGTTGCTGCTGAACTCAGCTTGTGTGTCCACTCTCTGTACTCATTGTTGTCCTGTGCTGTCAGGCACCTGTGTCCTTGTCCCTCTTCAGTTAGATTCACTGGCTATTAATAGGAAGGCACTTATATATTACATTCTGTATCCTAGGAGGATTATTTTTGATATTTTATTGAAGTATATACATAAACATATAGAAAACATTAGTATATAGGTCACCGAATTTTCACAAGTTCTACACGTCCACTCAGCCAGCACCCAGTTCAAGAAACAGATTATTACCAGTGCCTTAGAAACCCTTCTCATGTTAATCTCCCATCACCATCGCCTATACATGCTGAACTCTGACAGCATATTTTAGCTTTGCTGTGTTTTTGTACTTTATATGTCTAACTATATAGTAAGTATTCTTTTGGGTGTACTTCTATTGCTTAACATGTTTGTGAGATTCATCTATATTGTTGAAAGTAAAAGTGTTTATTTTCATTGCTCCACCTACTTTGTGTGATAATATTATTTTATTTATTTTGGTGTCATAGATACATCTGGCATTACCATATTATCTATATTTTGAATAATGCTTCTAGTTTTTTTAAAAACAGAATTTAAAGATTTTGCTATTAAAGTTGGTAAGCATATTTGGAAAATGACAGAGATGCCATTATAGGTTGTCTTATTGGTAACCTCAGGAAACAAAACATTATTTACTGCTCCACCTTTATTTATTTTTTATTTATTCTGCTTGGTGGTAGTGATTTCCACTGTTCAGTCTTCTAGCTCACTTATCCAGTCTTCTGCCTCATTTATTCTGCTATTGATTAACAGTTAGAACTGGACATGGAACAACAGACTGGTTCCAAATAGGAAAAGAAGTATGTCAAGGATGTATATTGTCACCTTGCTTGTTTAACTTATATGCAGAGTACATCATGAGAAATGCTGGGCTGGATGAAGCACAAGCTGTAATCAAGATTGCCAGGAGAAAGCTCAATAACATCAGCTATGCAGATGACACCACCCTTATGGCAGAAAGTGAAGAGGCACTAAAAAGCCTCTTGATGAAAGTGAAAGAGGAGAGTGAAAAAGTTGGCTTAAAGCTCAACATTCAGAAAATGAAGATCATGGCATCTGGTCCCATCACTTCATGGGAAATAGATGGGGAAATAGTGGCAGACTTTATTTTGGGGGGCTCCAAAATCACTACAGATGGTGACTGCAGCCATGAAATTAAAAGACGCTTACTCCTTGGAAGAAAAGTTATGACCAACCTAGATAGCATATTGAAAAGCAGAGACATTGCCAACAAAGGTCTGTCTAGTCAAGGCTATGGTTCCTCCTGTGGTCATGTATGGATGTGAGAGTTGGACTGTGAAGAAAGCTGAGCGCTGAAGAATTGATGCTTTTGAATTGTGGTGTTGGAGAAGACTCTTGAGAGTCCCTTGGACTGCAAGGAGGTCCAACCAGTCCATTGTAAAGGAGATTAGTCCTGGGTGTTCATTGGAAGGACCGATGCTAAAGCTGAAACTCTAATACTTTGGCCACCTCATGCAAAGAGTTAACTCATTGGAAAAGACTCTGATGCTGAGAGGGATTGGGGGCAGGAGGAGAAGGGGATGACAGAGGATGAGATGGTTGTATGGCATCACTGACTCTTTGGACATGGGTTTGGGTGGACTCCGGGAGTTGGTGATGGACAGGGAGGCCTGGAGTGCTCGATTCATGGGGTCACAAAAAGTTGGACATGACTGAGTGACTTAATGAACTGAACTGAATATATTATTTATTTCAGCTATTGTATTGTTCAATGTTTTTTTTTTTTTGTATCTTCTAGCTCTTAGTTAAACATTTCTTGTATCTTCCCAGTCTGTGCCTCCTTTCTTTTTCTGAAATCTTGGATTGTCTTTTCTATCATTACTCAGTTATTTTTCCAGTATATTGCCTGACTCTACTTCACTTAGTTGTTCTTCTGTGGTTTTATCTTGTTCCTCTGTCTGAAATATGTTCCTCTGTCTTCTCATTTTGTCTAACTTTGTGTTTGTGGTCTTTGTGGCACAGGCTGCAGGATTCTAGTTCCTTCTGCTTTGAGTGTCTGCCACCTGGTGAGTAAGGCTGCTCTAAGATGCTTCTGCAGGCTCCTGCCTGGTAGGAGAGACTAGTGCCTTCCTACTAGTGAGTAGAAATGGATCTTGTCCCTCTGGTGGGCAGAGTCATGTCAAAGGGTTTGTTTAGATGTGTCTGGGAGCTCAGGAAAGTTTAGGCATCCTGTCTGTTGATGGATGGGGTTGTGTTCTCACCCTCTTGGCTGTTTGACCTGAGGTGTCCCAGAACTGGAGCTTATAGGCTGTTGGGTGGGGCCAGGTCTTGGTATCACAATGGCAGCCTCCAGGAGAGCTCATGTTAATGAGCTCCCGAGTACCTCCCCAGTACCTCTCCACTAGCGTCCTTGTCCCCACAGTGAGCCACCCTCACTTCCCTGTTTCCCTAGGAGATCCTCCAAGATCTACGAGCAGGTAGGTCTGGCCCAGGATCTAGTGAAGTCACTGCGTTTTTCCCTGGGTTCCAGTGCACATAAGACCTTGTGTGTGCCCTTCAGGTGTAGAGTTTCTCTTTCCCCTAGTCTTGTGTAGTACCTGTGATCAAGCCCTATGGGTCTTTAAAGCCAAATGCTCTGGGGCTCCTCCTCTTGATGCCAGGCTCTCAGGCTGTGGAGCCTGAAGTGGGGCTCAGAACTCTCCTTTCTGTGGGAGAACCTGTGATATATAATTATTTTCCAATATATGGATCACCCACTTCTGAATGCACCTGTCTTACCTTCTCATTGTGGCTTGTCTTTGGATGTAGAATATCTTTTTTTGGTAGGTTCCAGTTCTTTTGGTCTATGGTTATTCAGCCATTAGCTGTGAATTTGGTGTTTTCCTGACAGAAGGTGAGCTCAAGTCCTTCTACTTTGCCATCTTGTCTCCAACCTCCTTCTCCCACTGCTCCAACTTTAAAGTATAATTAGCCTACTTTTAATGTTTCAATACTGAAGAAAATGATAATTTGAATATACCTTATATAAAATTTCCTTTGGGTTTCCTCCCATTTACTATTACTCAGGGTATTTAGCAGTGCTTATCAGGAGATATTTCTTGACAGGAAATCAGTAATTTGTTATAAGGTGTTATCAAGAACAGGCTTCCCTGATGGCTCAGTGGTAAACAATCTGCTCACCAGTGCAGGAGATGTGGGTTCAATCCCTGGGTTAGAAAGATCCCCTGGAGGAGGAAATGGCAACCCACTCCAGTATTCTTGCCTGGAAATTCCATGGACAGAGGAGCCTGGCAGGCTATAGTCCATGGGGTCACAAAGAGTTAGACATGACCAAACAATAAAGATCATCAAGAACAGGGAGTGGACATTGGTGTATGAAGGGAATCACAGATTTATCTGGTTACAGAGCTGTTTTGGCAAATTTCATTTGAGATAACATAAAAAAGGGGGATTGAGAGTAGGATATTTGAATATTCAAAATTTGTTTTCTAGAAACATGTAAATGTGTACTATTTAATTGATCTCCATTCCAAGATTTCCCCATGGGCTCTGCCAAGGGCACGGTGGTAAATCACACATAAGAGTTGCATATGCCATGATTTTTATGAAGAGAATTTGACATGATTCAGCCATGTTGTGGTTGTGCATGTCTGCACACTAAACACTGGTTATCAGTGATTAATGGACAACATACTTGGACAGTGCTCTCCTACTTGAGCTAATGAACTAAAATAGTTTATTTCATGCTCCATTTCCACAAATAAATGGCTGTAATACATAATGTGATAATTCCTCATCTCCTTGCAGTGCATTTGCTTGTCTATAATGAACACAAAATTTTTTGAAAATCAGATGAATCAGGCATTGCATTGTAATTTTATACATTGAATAGATTATGAAATATTGCTGAAATCAAAATGTTTACACTGAAAGGAAAAGAGGTGGTAAAATTGAGAAACATCTTGAAAAGACTCAATGAAGAGCTTTAAAAAAGTCTCATAATGGGCTTTTTTTTTTCCCTTCTAATTTTGTTTGAACTATCCTTTTGGGTAAAACTAGTTATTCTACATGTTTGTGTAAACTTATACATAAACACTATTCTTTCTTTAATCATTTTGGGATGTTTCTACACAGCAGAATTATGATTTAACTTCATATATCTAATGTGCACATTTTCACTTGTGGTTTTGTTTATTTTTCATAGGTTCTTGTATAATCTTTGTATTGAACAAGAACAATCTGTGGGATGAGGATTGTCAGATCAGATCAGTCGCTCAGTCGTGTCGGACTCTTTTCAACCCCATGAATCACAGCACGCCAGGCCTCCCTGTCCATCACCAACTCCCAGAGTTCACTCAGACTCACATCCATCGAGTCAGTGATGCCATCCAGCCATCTCATCCTCTGGCATCCCCTTCTCCTCTTGCCCCCAATCCCTCCCAGCATCAGAGTCTTTTCCAATGAGTCAACTCTTCGCATGAGGTGGCCAAAGTACTGGAGTTTCAGCTTTAGCATCATTCCTTCCAAAGAAATCCCAGGGCTAATCTCCTTCAGGATGGACTGGTTGGATCTCCTTGCAGTCCAAGGGACTCTCAAGAGTCTTCTCCAACACCACAATTCAAAAGCATCAATTCTTTGGTGCTCAGCCTTCTTCACAGTCCAACTCTCATATCCATACATGACCACAGGAGAAACCATAGCCTTGACTAGATGGACCTTTGTTGGCAAAGTAATGTCTGCTTTTGAATATGCTATCTTAGGTTGGTCATAATTTTCCTTCCAAGGAGTAAGCGTCTTTTAATTTCATGGCTGCAGTCACCATCTGTAGTGATTTTGGAGCCCAGAAAAATAAAGTCTGACACTGTTTCCACTGTTTCCCCATCTATTTCCACCTTAATTTAGACTCCTCTTGTCTAGATTGCCCTTTAAATCTAACTATGGAGTTAATTCTTCCCCTGCTTCTGGTGAAAACTTGGGCACACTAAAATACTTCTCTGGTCTCTCTTAGATAATATTAACACTTAAGATTTACCAGTCACTGTCACAATTTAGCAACCCAAAATTTCTGTTCTCCATCGTAGTCAAATATTCAGACTTGCTTTAAAGTTGAGGCTTCTCCTAATTAGCATTTCTACTTCATCCTCATTTAACAAATGCTGTTTCTAGTCCTCCAGGGTGGGTGGAAGTAGGTGGATTCTCTTTTGATTGGTACTGTCAACCTGATCTGGTTCTCTTTTGGGCTCAACAGATGTTTGAAAATGAGTTTATTTCTTGTAGGTGCTAGGGATATCTTATCAAACACAGATTTCCTTAAAAAGGACAATGCATATAATTGCCACCTGGTCATTTATTTCTCTTTCAGACTAGATACTTTTAGTTTTGTGTGTGTGTGTGTGTGAGAGAGAGACAGAGAGAGGGAGAGAGAGAGAGAGAGAGAGAGATCTATTTTACCCTCTGGGGGTTTTTTGGATGAGGCAAAAAATAATTGGAAAAGTTAAACTGTTAATCACTCAGTGGTGTCTGATTCTCTGTTATACCATGGACCAGCCCCTCTGTCCATGGAATTCTCCAGGCAAGAATACTAGAGTGGCCTGCCATTCCCTTCTCCAGAGGATTTTCCCTACCCAGGGATCAAACCCAGGTCTTCTGCATTGCAGACAGATTCTTTACCCTCTGAACCAACAGTGAAGCCAGTTCTTCTCCTTGTTCTTGAAGGGAAACAATTTCCCATTCTCTGGAGTGTAAATCATATGCCACTCAAGATTTACATCCTTGTTCTGACTCTGGGACAGCTAATCAGAGGAAATCACACTAGACTGCACAGATGTGAGCCGAAAAACCACTAGACCACTAGGCACTCCAATTGCAGGGGACACAAATTAAATCCTCTGAGTTATCTCATTAAAATATTTTTTCCTGAGATGAAAGTTCATTTCTTCCTTGCAGAGAGTGAAATCTGCAACACAGCTTCGGGCCTCTTTAAAGAAATACTTTCCTCTCTCTTCTTCAGCTCCAAATCCTTTTATACCTTCAATTATGAGTGAGAGGCTTGAGGGCTGTGGATTTTTAAAAGTTCTTTTTAAAATGATATGTCTTATCATTTCCTTTGGATGTATTACCTATTGTATCTCATTTACACAACAAAAATTTCTTTTTAAACATACAGTTGTACTTATTTTCATAATGTCAATGAAAGTATTAATCAGTTGATCTAAGAAAAAGTGGAAAAAATGTTTTGAGCTAAATTGGAGGATTAAACACTGGGAACAGCCTCTCAGAAAGCTCTGAGAACTGTTCTGCTTGTTAGAGGTCAAAGCACAGTTATATAAGTTTTTGAGATAAAGGACTGTACATTAAATGACATATTATTGACAGTTTATACAATCCAGATCTAAGCATACAAAACAAATGGTGTATCATGGATCATCACAGCCCCTTACAAGATTAAGAAGGAAAATTATCTCCTAAGAAGTTGTGACCCTTGATGAGATTAAAAAGGGATACTATTTCCTAAGGAGATCTGCTTACTGCAGGTGAACAATGCACACTGAAGCGGAAAAAGGAGGCCCAAAAAGACAAAGAAAGCTTTTGTTTAAATTTTTCTCTTCTTGCCATAAATTATGAATTTTATTTCATCAATAGTATCTTTGATAAAGCATCAGTTCAGTTCAGTTCAGTTCAGTCGCTCAGTCATGTCCGACTCTTTGCAACCCCATGAATCACAGCACGCCAGGCCTCCCTATCCATCACCAACTCCCAGAGTTCACTCAGACTCATGTCCATCGAGTCAGTAATGCCATCCAGCCATCTCATCCTCTGGCATCCCCTTCTCCTCTTGCCCCCAATCCCTCCCAGCAACAGAATCTTTTCTAATGAGTCAACCCTTCGCATGAGGTGACCAAAGTACTGGAGTTTCAGCCTTACCATCATTCCTTCCAAAAAAATCCCAGGGCTGATTTCCTTCAGAATGGACTGGTTGGATCTCCTTGCAGTCCAAGGGACTCTCAAGAGTCTTCTCCAACACCACAGTTCAAAAGCATCAATTCTTCGGCACTCAGCCTTCTTCACAGTCCAACTCTCATATCCATACATGACCACAGGAGAAACCATAGCCTTGACTAGATGGACCTTTGTTGGCAAAGGAATGTCTCTGCTTTTGAATATGCTATCTTAGGTTGGTCATAATTTTCCTTCCAAAGAGTAAGCGTCTTTTAATTTCATGGCTGCAGTCACCATCTGCAGTGATTTTGGAGCCCCCCCAAAAATAAAGTCTGACACTGTTTCCACTGTTTCCCCATCTATTTCCCATGAAGTGATGGGACCAGATGCCATGATCTTTGTTTTCTGAATGTTGAGCTTTAAGCCAACTTTTTCACTCTCCACTTTCACTTTCATCAAGAGACTTTTTAGTGCCTCTTCACTTTCTGCCATAAGGGTGGTGTCATCTGCATATCTGAGGTTATTGATATTTCTCCCAGCAATCTTGATTCCAGCTTGTGCTTCTTCTAGCCCAGTGTTTCTCGTGATGTACTCTGCATAAAAGTTAAATAAGCAGGGTGACAATATACAGCCTTTAGGTACTCCTTTTCCTATTTGGAACCAGTCTGTTGTTCCATGTCCAGTTCTAACTGCTGCTTCCTGACCTGCATATAGGTTTCTCAAGAGGCAGGTCAGGTGGTCTGGTATTCCCATTTCTTTCAGAATTTTCCACAGTTTGTTGTGATCCACACAGTCAATGGCTTTGGCATAGAAACCACTAAATGCAAAGATGAAAAGAACATATTCCATGACATAGGTTTCAATGAAGTTTAAGTTTTTCATCTACAAAAGAGTAAGACTTCTGCCATGACAGAGTAACAAGGACCAGATTTGACCTCCCAATGTAAACAACAACAGAAAAACAAATACCTAAAGCAAGCATTTTCGGGACCTCCCTTGTGGTCCGTGGTTGAGAATCTGCCTGCCAGTGGAAGGGACACAGGTTCTATCCCTGGTCCGTGAGGATCCCACATGTTGCAGAACAAATAAGCTTGTGTGCCACAATGACTGAGCCCATGCTATAACTAATGAAGCCTGTGTGCCTAGATGCTCCATGAGAAGAGAAGCTACCGCAGTGAGAGGCCCATGCATCGCAACAAAGAGTAGCCCCTGCTCACTGCAAATGGGAAAAAGCCCGTGCAGCTTTGAAGACCCAGTCCAGTCAAAACTAATGTAAATAAATTAAAAAAACAAAAACACAAGCATTTTCAGACACTGAATAATTTGGCAGCACTGGGCAGTGATTCCTGAGAGGGAAATAGGGGTTAATTCTGCCGTTGCCTCTGGATACTTTCTTGAGAGGTTTCTAGATTGCAGCAAAGGCTGAAAGAATTCATTATGAACACACAAGCATTACAATAATTTTAAAGAAAGTCCTTCAGGCAGAAGGACGATGATATTGGACAGAAACATGGAGAAATGAAGAGCACCAGAAAGTATAAATCTGTGGGTAAGTATAGCTGGATTGGAAGTCATCTCCAGTGTCTCCACACAGTGCACAGTGATATCCAGTTCAGTCGCTCAGTCGTGTTTGACTCTTTGCAGCCCCACGAACTGCAGCACGCCAGGCCTCCCTATCCATCACCAACTGCCGGAGTCTACCCAAACCCATGTCCATTGAGTCAGTGATGCCATCCAACCATCTCATCCTCTGTCATCCCCTTCTCCTCCTGCCCTCAATCTTTCCCAGCATCAGGGTCTTTTCCAATGAGTCAGCTCTTTGCATCAGGTAGCCAAAGTATTGGAGTTTCAGTTTCAGCATCTGTCCTTCCAATGAATATTCAGGACTGGTTTCCTTTAGGATGGACTGTTTGGATCTCCTTGCAGTCCAAGGGACTCTCAAGAATCTCCAACACCACAGTTCAAAAGCATCAATTCTTTGGTGCTCAGCTTTCTTTATAGTCCAACTCTCATATCCATACATGACTGCTGGAAAAACCATAGCTTTGACTAGATGGACTTTTGTTGACAAAGAAATGTCTCTGTTTTCAATATGCTGTCTAGGTTGGTCATAACTTTCCTTCCAAGGAGCAAGCATCTTTTAATTTCATGGCTGCAATCACTGATGAACAAAAGAAGGAAAAAACTGTTAACATAACCCTTTGGGGAAACTGACAGATTGTATAGTGATCAAGTGGCCACGATTTCCAAATCAAACAATGTCTACAAAGTCTTTTAATACCATTCATACTTATCTGGAAAGACAAGAGCAAACATATTGAAATCTTGAGGGAGGATTGGATGAAGGTAATCAAAATATACAAACCTCCAGTTATAAGGTAAATTAGTACTAGGGATGTAATGTAAAATGTGATAGATATAATTGATACTATTGTGTGTTATACTCAAAAGTTGTTAAGAGAGTGTATCCTGGCAGTTCTCATCACAAGAAAAAAATTTTTTTCTTTTATTTTGTATCTATGTGAAATGATAGATGTTTACCAAATGTATTGTAGTTATTATTTCATGATGTATATGTCAAATAGTTATGCTTTCCCCCTAAACATATACAGTGCTATATGTCAATTTTTGTTACCAAATCCACTTGTGTGCAGTAAAGCCAATCTACTGACACCAGGTTGTAGTGAAGGAAAGTGTAATGTTTATTGCAGAGCCAAGCAGGCAGTTTGAGAGGCTAATGCTCAAAAGACTAGCACTTCCCAATGGGTTTCAGGGAGAGAGTTTTAATGGCAAGGTGAGGGAGAGAGTCTCAGGGTGCCTAATCAGCTTGTTCACATTCCTTTCTGGTTGATGATGAAGTAACAGGGTAGGGTTGACATCGTCAGCTTTCAAACTCTAGCTGCTCTGGGCACAATTGCTCATGATCATCACACATTTAACTTCTTCCATCTGGTGGGGGTTTTAGTATCTGCAAAACAACTGAGGAATGTGCAACAGACACTTGTCTATGTCCTTCAGGGAGGAGCTGAAGATTCTCTGCCTGCCGTATGTCTGATTTACTGTTTAAATTGCTACCAGTTCTCCTGACTCAATTGCTATTTTATTGTTGTTAGTATATATTCACATTCTTTCAATCATTAGTTCTTGAACCAGGCTTTTGTGACTCAAGGGAGGACTGGGAGATTAAAACTTTTCTACCAGCAAGAGCAGGCAGAGGACATAGGAGTGTCTGTCCCAGAAGGGGACTGTAGGGTCCTGCTTGGTTACTTTATATCTCAATAAAATGTTAAAACACACACACACACACACACCCACACACACACACACACACACAACAAAAAACCTAGTGAAGTCTTTGAATTGAGAAAGCTCACAACTTTGAGATATTCATTACTATTCAGCTCTGTGTTCTATATGTTTAAGAGGAAAACAACAAAAATCTACTGTTTGCATACATTGAACATGTTGCTTAATGCATATTGTACAGTCATTTTAAACATTTCATGATACTCAGCTTTAGGCAATGTGTCTTCACTGTAGGTGACTAGGAGACAATTTGATTCTATTCTGTGGGCTGTCGATTCAGTCATATCTGACTCTTTGTGACCCTATGGACTGTAGTTTGCCAGGACCCTCTGTTCATGAGAGTGTCCCAGTGAGAATACTGGAGTGGGTTGAATGTGCTCCTCCAGGGGATCTTCCCGACCCAGGGATTGAACTCATGTCTCCTGCATTGCAGGTGAATTCTTTACCACTGAGCCACCAGAGAAGACCTTGAATCTGTTAGTTGCCTGGAAAGCATATTGAAGAGATGGAGTTAGTCATTTTAGTCTGGGAGTCCATGTTCTACAGAGAGGAAAGGACTTATTGTAGGTGGACTTCATAACTGCTCAATGGGGATATGATGTCTAGTGATTGCTAGAAACATCTGTACTCTTCCATAATACAACAAAGCAAGTATGTCATCTCTGAAACACTAAAATATTAGATGATCACGTAAGTCAAGAAAATTTCTGTATTTTTATAATTACAATCATTGATCCAATGAACAGTAAAAGTAAAAAATAATTTCTAATTATTGATAAATGTTTGAGTAGTAGACAAGTATTTAAATAGCAAAACATTAAATTAAGCAAAAGCCTCTGAACATGCTGTTAGTAATAGGGCTTAAAAGTATTTTTTCTAATTTGCAATTCTATTTGAGGGAAAGCTGCGGACTTATTTACATACCATACGATTGGAGTGGTGTTTTGGCTTTTGTGCTTATACATTTACATCTCCCTGAATTTGCTGGTCCATTTTCCATAAAGGTATTCATTTATGTTGGTTACCATAGAAACCAGAAGTGCTCCATTTGTACATAATTCTTTCCATATAGTCCCTCCCCTTTCTTGCTTTTCAAGTCAGCTGAATTGCTTTATGTGGCATTTTATGTAGAATAACCTTTGTGTGCTTAAGTCTTTCATGAAACAAAGCTTCAACTGTGCTACTTTATATTAATCTAAATCATAATTTTGACTTGTGAATTTTGCTGAAAAAAAGGACTGAATAAAACAGAAATGTTTTCTAAATGGAATAGCACTCACACTTTAGAGTTAAAATTGAGTAGGAAAATCAAGACAACGGTAGTCTGCTTTAGAAAAGCCCTAAATGTTGCTTCACTAAACCATGAAAAAATGTTTAAATAATTGGCATAGTCAAGGGGTGAATATTTTTTTGACAAGCATTACAATCAGCTACATAGGAAGCAGTAATTGAATAACTGTGTACCCAAGCTTTGTGCTGGGTCAAGGGAATATAAAGACTTGGAAGATGGAGTCTCTGTCTTCAAGGTGTTTTCAAATCAGTTTGAATGCAGAGACTATAGGTTTGATAAGAAGCTGTGGAAATAAGACACTTTTAAGCCATGTCACTTGAGAAATACGCATAATACGTGTGCATTTTACACAATGGTTAAACATCCTAATGAGTCACTTTTGTCCTTTGTTAGCTTAGTCATAAGCCTCCTGTAAAAGACGTCTTCCCCACCACTATTTCTTTTTCTATGTCTGTTTTGATTTCCAATTATTAACATCTGCCTTTGCTTGTGTAATTCTCCCAGTAATCCTAGGAGAGGGTAACAGATAGAGCTGAAAGAGAATGTTGGATCAGTATTCAGGAAACCAGAATTCAGCTCTGCCTCTGCCACTAATTATGAATTTCTGTGCCCTTGAGCAAGTCACTTTACTTCATTGGACTTCATAGTTCAAATCTGTAAAGTCAGAGACTGATTGGGAGTTCTTTAACATCCTGTGTCCCTCTAGGAAATGGATTCTGATTCTGTTATTCTTAAAAGCTATCTTCAGGATACTGTACACCCCAAGTGATTTATATGAAACACCTGTTAGAATTTCCCAGAAGTTTCTTAAAGTTATGCCAGGAAGGCAGTGGACAGGGCTTTTTGGCCTGAGTCATCTGTGGCTGCAGCATATTGACAGGTATGCAGAATGACCAAATTTTAGAAGAATGGCACCTGTCACATCAGTAAACAAAGGATGTGTGGCCATCAAAGAGTCAGCCACTGCAGCCACTCCCAACTGTATACCTTGAGGAGGTTCAGAATGGAGAAAAACAGGCTACTGGCCCTAGATAGTTGAGGTGCAAATCAAAGAAATGATTTCAATGAACCCAGACCCTTGTGTCTTCTCATATACAGAAAAGCCTTAAATTCATTAACTTGAGATGCCTGTTTTTAATTAATGTAATTTTTGACATTCTGATGCTCCTTTTTTTTTTTTTTGCATAAACGCCTACGTATTCTGGCTCCTCCCTTAATGTCTTCATGGTAGTCCCTCAGAGCTAGCTGAGGGGCTCCATCCTGGGCCTAGGTCCTCAGCAAATCCTAATAAAACATAATTCTCAACTTTAAGGTTTTTTCCCCAGTGGACAATGCCGAGGTAATTTGTGGTTTAATTAGAGTATTGTTCCACCTAAGAGCCTTTTAAATTTACATATACCATTAGCTTGGAATCCATCAAAAGTTTCACAGATATGATGTGAAAACATTCAAGTGTCTACAGTGTATTTTCTCTAAGACCTTAGTTTAGCCTTCGGTAGACACAGTCACTCTCCTGGCAGCTGTCAAATATTTAGGAGTTATTGGGTTACTGCCAGGCTTGCCCATGTCTTCACTCTCATAGTGAATATGTTATCTGCCAGTTTCACAGAGAGTGGATATGAAACATTTTGTAAACTAGAAAGTGTAATAGAAATATATATATATATTATTGTTCATAAGTATTTTGGTGGTCATTTTAATCATGATGTTCTTACTTTTGGTGAAATTGAGGTAGTAAGTGGTGAATACCTGTTTCACACCTCTACGTTCTCTATCTCTAAATTGCTCCCATTACCATCTGCCTCTCAATATCCTTAGTCTTTTTTCTGAATGTGGTTTCTATACTTGTCTCCCCGTTGAAGACAACCTCCCTAGAAGACCTCTCAAGTGGTGGCTGTTTTCTCTTTTGTATGGTTTATAACACTGGCCTGGAGATGAAGCCAGTGTTTTCTTTGTTTCTCACAGCTGCTTCCATATCTTTTATCTCTTCTTTTACCTTAACCTCCCATCCCACTCCCACTGTCTGCAGCCTTTGCCATTAAACCATAACGCACTTTAACAATATGACACTCACTATGTTCTAATCACTTTATAGATACCCACTTGTTCAATCTTTACAGCATTCCCATGAGATTGATATTTTTATTGTCATCAATATTTCCATTTGACACACATAGCAACAGAGATGCAGAGAGTTTAAGTAACTTGCCTAAGATTGTAGAGTTGGTAAGGAGGAGAGCTAGGATTCAAACCCTTGCAGTCTGGCTTTACTCTCCATATTTTTTCTTTACTGCCTTTATCTATACTGCCTCTGGCCCTGTTTCTCTCCATCCTCTCATCCTGATTTAATATTTTGTTGAACACTTTTACCATTTAAAAATATTGAATATTTGTCTATTTGTTTATTATCTGTCTCCCCTGCCAAAATGTCAGCTCCATGAAAACAGGGACTTTATTCTCTTGTTCACTGTTTATAAATGCCAGGAATATAGTAGGCATTTAAAAATGTTTTGTGAATCAACGAATGAATGGATGAATATTATACTATGTGCTGGTTATTTAGCAGCTACCTCTCAGGTGGAGCTGGGGCACTGTGAACCACCTTTCTGCTTTCAGCCTCGTTGCTTCTATATTAGAATCTGCTAGTAGGGAGCATTCGAGGGAGTTTGCAAGACTGAAGAGAAAGTGGGGAGACTGAGTCCTCCCTGTCTGTTGCCTTCTGTCAGTATCTCCCCTGCAAAGCTTCTTCATGTCAACAGTAGCAGCTTCTTCCTGTAGCTGCAGTTGATACCAGATCACAGTTTGTCTAATGCTTGCAGAACCAACCCCATTCATGACCACTCAGAGATGCCCAGCCGGTGAGCAGTAAACTCTCTTCACAGGTCTGAGTTTCAGATCCATGGGTCCCTCCTCCAAGGATCCAAATTTTAGTCATTATAACCTCTTCTCTTTGTCCCCCTAACAGTTAAGAATGGTCCTTGTGGTGTTTCCATGATTTCTTGGTATTCTCTTTTATGTTTTAGATTAGATTATTTCTATTCCAATAACTTGGAGAAGGAAATGGCAACCTACTCCAGTACTCTTGCCTGGAGAATCCCGGGGACAGAGGAGCCTGGTGGGCTGCTGTCCATGGGGTTGCACAGTCGGACACGACTGAAGCGACTTAGTGGCAGCAGCAGCAGCATTCCAATAACTAGTATGGTTTCTGCCTTCTGATTTTCCTGACCAATACAAAATTGGTAATAGGAATAGGCTCAGGAAATAGAACCTCAAAGATGAGATTTGAAACCTAAGTGCAGTGCTGAGTTCTGTGCAAATGTGTAATGGGATGTTAATAATCCATGGTTCCATGGTATGCAGTGGTATCAGGATTAATTAAAATTGCTTCTGCTGTTGATAGTGTTGAATGCCTAATAGTCAAGTGCATTAGTAGCTCCTAACCAGTATGCAGTGATGACTATAAGCATTGTGGTAAGTGATGGCTTCCTTTGAATGTACAGGAATACTCCCAGAAGAAATTCAAATTCAGACCTTTAAACTCTCAACCAAAGTCATTATCCAAGAACCAAAAGTCTTTCTTATAGCTTACTGAAAATCAGACACAAAATTTAATTGTGCCAATTGCAGAAATACAACATAATTGCATTATTGCCAAGTCTCTTACATGAAAAGGAATTGATTGTGAAGGAGTAAAACCTGAAAGCTTAGAGTGAGGACATCTGAGTGGATTTACACTGAATATGAAGTATTAGTCAATGGAGATTTCCTTGAAAACCAATAAAGATCAGGAAGAAAAATATCATGCTTTAAATAATTAATAGTGAAAATACAGTACACTTTAGTGTTCTTTAGTAGAGCGATCTCTTGGGTCAGTCCAAATGTTATACTGTCTGTGCCAATGAGTCACCGGAAATGAGAATGTTTGAGAATGTCAGCACTGAAAAAATGGTGTCAGTGGGCTGTACCGGTAGGAACCATTATTGAGAGCTCTGTGTCATTCACGGAGCCTGATGTGCTGTCGTAGCCCATCTGCTTGTCATCAGCAGCTGTCAGAATGCCTCCCTGCTTCATTGCTCACAACTACATGTGCAAAACTAGTCTTGCTCCTGCTTTTAGTCACTGTCCTGTTTTATACCATCTTCATTAGGGCAGTAGTCTGAACCAGCTGCTTCATGTCTTGATATATATTAAGACCCTAGTGATGGAATTTTCTTTCGAAATAAATATATGATGAGGAGTTAGAATGTTGAGTTGATGGTAATATCAACACATAAGAGAAGAATTATGGTATAGTAATTGATGAGTGGTCTTTGGAATCAGAATAGTTTTGAATCTTGTGCCGGCACCCACTAGCTGTGTAACCTTGGGCAGGTTACCTAAACTAAGACTCAAGTTTCTCCATCATTAAAATAGCAACAATAATAATCAATTTATAGAATTTAGTTTTAAATGAAATAATGGAAAATTCCATATATTTATTTCTTATTGACACCCTAACAAATTACCACAAACTTAGTGGCTTATGTAATACAACTTTATTCTCTTACAGTCCAGGAGGTCAGAGGTCTGAAATGGGTATTTCTAGGGAAAAATTAAAGTGTCAGCAGGGCATTGTTATTTCTGCAGATTCTAGAGGGGAATCCATTTCCTCCATTTTCTAGTTTCTAGAGACCATTTACATTCCTTGGCTTCATTCTTCCACTTTGAAAGTCAGCAGTGTAGCATCTTTTTTTTTTTTAAATTGGAGTATAATTGCTTTACAATGTTATTATTTTATGCTGTACAGCAAAGTGAATGAGCTATATATATACATATATCCTCTTCCTCTTGAGCCTCCCTCTCACCCCTCCTCCCCCACACTGCCCCTCTAAGTCATCACGGAACACTGAGCTAAGCTCCCTGTGCTATATAGCAGCTTCCCATTAATCATTTTACACATGAGCAGCATAGCATGTTTAAATCTTTTACTTTTCTGCCCTCTTTTCACTTTAAAACGACCCTTGTTATTATATTTGGCGCATCTGAATAATCTAGGGATAATCTCCCCATCTCAAGGTCAGCTGATTAAAAACCTTAATTCCATTTGCAACCTTAATTTTCTTTTGTTGGGTAAGCTAATATATTCATAGGTTCTGAATATTAAGATATGAACATCATTGGGAGGCCATTATTCTGCTTATTGCACTCAATATTATTAAATAATGCATATGAAGTACTTAGCATGGAGACTGGCATATTGGTTCACTTCAGTCCAGTCGCTCAGTCGTGTCTGACTCTTTGCAGCACACCAGGCTTCCCTATCCATCACCAAGTCCTGGAGCTTGCTCAGACGCATGTCCATCAAGTCTGTGAGGCCATCCAACCATCTCATCCTCTGTCGTCCACTTCTCCTCCTGCCTTCAATCTTTCCCAGCATCAGGGTCTTTTCCAGTGAGTTGGCTCTTAACATTAGGTGGACAAAGTATTGGAGTTTCACCTTCAACATCAGTCTTTCCAATGAATACCGAGGACTGATCTCCTTTAGTATGGACTGGTTGGATCTCCTTGCTATCCAAGGGACTCTCAAGAGTCTTCTCCAACACCACAATTCAAAAGCATCAATTCTTTGGTGTTCAACTTTCTTTATAATCCAACTCTCATATCCATACATGACCACTGGAAAAACCATAGCTTTGACTAGATGGACCTTTGTCGGCAATGTAATGTCTCTGCTTTTTAATATGCTGTCTAGGTTTGTCATAGCTTTTCTTCCAACGAGCAAGCCCTTTTTAATTTCATGGCTGCAATCACCATCTGCAGTGATTTTGGAGCCCCCCAAAATAAAGTCTCTCATTGTTTCCATTGTTTCCCTATCTACTTGCCATGAAGTGATGGGACCGGATGCCATGATCTTAGTTTTCTGAATGTTGAGTTTTAAGCCAACTTTCTCACTCTCTTTCATCTGGGATATGGTAGGTCATTAATAGAGATACCATTTTTCAGTACCATCAAAGTTCTTCAAATACTTCTTTAGATTAAATACACACACATATACACACACAAGCAATCTGAGGAATTATAAGCAAATGGTGACTAGTATATAGATATACACATTCTTTGTTGGAGGAGGAAAGTATTAGTTACCTACTGCTGTTCACTGTGGTCCATTTTGTCCCCTCTCCCTCTCCAACCTTTATGAAAATTATCTCACACGAGAGAGCCCCATATCTTTGAACTTATTTTTTTGTTGTTAATCATAATTTGTATTGGTATTCTTTAAAGTTCTTCCAGCTATTCTGATGTCACTACTATTTGTCTGGTTGAATGTAAAAGATATTTAGTAACATTTATTTCATGACCATTCAGAAAAATTGGCAGTATTATTAATAATGCAACTTAATATTGTTGAGGATATTTGCTTAAACTGAGAAATTGCTCTCTGACAAAAAGTCATTGGTCTAGCAATGAATTTTCCCTAGTATCTATTTTTTTTTTTACTGTTATATGTTAGAAACTTAAATTTTGTTTCAGTATGTTTAATGATACATAAAAACAGATTATTAGTGGCTTCAATGTGTTTGTATATTTTTGGGTACTTTTCTATGATGAGATTAAACCTTGATGAAATTATGAAATAGGTAATCTATTTTCAGTATCATCCATCCCATTTTACGTGTGTCACCTACTTCCCCCTTTTTAAAGATATTTAGTACCTACATGGTTGTTTTCTCTTTCTACTACCAAGATCTGTTCTGAAAAAAACAAAACAAAACAAAACACTCAAAATGTCATTTATGTATTGATTGCAAAATTAAATCAATATTTTTCCTCTCTGAAAGATATTTACATGTTACATTGCATTCTATATTATGAAATGGCTTTGCCTCTTTTTAATAAAACTTTCAGCTGAAGAGTTAGGGAAAGGCATTTGTGTTTATAAGTACATGAATATATGTGGAGAATTAAACTACCATTTTCTGACTTAACCTGAATCCAATCCCTCTTTTAGAAATTCAGAAATTTCTATTTTATCTTTGGTGTACCATCAATATTTAGTTGGTATCAATATACTTGATTTCAGTTAATGCCTACTTGAAATCTCTGCTCCTGGTTGAGCCTGAGTTTGATACCTCTTCATTGACCTGGCAGTCACTTTAAAGCTGCCTTTGAAGAGAACTGTTTTATATAGCTCTATTAAAATAATAGAACATGAAACAGAAAGGTAGTGGTGTAGCTGCTTGTTTGCATGATTGAAGCAGAAAAATTTGTTTATTATTTAGAGTTAAGATGAGGATGCTTTCCAATTTCTGTCCAGCATCATCAAATTTTTCTCTTGAGCTCTGTGGGCTTCATGCACAGTTGAAGCGATCTAGCCATGCACGGAATGTGCAATAGCATAATGTCACGTTGAAATCCGGGGGAGCAGGGATCCCATTTCCTCAGTCTGCCTTTTATTGCAGTCAGTGGTTTCCAGTGTGACTCCTGGTGCCAAGTAGGTAGAAACAATGTTATCATCAGAGAACAGTGCGTGGATTTTAGTGCCTTGCAATGCTAGAGCCGATAAGTCATACTTTCTAAATGAATCTCCAGAGTCATGTGCTGTGCTCCATTTGTGTACACAGTAGCTTGTGTTGTCCACAGAGAGCTTTGACCTTGCAGCAAGAACTGAGCATGTCCAATACAAAAGGGTTATGGTTGTTCAGCTGAGTCAGAACTTTAGTACTTTATAAATCCAACCCTTTAAACAAAGGATTATTTAAAATCTCTTCATTTCATCAGGATATATATTTTTTCTCAGCTGCTCTAGTGCTATTTTTGTTATGTGTTTATTAGGTCATATAGTAATACTTTCAGGAACAGCTGCTGTGAGGATTTTTTTTATATCTGCTTGACACCTCTGGGGTCTTTAATGCCATGGCTTAGTTGGTTAAAGCACATACCTTTGGGCTGTTTGAAGCAAGGAAGTTCTGGAAGGTAGTTGGGAGATGTTTTTCCTATGGGTGAAATAGTCAAGGAGCACTTGAGTTCTGAGGTTCAGATACAGGTTGGGGAAAAGACAGCCATACCTCAGATCTTACTACCTTTTTGCAAAAACTTTGGTCTTGCTGGGCCTCTTTCACCTTCTCTTCAATTGAAGGCTTTTGTAGGGCACAGAGATAAGCAGATGAGTTTATTCTGGACAGGGCAGCAGAGATTTCACAATTAGAATTTAGTTCATACTCTTTTCATAGAAAGTTCCGGTGAGTATATTTATGGAAATGATCTGCAGTCATCCATGATCTAAAGTCAGAATGGATGGAAGGGATACTTACATCCTTTTAAAGTTCTTTCTCAGCAAGTTCGTAATTTGTCCCCGGAGGATATTTCTAAGCAATTTTTTTTCTTGGCATGTTTAAAAACTCTGGTCTTCTTTTTCTAATAAAGAATTTTTAATAGCCTCTCAAATTGCTGAATTTTCATTTTTAATAGTTTCTGCTCAAACGTTTCTGCCTCTGTATAATTAGAATATTTCAAAGTAGAACTTATGTGCACTTTTTTTCATATTTCTGTGAAAATGATGCTCCATTTTAACTATATAATGTTAAAAGTTTTAAAACTAGTGATAGACTAAACAGAAATTTTTTATTCAAATTGCTATATATGAAACAATTAATTATTTAAACAGACTCATATATCATTTTGTCATATGTATTTTATATATTGGGTTTAATTCTCTTACATTTTCTTTGTAGTTAATTGTCTCAGGAGAAGAGTGAAAGAGGGTAAATGTTAAGTATGGATAAGAATTGTAAATTTTTAGATTAAAAATAGGAATCAGTTCAGTTCAGTCGTTCAGTTGTGTCTGACTCTTTGTGACTCCATGAACTGGAGCACACCAGGCCTCCCTGTCCATCACCAGCTCCCGGAGTTTACCCAAACTCACGTCGTTTGAGTCGGTGATGCCATCCAACCATCTCATCCTGTGTCGTCCCCTTCTCCTCCTGCTTTCAATCTTTCCCAGCATCAGGGTCTTTTCCAGTGAGTCAGTTCTTTACATCAGGTGGCCAAAGTATTGGAGTTTCAGCTTTATCATGAGTCCTTCCAATGAACACTCAGGACTGATCTCCTTTAGGATAGACTGTTTGGATCTCCTTGCATTCCAACGAATACTAAGACCTTATATTGACCAGTGATTGTTGCCTACAAGACCGTTCTAGTCTTTTGTGATAGAAAAATATTTTCCACTAAACAAGGAAAAAGCACTTTAATTTTTTAATACAATAAGTAATTTAATTCCTATTAAATTCCTTTTCTGATGTAGTAACTTTTGGGTTAAACCAAGGAGCAGAACCTACTTCTGGTGAAGAAATCACTGTGTAACACATTGAGCACTGCTTGGTCAAGGATGAGACTCCTGGGTGTGCATCCTACATCGTCCACACAACTGAGATCTTGTGTGAAAGAGATTAACCCGGGGCCCAGGAGCAACTATATCGTGGCCCCACAGGAAGTACTACTGTCCTAATTTGTATCTATCTCAAAGGAGAATTCCTGGATCATTTTCGAAGGACTAGAGAAGGAAGTAAAGGAGATGATGCTTGTCACTAAAGCCCCCTCTTCTGACCTGCATATTGTAGCCTATCTATTAAGAGCTTGCTTGTTAATATAACCAATACTCAACTTGATTTTCTTGTGTGAGTGGACTGAAAAGAATTGACATATGCTGCTTTCACTACTCCTTTATTTCTCTAGCTAAACTTGGGTATGCTCTAAAACAAATTACCATTGATCAGAAATATTTAGAGAAAGGGGTGTTTTGCTAACTAAACATTCTTATTACTCAGGATTTATAATTTAAACTATATATCACAAAATGATTTCAAAGTTTATAATATAATAACATCCTCAGATCCCTAAATTTATATGTGTATTATTCTTCACAGGAAAATACAAAATTTAGGTAATTTCAGGAGTGCTTAATAAGGGCACTAATTATAAAAGTCTAGGCAGAGTATAAAGAAAATAGGACTAGTACAGGACCCTGAACCAGTAACATTACTATCCCTAAGATGAAGGGGCAGGGGAAACGTTTAGTGGTGAGAGAGAGACAATAAGCAAGAGTGGAGGCAGAGAGGGGGAGAAAGAGAGAGAAAGACAGTGTGTGAGAGAATTGTGTGAAAAGAGCTATCTGCAAAGGATCTTCCAGGAGCTGTGACCTTTGGCAGAGAGACTCAGTCACCTCCAAGCAGCTCTTCAGTGAAGGAGCTGGAGGAACCTCACTCTCCTGTCTCCTTCAGATCGCCTCACAAGTGTACTCCATTTGCTGAGTGCAAAAAGCAAGGTTACCGATTGTTGCGGTTCATTTGGGCCAGGCTTCTGGGGTACAGTGTGGTGTAAAAGAGTGAAGAGAAGATCTAGAATGACAAACAAAAGACATCAGAATTGTTCGTCATTTAAAATGTGAAGATTCAGAAGACACAAGTGTTTCTGAATGTTTGTGAAAAATCAGTACGAACATTGATCCTCACTGCATAATATTCTGACTGTGTACTAATTCATTGACATATTCTGGAAATGACTGACTGTGTATTTTTCTATGTATCTATATAAAATATAGATATATTTGTATCTATATAAATGTATATTTTGGTTGGCATCTTGTTATAAAAGTAAAGGGTTGCAAACACATCCACGGAAAAGACCACTATCTTTCTACCTCAATCACTAGTTCTCTGTATTTACAGTTGCCAGCTATTTCCTTTAGCAAAATAATAATGACAAAAATAATATCTTAAAAGATCAAACCCTGTCATATATACAGTATGTCTTTCTACCATAAACACTTAATAGAAGGATGAGTGGAGCAAAAATAGTTCAATAGTCTCTGATTAAACAAGGGTTACTAGACTAAGGCATTGCAATCTGCACCTACAATGAAACATTTTTTAATCTGAGATATTTTGAGAACATTGTGGTCAAAATATCTCAGTGCTTCACATCCTTGATGTATTTTGACACAATCCATACTGAACTTTCCTCGTGTAATCTATTCTTTTACTCCATCAAGGCAAAATGTTGTACTAAACAACATTGAACAGGTGAGGAAGACTTTACTCAAGGCCACTGGAATAGAGGGGAGAGACCAAAAGATGTTGTCTGAACTCAACCCGACTGAAACAAAGGGCTGGATAATTTTTAAGAGATTGATTGGGTGAATTTTAGGCCATCTGTGTTTTTTTTTCACTTTTTATTTTATATTGGAGTATTAACGATGTTTTAGTTTCAAGTGTACAACAAAGTGATTCAATTACACATGTACATGTGTGTCTATTGTTTTTCAAATTCTTTTCCCAATTAGATTTTTATAGAATATGAAGCAATTTCCCTGTGTTATGATTCTTACATCTTCATGACAGCAGGTAGTTTTACAACTTGGAGCAAGGCACCCACTGCTCACCAGAGATAGGCCACTGCCCTCCCACAGAAACTGAAGGATAGGGACACTGTCTTCTATGAGGGAGATGTGAAAAATGGACAGCTCCAAGGTCATTGAGAAAGAGCCCTGAGTTGTAAAACTGGCAAGAGGCTTTAAAAAGATTTACATTTCTAAGAGGCAGGGGGAAATTTTCAAAGTTTTATAAAGAAACTACTAAGAAAATGGAGATCAGAGACAGACTGAGGAGGAAGCTTGTCTGAAGTTTAGTCAAGCTGAGGGAAACGGTAAGGCCATCTTGGTCATACATTTCTCACTTGTCTCCTATTTTAATCTTCCGTTGATTCCATCCAGCTCAAGCATGTGCTTTGTGCATTTCTCCACCCCCTATGGAAGCTCCCATACATTGTCAATATATTGGTAGCCTCCTACATCTATCATTTTGCTTTAACTGATGGTATAACTTTTCCTTGCAAATTTCTTCAGCAGAAGCCCCTTATTTCCTCAAACAACAAGCACTTTGGGATAGGGAGGAAGAGTCCATGAGTGCTCCAGTCCTTCCCTTATCTGTTATACAAAATATATTTACTTATTGAAGATTTTACTGATACACGGTGGCAATCTATTGCTTCTTATTCCTATGCTTAATCAACTTCCTCAGTACTTCTGCAAATTCACTGAAATCACTGGCTTCAGACTTGGAATCCTTGTTCTTATTCCTTGTACTTGGTTCACTCAATGTCAGATTTCAAGGTCTTACTTCTAAGTTCCTTGAAGTCCTCAAGTTTAGAGACTTACACCCCATCATATCCTTGGCTTTATTATAAGCCTACACTACTTTGCCTTTTTTTTTTTTTAATCTTAAATTATAGCTTACTACCCTCTCACCATCTGTTCCTATCTATTCCATTTTCTCACTCATTTGCTCCCACTATGCTTTTTCATTGGGCTTCTGTCCCTGTTCCCTTTTATTTTTTCCTTGAAAAAGTGAAAGTGTCTTGTCCAACTCTGAGACCCCATGGACTGTGCCTGCCAGGTTCCTCTGTGCATGGCATTCTCCAGGCAAGAATACTGGAGTGGGTATCTGTTCCCTTTTCCAGAGGACCTTCCTGACTCAGGGATTGAACCTGGGTCTCTCGCATTGCAGGCAGATTCATTACTGTCTGAGCCTCCTTTATACCTGTCTTCACTTCCCATCATATCTGACTTTAGGTTGTAGTTAACTGCTTTGTTCTTTGTTCCTTTTCATTTTATTGCTCCACTAACCTAGTAAACCCCTAAAACTTATATCAATCAAACTCTTACTCTTCTATGAATTTGTGCATAGGTTTTCTGAACACAGTTTAAAAAAAAAACATATCTTGGCCATTGTGAATATTAGTGAAATTAACATGGGAATGTAGATATCTGTTCAAGGTAGTTATTTCATTTCCTTTGGATATATCCAGAAGTGAGATTACTGGATTATTTGGTAATTCTGCTTCTAATTTCTTGAGAAACTGCAATATTATTTTTGTAATAACTGTACCAGTTTACAATCCCACAACAGTGTACAAGTGTCCCCTTTTCTCCACATCCTCTCCTGTGTTTGCTATTTCTTATCTTTTTGAGAATAACATCCTAATAGATATAATGTAATGTTTCACTGTGTTTTTTATTTGCATTTTGTTGATAAGTGTGGTTTTTTTTTTTTAACTGAAGTGTAGTTGATTTATTAATGTTGTGTTAGTTTCAGGTGTATAGCCAAGTGATTCAGTTATACATATACATATTCTTTTCCAGGTTTCTTTCCCTAATGTGTTATTACAAAACCCTGAGTATAATGCCGTGTACTATACCGTAGGTCTTGTTGGTTATCTGTTTTATATAGAGTAGTGTGTATATGTTAATCCTAAAGACCTAGTTTATTCCTTCCCCTTTCTCCTTTGGTATCCATAGGTTTATTTTATATGTCTGTGGGTCTATTTATGTTTTATAATTAAGTTCATTTTATCATTCTTTTTAAGTTCGCATATAAGTGATATCATACTTTGTCTTTCGCTGTCTGACTTACTTTTGTTGTAGTTTAGTTGCTCAGTTGTGTCTGATGCTTTACAACCCCACGGACTGCAGAACACCGGGCTTCCTTATCCTTCACCATCTCCTGGAGCTTGCCTAAACTCATGTCCATTGAGTCAGTGATGCCATTCAATCATCTGGTTCTCTGTTGTCCCTTTCTCCTCCTGCCCTCAATCTTTCTGGGCATCAGAGTCTTTCCTAATGAGTCAGCTCTTCGCATCAGGTGGCCAAAGTATTAGAGCTTCATTTTCAGCATCAGTCCTTCTAATGAATATTCAGGATGGATTTCAATTATGATTGACTAGTTTGATCGCCGTGTTGTCAAAGGGGCTCTCAAGAGTCTTCTCCAATGCCACAGTTCAAAAGCATCAATTCTTCAACATTCAGCATTCTTTCTGGTCCAACTCTCACATCCATACATGACCACTGGAAAAACCATAGCTTTGACTAGACATTCTCTACTTACTGTAACAATCTCTAGTCCATCCATGTTGCTGCAAATGGCATTATTTAATTTCTGTCAGTTCAGTTCAGTTCAGTCGCTCAGTCATGTCCGACTCTTTGTGACTCCATGGACTGCATAATGCCAGGCTTCCCTGTCCATCACCAGCTCCTGGAGCTTGCTCAAACTCATGTTTATCGAGTCGGTGATGCCATCCAACCATCTTATCCTCTGTTGTCCCATCCTCCTCCTGCCTTCAATCTTTCCCAGCATCAGCGTCTTTGCAAAAGAGTCAGTTCTTCGTATCAGGTGGTCAATGTATTGGAGCTTCAACATCAGCATCAGTCCTTCCAGTGAATATTCAGGACTGATTTCCTTTAGCGTTTACTGGTTGGGTCTCCTTGCAGTCCAAGGGACTCTCAAGCGTCTACTCCAACACACAATTCAAAAAATCAATTCTTCAGTGCTCAGTTTTCTTTATAGTCCACGTCTCATATTCATACATGACTACTGGAAAAACCATAGCTTTGACTAGATGGACCTTTGTTGGCAAAGTAATGTCTCTGCTTTTTAATATGATGTCTAGGTTGGTCATGGCTTTTCTTTCAAGGAGCAAGTGTCTTTTAAATTTGTGGCTGCAGTCACCATCTGCAGTGATTTGGGAGCCACCAAAAATAAAGTCTCTCACTGTTTCCATTGTTTCCCCATCTGTTTGCCATAAAGTAAAGGGACTGGATGCCATGATCTTTATTTTTTGAATGTTGAGTTTTAAGCCAGCTTTTTCACTCTCCTTTTTCACTTTCATTACAAGGTTCTCTAGTTCTTTGCTTTCTGCCATAAGGGTGATGTTATCTGTGTATCTGGGGTTATTGATATTTCACCCAGCAATCTTGATTCCAACTTTTGTTTCATCCAGCCCAGCACTTCATGTGATGTACTCTGCATATAAGTTAAATAAACAGGGTGACAGTGTACAGCCTTGACATATTCCTTTCCCAATTTGGAGCCAGTCTGTTGTTCCATGTTCGGTTCTAACTGTTGCCACTTGACCTACATACAGATTTCTCCGGAGGCAGGTCAGGTCGTCTGGTATTCCCATCTCTTTTTCCACAGTTTGTTGTGATCCACACAGTCAGAGTGTTTGGCATAATCAATAAAGTAGAAGTAGATGTTTTTTCCGGAACTCTCTTGCTTTTTTGATAATCCAGTGGATGTTGGCAATTTGATCTCTGGTTCCTCTGCCTTTTCTAAAACCAGCTTGAACATCTGGAAGTTCATGGTTTACATATTGTTGAAGCTTGGCTTGGGGAATTTTGAGCATTACTTTACTATTGTGTGAGCAGGTATGACCTAAGTCAATCCCTTACGATTATACAGTGGAAGTGACAAATAGATGCAAGGGATTAGATCTGATAGACAGAGTGCCTGAAGAACTATGGATGGAGGTTCATGACATTGTACAGGAGGCAGTGATAAAGACCATCCCCAAGAAAAAGAAATGCAAAAAGTTGTCTGACAAGGCCTTACAAATGGCTGAGAAAAGAGGAGAAGCTAAAGGCAAAGGAGAAGAGGAAAGTTATACCCATTTGAATGCAGGGTTCCAAAGAATAGCAAGGAGAAATAAGAAAGCCTTCCTCAGAGATCAATGCAAAGAAGTAGAAGAAAACAATAGAATGGGAAAGACTAGAGATCTCCTCAAGGAAATTAGAGATACCAAGGGAACATTTCATGCAAAGATGGGTGCAGTAAAGGACAGAAATGATGGACCTAACAGAAGCAGAAGATATTAAGAAGAGGTGGCAAGAATACACAGGAGAACTGCACTAAAAAGATCTTCATGACCCAGATAAGCACGATGGTGTGATCACTCATCTAGAGCCAGACATTCTGAAAAGCGAAGTCAAGCGGGCCTTAGGAAGCATCACTACCAACAAAACTAGTGGAGGTGATGCAATTCCAGCTGAGCTATTACAAATTGTAAAAGATGATGCTGTGAAAGTGCTGCATCCAATATGCCAGCAAATCTGGAAAACTCAGCAGTGGCCACAGGACTGGAAAAGGTCAGTTTTCATTCCAATCCCAAAGAAAGGCAATGCCAAAGAATGTTCAAACTACTGCACAATTGCACTCATCTCACACACTTGGAAATCAATGCTCAAGTTCCCCAAGCCAGGCTTCAACAGTATGTAACCCGTGAACTTCCTGATGTTCAAGCTGGTTTTCGAAAAAGCAGAGAAACCAGAGATCAAACTGCCAACATCTGTTGGATCATCGAAAAAGCCAGAGAGTTCCAGAAAAACATCTGCTTCTGATTTATTGCTTATGCCAAGCCTTTGACTGTGTGGATCTCAACAAAACTGTGGAAAATTCTGAAAGAGATGGGAATACCGGAGCTCCTGACCTGCCTCCTGAGAAATCGGTATGCAAATCAAGAAGCAACAGTTAGAACTGGACATAGAACAGACTGGTTGCAAATCAAGAAAGGAGTCCGTCAAGACTGTATATTGTCACCCTGCTTGTTTAACTTATATGCAGAGTACATCATCAGAAATGCTGGCCTGGATGAAGCCCAAGGTGGAATCAAGATTGCCTGGAGAATTATCAATAACCTCAGATATTCAGATACACTACCCTTATGGTAGAAAATGAAGAACTAAAGAGCTTCTTGATGAAAGTGAAAGAGGAGGGTGAAAAAGTTGGCTTAAAACTCAACATTCAGAAAACTAAAATCATGGCATACAGTGCCATCACTTAATGGCAAATAGATGGGGAGACAATGGAAACAGTGAGAGACTTTATTTTTGGTGGCTCCCAAATTACTGCAGATGGTGACTGCAGCCATGAAACTAAAAGATGCTTGCTCCTTGGAAGAAAAACTATGACCAATCTAGATAGCACATTAAAAAGCAGAGACATTACTTTGCTGACAAAGTTCTGTCGAGTCAAAACTATGGTTTTTCCAGTAGTCATGTACGGATGTGAGAATTGGACTGTAAAGAAAGTTCAGTGTTGAAGAATTGATGCTTTTGAACTCTAGTGTTACAAAAAACTCTTGAGAGTCCCTTGGATTGGAGGGAGATCCAAGCAGTCAATCCTAAAGGAAATCAGTCCTGAATATTCATTGGAAGGACTACTGCTGAAGCTGACACTCCAATACTTTGGTGACCTGATGCAAAGAACCAACTCATTGGAGAAGACCCTCATGCTGGGAAAGATTGAAGGCAGGAGGAGAATGAGACAACAGAGGATGAGATGGTTGGATGGCATCACTGATGGGACCTGAGTTGGTGATGTACAGGGAGGCCTGTTGTGATGTAGTCCATGGGGTTACAAAGAGTTGGACACAACTGAGTGACTGCACTCAAACTGAGATGAGTCCAATTGTGCAGTAGTTTCAACATTCTTTGGCATTACCTTTCTTTGGGATTGGAATGAAAACTGACATTTTCCAGTCCTGTGGCCACAGCTGCATTTTCTAGATTTGGTGGCATATTGACTGCAGCACTTTCACAGCATCATCTTTTATGATTGAAGTAACTCAACTGGAATTCCATCACCTCCACTAGCTTTGTTTGTAGTGATGCTCCCTAAGGCCCACTTGACTTGCATTCTAAAGTGTCTGGCTCTGGGTGAATGATCAGACCATCGTGGTTATCTGGGTTATGAAGATCTTTTTAGTATAGTTCTTCTGTGTATTCTTGCCACTTCTTAATATCTTCTGCTTCTGTTAGGTCCATGTCATTTCTGTCCTTTATTGCACCCATCTTTGCATGAAATGTTCTCTTGGTATCTCGAATTTTCTTGAAGAGATCTCTAGTCTTTCCCATTCTGTTGTTTACCTCTATTCCTTTGCACTGAACACTGAGGAAGGCTTTCTTTTCTTTCCTTGTGATTCTTTGGTACCCTGCTTTCAAATGGATACATCTTTCCTTTTCTCCTTTGCCTTTTGCTTCTCTTCTTTTCTCAGCTCTTTGTACAGCTTCCTTAGGCAACCATTTTGCCTTTTTGCATTTCTTTTTTGGGGGATGGTCTTGATCTCTGCCTCCTGCACAGTGTCATGAACATTCGTCCATAGTTCTTCAGGCTCTCTGTGTATCAGATCTAATCCCTTGCATCTATTTGTCACTTCCACTGTGTAACTGCGAGGGATTTGATTTAGGTCATACCTGAATGGTCTACTGGTTTCCCCTAATTTCTTCAGTTTAAGTCTGAATTTTCCAATTCAGATGAGTAATAGTCCCTAGTGCCTAGTGGTAAAGTATCTGCCTGCATTGCAGCAGATGTGGGTTCGATCCCTGCATCAGGAAGATCCCCTGCAGAAGGAAATGGTAGTGCAGTCCAGTATTTTTCCCTGTGAAATCCCATGGACAAAGTAGCCTGGTAGCTATAGTCCATGTGGTTGCAAAAGAGTCAGACATAACTTAGTGACTAAGTTTTTGTGACTTAGTGACTAAGTTTAGTGACTAAGCAAATAAGCAAAAAACCAAAAAAGGCCCTCCCTTATTCCACTGTGTATATGTGTGTGTATATGTGTGTGTATATGTGTGTGTATATGTGTGTATCACATCTTTATCCATTCATCTCTCAATGGACATTTAGTTTGCTTCCATATTTTGGCTATTGTCAACAGTGGGGTGCATGTGTCTTTTGAATTATGGTTTTCTCTGGATATATGCCCATGTGTGGGCTTCCATGGTAGCTCAGATGGTAAAAAGTCTGCCTTCAACACAGAAAACCTGAGTTCAATCCATGGGACAGGAAGATCCCCTAGAGAACGGAGTGGCCACCACTCCAGTATTCTTGCTTGGAGAATCCCTAGGACAGAGGAGCCTGCCAGGCTACAATCCATGTGTTGCAAAGAGTAGGATATGACCGAGCCACTAAGCACTACCATGCCCATGTGTGGGATTGCAGGATCATATGTTAATTCTATTTTTAGTTTTTTACGGAACTTTTGTACTATTCTCCATAATGGTTGTGCCAATTTACATTCCTACCAACAATGTAGGAGGGTTTCTTTTTCTCCTTACCCTTTCTAGCATTTATTATTTGTAGATGTTTTGATGCTGGCCATTCTGACTGCTGTGATGTGATACCTCATTTTAATTTTTATTTGCATTTTTCTATAGTTAGTGACATGGGACATCTTTTCATGTGTCTATTGGGGAAATGTCTGTTTGGACTTCTGCCCATTTTTTGATTGGGTGGTTTGTTTTCTTCTGTATTGAGCTACATGAACTGTTTGTATATTTTGGAGATTAATCCCTCTTTAGTCTTATCATTTGCATGTATTTACATATCATTTGATATTTTCTCCCAATTCTTAAGTTGTCTTTTCATTTTATTTATGATTCCCTTTGCTGTGCAAAAGCTATTAAGTTTGATTAAGTCCCATTTGTTTGTTTTCATTCTTATTTTCATTAATCTAGAGATGGATCTAAAAGATATTGCTTACCTGTTGACCATTTGTATGTCTTCTTTGGAAAAATATTATTCAGATCATTTGCTCCTTTTCGACTGGTGAATTTCTGTTTTTTTTGCAACCAAGTTGTATGAGTTCTTTACATAATTTTAATATTAATATTAAATAGAACTTGCCATGGAATAATAGACTGGTTCAAAATTGAGAAAGTAGTACATTAAGGCTGTATATTGTCACCCTGCTGATTTAACTTAATATGCAGAGTACATCATGCAAAATGCCAGGCTGGATGAAGCACAGGCTGGAATCAAGATTTCTGGGAGAAATATTAATAACCTCAGATGTGCAGATGACACTACCCTTATGACAGAAAGTGAAGAGGAAATAAAGAGCTCCTTAATTAAAGCGAAAAAGGAGAGTGAAAAAGCTGGCTTAAAACTCAACATTCAAAAAGCTAAGATCATTGCATCTGATCCCATCACTTCATGACAAATAGATGAGGAAACAATGGAAACAGTGACAGACTTTATTTTCTTGGGCTCCCAAATCACTGCGATGGTGACTTCAGTCATGAAATTAAAAGATGCTTGTCCTTTGGAAGAAAAGCTATGACCAGCTTAGAAAGCATATTAAAAAACAGAGACATTACTTTGCCAACAAAGGTCTGTCTCGTCAAAGTTTTTCCTGTAGTCATGTATGGATGTGAGAATTGGACCATAAAGAAAGCTGAACGTTGAAGAATTGATGCTTTTAAACTATACTGTTGGAGAAGACTCCTGAGAGTCCCTTGGACTTCAAGAAGATGAAACCAGTCAATCCTAAAGAAATCAACCATGAATATTCATTAGAAATGCTGATGCTGAAGCTGAAACTGAAGGTCCAAAACTTGGGCCACTTGATGCGAAGAGCCGACTCCCTGGAGAAGACCCAATGCTGGGAAAGACTCAGGGCAGGAGGAGAAGGGGGGACAGAGAATGAAATGGTTGGATGGCATCTTTACTCAATAGACATGAATTTGAACAAACTCTGGGAAATAACAAAGGGCACGGAAGAGTGGCATGCTGCAGTCCATAGGGTCACAAAGAGTTAGCAACTGAACAACAGCAATATTAATATTAATCCCTGATTGAGTAAATGATTTGGCATACACTTTCTCCCATTCAATAAGTCACTTTTTCATTTTATTAATGGTTTCTTTTGTTGTGTATAAACTTTTTAATCTGATTTTGTTCCATCTGCTTAGTTTTGCATTTGTTTTGCTTTTGCGTCAAATCCCCCAAATCATTGCCAAACCAATGTCAAGGATCTTGTTCTCCATGCTTTCTTCTAGGAGTTTAATGGTTTCAGGTATTATATTCATCTATAATCCATTTTGAATTAAATTTTGTGAGTGTAATTTTGTAAGATAGGGGTTCAATTTCATTTTTTTGCACATGAATACTTAGTTTTTCCAACACCACTTATTAAAGTGACTCTTTCTCCCATTGTATTCTTGGTGCCGATTCAAAAATTAACTAATCATACATGTTTTGGCTTATTTCTGGGTTCTTCATTGATCTATTAATCTTTTTTTCTGTCAGTACCTCAGTGTTTGATTACTATAGCTTTGTAGTATCATTTGAAATCAGGAAGTGTGATGCCTCCACCTTTGTTTTTCTTGAGGTTGCTTTGGCAATTTACAGTTTTTCATGGTTCCAAATGAATTTTAGGATTGTTTTTTATATTTCTGTGAAAAATGCCATTGACATTTTTATAAAGATTGTGTGTGTGTTAGTTGCTCAGTTGTGTTTGACTCTCTGCGACCCCATGGACTGTAGCCCAACCAGGCTCCTCTGTCCATGGAATTCTTCAGGCAAGAATACTGGAGTGGGTTGCCACTTTCTCCTTCAAGGGATCTTCCTGACCCAGGGATCAAACCTGGGTCTACTGTGTTACAAGCAGATTCTTTACCATCTGAGCCACTAGGGAAGCTAATTGAAGCTAGAGATGGCTTTGGGTGGTATAGACATTTTAAAAATATTGATTCTTCTAGTCTGTGAACATGGAATGTCTTTCCATTTATTTATGCCTTTTTGAGTTTCTTTCATCAATGCCTTATAGTTTTCAGTGGACGGATCTTTAATTTCTTTGTTTAAATTTATTCCAAAGTATATTATTTTTGATGGTATGATAAAATGGATTATCTTCTTAATTTCTTTTTCTTCATAGTTATTGTCAGTATATAAGAATGTAATTGATTTTGTATGTTGGTTTTTTAAAAATTCTGTGACTTTACTGAATTTTAAAATTGGTTTTAACATGTTTGCAGGTCGTATTTTTAGGGTTTTTATATATTAAATATGTTGTTTGCAGAGACTGTTCGGTTTCCTCTTTTCCAATTTGAATGCTGTTTATTTCTTTTTCTTGCTTAATTGCTCTGATTAGCACTTCTAATACTATGTTGAATAGAAGTGGTGAGAGTAATCATCCTTGTTTTTTCCTGATGCCAGAACAAAAATTTTAGCTTTTCACTGTTGAGTGTATTATTAGCTTCATATATGGCCTTTATGGGAGAAGGAAATGGCAACCCACTCCAGTGTTCTTGCCTGGAGAATCCTAGGGGCAGAGGAGCCTGGTGGGCTCTTGTCTATGGTGTCACACAGAGTTGGACATTACTGAAGCGACTTGGTAGAGTAGATATGGCCTTTATAACGTTGAGGTATTTTTCATCTGTACCTAATTTGTTGAGTATTTTCATCATGGAAATATGTTTTGTTAATTTTTTGTTGTTGTTGTTAAATGCTTTTCTGCATCTGTGGATGTAATCATATGATGTATTCTTCATTTTGTTAGTGTGATGAGTCACATTTCTTGATGTGCATATGTTGAAGCGTCCTTGCATTCCAGAGATAAATGCTATTTGATCATAATGTATTATCCCTTTCATATGTTGAATTCAGTTTGTTAATACTCTGTTAAGGATGTTTTCTTTTATGTTCATCAGGGATGTTGATCAGTAATTTTCACTTCCTATAGTGTCCTCACAAGCTTTGGTGTTAGGATGATGCTGGCCTCGTAAAGAGAAATTTGGAATTTTTCTTGTGTTTTAAATTTTTTGGAAGACTTTGAGAGAATTGATATTAATTCCCTTTAAATGTTTGATAGAATTCACTAGTGAAGGCATCTGGTTCGGGCTTTTCTCTGTTGGGAGGTTTTTAATAACTATTAAATCTCCTTACTTGTCATTGATCTGTTCAGATTTTCTATTTTATGATTCAGTTTTGATAGGTTCTATTTCTCGGAATCTATTAATTTATTCTCAGTTATCCAATTTATTGGTGTATAATTATAGTCCTTGAGGGCTTCCCAGTGGCTCAGACAGTAAAGAGTCTGACTGCAATGCGGGAGACCCAGGTTTGATCCCTGAGTCAGGAAGATCCCCTGGAGAAGGAAATGGCAACCCACTCCAGTGTTCTTGCTTGGAAAATTCCATGGATGGAGAAACATGGTGGGTTACAGTCCACGGGGTTGCAAAGAGTCAGACACGGCTGAGTGACTAACACACACACACACAATTATAGTTCTCTCTTATGATCCTTAGTATTTCTATGTATCAGCTGTAATGTCTCCTCTTTCATTTCAGATTTTATTTAGATCTTCTCTCAGTCTAGCTAGAAGCTTATCACTTTTATGTTTTCAAAAAAAATCATCTGAGTTTATTTTTTTATTGTCTTTCTAATCTATTTCTTTATTTTTGCTCTGTTCTTTGTTATTTTCTTTCTTCTGCTATCTTTTCTTTTATTATTCTTTTATTAGTTGATGAGGTCTAAAGTTAGATTGTTTGAGATCTTCCTTTTTTGATGTAGGTGTTTATTGGTATAAATTTCCCTTTTGGAAATGCTTTTGTTGCATCCCATTATTTTGGTATGTTGTATTTATATTTTTATTTGTCTCAAGATATTCTTAAGTTCCCTTTTGATTTCCTCTTTGACCCGTAGTTTTGCCTCAATAGTGAGATATTTAACTTCCATATATTTATGAATTTTGCTGTTATCTTCTTGTACTTGATTTCTAATTTAATACTATTGTGGTTAGAAAAGGTGCTTGATATCATTTCAGTTTTCATAAATTTTTAAAGACTTGTTTTGTTAGATAACATAATCTGTCTTAGAGAATGTTCAAAGTATGCTTGAAGAGAATGTTTAGTTTGCTGCTATGGGAAGGGATGTTTATACATGTCTGTTAAAAGTCTAATTCAAGTTTAGTGTTTTCTTATTCATTTTCTATCTGAATTATCTACTCTTTAATGAAAGTGATATAATCAAGTCTCCTATTATTATTGCATTATTGTCTACTCATCCCTTCAGGTCTCTTAATATCTGCTTTTTAAATCTAGGTGCTCTGATATTGGGTGCCTAAATATTTACAATAGTTATATCTGAAATAACAATACCTTATAGAGTCTTAAATCAGTGCACCACAAGGCTGCTATCTACTTCTTCAAGCACATCTAAAAAATGCCTTCCTTTTTTGCTTTGCCTTTCCTCTTGCCACAGCAGATTTCTCATAATTCCTAGAACATGTCATTTTCTTCTTACTGTTTCTCTTTTGGATTCTTTCTCAATTTGATGCTCTCTACTATAAACCCATTCTGGTCCTATTACTCTAGGTAAAGTATATTCCCTATTCACTAATTAACACTATTTTCACTTTCTTTTTTTTTTTTTACTATTTAGTTTCTTCTACTAGACTGTGAGATTCATAAGGACAGGAAACAATGTCCTTTTGTATTCTGTTGTTTCCCCAACATGTAGAAATTGTCCCTGGAAAAAATAGGTATTCAGTAAATACTTCTTGAGGAAATAATTATTTCTAAAAATTAAGTTTCTTGGAAACAGAATTATTGGCAAATGGCATGCATGTTTAAAAATTTTTTCATACTTACTTTCAAATTCTCTAGAATAAGGATTGTATCAATTTAAACTCCAGTCAGTAATATAGGAGACCATCCATTTAATAATATTTTCAGTTTTGAGGGGAGGGTAGATTATCTTTAAACTAATTTTTGCTAGTTTTACATTGATATTATTTTAATCTTAATTTTAGAAGTGAAGTTTATCTCTTTTATAGGCATATTGGTCAGTTATTTTTCCTCTATACATCTTCTATTCATGTTCTTTATTTTTTTTTCTATTGTATTATTTGTATATTGATTTTCTAAAACTTTTTAGTGTTTTAAGTTTAGTTCTTTGTCTATGTGGTATTTTATACTTATTTTTTTTAATTTAATTTTATTTTTAAACTTTACATAATTGTATTAGTTTTGCCAAATATCAAAATGAATCCATCACAGGTATACATGTGCTCCCCATCCTGAACCCTCCTCCCTCCTCCCTCCCCATACCATCCCTCTGGGTCGTCCCAGTGCACTAGCCCCAAGCATCCAGTATCGTGCATCAAACCTGGACTGGCAGCTCATTTCTTACATGATATTTTACATGTTTCAATGTCATTCTCCCAAATCTTCCCACCCTCTCCCTCTCCCACAGAGTCCATAAGACTGTTCCATACATCAGTGTCTCTTTTGCTGTCTCGTACACAGGGTTATTGTTACCATCTTTCTAAATTCCATATATATACGTTAGTATACTGTATTGGTGTTTTTCTTTCTGGCTTGCTTCACTCTGTATAATAGGTTCCAGTTTCATCCATCTCATTAGAACTGATTCAAATGTATTCTTTTTAATGACTGAGTAATACTCCATTGTGTATATGTACCACAGCTTTCTTATCCATTCATCTAGGTTGCTTCCATGTCCTGGCTATTATAAACAGTGCTGCAATGAACATTGGGTTACACGTGTCTCTTTCCCTTCTGGTTTCCTCAGTGTGTATGCCCAGCAGTGGGATTGCTGGATCATAAGGCAGTTCTCTTTCCAGTGTTTTAAGGAATCTCCACACTGTTCTCCATAGTGGCTGTACTAGTTTGCATTCCCACCAACAGTGTAAGAGGGTTCCCTTTTCTCCACACCCTCTCCAGCATTTATTGCTTGTAGACTTTTGGATCGCAGCCATTCTGACTGGCGTGAAATGGTATCTCATAGTGGTTTTGATTTGCATTTCTCTGATAATGAGTGATGTTGAGCATCTTTTCATGTGTTTGTCAGCCATCTGTATGTCTTCTTTGGAGAAATGTCTATTTAGTTCTTTGGCCCATTTTTTGATTGGGTCATTTATTTTTCTGGAGTTGAGCTGTAGGAGTTGCTTGTATATTTTTGAGATTAGTTGTTTGTCCGTTGCTTCATTTGCTATTATTTTCTTCCATTCTGAAGGCTGTCTTTTCACCTTGCTAATAGTTTCCTTTGTTGTGCAGAAGCTTTTAAGGTTAATTAGGTCCCATTTGTTTATTTTTGCTTTTATTTCCAATATTCTGGGAGGTGGGTCATAGAGGATCCTGCTGTGATGTATGTCAGAGAGTGTTTTGCCTATGTTCTCCTCTAGGAGTTTTATAGTTTCTGGTCTTACGTTTAGATCTTTAATCCATTTTGAGTTTATTTTTGTGTAAGGTGTTAGAAAGTGTTCTAGTTTCATTCTTTTACAAGTGGTTGGCCAGTTTTCCCAGCACCACTTGTTAAAGAGATTGTCTTTACTCCATTGTATATTCTTGCCTCCTTTGTCAAAGATAAGGTGTCATATGTGTGTGGATTTATCTCTGGGCTTTCTATTTTGTTCCATTGATCAGTATTTCTGTCTTTGTGCCAGTACCATACTGTCTTGATAACTATGGCTTTGTAATAGAGCCTGAAGTCAGGTAGGTTGATTCCTCCAGTTCCATTCTTCTTTCTCAAGATAGCTCTGGCTATTCGAGGTTTTTTGTATTTCCATTCAAATTTTGAAATTATTTGTTCTAGCTCTGTGAAGAATACCGTTGGTAGCTTGATAGGGATTGCATTGAATCTATAAATTGCTTTGGGTAGTATACTCATTTTCACTATATTGATTCTTCCAATCTATGAACATGGTATATTTCTCCATCTATTAGTGTCCTCTTTGATTTCTTTCACCAGTGTTTTACAGTTTTCTATATATAGGTCTTTAGTTTCTTTAGGTAGATATATTCCTAAGTATTTTATTCTTTCCGTTGCAATGGTGAATGGAATTGTTTCCTTAATTTCTCTTTCAGTTTTCTCATTATTAGTGTATAGGAATGCAAGGGATTTCTGTGTGTTGATTTTATATCCTGCAACTTTACTATAATCATTGATTAGCTCTAGTAATTTTCTGGTGGAGTCTTTAGGGTTTTCTATGTAAAGGATCATGTCATCTGCAAATAGTGAGAGTTTTACTTCTTCTTTTCCAATTTGGATTCCTTTTATTTTTTTTTCTGCTCTGATTGCTGTGGCCAAAACTTCCAAAACTATGTTGAATAGTAATGGTGAAAGTGGGCACCCTTGTCTTGTTGCTGACTTTAGAGGAAATGCTTTCAATTTTTCACCATTGAGGATAATGTTTGCTGTGGGTTTGTCATATATAGCTTTTATTATGTTGAGGTATGTTCCTTCTATTCCTGCTTTCTGGAGAGTTTTTATCATAAATGGGTGTTGAATTTTGTCAAAGGCTTTCTCTGCATCTATTGAGATAATCTCAGAGACCTCCAGGACAATATTAAATGCTACAACATTCGAATCATAGGGGTCCCAGAAGAAGAAGACAAAAAGAAAGACCATGAGAAAATACTTGAGGAGATAATAGTTGAAAACTTCCCTAAAATGGGGAAGGAAATAATCACCCAAGTCCAAGAACCCAGAGAGTCCCAAACAGGATAAACCCAAGGCGAAACACCCCAAGACACATATTAATCAAATTAACAAAGATCAAACACAAAGAACAAATATTAAAAGCAGCAAGGGAAAAACAACAAATAACACACAAGGGAATTCCCATTAGGATAACAGCTGATCTTTCAATAGAAACTTTTCAAGCCAGGAGGGAATGGCAAGACATAGTTAAAGTGATGAAAGAAAATAACCTACAGCCCAGATTATTGTACCCAGCAAGGATCTCATTCAAATATGAAGGAGAAATCAAAAGCTTCTCAGACAAGCAAAAGCTGAGAGAATTCAGCACCACCAAACCAGCTCTCCAACAAATACTAAAGGATATTCTCTAGACAGGAAACACAAAAACAGTGTATAAACTCGAACCCAAAACAATAAAGTAAATGGCAACGGGATCATACTTATCAGTAATTACCTTAAATGTAAATGGGTTGAATGCCCCAACCAAAAGACAAAGACTGGCTGAATGGATACAAAAACAAGACCCCTACATATGTTGTCTACAAGAGACCCACCTCAAAACAGGGGACACATACAGACTGAAAGTGAAGGGCTGGAAAAAGATTTTCCATGCAAATAGGGACCAAAAGAAAGCTGGAGTAGCAATACTTATATCAGATAAAATAGACTTTAAAACAAAGGCTGTGAAAAGAGACAAAGATGGTCACTACCTAATGATCAAAGGATCAATCCAAGAAGAAGATATAACAATTATAAATATATATGCACCCAACACGGGAGCACCACAGTATGTAAGACAAATGCTAACAAGTATGAAAGGAGAAATTAACAATAACACAATAATAGTGGGAGACTTTAATACCCCACTCACACCTATGGATAGATCAACTAAACAGAAAATTAACAAGGAAACACAAACATTAAACGATACAATAGAACAGTTAGACCTAATTGATATCTATAGGACATTTCATCCCAAAACAATGAATTTCACCTTTTTCTCAAGCGCACATGGCACCTTCTCCAGGATAGATCACATCCTGGGCCATAAATCTAGCCTTGGTAAATTCAAAAAAATAGAAATCATTCCAAGCATCTTTTCTGACCACAATGCAGTAAGATTAGATCTCAATTACAGGAGAAAAACTATTAAAAATTCCAAAATATCGAGGATGAACAACACCCTGCTGAATAACCAACAAATCACAGAAGAAATCAAAAAAAGAAATCAAAATTTGCATAGAAATGAATGAAAATGAAAACACAACAACTCAAAACCTGTGGGACACTTTAAAAGCAGTCCTAAGGGGAAAGTTCATAGCAATACAGGCATACCTCAAGAAACAAGAAAAAAGTCAAATAATTAACCTAACCCTACACCTAAAGCAATTAGAAAAGGAAGAAATGAAGAACCCCAAGGTTAGTAGAAGGAAAGCAATCTTAAAAATTAGGGCAGAAATAAATGCAAAAGAAACAAAAGAGACCATAGCAAAAATCAACAAAGCCAAAAGCTGGTTCTTTGAAAGGATAAATAAAATTGACAAACCATTAGCCAGACTCATCAAGAAACAAAGGGAGAAAAATCAAATCAATAAAATTAGAAATGAAACTGGAGAGATCACAACAGACAACACAGAAATACAAAGGATCATAAGTGACTACATTTTTTAAAGTCTATTTGCTCTTCATTAACATTCCTTAGACTAAAGGAATAGGATTTTGCACATCTTTTGACCAATTCATCTTTCTTGTAAAATTTCTGTGTGATGTATGTTAAAGTTTATTTATATTTTAAGTCTATTATAATTCCATTTACAGTATGCTTAACTGGGATTTCTCTTTTTCAAAGCTTCAATTAAATGATTTCATCTTCAGTGGGAATTCATTCCCATGTAGTTATTCAGCAGAGTATATAGTGGTTGCATCAAAAAAATGCATTTTCTTTTCATTTGACATGTATTTAGACTCAACATTATTTTATTTGTCAAACTTTGGGTGGAACTATTTTCTGAGATAATTGAAAATTAGGCTATCTCAAGTTATTTGAGAAGGCAAACATGCCATGCATGTATGCAAACATTGAGAGTAGGCTCCTGTGGTTACTGAATACTAAGGAGATAATGAACTTACATGGGTATGGACCTCAGAACTCAAGTTTTTCAAACAATATTGACTTTCCCTCAAAATATATGAATATATATTGATAGAACATTGCCACACATGTTACCAGTTGTTTTCTCAAACAATGAAAGTACACTGCAGAATTCTGAATTCTGCATTACAGCTATCTTTACAGTAGGATGAAGCGAACAGAATTAAAAGTTCAAAAGCATCGACTCCAACTAAAACAAAGCAGCATTACCAGAGTTGACTTCATATTCCTCTGCTAGACAAATGCTTGTTTTCAACTTGATGTTTCAAGCAGTAGATTTCTCACTTGTGGCCAGCATCTGTGAGTTGTTTATCAGGTTAAAAAGTTCTGGATATATCATTGATGGAACCTTGTAGTGACAATTGGCTGTGATGTCATAGACTCTTAGTTAAACTTCTAGAAGTTATATTTAGTCATACCAGAGATTAAACAGGAAAGATGCTTACTAAATGAGGTGGGATCCAACAGGAGTGTAGTACAGAATGTAATAATTTATGAACTAACTTTTTCCTGAGGTAGCTCAACAGAAGAACTTTTAATGAGGAAGGCAAAGGCTTAAGTATCTGGTACATTTGTCATTCCTGATGGTTAATTTACTTGAAGGTTAATAAGTTTGAAATCTACCGGTCTTAGAAATGGAAGAGAAGGATGAATCTGAACAGTCTATCTCGGCAGGGAGGCAAGAAATTCGAAAGAGAAGACGACCGAGCCAGCCCATGGTAGATAAATCCCAGCAGACTGAAGTGACAGAGAAAAAGAAACAATTATCTATACCACAATCATCTGGCCCCAAAGCTGCCCTTAGTATTGGTAATATTCCTGGAAGCAAATTAAACTATGAATGTCATAGAGTATCTTCTCAACTTCAGCAAACTTGGATAAAGAGAAAGCGTGTACAGGATATGGCTGATAAGTCTCTACAGACAGAAACTATTGCAGAAGAGAAAAAAGAAGAAATCAAGTTAGTTTGTGAAGCAGTGGTATCTGAGGAAAAGCCAGCTGCTGTTGAAGTAGGTCCTGAATTTCCAGAGAGTGTTCAGGAAGTAGAAGTTCCACCAAACAGATACTCTGTTCAGGTCAAAATAGACAGATCTCAGCAGACTACTTGTACTGGAGACTGGACAATGATGAACTTTCCTCAAAAAGATAAACTAGACAAGGAACAGCAGACATACTTTAGTGAATCAGAAATAGTGGTTATTGGATGGCCGACTAATTCTTTTCCAAAGTCAAAGGAAGGTGCACAGAAGCGCAAATCTTCAGGGAATATTTTTCTTAGTGAACATCCTGAATTTCAACCCACAACAAGTAGCAATGAAGAAATTAGGCGGCCAAGTATTAGCAGAACAGTGTCTATTTCACCAACCAGAAAAGATTCTCCTGTACCTTTAGAAGATGAGAAAGATGTTCCAGTTGAAGTACAGCCTCCTGCTGCAGAAGAGATCTCTGCTGAAGAACAGCTTCCACTAGCTGAGACTACTTCAGAAGAGGTTCCTGTGGCAGTTCAGCCTCCACCAGCTGAAGAGCCTCCTCTTGAAGCACAGCCTTCCCCCACTGAAGAGGCTCCTGGAGATGAGGCCCCTGCTAAAGTAGAGCCTACACCAGCTGAAGAGGCTCTTTCAGAAAAGCCTCCTGCTGAAGAGGCTCTTGTTGAAATACAGCCTTCCCCAGTGGAAGAGGCTGCTAGAGATGAGGCCCCTGCTAAAGTAGAGGCCACCTCATCTGAAGAGACTCTTTTAAAAGAGCCTCTTACTGAAGTTCAGCCTCCTGCAGCTGAAGAGTCTCCTATACAAGATACCCCAGAACTTCAACTTTCACCAGCTGTGGAGGCCCCTGCAGAAGAGGCCCCAGCTGAAGCTGAGCCTCCACCAGCTGAGGAGGCCCCTGCAGAAGAGGCCCCAGAAGTTCAGTCTCCACCAGCTGAGGAGGCCCCTGCAGAAGAGCCCCCAGAGGTTCAGTCTCCACCAGCTGAGGAGGCCCCTGCAGAAGAGGCCCCAGAAGTTCAGTCTCCACCAGCTGAGGAGGCCCCTGCAGAAGAGCCCCCAGAGGTTCAGTCTCCACCAGCTGAGGAGGCCCCTGCAGAAGAGGCCCCAGAAGTTCAGTCTCCACCAGCTGAGGAGGCCCCTGCAGGAGAGCCCCCAGAGGTTCAGTCTCCACCAGCTGAAGAGGCTCCTGCAGAAGAGGCCCCAGAAGTTCAGTCTCCACCATCTGAGGAGGCCCCTGCAGCAGAGGCCCCAGAAGTTCAGTCTGTACCAGCTGGGCAGGCCCCTGCAGAAGAGCCCCTGGAAGTTCAGCCTCCACCAGCTGAGGATGCCACTGAAGAGGAGGCCTCAGAAGTTCAGTCTCTACCAACTGATGAGGCCCCTGCAGAAGAGGGCCTAGGATTTCAGTCTCCACCAGCTGACAAGGCCCCTGAAGAAGAGGCCCCAGAAGTTCAGTCTCCACCAGCTGAAGAGGCCCCTGAAGAAGCAGCCCCAGAAGTTCAGTCTCCCCCAGCTGAGGAGGCCCCTGCAGAAGAGCCCCCAGAAGTTCAGTCTCCACCAGCTGAGGAGGCCCCTGCAGAAGAGCCCCCAGAAGTTCAGTCTTTACCAGCTGATGAGGCCCCTGCAGAAGAGGCCACAGAAGAAGTTCAATCTCCACCCACTGAGGAGTCTCCTGCAGAAGAGGCCCCCGCTGAACTTCAGCCTCCATCAACTGAAGAAAAAACTTCAGAAATGGTCTCTGTTGAGAAACAGCCTTCACTCACTGAAGAGCCCTTTATTACACCAATCTCCTTAGAGGAAACCTCTGCTGAAGTTCTGCTTCCACCATTTGAGCAAACCCCTGCAGATGAGGCTCTGGTAGAGAATGTGTCTCCAGTAGATCAGGCTCCAAAGGAAGCAGATGTCCTGGTGGAAAAATTAGAATCAGGGAATTTGGATGATAAGCCAAAATCTGAAGAGCCTTTAGAACGGGATACTATTCCTAAAGATTCATCTGGTACCAAGAATGAAGGGGTTTCTTTTGAAATAAAGGGTGTCATCCATATAGAACTGGAATAGGGGCGGCCTCCTCAGCTGTGGTCTGATCTTAACTAAGCTAACAATCAGAAACCAGGAGGTTCTGGGAAGTACGTACGTAAGAAAATGGTAGGTATATTTGAAGGTATTTGGAGAGAGCTTTGTGAAGAAGGAAGTGAATGGAAATTCTAAGACATGGAGTATAGTTTGGAAAATGAGCAATAAAAACTAGTGATTTAAAATTACTCTACTATTTTTATTCAAATCTAAAGTGTAATAAAATATCTATTTTGAAATGAAGTAATTTTATAATTGAAAGAATTAAAATATCCTTTTGACACTAAATCCTGTTGACAAGGGTAAAATATTCTCTACAGTCATTTTTTCTTTCTCTACGTGTAGCTTGTAGTGGAAAAGGCATTTTCTTTTCTTCAGTTCTCTCATCTACTTTAAGTTTCTTGAGTTTTGGTCACACATCTAAAGTTATGGAGTGTTTTCTTTCTCCTTAAAATTCATCATGTCTATTATTCTCTATTTGATTCCTTCTGAGACATTATTTCTTTTTTGTTTTTGTTCCTGTCTTGCACATCTCGCCGTCTGGATAAGGACACTTCCTTTATAAAAATCTTCACTTCAGTGAAGCTAACAGTGGATGAAGTATTTTAAAAAGTGTATAATCATAAACAAAAATATACTGAGACAGCCTTGAGGGCATATTCCTTTTTAGTTTTTTACATTCCAATTTTATTGAGATTTAATTGACATATAGCACTACTTAAGTTTAAAGTATACAGCATGGTGATTTGACTTAGATACATCACGAAATGATTACTGCAATAAGTTTAGTGAACATCAATCACCTTATATAGATATAAAATTTTAAAAAATGAAAAAAACTTCCTTGTGATGAGAACTCTTAGGATTTACTCTCTTTCATAAATAATATGCTACAGTATGAATTATATTATGTACTTTATATCCCTAGTTTGTATCTTTCATACGTTTTGACCATCTTTATCTAATTCTCCCTTCCCCCACATTTCATGTCTTATAATCAGAAACCTGATCTCTGTTTCTATTAGTTTGTGTGTGTGTTTGGTTGGGTGGCTTTGAGTTATAACTGACCTGCAAAACTATATTCATTCTTGGTATACAACATAGTGACTCAACATTTCTAGACATTGCAAAATGATCATCACAGTTAAGTCTAGTTACCATCCATCACCATACAAAGATATAATATAATTACTGACTATATTTCCCACACTGTGCATTTCATATCTGTGATTCATTTATTTTATAGCTAGAAGTTTGTACCTGTTAATCTCCCTCATGTATTTCTCTCATCACCTCAATACCCTGCCCTCTGGCAACTACCTGTTTGTTTTCCATATCTGTGACTCTGTTTCTACTTTGTTATATCTGTTCATTTAAAAGAAAATTCTTTTGTTTTTGATTGAGATATAGCCAGTGCAAAATATTATGTAAGTTTCAGATGTATAATATAGTGCTTCACAATTTTTAAAGGTTATAGTCAATTTATAGTTACTATAAAATCTTGAATATATTCACTGTGTTGGGAATATAGTTTTTATAAAATATTGACTATATCTGTAGCTTATTTTATCCATAGGAGTTTGTCTTAACCCCCACACTTATCTTGTCCCTCTACACTTCCTTCTCCTCCCTGGTGACCAATGGTGTTTTCTCAATATGTGTGAGTCTTTTGTTGTTGTTGTTGTTGTATTTACTAGTCTGTCTTATTTTTTAGATTCCACGTATAAATGATCATACAGTTTTGCCTTTTTCTCTCTGACTTATTTCACTTAGCACAATGCCTTCCAAGTCCACCCATGTTATTGCAAGTGCATCCATGTTCTGGCAAAATTTAGTCCCTTTTTATGACTGAGTAGTATGAAATGGCAACGCACTCCAGTGTTCTTGCCTGGAGAATCCCAGGGACGCTGGAGCCTGGTGGGCTGCCGTCTATGGGATCGCACAGAGTCGGACACGACTGAAGCGACTTAGCAGCAGCAGCAGTATTCCATTGTGTATGTATGTGTGTGTGTGTGTGTGTGTATATACACACCACATATTTATCCATTCATCTGTTGATGGACATTGAGGTTGTTTCCATATTTTGGCATTTATAAATACTGGTACTATGAAAATTGGGGGTGCATGTATCTTTTGGAATTAGTAAGTTTGTTTTTTTCAGATATATACCCAGGAGTGGAATGGCTATGTCATATGGTAGTTTTATTTGTAATTTTTGAGAAATCTTCATGATATTTTCCATAGTGGTTGCACCAATTTACATTCCTACCAACAGTGTATGATGGTTTCCTTTTCTATACATCCTTGCCAACATTTGTTGTTTGTGTTCTTTTTGGTAATAACCATTCTGACAGGTGTGAGGTGATATCTCATTGTGGTTTTGATTTGCATTTCCCTGTTGCCCATCAGCGTGTACTTTTTTTTTTTTTAAAGTCTATTCAGTTCATCTGCCCCTTTTTTAATTGGATTGCTTGTTTTTTATTTTTTTTTGAGTTGTATGAACTGTTTACATATGTTGGATATTAACCCCTTATTGGTCATATCATTTGAAAATATTTTCTCCCAATCAGTAAGTTGTCTTTTCACTTCATCAATGGTTTTCTTTGCTTCACAAATGTTTTTAAGATTAATTAGGTCTCATTTGTTTATTTTTGCTTTTATTTCCTTGCTTTAGGAGGCAGATCCAAAAAATACCTTGCTGTAACCTATGTCAAAGAATGTTCTGCTTATGTTTTCTTCTAGGAGTTTTATGGTTTCCAGTCTTATACTTAGGTCTTTAATCCATTTTGAGTTTATTTTTGTGTATGGTGATAAAGTTCTAATTTCATTCTATAACATGCATCTGTTCAGTTTTCCCCGAACTACTTATTGAAGAGCCTGTCTTTTCTCCATTGTATATTCTTGCCTCCTTTCTTGTAGATTAATTGACCATAAGTTTTTTTTTTTTTTTCTTTCTGGGTTCTCTATCCTGTTTCATTGATCTGTGTCTCTTTCTGTGCCTCTGTTTTGATGAGTATAGCTTTAGTCTGATATCTAGGAGCATGTTACCTTCAGCTGTGTTCTCTTTCTCAATATTATTTTAGCTATTTGAAGTCTTGTGTAACCATACAAATTTTAGAATTATTTGTTCTAGTTTGGTAAAAAATGCACTTGGTATTTTGATATGGATTGCATCAAAACTTTGTTATTTTTTATGTAAAAATAAGAAGTTTAATATTTTAATTTTAAATAGAAAGAACACTCACAAATCAAGAAGACATAAATAGAAGAAAATGAGCAAGAGACAAGGAAGAGTGTTTCATAATGGGAGAAGAGTGACTGAGCAATAAATATATGGAAGTATGTGCAACTTAGCAATCAAAGAAATATAAATTACTGTTGGGAGACAATATTTTTAGCTAATTTAATTGACAGAATGGTTTCTTTTTTAAAAAATAAAAGATATATTACTTCAGTATATAGTATTAAATAATCTACCTGATTATATGAATAAAAACAAGATTGGATCCCTACCTATCAGCACATTAAAAAGATAATCCCAAAGAATTCCCTGAGAGTACAGTGGTTAGGATAGGTGCTTTTGCTCTGAGGGCCTGGGTTCAATCCCTGGTTGGGGAACTAAGATCCCACAGCTGGCATGGCACCCCCCACCCAAAATGATTCCAAAAGAATTAAAAATTAGATGTTAGAGGTAATACTATAAAAATATTTGTAAGGTATGCTAAAATTTTTTCATGATAAGAGAGGACTTTTTGAATTTCAAAAGCACAAAGCATAGAGGGGAAAATTTATTTCATTACATTACATAAATTTCATCGCAGCACTATTTATAATAGCCAGGACATGGAAGCAACCTAGATGCCCATCAGCAGATGAATGGATAAGAAAGCTGTGGTACATATACACAATGGAGTATTACTCAGCCATTAAAAAGAATACATTTGAATCTGTTTTAATGAGGTGGATGAAACTGGAACCTATTATACAGAGTGAAGTAAGCCAGAAAGAAAAACACCAATACAGTATACTAACGCATATATATGGAATTTAGAAAGATGGTAACAATAACCCTGTGTACAAGACAGCAAAAGAGACACTGATGTATAGATCAGTCTTATGGACTCTGTGGGAGAGGGAGAGGGTGGGGAGATTTGGGAGAATGGCATTGAAACATGTATAATATCATGTATGAAACGAGTCGCCAGTCCAGGTTTGATGCACGATACTGGATACTTGGGGCTGGTGCACTGGGATGACCCAGAGGGATGGTATGGGGAGGGAGGAGGGAGGAGGGTTCAGGGTGGGGAACATGGGTATACCTGTGGCGGATTCATTTTGATGTCTGGCAAAACTAATACAATATTGTAAAGTTTAAAAATAAAATTAAAAAAAAAGAATTCCTATCTAGGATGGACTCTGAACAGAATTGTTGTTACTCTTGTTCAGTCATTTTGTCTGACTCTTTGCGACCCTGTGGACTGCAGCATGCCAGGCTTCTCTGTCCGTCATTATCTCCCAGAGTTTGCTCAAACTCATGTGCATTGAGTCAGTGATGCTATCCAACCATCTCATCCTGTCACCCTCTTCTCCTTTTGCCTTCAACCTTTTCCAGGATCAGGGTCTTTTCCAATGAATCGGCTTTTCTCATCAGGTGGCCAAAGTATTGGAGCTTCAGCTTAAGCATCAGTCCTTCCAGTGAACATTCAGGGTTGATTTCCTTTAGGATTGACTGGTTTGATCTCCTTGTTGTCCAAGGGACTCTCAAGAGTGTTCTCCAGCACCACAGTTTGAAAGCATCAATTCTTTGGCACTCAGCCTTCTTTATGGTCCAATTCTCACATCTGTACATGACTACTGGAAAAGCCATAGCTTTGACAATATGGGCCTTTGTCGGCAAAGTGATATCTCTACTTTCTAATATGCTGTTTGTCATAGTTTTCCTTCCAGGGAACAAGTGTCTTTCAATATAATGGCTGCAGTTACTATTCACAGTGATTTTGGAGCCCAAGGGAAAAAAAATCTGCCACTGTTTCCAGTTTTTGAGTATCTTGACTGAGATGCAAATTTTCCTTGGTCACTGCCAGTATATTAGAAATTGCTTTAGTCCTTTTAACTAAATGTACTTTCAGTTTCCAGCATGAAATATGGCATACTTGCTGGATCCATGAAATGTTTACCAGCAAAGTTGTCTCTTGCATTTTCAGTCTCTGTAGTTGTAATAAGAGGACATGAAGACAGAATTTGTTATGATCTTAATATACTATTTTTTTACTTAATTTTTAAAAAATATTTCATATTGGACTAGAGTTGACTTACAGTGTTGTATTAGTTTCAGGGGATACAGCAAAGAGATTCAGTTATACATATATGTATATCTTCTCTTTTTCAGATTCTTTCCCATATACATTATTACAGAGTATTGAGTAGAGTTCCCTGTGCTATACAGTAGGTATTTGTTGATTATCTATTTTATATATGAAAGTGTGTTTATGTTAATCTCTACTACTTCCTAATTTATCCTTCCCTATTTCCCCTTTGTTAACCATAAGTTTATTTTCCAAGTCTGCAAATCTCTTTCTGCTTTCTTTTTTTTTTCTTTTGCTTTCTTTTCTTTTATTTAACTTTACAATATTGTATTGGTTTTGCCACATATCAAAATGAATCCACCACAGGTATACACGTGTTCCCCATCCTGAACCCTCCTCCCTCCTCCCTCCCCATACCATCCCTCTGGGTCGTACCAGCCCCAAGCATCCAGTATTGTGCATCGAACCTGGACTGGCGACTTGTTTCATATATGATATTATACATGTTTCAATGCCATTCTCCCAAATCATCCCACCCTCTCCCTCTCCCACAGAGTCCAAAAGACTGTTCTATACCTCAGTGTCTCTTTTGCTGTCTCGTATACATGGTTATTGTTACCATCTTTCTAAATTCCGTATATATGCGTTAGTATACTGTATTGGTGTTTTTCTTTCTGGCTTACTTCACTCTGTATAATAGGCTCCAGTTTCATCCACCTCATTAGAACTGATTCAAATGTATTCTTTTTAATGGCTGAGTAATACTCCATTGTGTATATGTACCACAGCTTTCTTATCCATTCATCTGCTGATGGACATCTAGGTTGCTTCCATGTCCTGGCTATTATAAACAGTGCTGTGATGAACACTGGGGCACCCGTGTCTCTTTCCCTTCTGGTTTCCTCAGTGTGTATGCCCAGCAGTGGGATTGCTGGATCATAAGGCAGTTCTCTTTCCAGTTTTTTAAGGAATCTCCACACTGTTCTCCATAGTGGCTGTACTAGTTTGCATTCCCACCAACAGTGTAAGAGGGTTCCCTTTTCTCCACACCCTCTCCAGCATTTATTGCTTGTAGACTTTAGGATCGCAAGCTTTCTGCTTTGTAAGTTCATTTGTATCTTTCTTTTTAAGATTCCACGTATAAATGATATGAGTTTGTTTTTCTCTAACTTCATTTAGTATGATAATCTCTACTCCATCCATGTTGTTGCACATGACATTATTTCATTCATTTATACAACTGGGTAATATCCTATTGTATATATGTACCATATCTTCTTTATCCACTGACCAGGTGGCTGTGGGTTTGGAAGACTTTAGGCTGCCTGTCTGCCGATGGGTGGGGCTGTGTTCCTGCTCCTTTGGTTGTTTGGCCTGAGGCATCCTAACAATGGAGCCTGAGTATGTTGTGTGGGACCAGGTCTTGGTGTCAAAATGGTAGTTTCCAGAAGTAAAAGTCGCTCATTTTCACTTACAGGAAAAAAAGTCGCGTCCGACTCTTTGCAACTCTTTACCAGCTGAGCCACAAGGGAAACCCCAGGAGAGATCATGCCAGTTAGTACTCCTCAGTCCAGTATGTCTGACTTTGTTATCTGGTGGTTCAGATGATAAAGAATCTGCCTGCAATGTAGGATACCTGGGTTCTATCTCTGGGTCAGAAAGATTCCTTGGAAAAGGGAATGGCTACCCACTCCAATATTCTTGCCAGGAGAATCCCATGAACAAAGGAGTCTGGCAGCTATAGTCCATGGTGCTGCAAAGAGTCAAACATGACTGATCAGCTAAGCACAGTACTTCTTGACATCAGTGTCCTTGTCCCCACCGTGAGCCACAGCTGTCGCCTGTCTCCTCAGGAGACCCTCATTTTGTGGTTTGATGATTTTCTTCTGTTTTATGCTTGTGTTTTTTTTTTTTTCTCTCTCTCTCTCTCTCTTTTTTTTTTTTTTGTTAATCTACTGTATGATTTTGATTTGTGGTTATCATGTTTTTCAATTATGTTAATCCATTATTATATCTACTTGCTTTAGACTGGTAATCATATAGGCTCAAACACATTCTAGAAAAAGATCTACATTTTCTTACTCTCCTCCTCCACATTTTATGATTTTGATGTACTCTTTTATATAATCATTTTTATGCTTTTGCTATTCACTGTAGTTATCCTCACTTTCATAAACATTTTTTTATTTTTTAATCTGTGTAGTGGCTTATTTAAGTGATTTACTTTCCAATTATAATTTTCTCTTTCCTATAGATTCTTGCTTATTTTCTATTTAGAGAAGACCTTTCAGTATTACTTTTAGGCTAGGTTTAGCGTTGTTATATTCTTTTGTTTTTTTTTAATTTATTTTAAATTGGAGCATAACTGCTTTACAGTGTTGTGTTGGTTTCTGCTGTGCAACAATATAAATCAGCTATAAGAACACATATATCCCCTCCTTTTTGAGCTGATCCTCTAGATCATCCCAGAGCACCAAGTTGAGCTCCCTGTGTTATAGAGCAGTGTCCCATCAGCTATTTGCTTATCTGAGAAACTCTTTATTTATCCTTCTATTCTAAATGATAATCTTGCTGGGTAGAGTATCCTAAGTTGCATGTTTTTCCCTTTTAGGACTTTGAATATATCTGGCCACTCCCTTCTGGCCTGCAACTTTTCTGTAAAGAAATCAGCTGATATCCCTTTTAGCTAACTCTTTGTTTTTCTCTTGCTGCATTTATTTTTTTTTAATTTTTATTTATTTGGCTGTGCCAGGCCTTAGCTATGGCATGTGGAATCTTCAATCTTGATTGTGGCATGTGGGATCTAGTTCCTTGCCCAGGGATTAAACCCAGGCCCCCTGCATTGGGAGCACAGAATCTTAGCCAGTGGACCACCAGGCAAGTCCCCTCTCTTGTTGCGTTTAGAATTGTCTCTAACTTTTGCCATTTTAACTATAGTATGTCTTATTGTAGGCCTTGTTTGAGTTCATCCTGTTTGGTACTCTCTGTGCTTCCTGCTCCTGGATATCTGTTTCCTTCTTTAAGTTTGGGATGTTTTCAGGCATAATTTTTTCAAATGCATTTTTGATCCCCCTTTCTCTTTCTTCCCCTTTTCGGATCTCAACTATGAATGATTGTCATGCTTTTTATTATTGCATTGGTCTCATATGTTGCTTTCATTTTTTTTCATTTGTCTTTCTGTCTTCTGTTCTAATTGGATAATTTTCATTATTTTATCTTCCAGATCACTTATTTGTTCTTCTACATTATTCAGTTTGCTATGCCTAGGCTTTAGCTCAGCTTTCGTCTCAGCAAATGAGTTTTCTAATTTTACTTGGTTCCTTTTTATAGTTTCTAGTTCCTTTTTACAGTAATCTGCATTTATATCAATAGCCTTTCTTAATTCCTTCATAATTTTTTATTACCTCCTTTTAAACCAGTGTCTATTAGAGTGAAGAGAACTGTTTCATCATTTGTTCTTTCAAGGGAATTCTCTTAATCTTTTAGTTGGGAGTGGTTCCTCTGTTTCTTCATATTACTTATTTTCTCTGTCTCTGTGAGTTTAGGGAAAACATTTATCTACTGTGATCATGGAGGGTTGCATCCCCATGTAGCCCCATGTGTCTAATATTTTTGGTGCAAAAGCTGTTTTTAGTAAGGATATCTGCTGCATTTTTCCTCAGTGTATGCTGGTTGTTTTCCCTTTGATAGAGGGTATGACTGCTGTGGTGAATATACTTGCCATGGATATCGAGAGAGGCTTCCTCTTTGCTCTGTGATTGTCACAGTCCTAGCAGGGGCAGGTTCGACTCCCCAGTTGTTGGTGTACAAGACCCCAGATTCCCTTCTGAGCTGTACTGTGAGGTAGGTGGGACTGGAGCACTCCTGCTGGGAGAGGAGCCACTGAGCCTTCCCCTGCGGGAGCTTTCCACTGGGAAGTGTGTGTGCTCGTGTTGCCTGCCACCCGTTGTATGGGCTGACAAAGTACACTGCTGTTGACACCATCCTCAACCTCCCCACAGTCATGGAGAGGCAGGCAGTAGGCCCTGGTGTAGTCACAAAACCACCTGCCCAGATCCACTGAGTCAGGTACCAGGATCACAGCAGTCACACACCTGGATGTACCTTGGGAGCTACAGAAGCAGCCCAGACTGTGACCCGGCCCATGGGTGCTAATACTGGACTGGCCTTAGCCATAGGAACATGAGTATTCTGTTCAGATGTCCCACAGGTGCTGAGTTTAAACTGGTCCTGGTGGTGGTGGCATAAATCTGTATATTGTACAACCATGTGGGAAGAGAGCTCAAATTTCAGCCTTGCCTCCATGTGTGGGCAAGCACTTACCTGATCCTAGAACTTGCAGAGGCGGAGCCATGCTCACTGTGATTGAAAATGAGGCTGCTATGGTGTGCCTTGTCCCTCCCTTTGAATGCTTGCATTAATAACGAGGCTTCAACGATCAACCTCAGCTCCTTTCTGCACATACCCTCAGTTGTATGTAGCTTGGGCCATACTCTGCCCTCTTCAGGTTTCAGCCAACCCCAGTCCTCTCTCCGTGTGTGTCCTCTGAAGCCTGAATTTCAGCACCTAGCCCCTGCACACACTCACAGACTTTGTCTCAGGCTGGGGAGTGCAGGAAGGTGGCATGGTCCCTTTGTTCTGGTCTCTCTCTGTTCTGCTTGCTGCAAGGTGGCTGCCGCACTCTCCTCTGAGCCTCTGAAGCTCCCTTTCTGTTCCAGCTCATGTCCCCACCAGTGAAGGGGCTTCCCAGGGCCAGGGAACCTCTCCTCTTTCCCAGCTCTTTCCCAGCATACAAGCTTCCATTCCAATTCCTTTTTTCTTTCTCTTTCATCCTAGCTGGGTATGTGGTGATCTTTATTGCAATTTGAGTTTTGTACTATCATCTGCCAGTATTCACCAGGTATTCTGTGAGAAGCATTCCACATGTAGATGTATTTTTGATGTATATAGATGTATATATGGGAGGAGGTGAGCTCCATATCCTATTCTGCCATCTTGATCTGGTCCCTCAGAGCAGAACCCAAGATTTCTTTGTGAAGTCAACTACACATAATTGAATTCACAAAACTAAGCATATCTCTATGAATGTGTAAATGTTGTAGTCTCCTTTTATAATAGCATATAAGTAAACATTTTAAAATTTAATAAACTTTTGGTTATTAGAATGGCAGTTTAATTTGACACAAGAAACTTCTTTTGAAATGCTTTTATTTGTTAGTTTCTATCATAGGATTTGTATGTGTAATCCTATTTATGCCTAGAAAAACATTGAGGGAAGTGTTATATGGTTGAATGGCTAATATTCTTGTTGATTTAGCTAGGCTATAGTATCTGTTATTTAATCAAATACTTACCCAAGTGTTGTTGTGATGGTATTTTGAACTTGTGATAAATAGCTGTTATAAATTGCCTTTAAGTAAAGGAGACTACCCTTGATAATGTGAGTGAGTCTTTTCCGATCTTTTGAAGGGGTTTAAGAGCAAAAATAGAAACATCATGGTGAGGAAATTTTGCCTCAAGACTGAAGCATTAGTGCCTGTCTGGGTTTTCAGTCTCCCAGACTCTCTCGTACAATTTTTGGGCTCAAGACTGACACATGAATGCCTGCTGGCCTACTCTGTGATTTTAAACCTGCCAGCCCCACAATCATGGGAGCCAATTCCTTAAAGTAATTCTCTTTATACATATACATGCAGTTATGATAAAAGATACCATATATATATGTATATCTATATATATGTCTAAGTCTATATTTGCATCTATCCTATTGATTCTGTTTCTCTGGAGAAGTCTGACTGATACATTTGTTGACTTTGAGTGTGGGATTATGGGTATCATTTTTACTTCTTACTTTGCTATTAAGCACATTGTCCTCAGTGAACACTGCTGTTTAAGTAAAAGAGCATAAACTTTGTTTGATAGCTCTCCAACCACTTAGAAACTGCTAAGAAATTCTGGAAATTAAATTCCAACAATAAAGGGACATGATTTCTACAATAAGAAATTATAACTTTTGACTCTCCTAAAGAGGTTTTTGCTTGTTGGAACAACCCAAATTATGTATTTGAAGTTTTAAAAAAAATTTTATTGGAGTATAATTGCTTTGGGCTTCCCAGGTGGGCTAGTGGTAAAGAACCCACCTGCCAGTACATGGGCAGAGACAGATGCAGTTTTGATCCCTGGATTGGGAAGATCTCCTGGAGGAGAGCATGGCAATCCACTCCAGTATTCTTGCCTAAAGAATCCCATGGACAGAGGAGCCTGGTGGGCTATATAGTTCATGGGGTAGCAGATTTGGACACAACTGAAGTGACTTAGCATGCAGGCATAACTGCTTTACAATGTTGTGTTAGTTTCTGCTGTACAGTGAAGTAAATCATATATATATATATATATATATATATATATATATATATATATATATGAACACACACACACACGCACACATATGTCCCCTCTCCCTGAACTTCTCTTCCACCCTCAATCCCACCCCTCTAGGTCATCACAGAACTCTGAGCTGAGCTCCCTGTGCTATACAGCTGCATCTTGCCAACTCTCTATTTTACACATGGTAGTGTATAAACACAAGAGAAGACTCTATACATGGACATCACCATATGGTCAACACCAAAATCAGATTGATTATATTCTTTGCAGCCAAAGATGGAGAAGCTCTATACAGTCCGCAAAAACAAGACCAGGAGCTGACTGTGGCTCAGACCATGAACTCCTTATTGCCAAATTCAGACTTAAATTGAAGAAAGTAGGGAAAACCACTAGACCTCAGGTATGACCTAAATCAAATCTCTTATGATTATACAGTGGAAGTGAGAAATAGATTTAAGGGCCTAGATCTGACAGATAGAGTGCCTGATGAACTATGGAATGAGGTTCGTGACATTGTACAGGAGACAGGGATCAAGACCATCCCCATGGAAAAGAAATGCAAAAAAGCAAAATGGCTTTCTGAGGAGGCCTTACAAATAGCTGTGAAAAGAAGAGAAGCGAAAAGCAAAGGATAAAAGGAAAGATATAAGCATCTGAATGCAGAGTTCCAAAGAATAGCAAGAAGAGATAAGAAAGCCTTCTTCAGTGATCAATGCAAAGAAATAGAGGAAAACAACAGAATGGGAAAGACTAGGGATCTCTTCAAGAAAATCAGAGATACCAAAGGAACATTTCATGCAAAGATGAGCTCGATAAAGGACAGAAATGGTATGGACCTAACAGAAGCAGAAGATATTAAGAAGAGATGGCAAGAATACACAAAAGAACTGTACAAAAAAGATCTTCACGACCCAGATAATCACGATGGTATGATCACTGACCTAGAGCCAGACATCCTGGAATGTGAAGTCAAGTGGGCCTTAGAAAGCATCACTATGAACAAAGCTAGTGGAGGTGATGGAATTCCCTATGAGCTATTCCAAATCCTGAAAGATGATGCTGTGAAAGTGCTGCACTCAATATGCCAGCAAATTTGGAAAGCTCAGCAGTGGCCACAGGACTGGAAAAGGTCAGTTTCCATTCCAATCCCAAAGAAAGGCAATGCCAAAGAATGCTCAAACTACTGCACAATTACACTCATCTCACATGCCAGTAAAGTAATGCTCAAAATTCTCCAAGCCAGGCTTCAGCAATATGTGAACCGTGAACTTCCTGATGTTCAGGCTGGTTTTAGAAAAGGCAGAGGAACCAGAGATCAAATTGCCAACATCTGCTGGATCATGGAAAAAGCAAGAGAGTTCCAGAAACACATCTATTTCTGCTTTATTGACTGTGCCAAAGCCTTTGACTCTGTGGATCACAATAAACTGTGGAAAATTCTGAAAGAGATGGGAATACCAGACCACCTGATCTGCCTCTTCAGAAATCTGTATGCAGGTCAGGAAGCAACAGTTAGAACTGGACATGGAACAACAGACTGGTTCCAAATTGGAAAAGGGGTACGTCAAGGCTGTATATTGTCACCCTGTTTATTTAACTTCTATGCAGAGTACATCATGAGAAACACTGGACTGGAAGAACACAAGCTGGAATCAAGATTGCCAGGAGAAATATCAATAACCTCAGATATGCAGATGACACCACCCTTATGGCAGAAAGTGAAGAGGAACTCAAAAGCCTCTTGATGAAAGTGAAAGAGGAGAGTGAAAAAGTTGGCTTACAACTCAACATTCAGAAAACGAAGATCATGGCATCCGGTCCCATCACTTCATGGGAAATAGATGGGGAAACAGTGGAAACAGTGTCAGACTTTATTTTTCTGGGCTCCAAAATCACTACAGATGGTGACTGCAGCCATGAAATTAAAGGACACTTACTCCTTGGAAGGAAAGTTATGACCAACCTAGATAGCATATTCAAAAGCAGAGACATTACTTTGCCAACAAAGGTTCATGTAGTCAAGGCCATGGTTTTTCCTGTGGTCATGTATGGATGTGAGGGTTGGACTGTGAAAAAGGCTGAGCACCAAAGAATTGATGCTTTTGAACTGTGGTGTTGGAGAAGACTCTTGAGAGTCCCTTGGACTGTAAGGAGATCCAACCAGTCCATTCTGAAGGAGATCAGCCCTGGGATTTCTTTGGAAGGAATGATGCTAAAGCTGAAACTCCAGTACTTTGGCCACCTCATGAGAAGAGTTGACTCATTGGAAAAGACTCTGATGCTGGGAGGGATTGGGGGCAGGAGGAGAAGGGGACGCCAGAGCATGAGATGGCTGGATGGCATCACTGACTCGATGGACGTGAGTCTCAGTGAACTCCGGGAGTTGGTAATAGACAGGGAGGCCTGGCGTGCTGTGATTAATGGGGTCACAAAGAGTCGGACACGACTGAGCGACTGATCTGATCTGAGTATATAAACAGTGCTGCTCTCCCAATCTGTCCCAGCTTCTCCTTTCTCCCCTGTGTCCACATGTCCATTCTCTCTGTCTGTGTCTCTATTCCTGCCCTGCAAACAGGCTCATCTGTACCGTCTTTCTAGACCCTGCACATATATGTTAATATACGATATTTGTTTTTCTCTTCCTGACTTACTTCACTCTGTATGACAGACTCTAGGTCCATCCTCATCACTACAAATGACCCAATTTGATTTCTTTTTATGGCTGAGTAATGTTCCATTGTATAAATGTACCACATCTTCTTTATCCATTCATCTGTCTATAGACATTTAAGTAGCTTTCATGTCCTGGCTATTTTAAATAGTGCTGCAATGATTATTGGGAAACATGCTTCTTTGAAGCGTCCTTAAAAACCTAAAAAAACAAAAACAAAAACAAAAAAAAACCAACCACCATATAACCAGCAATCCCACTACTTGGCATATACCCCGAGAAAACCATAACATATTTGGAGTTGTAAACAAATCTTGATATTTTTCCCCTAAAACTTGTTTAAAAATGTTATGGAAATTGAGAATCAGAAAGCTCTATGGCAAACCCTGTGACCATGGGTTTGAATTGGCATAGAGAGAAAAAACAAAACCTCCAAAACCCACCAAAACAAAAGCAACAAAGAAAAACAGATAAAATGTGTAGTATCCAAATAATATCACATAAATTATATTACCATATTGCTGGCTCATTTCCTTTACTTTTGAGGTTTTTGAACTAGCAGATGAGGAAATGTGTTAGACTTGTATACTTTCACCAAGATTTGATGAGATTTCTTTTGATGACTAGAAAATATGGAGAACTCTGGGCTGGATATGACTTGATTGAGATGTTGCATTATTGAGCTTAAATGACAAAGTCTTGAACTGATTCATTGTTTGTGGGGAGTGAAAAGGAAATGGATTTGAGATTTATCATGAAGACAAATGTGTGTGTTAGTTGCTCAGTCGTGTCTGACTCTGCAACCCCAAGAACTGTAGCCTGCCAGGCTTCTCTGTTCATGGGATTCTCCAGGCAAGATTACTGGAGTGGATTGCCATTCCCTTTCTCCAGAGGATCTTCCTGACCCAGGGATCGAACCCTGGTCTCCTGCATTGCAGGCAGATTCTTTACCATTTGAGCTACAGGGAGAAAGAGGAATTTCACATGATTTCTAGTTTGGAAATCTAGCTATATGTATATTTGACTCATTAAAACGGGGATACAGACACAGAAACACATGTTGGGGAAGAGGAGTTAGGGGTGACAATTTCAGATTAGGACATTCTGAACTTTAGGCACCTGACACACAGATGGAGTTATTTATTTGGCAATGAAAAATGTCTTCTATAGCTCAGGAAGCACCCAAATACCCATTTGATGAGTAACAGCCACATTTAGGTCTAAATAAGTGTCGAGAATTTTAGTTGTAGTAAAGAAAAAGGGACTATTAGGTATCTCAGAGATAAAAAATGTATTGAGGAATAGTTTCAATATGGGAGAGAATGGATATACTTATGTGGTAAGATGAAAATGCTGGTAGATAGGAATATGTGGAAGCTATATAGAGGGTGTAATAAAAGAGAACATAATAAGGGAAAAACTGTATCAGAGGGCATAATGAAAAGAATAGTTGAGGGAATGATATTCAGAGCACCTGATTAATGTAAATAAGTATCTTAGAGGGCTTCTTCCTCTAAGACATGAATAAATAAGGAATAAGTATAGATGTTGGGGAGCAAGGAGTTAAAGCATCAAGCCAGTGATTCATTTCTACCCTGGTCTGCCTTTGCTTTTACCATCATGTTAACAGTTACAAATCTGGATGTAGAATACAAAGCAGTGACTGAGAATAGTCTCTAATATCCACAGAAAGGGAAATTTACTGATGACACTTCTCTCTACAAAGTCCATTTCCAACATTTCTAAGGCTAGTATTTCCACAGAGGAGAGGTCAAGTACTATGTCCCATGAAGTTTTATCAGACTTCTTCAATGATTGCTGCTGCTCTGGGATGTGATGGGCTGAGCTTAGCTTTTAACATGTTTTTCTTTTAGTTGTGTCATCCTATGAAAGGACGCTGCTCTTTCTGTAAGCTTTGATGACAGATCCTGATTTTTTGGTATTCTCTTAACCAATGTTTCCCAAACCTGTCTATGATGAGTCATCTGAAGACATGTTAAAAATACAACTTCTTAGGTCTCACCTCTGGAAATTCTGATTCAGTGTCTCTACTAGGGCAGGCATGATAATCTGTATTTTCAACAAGGACTGCAAATGCCTCTCCAGATTAGCAGTTCCCAGTGGTGGCTTCTAATTAGCATCATCTCGAGAGTGATCACACATAAAAATTCTTAAGTCCTAGCCCATACATATTGATTAAGAATCGCTGAAAAAGGAGCTTGCGAAATATATGTTTTCAGTTTCCCCAAAGGACTGTGGAGTGTAGCCAGTCTTCAGATACGGATGAACATTTGATTTAGGCCTGTAGGAATGGTGGCCCCATTAAATATAGGAAGAACAGTGATATCTTCAGAAAGAACCAAGACGAAATCCTCCTGAACTGATTGATGTCATTGATAAAAATTCAGTTTGACTGAGACTGTGATATCTCTAGAGCAGGATTTCTCAACCTCAGAATTATTGACATTTGAGGGTGGATGATTCTTTGCTGTGGGAAGCTTCCCTGTGCCTCATAGAATGTTTATCAGCATCTCTGGCTTCTACCCACCAGATGCCAATATTATCGCCTCACACTTACCACAACTAAAAAGTATTTATCTCTACACACGGCCCTATCCCCGGGGATACAATCACACTCAGTTAATACCACTGTTCTAGAGAAAAGTTAGAGCACTGATTGTAATTTAATCAAACTTTGAAAGGCTTTATAGTATCAATAAAAAGGGCTCCTATAATGACCTGGTCTTTTATACTGTGGCCTCTCTGGATTTTCCAGGATATGGTATATACTCTCAAGCTTGATATTGGTGGGATATGTATGCCTCCAAATACAGAAAAGGTGGGATATTGTTTCTTGAATTTAAGATATCTGTAGGTTAGGTATTGTAGGACTCTGGCCTGGACATTGTGATTTAGACCAATTTATCATGATTTTCTAAAAAGACAAAACCTTGATAACACTTCTAATTTGCAAAAACCTTGAATATTTGGATAGCTGATATAGGCATGGCCTTTACATCTGTCTTCACAGACATAAAGTATTTTCAATCAGAAAAAAGCATTAAGTATTGTACTTGGGGAGGTATTTTTTTTAAATTAGGTAACTCCCAATTGTAATAAAATGTATGATTGATAGAATACTAGTATTTAAGAAAGATTCAGTAATTTGCTTATTTTATCTTTTCTTTCTTGTTTTTTTTGGAGATTTTACCACAAAGGGTAAATTCTTAGTTAAGGATTGTTATTTACATGAACTTAAATGATAGAGATCATTTTTACTCAGTGTTAGCAAACTATGAGGTTTGAGGGTTCCTAATACTGCTCTTACATCTGAGACCAATTGCAGATTTGAAGAGACTTTCTAAGACATCCTCTGTTTTGATAATTCACCTGAAAGTTCCACAGAACTCACTGAAAATTATTATAGTCACAATTATGGCTTATGAGAGGGAAAGGATCTAGTCAAGTGTGGAGACCCATAAGGCAGAGTCTGGGGTAGGTTCCAAATGGGAAGCCTCTTTTGTTCTCTGGATATGTTACCCTCCTTGAATTGATATGTGACATAAGCACATAGTATGGCCAACCAAGGAATCTCATCCAAGTTTCAGTGTTCAGGTTTTCATCTGGGGCTCCATTGCTGCTGCTGCTGCTAAGTCGCTTCAGGCGTGTTCGACCCTGTGCGACCCCAGAGATGGCAGCCCAGCAGGCTCCCCCATCCCTGGGATTCTCCAGGCAAGAACACTGGAGTGGGTTGCCATTTCCTTCTCCAATGCATGAAAGTGAAAAGTGAAAGTGAAATCGCTCAGTCGTGTCTGACTCCTAGTGACCCCATGGACTGCAGCCTAATAGGCTCCTCTGTCCATGGGATTTTCCAGGCAAGAGTACTGGAGTGGGGTGCCATTGCCTTCTCCCCAGAATTAACTGATTGACTGATTGCTCATATGTTTGATTGCAGATGCTAGGTTGCAGATGCTGTATGACCCAACTATCACACCCTAAAACATGGTTGGCCTTTCTAGCATAGCCAGCCCGACTGTTGGGTGTGGCCAGCCCCTTCCCTAAACAAAGATACCCCTATCAGGTATGTCATAGATTGTGTCCCAAAAGTTGAATGTAAAGTCAGATCTGTTTTCAGGCAAAGCCAAATTTATTGCTACACATAGTTGAGCAATGGAAACTTATATAGGCTGAGTTTGACATCAGATCAGATCAGATCAGTCGCTCAGTCATGTCTGACTCTTTGCGACCCCATGAATCGCAGCACGCTGGGCCTCCCTGTCCATCACCAACTCCCAGAGTTCACTCAGACTCACGTCCATCGAGTCAGTGATGCCATCCAGCCATCTCATCCTCTGGCGTCCCCTTCTCCTCCTGCCCCCAATCCCTCCCAGCATCAGAGTCTTTTCCAATGAGTCAACTCTTTGCATGAGGTGGCCAAAGTACTGGAGTTTCAGCTTTAGCACCATTCCTTCCAAAGAAATCCCAGGGCTGATCTCCTTCAGAATGGACTGGTTGGATCTCCTTACAGTCCAAGGGACTCTCAAGAGTCTTCTCCAACACCACAGTTCAAAAGCATCAATTCTTCGGCGCTCAGCCTTCTTCACAGTCCAACTCTCACATCCATACATGACCACTGGGAAAACCATAGCCTTGACTAGATGGACCTTTGTTAGCAAAGTAATGTCTCTGCTTTTGAATATGCTATCTAGGTTGGTCATAACTTTCCTTCCAAGGAGTAAGCATCTTTTAATTTCAAGGCTGCAGTCACCATCTGCAGTGATTTTGGAGCCCAGAAAAATAAAGTCTGACACTGTTTCCACTGTTTCCCCATCTATATGCCATGAAGTGGTGGGACTGGATGTCATGATCTTCATTTTCTGAATGTTGAGCTTTAAGCCAACTTTTTCACTCTCCACTTTCACCTTCATCAAGAGGCTTTTGAGTTCCTCTTCACTTTCTGCCATAAGGGTGGTGTTATCTGCATATCTGAGGTTATTGATATTTCTCCCGGCAATCTTGATTCCAGTTTGTGTTTCTTCCAGTCCAGCGTTTCTCATGATGTACTCTGCATAGAAGTTAAATAAACAGGGTGACAATATACAGCCTTGACGAACTCCTTTTCCTATTTGGAACCAGTCTGTTGTTCCATCTCCAGTTGTGTGCAAATTATTGAGGATTCACTATGCTTCAGATGTTTTTACACATATTCTTTTCTAAAATCCTTATATTAGCTTATAAACAATTGTATCAGATTTGAACTCACATCTTGTGTTATTATTATTATTTAAAATTTTTAAAATTTAAACAAGTTTAAGGTCCTCCAGTTTAAATAGTAGCAGGATTTGTCTGTTATTATGCAACATATGACTTACCAACCTGAAGTCTTCCAGTTTCTAAGACTAGTATTTCTCCAATCCTCTCCATTATTCAACTAAAAAATTTAACTTTTAAATAAAAAATTTTAATTTCATTTAAAATTCTAAATTACCATGAGTAACTTGATCCAAATCACACAGCCAGTACTTAATAAGCCAGGCTGCTGCTGCTAAGTCACTTCAGTCGTGTCTGACTCTGTGCAATCCCATAGACAGAAGCCCACCAGGCTCCCCCATCCCTGGGATTCTCCAGGCAAGAACACTGGAGTGGGTTGCCATTTCCTTCTCCAATGCATGGAAGTGAAAAGTGAAAGTGAAGTCGCTCAGTCGTGTCCAACTCTTTGCGACCCCATGGACTACAGCCTACCAGGCTCCTCCGTCCATGGGATTTTCCAGGCAAGACAGGAGTCAAACCTAATTATTTAGGTCCTGTGATTTCCCATTATTTCAAAGCTGTATGATGTCATGGAAGGTAGTATTCATAAGACCTTGGAATTGGCTTAGAAGACATAAATAGCCTTTGGAAAATATTTCCAGTGAGTTGTGGAGACTCAGAAAATGCTTGGAAATATTTCTGGTAGCCTGTCATGATGAAGGAAACTGAGAAACATGTTTTTGTGTCTAAAATGAAAGTCCATATGGCAAACCAAAAAATTTGTTTCAGCCAGTGGTTCATGATTTTCTTGTTATTGACAGACTACTTTACCATCTGAATTTGAAAAAAAAAATATGGGTCATGATGGTCCCTTTTTTTCAAAAGAGCACTGTCTTACTGACTTCTTAATTGCCAAGAATATATTTTTTTGTACTTCTACTGACACTTGAGTACAGTAACATCAGGAAGATTATTCTAGGTTATATCAGTATTACAGAACATTTCTTCTAAATAGAAAAACTGCTAGAACTTGGAGAATCATTTGTGACTTTATAAAAAGCTCTTGGTTGTACTCTTTAAACAGTGATAAAATTTGCATATTACTTGTCAGACCAAAATGAATTTCATTTTACAAGAGCATTGTCTTCATCTCCTATTCTCCACATAAACTATGATTATTTTCTCCTTGTGTAGTTTTATAGATAAAATTATTAAAATTATTATGGCCTATCAGTCCTAGTCAGAGAAGGCAATGGCACCCCGCTGCAGTGTTTTTGCCTGGAGAATCCCAGGGACAGAGGAGCCTAGTGGGCTGCTGTCTATGGGGTCACACAGAGTCGGACACGACTGAAGCGACTTAGCAGCAGCAGCAGCAGCATCAGTCCTAGTAGCTGTTGAGTGACTTGAATAGTTTTAAGATATGCAATAAAGAGGTTTATTAATGGGCAAATAATCCCTCTAGGTTAAGCTGAAAAAACTAAATCATAATACACAGTAGTCCCCGAATATCTTAGATCATAAACAATAGAGTTGGAAACCTTCTTGGTGGAAAGTGAACTGAGCTTCTTTGAAATGTCTAATTCTGTGAGCCCCATTTATCATAGCCTTTTTAAGAAATACTTTTCTCATATAAGTAGGGCTCACTGAACCCTGCCACAGGCAAAAGGAGTACATTAGGCATTAATATGAAGGTAGCAATAATCATACCTTGTGTTGCATAGTTCTTTGCATTTTCCAGAATGTTTTCAAATATATCTAGTCAACAAGAAAGAACAGTAAAAAATTGTCATTCAGACTTTTAGCTGGTTGTCTTTGAGGCCTAGTTCAGTGTCCTGTGGTTGCTTCGACATAGGGACATTTCAGAGAAAAATATGTTTGGCCTCCTGAAGAGGTATTCATTGTAGTTACCAGAAAACTTGTGTTTTGTATCCCAGATCACAAAATTTTCCTGAGGTCTATTTGTCTCTCACCAGTAAGGAAGAAATACAGAAAGAAATAAATCTGTAACCAACAATATCAGTGATAAAATAAAGAAGTAGGGTTGAAAATATTCCTTAGCAGTGGCTTTAAAATTCTGGTTCTGGGATCAGATCCACTTGAATTATATTGGGCATTTATTAAAAATACAGAATCACCAGAGATGGGACTCAGCAAATCTTTTGTTTAATAAGTGATAGCAGGTTATTCTCATGTGTATGCATTTTTCAGAACCACTGTCTTAATCAATTACAAAACCCAAGAATTCATTTTAGGGAGCAAGTATACACAACTATTGAGGATCTGAAGCTAGGAGGTAGTCAGTATAGGCATGAGAATAATTGATATTAAAATTAGGAGGGCTAGAACATGGGGGTCACCTCTGTTGAGATGGAGGGTATCCAAAAAGAGCTATATATTTCCTATGCAACAGAGGGACATCATCTAGAAGAGGAAACTGGCAGATCCACATAGGATCATCAGTAGTGTTCTTATTTCTTACCTGCGTATGGAGCATAGGACAGGAGCTTCAGCTTTCTAGGCCCATGGTTGACTGGAGATCTTGAGAAAATTGTTTGTGTGAGACACTGAGAAATCACGGACATCACTGAACTTCCAGGGACTGGAAGGTGATGTAGAAACTTTGTATAACATGATATGCTGTATTGCAGGCCATATAGTTTTTAGGACTTTCCTCCCTTTCTTTTAAACTTATAACACTAAATTGTATGTTTGAATTCTACAAATGCTAGGCTGTCTAATAGGTTTTGTTTCCCTAAGTTTCTAGGTAGGGGCTCATAGTAAGACATATAACAATTTCTCTTTGTTGTCATGTAACCCAGCTTCATCATGCTTTTGGCTAAATGTTTATATATATTATATAATGTGATTTCATAGCTCTAAAATTACACCTTATAGAAACCTAGATTTGACTACATGAATGCAATTTCCATGGACTGGGGATAAAGATGTAAGAGATTAGTCCCTACTTTCAGAGTTCTTACTAAAGTGGGGGAAAAATGAATAGATGCACTATTACTATACAATATGATGGGGAATTGGAAGAGGTTAGTGCAGGTCACCATGAGCTCAGAGAGGAGAGATTACCAGGTCAGTTTGGGGACGACATAGGGAAGGATTTAATGAGGAGATATCTGAAACAAAGGGATATGCTAAGGAGAGAGGTTTCCTAGGCAAATGAGGTGGTAGTGATGATGGGCAGGTGGCTTTGAAACCAGAAGGAACAATATGAGAGGGAAGCCAGCAGGTGACAGAAAGCACGCTGCGTTCTTGCAGCTTGAGGATAAGAGTGGTGAGAGATATTGCTACTAAAGAAGCAGGCAGAAGATTCTGAAAGAGCTTATTTGTCATCATAATGAATTTGGATTTTTATCAGGAAGTGAGAGGATGTCTGTTGAAGGATTTAAATCAGGAAGCTAACAATGATTGGACATGCAGCTTATAAAGAATGTCTCTGACAGAAGCATAAAGATTGTATTTCAGCCAGAGGATGTGTAACATAGAGAAATTTGTTGGATGGCTACTGAAATAATTCAGATGAGCAATGAGGATGGAAGTAAAGCATTGACAGCAGGAATAGAGAAGATGTGAAAGACTGACCAGCTATTAGGGAGAGGGGGTAGACAGAACTTGTTGACAGATTGGGTAGGGGAAAAAAGAGGGGTCTACGAATACTGTATGGATGGAGGCGTCATTTATAAGATGGGAAATCATAGTGAGATTAGCATGTTTGGGGTAAGAAGATACGCTGAATTAGGGGCATGTTGAGTTTTAAATGTGATCCCTAGGAGAAGGCAATGGCAACCCACTCCAGTACTCTTGCCTGGAGAATCCCAGGGACAGAGGAGCCTAGTGGGCTGCTGTCTATGGGGTCGCACAGAGTCAGACATGACTGAAGTGACTTAGCAGTAGTAGCAGTAGGTTGAGAAGATCTGCTGGAGGAGCACATGGCTATCCACTCCAGTATTCTTGCCTGGGGAATCCCATGGACAGAGGAGCCAGGCGAGCTACAGTCCATGGGGTCACATAGGGTTGGCCACAACTGAAGGGACTTAGCAGCATGTGTGATATTCAAATGGAGATGAGAACTAGATGATATCATCCAGGGAGCAGAGGAACAGTGTAACTAACACGGTGAGGGTGATTGTGCTAACAGAATTAAACTGCTATAGTAGTGGTTCAGTTCAGTTCAGTTCAGTTCAGTCACTCAGTTGTGTCCGACTCTTTGTGACCCCATGAATGGCAACACGCCAGGCCTCCCTGTCCATCACCAACTCCCGGAGTTCACTCAAACTAACGTGCATCGAGTTGGTGATGCCATCCAGCCATCTCATCCTCTGGCGTCCCCTTCTCCTCCTGCCCCTGATCCCTCCCAGCATCAGAGTCTTTTCCAATGAGTCAACTCTTCGCATGAGGTGGCCAAAGTATTGGAGTTTCAGCTTTAGCATCAGTCCTTCCAAAGAACATAGTGGTAGATTTTGTCAAAAGGGCAGTTTTCCTATTGTGTTACTTTTGATTTTGATGAAGAATTGCAAATTTTATAGCGACACAGAACGGCTGTTGGTACTTCACAAATTTGCAGCTTATTTAATACTCAGTTGGGGTTTTCCTATGTCTGGTGAACAAGAAATACTTTTTTTTTTTTTCCTGAGAAGTTATGATATTTGCTTTGGGATGGCAAAAGTGATTTTTATAACAGAATGTTACAGTATAAACAGAAGAAAAAAGGAAGTGAGAGAAGAAACCTGTGTAACAAGTTAAAAAGCAAATCAACAGAGAAAGACTTCCAGTTGCTCTAAGAAATATCTAAAAAGATGGAAGAACCAGGCAAGTATGTTGTAAAGACATTTAAGAGGAGGAGAACACCTCAAAGAGATATCAATCAACAGACAGAATGAGGAAAATAAAAATTAAGTTATATTGATATTAGCTTTAGTATGCGAAACTTTAGTGAAAGTAGGTTCATTGGCAAAAGAGATTTCCAACACAATAAACTTGTTAGTCTTTCCTCAAGCACTTTCCCTTTCTCTGAGTTTCTTGTACTCTACAAGAAGTATATTCAGAATAACACACTTAATGTTAAAATCATATCATTAACTTGAAAGTATATAATATATGTGAGATTAATGTGACTGCTATATTTTACATGATGTGTGCATGTGTGTGTGCTAGGTCACTTCAGTTGTGTCTGACTCTTTGTGACCCTATGGACTGTAGTCTGCCAGGCTCCTCTGTCCATGGGATTCTACAGGCAAGAATACTGGAGTTGCCATGCTCTCCTCCAAGGGATCTCCCTACCCAGGGATCAAACTTGTATCTCTTACATCTCTTGCATTGGCAGGCAGAGTTTTGACCACCAGCCCCATTTTACCTGATACTATCCTTTTTTCATCCATTCATCCACCCATTCAGATAACTAACAAATATTTATTTGGCCAGGTACTATGTTTGACCCTGGAAATATGGAAATGATTAATGATACTATACGAAATCTGTTGACTACTTGTTATGTGCCAGATGCTGTGCTAAGTGTTTTGCATATAGTAATTCATGCAACAAAATAATTACATGAAAACAAACAAACAAACCAACCAACCAGAGCTCTAGTAACAAAACTAATTACACTAAGGAACTGGATGGCAAATCTGAAAACTGTAGGACAGTTTGATAGGCTGGAGACTCAGGGAAGAGCTGATGTTGCAGCTCAAGTCCAAATGCAGTATTGAGACAGAAATCTCCCTTTGAGTACATGAATCTTTTTCTCCTAATGCTTTCAACAGATTGGATGAGGCCCATCCATATTATGAAGAGTAGTCTGCTTTGCTTAAAGTCTACTGATTTAAATATTGATCTCATCTGAAAAGTAACCTTCTGAGTGATATCTAAAATGATATTTGACCAAATATCCAGATACTGTGGCCTAGCTAAGTTGACACAAAAACTTAATCATTACACTCTTTATATATCGTTAACATCTCTCAACAACCTTATGAGGTATTATTACCAATGCTATTTTACAGATGAAGAATTGAAGGAAAAGGAAAAGGGGTTTGCTTGGATAACAGAATTAGTAAGTTATAGAACAAGTATTCAAACAGCTAATCTAATTCAAAGTGGAGTGAAAGTCATGTGAGACTCTTTGCAACCCCATGGATTATACAGTCCATGGAATTCTCCAGGTCAGAATACTGGAGTGGGTAGTCTTTTCTTTCTCCAGGGGATCTTCCCAACCCAGGGATCAAACCCAGGTCTCCTGAATCACCGGCAGGTTCTTTATTAGCTGAACCACAAGTTCAGTTCAGTTCAGTCACTCAGTCCTGTCTGACTCTTTGCGACCCCATGAATTGCAGCACACCAGGCCTCCCTGTCCATCACCAACTCCCGGAGTTCACACAAATTCATGTCCATTGAATCGGTGATGCCATCCAGCCATCTCATCCTCTGGCGTCCCCTTCTCCTCTTGCCCCAATCCCTCCCAGCATCAGAGTCTTTTCCAATGAGTCAACTCTTCGCATGAGGTGGCCAAAGTATTGGAGTTTCAGCTTTAGCATTGTTCCTTCCAAAGAACATCCAGGACTGATTTCCTTTAGAATGGACTGGTTGGATCTCCTTGCAGTCCAAGGGACTCTCAAGAGTCTTCTCCAACACTACAGTTCAAAAGCATCAATTCTTCAGTGCTCAGCTTTCTTCACAGTCCAACTCTCACATCCATACATGACTACTGGAAAAACCATAGCCTTGACTAGATGGACCATAAGGGACCCCATCTAATTTAAAGCCAGCACTCAAAGCTACAATGCTTCCATTTACAGGTGGAGAAACTAAGGAAGAGAGAGGTTAACTGACTTGCCCACATCATTCAGCTAGTAGGTGATGGATTCAGAACATGAACTCAGATCTGACTTTAAAGTCTCTATTGTTAATAGCAACACAATAAATATTTTCAATATTTGTCCCCAAAGCGGTTCTTGGTCTATTAGGGAAATCATACGTGAAAACAATTTGCAATGATAGAGAGAAAATGATTAATTTTATTTGGAGAGGCAAGAACATTCCTGGGAAATAAGGCCTCTGAACTTGGCTTTGAAATTAATAACCTTTTAAAAGCACATTCTAGGAAGAGGTTATGGACTGTGTAAGGTGATGAGTATAAAACAGGTAGGTGTATTGGGGAAAGCTTAATAATTTTGGTACCGCTTCCACTGGCGTGAAGTACCTGTGGATGTGAGGGTGGGGTGAGTAGAGATCAGGAGATGATGGTGGCCATCCTACCCAGTTGAGGTGGGACTGGATTTTATTTTGTGGTTGGTAGGAAGCTACAAGAAATTTTGAACAGGAGAGAAATATTATTACACTTTAGTTTTAGTAAGATGCTAAAGTCTGTCAGAAAAAAATTATGAAAGACTTTGAAGTAAACCAAACACATTACTAGGTGTCTTCAATCAAAATGTATGTGCTGTCTAGAGCACACTCTTCTGGGTTATTTTGATTTTATAGAATTTGCATCTTTCATTGTCTGAGCTATTTAAAACTGTAAATTTTAGATCACGGCAATGAAAATGACTCTGATCCATAGATGTGCAAATGAATTCTGTCTGGTGGAAGGAAAATCAATTTCCCTCCCTGCTGTGGAAAAAGCAAGTTTTGCAACTATTTATAAATTTAGTTCAGCATTCCTGATTAGCCTATATAAGTGTGGTTTGACTTCTTTGACTACTCCTTTGAGCCCATTCCAGCATCTTATCAGTTGCCTCATTAATTAGTCAATTAAATAAAATCCTTGATAAATATTATTCTATATTTGTATAAAATTAATCATCTTAATCTTTAAATTTTATTTTTTAACAAGTCTGTCCTAAGGGATGAGATGATGTAATCTGTACAAAGGCAGTGCTAGTACATAGGGTTGGAGGGAAGTTGATAAATTAGAGATGACTTTGGGATGTATACTCTGAAGTTATGGGAAATGACAACATATGAGGGTTCAAAAATGATTCCCAGATTTCTGATATGATTGACAGCAAAGATAGCAGTTTCTTATATCAAAACATGACTATTGGGGAAAAAGATATGAAGGTAGACATAATGAAAAAAGATCAGATATTTGATTGTGGAGTTCAGAAGTATCTGAGGCTAGAGATTCTGATTTGGGGCTCAAGTTTATACTTGTAAACTTGTGGGATTAGATTGAAACACCAAGGAAGAAATGTAGATGAAAACCCGAGTGAGTCTGGTGTAGAGGATTTTAGGCATGAGCAGAATGAAAGGATCCATTAAAAGAGACTGAAAGTAAATCTCTTTTATTTAGGATGGTGTTATTTACGGCAGCAAAGGAAGGGCAATATTTTCAGAGGGAAAGTCTAATCAATAGTGTCAAATGCTAGAAATTTCAGTCCATTGGATTTGGCAATGTGGCTATTGCCAAGAAAGTTTAACTTTCAAGATGGGAGGATGGAAGCAAACTGCATGACAATGTTGAGAATTAGATAATTGGATAGAAAATAAAGAAAGGTATGGGAAAGGAGGTAAGGATGGATACAGGATTAAGGGAGAAATTTTTAAGAGTGAGCATAAGGAGAAGAAGCCATTTGAAAACAATGAAAAGAGAAAATAAAACTGTACAAAGAACTCAGTCCAAGTGGAGATATCAACCTTCAATAGGAGGAAGAACGTGTTCTATCCTCATACTCAGGAAAGGAGAAATAGCTAGGAGTAGCACAGGTACCTTTTAAAGCTGGAAAGTAGGAAGGCGATAGATATCTTACTTGATTTTCAATATCATGTACTCAGAGTGGAGGTGTGGAATTCAAGAGGAATGGCAAAATTATGACTAGTCCTTGAAATGAATGGGAATGGGAACTAATGAAAGGTAAAATCTACATGATAAAATTAATCTGTTAAAGTAGCTTTGCTTCTGGTGTATTGCTCTTTCCAAAGTTTTGTTTTGCAGATGTAGAACATTGAGCCATGAATGATTGCTAAGCAATTTGCCTACTCTTAAATATTTTTTTTCACCCTTCTGTATTCTTTTTTACCAATAGTCTTTATAGTATATTAGAAAACTATGGGGACAAGGATTAGTTCACCAAATCTCAGATATGCTTAGCTGGCAACACTCCTTCTAATGTGGTAACATATAATTTTAGGTCTGTGATTGGAAATATTGGGTCATGAGATACTGTAGTATAGAACATATAATATTCAGTGGGGTAAAAATGTAACAGCAAGCTGTGGGAAGATGAGAACACCATAGTGTCTAGGTTAGGAAAGGCAGATGGAGAAGGAACATGAAAGAGATCCAAGAGAGAAAGATATCAAACAGGGAGAAGATGACGTCAAGAATGAACCTCATATCTCAAGTTTGCTTAGAAACAACCCAGGATATGGCTAATGATGGCAGTATAATATTCATGGATAAGGTCTCAGAACTTTTAGAATGACTCACCTGTATAATGCTTTCCCAGGGCCAATCAATTTTTTCTTTAGAAGAAATAAGTGATAGAAAGTCCTGAAATTCCTGTGACAACATCTTATTCAGAAGCCCTCTGATTTTGAGATAATTAGTTTTTAAAAGAAAAGATTCTAAGCTGCAACTGTGATGAAGAATTGGGAAAAAGGCTTGACTTCAGAAAGCTCTATCCACTTAACACCAAGCCTGATGAAGTTTCTATTGCTTGGTGCTAGAATTTTCCCATGAAAATTCTATTTCATGGATTTGGGGTTGTTTTTTTTTTTTTTGGAGGGAGTTTGCAACTGAGCCAAACATGGGGGAATAGTAATTTTTACTTTTTAGGAGAAAAGTATATGAATTTCTTTTTATCAAGGAATCATCAAAAATAGGTTGTATAAAATACTCATGACTTTTTTTTCTCTATAAATTACTGTATTTTAATGAAAGGAGTATTTTAGGGCTGTATATCGTCACCCTGCTTATTTAACTAATATGTAGGGTACATCATTCAAAATGCCAGGCTGGATGACTCACAGGCTGGAATCAAGATTGCTGGGAGAAATATCAACAACCTCAGATATGAAGATGATACCACTCTAATGGCAGAAAGTGAAGAAGAACTAAAGAGCCTCTTGATAAGGGTGAATGAGGAGAGTGAGAAAAACTGGCTTAAAACTCAACATTCAAAAAACGAAGATCATGGCATCTGGTCTGATCATTTCATGGCAAATAGGTGGAGAAACAATGGAAACAGTGACAGATTTTATTTTCTTGGGCTTCAAAATCAATGTAGACAGTGACTGTAGCCAGGAAATTAAAAGATGGTTGCCTCTTAGAAGAAAAGCTATGGCAAACGTAGACAACATATTAAAAAGTAGAGACATCACTTTGCCAACAAAGGTTTGTCTAGTCAAAGCTATGCTTTTTCCAGTAGTCATGTATGGATTTAAGAGCTGGACCATAAAAAAGGCTGAGCGCCGAAGAATTGATGCTTTTGAACTGTGGTGTTGGAGAAGACTCTTGAGAGTCCCTTGGATACCTAGGAGATCAAATCAATCAACCCTAAAGGAAATTGACACTAAAGCACCCCACTCCAGTACTCTTGCCTGGAAAATCCCATGGACGGAGGAGCCTGGTAGGCTGCAGACCATGGGGTTGCTAAGTTGCTAAGTCGGACACGACTGAGAGACTTCACTTTCACTTTTCACTTTCCTGCATTGGAGAAGGGAATGGCAACCCACTCCAGTGTTTTTGCCTGGAGAATCCCAGGGACGGGGTAACCTGGTGGGCTGCCGTCTATGGGGTCACAAAGAGTTGGACATGACTGAAGCGACTTAGCAGCAGCATTCATTGGAAGGACTGATGCTGAAGTTGAAGCTCCAATATTTTGGCCACATGATGTGAAGAGCCTACTTGTTGGAAAAGACCCTGATGCTGGGAAAGATTGAGGGCAGGAGGACAAGGGGGTGATGGAGGATGAGATAGTTGGATGGCATCACTGACTCAATGGAAATGAGTTTGAGCAAACTCTGGGAGATAGTGAAGGGCAGGGAAGCTTGGCGTGCTGCACTTCATGAAGTCGCAAAGATTCAGACATGACTTAGTGACTGAACAACAACATCAATGGCTTGATACTCACTTTCACAGAATTGGATAATAAGCATTTTCAAAGTTGAATCAATGATTTTATTCTCTCAGGAGACTATTTTTGACCAATAAGACTTAACATATATTGAGTGTTGGACCTTGTTCTAAGTGCTTTACATGTTTTAAGTTGTTTAATCCCGGAAATTACTCTATGAGTTAGAGACTGTCATCCTTATTTTATGAATGTGGAAACTGAGCCATATATTTTATTTTTTAATTTTTAAAAATTATTTGTCTTTGGAATACATTTGATTTACAATGTTATGTTAGTTTCTCCTGTACAGCAAAGGGAGGCAGTTATACATACACATAAATTCACTTTTTAGATTCTATTCCCATATAGGTCATTACAGAGTACTGAATAGAGTTCCCTATGGCTATTCAGTAGGTTCTTATTAGTTATTAATATTTATTCTAATTAGAGTAGTATATACATGCCAATCCTAATCTCCTAATTCATTCCTCTTCCCCTTTCCCCTCTGGTAACCACAAGTTTCTTTTCTACATCTGTACCTCAACTTCTGTTTTGTAAATAGGCTCATTGGTACCATTTCTTTAGATTCCAAATATAAGTGGTAAATGGTATTGTTTTTTCATGCCTGACTTACTTCAGTCAGTATGACAATCTCTAGGTCCGTCTATGTTTCTGCAAGTGGCATTATTTTATTCTTTTTATGGCTAAGTAATACACCATTGTATATATGTACCACCTTTTCTTTACACATTCCTTGTTGATAGATGTTTAGATTTCTTCCATGTCCTGGCTATTGTAGACAGTGCTCCAGTGAACACTGAGGTGCATGTATTTTTTTGAATTATGGTTTTCTCCAGCTATATACTCAGGAGTGGGATTGAAAGGTCATGTTGTAATTCTATTTTTAGTTTTTTTAAAGATCATTTTTCTTAAAATCTTTATTGAATTTGTTACAAGATTGCTTCTTTATGTTTTGGTTTTTTGGTCATGAGAATTGTGGGATACTAGCTGCCCAACCAAGGTCAAAGCTACACCCCTTGCCTTAGAAGGCAGTCTTACCCACTGGACCACCAAGAAAGTCCCTATTTTTAGTTTTTAAAGGAATCTGGATAGTTTTCTCTATAGTGACTGTACCAATTTATTCTACCAACAGTGTAGGAAGGTTCTATAGATTTTAAAAACTTTACAGTTGTCATAGCTAGCACACAGTAAAGCTTCAAACCCAATTGCATTATGCACTCATGGAAGATACCCCACCATATCTTGTTCACCGCCTGCTTCCTTGGATATTATCCATTGCCTGTTATGAAGAATCTCCCCACTTGTAGCTTAGACTGTCTGATTTTCATCTTTATTCTCCTGGTGCTGTGATTCTCAAACTTTAGTGTACTTAGAATCAAGAGATCTTTGAAAGAAATTAGATTCCAGGATCCCAACCCCAGAAATTCTAATTCTAGAAGTCTGAATGTTTGCATAAATTCATGCTCTAAACAGACTTCCCAGATAACTCTGAAGCACATGGTCTGTGGGTCACACTTAAGAACTATACTAGAGAATGGAACTAATTTTAGATTCTGGTCCTTTCTGGTGTATCCTGCTATAAAAAAACTGGGACCTGATGAATTAAATTCCACAGTTAACATTGTGTAAGTTTGTTTTATGACTAAAAATGAAACGGGTAATTTTCATAGTTATATTAGTAATCTAAGGGCTTTTAGACGGCCTTCTACTTTTATTAGACATTTTAATTACATAAATATGTTGGCTGAACCTTGCTCTTTTTTTGTGAAATCTTTAAAGTTTTATATATAGTAGACAGTCCTGGCCAAAATCATGAGATTATAGCTTACCCAAATGTTAACTTGGGAAACACAGTAAGTGAATATCATGAATTTACTATTCTTTCCCCTTACTGTTGTGCTTTTAAAACTATAACTGTATGTATTTATACCATTATGTTTATATTTCTTAGTTACATATACATTGAAGTAATCCATTTCTACTTAGTCACTTTTCACCTTTCATTTTAATTTTAATAATAAAGGTGTATCTTTCTATCAAGATCAGGAATCCAGTCTCTATTTAGTGTTGAAGTAGGCTGCAGGGGAATTACGAGTTATTTCTTAATATTAATTATCGCCTCTCAATAGAGCTCTATGGTGGTAAATATCACATTTTTGAATTTGGGTGGTAGCAGTGGTAATTGGATGCCAGACATTTAAGAATTTCATTCTAGTGTGGAAGGATAGAGCATGAACCAGGTAAGGTAGGTGCTGAGGAAATTAATCAGCCTCTACAAGCTGTTTCTCACAAGGCAGTAAGTTGGTCAAATGCACAGTGCATACCATGTAAGGCAGGTGTAGATTGGACCATCTAAAATACCATCATGATAACTGATTGGTATCAGGCTGATCCTGGCCTGGCAACAGGAAATGTTCTGGAAGCAATAATACTTGAAATCAGATTGATGAAGACATTCTTGATGTAGGTGATCTGTCCATTCAAGACAGAATACCAGTTGAATTCTGATAAAAACAGCAAGAGTTTGATGTGATTATGGTGGTAAAGAAAGAAGTTTAGAGACTATAAGTTCTATAAATAACTATAAGTAACCCATGACTCACCTCAATCTAATTCTAGATAGATATTGATATATTTATCTTAGTACAGATTATTTAGAAGTCATGATTGGTGATTTGGACTGCCAGAAAAGGCTTGTTGGCAGATATATGTGAGAATCTGGGAAACAGAAATGAATGACATGATGACAGAATCTTTTTCTTGCCACCAGTAAATTAATAACATAGCTTTAAAAAATTATGGCATTTCCTCCAATACTTCTAAGCTCTAAGGAGACAATCAAATTGTGATGCCCTGTGATGAATAAAATACTTATACATATGTAAGTCTGTGTGTGTGTGCGTGCACACCCGTGCTAAGTCACCTCAGTCATGTCCAACTCCTTTGCGACCCCATGGACTGCAGCCCATCAGGCTCCTCTGTCCATGGAATTCTCCAGGCAAGAATACTGGAGTGGGTTGCAATACCCTTCTCCACGGGACCTTCCTGACCCAGGGATCGAACATGAGTCTCCTTCATTGCAGGCAGATTCTTTATTGTAAACACACACATAACAGACAAAGTAAAAGGAAATAAGGAAGAAAAATTAAGTGGGATTACAGGAAAAGTAAATAGATTCCCACATATGCTATAACTTTCTCATTATGTGTCAAGGTAGGACAACAAATCAATTCTAAGTTTCCTAATAGTCAAAACAAAGCTGGAATTAGGACAAATTGGATGAATCATGTTCAGATGTTAAGACATAACTGCTTGAGGGGAGGCCCTGGCCTTGAAGTCTAGAGAAAATTTATTCCAAACTTGTTATAATAGAGCTATAGAGTGAAATAGTGGATAATAAGATTTTCTTACAGGATTTCCTGCTAGCATTTTTCAATGTAGGATCAATCATCAAACTAAAGCATAATTTAATAAAAAGGATTATATGGAAGGCCAAGATAGTGTAGCCTGGATTGTTTCTTGGATGACACATATAGGAGCCAAATAGAATTGCACCTTCTTTAGGCCATGCTCCACAAGGGCATCTCTGGCAGACAGACAGAGCTGATAACTTCTGGAAAAACCCTTGAGTGGAGCTATTCTATAGTGGTGGAGGAAAGATTCCTATTCTTCAGTTCAGTTCAGTTCAGTTCAGTCGCTCAGTCGTGTCCGACTCTGCGACCCCATGAATAGCAGCATGCCAGGCCTCCCTGTCCATCACCAACTCTGGGAATTCATTCAGACTCACGTCCATCGAGTCAGTGATGCCATCCAGCCATCTCATCCTCTGTCATCCCCTTCTCCTCCTGCCCCCAAATATCTACTAAATGGAGGATAGATTTCTCATAATTTTATTAAAATTAAGAAGTTTAACTAAAACACTGTATTAAAGAGATAACTACTCCGTAGGCCTAGCCACAGGCACAGTCAAAAGTGTTTAAAACTGGACTCAGTCTTCCCTTGGCGCCAACACTTGAACAAATGAAAGAACTGCTGCTGCTGCTGCTAAGTCACTTCAGTCGTGTCCGACTCTTTGCGACCCCATAGATGGCAGCCCACCAGGCTCCCCTGTTCCTGGGATTCTCCAGGCAAGAATACGGGAGTGGGTTGCCATTTCCTTCTCCAATGCATGAAGGTGAAAAGTGAAAGTGAAGTCGCTCAGTCCTGTCCAACTCTGAGTGACCCCATGGACTGCAGCCTACCGGGCTCCTCCGTCCATGGGATTTTCCAGGCAAGAGTACTGGAGTGGGGTGCCATCGCCTTCTCCAAATGAAAGAACAAGGACTTCAAATTCCAATCTTAGAGGATCTGTGAGACTGTTGTCATTGGTCATTTTCCTGTGTGAAAATAATTAATTGCTTATTGAGGCTGTAAACAAATTTCACTAGGATATCTAACTTTAAGTACAGTAGTGTGGGTCAGTGACAATACAGATTAAATTACTCTTCAGTAATTAAGGGAGATTATATCAATTCTTATGACAGATATCTGTCAAAATTATGATAGCCAGCTTCCCAGGTGGTGCTAGTGGTAGAGAACCCACCTGCCAAGCAGGAGAAGCAAGAGACATGGGTTCAATCCCTGGATTGGGAAGATCCCCTGAAGAAGGAAATGGCAATCCATTCCAGTATTCTTGTCTGGACAATTCCATGGACAAGATCCTGATGGGCTGCAGTCCATGGGGCTGCAGAAAGTGGACGTGACTAAGCACACACAAAGGGTAAAATAATACAAATAATGAACATTCTTTCTGCTATTAGTTAGCTCACAAGGCTCTTCAACTGCTGAGGCCTGCCTGGGTCTATATATCATATCCCTAGCACTGAGGAGAGCACTTAATTATTCTTTTAGGAGTTGTATATGGATAGATAGCATATGTTGGATTATCTACCACATGTAAGTGGTGTGTATACTCTAATACCATGACAATGAAAGGGATATAATAATTGTGACCATTTATTGGTATTTACTATTTTACTATATACTTGAAATCTGCTAAGCACATCATATACATTATTTCATTTGATCTTCAGCAACTATTTAGTTGATAAAATTTAGTATAAGTGTGTTGGCTTCCCAGGTAGATCAGTTGGTGAAGAATCCACCTGCAATGCAGGAGACCCTGACTCGATTCCTGGATTAGGAAGTTCCCTTGGAGAAGGGCTACCCACTCCAGTATTTTCGGGCTTCTGGGGTCAGACACAACTGCAGCACTCAGCACAGCACAGCAGCATAAATGTGCTAGTTGCTCAGTTGTTTCCAACTCTCTCTTTGTGACCCCATGGACTGTAGCCCACCAGGATTCTCTGTCCATGGGATTCTCCAGCAAGAATACCAGATTGGGTTTCTATTTCCTTCTCCAGGGGATCTTCTCAGCCCAGGGATCGAACCTGTGTCTCATGTCTCCTGCATTGGCAGGCAGGTTCTTTACCACTAGCGCCACCTGGAAATATTAAGTATAATTGTCCTTAATTTACAGCTATAGAAAGAGAAGTTTAAATTTTAAACAGCTTATCTACATTCTCACCGCTACAAAGTAGAACATTCGCCCCTGTGGACTTATTCCAAAGCCTGTGTTCTTTCCTCTTCGCCAGCAGTATTTGGCTTTGCTTTTCAGTTTCAGCATCTACAAACTGTAGGTCTCAGATCAGAGTGCAGATCAAAGGGTTTTGGCCACTCTCAGGACGGAATGGTATTGCCAGACCCAAGGGTAGCCATTTGCTAGGATAGCGGGTGGGGTTGCCTCACAAATTTCTGGGCAAATGATCGTTTATTATAATCAACATGGTAGATTTGATTTTTTGATTCAATTTTCAAATATATTTTCCATGTACATTCAGAATCCTTGATAATTAATATATGATCTAGATCTTTTAAATAATTTTATAGAATATGAATTATGCTTTATTGTTAAATTAAAAAATTTAAGGTTTTTGAATTATTAAAGTACTTCATTTATCTTTTTTTAATCTACAATTTTATTCATTAAAATAATTTTTTTGGCTGCACAGCTTGCAGAATTGTAGTTCCCTCACCAGGGATTGAACGTAGGGCCATAGCAGTGAAAGTGCTGAATCCTAACCATTGGACAGCCAGGAAATTCCCAAGAACTTTATATTTCTTAATGCATCTTTAAAGTATCATTATCTATGACTTACTTGATTTGGGGTTCTTTGTTGGGGTTCTTTGTTGAAGTTCATTACTGATGTGATAGACTTTCAATGAACAATTCTGATTCACATTATGGCAGTCTAGTTTACAAAATGATTTCCAGGAAGACATTATGATAAATAAACAGGAGTTGCTTGTACATTTTGTCTTCATGGTGTAACCCTTGGCATCATGCAAAACTGTCTGCTCTGAAGATACACTATTCACACACACAAAAATGTAAGGATGAAAAATGTTTGTGTGTATATACTGTTAAAAAAATAACTCTCTGCAGTTGTTAGTTTTATGCTTTAGAAACTAACTCTGAAAGGTACTGATAAATTGCCTTAAGGCAGTTTTTCTTTTAGGCAGTATATCCTAATTCATTTCTAGTGCGGAGTCATACATTCTCCTTCACTTCATGACGATACTGCCCTAGTGTCTGAGAGCTTGGAACTACATGGAAAGATTAATCAGATAAGGCTTCTTGGAGGAGCAAACTTTTTTTTTTTTATCGATGTATAGTTGATTTACTATATTAGTTTCTGGTATACAGCAAAGTGGTTCAGATTCTATTCCTTTATAGTTTATTACAGGATATTAAATATAGTTCCTTATGCTATACAGTAAAACCTTGATTTTTTTAATCAGTTCTATATATATAGTTTATATCTGCTAATCCCAAATTCCTAATTTGTCCCTCCATCCTCCCTTTCCCCTTTGGTCATCATGTTTGCTTTCTGTCTGTAAATCTGTTTCTGTTTTGTAAATAAGTTTATTGTTTCATTATTTTTAAATACCACATATAAGTGATATCATATGATATTTGTCTTTCCCTAAAACTGCTTCACTTAGTACAATAATCTCTAGGTCCATCCGTGTTGCTGCAAGTGACATTTATTTCATTCTTTCAAAGGCCGAGTATTATTCCACTGTATATCTGTGCCACATATTCTTTATCCATTCTTCTGTTGATGGACATTTAGGTTGCTTCCATGTCTTGGCTATTGTAAATAGTGCTGCAATGAACTTCAGGATGCACGTATCTTTTCAAATGAGAGTTTTCTTGGGATATACACCCAGGAGTGGTGTTACTGGATCATATGGTAACTCTGTTTTTAGTTCTGAAGAAAACTCCATACTGTTCTCCCTAGTAGCTGCACCAGCTTACATTCCCACCAACAGTGTAGGAGGGTTCCCTTTTTCTCCACACTTCTTGGAGGAGGAAACTTTTACGTTAGATCCTAAAACCATTGGTAAAGAAGGATATTTCATGGGATGCAGGTAAAGACTGGAATTTAAAAACTCTGGGATGTCAAGGAGGAGGAACACTGGGATAAGTTACATGTCAGGAGTTAAGAAAGACGGGAGGGAGCTGTGGCTGCTGCTGCTGCTGCTGCTGCATCGCTTCAGTCGTTTCCAACTCCGTGCGACCCCATAGATGGCAGCCCACCAGGCTCCTCCGTCCATGGGATTTGCCAGGTAAGAGTACTGGAGTGGGGTGCCATTGCCTTCTCCATGGGAGGGAGCAATGGCTAGTAATGCAAAGTCTTGAGTAAAAGACTGAAGCATTTAAATTGGATTTACAGGCAGTGAAAAATTATCTGCTTACATGTTTTTGTGTAGCAGCTGCAGTGAAAACAAATTAAAGACTAATTTGTGTGACACAGATGATAAGAGTAACAGAGAGTTGTTCAATAAACTTCACATTCAAGTTCCTCTATTTGGCACTAAGATCCAGCAATGAATAAAAGATAATTCCTTTCTTCAATTCACTTTGGTTACAGTCTTTTAAGAGGAGACTGGAGTACATGTAATATGAAGAGAAGTATGCTAGAAGAACAAAAAGAAATTTGAAAAATTTAATTTGAGGAATTGAGGATCATTTAATGGAGGAGGTGATTTTTATTCTAGTCTTTGAAGAATTAGTAGGATTTCAATAGGCCTGGAAAGACATTCTAGGTGGAAGGACCAGGACTAGCCAGTGGAGGGGTCAACAGACACAGGGCAGTTGGTTAATGCATTGGAAGGAATGTGTGAGATATTAAGAGGTATTTTAAACCCATTGTAAAATCACAGTGTCTTTAGATCTACTTGTCGATCAAGGCTGGGTAAAAGGGAATATTTACCAAACAAAATATTCAGTTTGGCAATGACTTTCTTCCTGCACTTGTTTGTTCTATGAGAATTATGAGGTAATTGAAAAATAAAATTGTAAAGTGTCAATAAACCTAGATAGGCTAGTATCACAATATCTTAAACATATAAAGCAATTTAAAATGTATACAGTGTCTTTACATATATTTTCTAATTCCATTCTCTCATAAACCTATTCTACTTCGTACAAGGGAATTTAGATTTAGGAACACTTGCTCAAGTTTACTCAGTTGGTAAGCGGTGTGGACTCGCTTTACTTTTTTTATTTGGATGCAGGTTACTGTTGTCAAGTCTAGTCTTGTTATATCACACATGCAAATGACAGAGAAATACCCATCGGAAATTGTGTAAGTGGAGAGGCAATACAGACAAGAATACAAAAACTACCTGAAAGTCTCTGATTTCCTAGCAAGAGAGTTTTATAATTCTGATTTTAAAAAGAAAGCATTTACTCTGTTCCATTGGTTGATGGGCTAGTTATGAAAAAGCCAACTGCTGAGACATACCATTAAACTGCTCTATCTGAATTTGAAATCAGTTGGTCTGGTCATGCCCCATTTAGTTGTTATCTGAATGGACAATGGTAAGCCTATCTTTTCTACTGAATAGAAATGAATGGACTCTTATTAAAAGGCATGTGTATTCTATCAAGCTCATATTTTCTCCTAATTTTATTACAAGGACAAAAGAGAGAAAATAATTCTTCAAGGGATTATTGTAGGATGTTTAGAAAAAGAGAAAAACAAATGCAACACTACTATCTTTCATTATACAGTCATCTTTTAAAACCAAAAGCAAGGAATTTCAAGTGTTTTATTCATGGCCTTATCAATCTTCAGAATGTTCCTGTAAGTCACTTAGGTGGTAAGAGTTTCTGTTAAGAGGAGAAGAAATTTAATATGTTTATTCATTGTGAGAAAAAAGATACACGGAGACAAGAGACTTGCAATAAGAACACTTTAGTTTGAAACATTACACATAATAACAAGGAATAAAGAATTATCCAAGGGAGGAAAAAATTACATCTAACTATTGGAATATGGAAATGTTTTCTCATAATAAGTGAAAATAGAAAATAAATCATAGTGAAGATTAAAAATAGAAAAATTCATGACACTTCAGCTAAATTCAATAAGCATTTATTGAATGCCTAATGAATTTAAACTTTAATCATTTTCTGTTTCTATAGTTATATTGAAAAATATTGTTCCTTAAGTGCTAAGTATTAAAAATATTTTTTAAATGCTGAAGAAGTTTCCCTGAAAATATGAGCAGTATATGAAGATGAGCTTTAATAATGATTCTGGTTGTGAATGGTTGTAAGGTAGGAGAAGTAATAAAAATTCTTAGGAGGACTTTTGCTGAATCATTGCATAAATCACCAAATAGTGAGAGAGTCAATTCCTAGGCAGATTGAAAAGAAGTCCAGGGTCTCCAAGGAGGAGAAAGGGGTCTAGGACTCTCAAAGTGGAGATACGGGTCTGGAATTCTCAAGGAGGTGGAAAGGACAAACTTTTTTTGTCTACATTCCTTAGTCTTAGTCAATTACACAACTCAGTTTAAACTCTGTACTAGGGATTATAGGAGAAGGCAATGGCACCCCACTCCAGTGCTCTTGCCTGGAAAATCCTATGGACTGAGGAGCCTGGTAGGCTGCAGTCCATGGGGTCGATAAGAGTCAGACACGACTGAGCGACTTCACTTTCACTTTTCACTTTCATGCATTGGAGAAGGAAATGGCAACCCACTCCAGTGTTCTTGCCTGGAGAATCCCAGGGACTGCGGAGCCTGGTGGGCTGCTGGCTGTGGGGTCGCACAGAGTCGGACACAACTGAAGCAACTTAGCAGCAGTAGCAGCAGCAGGGATTATATAACAACAATGTATCTTGCTTGAGGACAGTTTCTCCTTCCTGAAAACCTTCTGACTAATCCTGATATTTTAGAATGTATATTATGGGAGTGGATCTGGTAGGATCTTTCCTTTGTTAAATTCTAATCTTGTTATCCTAAAATGTAAATTGTGGGAATGGGTCTGGTAAAATTTTCACAAACTTGATACATTCTTTGGATTCATTGTAATAACTAATTAAAAGGTATATAACTCCATTGCTAACACTATCAAGGGGGTATTCTTTTTGCCCGCTTCTGATGTCTATGTCAGAAGCTTTCTCTATCTCTTTTATACTTTTTTTTTTCTTTTTTTAGTTTTATTTTTAAACTTTACAATATTGTATTGGTTTTACATTGCCAAATGTATTGTATTGTATTGTACAATATACTGTACAATATATTGTACAATTGTAATGTACAAATACCATTGTATTGGTATTACCTTGCCAAATATTGAAATGAGTCCACCACAGGTATACATGTGTTCCCCATCCTGAACCCTCCTCCCTCCTCCCTCCCCATACCATCCCTCTGGGTCGTCCCAGTGCACAAGTCCCATGCATCCAGTATCGTGCATCGAACCTGGACTGGCGACTCGTTTCATACATGATATTCTACATGTTTCAATGCCATTCTCCCAAATCTTCCCACCCTCTCCCTCTCCCACAGAGTCCATAAGACTGTTCTATACATCAGTGTCTCTTTTGCTGTCTTGTATACAGGGTTATTGTTACCATCTTTCTAAATTCCATATATATGCATTAGTATACTGTATTGGTGTTTTTCTTTCTGGCTTACTTCACTCTGTATAATAGGCTCCAGTTTCATCCACCTCATTAGAACTGATTCAAATGTATTCTTTTTAATGACTGAGTAATACTCCATTGTGTATATGTACCACAGCTTTCTTATCCATTCATCTAGGTTGCTTCCATGTCCTAGCTATTATAAACAGTGCTGCGATGAACACTGGGGTACACGTGTCCCTTTCCCTTCTGGTTTCCTCAGTGTGTATGCCCAGCAGTGGGATTGCTGGGTCATAAGGCAGTTCTATTTCCAGGTTTTTAAGGAATCTCCACACTGTTCTCCATAGTGGCTGTACTAGTTTGCATTCCCACCAACAGTGTAAGAGGGTTCCCTTTTCTCCACACCCTCTCCAGCATTTATTGCTTGTAGACTTTTGGATCGCAGCCATTCTGACTGGCGTGAAATGGTACCTCATAGTGGTTTTGATTTGCATTTCTCTGATAATGAGTGATGTTGAGCATCTTTTCATGTGTTTGTCAGCCATCTGTATGTCTTCTTTGGAGAAATGTCTATTTAGTTCTTTGGCCCATTTTTTGATTGGGTCATTTATTTTTTTGGAATTGAGCTGTAGGAGTTGCTTGTATATTTTTGAGATTAGTGTTTGTCAGTTGCTTCACTTGCTATTATTTTCTCCCATTCTGAAGGCTGTCTTTTCACCTTGCTTATAGTTTCCTTTGATGTGCAGAAGCTTTTAAGTTTAATTAGGTCCCATTTGTTTATTTTTGCTGTGCGCGGCCGGGCGCTTGGCGCCAGAAGCGAGAGCCCCTTGGGGCTCGCCCCCCCCCCCCCCCCACCTCACCGGGTCAGTGAAAAAAACGATCAGAGTAGTGGTATTTCACCGGCGGCCCACAAGGCCAGCAGACCCTGCCCCGCCCCTTCGCGGGAAACGAGGGGGCGCCAGAGGCCTCCCACTTATTCTACACCTCTCATGTCTCTTCACTGTGCCAGACTAGAGTCAAACTCAACAGGGTCTTCTTTCCCTGCTGATTCCGCCAAGCCCGTTCCCTTGGCTGTGGTTTCGCTGGATAGTAGGTAGGGACAGTGCGAATCTCCTTCATCCATTCATGCGCATCACTAATTAGATGACAAGGCATTTGGCTACCTTAAGAGAGTTATAGTTACTCCCGCCGTTTACCTGCGCTTCATTGAATTTCTTCACTTTGACATTCAGAGCACTGGGCAGAAATCACATCGAGTCAACACCCGCCGCGGGCCTTCGCGTCTTTTATACTTTAATAAAACTTTATTACACAAAAGCTATGAGCCATCAAGCCTTGTCTCTGGCCCAATTGAATTCTTCTCCTCTGGAGGCCAAGAATCCCAGCATCTTTCGTGGTTCAGCAACAACCTTTCAATAGGAAACAAACACAAAGATAGACTCTGTACCTAAGTACAGACTAAGGAAAAGTGTTAAATGACAGATTATGATTAGCTATTCATTTTCACTATGCAGAAAATGAACAGAAAAGCAATTAAGTCATGACATGAGGAATTTTTAGTTGATACTTGAAAAGATTTTCCAACAATGATTATCACCTAATATGACCCTGTATTGGGCTTTTATTAAGGTAGGTTTTGGAACATTCTTTTTTTTTTTTTTTTTAATTTTATTTTATTTTTAAACTTTACATAACTGTATTAGTTTTGCCAAATATCAAATGAATCTGCCACAGGTATACATGTGTTCCCCATCCTGAACCCTCCTCCCTCCTCCCTCCCCATACCATCCCTCTGGGTCGTCCCAGTGCACTAGCCCCAAGCATCCAGTATCGTGCATCGAACCTGGACTGGCAACTCATTTCTTACATGATATTTTACATGTTTCAATGTCATTCTCCCAAATCTTCCCACCCTTTCCCTCTCCCACAGAGTCCATAAGACTGTTCTATACATCAGTGTCTCTTTTGCTGTCTTGTACACCGGGTTATTGTTAAAATCTTTCTAAATTCCATATATATGCATTAGTATACTGTATTTATGTTTTTCCTTCTGGCTTACTTCACTCTGTATAATAGGCTCCAGTTTCATCCACCTCATTAGAACTGATTCAAATGTATTCTTTTTAATGGCTGAGTAATACTCCATTGTGTATATGTACCACAGCTTTCTTATCCATTCATCTGCTGATGGACATCTAGGTTGCTTCCATGTCCTGGCTGTTATAAACAGTGCTGCGATGAACATTGGGGTACACGTGTCTCTTTCCCTTCTGGTTTCCTCAGTGTATATGCCCAGCAGTGGGATTGCTGGGTCATAAGGCAGTTCTATTTCCAGTTTTTTAAGGAATCTCCACACTGTTCTCCATAGTGGCTGTACTAGTTTGCATTCCCACCAACAGTGTAAGAGGGTTCCCTTTTCTCCACACCCTCTCCAGCATTTATTATTTGTAGACTTTTGGATCGCAGCCATTCTGACTGGTGTGAAATGGTACCTCATAGTGGTTTTGATTTGCATTTCTCTGATAATGAGTGATGTTGAGCATCTTTTCATGTGTTTGTTAGCCATCTGTATGTCTTCTTTGGAGAAATGTCTATTTAGTTCTTTGGCCCATTTTTTGATTGGGTCGTTTATTTTTCTGGAGTTGAGCTGTAGGAGTTGCTTGTATATTTTTGAGATTAGTTGTTTGTCAGTTGCTTCATTTGCTATTATTTTCTCCCATTCTGAAGGCTGTCTTTTCACCTTGCTAATAGTTTCTTTGATGTGCAGAAGCTTTTAAGGTTAATTAGGTCCCATTTGTTTATTTTTGATTTTATTTCCAATATTCTGGGAGGTGGGTCATAGAGGATCCTGCTGTGATGTATGTCAGAGAGTGTTTTCCCTATGTTCTCCTCTAGGAGTTTTATAGTTTCTGGTCTTACGTTTAGATCTTTAATCCATTTTGAGTTTATTTTTGTGTATGGTGTTAGAAAGTGGTCTAGTTTCATTCTTTTACAAGTGGTTGACCAGATTTCCCAGCACCACTTGTTAAAGAGATTGTCTTTACTCCATTGTATATTCTTGCCTCCTTTGTCAAAGATAAGGTGTCCATATGTGCGTGGATTTATCTCTGGGCTTTCTATTTTATTCCATTGATCAATATTTCTGTCTTTGTGCCAGTACCATACTGTCTTGATAACTGTGGCTTTGTAGTAGAGCCTGAAGTCAGGTAGGTTGATTCCTCCAGTTCCATTCTTCTTTCTCAAGATCGCTTTGGCTATTCGAGGTTTTTTGTATTTCCATACAAATTGTGAAATTATTTGTTCTAGCTCTGTGAAGAATACCGTTGGTAGCTTGATAGGGATTGTGTTGAATCTATAAATTGCTTTGGGTAGTATACTCATTTTCACTATATTGATTCTTCCAATCCATGAACATGGTATATTTCTCCATCTATTAGTGTCCTCTTTGATTTCTTTCATCAGTGTTTTATAGTTTTCTATATATAGGTCTTTAGTTTCTTTAGGTAGATATATTCCTAAGTATTTTATTCTTTCCGTTGCAATGGTGAATGGAATTGTTTCCTTAATTTCTCTTTCTGTTTTCTCATTATTAGTGTATAGGAATGCAAGGGATTTCTGTGTGTTGATTTTATATCCTGCAACTTTACTATAGTCATTGATTATTTCTAGTAATTTTCTGGTGGAATCTTTAGGGTTTTCTATGTAGAGGATCATGTCATCTGCAAATAGTGAGAGTTTTACTTCTTCTTTTCCAATTTGGATTCCTTTTATTTCTTTTTCTCTCTGATTGCTGTGGCCAAAACTTCCAAAACTGTGTTGAATAGTAATGGTGAAAGTGGGCACCCTTGTCTTGTTGCTGACTTTAGAGGAAATGCTTTCAATTTTTCACCATTGAGGATAATGTTTGCTGTGGGTTTGTCATATATAGCTTTTATTATGTTGAGGTATGTTCCTTCTATTCCTGCTTTCTGGAGAGTTTTTATCATAAATGGGTGTTGAATTTTGTCAAAGGCTTTCTCTGCATCTATTGAGATAATCATATGGTTTTTATTTTTCAATTTGTTAATGTGGTGTATTACATTGATTGATTTGCGGATATTGAAGAATCCTTGCATCCCTGGGATAAAGCCCACTTGATCATGGTGTATGATCTTTTTAATGTGTTGTTTGATTCTGATTGCTAGAATTTTGTTAAGGATTTTTGCATCTATGTTCATCAGTGATATTGGCCTGTAGTTTTCTTTTTTTGTGGCATCTTTGTCAGGTTTTGGTATTAGGGTGATGGTGGCCTCATAGAATGAGTTTGGAAGTTTACCTTCCTCTGCAATTTTTTGGAAGAGTTTGAGCAGGATAGGTGTTAGCTCTTCTCTAAATTTTTGGTAGAATTCAGCTGTGAAGCCATCTGGACCGGGGCTTTTGTTTGCTGGAAGATTTTTGATTACAGTTTCAATTTCCGTGCTTGTGATGGGTCTGTTAAGATTTTCTATTTCTTCCTGGTCGAGTTTTGGAAAGTTGTACTTTTCTAAGAATTTGTCCATTTCTTCCTCATTGTCCATTTTATTGGCATATAATTGTTGATAGTAGTCTCTTATGATCCTTTGTATTTCTGTGTTGTCTGTTGTGATCTCTCCATTTTCGTTTCTAATTTTGTTGATTTGATTTTTCTCCCTTTGTTTCTTGATGAGTCTGGCTAATGGTTTGTCAATTTTATTTATCCTTTCAAAGAACCAGCTTTTGATTTTGTTGATTTTTGCTATGGTCTCTTTTGTTTCTTTTGCATTTATTTCTGCTCTAATTTTTAAGATTTCTTTCCTTCTACTAACCCTGGGGTTCTTCATTTCTTCCTTTTCTAGTTGCTTTAGGTGTAGAGTTAGGTTATTTATTTGACTTTTTTCCTGTTTCTTGAGGTGTGCCTGTATTGCTATGAACTTTCCCCTTAGGACTGCTTTTACCGTGTCCCACAGGTTTTGGGTTGTTGTGTTTTCATTTTCATTCGTTTCTATGCAAATTTTGATTTCTTTTTTGATTTATTCTGTGATTTGTTGGTTATTCAGCAGGGTGTTGTTCAGCCTCCATATGTTGGAATTTTTAATAGTTTTTCTCCTATAATTGAGATCTAATCTTACTGCATTGTGGTCAGAAAAAATGCTTGGAATGATTTCTATTTTTTTTGAATTTACCAAGGCTAGATTTATGGCCCAGGATGTGATCTATCCTGGAGAAGGTTCCATGTGCACTTGAGAAAAAGGTGAAATTCATTGTTTTGGGATGAAATGTCCTATAGATATCAATTAGGTCTAACTGGTCTATTGTATCGTTTAAAGTTTGTGTTTCCTTATTAATTTTCTGTTTAGTTGATCTATCCATAGGTGTAAGTGGGGTATTAAAGTCTCCCACTATTATTGTGTTATTGTTAATTTCTCCTTTCATACTTGTTAGCATTTGTCTTACGTACTGTGGTGCTCCCGTGTTGGGTGCATATATATTTATAATTGTTATATCTTCTTCTTGGATTGATCCTTTGATCATTATGTAGTGACCTTCTTTGTCTCTTTTCACAGCCTTTGTTTTAAAGTCTATTTTATCTGATATGAGTATTGCTACTCCTGCTTTCTTTTGGTCCCTATTTGCATGGAAAATCTTTTCCCAGCCTTTCACTTTCAGTCTGTATGTGTCCCCTGTTTTGAGGTGGGTCTCTTGTAGACAACATATGTAGGGGTCTTGTTTTTGTATCCATTCAGCCAGTCTTTGTCTTTTGGTTGGGGCATTCAACCCATTTACGTTTAAGGTAATTACTGATAAGTATGATCCCGTTGCCATTTACTTTATTGTTTTGGGTTCGAACTTATACACCGTTTTTGTGTTTCCTGTCTAGAGAATATCCTTTAGTATTTGTTGGAGAGCTGGTTTGGTGGTGCAGAATTCTCTCAGCTTTTGCTTGTCTGAAAAGCTTTTGATTTCTCCTTCATACTTGAATGAGATCCTTGCTGGGTACAATAATCTAGGCTGTAGGTTATTTTCTTTCATCATTTTAAGTATGTCTTGCCATTCCCTCCTGGCTTGAAGAGTTTCTATTGAAAGATCAGCTGTTATCCTTATGGGAATTCCCTTGTGTGTTATTTGTTGTTTTTCCCTTGCTGCTTTTAATATTTGTTCTTTGTGTTTGATCTTTGTTAATTTGATTAATATGTGTCTTGGGGTGTTTCTCCTTGGGTTTATCCTGTTTGGGACTCTCTGGGTTTCTTGGACTTGGGTGATTCTTTCCTTCCCCATTTTAGGGAAGTTTTCCACTATTATCTCCTCAAGTATTTTCTCATGGTCTTTCTTTTTGTCTTCTTCTTCTGGAACCCCTATGATTTGAATGTTGTAGCGTTTAATATTGTCCTGGAGATCTCTGAGATTGTCCTCATTTCTTTTAATTCGTTTTTCTTTTATCCTTACTGATTCATTTATTTCTACCCTTCTATCTTCTAATTCACTAATCCTATCTTCTGCCTCTGTTATTCTACTATTTGTTGCCTCCAGAGTGTTTTTAATTTCATTTATTGCATTATTCATTATATATTGACTCTTTTTTATTTCTTCTAGGTCCTTGTTAAACCTTTCTTGCATCTTCTCAATCCTTGTCTCCAGGCTATTTATCTGTGATTCCATTTTAGTTTCAAGATTTTGGATCAATTTCACTATCATTATTCGGAATTCTTTATCAGGTAGATTCCCTATCTCTTCCTCTTTTGTTTGGTTTGGTGGGCATTTATCCTGTTCCTTTATCTGCTGAGTATTCCTCTGTCTCTTCATCTTGTTTAAATTGCTGAGTTTGGGGATGTCCTTTCTGTATTCTGGCAGTTTGTGGAGTTCTCTTTATTGTGGCGTTTCCTCACTGTGTGTGTTTGTACAGGTGGCTTGTCAAGGTTTCCTGGTTAGGGAAGCTTGTGTCGGTGTTCTGGTGGGTGGAGCTGTATTTCTTCTCTCTGGAGTGCAATGAAATGTCCAGTAATGAGTTATGAGATGTCTATAGTTTTGGGGTGACTTTGGGCAGCCTGTATCTTGAAGCTCAGGGCTGTGTTCCTTTGTTGCTGGAGAATTTGCTTGGTATGTCTTGCCCTGGAACTTATTGGCCCTTGTGTGGTGCTTGGTTTCAGTGTCGGTATGGAGGCATTTGATGAGCTCCTGTCAATTAATGTTCCTTGGAGTCAGGAGTTCCCTGGAGTCAGGAGTTCCCTGGAGTCAGGGTTTGGACTTAAGCCTCCTGCTTCCGGTTATCGGTCTTGTTTTTACAGTAGTTTCAAAACTTCTCCTTCTATACAGCACCATTGATAAAACATCTACATTAAAGATGAAAAGTTTCTCTACAGTGAGGGTCACTCAGAGAGGTTCACAGGGTTACATGGAGAAGAGAAGAGGGAGGAGGGAGTTAGAGGTGACCCAAATGAGATGAGGTGAATCAATAGTGGAGAGAGTGGGCTAGCCAGTAGTCACTTCCTTATGTGCACTCCGCAACTGGACCACTCAGAGATTTTCACGGAGTTATACAGAGAAGAGAAGAAGGAGGAAGGTGACAGAGGTGGCCAGAAGGATAAAAGGGGGGAATGAAAAGGAGGGAGATAGATCCAGCCAGTAATCAGATCCCTAAGTGTTCTCCACCATCTGGAACACACAGAAATTCACAGAGTTGGGTAGAGTAGAGAGGGGTTAGGGAGGAGACACAGGCGACCTGGTGGAGAAAAAGGAGAGTCCAAAGGGAGAGAGAGCAGTCAAGCCAGTAATCTTGCTCCCTAGTAAAAAATGGGTCCTGAAGATTGGGTTCTTAAAGGTACAAAATTGGTAACAAATACATAAAAGCAAAAATTAAAAATCTAGAGTAGAGTTTGGAATTTCAAAAATACGATGTTAAAGAAAAGAAGAAGGAAAAGAAAGAGAGAAAAAATGAACAAACAAAAACAAACAAGGTCGCAAAAATTATAAAGAAAGTACAGGTACAAAATTGATAACTAATACCAAAAAGCAAAAATTAAAAATCTAGAGTAGAGTTTGGAATTTCAGAAATACAATGTTAAAAAAAAAAAAAAAAAGGAGAAGAAAAATAAAGACAGAAAACAAACAAACAAAAACAAACAATGTCATAAAAATTATAAAGAAAATACAGGTACAAAATTGATATCAAATACCAAAAAGCATAAATTAAAAATCTAGAGTAGAGTTTGGAATTTCAGATATACAATGTTATATAAAAGAAGAAGAGAAAGAAACAGAAGAAGAAGAAAAAAGAAAAGTCACAAAAATTATATAAAAAAAGCTATAGGTACAAAATTGATAACATATACCAAAGAGCGAAAATTAAAAATCTAGAGTAGAGTTTGGAATTTCAAAAATACAATGTTAAAGAAAAGAAGAAAAAAAAACAAAAAAAACCCCAAAAAACAAGGTCAAAAAATTATAAAATATATATATATGAAGTTTGCTGAAGAAGAAAAAAATGGGGTCTTTTTTTTTTTTTTTTGCAAAGTAATAGGTTATAAAAGTGAAAATTAAAGGAACAATAGAGGACTTAAATTTTTTTTTTAATTAAAAAAAAAGAATGATCGTAAAAATAATAAAAATATATCTAGGACTTTCTTGGTTTTGTTGTGGGTGTTGCGGGTTCAGTTCATTTTTGGCTAGTTCCTTGGTCAGACTTATATTTCTCAAGATCTATAGGCCCCTTCCTATGTAGTCCGTAGTAACCACAGGGTTTTCATCTATTGCCTGTAGCTTCCAAGGCGTTTCCCTCTGTTATATCTTCTTCTGTTTTCTAGTCTCTTCAGTATCTGGTTTCCGCCCTGACACAAAGGGGACGGTGGAGGACACTGTTTTTTTTTTTTTTTAGGCTTACTTGTTCAGTCGCGCTGTGGGGAGAGAGGGAGGGATGCTGCAAACAAATAATACTGGCGTGGGCTCTCAGTGCCTCAGCCACCCTGGGTCTGCACGGCGCGTGTAGCCACCCTGCCCACACTGCTCGGGCTCTAGGTTGTTCCGCCGGGAACAATCCGCGGCCGGCCCTGGGTTGCATGCACCTCCCAGGTCCAAGCTGCTCAGGTTCAGGCCCTCAGGTAGTCCTCAGAGGCGCAGACTCAGTTGGGCCTGCGTTTTGTGCTCTTCCCAGGTCCGAGCAGCTCAGGTGATGAGGTATTTGGCGAGCGCCAATGCTGCGACTTATCGCCTCCTCACCACTCGGTTATCTGGGTGTAAAACCGGCGCACCTTCTCAGGCAGATGTTGACCGTCCAGACCCCCAAGAAGTTTTAGTTAGCAAAGAAGCCTGCTTACAGTTTTATTGATAATGTCTCTCTGGGGCTGTGCTTGCCCGCTTCCGGCTCTGGCTGCCTGTCACCGGAGGGGCAAGGTCTGCAGCCGGCTATCTCTGTTCAGTCCTTTGTTCCATGCGCGGGCCTGGCGGTCTTAGGTTAGGGCTGGCTTTTTGTGTGGTAGATATCCCACAGTCTGGTTTGCTAGCCCAAATTATTTCGCTCAGATAGTGCTCAGGGTATTCAGGCCAGATTCTTACTCGCAGCGATGCAGCCCGCGCCGCGCCTCCCTGCCCAGCCCCCTCTTGCTAATGGCGGATGCAGGCGTCTGCGCTGCTTCTCCGCTGGGGGAGTTACCGTAGGGCTCGCAATCTGCGAGTTTTAATTGTTTATTTATTTTTTCTCCCTGTTATGTTGCCCTCTGTGCTTCCAAAGCTCGGCACAGATTCGGGAGTGAGAAGGTTTCCTGGTGTTTGGAAACTTCTCTCTTTTTAAGATTCCCTTCCCGGGACGGAACTCCGTCCCTCCCTCTTTTGTCTCTTTTTTTTGTCTTTAATATTTTTTCCTACCTCCTTTCGAAGAGTTGGGTTGCTTTTCTGGGTGCCTGATGTCCTCTGCCGGCATTCCGAAGTTGTTTTGTGGAATTTACTCGACGTTTAAATGCTCTTTTGATGAATTTGTTGGGGAGAAAGTGTTCTCCCCGTCCTACTCCTCCGCCATCTTGGCTCTTTTCTGGAACATTCTTTAAGTGATAAAGAAAGCAGATCAAATCAGATCAGTCACTCAGTTGTGTCCGACTCTTTGCGACCCCATGAATCACAGCACGCCAGGCCTCTCTGTCCATCACCAACTCCCTCGAGTCAGTGATGCCATCCAGCCATCTCATCCTCTGGCGTCCCCTTCTCCTCTTGCCCCCAATCCCTCCCAGCACCAGAGTCTTTTCCAATGAGTCAACTCTTCGCATGAGGTGGCCAAAGTACTGGAGTTTCAGCTTTAGCATCATTCCTTTCAAAGAAATCCCAGGGCTGATCTCCTTCAGAATGGACTGGTTGGATCTCCTTGCAGTCCAAGGGACTCTCAAGAGTCTTCTCCAACACCACACTTCAAAAGCATCAATTCCTCGGCACTCAGCCTTCTTCACAGTCCAACTCTCACATCCATACATGACCACAGGAAAAACCATAGCCTTGACTAGATGAACCTTTGTTGGCAAAGTAATGTCTCTGCTTTTTATCTAGGTTGGTCATAACTTTCCTTCCAAGGAGTAAGCGTCTTTTAATTTCATGGCTGCAGTCACCATCTGCAGTGATTTTGGAGCCCCCAGAAATAAAGTCTGACACTGTTTCCACTGTTTCCCCATCTATTTCCCATGAAGTGATGGGACCAGATGCCATAATCTTCGTTTTCTGAATGTTAAGCTTTAAGCCAACTTTTTCACTCTCCACTTTCACTTTCATCAAGAGGCTTTTTAGTTTCTCTTTCTCTTCTCTCACCACTGCCATAAGGGTGGTGTCATCTGCATATCTGAGGCTATTGATATTTCTTCCGGCAATCTTGATTCCAGCTTGTGTTTCTTCCAGTCCAGAGTTTCTCATGATGTACTCTGCATAGAAGTTAAATAAGCAGGGTGACAATATATAGCCTTGATGTACTTCTTTTCTTATTTGGAACCAGTCTGTTGTTCCATGTCCAGTTCTAACTGTTGCTTCCTGATCTGCATACAGATTTCTCAAGAGGCAGATCAGGTGGTCTGGTATTCCCATCTCTTTCAGAATTTTCCACAGTTTCTTGTGATCCACACAGTCAAAGGCTTTGGCATAGTCAATAAAGCAGAAATAGATGTTTTTCTGGAACTCTCTTGCTTTTTCCATGATCCAGCGGATGTTGGCAATTTGATCTCTGGTTCCTCTGCCTTTTCTAAAACCAGCCTGAACATCAGGAAGTTCACGATTCACATATTGCTGAAGGCTGGCTTGGAGAATTTTGAGCATTACTTTACTAGCGTGTGAGATGAGTGCAATTGTGCGGTAGCTTGAGATAGGGGTATATAATTCTGAGGGTCGTTAGCCTTAGTGTATTTGTGTGTGTGTGTATGTGTATTTTAAACTATTTTCTAAGAGATTTTTCAGTTCATTGTTTAATTCCATTAATTCGTGGATTGTTGTTCTCCTCAACTTCTTTCTTTAGCTTTTCTGAGTCCACGAGTCTAGGGAAAAAAATCTGGGAAAATGTCATGTTAAAATTTGTTGTTCCAACCAATCAAAAGTGTGTCCAAAACAATTGATGGAACATGGAAAATCTATTACTCAGTATGTATTTTGTACGTCGTGTGACATGTCTCCAAATTTTAAATTAGGCTAAGATGTCTTCCCTTTATGTCTGTTGGAAGCTCAAATTCTTTCAAGCCTGCCAGTTCCTGACTGTCAGGGGAAAAGCCTTTCTAGCTGTTAGTGACTTGATCATCTGGTAGTATATATCCCTTCTAGAAGCATACAGATTTTAAAAAGAGAACTTGATAGGGATAAGGCAATACTTAACCTAAAAGAAAGAAGCTCTAAAATTTCTGCTAGAGGGAGAAGGGAAGCCAATATGGACAGAAGGCTTTTTAATCACACTATAAAGTGACTACCTGTACTTATGGTGGACACAGGAGCAAGATGATATAAAATAGGAACTTTATAATGTGACCAGGAGAAAATGACTGGAAAGAGTGAACAAAATCCCAAAAGGAAAGCTGAGGAAAGACAGGTGAACTGATTATGGGAGAGAGAGATAAAGAGAATAAAAAATAGATCATAAAGGACTATGTATTGTTGTATAGTAGCCAAAGGCAGTGTCTATGTGTTACTAAACAATTTCATGTGAAAGTTAAATTATTGTTTTCCATTTTTTAGCTTAAAATTCAGTTCAGTTCAATTCAGTTCGGTCGCTCAGTCATGTCCGACTTTTGCGTATTAAAAATTTTCCATTTTCTCTTCTTTTCAGTCTCCTTTCTCACTTCCCATCTGCCTTTGGGTTTCTTCCCATTGGATTCCAGTCTGTCTGTGTATCTATCTTTCTCCTTCTTGTTCTTCAACTCTATGTGTTTTGAAATTTGATCAGTCATGTCTGACTCTTTGTGACCCCATGGACAGTAGCCCACCAGGCCCCTCTGTCCATGGAATTCTCCAGGCAAGAATACTGGAGTGGTTTGCCATTTCCTTCTCCCTATGAGTTTAATTCTTATACCAATTCCTTCAAGATGTTACAGGTTAAAGTTGATTATATTCTTCATAACAATAGCTTCTTCTTGAGAATGTGAGTTCAATTCAGTTCAGTTCAGTCACTCAGTCATATCCAACTCTTTGCAACCCCCTGGACTGCAGCATGCCAGGCCTCCCTGTCCATCACCCACTCCCAGAGTTTACTCAAACTCATCCTTCAGAGTCAGTGATGCCATCCAACCATCTTGTCCTCTGTCATCCCCTCTTCCTCCTGTCTTCAGTCATTCCCAACATCAGGGTCTTTTCCAATGAGTCAGTTCTTTGCAGCAGGTGGCCAAAGTATTGGAGTTTCAGCTTCAGCATCAGTCCTTCCAATGAATATCCAGGACTGATTTCCTTTAGGATGGACTGGTTTGATCTTGCTGTCTAAGGGACTCTCAAGAGTCTTCAACACCGCAGTTCAAAAACATCAATTCTTTGGTGCTCAGCTTTCTTTACAGAATGTGAGTGAGAACCTCAAATTATTTGATCAGTGTTTTTCCAACTTTGAAAAAATTACATATTTATTAAAATGTAGACCTATTGATTAAAAATCTTTGGTAATGACTGGTGATGATTTTTGTGCTAGATCCTATAATTTTTAACAAATTTACATGATGAGTTTTACATACTTTAATACTTGAGATACAGTACTGTAAAGAAATACAAAATTAAAAGTAATATATTTTTCTGATTTTAGGTATACATCCTTTTTGGAATACCAATGTTAAGTGTTGAAGCCAGAAAAATGAAGCTGGATGGTATTCTGAGGACTGCTTTCAGAAGGCAAACAACAGGTTAAGGTGAATGTGTTACTGTTTTCTACATTCTCCTTACTGCTGTGAAAAGAAAATCATGACAATGCTGAATGCTTAGCTTCTTTCAGTGATAGCACTCATAAGAATGTCAATACAAATTTAATAATCATTTTTCCTGCCTTTTTTTTTTTTCTATCTTGCACGTCTTTCATCACTCTGCCTCTTTTCCTACAAAATTTTTCTCCCTGAAAATTAAGCTCTGCTTTCATTACTTTTGTGATTATGCAAAGGTTATTTGGGAAAAAATCTTTTATAAAAGTTTTACACATTTATTTTACTTTTGACAGTATTCTCAAAAACTAGAATTGGTTACTGCTACCTCAATGAAATTATCCTTCTGTAAATGCTTCAAATGTGATTTCCAAGCAGTTTGATTGCTTATTGAATTCTGAGTATAACAGAACATTAATTATTTCTTTTTGAGGAAAAGGAATGTTTAAATCACCTGAAGCTAGATTGTTTTTTCATCTAAACCTTTACAGTGGCTGAGATTAATTGCATTTTCAAACTGCAGGGTCTAGCCATGTGATGAAGGCATGGCCAACCAATTTCTCCATCAGTTTGCTAATAAATTAAAGGGTCATTTTTGATAAGCCCTATAATCTTCTCTTACATTAGATTGAAGGATTAGATTTTCCTCTAATTCTTTTAAAATGATAATTAGCTAAAGAAAAAGTATTGAGGACTGAATATTCAGGCAAAGTGATTCTATTGGTTTTCATAACTATAGTAGATGAATGTGAAGGCCTTTTCAAGCATACGTGGACTTTGGTGAAATATGATATGTGTGGTTGTGATATTTTACCTATCTTGTGTAATATTATAAGCTTATTACTTTGGAAGAAAGATTTCATATCCTTATGGGTCCCCAAGGTAGACTTTTCTACCAAAGAAAGAACATAAAACATTAGTTCAGCCTCTTGCTTTATCAACTGTACAGCTTTGAGTATATTGTTAGCATTTTAAAAACAAGAAAATGCTAATTATAAAGAAGCTTTATGAGTTGTGGCTGAATGCAAAAATTAGTTAATTTGGGAAGTATGTTGGCTCCATCCTGTAAGCTAATTATCCACATCTTATTAAGATTGGATGTATTTCTATTGCAGATTTCTTTCTTGGTCGTTGGCTTGGGATAGTTCCATACTGGTAGAGGGAAACAGAGAATTAAAATAATTACCTGAATACTTCAACTGAAAAAGTGATTCTCCTTAAATATTCAGTTTAATGAAGCTAAAAAGTTGTTTAAGTGACTGCTGAGCCACTCTTTCCTCATCAGCCCTCCATGGTCAACCAAATTCAGTACTCAGTGCAATTTTTGAAAAAGAAGAAATGAGGCCTTTAACAGGGAATACTAGACAAAGAATTAGAGAAAATGTAACATTCTAGTTAGAATACCAGCTACTTATGCCCCCAATTTTCCACACGAGCCTCTGAAGCAGGTTTCTTACATATGGCATGGGTTCTCTTGCATGGATGGGGCTGCCAGGACTTTGGGGATCTCCTGAAGACCATTATGGAACTGGTCCCAGGAGCCAGGCTTTATTCCTGAACTTTGCCCATTTCTTCCCTGCTTTGTTGGCTAGAATTGAAGTGTTCTCACTATTGCAAGTACCTGAAGCTTTTATATAAGACATGTGGCTTATTTCCCACTGACTTTTGAATGTAAAAAATGATGTTAAACTGGAGGTTTTAGTGGTGACATAGATATATCTGCAAGATATCCAAGTGGGTCATGAAACAGAGGACACTGTAGGAAGTTTAAAATGAAGTTTACAAACCTTCAGAATGTTTCTCTTCCCATGGGGCATGCCCCTCTTCATTTATGTTATGAGAGAAGGGATTCAAGGAGATTATCAGGAAAGCTTGATTGGATATCTGTCGGCAAATGAAACAAGGAGGACTTTAGGTTCACTAGGTTCATTAGGTTCGGTTCTGGATGTAAAGGCTGAGGCAATGTTTTCCTGGACTGGAGTGGGCCACAAGCTAAAGCGAGCTAGAATGGAGTGTTCCTAATACTACCTCTAGGGCAGCCCAGAGGGCAATCAAGAGAAGTTAGAAGTGACTGCTGAGTTAGTCGAGACTGAGAAGGGTAGAAACCCTGGAAAAGGTTAGATTCACCTGGAATAAGAAACCACCTCTAAGTGTCCACTCTAATGCTGGGCATTTCTGAAGAATCCACAAATTGGTTCCATTAGAGAAAGTCAGATGTAAGCATTTATTGTATCAAGAGAGGATGAAGCCAGTTCAGGACCATGCAGTCAACAAGTGCCAGGGAAATCACTGAGTTGGCTGTTTTCAGCCAAGGGCAGAGAATAAAGTAGCCCAATGAATACAGTAAATGGTGGTGGGAGACAAAAGCATGACATTGTATTCCAATTAAATTCCATTGGTCTTACTTGGTAAGAAATCATATGCATAACTCCTAAGACTTGCTTAATTAATCAGGAGTTAATGATTACTGCTTCAGATGTTTTAAGGAAGCAATGTTTAACACAAATAGAAATCAAAAATTTACTCAGCCATTAAAAAGAATACATTTGAATCAGTTCTAATGAGGTGGATGAAACTGGAGCCTATTATACAGAGTGAAGTAAGCCAGAAGGAAAAACACCAATACAGTATACTAACGCATATATATGGAATTTAGAAAGATGGTAACGATAACCCTGTATATGAGACAGCAAAAGAGACACTGATGTATAGAACAGTCTTATGGACTCTGTGGGAGAGGGAGAGGGTGGGAAGATTTGGGAGAATGGCATTGAAACATGTGAAACGTCATGTATGAAACGAGATGCCAGTCCAGGTTCAATGCACGATGCTGGATGCTTGGGGCTGGTGCACTGGGACGACCCAGAGGGATGGTGTGGGGAGGGAGGAGGGAGGAGGGTTCAGGATGGGGAACACATGTATACTAATTAAATAATTTTCTATTATTAAAAAAAAGAAAAAAAATTTAAATGTTTAACTGGTAAGAATTTTAACTGTCTTCATATAATAAAGCAACATAATCTAAACAAAACTACCTACGGTATACATTTTTTCAAGATGAATAATCATAAATCTAGTACTTTCTTACTTAATTTTGTCTTATCAAGGTTCCATTTTATTTTATTATAGTGTAGGTTAGTGTATCATTTTTAAATGTAAGAAGACCTTTTTTTTTTTTTTAATCCCCAAAACCTTTCAGTGACAGCAAGTGGGGAAGCCAGTAGACCCTGAAGCCAAGTCACTGCCAAGATCTTCCCCATGTGATGTGTTGCATTCCAGTTGAATTGCTTTAATTATTGAGTCATCCTCTCTTGAGACTGGCATCTTACAAGAACAAGATGGTAGTGGTTGTTACTTGTTCCTGGGGTAGACTTTAATTTTGCTTTATTTTATACAAATCATTTTAGAAAAGTGAATGAAAGCAACACAAAATATGGGTAATCTTTAAAAAGTATTCTGTGTAGAGTACTAATCTGAGGATCCAACAATGAGCTGACTACAGAGAGTTATTTTCAATTGCTCCACCCTGCTGTATTTTCAGTCTTGCAGTTTCTGTGATGATGTTCAAACCCACTGCTGTGGCTGCTGTTGCCGTTCTCTGTTTCCCCCTCCCCACCCCCCACCCAGGATATTGACTAGAGTTCCCTGTGAGATACACTAGGACCTTGTTGATCATATAACCATTCTCTTTGGATTATTTTCATCTTAGAATTCTCCTTGGTTTCCCTCAAGGGCTTCTTCCTCTATTTTGGTTTCTTAGGGTTCATTTCTTGATCTTTATGTTGGACACAGTTGCTGCTCTACTCAAATCCCTTTCACCTGCAGGTCACCCAGTTCCTCAGCTGTTGTTTGTGTTGGCTACTAATGACTCACAGTTGACCCTCTTCTCTGAAGACTCGTCTGCATAGAGTTACCTGTCCTGGAAGTCATGATTTGCTCCCTTCCCAGAGTAGCCTGTACCTAACATCTCTGATAGGAGAAGGACTCCAAAAAACTGACTCCTGCCTCAAAATGGGGCCAACTCTGTAATTATTTGGTGGTTGAGACTTTACTGTGGGATTAAGATGAAGCTTGGCTCCATTGAGACTATATCTTCCTTAGATTTTTCCCTCCTGCACAGCCTGCTTATTCTACTCCGCCTTTCCTGAGAATACTCTTCAGTAAATACTTCAAACAAGAATTCCTATCTTGGACTATTCCTAGGAAACCCAACCTGAGACAGTCATTTTAGTCTCTCCATAGAGCTCCTCTCTAAGCAACCCTGTGACTTCAACAAAAGCCAATATACAGCCTTTCAAACTAATATTCTCCCATTCATATCTCTTGTCTAAATTCCAGACTGAGAAGGACAACTGACTACTTTTTTAGATTTTGTTAAATTTAGGACTACCTCTTTTCACTGGGAGAGATTATATTTTGGTATTTTTAAATTGCAGTGAATTAGAAATTTTAGGATCATAGAAGTCTGAGGTCAACTGAAAGCTTCATATACTATTTGTGTGTTATATGTGTTAGTTGCTCAGTTGTGTCTGACTCTTTGCAACCCCATGGACTGTAGCCTGTCGGGGAAATGGTCTTGTGAGTATAACATATTCCTATGGACACATCAAGATTGTGCACAGCAGCATAAATCACATAGACTTGAGTTATGTATAGTTTCTGAAGTTTCCATCTTCTTGAGAAAGCCTATCAGTGTTCAAGAAAATGGAAGTGACGTTATTATAGGGAACATCACTTCACTGAAATTTTAAAAAAACCCCAATCATTCCAAACAATACTTTGATCATTCTTAGCAATAAGTTACTTGCTATAAGCCTCACAATACTGCTATGCTACAGCATAGTAAAGTTAATCTGCCTGCTAGAAGCCTTCCTTGAGATCCTTGGGCAGAGCTTAATTTGGCGAACAGACCTCTGTTACAAGCTCATCACATTACATTTCAATCATTCGTTTCCTTGTTTTGCATCCTCTATCGTCCCTTGAGGATACTGATTGTATTTTTTCATCTTTTCTTGATTAATAGTAGATACTCAGTAAATATTGCTTTTTGAAAGAATGTGAAAAATGAAGAGTGCAAGAAAAATAGAAAAAGAAGGATTCACAGGCTAGAGAAGAGTTGACTTAGCTTTTGACTATCAGTTATTAATTTATTGACTCTCAGCTCTTCATGCACCTTTCAATATATCCTTGTATTAAGGAAATTCCTTCCCTATATCTCCTTTAAAGTGAGTATAATGTTAAACTCCCACCCAGGAAAGAACACTGGGCAGACATTGCTGGAGGAAGGAGCTATCTTACAGTTTCTTGTGTGGCAGTGGGGCTTGGTGGTATGGGTATCCGAACACTGGGTGCCTCTTGACCCAGCCATAGGCCCAAAACACGGTTCTTACAGCCTTGGCGGGGCCACCAGCTTCCCATAGTGATCTTGGCATGGAAGCCAGAGCTACCATGTGCCTGTATCTCTGAAGGCCTCTTCCTCCCACCATCAACTCAGACTCCCATGTCACTGGTTGCTATTCACCTGCTCCCCCACCTGTATTATGGAAGTTGCCTGTTTCTTGCCCAGCAACTCCAGACCAGCCCAGGCCTGATGGAACCAGTGAAATTCTTTATTATCCAGTGGCCAAACCACACCTTCTCCAAGTCTGAATGCCTTCCAAGTTTGGGCTTCCTTGGCACTCTCCCGCTGCCCCAGGGTGCCACAGAGCATTTTCCTTGTAACTTGTGGTTACTCTTTTATCATATTTAATGCTTCTTTATGTTCATCTTCCCCCTTTAAACCTTCTGTGTGGTTTCTACATCCTCCTTGTATTCACACTGCTGCATCTGTGTTGCAGCATACCTTTGACAGGTTAGCCTAAGTGGCATACTTAAAACTAGATCCCCACATTTGTTTGTTTATCAAAATATATTGGAGCCTAAAGAAAAGTCAGAAAGAACTTTTACTATTTAATTCTTGGCCATAAAATTGTTGTGTTTATTTTCAATCTGGTTAGTATTCCAGATTAGATATTTATGGGTTTTTTGATTTTGTTTTTGCTTAAGACTTGTCATAAAACAACAGTTTTGACCTGTGAGGCTTATAGACATACTTAAAAGCAAATGGAGATATGGCATCCACATGTGTAAAACTAAAGATATTTTATTCCTTCTGTTGGAAAGATTATTTTGGAATATTTGGAAAAAAAGACACTACCAAAATCAGATGTAGGCTAATCAAGAACATGAGTAAGGATACACAAAGCCAATCAAAGACATTGGAGAGAGTCATTAAGCTTGTTATGAATCTGTCAGATTTGACTATTTCAGTTTTTGCCTGCTATAGAAATGATGCTTTCAAGCAGCAGATTTAGTCTTTCTCAGTTCCCTAGGTATATCAGTTAAGATTCTTTTGCACATGACAGAAAATCAATCCTAACTGGCTTAAAAAATAAGAGAAATTTATTAGCTCACATAGCTTGAAAATCCAGAGAATAGTTTCATTTTAAGTGTGGTTTGGATAGGGGATCAAACAGTGTCATTAGGACTTCATCCTCCTCTTTCCTTCTTATCTTCTGTTCTGTAGCCTTCATTCTTCATCTCTACATGAAAGAGAACGTCACCCAGAGGATCTAAGTCTACGTCATCCTAGGTAAACACAGTAGAAGTGAAAACTTTCTCTGGGAACTCCCACCAAATTCTGGCATTCATTTTGATGGAGCAGTTTGGGTTACATGCCCAACCATGAACTAAAGGACTAGTAGAGCAGGGGTTATGCTCCTTTTATTTATTTACGTATTGAGATTGGATCATTGTTGGAGCCAGACAGAGTTAGTAAGGGATGATTCTCTAAGATTCTCTTAGAGAAATCTTGTCTAAAGTATGGTACCCTAAAGAACAGATAAATACTTGGTTGGCAAGTAACAAATCTTCACTGAATTAAGAAAATCCTAAACCAGACTTCCTGACTCTCAGCAGCTCATGGCAGTCAGTCTACTTGGACAAATCTTGCTGCCCCTAACCCAAACATTCCACATGACCAATGTAAGCACCAATGTGTGCACCAAGCCACAATCTGACCCTAATCCTTGCCAATAATACATTCCTCTGGCAACTGGCTGGATTCTTCCATTGAAATATGCAGATCACCTGTCAGGTCTGCTAGACTTTTAATAAAGGAGTCCAGCGTGGGCAGCAGTCTTTGTGTACTTAACCCATATGGAAAAGTAGCTTGTGTGTTTTTGAAAACAATCTGTCTTTGTTAACTGCATTTGGTCATTCACTGTGCTTTAAGGGTCTCAAACTTGCCAACCTAAGATGATAAGAGCAGATGGTGGAGGGAAGATGCCTTTTGCTTCTCATCTCCATTACCTGTTGAAGATAAAGTTACTTACTGAATGTGTTTCATCATGAGAAAAGCTGGACTGGATGAAGTACAAGCTGGAATCAAGATTGCCAGGAGAAATATCAATAACCTCAGGTAAGCAAATGACACCACACTTATGGCAGAAAGCAAAGAAGAACTAAAGAGCCTCTTGATGAAACTGAAAGAGGAGAGTGAAAAGTTGGCTTAAAGCTCAACATTCAGAAAACTAAGATCATGGCATTTGGTCCCATCACTTCATGGCAAATAGATGGGGCAACAGTGGAAACAATGACAGACTATTTTTGGGGGCTCCAAAGTCACTGCAGATGGTGACTGCAGCCATGAAATTAAAAGACACTGGCTCCTTGGAAGAAAAGCCATGACCAACTTAGCATATTAAAAAGCAGAGACATTACTTTACCAAAAATGGTCAGTCTAGTCAAAGCTATGGTTTTTCCAGTAGTCATGTATGGCTGTGAGAGTTGGACTATAAAGAAAGCTGAGCACTGAAGAATTGATGCTTTTGAACTGTGGTGTTGGAGAAGACTCTTGAGAGTGCCTTGGACTGCAAGGAGATCCAACCAGTCCATGCTAAAGGAAATCAGTCCTGAATATTTGTTAGAAGGGCTGATGCTGAAGCTGAAACTCCAATACTTTGGCCACTTGATGTGAAGAGCTGACTCATTTGAAAAGACACTGATGCTGGGAAAGATTGAAGGTGGGAGGAGAAGGGGACACAGAGGATGAGATAGTTGGATGGCATCACCGACTCAATGGACATGAATTTTAGTAAACTCCAGAAGTTGGTGTTGGACAGGGAGGCCTGGTGTGCTGCAGTCTATGGGGTCGCAAAGAGTTGGACGTGAATGAGCGACTGAACTGAACTGAACTGATGCTGAGTTGTGAGCATACTTTATGTAATTTTATATTATATATATATGAACTTTATATATATGAACTTATTTCATCCTCACCATAAACCTGTGAAATAGATACTGTACTTATAAATGAGGAAACTGAGGTTGAAGAACTTAGGCAATTTGGGTCAATGACACACAAGTATAAAGAGGTGGATCAGGAATTCTCCTTCAGGTAGTTTGAAACTTGTCTTCACGACCATCACACAGTGCTATCTCTGCTGCTGCTGCTGCTGCTAAGTCGCTTCAGTCGTGTCCAACTCTGTGTGACCCCATAGACGGCAGCCCACCAGGCTCCCCCGTCCCTGGGATTCTCCAGGCAAGAACACTGGAGTGGGTTGCCATTTCCTTCTCCAATGCATGGAAGTGAAAAGTGAAAGTGAAGTCGGTCAGTCGTGTCCGACTCCTAGCAACCCCATGGACTGCAGCCCACCAGGCCCCTCTAGTGGTCACCAATAGAGTCATCCTTGGTTCATTTCTGATAACTTGGTGCTTGATGTGCCCTGACTATTTTACTAAGGAATTGGCCTTTTCAGATTGAACATAGGGACACAACTTTCTCGTGTCTTTGGTGTTTTTGCACAGCTGCTTAAATATATAAGGCACATTTTGGGTACAAAGAGAGGGTCAGAAACAGATCCTGTTTATTCTCCTTTGTTTACTGCAGCATTTTTTTCTTTTTTAATTGAAGCATAGTTGGTTTACAATGTTGTGTTAATTTCAGGTGTATAGCAAAGTGACTCAGTTTTATGTATCTATCTTTTTCCTATTCTTTTCCATTATAATTTATTACAGGCTATTGACTATAGTTCCCTGTGCTCTATAGTAGGACCCTGTTGTTTATCTATTCCATATGTAATAGTTTGCATCTTCTAGTCCCAAACTCCCAATACAACCATGCCCCACCCCCCACCCCCATCCATACTGGCAACCACACAAAGCTTTGAATCTAAAAAGTCATCTCCCATGAATAAATATATACGGACTGCTGGCCCCTTGGCACTTCTTATTTACATTGAACTTCCCATTGCCTTAGCTGTTCTACTAGCTAAGATATAGAATAATATGGAAGGTCAGAGCAGAGGACTGGGAATCAGATAGACCTTGCTTCAGGTTCTGACCTGGCAATTTAGATCTATGTGAACTTGTGTAGATGTACCCTCTCTAAGCTATAATCTTCTTATATGTAAAGTGGTGGGGAAACAGAACTTAAGAAACAGAAAACTTGATTCAGCTTACTCCTTGGAAGGAAAGTTATGACCAACCTAGATAGCATATTCAAAAGCAGAGACATTACTTTGCCAGCAAAGGTCCGTCTAGTCAAGGCTATGGTTTTTCCAGTGGTCATGTATGGATGTGAGAGTTGGACTGTGAAGAAAGCTGAGTGCTGAAGAATTGATGCTTTTGAACTGGAATTTTGGAGAAGACTCTTGTGAGTCCCTTGGACTGCAAGGAAATCCAACCAGTCCCTCCTAAAGGAGACCAGTCCTGGGTGTTCACTGGAAGGACTGATGCTGAGGCTGAAACTCCAATACTTTGGCCACCTCATGTGAAGAGTTGACTCATTGGAAAATTCCCTGATGCTGGGAGGGATTGGGGGCAGGAGCAGGGGACGACAGAGGATGAGATGGCTGGATGGCATCACTGACTCGATGGACGTGAGTCTGAGTGAACTCTGGGAGTTGGTGATGGTCAGGGAGGCCTGGCGTGCTGTGATTCATGGGGTCGCAAAGAGTTGGACACAACTGAGCGACTGAACTGAACTGAAGGAGAAAAGAAGCTACATTTTACAATAGTTAAAAAAAAGACTGTTCCTATGAGACTCTTACTCTGGGGTAAGTACCTGGAAACGTTATATTTTTATTTAATTTATATAATAGATTTGGTGTAGGAAGTGGAATTTCTTCATTTATGTTGTAGAAGAACTCACCAGCTTTGTTTATTTGTGTGAGTTGTATGGGTTCTAGCCCAGGTTTCCCTGCCAGCCTTTGAACAAACAAGAACAACCAGGGTTTCCAGATCCAAGCATGATGGGAGCTTGGTTTCTTAGATAACAGGAATAATAAATAGTGGGTTTTTTCCATAGCATTTATTATAAAGATTTAATGAGATAATAGATGCTCAACAAACACAGTTATAAACTTTGAATCCACAGCCCTTACTCTGACCTGGAGCCTATACCTGTATTTCTTCTCACACACTCCCAACGTCTCTCCCTCCCTTAATTGGACTCTCATCTTCTGGTTCATTCTGCAAAAGTGCCAGCAGCGTAGATTGTACAAGCAAAACCTTACTCAAAATTCAGTGCTCCTTTTGGTCTTAGCAGGATTTGGCTTTCATCCTTCGGGTCCCACTAATATTTCTGAGCTAGGATCTGATAAGGCACCTCGATTATTCTCTAATTCCTATGGGCTCTGTGCTTCCTTAGTCTCCAGCCTAAAATGTGACAAGATTTCCTGATAGCTCCTGCATCTTGTAAATTGGAAAGACTGATTTTAGTTCTCCCAAGTCATTTCTGGGATGTCAGAGCTTAGAATCTTTGCTGCAGCTAAGCAGAGCTGCCTGTGGTTATTTCTGGTTTCTCAGTGGCAGAAGCTACTGAGCCACAGAAGCCACAGTTTGATATCATTTCTGTACAGTGTCTATAGTCTATGTGTTTACCAAATGGCTCTGTAATTGTGTTCCTAAAATATCCATAGTGTAAAATAAGTAAGATTTAAATACAAAAATGGATCATGTAGAGGCAGACACAAATGTGGCTTTTTTGTTATTTAACCTGAGGTAGGCACCAAAGATTTCTATTTTATCTGCAGTATTTTTTTCTCAGTTATTAATGAATTAGTTTTTTTCTTCCAGAGTGCCTACCTGTTCTTTACGTATCCTTGGATTTTAACTTGATTTTTTTATGTTAGTTAATCTCACAAATGCACTGCAGTTTCTGAAGACAACACGATGCCACTTTAAGCCCCCCTGTTGTGGATGAAACAGGATTTTGTGATATGACCATTATCATCAGCAGGAAAGAGATTAGTGGGAAATTGAAGTTCAAGCTCATGGTATACTTGGAAAGATGACTTACTGTTTTTTTTTTTTTTTATATGGAAACTCCCTAAAATGAAATAAAAGAGCCATGAGATGGGAGAGGTGGACAGTCCAAATCATTTAGACCAAGTTCAGAATCAAGACAGAAATGTCTCTTTCAAAAATTTTGCCTTTACATTTTGACTCACTTGTATTCTTCACTTCACCTTAATGAAGACTCACATTTAGGTGGACTCAAGCTTTTTCCTCCCTAGTGTCACCTTTCTTAATGTCCTTCTCCTACCATCTTCATTAAATCTCCAAATTTTTCTGTGAGGGCTTCATTAATAAGTTATAAATTCATAATTTAATGAAACCTAAAGGGAATTTTAAAAATTAGTTTAGGTATATTTTCTGTGGATTAAGCATCTGAAAGTCAGGTTTTTTGGAAAATGCTTGATTATTTTAGATAGTATAACGTTAACAATTTTTAAATTGTTTGACAAATTCCCTTGATAATGTCTCCAGTCACTCCCTGATGTCTAATACTGGATATCTTTATATATTACATTGCCTTTCTGGATTTTTTATGAGTTTGGGATTCCTATAGTAGAGCGCTCAGGGATGGGTGATGGGGTGGATGTACATCAGATTTTTAATATTCTTTTTAAGGTGAATTATACCAATTACTTCCATATGTGTTACAGTTTAGTTTCTTCAAAAAAAGTATGAAGTATAATCATGATACTTGCTGACAACTAAAAGTAGCACAGAAGAATTGAGGATGAGTATTGAGGCAGCTTTATGTAACACTAAACGAGAGGGCCACAATATTTCTGAGGTTGGGTATATTTAGTAACAAGAGAAATTCCTATAATATTATAAATTCCAAAATAATTTTATAAGAAACTGTCTAAATGTTTTCCTAAGTGGTTGTACCATTTTACAGTCTAATTAGCAATATATCAGAATTTCAGTTCCATCTAGTATGAGTTTCTTACATATTTTGAATATATATAACCACTTATTAGATAAGGTTTACAAATATTTTCCCTGATTCCATAGGTTGTCTTTATATTTGGTTGATAGTTTCCTTTGCTGTACAGAGATTTTTAGTTTGATATAATCTCACTTTTAATTTTTGCTTTTGTTCCCTGTGCTTTTGATGTAGTATCTAAAAAATTACTACCAAAACCCACATCAAGGAGCTTTTTCTCTATGTTTCCTTCTAAGAGTTTTATTGATTTACATATATTGAGGCATCCTTGCATCCCAGGAGTAAATGTTGCTTGATCATAGTGTTTGATCCTTTTGATGTGCTGTTGAATTTGGTTTACTGGATTTTGTTGAGGAAATTTGCATTTATGTTCATCAGGACTTTATGTTCATCAGGTCTGTGATTTTCTTCTTTTGTGGTATCCTCCTCTGGATTCAGTGCAAGGGCAAAGCTGTTCTCATAAAATGAGTTTGGAAAAGTTCCCTCATTTTAATTTTTTGAAATAACTTGAGAAGGATCAATTTTAATTCTTTAAATATTTGGTAGAATTCATTCATGAGGCCATCTGGTCATGCATTTTCTTTGTTGGGAGGATTTTGATTTCTGCTTCCATCTCCTTACTCTTGATTGGTCTATTCAGACTTCCTGTTTCTTCATGATCAGGCCCTGGTTAGTTCTATGTTTCTAGGTTTATTCATTTTTTCTAGGTTATCCAATTTGTTTGTATAATTTTGATAGTAGTCTGTTATGATCCTTTGTGTTATTGTAGTATCTGTTTTAATGTCTCCTCTTTATAATAGCTTCAGGTCTTTTGTTTACATCTTTAATCCATTTTGGGTGAATTTAAATATAATGTAAGATAAGGATATAATTTCATTCTTTTGTACTTGGATATTCAGTTTATTGAAGAGATTATCCTTCCCCATTGTGTACTCTTGGTACTTTTCATTCCCCTACCTGGCTAATTTCAAATGACCTGCCTCTGAGTTTGCTTATTCTTTCTTCTGCATGATCGAGTATGTTGTTGGTTTCTATTGAACTTTTTTATTACTGTTATTGTATTCTTCAGCTCCAGAATTTGTTTGCCTCTTTTTAATGTTTTCCACTTCTTTATTAAGCTTCTCATTTTGTTCATCCATTGTTCCTTAATATTGTTTAGCTGTTTATATGTCTTCTCTTTCACCTCATTGAACTTATGTAAGATGCTCATTTGAATTCTTTTCTGGGTCTTTATTTCTTCAGCATTGGCTATTGAATCTTCATTAGTTTCCTTTGATGATGTCATGTTTGCTGATTCTTCATGATCTGCACAGTCTTGCAATTCTGTCCCTGCATCTGAAGGATCAAACACCTCTTTCAGTCTTTACAGGGTGCTTTTGGTATGTAAAGACCTCTCTTGTGTCTCAGACTGATGGCATTACCTTCATGGCTGCAGTTGAGTGAGCCTGGAGCCAGGTCCAGTGTCTGCTACTTGGTCTACAGTGAGGTCTTCTACCAACTACAGTTGGTAGTTCTGGTACTAGGGGCTCAGGTGAATGTGGTTTCTATCTGATCTATGGGTAGATGGGACTGCCTCCAGCACCTTGGTCTGCGGGGCTCGAGAAGGCTTAAATGTCTACTCAGCATCTGCAGATGGCAGGCCTGTTACCAGATGTGTAGGTGGGTATGGCTCCCACTGGGTGCCTGGGAAGGCTCCTGAGATGATACTGGGTGGTCCCCTGGGTAAGCATGATTGGACCCAGCTGCAATCGAGAGGGCTTAGAACTGAGTCACAGGACTGCTTCAGGGTCCATGGTTAGAACAGATCTACAGGCCTGTGGTCAGGGGCACAGACAGGTGTGCCTTCTGTCGAATTTGTGGATAAACAGGACTGCTCCTGGCTGCTCATGACTGAGCGGGTCTGGATCCTGGCCACAGGGCTCCCTCATGATCTGCAGTTGGATTAAAGTCAGTGGGTCTCCCTTTGGGGGTACAGAGGAGTGTTTATCCCCCTGACTCCCTGGATGGGCAGGACTGCTTGTACACTGTGGATCTGCAGAGCTAGAGCTGGATCACAGGGCTGCTTTAGGATGTGTTGTCACACAGAGGTCAGCAGGGCACAGATAGATAGATGTGTCTACGGCTAGGTCCCTGGATGGGCAGAACTGCTTTCTGATGCAGATTCAAGGGGCTGGAGCCAGGTTATGGGGCTTGCATAAGACCTGCAGTTGGGCCAATGTCGGAGGACCTGCCTCAGGGGTATGGACATGTGTGTCTCTCGGTCTGTCCTGGGCAGGCAGGACCAGCAGCTGAGAGGGGCTAGAGACAGGTCACAGGCTGTCTCTGGGTTCATATCTGGGACTGAGGTGAGCCTTCTAGTTGGAAGGTAGGCAGGTGTGACTCTTTATATTTCTTGGCAGATGGTGTTGGTGGCAGAACCAAGACCAAATAGGGCTGTAGCTGAGTCAACAGGTGGGGTTTGAGACTCTGTGAGTCTGCAGCCTGCATCATGGTCAGTGAGTCTGTCACCTGGGTACTGACTTGCCTTCTCAAAGTGGCCTTCCTCAGTTCCTTTAGTCCACCAGGGTTTTACAGTTTTCTACCCAGATCTTAAAAATCCCACAAAGGTAATTTTGATTGTGAGTGGCTGCTAAATTGTTGTTGCTGAGGGCAGATATGAGTGGGAGTGGTGGTTTCCAATTCTGCCATCCTGCTTGCAAGTCTCATTAGGAATTTTCAGTAACCTGATATTCCTTTCTCAGGCTTAGCTAGAGGGTCGGCTCTTTTGCCTCAGTCAGTAGGTGAAGAATGTTGGCTGGTTATTATTACATGACTCACTCCCCATCATGCCCCAAATTGATGTTCTTCTACAGAGTTTGGTCTTGAAGAGTGAGTGCACATCAAATGCTGGTCCTCTGGGCTGTCACTCAGGCAGGTAAATTAGGTCAAAAATCTGGAAATGTAAATCTAATATTATATAACTGAATTAACTTTTATTCTCTAAGTTGGAGAGCTAGAAAATTTCGCTCTGTCATGTGTGGAAAGATTCTATATTTGGGTGGCAGAATAATCTCAGCTGTGGCCACTTAATAAGTGTATACTTTTTCTCATCTGTGGAAGTTGGGGTAATAATACCCATTTTGTAGGGTCATTGAGGATTAGAAACAATTTTGTAAAGCAATCTATCATAATTCCCAGCATACAGTAGTCCAGTAGTGTTACCGATAACTAGATCATTGTCATCATTATTATTATCAGCAGCAGCATTATCATAACTAGGATTGTGTAAAAAAGAGGTGTGTGTTTAGTGTTAGTCTAGTGAGACTATACTAAATAGTTCATGCTAAAATATTGGCTATCTTATAACTGAAAATTAGATTCTCAGAATTATTAACTAATGCAGTTGTTAGTCTCCTCCTAGATTTCTTCTCTCTCTCCAAATTTTAAGGCAGATGACATTATTTACAAATAGCCAGCCATGGACTATTTGTTGTGGTGATGGTTCTTCATAGATAAAACTTACTTTGATCTTAAATAAATCATTTAGTTGTTGCTTAGATGGGTAATACCAACTAAAATCTAAGAAATATGCCAAGGCTAGCACTTAGATATTAGTTGCAGCTCAACAACTCTCTGTGCCACTTTTTGCCCTTTGTTATTTTCACCTGGGCCAGGGATCATTCTCATTCTTGCTTAATAAAGTGACACCAATGTCCAGTTTCTGTCAAATGTCTTTCTGCCTCTAAACCAGAGGTTGGCAAACTAGGATCCATAAGCTACACAGGTCCTGTCATCTACTTTTGTGAATAAAGCTTTACTGGAACACAAGTTCTCTCTTCTGTTATGTATTATCTGTGGCTACTTTGATCCTGCTTTGATCCTACAGTGGCGGAGTTGAGGAGTTGCAACAGAAAATCACATGGCCCACAAAGTCTAAAATATCTACTATTTCACCATTTACAGAAAAAGTTTGCCAATCCCTTCTCTGAATCAACAAAACCCACATTTTGGAACTCTGATACCCCCAGGGGCTGCTTGTTGGCCTGCTTCATCTTGACTGTTTATAACCTAGGGGTGTTTTTTCAGAAAGAATATTGAAAGAGTTTAAAACTTTTTTAAAAAAGTAGACATTGACATCCCAATTATATTTTGATTGCAAAAAGTATTTTAAAATAATCATGAGTAGCATCACAGTTTTATAGCTTACCAGAGGTACACTCTTAACAAATGCTAACAATGATTTTAAGAAGCAGGATGAGGGAGAAAAAGAGATAGAAAAGGACAAATAGGCCTCCATTTGTGCCCATAAGGATATGAAGAAACTACACACCATTTGTAATCTTACTTGCAATTGTTTTTAGTTTCCTAATTTTCAAAGCAAATGAAAGGACACTGTTTTCAAGAAAAGGTTAGAATCCCTCAGTTGGTACTCCATGCTTGCTGCGGAATGATAAGAAGTTCATTTTGCAAAATAATTTCTAGGAGATGCAAGTTGTAGCTGTTATGTGTCGATGGAACAAAAAGCCATGTTTGTTGCTCACTTATCTGGCTATTGCAATTTTTCTATTCAGAGAACAGATTACTAACACTCTATGATGCTAGTTATACAAGCTACCTTTGAACTTGTAGGATGAAAGTGGGAAAGCAATCATTGTTGGCTTGGGTGCAGAAAAACCAAACTTTCATACTTTTATCTTAACTTTAATAACAGTTATGGGGGGACTAAAGCAGTATACTTTTATCCAGGAACCTTCTCTCTCACTCTTGCTTTGCAAAACCATTTTGAAAAGAGGATGCTCAACTTAGGCAGCTAGAAAACACATGCAAACTCTTGATTGTGGTAAATTACCTTAGAGCAGACAGGTGCATGATCCAACAGGTGGCTCTAAAGGATGTGAAAATAAAATGGCATAGATGTCAAGAGAAATACTCTCTCAAAAGTCAGGCTCCTGTTTGAGTTTGTGCCAAGGGTTAGAGCTTAAAAGTTTTACAAAAAGTCATCTTGTTTCCAGTGTGACTTTGCTTTTTTAAAGCTCCATTTCTTTTGTATCTATTTGAATTGAATCTTACATTCTCTGATTCATTTTCTATTTCACAGAGACATTTGCCTAAATAGTAAAATGTTTTCTTCACCTTGCTCTTTTCAGAATTATTAATATTTTTCACTTCATCACTGCATGCCATTTTGATGAGTTTGATTAAAATAAACTTTTCCATTTCCTCTTTAATTCTTTCCAGAATCTTTTCAGGAAAATATTTTCCCCAATGAAAGATATCTAAATTTTAATAGCTTTAATTTAAAGACGTATTTTTTAAATGTATTTTACTATCAAAATCCCATTCTTGAAGTTTGGAAAGATAAAAAAAAGGCCAAAACATAGATATTTCCTCAAAATTCTTACACTTCAGTGATGTGAATTTTTACTGTTATAAAGTTAGGAAGAAGGATGGATTGATAATGAAAGAATGAAATAGCATCAGTGTTTCAGTGTCTGAGTAGGTCCTGATAATAGTGCAGGCAAAATAAACTGCTAAGTAACATTTTCTGTAGTTCTGAAAGGCGGTAATTCTTCACATGTGGTGGCCTTTGCTCTGTCTCCCTTGCCATTCCTCCACATCAGAAAATGTCCACATAGTTTATATGTTTAGTTATGGTTTCCTGTCAGTCTCTCTTGGATTATAGTTCTTTTGCTCAGTTCTCTTAAATTTGTAGCAACACTGTGGACCTACTATGAGTACTTTTTGTTCTTTCTTCAAGTCTGTCCATGCCTGGACTTGCACTGGCTTGGAATGCATGGGGTAATAATTGCTGGTACCTGTCTCCCATTTTCTCTGCCTTAATTCCTATAAGGAGAAGTAGTTAACAATGCACTCATCTTGTTTATGTTCCCACCTGAGTCATAAGAGTCGGAACTGTCATATACTGAAGAGGAAGAGTAGAGCCATGGTTGAGTTCAGTTCAGTTCAGTTGCTCAGTCGTGTCTGACTTTTTGAGACCCCATGGGCTGCAGACGCCAGGCCTCCCTGTCCATCACTAACTCCTGGAGTTTACCCAAACTCATGTTCATTGAGTCGGTGATGCCATCTAACCATCTCATCCTCTGTCGTCCCCTTCTCCTCCTGCCTTCAATCTTTCCCAGCATCAGGGTCTTTTCAAATGAGTCAGTTCTTCATATCAGGTGGCCAAAGTATTAGAGTTTCAGCTTCAACATCAGTCCTTCCAATAAACACTCAGGACTGATATCCTTTAGGGTGGACTGGTTGGATCTCCTTGCAGTTCAAGGGACGCTCAAGAGTCTTCTCCAACACCACAGTTCAAAAGCATCAATTCTTCAGTGCTCAGCTTTCTTTATAGTCCAACTCTCTCTTAGCTGGTGTCATTTCTTAGACATTTTATACATCTTGATCATGGGTCTTTTTAACTTTTCTTGAGGTCTGAAGGATCCCTCTATAGCTAGGTGACCTATTCCTCTGTTGGACAGTTGTGATTATCTACAGGGCATTTAAATTTAGAGCCATGGACAGTGTCCTAGTTACTTATCCTTGTGGTGGAACAGTCACTTCCTTTGACTCCTGCAGCAGTTTGTCTGAATGTGTATGCTGGCAATAGCAATATGATACACTCTAATGGATAGTTTACTTGCCTCTCTCTCCCATCAGACCCTGAATTCCTGGGTACCAGGGATGTGTCTTTCCTTTTGTTTCTTTAGATCTGATAGACAGAGTACCTGATGGACTATGGATGGACAGAGGTTCATGACATTGTACAGCAGACAGGGATCAAGACCATCCCCATGGAAAAGAAATGCAAAAAAGCAAAATGGCTGTTTGAGGAGGCCTTACAAATAGCTGTGAAAAAAAGAGAAGCGAAAAGCAAAGGAGAAAAAGGAAAGATATTCCCATTTGAATGCAGAGTTCCAAAGAATAGCAAGGGGAGATAAGAAAGCCTTCCTCAGTGATCAATGCAAAGACATAGAGGAAAACAACAAAATGGGAAAATCTAGAGATCTCTTCAAGAAAATTAGAGATAGCAAGGGAACATTTCATGCAAAGATGGGCTTGATAAAGGACAGAAATGGTATGGACCTAACAGAAGCAGAGGATATTAAGAAGAGATGGCAAGAATACACAGAAGAACTGTACAAAAAAGATCTTCATGACCAAGATAATCATGATGGTGTGATCACTCACCTAGAGCCAGACATCCTGGAATGTGAAGTCAAGTGAGCCTTAGAAAGCATCACTACGAACAAAGCTAGTGGAGGTGATGGAATTCCAGTTGAGCTATTTCAAATCCTAAAAGATGATGCTGTGAAAGTGCTGCACTCAATATGCCAGCAAATTTGGAAAACTCAGCAGTGGCCACAGGACTGGAAAAGGTCAGTTTTCCTTCCAATCCCAAAGAAAGGCCATGCCAAAGAATGCTCAAACTACCACACAATTGCACTTATCTCACACTCTAGTAAGGTAATGCTCAAAATTCTCCAAGCCAGGCTTCAGCAGTACGTGAACTGGGAACTGGCAGATGTTCAAGCTGATTTTAGAAAAGGCAGAGGAACCAGAGATCAAATTGCCAATATCTGCTGGATCATGGAAAAAGCAAGAGAGTTCCAGAAAAACATCTATTTCTGCTTTATTGACTATGCCAAAGCCTTTGACTGTGTGGATCCCAAGAAACTGTGGAAAATTCTTCAAGAGATGGGAATACCAGACCACCTGACCTACCTCTTGAGAAATTTGTATGCAGATCAGGAAGCAACAGTTAGAACTGGACATGGAACAACAGACTGGTTCCAAAGTGGAAAAGGAGTACATCAATGCTGTATATTGTCACCCTGCTTATTTAACTTCTATGCAGAGTACATCATGAGAAACGCTGGGCTGGAAGAAGCACAAGCTGGAATCAAGATTGCCGGGAGAAATATCAATAACCTCAGATATGCAGATGACACCACCCTTATGGCAGACAGTGAAGAGGAACTCAAAAGCCTCTTGATGAAAGTGAAAGTGGAGAGTGAAAAAGTTGGCTTAAAGCTCAACATTCAGAAAACGAAGATCATGGCATCTGGTCCCATCACTTCATGGGAAATAGATGGGGAAACAGTGGAAACAGTGTCAGACTTTATTTTTTGGGGCTCCAAAATCACTGCAGATGGTGATTGCAGCCATGAAATTAAAAGACGCTTTCTCCTTGGAAGGAAAGTTATGACCAACCTATATAGCATATTAAAAAGAAGAGCCAACAAAGGTCTGTCTAGTCAAGCCTATGGTTTTTCCAGTGGTCATGTATGGATGTGAGAGTTGGACTGTGAAGAAAGCTGAGTGCTGAAGAATTGATGCTTTTGAACTGTGGTGCTGGAGAAGACTCTTGTGAGTCCCTTGGACTGCAAGGAGATCCAACCAGTCCATCCTAAAGGAGACCAGTCCTGGGTGCTCATTGGAAGGACTGATGCTGAGGCTGAAACTCCAATACTTTGGCCACTTCATGCGAAGAGTTGACTCATTGGAAAAGATTGATGGGGGGAGGGATTGGGGGCAGGAGGAGAAGCGGATGACAGAGGATGAGATGGCTGGATGGCATCACGGACTCAATGGACGTGAGTTTGAATAAACTCTGGGAGTTGGTGATGGACAGGGAGGCCTGGCGTGCTGCGATTCATGGGGTCACAAAGAGTCGGACATAATTGAGCGACTGAACTGAACTGATGGATTCCAACTGGATATTGATGCCCACTTATTGTTAATATACTAGAGCTATACTGACCAAGGCGAATCCCTGTAACAACTGACAAGTCATCAAAACTTTGAAGAGAACTCTGATTATAAACATGTCTCAAATAATATTTATGCATCTATAAATAGTATTATTTGTGGAAATACAGCCTGGTATATATTTTTAACCATTCAGTTTTACTGTCTGTTCTGGGAAATGTTTATATTTTATGCTTATTCCAGCTTGTGTACATCTTGAGTGAGTCATAACAGTGTTAACTGAAAGTGCTTGTTACCTCCTTAAGTCACTATTTGAAAGCTTGCTGTTATCCGTGGCTTATCAGAGGGATTTCGTATTTGTTCCAGACAGACTATGGTTTCTTTCACTGTAGGGAAAGCTTTTCTTCTTGGTAGCTCTTGTGCCTAATGCAGTGCCTAGCCCTATGTAAAGTTTCAGTGTTTACCCACTGATGCATTTCTTAGAGAAAAGGTGAATCAATGTTACTTTCACCTTTCCCCAAATAATTAGAGGGGACTTAGGGTTAGGGTTCCCCTGGGAACTTAGTATAGTTGCAATCAGTTTGTCTTTAGTATTTTTGCTTATGATTATTTCTTTCGTTTCTTGAGTGCAAATTTTGAGTTATTTCAGAAACTGAATTTTGGAACCTCTGAGCCTTACCATTAACCAAGTCATTTAACAGTATAAAAATGCTTTCAGAGAGATAGATTCAGGGTTCCCAGAGGAAACAATTTCCTTTCTCACCACTGACTAGAACTTTGGAAACTACCTTTTTACCTCCTGAAGTTAGTGATAGCAGTGAGTGGTTTCTGTATCTATTCTAAACGCAGCCTTCCACAGCAGTGGTATAAAGCTTGCATCCGTGTCCCTGAACATCCTGTTAATTAAGAATTCACAGCCTTGTTTCTCCTTCCTTCTCTTCAGCGGCCTGGACTGTCAGGTTCTGCTCCTCTTCCTTAGTAACAGAAACTGAAATTAGAATTCCAAGTGGAGGCGTCACTCCCTGAGGAGGCTGAGAACACCACACTCCTCTGAACTTGTTCTCTTTCAGAGCATCTGTCAGTAATAGCTCACTTGTTAAAAGGTGGACATTTCACCATTCTGTCACTCACTGAGAAATAGTGTCTGCCCCTTGGACAAGTGGTGTCTCTGTAGAAGGAAGAAACCCTCAAAGTTAATAAACCATCATGCCACACACAAACATTTTCTTGGAGTTGCCTATTGGTAGATAACCCTAATTTAAAGTCGTTTGGGGATAACTTATTAATAGCTACCCTACTGGGTTGTTATGACTATTAATAACTTAATGTGTTTTAATTGCTTTGCACTATGGTTAAAAGATAATAATCAGTCAAAATTTGGCTATTACTATTTTTATAGTACTAAGTACATATACAACATAAATCACATAAATTGCTGATTATTTGACTAAGTTTCTAGACAGCCTAGGGAGGGAGCAATAATCTTATTATAATTCAGTTCAAAGATTATAGTCATAAAAATGCAGTTTAACTTGCATTTTATTATATTTTATACATTTCTTTCAGAGAAGGCAATGGCACCCCACTCCAGTACTCTTGCCTGGAAAATCCCGTGGATGGAGGAGCCTGGTGGGCTGCAGTCCATGGGGTCGAGAAGAGTCGGACACGACTGAGCGACTTCACTTTCACTTTTCACTTTCATGCATTGGAGAAGGAAATGGCAACCCACTCCATTCTTGCCTGGAGAATCCCAGGGACGGGAGAGCCTGGTGGGCTGCCCTCTGTGGATCGCACAGAGTCGGACACAACTGAAGCGACTTAGCAGCAGCAGCAGCAGCAGCATACATTTCTTTTAATAGATTAAGTTGGATACATTGTGAATAGAAAACAGATAATTGACTAGAATAAAGGAGCTATCAGATCATTATAAATGAAGGTATGAATGTAAAATGAGCTTGATGTATCATGGTGAAGATGTAAGCTGATACAATCCTGTATATTCTAAGATGTAATATTTTTATTTTCTGATTTAACACCTAAAAGAACTAGTGTATGTTTAATGAGACACACCAAATATATCTAGGCTGTTGATCACTTTTCTAATTAATACTAATTTTGCTTTTATTTTGCATACTTCCAATTTAATGTGCCATTGGAGTGATAACGTTCTTTCAGTTAGAAGAAGCTGATTTTTTCACTTTAATTTCTGTTTGAAAGAGCTAGAGCAACCTGTTTTCCAAAAACAGGTAATCATTAAGGTGGGAAAAACTTCGGTTAAATTTGAGGTATTGCTTTAGAAAAGGTAGCACAGCCCAGTTTGTAAACTTGTTAATTATCTTGGCATTTTCTGGACCTGGGTTAGTTCCAAAAGATATTCATGTATTTTTACTGTCATAGTCAGAGTTTCTGTGCCAAAACTGACTTAGATGGGCAAAGCTTAGCATGTTTTACAAAAGAGGATTAAATTTATTTTTAGTAATCTGCCTTCATTTCCTCATTTACCATTACATTCTTGCTGGGGCAGACATGTAATTTTCCTGGAGCTTTTCAGATTTTTGTGTGAAACTGTTAGGTATATAATTAAAGGCAATTCCCAATCTCTCAACTGTATTAACTCTGTATTTATTTTTTTAAAAATATAGGTAATGAGTAGGAGCAAGTATATCATTTAAAAAGCAGAATTATACGTCATTTTTACTGTAAGTATCAAAACTAGGGACCATATTCATCTGTATACATAGATGAATTTTCACAGGTGTTTCCTAAAAGTTGACCACAAGGATGTTTTAACAATACTGCCTGTTGTTGTGGAAGTTCAGTCAAGAGGTAATGGTTTTACAAAGATGCTAGGAAGTGTCAATGGCATCCCACTCCAGTACTCTTGCCTGGAAAATCCATGGATGTGGGCTGCAGTCCATGGGGTCGCTAAGAGTCAGACATGACTGAGCGATTTTACCTTCATGTTTCTCTTTCATGCATTGGAGAAGGAAATGGCAACCCACTCCAGTGTTCTTGCCTGGAGAATCCCAGGGACGGGGGAGCCTGGTGGGCTGCCATCTATGGGGTCGCACAGAGTCGGACACGACTGAAGCGACTTAGCAGCAGCAGCAGGAAGTGTTAACCCTCTGGATATACAGCTGTCCTGCAGTATCTCCAGGTGATTAATTCCGGGATGCCCAGGGGTACCAAAATGTATGGATTCTCAAGTTCTTTATATGAAATGACCTAGTATTGCATATAACCTAGGCACATCCTCCCATTTACTTTAAATTATCTCTAGATTACTTAACATGCCTAACACAATATAAACAAATGTAAATACTCACAGATACACATGAACGCTGTGCTTTGTCGCTCAGTTGTATCCGACTTTTTGCGACCCCATGGACTGTAGCACACCAGGCTCCTCTGTCCATGGGGATTCTCCAGGCAAGAATACTGGAGTGGGTTGCCATGCCCTCTTCCAGAGAATCTTCCTAACCCAGGTACTAGATTCTTTACCATCTGAGCCATGTGGTATAAATGCTATAAAATAGATGCTGGTGAGAGGCAAATTCAAATTTTGCTCTTTGGAACTTTCTGTATTTTTCTTTTTTATTAAATGGTTGGGTGTACAGAACTTGTGGATAGGGAGGCTGACTGTATGTCAAACATAGAGACCACAGAGTTTCCTGACAGAATGTAGTTTTGAGAGAAATAGCGGAGTCAAGAATGGCAAGAATGACCCCAAGAGATTTGGTCTAAGCAACTGGAAGGATGAAGTCACCATCCTGTGACCGGGAAGGCTAAAGGTGGAGCAGATTTTTGGGGAAAATGTTGAGCTTTAGAAATGTTAATCTTGAGGTGTCTGTTACATGTGAATGTAGAATATTCCCTTTTGTTCCCTAAGATTCTTTCTCTAGTCTTCTTTGCTTTGCTCCCTGCCCCAGGAAACTGATGTACGCTCATTTCATCAGTGGGATCCCTTTGCTCTTCAGCCTCTGATTATGTTTAGCTTATGAGGAGCACAGAGACTAGAGAGGAAAGAGACTGATCTATAAACTGGATCTATTTTATTGGCTTCCTCACAGTGAAGTTTTACTCAAGGTCTCTGTGTTCCCCGATGTTATTAATACTTCTAGTCTCCTGGTGGTCTCATCTACACAGTTCTCACCTTCCACTTTCTAGTAACAATCCCTTTCCCTCATCCTTCATAGTTGTGGTCTTAACAACTCTGCTGCTAATGACCTAGAGTCACTGCAGTATGTACTATGAGGCCCCTAGGCTATGCTCACACCTTTGTGAATGGTTATCTTGTCAATAAGCACTCCTCAAATGTCTAATTTTAGTGTGCCTGTTTCTGTTTCTTATTTGGACCCTGTATGATATAATATCCAAGTTGTGAAGAGTAAGAGGTTGATTATACAGGTCTGGAGTTCAGAAGAGAGGTCTGGCTTAGAGGTATAAGTTGGGAGTTCAGTTCAGTTCAGTCACTCAGTCATGTCCGACTCTTTGCAACCCCATGAACCGCAGCACGCCAGGCCTCCCTGTCAATCACCAACTCCCAGAGTCCACCCAAACCCAGGTCCATCGAGTTGATGATGCCATCCAACCATCTCATCCTCTGTCTTCCCCTTCTTCTCCTGCCCTCAATCTTTCCCAGCAACAGGGTCTTTTCAAACGCGTCAGCTCTCCGCATCAGGTGGACAAAGTATTGGCCTTTCAGCTTCAACATCAGCCCTTCCAATGAACACCCAGGACTGATCTCCTTTAGGATGGACTGGTTGGATCTCCTTGCAGTCCAGGGGACTCCCAAGAGTCTTCTCCAACGCCACAATTCAAAAGCATCAATTCTTTGGCACTCAACTTTCTTTATAGTCCAACTCTCATATCCATACATGACCACTGGAAAAACTATAGCCTTGACTAGATGGACCTTTGTTGGCAAAATAATGTCTCTGCTTTTTAATATGTTGTCTAGGTTGGTCATAACTTTCCTTCCAAGGAGTATGCATCTTTTAATTTCATGGCTGCAATCACCATCTGCAGTGATTTTGGAGCCCAGAAAAATAAAGTCAGCCACGGTTTCCACTGCTTCCCCATCTATTTCCCATGAAGTGATGGGACCAGATGCCATGATCTTCGTTTTCTGAATGTTGAGCTTTAAGCCAACTTTTTCACTCTTCTCTTTCACTTTCATCAAGAGGCTCTTTAGTTCTTCTTCACTTTCTGCCATAAGGGTGGTATCATCTGCATATCCAAGGTTATTGATATTTCTCCTGGCAATCTTGATACCAGCTTGTGTTTCCTCCAGCCCAGCATTTCTCATGATGTACTCTGCATATAAGTTAAATAAGCAGGGTGACAATATACAGCCTTGCTGTACTCCTTTTCCTATTTGGAACCAGTTGGTTGTTGGGAGTTAATAGCATATAAATAGTATTTAATGTCATGAATCTGAAAGAGATTATTAAGAGGATAAATATAAATAGAGAATAGAAAAAGACCAAGTACTGGATTTATTCTGGAAGGAAATAGGAACCTGTAAAGGAATCCAAGAAGAAGTAACCACTGAGGTTAAAGGAAAACTATTGAGTGTGGTATCGTATCCAAATGAAGAGAGCACAGGAAAGAGGGAGGGTGTGATCAGCTGTATCAAATGCTAATAGTCAAGTATTAACTCCAATATTTGGTCACCTGATCCGAAGAACTGACTCATTGAAAAAAACCCTGATGCTGGGGCAGATTGAAGGAAGGAGGAGAAGGGATGAGAGAGGACGAGATGGTTGGATGGCATCACCGACTCAAAGGACATGAGTTTGAGTAAACTCTGGAAGTCAGTGTTGGACAGGGAGGCCTGGCAAGCTGCAGCCCATGGAGTCACAAAGAGCTGGACACGACTGAGCGACTGAACTGAACTGAAGAATTACCAGGACAGAGAACTGGCCATTGGATTGAACAACAGGACAGAGATAAACACCAACTGAAGTAGTTTCAAGAGAGAATGGGTGGCGGGGATTGAACACAAAAGAGTTGCTCTTGTTGTTCAGTCACTCAGTCATGTCCAACTCTTTGTGACCTCATGGACTGCAGCATGCCAGGCTTCCCTGTCCTTCACCATCTCCCAGAGCTTGCTCAAACTCATGTCCATAGAGTCAGTGATGCCATCCAACCATCCTGTCCTCTGTCACCCCCTTCTCCTCCTGCCTTCAATCTTTCCCAGCATCAGGGTCTTTTCTAATGAGTTGGCTCTTCCCATCAGGTGGCCAAAGTTCTGGAGCTTCAGCTTCAGCATCAGTCCATCCAATGAATATTCAGGACTGATTTGCTTTAGGATGGATTGGTTTGATCTCCTTGCAGTCTAAGGGACTCTCAAGAGTCTTCTCCAACACCACAGTTCAAAAGCATCAATTCTTTGGCGCTCAGCCTTCTTTATGGTCCAACTCTCACATCTATACATGACTACTGGAAAAACCATAGCTTTGACTAGATGGACCTTTGTCAGCAAAGTAATGTCTCTGTTTTACACAAAAGAGTACAGATAACTGCTGCAATGGGATGTAAAGCAATGGGATGGTAGCTGATGACAGGGGCAGCTGCTACTGCTGCTGCTAAGTCGCTTCAGTCGTGTCCGACTCTGTGCGACCCCATAGATGGCAGCCCACCAGGCTCCCCCGTCCCTGGGATTCTCCAGGCAAGAACACTGGAGTGGGTTGCCATTTCCGTCTCCAATGCATGAAAGTGAAAAGTGAAAGTGAAGTCTCTCAGTCGTGGACTCTTCACAACCTCATGGACTGCAGCCCACCAGGCTCCTCCATCCATGGGATTTTCCAGGCAAGAGTACTGGAGTGGGGTGCCATCGCCTTCTCCAACAGGGGCAGAGTCAACATAAAAATAATGGAGAAGTATAAATACTTATTTTCTTGAGAATCTCTTCTAGACCCAAAACTTTAAGTATGACATGTATGTATACACTTTACTACAAGTGAAATTCCAGGGAATGAAAATAGAATGTGCCAAGGTCTGGATCAGAGGGAAATCATGGTGAATTGGGGGAACTGAGTGACTGCAATTAGCTCGTCCTGGCTGTAGGATGGAATCAGGCAGAGATGAGGCCCTTTGTGGGATAGTCTAAGAGGCACTGAGTCCTGTCGCAACCTGTGAATGAACATGTGAGTGGATCCTCCTTCAGTTGAGGCTTGAGTTCTCTGCAGCTTCAGCTGACACCCCGATTATTGCCTTGTGTAAGATTCTGAGGGAGGAGACCTCGCTAAACCATGCCCAGATTCATAATCTACAAAACTAGGAGATAATAAAGTTTAAATCACTTGATTGTAGAGTCACTAACAAATATAATATTTCAGAAAGTCACTCCAGGTGACATCAAGGACAGATTAAAGAGAGGAAAGACTGGAAGCAGTCACTCCAATAAGGAGACTATGTGCAGAAATGCAGGTGAGAAGTGACTGTTGCAGGTTATTTTACTCCCCTGACACCTTCTGGAATGACCTTTCTCCCTTCTACGTTTCCCTGATGCTGTCAGTCCTCAGAATATTGTGCTCACTTCTGGAGGCCAGCTTAATTTCCAGTCCTAGGCTTTCTGACCTGTTCTGCTACAATGAAGTCTTTTGTACTCACCTTTATCATAAGAAACATCCCATGGCCCCAAAAATTCTAGAAAAGAAGATTTCAATTTAATTTACTTGGCTGCTTAAAATTCAGCACGTACGTATGAAGTGCTGTACATCATTTGAAAGGTAGCAGATTATACAGTTTTCACCCATCAATATCATAGCATGAATAACTTTATTAAAATAACAGGAACAGGACCCTCAGAGAGCAGAACACAGAACAGATGGCTATTTTCACGCATGAAAGAAAAGCATACTTACTCCAGTTTCTAATGCCTGGCACATAGTCAATATTCAGTAAATATTGAATGAATTAACAAACTAGTACATAAGAGCTGGGAGGAGGAGACTCTTACATTCAGGAAAGAATATGAGAGCCCAGGAGGAGGTTGGGGGTATTAGTGGAAGGAGAAAGTGAGGCACTGAAAAGGAATCTAGGAGAAGGTACCAACTTCACAGTTTCATCTAGACCTATCCATACTTAACTGTTAAGAAAAAATGGAGACATCATGATAAAGCTGAAGATTAGCATATTGTTCAGAAGATCTGAAGCAGCGCTTTCTGTTGCAGAGAAAAAAATGGGCTATTTTGTTTCTTAAATATTCATGTGGTAGCTATAGATACAGTTTCTAGAGAAGTATCACTTGACTTTGTTAATATCAGGTAAAGGTCAATTGAAAGAGGCTTCCAGTGTGCTCTTTGATTGCAGGTAAAATTCTATAAATTTTATGATACACAGAATGAAAAGAAGTCCTTCTTATTTTCTTTCTGGTAGGTTTGGAGAGGTTTAGTGTAGGGTTGTGTTGAACTGTATCTAATATTATGCTGAATAGGCTGTGTTACAGGGACCAGAAGGGATTGTAGGATTATTGTGATTGAAAAAATTCAGCTAATAATGGAATATACTAAGCAACAATGCCAAAAGGATTAAATATTTCTTGTTTCCCATTTGTAATTATATAATTGTCATTTCTGTTTAATTTTGGAATGCTCATGGCATGATTTAATTATGAGTTCAATTTCATTATCATATACTGAGGATAGAGATTAAGGACTTAGTATTTTCTCCAAATTTTATTATTTTTCATTGGATTTTTCACTTAAATGTGCAAAATAGTGATATGATTTATTTTAACCTTAAGAGTAAGCAAATGGATGGAGCATCATATTGATGATATTAGAAGTTAATGTGTTTTTGTCCTGTTTCTAAATAAAAAGGAGAGGTTAAATGTACTGGGATCACACTTTGTAATGGAAAAAGTTTTTACAGCGTGCCCTGTATTTCGAATGTAGCTTTTAGTAATTTATGCTTGGGGAAACAAATGAATATGTTAAAATTCCACTCTTGACACCACATGCAGTAGTTACTAGTGAAGTCAACATATTGCTTGACTGTCTTCATTATTACTTTATGACTACTTGTGTTTAACTAATAGCTTTTTTGGTTTTATCCTTCCAATGTACTGAAACTTCCAAAATACTCAATACAGCTGTTCCATGTAATGACGCAGCCTCATTAGTTTGATGCATTTGAGCATACATACTAATAAGGACAGTCACAAGGAAAAAATACTTCATTTTGTTCTTCCCTGGTGTTCTTTTTTGAAATAAGAACATTTGCCGCTAGTGGATGTTGCAGCTCAAATGTAACCAAAGGAAAAATCTCAGGAAAAAGCACAGATGGTCTCATTGGACTCTGGAGGAACTACTTTCTGTATCAGTGGCAATTTCTCCCTGGCGTATCTACCTAACTGTTTGCACAGCATAAAAATTAATTTTTCAGGTAACACTTCCATAGCTATAATTAACATCAAGGCTGTAATTTCCTGGAGTGGGTAGATAAAGAGTTGCTTGGCTAAATATAGATCTGCCTAACAGTCTCTAGATAACCTTGTGGTCCCTTTCTATTGAGATTTTTCTTGAAATGCATGGCTGCATGCATGTGCATGCATTGTTCATATGTATTCCTGCTTCAGACATTGTCATGCATCATGGATTGCACCATGGGGGTCCACCCTTTTCTGAGGAGGAGGAGGAAGTATGTTCTTCTCAGACAAATCCTAAATTGGATTTTCTGGACCATAACTGACACTGATGGTTTTGTCTGTAATAGACTGGAAAAACAGTTTTATTTTTCCACTGTGAAATCTGATATTTGTTAGAAAGCTATGTCAATATAAAAGTAGAGATCCACGCTATTGTATTTGAAATTTAATGTCTATTCAATTTCACTGAAATATTTTGAGAAAGAAGGTTCCTATGTATATATACAACATCTAGGAAGAGAAAAATTTGAAGCTGCCAAACTTCAAATTGCAGTTGCAGCCAAACACCAATCTTTAGATATACATATATATTTTAATTGAAGTGTAGTTGACTTACAATATGTTATTTGTTTAAGGTGTACAACATAGTCATGCATATTTTTAAAGATTGTGTACCATCCATACAAAGATTCTGTATCTTTTCTTTAGTTAAAGTATAGTTGATTTACAATATTGTGTCAGTTGCAGGTATATGCAAAGTGACTCAGTTACATATATATAGATATTCAGATTCATTTCCACAATAGATTATTATAACTTTATTATGATGGATTATTATTATGGTTCCCTTTGCTATATAGTAAGTCCTTATTGTCTTATCTATTTTATATATGGTACTGTGTATCTGTTAATCCTAAACTTCTAACTTATCCTTTCCTTCCTCCTTCCCTCTTTGGTAAACCACAAATTTCTGTCTGTGGATGTTTATGGGTCTATTTCTGTTTTGTAAATAAGTTCATTTGTACAATTTTTTTTAGATTACACGTATGAGTGATAGAATATTTATCTTTCTCTGTCATTTAGTATGCCAATCATCCATGTTGCTGCAAATGGCAGTATTTCATTCCTTTTAATGGCTGAGTAATATTCAAGTGTGTATATGTATATGTACCATTTCTTTGGGGCTTCCCTAGTGGCTCAGAGGGTAAAGCGCCTGCCTGCAATGCAGGAGACCTGGGTTCGATCCCTGGGTTGGGAAGATCCCCTAGAGAAGGAAATGGCAACCCACTCCAGTACTCTTGCCTGGCAAATCCCATGGACAGAGAAGCCTGGTAGGCTACAGTCCATGGGGTCACAAAGAATCAGACATGACTGAGCAACTTCACTTTCACCTTTCACCATTTCTTTATCCATTCATCTTTTGATGAACCCTTACTTTGCTTCAGTGTCTTCATTATTATAAATAGTGCTGCAGTGAACATTGGGGTGCATATATCTTTTTGAATTAGAGTTTTTGTCTTTTATGAATATATGTCCAAGAGTGGGATTGCTAGATCATATGATAACTGTATTTTTAGTTTTTAAGAAACCACCATACTATTTTCCTTTGTCATTCTTTGGCATTATCTGTATACAGGTCAGGAAGCAAGAGTTAGAACTGGACATGGAACAACAGACTGGTTCCAAATCAGGAAAGGAGTATGTCAAGGCTGTATATTGTCACCCTGCTTATTTAACTTACATACAGAGTACATCATGAAGAATGCTGGGCTGGATGAAGCACAAGCTGGAATCAAGATTGTTGGGAGAAATAGCAATAACCTCAGATATGCAGATGACACCACCCTTATGGCAGAAAGTGAAGAGGAACTCAAAAGCCTCTTGATGAAAGTGAAAGAGGAGAGTGGAAAAGTTGGCTTAAAGCTTAGCATACAGAAAAATAAGACCATGGCATCCGGTCCCATCACTTCATGGCAAATAGATGGGGAAACAGTGGAAACAGCAGCTGACTTTATTTTCTTGGGCTCCAAAATCACTGCAGATGGTGATTGCAGCCATGAAATTAAAAGATGCTTGTTCTAGGGAAGTAGAATTATGACCAACCTAGACAGCATATTAAAAAGCAGACACATTACTTTGCCAACAAAGGTACATCTAGTGAAGGCTATGGTTTTTCCAGTAGTCATGTATGGATGTTAGAGTTGGACTATAAAGAGAGCTGAGTGCCAAAGAATTGATGCTTTTGAACTGTGGTGTTGGAGAAGACTCTTGAGAGTCCTTTGGACTGCAAGGAGATCCAACCAGACCATCCTAAAGGAGATCAGTCCTGGGTGTTCAATGGAAGGACTGATGTTGAAGCTGAAATGCCAAATATTTTGTCCACCTGATGTGGAGAGCTGACTCATTTGAAAAGACCCTGATGCTGGGAAGGATTGAGGGCAGGAGGAGAAGGGGACGACAGAAGAAGAGATGGCTGGATGGCATTACCAACTCAATGGACGTGGGTTTGGGTGGACTCCGGGAGTTGGTGATGGACAGGGAGGCCTGGCGTGTTGTAGTTCATGGGGTCGCAAGGAGTCAGACATGACTGGGAGACTGATGTGAACGGAACTGAAGGCATATATATGAAATCTGGAGGGATGGTACTGATGAGCCTATTTGTAGAGCAGCAGTGGAGACACAGACATTGAGAACAGATTTATGGACATGGGGTCGGGAGGGGAGGAAGGAGAGGGTAGGATGTATGGAAAGAGTAACATGGAAACATACATTACCATACGCAAAATAGATAGCCAATGGGATTTTGCTCTATGACTCATGGATCTCAAACAGGGCTCAGTAACAACCTAGAGGGGTGGGATGAGGAGTGAGGTGGGAGGGATGTTCAAATGGGAGGTGACTTGGGTAACCTTTGGCTGATTCATGTTAATGTTTTGTAGAAAACAACACAATACTGTAAAGCAATTATCCTTTAATTAAAAATAATAATAAAAATAACAATAACAAGAAAAAAACCTAAAAAAATTACTACATCTCCATATTGTATGCAAATGGCTGAGAAAAGAAGAGAAGTGAAAGGCAAGGGAGCAAAGGAAAGACATACTCATCTGAATGCAGAATTCCAAAGAATGGCGAGATAAGAAAGCCTTCCTAAGTGAACAAGGCAAAGAAATAGAGGAAAAAAATAGAATGGGAAAGACTAGAGACCTCGTCAAGAAAATCAAGGGAACATTTCATGTAAAGATGGGCACAATAAAGGACAAAAATGGTATGGACCTGACAGAAGTAGAAGATATTAAGAGGAGGTGCTAAGAATACATAGAACTATACAACAAAGATCTTTTTGACTCAGATATCCATGATGGTGTGATCTGTCATCTAGAGCAACACATCTTGGAGTGTGAAGTCAAGTGGACCTTAGGAAGCATCACTATGAACAAAGCTAATGGAGGTGATGTAATTCCAGCTGAGCTATTTTAAATCCTAAAAGATGATGCTGTTAAAGTGCTGCATTCAATATGCCAGTAAATTTGAAAAACTCAGCAGTGGCCACAGGACTGGAAAAGGTCAGTTTTCATTCCAGTCCCAATATAAGGGCAATGTCAGAGAATGTTTAAAATTGCACAAGAGCACTCATTTCACATGCTAGCAAAGTAATGCTCAAAATTCTCCTTGCCAGGCTTCAACAGTTCATGAACCAAGAACTTCTAGATGTACAAGGTGGATTTACAAAAGGCAGAGAAACCAGAGATCAAATTGCCAACATCCTTTGAATCATAGAAAAAGCAAAAGAATTCCATAAAAAATCTACTTCTGCTTCATTGACTATGCTGAAGCCTTTGACTGTGTCGATCACAACAAACTGTAGAAAATTCTTCAAGAGATGAGAATACCAGAACACCTCACCTGCCTCCTGTGAAACATGTATGCAGGTCAAGCAGCAACAGTTAGTCCATGGAAAAGAGGACTGCTTCCTAATTGCGAAAGGAGTATATCAAGACTGAATATTGTCACCCTGCTATTTAACTTATATTCAGAGTACATCACACAAAATGTTGGACTGGATGAAACACAAGCTGGAATCAAGATTGCAGGGAGAAATATCAATAACATCAGATATGCAGATGACACCACTCTTATGGTAGAAAGCAAAGAGGAACTAAATATCTTCTTGATGAAAATGAAAGAGGAGAGTGAAAAAGCTGGCTTAAACTCAACTTTCAAAAAACAAAGATCATGGCATCCAGTCCCATCACTTCATGGCAAATAGATGGGGAAGCAATGGAAATAGTGACAGACTTAATTTTCTTGGGCTCCAAAATCACTGCAGATAGTGACTGCAACCATGAAATTAAGATGCGTTCTCCTTGGAAGAAAAGCTCTGACAAACTTAGACAACATATGAAAACGCAGAGACATTACTTTGATGACAAAAGTCCATCTAGTCAAAGCTATGGTTTTTCCAGTAGTCATGTATGAATCTGAGAGTTGAACCATAAAGAAGGTTGAATGCCAAAAAAATTGATGCTTTTGAACTGTGGTGTTGGAGAAGTCTCGAGGACAGCAAGGAGATCAAACCAGTTAATCCTAAAGGAAATCAGTCCTGAATATTCATTGGAAGGACTGCTGCTAAAACTGAAACTCCAATACTTTGGCCACCTGATGCAAAGAGCTGACTCATTAGAAAAGACCCTGATGCTGGGAAAGAGTGAAGGCAGGAGGAGGAGGGCATCCCCTCCTTCTGAGGATGAGATGATTGGATGGCATCAGTGACTCAATGGCTATGAGTTTGAACAAGCTCCAGGAAATGGTGAAGGATAACGAAGCATGGCGTGCTGCAGTTCATGGAGTCACAGAGTTGGATACAACTGTGCAACTGAACAACAATGACCACATACTGTATAATTAATTTAAAAATCATGCTGCTATAGCCTCAGTAGTGTTTAGGTTTTTCTGCCCAAGCTGACTCTGATTGTTTTATCAATTAGAGTAACTATCATTTCTGAGCAAATCCCAATTGATGGGATGTAGTTTCTTGTCTAAACTCTGTTTTTACAAAGGACAATTCTACTCCCCCAAATTAAAGGTGATTATTTTATTTCTTAGATGACCCCATTGAAAATGTTGCTGCCTAATTTCATGATTCATTAGTTTCAAGCTTGCATTTTTCCAAGTAACAAGTCCAAGACACCATTATTCCTCTATAGACCATTGTCATACAATATTGAGATTATATTTTGAGATATATGTGTATTTGTGTGTGTATATATATATAATTTGATAAGTGTCTCCTGAAGGCCTCTGTGCATAATTTATATTGGAGAAGTAAATGGCAACCCACTCCAGTGTTCTTGCCTGGAGAATCCCAGGGATGGGGGTTGCACAGAGTTGGACGTGACTGAAGTGACGCAGCAGCAGCAGCAGCAGTTCATTTCAGTTCAGTTGCTCAGTCGCGTCTGACTCGTTGAGACCCCATGGACTGCAGCACATCAGGCCTCCCTGTCCATCACTAACTCCCAGAGTTTACTCAAACTCATGTCCATTCAGTCAGTGATGCCATCCAACCAACTCATCCTCTCTTGTCCCCTTCTCCTCCCTCCTTCAATCTTTTCCAGCATCAGGGTCTTTTCCAATGAGTCAGCTCTTCGCATCAGGGGGCCAAAGTATTGGAGTTCAGCATCAGTCCTCCCAATGAATATTCAGAAGTGATTTCATTTAGAATGGACTGGTTGGATCTCCTTGCAGTCCAAGGGACTCTCAAGAGTCTTCACCAACACCACAGTTCAAAAGCATCAATTCTTCATTGCTCAGCTTTCTGTATGTAGAGGGCCAGAATACATCAAAGCTTTTGTTCCAAATTCCTAGATGGAACTTTGATGACTTAGGCTTGGGCAAACGGATAGCTCCTTCTGCTCATTTTATTGACAATAGGCAGAGCAAGATACTAGCTCAATAAAAAGAGAGAAGAGACAGTGTAATCTGCCTTCCCAGGATTTTTATGGAGGCAGCAGTTCTGGCCAGCAGTTTCAGAGTATCTTACCTCACGTATGTGGGAGAAAGTTACAAGGGAGGAAAGGAGAGGAGAATGGCTGGAATTTCTCCCAGAAGGATAACATCTAACCTTATTTCTATTTTTCAGTCTATTACAATCAAGAATAGATAAGAAAAATCGTCTGCCACTTTTCTGGTCTTTAATTTCCTTATCAGAGTGAATACTCCATCCATTAGCATAATGGACAAAAAATATTCTTGGTTTTGAGTAGTACTCTATTTCCTTTGAAATAGATTGAAATGAAATAGCCTTAGAGTCAGGTAGTGGAAGCAGAGTGGAACAAAATTTCATTCCAACTGTGGACATGATATATTATTAAAATTTTAAAATGAATATAGCCTAAAATTGTTATGCTCTTATCAGGTGCTATTGATCTTTGGTACTTTGATGATCCTTTTATTTCTGAGCAGAAAAGTAATTACTCTTCGAAAAGAATCTCGGTCCTACCCAGTAGGTATCCCCTTGTTTATATCCATGTGCAGATGGAGTGGCTTTCTCTTCAAGCATATGTTCTTGTCAGACTCGTCAACTTTCACAAGAAAATGTCAATCCAGCCTCTGTGTTGAGGGGCTGTTAAAACATATGGCTTTGCACTTAACCGGAAAAACAGAATAGGTGCATTCCAGGTACTTGTCAGGGAATATAATCTTCAACTCACCACCATTCAGCACTTATCAGAAGCTCAGCTGAGAGAAACAGTATTTTTTAAAGATTGTCTGAAAGACATGCAGTCTGTCCATTCACTCAGCTACTCTTAAATCTACCCTATCTAAGCCAGACAAGCATAAATTTTGGAAAACTATTTTGGCCCTCATGGGAAGGTTTTTACTAAATTGCAGAGTGGCATATTGCCATAAACTTAAACTGAGTGAAGACAGAAGGGACAGATCTTTGAGACCCATGGTTTTACTGTGAGGCAGTGTTAATAATTCTTCCCTACCTTACACAATTAGCTTTCTCTTCATGAGGGTCCACAGGAAAATTCTCTCTCATGTCAGTATCAGCCCATAGATGTTTTTTCCTTCACAACTTGTTTGTGTATAAGCACTTAAACTCTGAATCATCAGCACTTATATAAACACACACACTGATTGTGATTCTGCCTCTTGAATTGTTAGCAAGTATAAAGCTAAGGTTGTGACTCTTCTGGAAAGTGAAAAGTAAGTGAAGTTGCTCAGTCGTGACTGACTCTTTGTGACCCCATGGACTGTAGCCTACCAGGCTTCTCTGTTCTTGCCTGGATTTTCCAGGCAAGAATACTGGAGTGGGCTGTCATTTCCTTTTCCAGGAGATCTTCCTGACCCAGGGATTGAACCCAGGTCTCTCGCATTATAGGCAAACGCTTTACCGTCTGAGCCACCAGGGAAGTAGGTTGTGACTCTTCTGGAAAGCATACAGGAAATTCCAAACATATATTTTGAGGCCTAATTTCATGTCTGGCTTCAATCTATTTGATGTTATGGAATTTACTCTTCGTTCATTTTAAGATGGGGAAGGGCAAGGAATCTTCAAAGAACTGATTGGCGGAGTATGGAAGTCAGTAGTTCCCGGATGTAGAAGAGACATCCACTTGTAGAGAGCAATGCATTGGTCCACAGGTATATTCATGCACAGATAACACCTCATAGAAACCCAGGTCATATTATTATATCTCACTGATGTGTCGCTGTCTCTCTGGCACTCAAACATTCTGCCTCCGATGACCCACTTTTTGTTTCTTCTGGTTCTTTATGAGGAGAGAGACCTGGAGAATTGGAAGTATTTGGCAAAGGGGTAGGTGAGGAGAAGATGGTGTCTAGAGATGTTAAGAAGATAAAATCCATGGGAGTTATGTTGCTTTCAGAGTTCCATTCAGCAATTGTTTGATAGAAACATCGGAGTCTGAAGCTAAGCACCCAGACAAAATATTGGCACTCAGCCACGGAGTGAATGTATGTGCCGGGTCGTTAGTCACACAAATGCCTCTTTCACAGCTTGTGTCAAGATCCGTCACTGATTTTGGCAGCGGCAGGTAAGTCACTCTTTCGGGGACATAACTGCATGATACAGAAATTATAAACATTAGTTTCCACTAAATGTTAGAGGACCTTTTGCTTTTCTAAAGTAACACTTAAAGCATTCTTTTTCAAACTCAGGTCTGTGGAAGAGGATACTCATTTTCTTTCCTTAGCCTTTGATATAGCAGAATGTGATGTGAGGAAAATGCAGGCAGCTTTTCATGAAGCTAAAGTTATTTCATTTAACAGTCTGTGTTAAGTTCTGGGATTGTGTGCTTCCTATTTTGAGATGTTCATGCATTGTTTCTTTTATGATACTGTGATAATAGATGTTTCAAAGTGCCTCCTATTGTTAAATAATAATAATAATGACCTAAGTGTGTCTCTAGGGTTGGCAAGTATGGTAGCTCAGGTTGTTTACTGCATAAAGCAGTAAAATTATGTGTGAATTATATGTTTGGTGATTATCCAAATTCTGGAAACCAGAAATTATGTACCAGATATACTCTTTTTTTTCCTCATAGTTCGAAAGTTTAGCTATCATTTCCCACTAAACATTGCCACTTCATAAATGATTCTTGTGAAAACATTGTGAAGATGAGAAGGCAATTACCCACAGCTTTGTCAAACAATATGGAACAGAGTAATATGCTTCACTGATGTGAGGAATATAACAGCTGGAACCCTTTAAAAGACAGCTTCTGTAACTCAGGACCTCGAAGCTTCCAGTTGTCAATAGCAACGCTTCTTTCTCCATTGTTGATTGGCACTGAAAGCACTTGCCAGCTCCTTAAATTTATTTGATTCACTGCAGCAGAGTGAAAGGCAGAAGGGTTTGTGCGCAGTGTCTGCTGCCCTACTGTGTGTACAGGAAACAAGGGAAAATTATTTTCTCCTAGGTTTCTAGTCATCTTTTTATAAAGGCATGTATTCTTTGATAGATGACCTTTGGGCACATGCCTGCTGTTACACACACAATCTGTGTCAAGTCTGCCTCTCCTGAGCCCTGAGGGCAGACATGTACAACTGAAATGAACGGGATCAGACTTACCGAAGGGTGAGGACAAGCTGTTATTATACAGTAAGCACACTGGATATAAAATGAGTGCTTCATCAATTTTAGAAATTAGATCCCAGGTCATACAAACACCACAACTATATGTCATGGCGTGATTACTTACTACTAGGATAAGGAAACATGCTTTTCAGTGTCACTGAAGTTTGTGTAGAACTCCTAATCCTAACTCAATGCACTACACTGAAAAGCTGAATAAACACGTCTCACCCAGGGAAGGGTTTTGCAAGATTGAATGACTACAGGTGATATTTTAAGCAAAATGATCTTTCATCCTCTTTCTATTGGAAAAGTGAAAATGTACCCAATGTGGGTAAAATATGCTGTAGAATTAGTCATCCTTATAGAATTCAGTTTCCCTGTCATATTTCTATAGGAGATTATTTTCAGAATATAGTAAAAATTTTCTGTATGATTCCTATATTCCTGGATTTGTGAATAATGTTTAATGTGTGAGAATAAAAAGTTACCTGTAGCAATTAATCTTGCTAAGAAAGTCACTTTAATAAGGCATAAAGGTTTGGCTTTCCCTTCTGTAAGAACATCACATGGTAAGCTGCTTCTTTACCATGTGCAGTTGGGTTTCAAAACAAAGTAAGTATTTTACAAATGTGCACCTTAACAATGATTTTGGGAAAAAAAATTTAGATATGGATGAAATAAAAGTCTAATCTTGTTTGAAATGTCAGTCATGATTTCAATAGTTTATTTTTTCCTTGAAAATTTAAGCATTTGATAATACAAATATCACTATCCTATTAAAACTTTCAGGAAACAGATATAAAATAAAAATAAAAATTAAATTCTATTAGCTTTTGTAACAATACATGTCTTTTTCCATGTGCCCCTTCTCTTTCTTTTCGTCCATTTCTTCACTTTACATCCTTACTACCTATGACCTTTAACTTCTCTCTCCTATTTGAGTATTTTTTTCTTCCAGTTGCTCAGATCTCTTATTGTAAAGTCTGCCTTCTTCTCCTGTGTAGTAGTACTGATTGTGAGGGAGTGTGTTGCTAAGATGAAATGTCTATATCTGGAAACTTTTGAGACTGCCTTTTAAGGAAATTTAAAAAATTAATGGTACCTGGAAGCAAAGAGCTAGTTGTGATTTCCTCATTGGGACCTTTCTAAAATGATGATATCACTTTCTATCAAGGGAAATCTTGATAGAAAACCCATCCATAGAATCCAAATAATTTCCAAACAAATAAGATAATACTGATCTCAAACAAAGTAAAATTAAAATGAATCATAAACCTTTCCTCTTTCCATGAATGGAAACAAGAGATTGTGCTATCATCCTTGGCAATTCTTTTATCAATACTAATGCTTTTTGCTTTGCTTTCTTTTACTTTTGCAATAACATCTGGATTTGATTTCCTCTAGAGTATTTTAGAATCTTATAGACCAGTAAAATAGGCATCATATCAATTTTTTTAGTGGGCTGAGAAGTTGAAATTTATAGTTTTATTTCATGAGTGGTATCAGTCTAGCCTCCTGTAGTGTTTATTCCCTCATCTCCATTTGAGCTTATTATTTTATTCTGCTTATTTATTTAATAGGCTCTCAAAAAATAGTGGTCTGTTCTGGAAAGCTTAAATGAGAAGCTTTTAGAACTGACCAGTTCAAAATGAAAAGAAAAAAAGAAATAATATCTCAACATGACAAAATAGAATAACTTTTTGAATTAACTACAGTATGTTAAACGTAGACTACAGTGGTAAACATTACTTTAGATCACAATAACAAATATTTTCCTTTAAATAAGTTGCTAAAAGGCAAAGTTAGCACAGTCTGATCAATAGTGCTTTTTTAAAATAAGAACTTGCTTTATAGATGGGTAAATATGTTTTCTCCTCAGCACTCTTCAATACTAATAATTTTTCCTTCTCTTTTCTGTTGTGGTTGAGTACAATAGCCAATAGCAAAACCATTATTTTTTTTTCTTGCCTTAAAACTTGCTTACCTGGGTTAACATACTAACATCAATCATGATGATGCTCAGAAGGGAATAAATAGCTATAAACTCTCCCACATTTTACTCCTTATTTCAGCATAGAAAATGTGAGCTCATTCCTTACTGTGTTTTAAAGAGTTATGACCTGGTTTATAAAGGAACCTGTGGGTGAGATTTTAATATTCATAGCCTTAGATATTCTCTAGTTCTAATATAGTTAATTACTATTCAGTATTATTTTATCACAGTGTCTTTTGAAGTGGGATCCATGAACAACTAGAACCCTTTAAACCTCCTATGCAATGGTTTAAAATGCAGGGATCAGCCAATATATTTAAAATTTTTTTTTTAATTTATTTTTTTATTGAGTTACAGTTGATTTTCAATACTGTATGTTTCAGGTGTCAAGTGATTCAGTCATGAATATATGTGTATTTTCTTTTTCAGATTCTTTCTCCTTATAGTTTATTATAAAACATTGGATGCATTTTTCCCAATGCTGTACTGTAGGTCCTTGTTGGTTATCTATTTTATACATAATAGTGTGTATCTATTAATCACAACATCCTAATTCATCCCTGCCCCCCTTTTCCCTTTGGTAGCTATAAGTTTGTTTTATGTGTCTGGGGTCTTTTTATGTTTTGCTGTTGCTGCTGCTAAGTCGCTTCAGTTGTGTCCGACTCTGTGCGACCCCATAGACGGCAGCCCACCAGGCTCCGCAGTCCCCAGGACTCTCCAGGCACAACACTGGAATGGATTGCCATTTCCTTCTCCAATGCATGAAAGTGAAAGTGAAGTCACTTAGTCGTATGCGACTCTTAGCGACCCCATGAACTGCAGCCTATCAGGCTCCTCTGTCCATGGGATTTTCCAGGCAAGAGTACTAGAGTGCGGTGCCATTGCTAAGCTCATTCATATAATTTTTGTTTTAGATTCCACATATAAACAATATCATATGATATTTGAATGGCTAACTTTACTTAGTGTGATAAAGTCCCAAGTCAAGATGGACAAAGAGGTGGGTAGTGATAGATTTCAATCTCACTGCAGCCAGTTGATTGGTTGCCTTTAATGAAATGTGTTCTCCCATAGTTCATTGAAGAGAATCTATTTATTTTTGAATAGTTTTGTGCAGTCTTTAATATTAATAGTATCACATTTTTCTCATTTAAATGAATCTTGGAACTTTCAGGCAGTCAGTAGGAGAGTGGTTGTCATTAAGTATCTACTGTTGAAATGTACTGTGTATTTCTAATAAATACTACTGAGCACAATGCTAATAATATAAACCAAGGAAAAAAAAGTAGGAACCTAAAGTTAAACTGAAACCAAGCACTTATTTAAATAACCACTCATTTAAATAACTTTTTTCTTTTTCTGAACTTAAAAAATAATTATTTATATCATGGGCAATAAAGGTATATATATGGGAGTGAATTCCAATATGCTGAAGATGGGAGATTAGAGATCAAAGGGCAGAGAGAGCCAGTCAGGGCAGAGACTGAATTTCTTTCCAAATCAAGTCCTATGCTATTATTTGAATTAAAGAAGGATTTACATAACAAATTGTAAACATTAATTGCAAACATAGTGACATTTGACTGTAGTTTGCAAGCAATTTATGTGACATTTAGCAGTGCTGTATAGTTTATATCATTTTATACTTACAGATTATGTTCCTTGAGTATGTATCTAAAATATTAGATGTAAGTTTAACCCAATTTCACATTTAAATAATTTTATAACATGTTTTGAAGAGTTTTATTTCATTTTTGACTGGTGGTTTTGCTTATATCCTGTTTCCCACCTTCTTCTCCTAGTACATTGATTGTGAAGTAGTTGCATAGCAATATCACTGTAATGTCTATGCATTTTTCATCCATCATTCCACAAACATTTGTCGAGAACTTGCAATGGGCCATGCACTTTATAAACCTTGGGCATATAGCTGTGAAAACATGAGAGAAATTTCTTGTGTGCTTTATATTCTATCAAAAGAGACAGCATACATATAAAAAGTAATGCTAAGTGATCAGTGTTATACAGAAAAAAAGGAAACAAATAAAGGGTGATAGGGTGTGCTTTTCCTGTCAAGGGGCAGGAGATCTTTAAACAAAATCCCAGGAGCTGAGGGACAATCTAAGCTGTGAATGAAGGATTAGAAGCAAGCTCAGGATAAAATGTGCTGGTTTCTATTGGGAAGGCAGCACCAAAGTTCTAAGTCATTAATTCAATTCTAAGATAAATCAGCTTTTCAAAAGAATGTTTCATAGCTTCTTTTTACTTGATTGAAACAACTGCAGTACTGTAAGCTAGAAACATATTTTTCATTGAAAAAATTCTTCATTTACGCTTTAGGCAATTTCAGGTTGACTTTCTAAAATGAACTAAGATTTAATTTTATCACAACTGTAGAAAGTCTGTTAAATTTTGCAACTCATTTAGATTTATGAAGAGAAAGCCATATAATGAATTCTGATATGATTTTAGCTAAATATGGAAGTCAGTTTCTTAAGAAATAATGATGTGTTGCATTACTTACCTGGGCTCACTAAAAGTCGGCCTCGTTTCTTTAAGAACATGCACGCATGTGTGCTCAGTACTTCAGTCATGTCTGACTCTTTGCGACCCTACAGACTGTAGCCTGCCAGGCTCCTCTGTCCATGGGATTCTCCAGGCAGGAATACTAGAGTGGGTTGCCATTTCTTCTACTCCAGGGTATCTTCCTGACCCAGGGATCAAACCCAAATCTCCTGCATCTCCTGCATTGGAGGTAGGTTCTTTACCCACTGAGCCACCTGGGAAGCCCATTTCAAGACAAGTAATGCCCTTTATAGGATGTCTTCTATAGTAAATCTCTCATATTCAACCTCTGCTTAATCATTGCTAGGACTTCCTGGGTGGCACAGTGGTAAAGAACCTGCCTGCCAAGGCAGGAGACATGAGATATAGGTTTGATCCTTAGGTTGAGAAGATCCCCTGGAGGAGCAAATGGCAACCCATTCCAGTATTCTTGCCTGCAAAATCCCATGGACAGAAGAGTCTGGTGGGGAGAAAGCAAAGTTGTTGTTTCTATGAAAACAAGTTCAGTCCTTGGGAACATACCATGGATGAAAATTTTATTTTAAAAAATATTGCCAATTTAGATGAAGGGAAACAATTGTAAAAACATTAAAAATGTTGCCAAACTGCTTGAAGATGTACATTCATTGCCTCCTAAATGTCCCTTTTTAATTCTTTAAAGAAGCTGAAACTAGAAATTTTAGAAGATAAATTATGAACATGATTTATGCAAGAAAAATAAGATTGCAATCATTGGAGTCTTTCAAAGAAAGGATTTTGGCATCACATCAAAAGACAGGAAATTAAGACTACCCTTACACATTTTATTTATTTTTTTTAATTTTATTTTATTTTTAAACTTTACAATATTGTATTGGTTTTGTCAAATATCAAAATGAATCCACCACAGGTATACATTAAATTAAAATGTTTATAATATATATTTGGAGTTTTTAAAACTGGGATTCAGTTAATTTGACAGGAGGGCAGAATAGATGTTGGGTAAAGAACTAGGAAATCTGTTCTTAATAGTAGTGTTTTCTTTTGGTAAATATTGAGCTTCTCAGCTTCAGTAGCTAGCAGCAAGAAGCTCTGGGACAGGAAGCATTCCGATTATGTTCTCCTAAAAACAAATGGCCGAATTCTAGCACAACTGTCTTTGATGCTTGCTTTTTAGAATGACAGGCATGGGATCTGAGTCTTAATTGCCTTTAGATTTTATGACTGATTTTTACTGCATCAAAAGTTTGACCAGGCAAAGTGCATTTCAGTGGATAGTTTTACTCCCTTTTAAAAGAAACTGAAAAGTCTAGCTGAAACTCCTATCAACTGAGTTGGGATCATGGTGTTCATTTTGGATGAAGCAGTGTGCTCCTTCATTTGGTCAGCTCCATTTGACATTTCTGGGTTAGGTACCACCCTTAAAAGTTACACAATGAGTTTTAATTAAACAGTCCTGCTTGCCTTTGATAAAAGTGATTAAAGTAGTGATAAGAATGATCACTAGTTAGAATCCTATTTAACAAATACTTCCCGTTTATCTAATCTCTAAGGAGAATTTAGGTTATTTGTCTAGTGAAATCCATTTGATAGCAGGATTTTTTATAGCCATTCTGTAATCAATCAGGTACTCCTAATACAATGAATGAGTTGAAAAATAATAATGCTACAAAATGCTAATACCTGTATGGTGCCCATTACTTCCAGCAATGGTGATAGTGTTGTATTTACTCACTCGGTCTTCTTTGCCACTTTAAGAGGTGGATACCATTGTTATCACCATTTTTTTCAGATGGGAGAATTGAGGCACATAAAGATTAAGTAATTTATCCAAGATGACACAGCTGGCAAATAGTAGAACTGGGATTATTAACATCACAGTTTAATAAGTTACATGTAATGATATGTGGAGCTAGAAAAAGTCTCAAAATAGTTTGATTTAAAAATGACTGCCATCTTATTAAGAAATTATGTAAATAAATATCGCTGATACCTTCTTTATTAAACTTACTAAATATCATTCACCATGGGTAAGGAAACATGTGAATAGGCTTTGAAAATGTCTTTGCTACCCCATGGACTGTAGAGTCCATGGAATTCTCCCGGCCAGAATACTGGCATGGGTAGCCTTTCCCTTCTCCAGGGGATCTTCCTGATCCAGGGATCGAACCCATGTCTCCTGCATTGTAGGTAGATTCTTCACCAGCTGAGCCCCAAGGGAAGCCCGAGAATACTGGAGTAGGTAGCCTATCCTTTCTCCAGTGGATCTTCCTGACCCAGGATTTGAACCAGGCTCTCATGCATTGTCGGTGGATTCTTTACTAAAAGCGTAAAAGCGTCTGCCTACAATGCCAGAGACCCGGGTTTGATCCCTGGATCGGGAGGATCCTCTGGAGGAGGAAATGGCAAGCCACTCCAGTACTCTTGCCTGGACAATACCATGGACAGAGGAGCCTACAGTCCATGGGATCGCAAATAGTCGGGCACGACTGAACAACTTCACTTTCACTTCACTTTCTTTACCAACTGAGCTATCAGGGAAGTGACCTGATGTGAAAGTCGCTCAGTCATGTCCGACTCTTAGACTATACAGTCCATGGAATTCTCCAGGCCAGAATACTGGAGTGGGTAGCCTTTCCCTTCTCCAGGAGATCTTCCCAACCCAGGGATTGAACCCAGCTCTGGGCAGATTCTTTACCAGCTGAGCCACATGGGAAGCCCTTAGTTTTTAGAATATGCTTTAGTTTTTATTAAATATTTCAGTGATGATCAACTGATGGGTGGAGTTGGTATCAAATGGTCTGGAGGTCTTTTCAGCTATAAGTCTTTTTGCTGTTTCCTCATGTCCTTTCATATGCTTTCCCCCTCACATGTAGACCTTATTACAGTAGTGAATCAAATGCTGTTGGTGGTGTCTTGTATCCCTCAGGTGTCTTTTAGCTGAGAAAGGTTGAAAGCTACTGAGATGTATTGTTCTGTTATTTTCCTAAATAATCTTTTGATGACTATTCATTTATATATTGCTTAATGGCATTATATTTAGAGCATTGCTTAGGAGGTTGTTATTTTAAATCTTTTAAATTGTATGTATATCATGGAGCCATGTAGATGCTGGCAATGAAGAAGACTTTGTATTGGCTTGGCCAAAGAGTTAGTTTGGGTTTTTCCATAATCAGATCAGATCAAAAACCCTGACGAATTTTTTGGCCAACCCAATAAAACCTTGAATTCATGAATACCACAGTTCTGGTTATCTATGTAACAATCACCTTCCCTCCCCTCCCCTCTCCCCTCACCAACTCACCCAAATAGTGACAATTTTTTTTTTTTTTTTTTTTTACTATTTCCCATGATTCTGTGGTTGACTGGGATTGCATTCAGCTAGCAGCTGGACCCCGAGTAATCCGAAAGTTCCACTGGATTGATGGCTTTGTTCTTGCGTGTATCTAGTGCATTTGAGCTCCCCAGGACTCTCTTTCCACCCTGTGTCTCATCTTCTAGACTCTCCATATGCCTTGGGCTTCTTGTTGCTTAATGGTGCAAGGTGATCAAATTTCTAATGTAGGGCATGCCTTTCAAGGTGTGCAAAGTGGGTTCTTCTAAGCCAATTAAAGACTATGCTAACACTAACATCTTATCACTTCCACTGTATTCTAGTGGTTAAAATAGTTTAGGGCCTGATCAGATTCAAGGAGGTGGAGAAATAGATTCCACATCATAATGGGTGTGTACTAAAGTTGTATTTCACAAGTGCAAGTAAGATGGGAGCTACTGTTGAAGCCATCATAAGAAATATGATCTGCCACAAGAACTATAGCAGCTATCAGACATGCTTTGCATGTGATGACAGGGAGAGAATAATACAAATATGTTGAAATGTGCTTGAACTTTGCTTACCAGCCATGTGACTTGATTACATTCAAGATCATAAATTTTGGGGAGTCTAAAAAGTTGGTCAGAAATTCCTGATTAGTCGTCTTCAATTATCCAATCCTTCCCACTCAAAGAAGATTGGAATGGATATCTTTGGGAGTCAGTCAAGAATGGACCAAAATCTGTAATTGGTCTGTTTCACTTATTGTCTAATCTTTCCATCTTTGGGGAAGCTGGGCACAGGAGCCTAGACTGTATGTATGGTGGAGAACAAGTATCTATGTCTGGAATCCAAATCAAACCTATAGCATCTTAGTCAAAATAAAGGAACAAATGGGTAGAAACACAGGAAACTTTGTAGGACAATAAGGACTAAAATACAATATGGAGGAAAGCCTAAAAAATTCTGAATTGAGAGACTAATAATCCAAATACTCTTTTACTAAATTTTAGAATATTAGGATAGAACTTATTCTGCTTACAAATAGAATTGGTTCAAGATATTGGATTGGGTTCAAGATAGAAAAGATAGAAGGTGGGGGCTTGCCCCAGCTAGGAGGAGAGGCTAGAGAGAATACCAGGGAGGAATTGACATTAGAAATATTGAGTTTTCTACCTCGGAACTTTTATAGCAATTGATGACTGATTTGTTAAAGGTCAGTGCTTATGTGCATTGTGCGCTAAGTCACTTCAGTCATGTCCTGCTCTTTGGGACCCTATGGACTATAACCTGCCAGGCTTGCTATCCATGGGATTCTCCAAGCAAGAACACTGGAGTGGGTTGCCATTTCTTTCTTCAAAGGATCTTCCTGACCTAGGGATTGAACCTGTTTCTCCTGCATTGCAGGAGGATTCTTTATGACTGAGCCACCAGGGAAGCCCATTAAAGATCAGAGAAAGACTCAAAGACATTGTCAATCATTTTGTTAAGTAAAATATAGTTATTCATAGGATGTTTTTCTAGATGGATTATATAATTTTGATAGGTTAAACAGTAAGATGTGAAAGTATACTTTGTTTATTTATACATTCTTTTCTGAATTTTCTAAGAACTAAGTTTTATATTTGAATATAATGTGAATAATGTACATTTGTGAATGTCCTTGATTACATTATTCTCTACAACTATTGCTTAGAACAGTACCAATCTGCTTTATCGGAAAAAAAAAAAAAAAGAACTTAGATTTTGTTGATTTAGTTCTGATGATTTTATTACTTTGATAAGTGATGAAATCATATTATTGCATGATCTGGTTGATTTTTATACAACTTTTGTGAGACTAATCAGAGGAAATATAGGGCAATTTAATTTTTGAGTTTAAACCCAAGTCAAAGTTTTGAATTCCTACAGAGGAAGTGCTGTCTGAGTTTGCTAGAATTGTTCTAGTGAAAAAGAAGTATTGAATAATGATGCATTTTTCTTAAGCTCAGCTAATCTATTTTTAGGCATAACAGTGCTGCTGCTGCTGCTGCTAAGTTGCTTCAGTCATGACTGAGAATCAAATCATGTCTTCTGAGAAAAATGGCAATAGTAATATATACATTTATAGAGTAGCAGTTGCATTTGGACGGAACTTTTTCTCCCAGTCATGTGGATCATTAGCTAACATTTCAGTTAATTAATTAAAAAATTGTGAGTTAAAAGCTCTCAAAACCTAAAGACAGAAGCCAAAATCCAGCCTTCTCCTTGCTCTGATTTTTATATATGAAACAGCACAAAGTAATTAAAGACAAAATGATTCACAAAATAATTACAGCATATTTCTGATCTTAAGGAAAAATAATAAAATAACTTACTTAGGTTTTCAGGCTATTAAAGGTGTGCATGCCAAAGAAATAAACCCAAAGTTTATTTAACTTGATTATAAAAATATTGTCCTTGAAAATGAGGATACCCATATACATATGTTTTATATATATATGTAATGTATATTATATATAATAGTAGGATGAATAAATCTTAACATAGTTTATATTTTAAGAGTCTATATGTAGACTTCTATGACACTGAAAAAGTATTTGAAAGCATTATATTGCTTTTTATTTAGTTACAATCTTCTATTAATGAGTTTATGATTATATGTGAGCTCTATTGCCATTCTTCATTTTGTGAGTTCTTTTAATAGGCTTTATTTTTTTAGGACAGTTTTACATTTTGTGGTTTTTATATAAAATTTCTTTATTTTACAAAAATTTAACTAGAAAAGCTACATTTAGGTCACCAGAGGAGTTCTTAAAAGTTTCTCAAGTTTTATAACTTTTTGTTTTACCTTTGCTTAGAATTTATATCCTGCCTATTTCTGAACAGATTTGAAGTGGCTTATGAGATTAGGCATAATGCAAAAAAAGGTAATTAGGGATAGAATGAAAAGATATCATCTAACTATAGCAGAGGGAATGAGGTGAACAGACATCCAAGAGGAGATGATTGTTAAAGTTGGGGCACTGATCTTGGCTCTATATTTCCAAGTAGCCAAGGCAAAGAGGAAAAACTCATGGGTGTACAGAATTTTAATTTCTGAATAGAGAAAGCATTTAGATCTTAGGATTTCTTTTTAATTGGGCCTAAACTCAAGTTGCATTATGATAACTTATATGATACACTGTATAAAGTTCAGAACAATATTATTGATTCATTTAAAACAAATACACTCATTCTGTTTAAATATAATCATAAAATCCTATGCCTCCAATTAATGTTTTCTTTAGCTGGTTAATTTGAAAAGTCATACATGAGTATGGAAGTAAAATTCTAAACTTTACAAAATGGCATAACTTTAGAAGTTAAAGTATCTTTAGTATCTTTACTTTCTCTCACTTCCTTTTCCTACCTCCTAAGTACCAGTTTTTGGCATTCTTCAAGTTCTCTCTCTGGCAGTCTAACTGTAAATACTATCAGTTCAGTTCAGTTCAGTCGCTCAGTTGTGTCTGACTCTTTGCAACTCCATGGAATGCAGACGCCAGGCCTCCCTGTCCATCACCAACTCCCAGGGTTTACTCAAACTCATGTCCATTCAGTCGGTGATGCCATCCAACCATCTCATCCTCTGTCTTCCCCTTCTCCTCCCGCCTTCAATCTTTCCCAGCATCAGGGTCTTTTCCAATGAGTCTGTTCTTCACATCAGGTGGCCAAAGTATTGGAGTTTCAGCTTCAGCATCAGTCCTTCCAATGAATATTCAGGACTGATTTCCTTTAGGATGACTGATTAGATATCCTTGCAGTTCAAGGGACTCTCAAGAGTCTTCTCCAACACCACAGTTCAAAAGCATCAGTTCTTCAGCACTCAGCTTTCTTTATAGTCCAACTCTCATGTCCATACACGACTACTGGAAAAACCACAGCTTTGACTAGACGGACCTTTGTTGGTAAAGTAATGTCTCTGCTTTTTAATATGCTGTCTAGGTTGGTCAAGGTTTCTTCCAAGGAGCAAGTGTCTTAATTTCATGGCTGAAGTCACCATCTGCAGTGATTTTGGAGGCCCCCCCACCCCCCACAAAATTAAGTCTGTCACTGTTTCCATTGTTTCCCTATCTATTTGCCATGAAGTGATGGGACCAGATGCCATGATCTTCGTTTTCTGAATGTTGAGTTTTAAGCCAACTTTTTCACTCTCCTCTTTCACTTTCATCAAGAGACTCTTTAGTTCCTCTTCACTTTCTGCCATAAGGGTGGTGTCATGTGCATATTTGAGGTCATTGATATTTCTCCTGGCAATCTTGATTCCAGCTTGTGCTTCTTCCAGCCCAGTGTTTCTCATGATGTACTCTGTATTTAAGTTAAATAAGCAGGGTGACAATATACAGCCTTGACATACTCCTTTCCTGATTTGGAACCAGTCTGTTGTTCCATGTCCAGTTCTAACTCTTGCTTCCTGAGCTGCATATGGATTTCTCGAGAGGCAGGTCAGGTGGTCTGGTAAATGATATAGTCACACTTTATTTCTTGATTATCAAATTAAGCAGTATTGATACTTTCTACTATTGACAAAGAATGGAACCCAGTTACTCTGCCAACATTTTCTCCTCACTATTTCTCCCATTTTTATTAGTCATGTTGAGAGGGTAACAGGCAGGAAGGCCAGAGGTCCCCAAGCAGCAGGAAGAAATAAATTGCAAGTGGCAAATGTTTTTTTTTTTTTTTTCTTTCTCTATACAAAGCCTCCTTTAATTCTGCATTGACACCAGATTCTGCCTTGAGCTAACCAATGAGGTTTTCTTATGTTAATGAAACTATATTTTTGCTTTGGAATTTGCTTTTCTTCAAAATGGTTCAGCCTAAGACTAACTTCTCTTTTCTTAAACCTTGAGCTGATAATAGCTCAACAAACCTGTATTCCTGTCAGTTGCTTTATGGCTGGGGGATGACACACTTTGTGCCATCCTATCTCAAAAATGCATATTGTGGGAGAAGGGTCTTGGTGAATCTTCTTCAACCTTGAGTTGTCTCTCTTATCTGATTAATAGCTTTCTAACAGACATAAAACATCTTGCTATAAACTAGCAAAGGAGCACTCTTTCTGTCCCCTTCTGATGTCCATGTCAGAAGCTTTCCCTGTTTCTATTATACTTTAATATAAACTTTGCTACACAAAAAGCTCCAAGTAGTCAAGCCTCATCTCTGATCCTGGATCAAAATCCTCTCCTGTGGAGGTCACAATTCCCGGCGTAAATCCCAGCATAACACACAGCTCACAGCGGCATCCTTTCAATATTGTTATATTTTAGTTCTTTATTCAGAAAATTAAAATTTGTATTTTTCTAATTTATCCACTTGAAACAGTTTCAGAACAAAGTGTTCAGTGTTCTTACAGTTCCTTCCTTCTCTTTTCCCAGTTTTGCCAGCTCTATGCTACTTATCCATGTATTTAGTTGCTCAGTTGTATTCAACTCTTTGTGACCCTTTGGACTGTAGCCCACCAGGCTCCTCTGTCCATGGGATTTTTCAGGCAAGAATACTGAAGTGGATTGCCATTTCATCCTCCAGGGGATCTTCTTGACCCAGGGATTGATTCTGTATCTTTAGATGGATTCTTTACCCACCGAGCCATCAGGGAAGCACCTACTTATCTGTAATCAATGTTTAAACTATAGAAGTTAAAAACTGATGGTGGGAGGGCCAGATACAGGTGTTCAGAAGTATTATGTTTGACTCACAAGATGACTATTTTTAAAGGAAATTTATTTAATAGTAAGTGAAACTACAGAGATTTCATATGCATATGCTTTGTTTTTCTTGTCTAGAAAAATAGAAGAAGAGCTGGTACTGTTGAGTCCATATTTCTGCATGGCAGTAATTGTCTCCTTTTGATGAGGCTTATGTTCATTTCTTCCCAGGTGCTTTGATGCATTTACTTCACCTTTCTGTTCCTGTAAGCATCTGAGTTTGTGTGTGGCCCTTAGTTTTCAGTATTTTGTTTTATTCTGTAATTATCATTAAATGATCCATGCTTTGTTTATAAAGTGAATCTACTCCATGTTCTGGGACACTTCCTTGTGTATTTATTTTAGATTTTTATTGGCTTTTTTAAAAGAAAACATTATTTCACTAGTCATTTTATTTAACTATGAACACTTTGTTATTTTCTGACTATAGTTTAGCATTGCAGATTATTTTTGTTTCCTGGAAATAATGGATATAATCAAAATTCCACTGATTAGAGGTCTCTTCTATCTGTTTTTCAGTTTTCCTCCAGTTCCCTGAATTATCTGTTTCCTGTAAAGTCAGTTGTTCTCATTGTTCATTTCTATCCACTTTTCTTGTGTTAATTTGTTATTTTTGGTTGTTCTTTCATATTTGCGAATGTAAGACTGTGACCAGATTAATATCACTAGTTCATTGTCTCTTATCACCAGCTCCTTTTCAGCTTCTTTCTTGGCTCTTTTCTTCTCTGTTGCTTCATGATTAACTATTGATACTTGGGGTGCTGCAGGGCTCCATTCTCCCTTGTCATCTACACTCCTGTCTCCCAGGTGATCTCATGTATTTCCATGGCAATAGCAAGTAAACCAAGGTCACTCATAGCTTAAAATCTTCCAGCAGTTTCTTATTGTTTTAATAAAGTTAACTCTACTCTATCCTAAATAGCCCCACTGGCTCTTACTTCCCCTTTAATCTAACTCTTACCTCTTTCTCCTCATCCGATATACTACAGACACCGTAGCTTCTTCCTGTCACTCAAGCACACTCATCTATCAATAATTCCTACTCTAGGACTTTATAATTACCTGTGGCCTCATTCTAGAATGTACTCCTTTTGTTTACCTCTGGTTATATAGGTCTCAGCTTTGGTGCCAGACCTTTTCTTGCCTCTCTTTTTAGAGAGGTCATTCCTAAATACCTCATCTAAGATGGCTTCCAAGTCCCTTACACTCATATGGTAATTCACTTTATGGCACCTATTGTGATTTTAGTATTTTTCCTGGTCGCTTAAAAATGTACATTCATCCCTCGGTATTGGTTCTAGGATCTTCATAGATACCCAGATTCTTTCCTCCTTTGTTGAAGCTATGTGGGTTTATTTCTTGGCTCTCTATTCTGTTGCATTGATTCATGTATATGTCTTTATGTGCCAATGCCATGCTATTTTCATTACTATAGTTTTGTAGTATTATTGGAATTCTGGGAGGGTTATGCTTCCAGCTTTTTTTCCCCTTCAGGATTACTTTTGCAATTCTGGATCTTCGATGGTTTCATATAAATTTTAAGGTGATATGTTCTAGTTCTGTGGAAAGTGTCGAGTAATTTGATAAGGATCACATAAATTTGTAGATTTTTTTTGGAAGTATGGCCATTTTAGCAATATCAATTATTTCAACCCAAGAGCATGAGATATCTTTCCATTTCTTTATATCATATTTGGTTTCTTTTATCAATGTTTTCTAGTCCATCTATCAATATTTTCTAGCACATGAGTCTCTCACTTCCTCAGCCTGGTTTATTCCTAAGTATTTTATTCTTTTATGTGATTTTAAAATATTTTTTTTTAACTTTCCTTTTCTGGTATTTCATTCTTAGTGTAAAGAAATGCAACAGATTTCTGTATGTTAATTCTGTATCCTGCTACCTTGCTGATAGGTCTAGTAGCTTTTGTGTGGAATCTTCAAGGTTTTTTATATAGAGTATCATGTCATATGCATATAAGGACAGTTACCTTTTCCCTTCCAATTTAGATGCCTTTTATTTCTTTTTCTTGTCTGATTACTGTGGCTAGAACTTTCAGTACTATGTTAAATAGAAGTGTGAGACCAGGCATCCTTGTCTTGTTCCAGATTTTAGAGGGACGACTTTCAGCTTTTCACTATTGAGTGTTGTGTTGGCTGTGAGTTTGTTGTAAATAGCTTTTATTATGTTGAGATGTTTCTCCTATACCCACTTTGGTAAGAGTTTTTATTATGAATGGGTGTTGAATTTTATAAATGCTTTTTCTACACCTATTGAGATAATCATGTTTTTTTTTTTTTTTTCTTTTTTGTCTTTCTTTTGCTGATGTGGTGTATCATATTGATTGACTTGCATATGATGAATCATCCTTGTAACCCTGGGATGAATCCAATTTTTTTGTAATGTATGATTTTTTAATCAATATATGTTGTTGGATTCAGTTTGCTTATATTTTGTTTAGAGTTTTTGCATTTATATTCATCAAATATATTGGCCTATAATTTTCTTTTTTGGCAGTGTCTTTGTTTTGGTAGCAGGGTGATGGTAGCATCAAAGAATGATGTTGGGAGTGTTCCATACTCTTCAGTCTTTTGGAAGAGTTTGAGATGGAATAATTTAAGTTCTTTTTTGTATGTTTTGTAGAATTCCCTAGTGAAGCTATCTGGTCCTGGACTTTGGTTTTCTGGACCTTTTTTTGTTGTTGTTGTTATAGATTCTGTTTCACTTCTTGTGATCTGTCTGTTCACACTGACTGTTATTTCTTCTTGATTCAGTCTATTCTTTAAAGGAACTGTTTGTCCTACTTCAAAATACAACATGGGCATTTTTTCCTCCTCCTCCTCCTTTTTCTTTCTTTTCTAATAGTAATAATGATAATAATAATTATCATTATAATTGAAAATATAAATAGTTATCAACTCCTCACTGTCAGATAATGTGCTAATTATTAAAAACACTGTTTTATTGTGTTATATGAGATAAATATTCATTAACCACGATTTTATAAATGAGAAACCCGAAACAAGAACAAGTTGTATTTGTCTGAAATCATAGAGCTGCCTTGTAATGAAACTGGAACCTGAATCTAGCTTTTTATTTAACCTGTTATCACCTGTGATATACTCCTTTGGACATCACAGACTCATGTACATTGGAATATAAAACATAATTAGTTGTGCTATTAAGTTGTGTGTTTAAGTTACTATGATGGGTATCAGGAGTCCTCCATAGGACATTCTGCAGAGTGTTGTTGTCTTTTAGGAGTACCAGAATCTTAACTCAGTTAACAGTCGCAGTCAATATGGTCTAAGCATGTAGTTATAATGATATCAGAAAGAGCTTTTTAATTCAACGACATAAGAAATAGATTACCTGCGAGTAAGTGCACTGCACAGCATATGGAATATATAATGGTACAGAGCACTTACTCTGTGATTAGTGTCACATCAGGCAAAGCTGAATTACGAATCTTTGCCCAATGAGCTTATAATATAATGAATGTTACTAAATTGTGTACAGAGAATTTATAAATAGTTAAGTGCTATGATATTGACATGCAATAGACTACACATCCTACATTCTTGGTATTTTAGAAAATATCTTTTAGTCCCTGCTTGCTAAGACATGGGTGAAATTTGTGGTTAGGATTTCCTGAGGGAAAACTTGACTGAGTTTAATTTTGCATTTTATGATCTTCATGCCTAACCTTATTTGGCACTGAAGTGCAGCTAATACTAATATCAGAGATTTCTCTGTTCTTACTACTATGCAAAATTCAGAATTTTTAAAATACTGTGTATTAAATATTAAATCTGTCTTTTAAGAGGGGGAAAAAAAAACAAAACTGAAATCCTGATTGTCTTTCTCCATAGCCTTTCAAACCCTGTCCTTACTGAGGGTTGGTGGTTCTGTTTGCTCTAAACTAGTGAGAAATTTGTATCTTTACTTGAGCAGAGACTAATGCAGAGAATGATTCTGGGGAGTAAGTGGGCAAAGAGAATATGAAATATTTAGATTTGTCATTGAATTGCATTAGAATAAAGGGTACAAAAACATCCCTTCATATCTGAAAATGGGAAGCTAACAATTTTTGTGTTGCCTATGGTTTTTTTTTTGGTGCTTGGGAATTTGCTATCATAAAATAATTTAAAGGGATGGAAAATGCAATAGTGGTGAAGTTGAATGGTCATTTTTGGAGCATTGGATAACTGATAGCATGAAGAGGAAAAGCCCAGTTTCCAAAATATCTGGCTCAGGAAACAAAAGAAAGACATTATGTAAACATGTTGTAGGAATTTATTTCTGTCTGCAGTTGGTACACTGGAACTGCTGAAAATAAATTGCGGAAATTGATGTTTAAGAAGTATACTTTACATCATACTTTGGTGCATACACATGTGTGTCGGGCATATATAAATAGAAACAAAATTTTCCAGAAACAATACCAACCCTTACAATGTTCCAGTCACTGATACTTTTCATTCTATTCTGTTCTATTGAAAGAAGAATGTCATTACAGACAACTTTATGAATGTAGTCATTAGACCCTTTAGGGGAGGGAATAATGGAAAATTTGGAAGAGACTATGTTTGAAAGTCAATCATGGGGGTTTAAGCACATCATATTTCTCTGTCATTTCCTTTCTAATTAATTCACTATTCACTTCCAACTCATTTTATTCCTGTCTTTATACTCCTATTGATACCTCGTCGTAACCCTCCCTATCAGGGACTGCAGCTGATTGGACTATGGGTGGATACCTAAAGAAATCAATCCATAGGATAAGTTGTGCCAATCAGATGCCTAGATTGTTCAGATTTTTCTAGGATTCTGATAGAGTTGTATCTCTTTAAAAACTCATTTTTGGAGTCAGTTTGAGATTTCTTTTCCTTGTATCCAAATATGGATTTCCCTGGTGGCTCGGACAGTAAAATGGCTGCCTACAATGCGGGAGACCCTGGTTCAATCCCTGGGTTGGGAAGATCAGCTGGAGAAGGAAATGGCAACTCACTCCAGCATTCTTGCCTGGAAAATCCCATAGATGGAGAAGCCTGGTGAGCTACAGTCCATGGGGTGGCAAAGAGTCGGACACGGTTGAGTGACTTCACTTTCACTTTCAAACATGACTTGAAAACTGTACAGATATTTCCATTGCTGTCATTTAGAACTCATTTCATCCACAGATGAAACATGCTGTCTTCTAGTTTATAATTGTCGACTAATCAACGAACTATGACCATGGCAATACTCTTTAGAATACTGGCCAACAAGTTTTAATCCCAATTTCAGTAAATTTTTATTTTTCTATGTGCTTCATCACCTCTTCACACGGTCAGGCTAATAAGATCATGTTTTCTGATCATGTTTTTGCTGGCTAAGTAGTCAATAGTTTCTGTTGAGTGACTGGCAGGTCATAGCCTCTCTTTTTTCAGGTTGTCTTGTCTTTTCTTCTTCTTAAGCACTTTCCCCTTAAGGTTTTAAATGGGATCTTTGATGTCCTGACATGTTGGGAGGTTTAACCATGGAAACCATAGCTTGCTCTTTTTTCTTCTTGAGGCATGAATTTAGGGCTATTCTATAATACTGAAGTTTCTTTAATATTTGAAAAGGTGACTTATTTTGAGAATAGAATAATATTAAGCACCTCAAGTAACTTTGAAAAAGGCTACTTGAGGTACTTAATATTTCAAAAGTCATCTATTTTCAACTTGTTTAATTTTTCAGTTTCTAAGGCCCTAAAACTGCTCCATTTTGGTCTGTTGCCAAATATGTAGACACTCTGCAAAGGAATCCCATTATGAATCTCTCATTCAATTACCTATTTTCTAAAGGCAGAGGAGAACAGAAATGTAGTCTCCTTTTTGATAGAGCAGATAAGAGTTTTATTTGCTAAATGGTTTTTGAAAGAAAATTTTGGGTAATTTTTGTCAATGAGTTAGTTTTATAGTGAATACATTTTTGTATTAAAATTCCTGAGATGTGGATTCATTTCCCTTATTTAAAAATAAGCAAGAGTTGAGTAAGTATACTGATTAGTTTAGAAGACATTTTTGTGTTTATGTTTCTATAGAAGTGTTAGAACTAGTGGTTTTCTTCCAGGGAGAATTATAATTTTGTTGAACATTTTATTTGAGGAATTACATTAATGTGTAGTTTTTGTTATATTTTATATTCAAATATTTATCTCTTCTCCTTACCTTCCCCATTTCATCAGACTAAAAATTAAATTTCCAAATGAATCCCAATTATATTTTCATTCTCCTGGTGACAGAGAATTATATATGCACTCATGCTTTAAGATATTTTAAAGTCAAGAGGAGAATTTTGTTTCCAGGTGATCTAGAACTAATATTTCAAATTTTCTGATAAAATTTTTTCTAACTTATAAGACAGTGAACTTGGTAGCTGGGAGAATTTGGGCTATGCATTCTGTGTAATGAGATTTTAGATACTTTTAATTTTTTCCTTTTTAAACTTTCTGAATCATCTTATTTTTAATAATAAATAATATTAGTTTTTAATATAAAATATCAAAACCATTTTCAGCCTAGCTTTTTTCCTTAGAAGATTATGAATAGCTGTTAGAGGCAGTGATAGTAACATCATTTGTTTTATTTCACTCTGTTCACTTTGACTTTTAATGTATATTTTCTTTTCCCCACCCTTTAATACAAACATTTTATGAATATGAATTAAATTGGTTGATAGAGGAAGTTTGGTTTTGCCTGTGTGTGCATTAAAAAATCTAAGAATGCAAAAAATAAGAAAATAAACCAACTTCTGCCTGCAAATCTTCAAGTTCTACTTGAAGTATATTTATCTACTGTATTTTTCCCTAAATAGACTGCAGTAGTTTGAGGATTAGCTGTTTCTTGGGTTAAAATGTAAGAGGTTAGAAGATAAGGGTAAAAGTTTTCTTGCAAATTCTAATAGCCATCAGTATTAATCTGGCACATGGAATTTTTATATCAACAAATTTTTAAATCCTAGCTTACAAATGCCTGTAGGATTGGTAATATATTTTATTATATTGGTAATATATTTTTACTTATATTTCACTTCTGAAATTTACTCTATAAGATTCTTTGGATTTCCACTTTTATTTTCTTTTATTCTGGAAAGAGCACCTTTCCAAAATAAAGAGTAAATCTATAAGGATTTACTCCTCACTTTGTGCAATCTTAGTGAAATTGTCAAAGTGTCCTCTACTCTCTTGGTAAAAGAATGGTCATTCTACCTAATGAGCCAATCAGAATCTCTCTTCCAGAATTTGAATCTTGAGTCATAAGGCCTTATGACAGAAAATAGTTGGATTATTAATCATGGGCTGCATGGTGAAGAAAGTCTCATTAGTTTTTCTACCATGATTCCCAGCACTGCTATGGTTCTTATACTGTTTGAAGCCTGATCTTTTGAATTTTCATCTGATTATGTTAGCAGTTTTTTCCTTATTCCAAATTCATTCCTTTTTAAGAAATTGATCTTTCTTTTTAAAATAAAACACAGATACAGAAAGCCACAACAAACAAAAAGCTAAATAAACTATTATAAATTAGACACCCTTACAACCATCATCTAATGGAAGAAACAAAACTTTAGTAGAAGAAAGGAATAGAATCACCACCCAAGAATTCCCCTTTGCCGCCATCTGTCGCATCTGAGTCATAGCTGCTTGCTTCATAATGTAATTGACCACTATATTGACATTTAAAATAATCACTCCTTGAATTTATCATCCAAGGATAGATCCCTAGTTTAGTGTTCGCTTTTAAAATTTTTCATAATTTTTTTGATTGGTATAGTTTTTCCACTTTTTATAATATTTTTTGAAGTGAATTTCTTATAGTCAAGACATTACTGGGTTTTTAAAAAGTTTACTCTGTCAACCTCTGTCTTTTAAGTGGTATATTTACAAAGTTTTCATCTAATTACTGATATGTTAGGGCTTAAGTTTGCCATTTTATTTTATTTTATTTTTTCTATTTGTCCCCCTTGTTTTGGTTCTCTGTTATCTTTTCCCCTATCTCCCTATAGGTTAAACATTTTTTTTTTAATTCTATTTTGATTTATCTATAATCTTTTTTTTTTTTTCTACTCTATCTTTTTGTTTAGGTCTTTCAGTGTTTGCTTTGCTGCTGCTGCTGCTAAGTCGCTTCAGTCGTGTTCAACTCCTTGCGACCCCATAGACGGCAGCCCACCAGGCTCTCCCGTCCCTGGGATTCTCCTGGCAAGAACACTGGAGTGGATTGCCATTTCCTTCTCCAATGCACAAAGTGAAAAGTGAAAGTGAAAGTGAAGTCGTGCCTGACTCTCAGCAACCCCATGGACTGCAGCCCACCATGCTCCTTGGTATAACATTACACATACATAACATCATAATCTGCTGATTTCATGCTGTTTTCTCACAATATGAATGTAAGATTAAATATATGACTTTAAGATGTCTGGTCTAATGCTAACTCAAGCAAAACAAGAGCCTTTATTTGATGCTGTAGTGAAAAAATACAGTAATTCTAATAAAAGTTTATGATTAGTTGTGGTTTGTACAATAGATTTCAACCTCCTGCAAACTTTTATATTGTAAAAGTGATTATGAGTCTACTTTTCTGACATGAAAAAGCAAAATTAAATCCTGAAATGTGAAAAATATTGGAATTATAAAATAGCACAAGGTATACTTAATGTTAAATGAAACGATATTTTGAAATAATTTTTTAAAAAGGAAAAATAATGATGTTATTAAAACAAGATAAGTTTATACTCTTTCTTGAAGTTAATACAGTTCGACACTGAAAGTTGAAATAATCACTTGTTTGGCATTCAGAAAATTCATGTTTATTTGAAGGCCTTGGCTAATATGTGTAATTTTTTGAATTATACAGAACCAAGTTGAACAGAATTTCTGGAACAAAACCATTATATAATATAACACTATATATATAATGTGTTATATAATTATAATGTGTTCTATAATATAACACAATATATATAATGTATATATATATACACACATACATGTGTGTGTACTGATATTTTCATATCAGTACTGATATGAAATACTGATGTTTTTATATACATTTGGCTTTAAAGTTTGATGTAATCATTAGCTATTGACTTTATAGGAGTATTTCCAAATCTTGTAAATCCAAGTTTAAACTATATCGTACATATTCTTTTAAAATTAATTTATGATTTATGTATTAGTTAAATTTTGAGTATTTGGACTCAAATTATACTGAAACAAAGAGTGGTTTAAATAAATGGAATAAAATGAGTCAGAGAGACTATTTGGTATCTAACAAATTGGAGGTGATTTCACATGCTTCTTAGAATTGAGGAAAATAGAAAATGGACATCTGATTTCCCTGGACATGGAATAGTGCATTAAGCCTGTTTCCTCATCCTGCAGACCAGAATAGCTCTTGGCTCTTTTCCTGAGCCTTCAGACTTATGACTGTCTTTCTGCCTGAGGACACTTGGATTTGGAAATGCAGCATATTTAAAGTTGACTCGTTCTGCCAAGTGTCCATGAAGGGTGCTCCTGTTGAGTCCTAAAGCCTTTGTCACCAGGGTGGTCTTCTGGGTTGCTTTTTCTTGATGCCCTTTTCTCTACATTTTGCCTTATCGCACACAGTATTGACTCAGGTCCCTAGTGCACTGCCAGTTTTCCTCTGAAGGCCAGAAAATAGAGACTACGACATGTTTTCTTACTGAGAGTCCTCCTGCTGTTTGACATCTATTTTGAGTTGAAATTGAGAATATAATTATTTATGTCCTTGGTTCTTGGCTTGAGGTGTCTTATTGCTTATGACCATTGCACATAGGTCATGCAGCAGAAGAGGTAACAAGTCCCTGATTCTTGGAGGCCCTGGAGGTGTACTCAGCTGGAAAATCTATGATCATGAGTCCAGTTCTCCCCTTTGCTTTCACTATGATTCATTCTGCTTCACTCTCAACAATGTATTGCTGGATATTTATTCCTTGCTAAGTTTTAAGAAAGCTCAATTTTTATATTGTTTAATTGCTTATTTCCAAAGTTAAGTTCATTTTTTTTTACTTTAAGACCTTCAAATAGATTTTCCTTTCTTACTTGAAACATCTTTCAGCTAAGATAAATGAACCAAAAGAACGACACTCACTGATATGCCTCTCTTCTTGCTGGCTTGATGAAAGCTCTTTCTTTCTTTTTGGAATAAACTGTTCAAGATCTAGTCTGGCAGGAAGTCAGTCTCTGCAATGTTTTCTCTGCTGGAGGCATTGATCTTCATTCTTTTCTCTTTTCAGTTCTTCCTTCTTGATATTGGTCTAGGGACCATAATTCCTGATTGTGGCTGACAAAGCTCCCGATGTGAAATTTTCCTTTTCTCTACCTGAGCTCTGCATCTTCAGGGATCTGCAGCTGAGAGGCTATCTCTGGAAAATATCTTTGTAGTTCTTCTCCACTTATTCACAGCTCAGAATATTTGTTTGACTCTAACCTCTCCGTACTGCTGGGGAAGATTTTAAACTTAGAAACGAGAAGCACCGGGAACAAAATTGGTGTAACATGTTGCCTAGCCCATACTTTTTATTGTTTCAAGTCATCATATCAGCTGATTGTAGAAACACTCATTGCTGAATGCTGAAATGAAGTTTCAAAATAAAGTATTAATGTCATTCTGGTAAACATAGTTTAAAGGTTGACTACACTCCTAATTTCGAGTTGACAATGAACTACATTGTGAATTTGGATTGGCTTAATGACAGCGATTATCATTACTCTGCTGGGGTACTTTAATGATTATAAACAACATACCAGTTAAACAGAGGGGTTTTGAGTTGATAACTTAAAATGTACTCGACATAGCTTGATTATAAAGGAGAACATATCATTCACCACTTTCACAGATTAAATTGTCTGTAAATAAGATTTTCCCTATAGTGAAAAAGATCAAGATGTCAAAATAACTTGAACATATGTCTCTGTACAAACTTCTAAGCAATGCTAAATGCTTCTCCAACACAGTAAATACTTAAGTAAAAGTCAATTTCTTTGTATTATTTGCATATAATGTTAGTTTTATATTTGCTCTATAAAATTCAGTGCTCTGTTAAAAAATATATTTTTAGTGTTTGCAGAGGAAACACTGTTTTTTGATTTATAACTCAAATCCCTTAAATTCGTAGTTAAATATTCTTTATCAGTCTGTAGGCCTTGACAGAAATGTAGAAAGGCAATTTATGTCTCATTACTTAAGACATTTGACAACTTAAGCTATCATATATCTTTAATTCCTGCCTATGCTCAGAGAAAAATGAGATGGGAATATTTGTTGCAAAGATAGTTCTATGGTTTTGTTCATGTTACAGTGTTCGATGTTCTTCATTTGCTCCTCCAGTCCTACTCTTCTGTCTTCCCCATCCTGCTCTGTGAACTTCCCATCTTGCTTCCCTTGATTTGACCAACAAGAGGTATTGGCAGGTATCAGAGGGTGGAAGAGAGTGAAGGCAGGCTTATTTTTTCCCTTCTCTCCTATCAGGGTCATCAGTTGTTAGAGGCTGCTTCTCTCTGGATTGTCTTTCTTCTGACTTTTAAAACCTAGGAATGGCAATGGTCTCCTATTCCTCTTTCACTAAACAAGGCACATCTTCTTGTTTTGATAGTTTGTCTTAACTCTTGAGAAATCTTTGTCAATAGTCTCTGTACTAATTTCCTAGGGCTGCCATAACAAATTAATACAAACCTGGTAACTTAAGAAGGACAAGGGTCTGAAGTGAGTCAGCAGCAGCCTTTCCCTCTGGAGGAGAGCAGACAGAATCTGTCCCATACCCCTCTCTCAGCTTCTGGTGACTGTCAGAAATCCTTGGTATTCCTTTCTTGTGATTGCATCACTCCAGCCTCTGTCTTGGTCTCCACACGGCCTTCTCCGTGTCTCTCAGTATCTTTTCTTCTTCTGTGTCTTATAGAACATCTATCATCCAGTTTAGAACCAGCTGTGACCTAGGATGAGCTCACCTTGAGATTTTCACCTTAATTTCATCAGCAAAGCCCCTTATTCCAAATAATATCACATTCCAAAGTTCCAGGTAGAAATGTTTTGGGGGCTCACTATTCAACCCAGTATAGTCTCTTCACTAAACTCTCCTCACTTAAGCCTGTTGTGTGTGTGTGTGCTCAGCTATGAAGTCATGTTTGACTCTCTGTGATCCCATGGACTATAGCCCACCAGACTCCTCTATCCATGGGATTTTCTGGGCAAGGAAATGGGAGTGGGTTGCCATTTCTCTCTTCAGGGGGTCTGCCCAACCCAGGTATCAAACTCATGTTTCCTGCATTGACAGGCAGGTTCTTTACCACTGAGCCACCAGGGAAGCCCTAAGCCTGCTGCTGGGCCCCTGACTAACACAGGTAATGGTTTTAATATATCAAAATTTTTTTTTAAAAATTTGAAGATTAAAATAAGATATGTGAGGAAAGAAGATATTCAAAACAACAGTGGCATGGTGAGACTCATGCTACAATAAAAACTAGAAATACATTGTCTATAAAGAACTAGCAAAACTGTGTATCTACTATCTTAAAGGAATACTTTTCTTTAGTGTCCCTTTAAGATAATATACTTCTAGTTGTCTTTGGAAAATCTATTTTAGAAAAATAAGACTATTTGATTTATTTGAAGTCAATCCCCCTGCTAGAGAGAGTTTAGTAATAATAATAAACCCCCTAAAAACTGGTATAGATTCTTCCATCTAACATATCTGAACTGTTGGGGTTCATATATAGGCCTCACATTCCTAAGTCTAAGATGAATAAACAGTATACACTCCCCACTCTACGATCTTAGGGGCTTGAAACGTGTGGTTGAATTGTACAGCATTCAACAGTACTCTCTAATAGAAGAACTCAAGGAAGTGCAAGATGCCAATTTGGATGATATTTTTTCCTGATAGTGACAGAAAACACTCACAGAATCAAAAGAGCCAGTCAGAACAGAGGATAAGACTGTGGCCCTGAACAACCTGGGCCTTGGGTAAGTGAGGCCAAAAACTTTCTGTAGAAATAGAGGTATAGGAAGCCTATAAAGGATATGTAGAAAAGGAGGTATGAGAGGGCCACAGAATCTGAACCCAACCAGAGTCAAGACTGCCCGTTCAGTCATAGTGGGTGAAGTATTTTCATCAGTTTATGTTAAATCTTTCTCTCCTCCCACTGTGTTATATTTCAAAACTTTGTGCTTATTAGCTTTAGAGAAAAATGTTCAAGTTCTAACTCCAGAGTGTTCAGCCATTGTCAATGACTCCTTTATAATTCTTTTAGGCTTGTCAACTATATGTCATCTATTTTTGTTAAAAATAGATATTGAATGCATTCTTCTCATCTCTTTAAGTTGAATCTGGTGAGCTAAAGAAAACTAAAAGTCCATGAGACCCCTCTCTTTTAGAATGTGGCTTTAATAAACTATTTTATACAAAATCCTGATGTGCTGCATGGTGTGTACAGACAAGGTCCTATTCTTGTTACTCAGTTGAATACACTAGGATGTTTAAATGAGGGAAAGTAATCTCTTTGCTTCTTCATTTTTCTTTGAATAATCTATTTAAAGTGACACTTTCCTTATTGTAAAAAATGTAAATCATTTCATATTTCTAAATATTTTATTTACATTGAACAGTTTAGGCAAAAGTCTTTCTCTCATAGTAGAAATGAAAAATTATGAAACTGTAAATCTGCATATATTTTCATTCAAATAAAGGAAAATGAATTACCATTTCATGGGGCAAAAATATTTTGATGACTAACCGAGATAAACATGGCATGAAATAAATTACTTAATGAACAGCTCACAAATGTGACTTGCTTAATACATTATAGTTGACTCATCCTGCCTATTCACATTAATGGATGAGCATAAACCATTTTTGTCAGTGAAATTTTACTCAGATTTAAAAAGAATAATGTAGTTTATGACAGATTTAACTACCGTCATCAACTATATACCATCCTGTTGCTTTCAAATTGTAGATTGAGCATATGTTTTTAAAATCTTAATATGTCATATAATCAGAAGTGTTTTATGTTAATATATGGCTTTGTTCATTTGATTACAGCACTGGAAGAACATTAAAGTTTTATGAGAGTCCTATAAAATTCAACAGTTTGATGGAATACTAAACAGAGTAATCACCATACTTTATGGAACTTTATTCTGAGATGAGTTAGATTTTCTCTAATGATTTTTAGGTGGAGTGACTCAGATCATTAGCATACCATATTCTATACATGAAAAGGAAGGGTACCTGGGTCTAGAGTCCTGAAAAATAAAGAGCATCTCTCAAACTATCTATCATATTACCAAAAAGTAACTCAAAATTGGAACAAACAAACATTGCCTTATGTATGAGACAATAGGATTTTTTTAATGAGCCCTTCATAATAATCACCTGTCCTCTTTCTCTCCAGGAGGTGAGGAAACCTTTTCTATAAAAGATCAGGTAGTACATATTTTTAGTTTTATGGGCCATACTACACTCTCTACCTCAACTACTTAATTCTGCCCTTGTGAAAACTGCATAGATAGTATGTAAACAAATGGAGTATCTGTGTTCCAATAAAATTTTATTTATAGAAACAAGAGGGCAGGCCTGATTTGGGCAACAGGTTATAGTTTGCCAAAGTGAAAGTTAAGTCGCTCAGTCGTGTCCAACTCTTTGCGACCCCATGGACTATAGCCTACCAGGCTCCTCTGTCCATGGGATTTCCAGGCAAGAGTACTGGAGTGGGTTGCCATTTCCTGCTTGCTTGTAAACCTTTTGGCTAGCTGTGCTTTTCTTGATGATAGCATTCTGAGAGAGGATCAAGGCATCAAGCTGTTCCAGTTTTCTTCAAATTTTTTAAGCCAGTAACCAAAGCCACACAACAGGAGAATAAGACTTATCAGTCTCAGGATTTTCAACTATGTGGTCCTGACCATTAATACATTTAGTTTATTTATTTTAACTGGTAAGTCAGTGAGTGAAAGAACAGGTTTGAGTCTGCATCATTTGAGAATTCCCTCCATATTGGCTCATTAAATTATGTACTATCCCTCTGTCTCTTAAATACTTCCAAACTTCTTTCCAGACATTTTCTGAAGGATGAACTGGCTAAAAATCGTGTAGTTGTATCCCTGACTACCGTTTATTCATTCACATGAAGATTTTCTAACAATAATAACATGGGTGAGAGGGCTCTGTAACCTGACTTGTAACCTGGAAAGTTCACGTGCATTTTAATATTTGTGGCAAAATTCAGCCCACGGAATTCAACTATTACCTTAATTTATTGCCAAATGGATGTACCTAGGTCTGCTTCCTTATCTCAGTTATGCTAACAGCCATTCAGATTCTCTCTCCTTATTTTACTGAGCAGAGCTTTTCAAAATTCTCTCTCCTCTTTGCCTGTAATCCCAGATGAGTAACACCCTTTGTTGTGTATTTTTCTTATTTAATAAATTGCTTTTGTCATTTCATGAGATCCTAGCAACTACAGCTGATCTAGTAGTATTTGGCAATCATACTTCTGTACCTCTGAGTCCTGTACCTCATCTCTGATGAGATAGATATTGACTTCCAGGGAATAGACATTCTTCAGGCAGCATCAAAGGACTCCATCAAGGATGGGGAGAGGGCAGAGCTTGTAGGCTTGCTCCTTGTGAACTGTCTTCCTACTAAGCTGAAGTTGTTACAGGGTCCTGCTTTTCAACTGCAGGTCACCGTCTTTTGTAGGCACCAATTTCTGTTTATATAGTACCTTCGGAACTAATGGTATCTGGGGAGATGGTACAAACCATGTACATAGAAGAAAATTGGAAATGCCAAAGATGATTTTTTCAAGTATTTTATTCATTCAAGAAATATTTATAAATAAATTGATGATATAATTTACTGTGTATATCATAACCCTGACCTTTTTTTTTTTTTTCCCTGGGAAGATATAGGATGGCAAATATAGACAAAAGGATGGTAATTGCTTTTAAGGAATGCTCCCTGTCTGTTCCAGACACCAGAGAAATAGTGGTAGCCAAAGCCTGCCCACAAAGAGCTTTCATTGGAGGAGAGACATAGTAAACAAGCAATAAAAAAGTTAACCTTTACAAATAAAATTTCCTACTTATATAAATATATTTATTACAGAAAAAATGAAATTCAGAGACTTCCTGTTGTTACCGGTTGCTTTCTTGTTTTTTATACATTAGCATAATGGTGGTTAAGAAATTAACTACTGGTGATTAAGGAAGCCTAAAAGCAGAATTCCTGGGTTTGAGTCCTGCCTCTCCCAGCTGAGATACTAAAAAAGACTGAATGAGTTAACACACGGAAAACTTAACAGTTGTGCTCAGCACACAGTAAGGGCTCAATACTGCTGCTGCCGCTGCTAAGTCACTTCAGTCGTGTCCGACTCTGTGCGATCCCATAGATGGCAGCCCACCAGGCTCCCCCATCCCTGGGATTCTCCAGGCAAGAATACTGGAGTGGGTTGCCATTTCCTTCTCCAATGCGTGAAAGCGAAAAGTGAAAGTGAAGTCACTCAGTCGTGTCTGACTCTTAGCGACCTCATGGACTGTAGCCTACCAGGCTCCTCCATCCATGGGATTTTCCAGGCAAGAGTACTGGAGTGGGGTGCCATTGCCTTCTCCTTATTACTTGACAAGGACACTACATTGATGAATCTTCTGAGAACCTGGAAATAAGAATGTTGTCACTGTTCAACTGTAAAACCAATGGATCAGAGCAGAGATACACACATTGTCTCAGAAACAAAGGGTAGATTTCCAGGGCAAAAGGAGTATATTGTAACTTTCTGCGTGGATTGATACACCTGAAACATTACTATGTCGGATGTGGGCTTTGTTAGCAATGGATGTGTAAAGACATGAGAGAGGAGATGTTGGCTCTGTGTGTGTGCGTGCTCAATTGTGTCTGTCTCTTTTTGACCCCGTGGACTGCAGCCCACCAGGCTCCTCTGTCCATGGGATTTCTCCAGGCAAGACTACTGCAATGGGTTGCCGTTTCCTATTCCAGGGGATCTTCCCACCCCAGGGATCGAGCCCTGTCTCATGTCTCCTGCACTAGCAGGTGGGTTCTTTACCACTGGGAAGCCCAGGTGCTGGCACTGTATTGCCTAGTGAGAGAGTTAGGTAGGCTGATAAGGAGTCTGGGGCCCTCAAGGAGGAAAGGGTCCAGGACCCTTAAGGAGAAGAAAAGGGACAAATGTTTTTTTCTACATTGTTTTGTCTCAGTTACATAAGATGTTTTTTCTTAAACTCTGAGTTGTTATGACAACAATATTTAAGACTACCACAGCCTTGTCTAACTCAATGAAACTAAGCCATGCCCGTGGGGCAACCCAAGACAGGCGGGTCGTGGTGGAGAGATTTGACAGAATGTGGTCCACTGGAGAAGGGAATGGCAAACCACTTCAGTATTCTTGCCTTGAGAACCCCATGAACAGTATGAAAAGGCAAAATGATAGGATACTGAAAGAGAAACTCCCCAGGTCAGTAGGTGCCCAATATGCTACTGGAGATCAGTGGAGAAATAACTCCAGAAAGAATGAAGGGATGGAGCTAAAGCAAAAACAATACCCAGCTGTGGATGTGACTGGTGGTAGAAGCAAGGTCCGATGCTGTAAAGACCAATATTTCATAGGAACCTGGAATGTCAGGTCCATGAATCAAGGCAAATTGGAAGTGGTCAAACAAGAGATGGCAAGAGTGAATGTCGACATTCTAGGAATCAGCGAACTGAAATGGACTGGAATGGGTGAATTTAACTCAGATGACCATTATATCTACTACTGCAGGCAGGAATCCCTCAGAAGAAATGGAGTGGCCATCATGATCAACAAAAGAGTCCAAAATGCAGTACTTGGATGCAATCTCAAAAACGACAGAATGATCTCTGTTCATTTCCAAGGCAAACCATTCAATATCACAGTAATCCAAGTCTATGCCCCAACCAGTAATGCTGAAGAAGCTGAAGTTGAACGGTTCTATGAAGACCTACAAGACCTTTTAGAACTAACACCCAAAAAAGATGTCCTTTTCATTATAGGGGACTGGAATGCAAAAGTAGGAAGTCAAGAAACACCTGGAGTAACAGGCAAATTTGGCCTTGGAATACGCAATGAAGCAGGGCAAAAACTAATAGAGCTTTGCCAAGAAAATGCACTGGTCATAACAAACATCCTCTTCCAACACCACAAGAGAAGACTCTATACATGGACATCACCAGGTGGTCAATACCAAAATCAGATTGATTATATTCTTTGCAGCCAAAGATGGAGAAGCTCTATACAGTCAGCAAAAACAAGACCAGGAGCTGACTGTGGCTCAGACCATGAACTCCTTATTGCCAAATTCAGACTTAAAGAAAGTAGGGAAAACCACTAGACCTCAGGTATGACCTAAAACAAATCCCTTATGATTATACAGTGGAAGTGAGAAATAGATTTAAGGGCCTAGATCTGATAGATAGAGTGCCTGATGAACTATGGAATGAGGTTCGTGACATTGTACAGGAGACAGGGATCAAGACCATCCCCATAGAAAAGAAATGCAAGAAAGCAAAATGGCTGTCTGGGGAGGCCTTACAAATAGCTGTGAAAAGAAGAGAAGTGAACAAAAGGAAAGATATAAGGATCTGAATGCAGAGTTCCAAAGAATAGTAAGAAGAGATAAGAAAGCCTTCTTCAGCGATCAATGCAAAGAAATAGAGGAAAACAACAGAATGGGAAAGACTAGGGATCTCTTCAAGAAAATCAGAGATACCAAAAGAACATTTCATGCAAAGATGAGCTCAATAAAGGACAGGAATTGTATGGACCTAACAGAAGCAGAAGATATTAAGAAGAGATGGCAAGAATACACAGAAGAACTATACAAAAAAGATCTTCACGACCCAGATAATCATGATGGTGTGATCACTGAGCTAGAGCCAGACATCCTGGAATGTGAAGTCAAGTGGGCCTTAGAAAGCATCACTATGAACAAAGCTAGTGGAGGCGATGGAATTCCAGTTGAGCTATTCCAAATCCTGAAAGATGATGCTGTGAAAGTGCTGCACTCAATATGCCAGCAAATTTGGAAAACTCAGCAGTGGCCACAGGACTGGAAAAGGTCAGTTTTCATTCCAATCCCAAAGAAAGGCCATGCCAAAGAATGCTCTAACTACCGCACAATTGCACTCATCTCACACGCTAGTAAAGTAATGCTCAAAATTCTCCAAGCCAGGCTTCAGTAATATGTGAACCGTGAACTTCCTGTTGTTCAAGCTGGGTTTAGAAAAGGTAGAGGAACCAGAGATCAAATTGCCAACATCCGCTGGATCATAGAAAAAGCAAGAGAGTTCCAGAAACACATCTATTTCTGCTTTATTGACTATACCAAAGCCCTTGACTGTGTGGATCACAATAAACTGTGGAAAATTCTGAAAGAGATGGGAATACCAGACCACCTGATCTGCCTCTTGAGAAATTTGTATGCAGGTCAGGAGGCAACAGTTAGAACTGGACATGGAACAACAGACTGGTTCCAAAGTGGAAAAGGAGTTCATCAAGGCTGTATATTGTCACCCTGTTTATTTAACTTCTATGCAGAGTACATCATGAGAAATGCTGGACTGGAAGAAACACAAGCTGGAATCAAGATTGCCGGGAGAAATATCAATAACCTCAGATATGCAGATGACACCACCCTTATGGCAGAAAGTGAAGAGGAACTAAAAAGCCTCTTGATGAAAGTGAAAGTGAAGAGTGAAAAAGTTGGCTTAAAGCTCAACATTCAGAAAATGAAGATCATGGCATCCGGTCCCATCACTTCATGGGAAATAGATGGGGAAACAGTGGAAACAGTGTCAGACTTTATTTTTCTGGGCTCCAAAATCACTGCAGATGGTGACTGCAGCCATGAAATTAAAAGACGCTTACTCCTTGGAAGGAAAGTTATGACCAACCTGGATAGCATATTGAAAAGCAGAGACATTACTTTGCCAACAAAGGTCCATCTAGTCAAGGCTATGGTTTTTCCTGTGATCATGTATGGATGTGAGAGTTGGACTGTGAAGAAAGCTGAGCGCCAAAGAATGGATGCTTTTGAACTGTGGTGTTGGAGAAGACTCTTGAGAGTCCCTTGGACTGCAAGGAGGTCCAACCAGTCCATTCTGAAGGAGATCAGCCCTGGGATTTCTTTGGAAGGAATGATGCTAAAGCTGAAACTCCAGTCCTTTGGCCACCTTATGTGAAGAGTTGACTCACTGGAAAAGACTGATGCTGGGAGGGATTGGGGGCAGGAGGAGAAGGGGACGACAGAGGATGAGATGGCTGGATGGCATCACTGACTCGATGGACATGAGTCTGAGTGAACTCCAGGAGTTGGTGATGGACAGGGAGGCCTGGCATGCTGCGATTCATGGGGTTGCAAAGAGTCGGACACAACTGAGCGACTGAACTGAACTGAACTGACAGAGTTTTTGAGAGCTTCCCCAGAAGCTCTACTGTTAGAGCATCCACCTACAATGCAGGAGACCCCAGTTCAATTCCTGGGTCAGGAAGATTCCCTGGAAAAGGGATAGACTACCCATTCCAGTATACTTGGGCTTCCCTGGTGGCTTACATGGTAAAGGGTCTGCCTGTAATACAGGAGATCTGGGTTCAATACCTGGGTCAGGACGATCCCCTGAAGAAGGCAATGGCAACACCTTCCAGTATCCTTGCCTGGAGAATTCTACGGACAGAGGAGTCTAGCAGGTTATAGACCATGGGGTTGCAAAGAGTTAGACACAACTGACTGGCTAACACACACACAAGGTCTTTGATTTTATGGCCAACTTGGATAGATAGAGTCAACCATATGACAATGCCATTTTTGTAGGTCACAAGAGTCCAGTATTGGCAGTAGACTGTGGTTTAGTTAAAAGCCTGGGCTGCCGCACATGAGCACCTGGTTGTGCTCACTGCGATTCAGCTGCCTGCCTCTGCTTGGCTGGTCTCACAGTCAGAGAGGACTCCAGCCAGCCGGCTAAGTGTGGAGTCTGTCTCCTCAGGACGGCTGAAGGCAACGACCGAACACATCCTGCCTCGAGCCCTCTTGGCGGCGGGCTCAGAGTGAGTAATGCAAGTGCTGCTACTGCTCTTGCCAGACACGAAACTCTGCTTCCTTGAGGATTGGTGGACCATGGGGATAAATCCACCCCTTAGGCTCAGCTGTCTATGTGTCCCAGACCCTTTCTGTAGTGATGACAAGCTGTAACCCTTATCTCTCCTCTTCAGCTAGGCATCCTTTTCTTTCCTACTGGGTCTTGAGAGACTGCATGAAAGCACTCTTTGTTTCATCCACGTTGTTTAAGCCCATCCCTGTGTGAAGACCCCCTCACCTAGGGGACATGAATCCCCTCTAGCTTCCCCTTTCAGTCACCCCATGACACAGCAAAGCTGATTCTGACTTGGAGATCAGGGAAGGGAGCCATAGTTAAATATTCTGGTCCTATTGGAAAGATCATCCTTTTGGTTACAGTCTTGCAGCAGGCTGTTTTCCCTTAATGCCATTAAACATTTCACTCATTAGAGTCCTTCTTCAGATTCCAGTCTGATCCAGCAGCCTTCTACCTATCATGCAGCTTCTCATGTAGATATGCCCTATCCCAGAGGCTTACAAGTATTTTGGTTTCTGTGACATTTATTTCTTCTTGTGAATTAATAAATTTGAATTTGGATTTATATCATAGTCTTAAGAGTTTAGTTCATGTAAGTTTCTGCTTATGAAAGATGCCTCTATTTGTAGTGTGCCAACACAATCTGATTTCTAATCTTTTGAGAAAAGAAACTAGGACGAATTCAACAAAGTAAAGCATGAAGGCCTGAGTTCTTTTAAAAGTTAGGCAGATTTTCCTTTTCCTCTCAGACCTTACATCACCATGGGGCTGAGCACAATCAAAAGCTTCTTTTTGCTTAGTTCTTAGGTTTCACATACACTGCCCACCCTTCCCCACCAAACCCCCTCTCTCCCCAAGTCTCACTGCAGACGTTTTGTAGGATCTTCTGCCTAGCTGTTGGAAGCTTCTAACTCGGAAAATTTTTAGGATATTTGATAGTTGGGGGGGGGAAGGATAATAATGTTAAATAGTTATATAATATGCCAGTTGGTTTCTGTGGTGACTCAGACAGCAAAGAATCTACCTGCAATGCGGGAGACCTGGGTTCAGTCTCTGGGTTGGGAAGATCCCCTGGAGGAGGGCATGGCTACCTACTCCAGTATTCTTGCCTGGAGAATTCCACGGACAGAGGAGCCTGACAGGCTAGTCCATGGGGTCGCAAACAGTCAGACATGACTGGCTGACTTTCACTACATAGACATGCCAAATTTGTAGACAATACCACTGTTGTTGAATATTCAGGTTTTTCTTTTTTTTTTTTTTTTTCTGTTACAGCTCTATGATGAACTGTCTTCTTGACACATTCTTGTGCACATCTATTATCTTTCTCTTATTTTAAATTCTAAAAGTAAAATTCATGAGTTAATACTGCAGTTATTTTAGGTTCTTGATACATCCTTTTTTTTTTTTTCCAATGTAAGTATTAATTTACACTCCCACCAACTTTGAAAGAGACTGGACACTCATCAATATTGGTTTTATTCCTATTTTTAAATCTGTGATATTCTTATAGGCAAAACATACGACTGCATTTTTGTAAGTAGATTTTCCCTTATGCCAAGCTAGGCTGAACTTTTTCACATTTTCTGATGATCTTTATTTTTCTTTTAAAAAACACCCACACATTTCTCCCTCCTGATTGATGCCTGTGCAGCAGGCAGGAAGAGAGAGTGATGATCCTGGGAGCCTGAGGCTCAGAGATGCCGGTTATTTGCTTTCCTCCTGAGCAGCGCTGGGATCCTTGGACTGTAGCTCTTCCGTGACAAACCCTGTGACTGGAGGACTAAGCCTATTTCCATCAGAGCTTTTATTGTAGTAGCTGAGGCTTTTACTGTAGTAATGGATGCCTTTTCACACAGCATTTGATGCTATGTCATAGGCTACAAAGGGAGCTACTCAATTTTGTATTAATATACATTAAGTGTTATATATTATAACATTATATGCTATATATGTAATGTACTAATATACATTAAATATCATGTTATATGTTATATATTTAATGTACGATCAGTACAACTGAGTGACTGAACTGACGTTACATGTACCTTCTAACAATCAATTGAATAATTCAGACACATTCTTTTCATGTGTGTGCTCAGTCGTATCCAACTCTTTGTGACCCCCATGGGCCATAGCCCACCAGGCTCCCCTGTCCATGCGATTCTCCAGGCAAGAATACCGGAATTGGTAGCTAAAGGATCTTCTAAAGGATCCCTTCTCTAAAGAACCTTCCTGACCCAGCGCTCAAAACCACGTCTCTCGTGTCTCCTGCATCGGCAAGCAGATTCTTTTCCACTAGCCCTGCTTTCATTCCAAGCAGCAAACCCAGTGGTGGCATTTATTACATCATCCTGGAGCAAAACGTTCTCCTAAAAATCAAACACCGTAGATTTGAAAAGCAAGTTTTTGCCAGAACATCATTGAAAGCGAAGGAGGAAAGGAACAGGCCAACCTGACTCCATCTTGAGAAGGAAACTCCCTTTTGCATCCTCGGTAAACTTTGGACTATATGCCTGGTAGCCAAGGAGACAACATACCTACGGCCGAACAGGCCTCCTGAACTGATAAACACCAGATTCCATACCTAGATTTCCCATTGCCAGAAAGAATGTAATGACCCACTTATGTAGTCAATCACTTTTGTAATCTTTATGGCACCTGTTGATGTAAACTACAGAGTGTAGCCAGCTGACCTTTTAAATTATGAATCATGACTGTAACATGATTGTATCTCTAGCATTTTCCAGGGTACGCTTAAGGAATTTAGGGATGTGGATTTGAGCACATACACTTAAGGTATATAAAATTTTCACAAAAGTTGGTCAGGGTCCCTGGCTAAAGAGGAAACTCTGTTTCAGACCCGCCGGTGTAATAAACTGCACTCCACGATCCATGCTGTCTTTCCTGGAGCATTTGACTATAACAAAAGCATCACTCCAAAAAAATTTGTTTACAATTGTTGGGCCTACTAAAACGACCTTCTAAAGCTAATCACCTGGAGAACGTTATGGAATTTCTTGCTGAAGAAATCAGTCCTTTAAGGGGTATTTTTTTCATGTCCCCCTTGGACTCTCTTGTCTCTGGTGTTTTCAATATCTGAAGAAAACTTGAAGCGTGCTTTCCTAAATGTCAAAACCCTTAATCTTAGCCAGTGCTCTTTTCGTTCTCAGTCCCTGCTCTTCTCCCTGGGGTAGCACAGAGGGCAAGGCTCTCATCTGTCTCTAGACTGGCTGCTCTCACTGGGAACTAAGAACTTGTAAGGATGCCACAACTTATTGTCTACGTTATGTTGTGGAACTTTCCCTAAGCTACTGCATCTTTTTTTTTTTTCAAGTGACCTGCAGTTCTCACTTGGTTACTTATTGGAATCTACTTTTAAGTATTTTTCAAAACTGTATGCATACTTTTGAATGTACAGTGTGTTATAAAACATAAGGTGTGTTATACATTCCTAATGGTGCTATATTGCTCCACTTTTCTATTCATCTTTATTCCTTTTCCATTCCCCATGGAAGTTACTCTAAACCTTTATCACTTTGGAAATTTCCTATTCAGTACTGGGTTCCTTATTCTCAGCAATAGCCACCTTTCTCAGCTGAGCAAATAGCAGTTATGAGTCCTCCATCTTGCCTTTCTCCATCCCTTAAATGCACTTACAGATTCAGACATCACTCCTAGAGGGGAGGCCTTCCTCTTTTCCAAGATTTAGTCCAATAAATAGTTCCTCTTTCTTATAGATGTAATTTTTCTCTTTTGATTAGTTTCTTTACCTCATTTAAAAAATAAAGCTACGGTTTCTCCCTCTGAAAATGTTAATTTTACTTTCCCTGAAATACTTTCATCCAACTTGAAGCTCATTTCTCTTTGCCTTTATCATTAAACTTCTCAATCAACTATCTGTGAAATGAAAATATCTCCTGCCATGTCAATAAACAAGAAATGTCACCACCATCAGCAATTTCTGGGCTCCAAATGTGAATGAGGGCTCCCAAAACTGTGATCCAGAGGATCCAAGGAAACAGTATTGGCCTCAGATAGCTGAGGTGCATATGAAAGGAATGATTTCAGTGAGCCTAGAGGCTAGCATCTTCCCATACTTAGAATGCTAAATTTCTTAACTTGATACCCGATCTTTGACATTCAGACTGACTGCTCCCTTTGTTGCCAGTTTGTATATAGCCTGACCTCCCCCTCCTGCCTCCTTGGCACAGTTTTTTTAGAGCTACTGGGAATCTGTGTCCTGGGCTCAGAGTCCTAAACATTCCCACCAAATAGAAGAATTCTCTACTTTCAGGTTGTGAGTATTTCTTTAGTCAACATATCCAAAAGTTTGTTTTCATTTCCTAGTCATTAATTTAAAATGTAACTTGAGGTTTGATTCTGCTTCATTTCTGAGGCAGATGATTCTCAATGGCACTGGTGATATTTTAATCAGATAGTCCATTTGAAGTATTTTCCTTCCTTTCCTTTCTATAACAATAACCAGCTGCCATCATTAAAATAGTTTCTCCCATGGCTTCCATGCTACCAATCTTTCTTTCTATCTTCTTTCTTCCTCTTTGAATATTCCTTTTCAAAGACCTTCACAGGTTTCTCTAATCCTCCATTACTTCCTGGATCTCAGGATTCCAGAATGGCTTCTGTTGTTCTTTTTTTTTTTTTTTAATTCTCTCTTCTCTACATACATGCACACACACTCCTAGATATTTGTAGCTCTTCCTGTGGCTTCAAAGTCCATCTGTTTACCGTCTGTAGTATACATTCTATTGAGTGAGAGATACAACACAAAACACAAATCAGGCAGTTATAATACCAGATGGCAGTTACATGCATAAGTGTGTTACTCTCAAGATATTACTAACCCCAATCATTTCAATTTTCTTAACAATTGACATGGATTACAGAATGGCTAATTTTAATGTGCAAATCAGAATTAAAAGGTACAGTAAAAGAGATGACATGTTCTGTGAGAGCAGAAATTGCCATGCTCCTTTGATTCCTTGAAAGTCCCAGAATTAGCGTTTTATACATCCCAGGCGCTCAGCAACTTTATGATACTTGTAAAGTCACCATGACAGTGTGTGACTGTGTTCCCTGAGAAAGTTTCTTATAAAATAAAATACAAAGGATAAAAAATAGATGCCACTCGTACCAACTGCAATTTTTCCAGATTATTTTTTGAGAACCAAAGTGAAGGGAATAGCTTTAAATTACACACAATAGATTTGTATTCAAATGTGACTTGTTCCTGGAAAGTTGAATAGAAAAATAAGATTCTATAAGCTACTCGGCCCCAGGACCACTATAGATGCCCTGCCTTGCTGAGGATTCTCATTAAGTGGTAGGCAAAGTGGTTTTACATAATCATGTTAATCAAAAGATGAAGATATAAAAATGTATGAGGTCGTTGAGCACCGCAAATAATTTTAGAAATAATCTGCTCTTACCTCTTCATTTTGTATGAGAGAAAATTGAAGCCAGAGGGGTTAAGTGAGTTCTTCAATTTCACTTAGTTAATTAGTAGTGGCAAAGCGGGGAGAAATCAAGTTTCAAGGCTCAAGGTTTAATGTGCTTTACATTATAAAACAGTGCTCATAAATAGCCAAAGTTGTCAATTCTGACAGTAAAAATTAGGCTTGTTTTAACATCATTCTCTTAATTAAATAGCCTTCACTCCTTATATCTGAATCTATTTATTTCTTTCATTTTAGACATCTGAGGTACTTTGCAGGTGAAGAAAGTGGAGCAGTTGCTTTACTCAGCATGGTGAGTAAAGTTTCTAGGTTATTAATGGTGATGATTATGTTGCTTTTTATATGATATTTTTTGTTCCCCAAATGAACCAGATAGTTGGTTCTATATCTACCTAAGCTTTATCTCTTATTCAGTCAACAAATATTCATTAAACATGTACTTTATTCCAGTCTTAATACTGGAAACTGAGAGTGGAGAGATTAATTTTAACCCAGTCTTTGCTTATTAAGGTGGTGTTAGCATCCATTGAAAATTAATTGTAATAAGATCTGAAAGTGTTCTCTTAATTGTAAATTATAGTAAATAAACAGTCAAAATCATCAGTTAAATGCAATTTAAACATTGTAGATGCTATAAATATGATATTATACTAATATAAAGGGAGTAGAAGTGGGAAAGAGGAAGACAAAAGGTCTCCATGGTGATAGTAACCTGTACATTGAGTTGTAAACAATAAATAGATGTTCTTGAGGGGATAATGATGGTGGGAGGGTAGAGGTAGGAAGTAAGGGGTAAGGGATTAGAGGCAGAGAGAGGAGAGGAAGCAAAGCCATGGAGGTGTGAGTTAAAACCAGTTCTGTGAGGTTGGAATTTAAGAAGATGGGGTGGGAGGCGAGAATGGTAAAAGGCTGGAGAAATAGGGAGGAGCCAAATTTTGGAGAGGATTCGTATGTCCATAGTAAGGAATTTGTTCTTCATTCTTTCTGTGTGGACCCATAATTATCATCACTTGAAAGCCTTATTGAGGATACCTTATATATGTATGTCTCTATAGTATTTGCTGTGGTATGGAAGGAAGAATCCTGGATTTAGCATGAGTTCAAATTCTTATCCTTTTACTTATTAATGATGAAATTTTGATCATTCATGTAATCTCTTGGGGCCTCAATTCTATTTGTACAATAGAAATGATCATTCACAAGAGATCAAATAGGATAGAAATGAAAAATTCAAAAGCATACATAGTGAAAGAGCATTGTTATTTTGATTATTTCAGGGGCAGAAAACTTTTGGGGCAAAGAAAAGATTTAATGCATTGATGAAGGTGTCATGCTACAGTTTGCTTCCAGTCAGTTCTCTGGGATTGCAGAGAGAGGTATAGCACATGTTGCTTCAGTGAGAGTTCAGTTAAGAGCATAGAAACCACTTTATATATTCTGGTTTGAGGTTATGGATTATAAGACTTTTGGAAGTGATTGGGGAGTGGATATTAGGAAAGCTGAGGCTGAAAGATAGGGGAGCTGCCTTTTGAAGGTCAAGGAGACAAACTGTTAAAATTTAGCCTGAAGCACTCAATGGCTGACTTTTAAATGCTTACCTGGAAGCCATTCTGAAACTCCTGTAACATAACCTACATTTTAAAATACATATTCAGAAAAGCTTCACAGTATGTAGAAAGTTTGACCAAATACTGAATCACAGGATTCAGTTGTATGATCGATCACAGGATGAAAGAAAGAAAGAGACACTATAGCAGAAGTTGTATGAGAAAATATCCAAATATTTTATGGAATTTAGGGACTGGAAAATGCAAATAAACTGAATATCATGTTAAATATGATGAATGCAATTTAACATAATACATTGCAAAATTGAAAGTTAATATGACATGAATATTTTAATGATCCCCATTCAATAGAATATTATGCAGCTGGGATTGTTCATTAGATTAATGGTTGGAGATGGACAATTATAGTTATGATTTTTATAGTGGGGAAGAATATGGAGTTTACAAGTAAATTTTTTGAGCAGATCATTAAAGGAATAATTTTAAGTATTAACAAACAGATACCAATTTGGGGTCTGGGGTAGGAAGTCTCCAAGATGGCCCCCAATGATATCTACTGTTTGGGAGTCAAGTTCTTGTGAAATAGTCTTTCTTTGAATATTCTGGACCTACTGACTTACTTCTAATCAATATAATCCATAAAAAATGGTGGAATGCCATTTCTGAAATTAGAAGAATACGGAGGACTGTGACTTAGATATTGCAAAGACTATCTTGCTCATGCTTCTTGCTTTCTCACGTGTATGCCATGTGACAGGAAACTGAGGGAGGCCCATGGCTAACAGCCAGGGAGGAATTGCATTTCATATTAATTAATTCCATTATTTAACTCATACAGTGGACTCTTTCATATTTAGAAAGTCATCACTCACCTTGAGATAAATGTTCACTCACATTTTCTTGAGTTTTTTTATATTTTTATTTTTATGTTTGATCCATTCAGAATTTATTTTAGCATCCTCCTTTTCAAAGTTACATTTCTTACATTCAGGAACCACAATGATCCACTACTGAGAAAATCTTCTAAAAGTTACTCAGAGATCCCTGAAATCTAAGGCGTTTTCCAAGTGATTTCATTACAGTGGCCCATTTACTCAACTAGTGATTTCCTGAGTTGATCCAAATTCTAACCCTGTAAGTATTCTTACTCCAAATGTTGAGCACAGATGTACAGGAAAGAAAGTACACCGTTCTTAAAATAAATGTTAGTAATCATTTCACTTAGATGTGTGATTATTTTCTCCTCACTTAAAAAAGAACAAAAAACCCCTCAATCAGTGCTTCTTCAAAAGTGTTACTTCCTCCATCCCTTTGTGGGGAGCTATAAAGGAATACATTTTACACATAATTAATACTAAAGACCACATACAGAATCAAGGATAATGAAGAGATAACAATCAACTATCAATTATCACTGCATAATGCATAGCAAAAACCTGACTTTGCTGAAAAGGTGTTATTTTATAAAACAGGCTGCATATACAGATCTGGTGCCAGAATAGTTCCATGAATCACTCTTGTATAACTTTCAAACAGATAGAAATTGCCACTCTACATGGCACTCTGATGACAACAAAGAACACTTCAGGAAATATATTTCTTCAAAATTATGCTCATAGGTACAACCAAATTTTTGTGCTTCAACTATTAAGAATAAAGTTTTGTGTTTAAAGATAAATGTACTCCTGACTGATCAAAAGTCAGCATGCACATTGAGTTGTCATCTGGGCAGTATAGTTTGCATAGATTCATCACCTTTTCTAGCCTATTTCCCTAGAAGGATACAACATGTCATTGCATATTGCCACTTTTATTGCCCACAGAATTCAAATCATAGACCTTTTGTGTGTAGTTGAGGATTCATTTTCTCTCCCTTGATTAAACAATTTTAAAATGTCTTTGACTTTTGTAGTGTATAAATACTCTAATAAAACAATTACATCTCTAAATTGAAGTTTTTATATTTAGCTTATACAAATGGTCATTTTTGTAAACTAAAAAGTTCAAACATCAGTAACATCACTGAGTTTAACCTAAGTAGTAAGTTTAATGACTAAATAGTGATTAAAGTTCTCCTAAGGAAAGTCAAAAAATTGATGCTTTTGAACTGTGGTGTTGGAGAAGACTCTTTAGAGTCCCTTGGACTACAAGGAGATCAAACCAGTCAATCCTAATGCAAATCAGTTCTAAATACTCATTGGAAGGACTGATGCTGAAACTTCACTTCTTTGGCCACCTAATGCGAAGAACAGACTCATTGGAAAAGACCCTGATGCTGGGGAAGATTGAAGGCGGGAGGAGAAGGGGACGACAGAGGATGAGATGGTTGGATGGCATCACCAACTGAATGGACATGAGGTTAAACAAGTTCTAGGAGTTGGTGATGGACAGGGAAGCCTGGTGTGCTGCAGTCCATGGGGTCACAAAGAGTCAGACACAACTGAGCAACTGAACTGAATTGAGCTGAAGGATAGGAAAAATTAGGAGCACATTCTTAAACAAGCTGTCTCTTTATTTTCTTGTTGTCATATTGTAGAAAGAATTTATTCCAGATTGAGAAAAACATATTAGTCGCCTACCTGAACTTTCTTAATATCAAAACCATTTTTGCAAAAGTTGACAAAGGGTCCAGCTTAGGAAAAACCACAGGAAAATGTGGTTTTCCAACCATCTTTGCAGTTGATTATAGCTTTGTGGTGTACTTCTGTGATGTGTGTGGAACCTAATAAGTTGGCTTCTTGGAAAAATTATAGTTTCATTGATAAAAGGAAGACTCACTTGGCAAGTAGTCATTTTGTAAGTCTGAAGATGAATACTCCGTGTTAAGAATATGTTTGGAAGCTACATAGAACTTAGGTTCTTAGTAATTTCCTTGAGCTACATCTGACTGCCTGTCTCCATACTTGATCTTTTGTGACAAAAATAAATCCCCACTGGGTTAAACCATTATTAGTTGAATTTTTATTATGTGTTTCTTAACTTCACTTCTTAATGTACTACCAGAAGCAGGGCTTCTTCAACTTTAGTGACTCCCTGGAGGTCTTGTTGAAACAGATTGTTGCACCTATTCACAGAGCTGTGATTCAGTGGATCAGGAGGTGGATCCTGTTCTAACAAGTTTCTAGGTGATGCTGATACTGCTGGTCCCTGAACCACACTTAGAGAGGGATTTAGCAGGTTAAAAGACACGAAAACAGCTGTAAGATACTATAGAAGCTAATTTCATTGATTGGGTATCAAGTTAAGAGACGAATAAGAAAAATTGCATCTAAATCTCCCCAAAGTTAGAGGAGTGAGTGGAGAGAGAGTTTGAGTTGAAGAATGACCATGCTAGGCAAATACATGGGACGAGATGGAGAGGAAACCGCTGGAGATGATGTGGAAACAGGGGAAAACACTCTGGTTCTGGGAACTATGTAGATGTTGATCTATAAGCTAGAGACACACGTACCCATGTGATTAGGAGGATTGTGTGTGTGTATAGCAGGGGCAAGATTATGCAAGTTTTATACACCATGGTAAGGAATTTAGTTTGTATTCCATAGTCAGTGGGAAAACCATTAAAAATTCTAAGTGTAGGGACATGTTTCATGTACATGACAGAAAAGATGCTGTTGGCAGTGTGGATGGTAGGCTGGAGGAATAGAAGCATAGAAGCAGAAGATTAGTAAAGGGTCAGTGCAATTGTTCAGGTTGTGCTGATTTTCAGTTGAATGGTTTGATTTGGTTTTAGTGAGTAGACATGAATCTGAGTAAGAGTATCACCAATCAAGATGGAATTTTTGAAAATCTTACTCTTAGCTGCATCACAGCATTTAATAAAGTACTACCCCTCCCTCCCTCCGGGTGCTGTCCATCAGAGCAGGGCTGGCTTCCTAAGAGCTTTCCTTCTCCAACTTTGAAAGCGTGGGTGGGGGGTGAAGCTTCTTAATTATCAACAGATGTGGAAATCCTGGAATTCAGAACAGTTCTCTAGGATCTTTTTAATCTATTGTAAATTTAAGCCAAAACATACATACTATTTCATGAGTGAGTGAGTGAAAGTCACTCAGTCACGTCCGACTCTTTGTGACGCCATGTATTATACACTCCAAGGGATTCTTCAGGCAAGAATACTGAAGAGAGTTGCCATTCCCTTCTCCAGGGTATCTTCCCAACCCAGGGATCGAACCCAGGTCTCCTGCATTGCAAGTAGATTCTTTACCAGCTGAGCCACCAGGGAAGCCAAAAAATATAAACCAATTTCATTTATGCTATGCTGAGTCTCTCAGTCACGTCCTACTCTTTGTGACCCCATGGACTGTAGCCCACCAGGCTCCTCTGTCCATGGGATTTCTCAGGCAATAATACTGGAGTGGGTAACTGTTCCCTTCTCCAGGGGATCTTCCCAATCCAGGGACTGAACCCTGCTCTCACACATTGCAGGCGGATTCTTTACTGCCTGAGTCACCACAGAAGCCCCTGAGCTACCAGGGAAGTTATCTCAACTGAAGCGTTAATACAGTCTTGGTTGTCTCTTCAACAAGGATAAAGTCTATAAGGACACGTCACAGGGAAAGTCATCTGTCACAGGTTGACACCTGCTCTCCCACACAACATCACCCCAAGAGACATTCATGAAGCCATAAGAAATAACCTCTCTATACTTTTATCTAACCACAAATTTATAAAATTTTGTTTTAGCTGGACTTACATAATATTTATATTTACAGTCCTTGCAACAGTCAAACCAAGAGGCAGCAGGATAATTTAGGCTTTGGAAAAAAATGCTAAGACATTAGGGATTTATAAATTGAGCTGCCTCCTTTGTTTCAGTTGACATGTTTAGGGGTATCGGTAAAGAGGCCAGGAGGCTAGCTTTCCAGGTTAAAATTAGTGGCATATGTAATAGCTTGGTAATGAGAACCCAGGTGGTTAATTTCTGTGTTTAGAAACTCTTTTTTTTTTTTTTCCTGTTTACTTAGGGAAAATCAGAGTACAGAGAATGCACAGAATGGTTATACAGTACCAAAACCAAAGCAAAACAAAAACCAAGAAATTTGCAAGAAAATGATTTATAAATACATGCCAGCTTTTAATTTATAAGTGGGGTGCATAGAGGTGCTATGGGAGGGCAGTGCTATCCCAGGAACCAGCATAACCTCTTATCTGCTGGGCCCATGCTCTCTTTCATCAAGATACTAAGGCAATCAAATGATGAATCAGAAGTGCGCTTGGTGAGCAAAGAGACTAGTGTCATTTTGCAGGATGTTTAATCTGGATGGGCTGATGTAGAGGCTGATGACCTTCCTCCAGCACTGTGCACTTTCCTATTGCCTGAATCACACAGACCTCTTAGACTGTCTTTTTCACAGCTCTGGAGAATCACTCATAAAATGTTCATCTCTGGCTCTCCAGCTTTACACAAACTACCATATTTCTATCATGAAAACATTTTCCAGACAAACTGAGTATTATTGTATCATAGGTTACTTTAACAATAGTTTAATTTTAGATATTTTGATGCCATTTAAGAGACAAACTTATTTAAGAAATGTGCCTTATTCTTATTAGAAAAAAATGATTTCTTAGTATGCAATTACCTTTAAAATATATATATATCGGGGAGTTTCCATTAATATGAAAACCTAAGTTTGATGCAGGAACACAGGAACACAATAAACTAAATTTAAAAAGAAATCTGAAACATTATAAATAACAGTTGACATGTTTTTAATATATTGTTTTCCTTACAAAAATGGTACTATGTTGAATAACATTTTATGCACTGGATTTTTAAATTATTTTATGAATAGTATGTTTTCCTATGGTAATATTCTTCTATATTTGTATTTTAATCGATTAGTATTATTCTATGGAGATATCATAATTTACTACGTTCTATTAGTGGACATTTAGACTCTTCCCCAAATTTCAATAGTATAGATGATACTTTAATGAAGGCCTCTGTTTAACTATCTATTATTTACATCTTTCATTCTTTCCTTAGCAACCATATCTCAAAGAGTTTGCCTCATACATTGCCAAGTGAAGATATCACTCTTTCATAGGACCAGTCTGATCCATTTTATACTGATATTTTGTCTCAAATCTGTAGGGTCACAGAATCTGATAATCTAGTCGTGTTTGTGAATTTGAAGCCCACAAATACTTGTGTATATATTACCGTGTGTATGTGTATATGTGAGTGTGTATGTTAAATATAACATACATGACAAAGAAAGTGTATATAAATATATATTATAGAGCATATATTGTATATACTTTACTTCCTTTGAGCTTAAAATTTGTTTCATTAGCTCCTCTTAGATATCTGTTTCATTAGCTTCTCTCGCAGTTCAAATTTAAGCTTTCTAAGTCGGAATTAAGGAATTGTATTTGAAATAAGTGATATGGTTTATATTAAGTTCTGCTTTGGGACTACAGCACTAGTTTTTTGACCAAAAACATTTGATATGTTGGAAATAACCTGTGCTAAAAATTCTTTTATTTCCACTTCATCATTTTAGTTGTTTGTGATTTAAAACTTTTTGAAGGCTACCCATGGTAGAAGATTCCATTGAAAAATATATGTGGTTCTGGATCAAGGTATCTGTGTGTGTGAGTGCACCTATTTCTATTATGAAAATAGATGTGTGTGTGCCTTTGTATACCATGGAAACACCATATTTTTGTGTATTTTAAAAGTTTTATAGCTATTATCTTAGAGTTGGAATATATTCTTATGTAAGGAGTTGGGTCTATCTCTCCTCTTTACAAGGGAAAACTTGGCAGAACAAAAATTTAGAGGTTTATTGTTTTTAGATGCTTTAATAGGGGTTCAGTCCATTACCTTAGAAACTAAGTTATAAACAGAAAATGCTGTTTCTCACAATAATTGTTGGACATATAGATAACTTGCCTTACCTTTGAAACAAAGGCTTTTAACCTGGGAGAACTAACTCCTAGGAGTGCATGAGTGGGCTTCACAATGCGCCTGAGCCCACCAAAATTCTATAATCCCAACACTAAATTCACGTGCGTTCATGCATTTTCCCCTATTGTGAAAATCCTATCATTTAAAATTCCAGTCTCCAAAGGCTCTGTGACACTTAAAATGGTTAAGAATCATAGTTATGAGACATATTAATTATGTACCAGAAAACATAATTAAATAGAGTGTGTTTAAATTGGGAATCCAAGGATTTTAGGATAGTCAGTAACATGGTACTATGTTTTCATATATGGTTTGACCTGTCAGAGCACAGTTCAATTTTTATTTTTATTGTGTTGCACAAATTGAGAAGTTGAAACAGGCTAGTATATTCCTTTTTTTTAAATTATAGATTAAGATGTAGAAGAATAACTTAATCATAGCAACTGTTTTGTTGTTCATAGTGAAAGTGAAAGTTGCTCTGTTGTGTCTGACTCTTTGCAACCCAGGCTGGAATACTGGAGTGGGTAGCTGTTCCCTTCTCCAGGGGATCTTCCCAACTCAGGGATCAAACCCAGGTCTTCCAAATTGCAGATGGATTTTTTACCAGCTGAGCCACCAGGGAAGCCCTTTGTTGTTCAGGTCTAGGTTAATTTGGATAATTGCCTATAGTCTAACCTTAAGTTTAATTAGTTATTTATTTATTTACCTATTTTTATTTCAGTGAATAAGGGAGCCAGATGAAAAGAAATTTAAACATGTCAAAGAAATTGGTAGCTGTATAATTTGTTTGGCTAACTAGCTTATAATTAACCTTATATATTTGAACCTGTAGTAAGCAGGGTACTTTTTATACTGAGGACTTGGGGGTCTATGGAGACATGTAAAAGATGGCTGAAAATTTCCAAACCTCACCATCTAGAATGAACATTAAGTTTATAAGGCCAACCACACCTGAGCATTGTACCTTCTGGGAAACTAACAAAAGCAAGACTACACCCTGTTTTCTATCCACACTGTCATAACCAGGAACAGTTTCTACTTACAACAGAAATTTTACATGGGGCTATGTTTTAAAATGTAGGTTTTATTATTATTCATGTATGGTGAAGTTAGCAGATCAGAAAATGACTGCAATTGAAAGGATAGTTTGTTGCAGTTCGCAAGAGGAGGGAGTACACCACCTCACTTGGGGTCCCATTGGGAAGCACTAGGTTTGGTCATGGAGAAGACAATGGCACCCCACTCCAGTACTCTTGCCTGGAAAATTCCATGGATGGAGGAGCCTGGCAGGCTGCAGTCCATGGGGTCTCTAAGAGTCGGACACGACTGAGCGACTTCACTTTCACTTTTCACTTGCATGCATTGGAGAAGGAAATGGCAACCCACTCCAGTGTTTTTGCCTGGAGAATCCCAGGGACAAGGGAGCCTGGTGGGCTGCCGTCTATGGGGTCACACAGAGTTGGACACTACTGAAGTGACTTAGCAGCAGCAGAGAAGGAATGGGAGAGGCAGGTTAAAAAAAGTTTAGGATTTGCTAGTTAGATTAATTTCTGTGGGCTCTGGGGTGTAGGGTATAAAGATAAAGAGAGATAGGTAAAATTAATTTTAATATATTATTTATATATATATTTAGTATATAATTAAAATAATATATTTTATTTAATTCCATATATCCAAAATATAGTTTTAGCATAACCAATATAAAATTATTTGGGATTTTCTTCCTTCTTTTTAATGCTATATTTTTGAAATGTGGTATGCATTCTATACTTACATCTCAATTTTGATGCTGAATTTTCATTGAAATACTTATCTGCATTTCAATTTCATGGAATTTACAGTTGATCAAGTATATTTGCATATCCAGAATTATTCCAAATGCACTTGAAAGTTTTCCAATAACTGAACTCTGAGTATTCGTTTTAAACATTCAAATTAAGTGAAATTAAATAAAATTTAAAATTCAGTTCTTCAGCAGCACTAGCTGCATTTGATGAATTGTTACTGAATTTACCAGTTCAGGTCCAGAATAATGATTATCAAACTATACTTGATGGTTTGATTTGAACTATATGTTCAAATCAGCCATGAATTAGGTAAAAAATACAGATTGTTGGACTTCACCTTAAACCTACTGAATCAGAATCTACAGGACATTACATGATCAACAGAATAGTTTGAGTGTCACTGAAAACACCAAACATCATGTGTCTAGAAACAGAGGTTTTTTTATTAGAAAGAAGTCTATAAATTATTTTCTAATTAGGTGCCCCTTAATCTCCAACCTTCCTTCCTACCAGTCTCTTCCTAAAGTTCTCTGTTCCAGCCACACTGACCTCTTTGTATCTTTTCCTCTTGTGACTATGAATTCACTTCCTCTGGAATTATCTTCTCTTCCGCAAAAAGCTTGGCACACACAGATATATTCTCAAAGAAACATTTCCTGAGCAGGTGAAACATGAAATTAACATCTTTTCCATCATACTCTGTCTCCTCTTTTTTATTTGTCAGTTGCAATAATAGACATTTCATATGTTTATACATTTATTGGTTATCTCCCTCTTACTAGAATGTAAGTCTAGTGGGAGATGGGTCTTTGTTTTGTTTACTGCTTTATCACCATTAGGGAGGAAAATACTTCAGTTCAGTCTCTTGGTCATGTCTGATTCTTTGCAACCCCATGGGACTGCAGCATGCCAGGCTTCCCTGTCCATCACCAACTTCCAGAGTTTGCTCAAACTCATGTCCTTATAGTTGGTGATGCCATCAAACCATCTCATCCTCTGTCATCCGCTTCTTCTTCTGCCTTCAATCTTTCCCAGCATTAGAGTCTTTTCAAATGAGTCAGTTCTCTGCATCAAGTGGCCAGTATTGGAGTTTCAGCTTCAGCATCAGTCCTTCCAATGAGTATTCAGGACTGCTTTCCTTTAGGATTGACTGGTTTGATCTTCTTGCAGTCCAGGGGACTCTCAAGAGTCTTCTCCAACACCATAGTTCAAAAGCATCAATTTTTTGGCGCTCAGCTTTCTTTATAGTCCAACTCTCACATCCATACATGACTACTGGAAAAACCATAGCTTTGACTAGATGGATGTTTGTCATCAAAGTAAAGTCTCTGCTTTTTAATATGCTGTCTAGGTTTGTCATAGCTTTTCTTCCAAGGAGTAAGCGTCTTTTAATTTCATGGCTGCAGTTACCATCTGCAGTGATTTTGGAGCCCAAGAAAATAAAATTTGCCACTGTTTCCTTTGTTTCCCCATCTTACTGCCATGAAGTGATGGGAGTGGATGCCATGATCTTAGTTTTCTGAATGTTGAGTTTTAAGCCAACTTTTTCACTCTCCTATTTCACATTTATCAAGAGGCTCTTTAGTTCCTCTTCACTTTCTGCCATAACGGTGTACTTGTCACTCAGTAAATTATATAAAAGGAAAGTACTTGGCACTCAGTAAATTATATAAAAGATATATATGTATGTGTGTGTGTGTGTTAGTTGCTTAGTCATGTCCGACTCTGCAACCCCATAGACTGTAGCCCACCAGGCCCCTCTGTTCATGGGATTCTTCAGGCAAGAACACTGGAGTGGGTTGCCATTTTATTCTCCAAAGGGACCTATAGAAAGAAAGAAAGTGAAGTCACTCAGTCGTGTCTGACTCTTTGCAATCCCATGGACTGTAGCCTACCAGGCTCCTCCGTCCATGGAGTTTTCCAGGCAAGAGTACTGGAGTGGGAAATGGCAACCCACTCCAGTAATCTTGTCTGGAGAATTCCATGGACGGAGGAGCCTGGTGGGCTGCAGCCCATGAGATCACAGAGTTGGACATGACTGGGCGGCTAACACAGACACACACACTTGAAGTAGTAAATAGTTAACTAAAGCAATGGTGTGACTTCCAACAGACAAGATGGCATAGATTCATTTTCCCCTGCTCTGCCCTGCTAAGCATATCTATAAACCTGGAAATGGTTCAAGAGACAGTGCAAGGAAAACTCTGAAATGTGTTAAGAAGAGTTGAGCTGGTTTATAACACCAGGATGTGAAGCAGAGCATAGCAGCAGGGTGTCTTGAGTCTTTCTACCCAACAGAGAATGACATTCAGCTCCAGAATTTTCAGATGGAAATGGCAACAGAAGGCAGCCTAGGTATGCTGCTCCTCCCCCAACCCCTGGTGGAATGGGAGTAGCTTTGCCAGCATCAGGGGAGCAGGACACCACCCACAAGAGGATCAGCTGTGAGCCTCACTAGAAACAAGCACCCAGGGGAGATATTTCTTCCTGTGGCCCCGAGACTCTTCTTTTTGCAGAGAGTTACTGAAAGGGGCAGGGAGACTAGGCAGGGGAATTCAGCTATAGCAGGCAGCCTGCTCAGGAAAGACCCTTTGTCTCCCAGGGAGACTCTTCTTCCCCACTCAAAGACTCAGGACAGCCAGGAGCCACTGAGGGATTCTCCCACAGCCTTCTCCCACTGAGAGACACCTGTGGGCTTCCTGAAGAATCTTGCTCAGTTTCCTCAGATAGCACCAGCTGGGATCAGTGGAAGCCCCAGCGGCACTAGATGGACCAAATTAACAAAAGTAACAGTCTAAACCTCTAAAAGTTAGACTGCCATTGGAAGCACAGCCCATGGATATAAGCCAAGACCCACAGGCTACATCTAGACAGGGTGACTGCTTGTTAAATAAAAGATTTAAATAGGACTCAGAGTCTCCTAACAAAGCAGAGAATATGTCCAAGATAAGTATCAAATCATAACTCGAATGAGAAAAGACAGTCAATCCACTAATGTCAGCACCAAGATGAATCAGTTATCGGAAATATCTGACAATGATTTTAAAGCAGCTATTAAGAAAATGTGTTGACAATCAACTAAAAATTCTCTTGAGACAAATTAAAAATGTAGAAAATCACAGCCAAGATGTAAACTTATAAAAGAGAACAAAATGGAAATTATAGAACTGAATGACACAATAATTGAAATGATAAAAACTCACTGGATGAACTCAATACTTAATTAAGCATAGATAATTGATAGAGGATTATACATTCATTTTTAAAATAGTCACTGAGAATTTACAAAGTGTGAAACAGTCAGATCTATTACCTGTAAAGACCTTCAGTGAAATAGAGGAGATGGGTATTAAATAAATCATTGCAGCAATAATTACAATTGTGACAAGTGCTATGGAGGAAATGCTACAAATAAGAAGTACACACAATCATTCTCAAGGGTGTGGGATTTGAAGAGAAGATGAGACGAACAGTAGATGATTCTTAAGGAGAGAGTTTTCTCTTTGAAGGGAGTTCAGTGAGTTTCCTGCCGAGTTCCTCCTGCCTTGACCAACTCACGATTGCCTCAGGCATCTGTTGCCAGTTCTCTTGTTAAGGCAGAGACTATCTGAAATCCTTATGCTTCCTCTTAACCTTAGGATTGTGATGAGGGGATGAGTTATGGGTGACTTGTAGGTTTCTGGTATGGATGATGGGGTGAATATGGCAACATTATTAAGACTGGTTGCAGAAGAAGTAGAAACAGAAATGAGGTCACTTTTGCATGCACTGAGATGGAGATGCCCAGTTATCTGTTACACCCTCTGGCAGATTTGTGGTTTGGAGCTTGGCAGAGATTGAAGTTAGTGATATGGATTTACCAGTCTTTAGCATAGATGGAGGAGAAGGCGATGGCACACCACTCCAGTACTCTTGCCTGGAAAATCTCATGGACAGAGGAGCCTGGTAGGCTGCAGTCCATGGGGTCACTACGAGTTGGGCATGACTGAACGACTTCACTTTCACTTTTCACTTTCATGCTTTGGAGAAGGAAATGGCAACCCACTCCAGTGTTCTTGCCTGGAGAATCCCAGGGACAGGAGTCTGTTGGGCTGCCGTCTGTGGGGTCGCACAGAGTCGGACACTACTGAAGCGACTTAGCAGCAGCATAGATGGAAGTTAATGCAAGGAAGAAATGAGGTCACAGGAAGAGAGTATGAGAAAATGGTCTAGGACATAAATGTAGGAATTTGGAGAAGAGAGCCTGCAAAGAAGATGAATACAGAGAAAACAGAGAGAGGAAATAGCAGCCAGATAATGTTAAAGAATGAAGGAAAGGTTAATGTTAAATGCTGCATAAATGTCAAGGAGGTAGAAGGACAAAAGCAGTTTGCAATGAGAACACTCAGTGCCCTTGGCAGGAGCAGTTTAAATAATTTTTAAATGGAAAAAATGGGAACAGGACATGTAGACTCTGTTTCTGGGAATTTGGCATAGAGAGAAAAAGAAAAAGGGAGAGGGTCAAGTTAAAGATTTTGTTTTTGATTTTGCTATGAGAGCAGCAACTGGAATGTTTCCAGGCTGGGTAGAGAAGGCGAATCAGAAGGAAGAGGTTGGGACCGCAGTAAGAAAGGAAGTGACAGATGAGCCAATGGCCTTAAGTGGCCGTGAGAGCTGGGATGATGGAGCAGAGGAAGGGACATTATCCTTCATGGGACGGGGAGGGAGAGATTCCTTTTCCAATGAGGGAAGGGTTATTCATAAAGGGGACAGGGATTGAAGTGTTATTACTTGAACCACTTGAAGCTCCTTGTCAGGTGGAAACATTGTGTCCTGCTAAAAATAAAAGGAGAAGTCATGGCTGGTGAAAGTTTGGAAAAAATATTGGAAATCCTAAGAAGAATAAGGAAAAGGAAATGAGACATTTTCTGGGACTCACTGACTTACTAGTTGAGGTTAGAGGCATGCATGTGATGAATTGTTTTGAATATTTCTTCAGCAGGTAGTTTTGATTGAGAATGTCAGCTAATCAATTTTGGAATGGGAGTTTAAGGAAGTGTTGGCACCTAACCAAAGTTTTCAGAAACAAAGTGGAGTATTTTGTAGCATTGTTACTGTCAGTGTTTACTTCCTGGCAAACCTTGTCAGTTTACTAAATGTATCTCTAATTAGTTGATTAAAAACATGTTTTTCTTTTATTTATTGTTCTGTAGGCACTAATCCATTGACTATGGTGTGTACAGTACTTGATCTGTCCCAGCAGGGAAGCTTAGAAAAGTTGCATTTCCTGCTTGCTATAAATTATCTGTTTATTTGGAAGGAAATGATAAATAGTGCAACAATCAGGGAAGATAAGCAAAAATGAAAAGACAACTGTTATTTGTGTTAAGGCTTACTACGTATCAGACATTGTTTTACAGAGGCAATATCAGGTAATGATTCAGAGTGTGGCCTCTGGAACCAGATTCTAAGTGCCTAATACATGATGGCGATTATTATCATCTGATTGATTTCACAATAAATACAGGGAATAGACATTATTATTCCCATTGTATAAACAAGAAAAGTGAAGCTAGAGGGGTCGGAGAATCTTGCCCAAGATCACGATTGAGGTAGATTAAGATTCTGATTTCTGATTGTGCCTGCATTTATTTCCATGGACTCTGTTGTCACTCAGTTCATGTATAAAGTTGCACAAGTTGTATTGTTTTTAGAACTTTTGCTTGCAATGTAGGAGGTATGCTCAGCATGTGGTGACACTAATCACAAAAAATGTGATGAAAATGAGTCTTATGGAGGGATTTGTGTGTTTTAATTAGAGAAACAAATTTAGAAAGACATTCCAGAAAGAGGAAATAATGTAAATCAAGCAACGGCCATGGGAATTACTTTCTTTTTTAAGGTCTGGAAAATGATAGGGAGGTAATTCTACTGGAGTTGACCTCCATGCATTATGAGATGAGAGGGCAAGTAACTATATGACTGTCCTAAAAATTATGTGATTTGTGAGCTTTGTTTTACTTGCCTGTCCTTTTGATATTATTGCATTGTAAGAAAAATTGTAAATAATAATTTCTTCTCCTTTCAATTTAGATCAGTCCAGTGGGCCTACCCAGTTACATGGCCTTTCTTTCCCTGTGAATCACTAACACTGAACACGATACTTGTGTACAGCAAAATTTGTACATTACTACTTTTCTTATGGATTGCCTCTTAAATACTAGGTATATTCCATCTGAATGGCTTTTGTTTCTAGGATTTCCTAACTGGCTTCTTCATTTCCATTTTGACCCCTCTACAGTAAAGGCTCTTCCCACAGCCATGGTGATCCTTGGAAAATGTAAGTCCAGTCACGTGTGGACTGCTCAACATTTCCAATGACTTTTCTATTTTCTCAAAATGAAATTAAGTGTTCTTACTCTTGCCTATACAACCCTATAGACCTTGTCTCAGGCTAGCAACCTCTCTGACATTGCTGCTGCTGTTTCTCTCTCTATCCACATTGCCTGGTTCATCATTTCCTTCAGCTTTCTGATCACATGCCATCTAATCATTGGGGTCTTTCCTGACTACTTTCTCTAAAATAATCCAGTTCTTTTCACCTCTCCTCACATCTATCCTGGCAACTTCTATTCTTCTTTACTTTGACTTTGTTAATAATGCTCATTACCACCCAAAGTATTATATATTAATTTGTTTATTGCCTTTCTCTTTTCATTTGAGATAAGCCCCATGAAAATGGGAACTTTGTTTGGTTTACAGTTCTTGGTATACTATAAAGAACAATGACATTTTTTTGTTCAGTCACTAAGTTGTATCCATCTCTTTTCAATCCCATGGATGGCAGCATATCAGGGTTCCCTGTCCTTCACTATCTCCTAAGTTTGCTCAAACTCATGTCCATTGAGTCAGCAATGCCATCCAACCATCTCATCCTCTGTGCCCTCTTCTCCTCCTGTCCTCAATCTTTCCTAGCTTCAGGGTCTTTTCCAATGAGTAGGCTCTTTGCATCAGGTAGCCAAAGTATTGGAGCTTCAGATTCAGCATCAGTCCTTCCAATGAATATTCAGGGTTTATTTCCTTTAGGACTGACTGGTTTGATCTCCTTGCTGTCAAGGGGACTCTCAAGAGTCTTCTCCAGCACCACAATTTGAAAGCACCAATTCTTAGGCACTTAGCCTTCTTTAGCTCAGTCAATAAAGAATCTGCCTGCAATGCAGGAGACCTGGGTTCAATCCCTGGGTCAGAAAGATCCCCTGGAGAAGGAAATGGCAACTGACTCCAGTATCCTTGCCAGGAAAATCCTACAGTCCATGGGGTCACAATAGGACAGGACTTAGCGACTAAACCACCCATCATCACAGCCTTCTTTATGGTTCAACTGTTATATCCATACATGACTACTGAAAAATCCATAGCTTTGACTATACAGACATTTGTCAGCAATGTGATGTATTTGCTTTTTAATATGCTGTCTAAGTTTGTTATAGCTTTTCTTATAAGGAGCAAATGTCTTTTAATTTCATGGCTACAGTCACCATCCACAGTGATTTTGGAGCCCGAGAAGGTAAAAACCTGTCACTATTTCCTTTTCTTCCCCTTTTACTTGCCATGAAGTGATGGGACCAAATATCATGATCTTAGTTTTTTGAATGTTGAGTCTTAAGCCAGCTTTTTTACTCTCCTCTTTCACCGTTATCAAAAGGCTTTTTAATTCTTTACTTTCTGACATTAGGGTGGTATCATCTGCATATCTGAGGTTGTTGATATTTCTCCTGGCAGTCTTGATTCTAGCTTGTGACTCATTCAGCCTGGTTAACTGTTCTTGGTATAATACCAAGAGCATTGGCATGTAGTAGACTCTAAACTAATATACGTATGTATATGCTTAGTCCCTCAGTTGTGTCCGACTCTTTGTGACCCCATGGACTATAGCCCATCAGGCTCCTCTGTTCATGGGATTCTCCAGGCAAGAATATTGCAGTGGGTAGCCATTCCATTCTCCAGGGGATCTTCCTGACCAGGGCTTGAACCTGGGTCTCCTGCACTGCAGGTGGATTCTTTACTGTCTGAACCACCAGGGAAGCCTAAACAAATGCTTATTGAATAAATGGAAAGAATGAATAAAACTATTTGTACCAGTGCTAGTATATTTAATATTTTAAATGTATATTGGGGAGAAACATGTCTCTAATATGGGAGCTATGCTGTACTAAAGTACTTCTCAAAATCATTGACTAAAACTTGTCATGCAATGCCAGAATTTGTGCCAGCAGGGCTATTTTCCTTATCTAAATACTATTTAATACAGTGAAAGCATTTCCTAAAACAGGCATGAATATATTTTTTAAAAAATTGAAAACCATTAATGTACACTGGATATATGTCAATCCCAATCTCCCATTTCATCCCATTACCTCCCCTTCCTCCTTGGTATCTGAAAATTTGTTCTCTACATCTGTGTCTCTATTTCAAATAAGTTGATCTGTACCATTTTTTTTTTCTAGATTCCACATGTAAGTGTTAATATACAGTATTTCTTTTTCTCTTTCCATGCATAAAATAAGTAGCTAATGAGAATCTACTATATAGCACAGAGAACTCTACTCAGTGTTTTATGATGACCTAAATGGGAAGTAAATCTAAAAAAGAAGAGATACACATATAACTGATTCATTTTGCTATACAGCAGAAGCTAACACAGTATGTAAAGCAACTATATGCAGATAAAAATTAATATAAAGTTTGGATGGGGTTAACAATCCAGGGATATGAACAAACCAGCAACAACAACAGCAACAAAATTTGCATTTTTCTTTTGGCAGAGTGGTGATATTGTTGTGGAAAATCTGGGAGGGGTTATGAATGAGAAATCGAACATGAAAGTAAGTTGTACTTCAAGCCTCTCTGCTTGAGAGAGTCTGAGAAAGGCTAGAGTGGTTTGTCTATATTTGAGATACAGTAGGAGAAAGAGAGTTATGAAATCCTCCTCAAACATCAACACAGTTTATGAACTTGGGTGGGTTCCCAACAACCACTCAAGGTCTGCCATTTCCCCTTGGGAATGAACCAGACTGTCCCTCCTTTTTCAGGAAGGAGTCAGGGCTTGCTGTTTACTCATCATAGTGACCTCTGGAGATGGAAGGGTAGACTATAGAACCCTCTGAGGCAAGTCAGCATCCAGGTTTGTGTCTTTCTAGGTGTCCTTGATCTAATCAGTTTAACCTATTTATCTATCTCCTGGAGTCAAATGAAAACTGGCAAACAAGAGAGTATTGTTACTAACCTGGAATTCGTGTCTTCTGAGTTTTTCATGTTTTACTTCATTGATCTTAGGCAAGGCTGAGAAAAACACAGTCATGTACTAATAATAAATTACCAAAGACAACCAGGCCAACCAGCCCTCTAGAATTTTGTGTTGAAGAGACTGGCGAATTGGTGAACAGTAGGTTTGTGGGTTGTCTCTGGCTTTTTATGTGTTGCCCATGCCCCCACATTTCTTGTTTTGGCATGGCTGTCTTTTATAATGGTTCTATTACAAGTGAAGTTTTCAAATTTAGTATCAAGTGTATTATAGTAGAAATGATAGCTGCATGTGTTTGGTTGTCTACTAGACAAAAACATTAGTTAGAAGTTAGACCTTCTTCCCTGACACCTAAGTTTCTCTTGCAATCATGTAAACACAGTGTGTTGTGTCAAGAGACTAGTCACAGTGGTGATATTCCTTTTTATATTTATGTTCTTAAAGAAATCTCCCTAATGGTAGAATATATGTCAAATTCCAGCAAACTTCCAGGTTGAGAATGGGAGAGGAATTCCTGGCCCAGCATTATTGGTCAACATAGAACTCATTATGTTAAATTGGGTCATATGTATTGCCTCCAATACTTGCCAGGTTTTTTCATTCAATGCCAACATTGCCACTTCATCATGCCAACAAACAATCGAAGCCTCAAATATTCTTCTGCAGATACTAATAACAGCAATCTCAGAGGGAGCCTAGTTTTTGTTTCAGCACTGCTGTCCTTCAGAGCATCATGTGGCACTCTGCAAATAATGAGTTTTAAATGAAAAGTGGTCAGCTGTCTCAGTGACTGCAATTGAAGTCTTGGGATCTGGCCTGTGAGTGTCATCACTAGGATATCCGAATTCACCAGTACATTGGACGCTTGGAGAAGAGCCCTGCCTGTTACCATCTGTTCACTCATCCCATGCCATCCTCTTTTTTCCATGGGGCTCAAAAGACTTCCTTCCCAATAAGGAGAAACTAGAAGTTCAAATTTGAATAATGTTATCATGGTTAGTCATCCACTCACAGATATTTACATTTTCTGGGACCCCACTGGTGTGTGGCACGGCTCCTGTGTCTTCTGTATCCTTGGCCATTACGATCTAGTCAGAAGGCTTGCTGCTGCTATCAGAGGAGATGTCTGTACCCAAGATGCCCCTTGGGTAACTCCGTTTAACCTGTTCTCTATCTTTAAAGTCTTTTACCCTGGGACAAGTAGCATGGATTTATCTCATAGGTGTGGGCGTGTAGCGGTGTTGTAGGTATATCATTGTTTTAATTTGCAGTTAAAAGATGATCAATGATGATAGCATCTTTTCCTTTGTTTATTTTTCATCTGTATATCTTCTTTCATGAGATACTTATTCAGATTTTTTTGCTTCTTTAAAAAAGTTGGATTGTTTTTATTTTTATGCTTGAGTTTTAAGTGCTTTTTGAATATTTTGGATACCAGTGCTCTATCAGGGAAGTCTTTTGAAAACATTTTCCCTAAGTTTATCACTTATATTTGATACAACAAGCCCCCTACCTACGAACTTTCAGGTTGTGAGCTTTCAAAGAGGCGAAATACGTTCCCATGTCCAGTCATGTAAGTTCGTGTGTCTGGCGTACGTTGTAACACGTATGCCTCCTCTACAGGAGGTTGTGATTTTCTGCACTTTACTGTACAGCACTGTTGTGCAACACGAGGTGCTTGCTAATGAAGACCTGATGGAACTGGAGGCCCAGAGAACGGGCGAAGAGAGACAAGAGGAAGAAAAAAGAACCAAAGAGAGTCTCAACACAACATGGTGAGGGGGCTTTCTTGATTTGAAGAGGCACAGTTAGCTTTTGAGGCCCTGGACCCAAATGTAGAATGGTACATGGAGGTTTCAGCAGCCGTTCAGAATGCAATCCAGTGCGACCGTGATGAGCAGAAAAGAAGAGCTACTACCCAGATATCACTGGGTTATTTTTTCAAGAGGGTAGAATGAATTGAATCCAGCAAGGAACCAGAACATGTGCCATCAGTGTCAGGCGTGAGTGAAACTGCAGCCTGCTCTCATTCTCCTATTGCTGAAGATCCTTCAGCTCTACCATGTCCCACCTCCTCTCCTTCCTCCAGTCAGTAACTCTTCTTGCCTGTTCACTCGATGGCAGCCCCTTTTATGCCAGCCATTGTACTGTACTTCTCAAGGTACTATACTGTAAAATTAAAAATGTTCTGTTTATTTTTTATGTTTACTTCTTTTTATGTATTATTTGTGTGAAAAGTATAAATCTATTACAGTACAGTACTATATATCTGATGGTGTTAGCTGGGTACCTAGGCTAACTTGGTTGGACTTATGAGTCAACTGGGCTTACAAATGGGCTCTTGAAATGAAACTCATTCACATGTAGGGGACTTAACTACTTTTAACAATGTATTTTGGAGAGCAGAGGTTTCTAATTTTAATAGAGTCTAACATCAAATTTTCTTTAAAATTCATGGGTGATGCTTTTGAAGTTGTATGTATAATCTCATCACTAAACTCAATCTTGTCTAGATTTTGTTCTGTTTCCTTCTAGATATTTTGTAGTATTGAATTTTATATTAAATCTATGGCTCATTTGAAGGTAATTTTTGTGAAAGGTATGAGGTATATGAAGGGGTTTATACATTTATTGTATATGGGCATCTAATTGTTGCAGCACCATTTACTGAGAGGTCCATCCTTTCTACATTGTATTGCCTTTGGTTCTTTGTTAAAGAAGTTGCCTTTATTTGCATGGGTCTGTTTCTGGCTTTCTGTTTTATCCCACTGAACTATTTGTTTTCTTTTACCAACACCACACTGTCTTGTTATATTGAGTCTTGAAGTTAGCTTTAATAGTATATGTCTTCCAGTTTTGTTCTTTAGTATTGTGCTGACTACTTCATGTTTCCATATAAAACCCTTAAAATTAGATTTTACAAAATAACTTGTTAGAATTTTTGGAGAAGACTGTGTTGAATCTATAGACCAAATTGGGAATAAATTACATCTGAGCAATATTGTCTTCCTACACATGAATATCAAATATCTTTTCATTTATTTAGATCTTCTTTGATTTCTTTTATCAGAGTTTTGTAGTTTTTCTCCTGTAGAGCTTATAATATTTTGTTAGATTTTTACATGATTTTCCTGCAAATGGAATTATATTTTTAACTGAAAAATTCAATTGTTTATTGCTGCTGTATAGGAATCAACTAACTTCTGTTTTAAACTATGTATCCTGAAACCTTGATATTATCACTTATATGTTTCAGGAGTTTCTTGGTCTGTTATTTGGGATTTGGTGTAGACACTCATATCAACTGTGAGCTAAAGCCATTTTATTTCTTCCTTTTCAATCTGTATATCCTTTCTTATTATACTAGATAAGACTTTCAGTTAATGTCTCTTGTTTCCTATTTTAGGGGAAAGCATTCAGTTTCTCTCCATTAAGAACAATGTTGGCTGTGGATTTTTGTGAATGTTCTTAAGTTGAGGAAGGTCCCCTCTATTCCTGATTGCTGAGAATTTTTATCATGAATAGGTATTGGGTTTTATCAAATGCTTTTTCTTTTTCAGCCAGTTAATGTGATAGATTACATTAGCTCATTTTCAAATGTTGAACAAGCTTTGCATACCTGTAATAAATCCTTTTTTGGTCATGGTGCATAGTTCTTTTTATACATTTTTGGACTCAGTTTATTAATATTTTGTTGAGGAATTTTGCCAATAGGCAAATATCTTTGATTCCCTTTCCTATGTGAATGATATCTTGGCTGAATATTTGATTTTGGGGTGGTATAGTCTTTGCCTCTTTGGAGAATAAAGGCGAGAGATGGCAGGTTGTCAGGCTCCTTTGAAACCACTCAGTTTCCAGTTCTCCTTAGCTGCAAAGTCTAGAGTTCTTCTAAACTTTGAAGTAGGAAGTATAAGAAAGAACCAATCCATCTTTTCAGGGGTAAGTTTCCCCAGCCAAGCTTTCTCCATTAGTGCAGAGCTTTGGTATTTCCCCTGAGAGCCTGCATCATTGGTCCTCAGACTGTTGTCAAGAATAATGCACAAGAGGGTTGCTAAGGGCTTCTCTCTCTCTCTCTTTCTCTCTCACTCTCTCATTTTCTTTCTCAGGAGAGCCTAAAGCCTGAATCCTTATTCATACTCTCCAGTCTCTCTGCCTGCTAAATCTCATCACTGCAAAACACAAAACTAAGGAAAATTAATTGGCAATTAGCGTCCAATGAAAGAGGAAGAGAACAAAGACTTATAGTTAGCGCAATAACTTCCCATAATCCCTGCCACATCCACATTGTAATCTATTTAGCTTCTCTTTCTCTGCTTCCCAGCATATAATAAATTTCATTTAATACCTTTTAAATGAAATAGTACATTGCATCAGACAAGCCACCATTTTTGGTGTCGGCTATACATAAACTTCTCACCCTACCCCACTCCCATATACCTCCTAACATCAGCTGTCTTGTTTCATCACTTCTCTGGGGTTCAGTGTGCAGTGAGCAATTTTTGTGTCAGAAATCCTGTCATGACAAATGGATTTAACAAACTCAACTTACATAAAGCTACCTGTATTCTCTTCATATATCTGTAAAACAATGTCCCTAATTGACTATGTAGTGTAAGAATAGTTGAAGATAGACCAGAAAGACCATCCGTGGATTAATTATCCTGCCTATGTAGAAGAACAGTGATCACTGAAGAAAACTGATTAGTTGTTACTAACCAGTTTAACTTATTCAAAGCCTCTGTTATTTTATTGCATAATAAACTTGTGAATTAGTTGGAGAAGGCAATGGCACCCCACTCCAGTACTCTTGCCTGGAAAATCCCATGGACGGAGGAGCCTGGTGGGCTGCAGTCCATGGGGTCGCTAGAAGTTGGACATGACTGAGCGACTTCACTTTGACTTTTCACTTTCATGCATTGGAGTAGGAAATGGCAACCCACTCCAGTGTTCTTGCCTGGAGAATCCCATGGACAGAGGAGCCTGGTGGGCTGCTATCTATGGGGTCGCACAGAGTCGAACACGACTGAAGCGACTTAGCAGCAGCATACATAAACTTTAAACTTAGAAAAAGTATGTTACATATAGCATGGGATTCAATTTAAGCCTGAACTTTACCGATACAGACAGTACAGACAGAAGTAAAATGACTTCATGCAGCTTAATCAGGAACAGGGGCCTTGGCAGAAGTGGCTGGAAGTGAGCTGTCGTTGAAGTGGACAAGTAGAAGAGGAGGAAATGACAGAGTCAAGTGGTAATAGGCAGGACCAGTTCAGGAATACAAGTGAGACCACTCTCAATATCTCCAAAAAGAGTTCACAGTATTTTACACAAAACTGGAGATCTTATGGGGATGGGAATTTAGTAGCAAAACTAGCAAAATTCAATCACGACTCATAATATGATACCCTTTATTAATGAACACCCAAGTGTGGCTTAGGTTACTCAGGTTACCCAGTATTAGAATGTGAAGAATAACTTTCTTAACAATTATATTTAACAAGCAAGTAGATCTACTTTATCTTTTAACCCATGTTCTTTGGTCTTCAGTATCTTTTCTTTGTGTGATTTAAAGAGGAAAATTAATTAACATGTTTTAATAAACATCTCATTATTTACTTGGGGAATATGACTTTATAAAGTATGCAGGATCGCTTGATCAAGGGAAAGGAATCTTTAGATGGTCAACAGCTGCCAGTGTTCATTTATAAGGAGGCAAAACCTTTTCCTCTGTTATTTTTGCTGTCTTCCTGACACATTCAGCAGACCTTGACAAGTACAGCACATAAAGCTCATTTCTGTAGTGAAAGGAGTAGTACTCCCCTCCTGCCTAAGAAACCTTTATAGGCAAGGCTTCATTCAGTTCCACGAAAATGAGCTGAGACAATCTTACAGCTTGCAAAACGTAGCTCGCTAGCCTTGCTTCATTTCACTGGGTTTCTGAAAGCAGTCCTGAACCATTGTTGCGCCGAGTTATCTCTTTAATTCATCCATCAGTTTGGCGTACCATTTTTTTCTTTTTTTTGATGGAGATCGGATTGCTTAGGAACCAAGATAGAAATATTTGAAATCCAGGTCTTTGGTGCTTGGGAAGGAGTTCTTTGTGCTTTTCCTACCTGTAAACTCTTAATTTGTATTCATTTACAGTGTTTTAGTTTCTTATACACAAAGAATGGATTTTCCACAGTTGATGAGAAAAGTGAAGAGGAGTGTGAATTTTTGCTGAGCTTAGAGCTAACCTGCTTGAGTTACTAGGAGCATCTTAGAAATACACACTGTCAAGTTTAAGAATGTGATGTAATCTTTGGGGGAATATTGTTTGGGTTCTAGAAAGAAGGGATTTGTTTCATTTGATTTGGTAGATAGTATTATATATCTGACAGATAGTAGAGTTGGAAAAAATACAGTTTATTCTCCTTTCCCTTGCCTTGCATAAAGAAAAGATTAAGATAAAAAAAATAATTTTAAATACTTTAAAATAATACTCTTTCCTTTAATTATATAGAATTGGAATTGAGAATGTGAACTTCATGTGGCATTTGACAACTGAGTTGGAAAATCATTGTAACTTTACTAAGATTGGTGCAAAACAGTGTTTCTCAATGTTCTGATCAGCATCATTTGGGAAATAGTTAGAAATGCAAATTCTTAGACTTCATCCCAGATCTACTCAATCAGAAGCCCTGGGGTAGATGCCCAGCCATCTGTATTTTAATAAGTCCTCTGAATGATTATGATGTAGGATAAAGGGAATCACTGGTGTAGAACACAGGTCTTTCTTAATGCCCTTGCAGATCATTTATTGCTAGGAGCCTGGAAGAAGGTGCTATCGTTCCATTTCACACATGACATGCTAATGAGATGTATATTTCCAAGATCAGTTTGATAGATAATGCTGTATCTAATTAATTCCTGCTTAGACCTTAAGTGCTAAGAGAGTCTGCTTTTGTGGAAGGGTAGATTAGAGTCAAATCTTGTGTATTGAAGGGGGAAACATAGTCATTTTATTAATAGAGAATATACATGGTGAACTGGGGTATGATATATCAGTGGAGATTAAGGGTAAACATAAGAGATGTTTTTTATGCCAGTGTCAGTCACGTTCTCAATCTGACCACCATAGGTGAAATAGCAAATGCTTTCAACCCTGTTCTGGCTATGCCTTCTCCCCCTAATCATCTCTGCTTTTTTTCTCTTCCACTTGTTACTTCTATTCTATTCTAATTTTCTCATTTATTATTGTTGGTGTTTATTGTCTCCCCGCCGCAACTGAAGAATGCAAACTTCTCAAGGGATGGTATATTTTTCACTCTCTTGATATCAGTGATAATGAGAGAAAGATAAATAAAACAGCGCCTGACACATAGTCGCTGTTGTTTAGTCACTAAGTCGTGTCTGCCTCTTTGCAACCCCGCCAGGGAGAGTAAGTACTCAATAAATATTTGTACATGACTAGAATATGTAGTGTTTATATTCCTGCCACTGTAAGAGTGAAGAGTTGTGGGAATATAAGCAAGTGAAGGAGATAATTCACCTGAGGTTGATGTGGGGAAGCACTATGCTATTAGTCCAAGTTATGGGGTTTCCTTATTGCACTAATGATGTTACAATGAACCATGTCACAGGCAAATAATGTGAATCTTAATTAGGAATGGAGTAGAAAGTGTGCCAGCACGCTTGTACACTAGAGGAGGGTTAAAGCGGGAAGTTTGGGAGGATCTTTTATTGTGGACAAAGAGGTCCCAAGGACTTTTAATGAAAATAATAGGTGTATACATAAAAAAGACTGTCTTATAAATAAAAGAGATTGTATTGGATTGTAAATTCATGAGTTTGGGGGGTCATGCATATCTGGAGGCTCACTAAGGAATCAAGACTGGAAGGTAGTGGCTTTCGTGAATGATTGTTATTTTGACCTGTCTTGACTGTTTTTCTTACTCCTTGCTGCACCCAGCAGCTCACCTGAAGGGATTAGGGTGCTTAGAAGGTGAAGATAAGCACAGAGTATATTGGATTAAGATTCTATTATTACAATCTTTAACTGATGGAAAATACTTTTTAAAATAATTTTCTTCACAATATTTTTGTCCTAGGTGGTAAATGTAAGAATGTTACAGAATGCTGAGAAAGGTGGATAAATTAAATAGTTAAACACAGTTCTATAGTATCGTGTGTGTGCTCTGTTGTGTCCAACCCTGTGACTCCATGGACTGTAGCCCGCCAGGCTCCTCTGTCAATGGAATTTTCCAGGCAAGAATACTGGAGAGGGTTTCCATTTCCTCCTCCAGGGGATGTTCCTCCTGACCCAAGGATTGAACCCCTGTCTCCTGAGTCTCCTGCATTGGCAGGTGGATACCTCTAAATTACACTCCTGTCCCATCAGTAACACAGGAATACTTTTTTTTTTTAAAGTTATGATTTCAAATATTTTCTTTTACTGAAGAGAATGCTAATTATTGAAAGGATGCAGTTAACTTCAGTCATATTTGTAGCCTGAGACTCACTTAGGTTGTTGTGAAGTTGCTTCAGTAACTAAAGCTAATTCTGTTAACAGTGTTTAACACAATTCACCATGGTAGATTCTGAAAAAATTAAATGAACAGCGAGCCAACATTTTTAAAACTGTTTTATGTTTATCCCTGGGCTTTTCCTGTTCACAGCCCAGTAACAATTAAGAAACATAACCATTTCCCTAAGCTGTGGCTATTCATTTCAGCTGTCACTGACACCCACTCTGGTAAACAAGAATGCCCATGAAAAGAGCCATGTTGGCTTCTGTTCTTTGGGAGACTCCAGAGACAACTTAGTACCTGGCAGATGGAAAATAAAAATAGTGGCTGTGTGCTTTACTAATTATAGACTTCTAAAACAATAGCTATGTCAGGAAAACACATGTTGAAAAAATGAAAAGCAAAGCATAACTATCCACAAGTTTCTTCAGAGGAACATTCTCGCGTTAGGTGTTAAACTTGAATGCTTGCTAAAAAAGTCATTTTTAGCAGAAGGAAAGAAAACTGCGTCCACAAACAGTCTCTGTGTGTGTGCCCATGTGTATGAGTGAGGTGAGAGGTAAAGAGCAGAAGAGAGGGAACAGGAGGCAGGCCAAGAGGCCGAGAGAGGAGAAGGGGAGAGAGACTGATGGATTTCCTTGCAGGAGATGTTGATTACACTTGTTTTCCTGAAAGCAGAGGCCCACGTAGCCGGGGAGCAAAGGTTTGGGACCCATAGATCTTGAGTAACAATTTCAGTAAGAAGGGGATGCTCCAATTTTCTTTGTTGAAAGAGTAGAAGTGGGAAATTTATGCGTGGGTTCAACTGTTTGCTTCAGATACCTGTTTGCTTTGAATATCTGTGTGCCCTAGAACTTGGGAAATGCCTGGATGCAAAATATTAATATATGTGGAGATGAAAGAGATGTCCAGAATTTTGCAGAACATTTGTAAATTATGAGGGGCTTTCTGTCTCCAGATAACCGTAAACTTGATCTGTATCAATGAGTTAGCTGAATCTTCAAGGAGCTAGACTGTATTTGTAACTGACAGTATAAACACACTCGATTCTATTTCAAGGTTGCATATTTTTCTGGCCGAAGTTAACTCAATGTTGAGTAAAGCAAATTAACAGTGTAAAATAGTTATTTTTCAGAAATTTATATTTTAAAATGTGACATCATTGACATTATTCTTTTAACTCTTCTATGGTATAACTTGAGGACTTGATACACATTTCATTAACAGCAGCAACCGTTGTATCTAGCTAATGGTTCTGGTAAATTTAACCTTTAGTGGAGTAAGGGAGAGGAGGTCATTAACAAAATTAGTAACAATTGCCCTTGTAGACAAAGGCCTCTAAACACACGCTGTGGATGTGGTCTGCTCTAGGGGACAAAGAACGAGCGACATGTCTTGTCTGTAGAGGGTTTTAAAAACAATTATGAAATTAGGTGAAAGTCTCTTATTTATTATCATAAAACACTCGGACAATTCTAAATTTCAATTCATTTAAGACGTTAATTTTCCTAAATAGTAGAATCAATCAGGTGGTGTGTGAGGATTACACTCATAATCAATATGCCTGAAGGCTTTCCTAAAACAGTTTGGATATTAAACTGCATCAACTTCCCCTTGGCCCCACCATACTTTTTTTCCTACTAAGTCAGGTAAAGGAAATCTGATGAGTTCATAGATTAATTTCTTTCAGATAACTCTGGACTAGAAATTTTTCCATCCTCTGTAAAGCCTTGTAGCAGCACTTGTGAACAGGAATCAAGCTTCAGATTTTTACTCTCAGAAGGAAAAATGACTCATACATCTTATACTGATTTTATTAGATCCTTGTCAGATGTGGTCTTGAATCAAAAGCAGGCATTATAGAGAAAATGCAGTAGTCTGCAATTCTTCTCCGGAGTTAAATTGGGTGGTTAGAGATTGCACTGGTCAATCACCGATAAGAAAAGGAGCTTTGTGGATTTTACACATAAGGATAGTTCAGTTCAGTCACTCAGTTGTGTCTGACTCTGCGGCCCCACGAACTGCAGCATGCCAGGCCTCCCTGTCCATCACCAACTCCCAGAGTTTACTCAAACTCATGTCCATCAAGTCAGTGATGCTATCCAATTATCTCATCCTCTATCATCCCCTTCTCCTCCTGCCTTCAATCTTTCCCAGCATCAGGGTCTTTTCAAATGAGTCAGTTCTTCTCATGAGGTGGTCAAAGTATTGGAGTTTCAGCTTTAACATTAGTCCTTCCAATGAATATTCAGGATTGATTTCCTTCAGAATGGACTGGTTGGATCTCCTTGCTGTCCAAGGGACTCTCAAGAGTCTTCTCCAACACCACTGTTCAAAGCATCAAGTGCTCAGCATCTTTATAGTCCAACTCACATCCATACATGACTCCTGGAAAAACCATAGCCTTGACTAGATGGACCTTTGTTGGCAAAGTAATGTCTCTGCTTTTTAATATGCTGTCTAGGTTGGTCATAACTTTTCTTCCAAGGAGCAAGTGTTCTTTAATTTCATGGCTGCAGTCACCATCTGCAGTGATTTTGAAGCCCCCCAAAATAAGGTCTGTCACTGTTTCCATTGCTTCCCCATCTATTTGCCATGAAGTGATGGGACCAGATGCTGTGATCTTAGTTTTCTGAATGTTGAGTTTTAAGCCAACTTTTTCATTCTCCTCTTTCACTTTGAACAAGAGGCTCCTTAGTCTTCTTCACTTTCTGCCCTAAGGGTGGTGTCATCTGCATATCTGAGGTTATTGATATTTCTTCTAGCAATCTTGATTCCAGCTTGTGATTCATCCATACCAGCTTTGCTTATGATGTACTCTGCATATAAGTTAAATAAGCAGGGTGACAATATACAGCCTTGACATACTCCTTTCCCGATTTGGAACCAATCTGTTGTTCCATGTCCAGTTCTAACTGTTGCTTCCTGACCTGCATACAGATTTCTCAAGAGGTAGGTCAGGTGGTCTGGTATTTCCATCTCTTGAAGAATTTCCCACAGTTGTGATCCACAGAGTCAAAGGCTTTGGCGTAGTCAATAGAGCAGAAGTAGATGCTTTTCTGGAACTCTCTTGCTTTTTCTATGATCCAGTGGATGTTGACAATTTGATCTCTGGTTCCTCTGCCTTTTCTAAATCCAGCTTAAACATCTGTTCATGGTTCATGTCCTGTTGAAGCCTGGCTTGGAGAATTTTGAGCATTACTTTGCTAGCGTGTGAGATGAGTGCAATTGTGCAGTAGTTTGAACATTCTTTGGCATTGCCTTTCTTTGGGATTGGAATAAAATCTGACCTTTTCCAGTCCTGTGGCCACTGCTGAGTTTTCCAAATTTGTTGGCATATTGAGTGCATTATTTTCACAGCATCATCTTTTAGGATTTGAAAGAGCTCAACTGAAATTCCATCACCTCCACTAGCTTTGTTTGTATTGATGCTTCCAAAGGCCCACTTGACTTCACATTCCAGGATGTCTGCAATAGTGGTAGATATCTAGGAGATCTAAGTGGAGAGTTTTGAGGACACATGAGTATGTGTTTGTGTGTGTGTGTGTGCACATGTGTACACACATATGCATAGGGATACACAAGTGAGTAAGCATGAAATGAGAGGACTTGAGAAGCAAGTTCCATGTAGTATAATAAACTCTGAGTAACTTGTGGTTTGTGTTAGTAACCTAGGAGTCCAGGCCCAAAGAATAGGATGTGGATGAAGGGACCTGTATTCAGAACAGGGAAGGTAGAGGAAAATCCAGCCAGAAAACCAGGACCTGGTGGAGTTCCACCTTGGCAAAAGGAAAACAGGATTCCTGCTAGTGTGGAAGTGGGCCAGGACTCAGACCGCTGTCACATCCATTGTGTCTTCCAGCATAAAAACACAAAACAGTTGGGAGATCAAATACATGTGGACATTTTTAGCCTTTTTTTAACTAAATATCTCTTCCATTTCCCATAAATTTCTTTTCCATGCTTTTGAAACTCCTGCTCTTATTGCCTTTCCCTTCAGAATAAAAATATAATTCCTAATTTTTAATGAACATAAAAGTTACAGAGGGGATCTCCTTCAACTTTCAACCAACAAACACAGATTTGGCTCAGTCTACACTGACTTTAAAAAATTTCTTTCTTTCTGTTACAGTGAAATATACCTAGGAATCTCCTAATATTCTTCCAAGTTTTGCTTTTGAGCTCATCTCCTCCCTCCTCAGGGATCTTAATGTACTGATCATTTCCTCTTTATTGTGTCTTCAATTTCTCCCTACTTTCTTCTTCCCAGAAGAATTGAAAAACTCAAGTCTCTTCTATCACAAAACAAACACAAAACATCTGCTTTCTTTACCCGCCCAGTACTCTGTAACTTGCTGTAATCTGGCTTCTGTGTCCACTCAGTTACTGAAATTATTTTCACCAAGATCACCAAATGTCATTATTAAATCTAATAGATACTTTTCAACTTTTTCTAAATGGAACCACTGTCACTCTCTCTCTCCTTTAAATACTCCTTGCTTTATCTTCTAAGTTACCCACTGCTTTTTTTTTTTTTTTTCGTATTTTTCTGATAGCCACTATACATCTGCTTTGCATGGTCTTCTGCTTCTTCTACCAGGAATTTCAGCTCCACCTCTTTCCCTGCCTTCTTACTTGTACTCTTGCCTTATCCACATCACCCCTACTCTTCCTAAAATCAGTTTTGTTCTTACACACTCCAAGAAGTTTTTCCTGAATTTTGAAATGTGTGTTCTGTTCAAGTTTGTATGCTTTCATAGCACATTTTCTCAAATAGCGCTCACCATGTGGTATTGTAATCGCCTGTATACACACCTGTTTTCCTCATGTTATTGCTGCTCAAATTATGGCTCAGAAATGCTCAGCATCAGCTTTGCCTGAGAACTCCTTAGAAATGCAGAATTGTGGGCACCACCTCAGACCTACTAAATCAGAACCTGCCTTTAAACAACATCCCAGGGGATTCATATCCACATTAAAATTGGGAATCTTGGTATGGTCATAGTAGGCATTTGATAAAGATTTGTTCAGTGAAATAGAAAAATCCTTATGTACCCAAAAAATCTGGACAGAATAAAGCAAATGGGATGGATTGTCTTAAGGTTAAAGTGATATATTTAGATGGAGAAGAAAATGGCAACCCACTCCAGTGTTCTTGCTTGGAGAATCCCAGGGATGGGGGAGCCTGGTGGGCTGCCGTCTATGGGGTCGCACAGGGTTGGACACGACTAAAGTGACTTGGCGGCAGCAGCAGCAGCATGTATTTAGAAAGACACAACTTAAAAATACCGCTGAATTGAAAAGGCTCTTTTGCTCAGGTTCAGAAGACAATTGCACACAGCTGCTCTGCATCTACTTAATGCAAAGACGAGGGGGTGTGAGTGAGTGAGTGCACGTGTAATAGAGAGAGGGAAAGAGAAAGAAAGAAACAGAAAGAAGACGGAAAATAAATGTAGTTTAGCTAGTGAGCTTTGGAAATCTTCACTGGTTAAATTTCCTCTGACTGCAGAGCCCCATGGAGTCACTGTCTCAATGGAAACTGCTAGAAGATGCTGAATTCAGAAGCTCCTCCTAAGGCAACACCAGGTCTGTTGATTTTATTCCATTTAAAAAATTATCAGAACAGGTTCTGCATTTGGCTAATATTTACTGCTACACAACTTACATAACTTGCAACATGCTTTGCCATCTAATGAGAATTCAAAGGAGGGTCAGCAAACTAGGCCCCACGGCCCAAGTTCAGCCTTAGCCTGTTACTGAATAGCCAAAAAACTAAGAATGGTTTTCACTTCTTTAAAGGGTTTTTAAGAAAACAAAGAATAAAATATGACAGACCTAAGTAGCCCTCCAATCCTAAAATGCTTACTGTCTGTGTCTTTACAGAAAATGTATGATAGTCCTAACTCAAAAATTAACACCAAGATCCATAACACTATCAGAACCATTTTAGGGCACAATCACACAAGGGAAATATTCAGTAACAAGAAAAGATCTTTAAGTCACCATCTGCCATAGCTCTGGTGTGAATGTACACACACCGCCCACCCCACCTCTTTCTCTTTCTCTAATATCAACCAGAAACTCCTGGATAATTATTGTTTATTTTTTGGCACAATCATTATCACAGAAAATAAGGAGAATAGAGCTCTTCTTAACAATTTCTTGCTTCTTCTTAAGGGGTAGTATTTAACAAAATTTATTTTGTTTGAAAAATACTCTTCCGTTTTCACTTAAATTTTAGAAAGAAATCATTACTCTGCCAGCAAAAATTAACTTTTCAATAAGTAGGTGCAGCCATTTCAGAGTCTTGCACTTGTGTGTCAGTTTGGGTATGTTAGTTTACAACAGCCTCTGGCTTCACCTATGCACACAGTGGTAGCGGTGCTTAGGAAAATACTTTATTCCTGCTGAGAAAGTGGATTCTCATTATGATTTGATGTAAAGACGGCAGTTTGTGCAAAAGATTCCAAGATTTGACTGGGTGGAAACGTCTCTCTATCCCTGTTCAGAGTATGTAAAGAAATTTGTTTTAAAATTTCTCAATAGTTTGATCATGGGATATGTGCGTATATGAGTGTAATTTTTGACACATTGCCTATTTTTGATTAATGAAGTAAAAAATACTTTCTCAAAAGGTAAAGTGATTTTATACTATTTTTTTTTTTCTGTTTAGTCTGGGAATTATGACCTTGTACTGCAGCCATGAAATTAAAAGACGCTTACTCCTTAGAAGAAAGGTTATGACCAACCTAGATAGCATGTTCAAAAGCAGAGACATTACTTTGCCAACAAAGGTCCATCTAGTCAAGGCTATGGTTTTTCCTGTGGTCATGTATGGATGTGAGAGTTGGACTGTGAAGAAGGCTGAGCGCCGAAGAATTGATGCTTTTGAACTGTAGTGTTGGAGAGGACTCTTGAGAGTCCCTTGGACTGCAAGGAGATCCAACCAGTCCATTCTGAAGGAGATCAGCCCTGGGATTTCTTTGGAAGGAATGATGCTAAAGCTGAAATTCCAGTACTTTGGCCACCTCATGCAAAGAGTTGACTCATTGGAAAAGACTCTGATGCTGGGAGGGATTGGGGGCAGGAGGAAAAGGGGACGACAGAGGATGAGATGGCTGGATGGCATCACTGACTCGATGGACGTGAGTCTGAGTGAACTCCAGGAGTTGGTGATGGACAGGGAGGCCTGGCGTGCTGCGATTCATGGGGTCGCAAAGAGTCGGACACGACTAAGCGACTGATCTGATCTGATCTAATCTAATACATGTAAAATGTAAAATTATCTCTTATCACATTTGTGAAGTGATATTTTGGAAGCACCTATTGGTATTCATAATTTCTTAGGCCTGCCCAAGCTAGATAATCCAAAATTAAGTGAAAGTGATTTTTAGGAAGCTTTTGTGTATGATCATATGCAAGTTTCCCTGGGTTTCCCTGATAGCTCAGTTGGTAAAGAATCTGCCTGCAATGCAGGAGACCCTGGTTCGATTCCTGTGTCAGGACATGCTGGAGAAGGGATAGGCTACCCACTCCAGTATTCTTGAGCTTCCCTTGTGGCTCAGCTGGAAAAGACTTTGCCTGCAATGCAGGAGACCTGGGTTCAACCCCTGGGTTGGGAAGATTCCCTGGAGAAGGGAAAAGGAAAGGCTACCCACTCCAGTATTCTGGCCTAGAGAATTTCATGGACTTGTATAGTCCATGATGTCACAGAGTCAGACACGACTGAGTGACTTTCACTCACTCATATGCAAGTTATGGAGGGAGGAAATACTCATGACAGTGGAAATTATCCCCTAACTTAGATTTCCAGATATTTTGTCTTTATTTCCACTTGAATGCTGAGTGCTTATGCTTGGAAAAATAACTTTACAAAGTACATGTGTCTGTGAAATTATTTGAAAATAGTTTTAATTGTTAGGGTTTCTATGATTAGACTTGAATAGAACTTATCCCCCTTCTGTTTTATACAACATATGATGTGACCCAGAGGGTGCTTTATAAAACTTAATATGTTTAAGGAATCATTAATGATGTTAATTAAGTTTGATCTTGCCTGTAGGGTAGAACAATCTTGAAAAAATTAAAAAAAAAATTAGTTTGTGTAACATTCCAGGCTAATTTTCTCCATATTACATAGCATCCCCAAAGTTAAGGTTAGTCATTACTTTTACTGTATCAGTTTTAGAGAGGAGCATTGACTTCACATCAGGTATTAACGGTTTTTACATAACATACAAAACTGTCAGCTACCTCTCTTATTTTTTGTTTATTATCAACACTCGAGTTGTAATGACTTAAATTATACAAATACCTGATTTATGACTAATATTTGCACAATAGCATTCAAAGCATGAATGGTAGGAAAAAATGAGTGGGTCATGCTTTCAAAGTAAATTTTATGAGGCCAGGGTAATATCATATTCATATTTATTGAGTCAGATCATGGTACATAGTCTGTACACAGAGAATACTCATTCGATGTACATGTTGAATACAAGTGAATTTGTAATGAATGTAACAGGAAGTGGATCTAAGAAAAATGCAGAATTAATCGTAAGATAATAGAAGCATGAGAATATAAGTACCTTAGGAAAGGTTCAAAGTGATGTGAGAGTTTCAGGAAGACAGTAATTACATCAGGTTACATACAAACAGACAGGAGAAGAAATGTAGGAAGAATGAATGTCAAAGGAATTCTTCAGATGCCACGGGAGGGCAGAATGGTGAGAAACGGTTAAGGGGCAATCCAGCCAGAGAGAACTCACATGAGAAAGGCCCAGAGATGGGAACACATGGCAGGTGTTAAGGGATTGCTGACTCCTTTGGATGGGCTCTACTGTGAGGTACAGATGGGGAGGACATGGGAAGATTGGGATTTAACATGCTCTGCTAGAACTGGAGAAAAAAGAGTAATTTATATCATCTAATCTGTAGGATTGTCAAAATGCTTTACAATAAAGTATTTAAACAAATCTCCTCAAGTTGACAGCAAAAATTATACATCAGCTTTAGGTAAATTGTTTGAGTTTTTAAAAGGCAGAGTTATCAAGTAAGCACCTTAAGTTAAGCCCAAATTTGCTTCAGAAGTAGAAGACGTAACTTTGATCATCCTTTTAGCAAATACATTCTAAAATTCTCTTTTGTATTAGTTTTACCTTTAGTGAATGGAATGAGATATTTTTACATCCTCTTAAAGGTAAAATTATCTTACTACTTCTTTGCTTGCTTATTAGAGCATCAAAATACTGGGCAATAAATTTGGTTATAAGACATCTTGCATTTAGTATACATGGTAAAGAATCTGTCTGCCAATGCAGGAGGTGTAAGAGACAATAGTCATGGTCTGGTTCCTCAGTCAAGAAGATCCCCTGGAGTAGGAAATGGCAATCTAGCCTGAAAATTCTAGGCTAGAAGAGGAAGCTGGTAGGCTACAGTCCATGAGGTCACAGAGTCAGACACGACTGAGTGACTAAGCACCACACAAAATATACATTTAAATCTTGATTCCTTATATTTGTTTATTCTTTGCTTTTCATATATCATTAAAAATTATTTCTTGATTATACTTTCATAGGGAGCATTTGAGAATATTTCTTGAACATTTGCATTTCCAGTATATGGCAATGCTGTCATATGGCCGTTTGAAATTGTAACAACAATCATAACGAAAGGAAGCAGATGTTCATTGCTGAGGAGAAATCCTATGTGATGCTACTACCAAAATATACATCTTCCATCTCAAAAAGATATTTTTCATTTCTCCTTTCTCGGAATTTCTTATGTATATTATTCACTGCAGGAAATAAAATGTTAGAGGGAATATCATAATAAAATTTAAGTGTCATACCAAAGAAGAGTTTTTGGAAATTAACTTCAGAGATTTGAACAACTGCTTATTTCTTCTTTTTATTTCTAGAAGGTGAAACTTTTAAACTAGATTTTCCTGAGATGGTTTTTGGGTGGCTCATATACTAGGGAATATAGAAAGGTGCAGGAATCTAGGGAGAAGAAAATATTTGTGTCTAAAAAATATGTTTAAAATTATTTCTAGTGAAATATTGTCTTCACATCTTAGTGAATTTTATTGAGATATTTTGATGTAATATTACTTTATTGAGACGTTTTTCTCAAAACTCACTGAAATAGGAATAGTTTTTTAGTACACATAGAGCATTTATTTGGAGTCAGTTTTGACTCTGAAATGCAGTACTTGGATGCAATCTCAAAAACAACAGAATAATCTCAGTTTGTTTCCAAGGCAAACCATTCAGTATCACAGTAATCCAAATCTATGTCCCAATCAGTAATGCTGAAGAAGCTGAAGTTGAATGGTTTTATGAAGACCAACAAGACCTTCTAGAACTAGCACACAAAAAAGATGTCCTTTTCATTATAGGGGACTGGAATGCAAAAGTAGGAAGTTAAGAAACACCTGGAGTAACAGGCAAATTTGGCATTGGAGTACGGAATGAAGCAGGGCAAAGGCAAATGGAGTTTTGCCAAAAGAACACACTGGTCATAGCAAACACCTTCTTCCAACAACACAAGAGAAGACTCTATACATGGACATCACCAGTTGGTTAATACCAAAATCAGAATGATTATATTCTTTGCAGCTAAAAATGGAGAAGCTCTATAGAGTCAACAAAAACAAGACCAGGAGCTGACTGTGGCTAAGATCATGAACTCCTTATAGCCAAATTCAGACTTGAATTGAAGAAACTAGGGAAAAGCACTAGACCATTCAGGTATGACCTAATCAAATCCCTTATGATTTTACAGTGGAAGTGAGAATTAGATTCAAGGGATTAGATCTGATAGATACAGTGCCTGAAGAACTATGGACAGAGGTTCATGACATTGTACAGGAGGCAGAGATCAAGACCATCCCCATGAAAAAGAAGTGCAAAAAGGCAAAATGGTTGTCTGAGGAGGCCTTACAAACAGCTGTGAAGAGAAGAGAAGCAAAAGGCAAAGGAGAAAAGGAAAGATATACCCAGTTGAATGCAGTGTTCCAAAGAATAGCAAGGGCAGATAAGAAAGCCTTCCTCAGTGATCAATGAAAAAAATAGAGGAAAAAAATAGAATGGGAAAGACTAGAGATCTCTTAAAAAAAAATTAGAGATACCAAGGAAATCTTTCATGGAAAGATGGGCACAATAAAGGACAGAAAGGGTATGAACCAAACAAAAGCAGAAGATATTAAGAAGAGGTGGCCAAAAATACACAGAAGAACTATACAAAAAAAATCTTCATGACCCAGATAATCACAATGGTTTGATCCCTCACCTAGATCCAGACATCCTGGAATGCGAAGTCGAGTGGGCCTTAGGAAGCACCACTACGAGCAAAACTAGTGGAGGTGATGGAATTCCAGTTGAGCTATTTCAAATCCTGAAAGATGATGCTGTGAAAGTGCTGCACTCAATATGCCAGCAAATTTGGAAAACTCAGCAGTGGCCACAGGACTGGAAAAGGTCAGTTTTCACTCCAATCCCAAAGAAAGGCAATGCCAAAGAATGCTGAAACTACCACACAATTGCACTCATCTCACACGCTAGTAAAGTAATGCTCAAAATTCTCCAAGCCAGGCTTCAACAGTATGAGATGTTCAACATGGATTTAGAAAAGGCAGAGGAACCAGAGATGAAACTGCCAACATCTATTGGATCATCAAAAAAGCAAGAGAGGTCCAGAAAAACATCTATTTTTGCTTTATTGACTATGCTAAAGCCTTTGACTCTGTGGATCACAGCAAACGGTGGAAAATGCTTCAAGAGATGGGAATACCAGAAAACCTGACCTGCCTCTTGAGAAACCTATATTCAGGTCAGGAAGCAACAGATAGAACTGGACATGGAACAATAGACTGGTTCCAAATAGGAAAAAGAGTACGTCAAGGCTGTATATTGTCACCCTGCTTATTTAACTTATATGCAGAGTATGTCATGAGAAACGCTGGGCTGGATGAAGCACAAGCTAGAATTAAGATTGCCGGGAGAAATATCAATAACCTCAGATATGCAGATGACACCACCCTTATGGTAGAAAGCGAAGAAGAACTAAAAAGCCTCTTGTTGAAAATGAAAGAGGAGAGTGAAAAAGTTTTAAAACTCAACATTCAGAAAACTAAGATCATGGCATCTGGTCCTCTCACTTCATGGCAAATAGATGGGGAAACTGTGGAAACATCAACAGACTTTATTTTTTTGGGCTCCAAAATCACTGCAGATGATGGTGACTGCAGCCATGAAATTAAAAGACACTTGCTCCTTAGAAGAAAAGCTATGACCAACCTAGACAGCATATTAAAAAGCAGAGACATTACTTTGCCAACAAAGGTTTGTCTAGTCAAAGCTGTGGTTTTTCCAGTAGTCATATATGGATGTGAGAGTTGGACTATAAAGAAAGCTGAGCACCAAAGAATTGATGCTTTTAAACTGTGGTGTTGGAGAAGACTCTTGAGAGTCCCTTGGACTGCAAGGAGATCCAATCAGTCCATCCTAAAGGAAGTCAGCCCTGAATATTCATTGGAGGGACTGATGTTGAAGCTGAAACTCGAATACTTTGGCCACCTGATACGAAGAACTGACTCATCTGAAAAGAGTCTGGTGCTGGGACAGATTGAAGGGGCAAGGAGAAGGAGAGGACAGAGGATGAGATGGTTGAATTGCATCACTGACTCGATGAACATGAGTTTGTGTAAGCTCTGGTGTTGGTGATGGACATGGAAGCCTGGCGTGCTGTAGTCCATGGGGTTGCAAAGAGTCAGACAGGACTGAGTGAAATGAACTGAACTGAATTTTAATTATTTTATGATTCTTATTTGATAAGATGGGATCAAGGATCTTCTCAGTACCATCTCCTGGTGCCTTGTGTGTTGTCTTGGGTGCATCACTACATATGGGCACAAAGTTCCAATAATGTAATAACGATAAAAATATTTATTAAAAGTCAAAAATAAGAATATTGCTTATATTTGATTCTCCAATCAAAGATCAGTTGCTCTGATCTTAGCCTAGCAGAGGCAATAACTAAATGATGATAATACTTTAGATTTAGACTAACATTTGCAGGTAACAATATTATCTACATTAACAATGTAACTAACAAGTAGGAATAAAAATAATATTTATATTACTGATAACTAATTATAGGTAACAGTTGTTTTAATTTGTGCATTAGGAAAGTGCTTAAGTTCTTAATCTCAGTGAGTCTCAGTTTTTCCAACTGTAAAACAGGCTTTAGTAATCATTCTCACTTGTTTTGAGTTTACACAGCTAATGAGTATGAGAGCTGGGACTCTAATTTAGGACTGCTGAATCTGAAATGATCGCACTTTCTCTTTAGTAAAAGGTTAGTTGTCCTAAGACATGACTTTATCTTACCTATTCAAAGGCTGTTGACTCCAGCTTTCATGTTATTTTTATTGTATCATATATTTGAGCTAATTCCGTGGTAGCAAACATTCAAAAATGAAAACGTTCAGTTAAGAATGCAGACATTTTTGACTCTCTGATATTCACCACATGGTAGATGTAAAAACTCAGAATCAAGAAAATTTTGAACTAACAATTTCAAGAATATATGATCCAATATCCTCGTTCTGCTGAGGACAACAGTGGATTGATGGCTCTCTGTACAAAACACAGCAGGACTCTTCATGAACCCAACAAAAACTAAAAATGATATTACCGTAATGGTATTTTTGGAGGAAATGGTTTGCTCTTTTGGATTTTTCATTTAGATAGTCCTTTTTATATTTGGAGAAAGACGGCACTCTGTCAAACTCTTAAGTAAAGGAAAAGCAATCCAGACCATTTGTGTACACTGGAAGGCACATAAGGGCGTTAGCAATCTTGAAGGAAATTGCCGTTTGAATTCTTTTGCTCACTTTTATTACCAGATGGTTTAAGATATTTAATAGATGTGACAATGCTGATGTTATGGCCTGACAATACAAGAATATTCTATAGAAACCAGACAGTAAAAAGATAATTGGCTTTATTCTTTGTAATATATGAGTTCTCCACAATCTGGCGGGACTAAAGCATTATCACTTTAGCTCATGAGCTATGCCAGAGCCTGAGTCACTGCTCACAGAGAGGTAAGAAATGTTCCGAAATGACATCAACAGAGTTTGTGACTCATTGACAATGAAAGGTGTGGGGAGTTTCATTTTACCATATTTAAGATTTTCCCCTTTAATTTACCATATTTCATTGAATCTAAGATGTTACAATGATGCACATTACAGTTTAATGGTGTTAGCTGAAACCCAGGTTGCATTCTCTCAACTTAAATCTGTATTATCCTGAGCTGAATGAATTCTCTCCATAATAATAAAATAAAAATAATCTAGGACAGCAGAATTATTTTTCCAGTTTATGTTAGTTTATCAACCCTCAAAATATAATTGAGTGCCTCTTTCTGCTTGAGAAAGTGCTAGATATGACGACCTGGGACTTGACCTCAGAGAGCTTACAGTTATATGTGCATTTGTGAAGCAATGTGATAAGTGCAGTTAATAGTCATATACACAAGAAATTATAGCACCTGTCAGAGCATAAGTAGGGTGTGTGGGCTAAGAACAGGGTTCTTAAGTTCTTAATTACAGTAATTATTAATAATTGCTAATGACAATGTTGCAACATATACTCTTGCTATTATATAATGAATGGTTTTCTGCCCCTTTAGTTGGTATCAGCAATCAAGAATTCTCTCTTTAAAAGTAACATTTACTAGCATATTAGGTTGAATAATGTGAAATTGTTGTTTCTATAGGTTAAAAATAGCTGAATTGTGGCAATTCATGTGACTCAACCTATTCATCTTGCTGAATAGAAATTTCCAAGTGAGTCTTTCATGCTGTTTTGTGCCTTCTTTTTGCGGTTGCTTAGATCTTATGAGAAATACAGAATCAGTACTTTTCAGTTTTGATGAATCTATTCCTCTTACCAAATAGCAAAATTTATATACATATTTTTTTGTAACATGTGATTGGGAACTAGAAGAAAGAAATTTTGAATTAAAGTAGTAGATTTCTTTCCTTTAATTTAATTATTGGCCTCTAAGACAACTCTCAAAATTACCAAGAAGACATGAGATACTACCAGATCCCGTAAATAAACTTGTCCAAGTTAAGTAACTGTTCTTGGACATGAAAAACCGTCGACTTGTTCAGCATACAGTCAAAAGCAAAGTTCATACCGTTTTTTGGAAGTGGCCCCCCACTCCTGTCTTAAATTCTGAGTTCTTTATGGTCATCTTTTTATTCAATTCCAGTTGGTATCGAGACTTGTATCCATAAGAAGTAACCCTACCTATTCAGCTAAAATGTTCTGAAACTTTCTCTAAGAGATGGGATAATGGAAATACTATACATATGGATCATTAGCAATTTGACTCTTAGAATTGTTTCCACTCCACTTTCTACTGTATTGCAGGATCAATAATCAAGCAATCTTCTTTCTGCTGGAAAGAAATGAAACATGATGACTTAAATTTTTTTAAATGTTTGAATCTATGAGAGTTGTTTTGCCTTTAGAGAGTGGTTTAGAAAACGACTAAGTCTTTTGAAGCTAAAGCAGAATGATACAAAATTTTTTTAAAAATGAAAAAAATAGAAATTTTCAAAATGTATATTTTTAAATTTCAGTATGTGATAAGATTTCTTTCATTTATTTCTGGTGGGAATGTAAATTGCTACCATATTTTACAGAGGGTCATAGATAATTAGGTATAGTACCATGCAAAAAGTCAAGATATAAAATTATATACAAAGTCTCAGTTATTAAAACACTAGGAAAATTAAAATTTTCAAGAAGAAAGTATGTCAAAATATAAATAGTGATTATTCTTGGAAAGTGGGGAATGGGTTATTGAGTGGGGGAAAAAAATAACTCAGAATGTGAGAGCTGTGAAGTTCAGTTTTATTTGGGGGCTTACTGGGGACAGGAGACAGCTTCTCAGATAGCTTCTGAGGAACTCCTGCCCAGGGGAGGAGTCAGTATACATATGATTTTTTTTTTTTTTCCTTTTTTTGGCCTGAAAATCAAATACACATCTTGGTAAAAAGTTACTGCTAGTCACAAGAATCATGTATCTCAGTTAATATTTTTAATGCTTATCAACATATGGAAGGTGCAAGAATCTGGGCCCCATGAAATTCTTCCTTAGATATACATTCTATCTAGGGGTCATATATACAACGCAGACATATCCTGCTTTATCCTGAACTCCTTTCAGGGTGTACTTGTACAGTGATTGCAGTGGCTAATGACTTGATCTTTGTGGAACCAAATGGTGGGCAACTTTCTTTTGTTTACAGGATGTAGATGAGGAACAATAATTTTCCTTCATCCTATGGTTTTGGCTGAGCGTCCCTGTAATTAAATGACAGATTAACATTAGAAAAACAAACAGAAGTTTAATAACATTTATACTTCCTGTATGGGCTTCGCAAGTGATTCAGTGAAGAATCTGCCTGCCAGTGCAGTAGATGCTGATTCGATCCCTGGGTCAGGAAGATGCTCTGGAGTAGGAAGTGGCAATCTGCTCCAGTATTTTTGCCTAGAAAATTCCATGGACAGAAGAGCCTGGTGGACTGCAGTCCATGGGATCACAAGAGTTGAGCACGACTGAGCCACTTATCACACACACGCATACCTCCTGTACATAGAGGAGATACCCAGGAAGACTGAGTAACTCCCTGAAGTGGCCCAAGTCACCACCTTAAACACTATTTTCAGGCAAAAGTAAAATAAAGATGTTGGGGCAGGGAGAGGCTGGTCATGGGAAATTACTAGGAAAAGCAAAAATGATAAATGGTATGATTATTATGCAGATTTATGTGCCTTCTCGGTTGATAAGAGTTTCTAGAGATTATTCATTCTCCTCCTGGTACAGAGAGGGAGATACCGTTACAATGGCAATTTCCCTTATAAGTGTAAATTTCTCTTGTAAAAGGGTAACTCCTATTACATTTTCAGAGCTTCTCTTTGTTTGCTGTTTCTTAAAAATAACCAACTATATTCCTTATGCCAAAAAGGTATATTGTGAGGGTGGCAAATTCTGCTCAACCTTCATGTGTAAGCTTATACTTTTTTACATGCTGTGTGCTCAGTTGCTAGGGCGTGTCCTACTCTGTGACCCCCGTGAACTGTAGCCCACCAGGCTCCTCTGTCCATGGGATTCTCCAGGCAAGAATACTAGACTGGGTTGCCATGTCTGACTCTAGGGGATCTTCCCTACCCAGGGATCGAACCCACATCTTTTGGGTCTCCTGCACAGCAGACGGATTCTTTACTCATTGAGCCACCTGGGAAGCCCCATACTTTTTTATACTTTTTAAAAATATGTATTTAAAATAGGTTTGTTTTTTTAAAAAAAACACATTTTCCAAGTGCTAAGCTAAGCATGAATAATTTTTTTCAGCTAGTTCATTTATTAAAGAGAAATGCATCAAATTGCCCACTGTAAGGGGCATGCAATCATTTGGACCAATGGTTTATGCCCTCTTGGATAATGGGAGCATGCTAACTTTGGAAAGAGCATTTCTGAGAAGGCACTTTCCTCTCCTCTTCATCAAGGGAAGTATTCCAATTGCAATGCCCAGGGTACTGGCATTGGGTGGTGGGAGTCAGTGAGACTGTCTGTGGTGCCCTTAGAGCAGGGCCTCCTTGGCCTCAGAAGGCAAAACCAGACTCAGAAGCAGGATTACAAGGAAAAACTCAGAACACTTGGTTTTACTCCCCAGGTGGCCCTGGTTTCCTCAAGTTGTACAACTTGTTCATCTCCAGGAAAGCTTGTCCCCAGTACCCTTAGGGGGTTTTGAGGAGATGTGTGCATTTAATCTGGGTTAAAAATTACTTGATTTAGTTCAACATTTACCAGACTCTAACTATGTAGCTATCTGGTGCTAGGGATACAAAGATGAGATGACTGGGTTTAGCATGTACAATTTTTGTATTTTAAAAAAACAGTCCAAACTTAAAAAAAAATTTATTTAATATGTATTTTTGGCTGCACTGGGTCTTCCTTGCTGTGTATGGGCTTTCTCTAGTTGCTTTGAAAAGGGGCTATTCTCCAGTTGCAATGCATGGGGCTTCTCATTGCGGTGGCTTCTGTTGTTGCAGAGCACAGTCTCTAGGGTGTGTGGGCTTCAGTAGTTGCTGGCACATGAGTGCAGTTGCCCCATGGCACATGGAATCTTTTCGGACCATGGATGGAACCTATGTCCCCCTGCATTGGCAGGCTGATTCTTAAACATGAGACCACAGGGAAGCCCCAAACATTTTATATTTTTTTTTTAAATGAGGGATAGTGATTTTAACAAATGATATTTTTAGGAACAGTGGCATAAAAGAGATTACAGCATAATACTAAATATTCTCTGATGCTACATATCGGCTCAGGTAGGATAAGTTTTAAATAATTTTAAATAAATTCATATTTATGGCTAAATGAAGTGTTCAATTTAATATTTAAAATTTCTTGAGCAGAACAAGGGTAAAGTTCAGGGAATGATGCTGTCTGGTTATTATTTCACTGTAGGAAATTTCCCTGTTCCTTTCCCTTTCTCTTCTCCTTCCTTTCCTTACATATTTGTCGAGCACTGACAATTGTGGGTGGCACTGTATTAGGTGCAGAGGATATAAAAAGAGTAAACAGTCCCTGTCTTTAAGGAGTTTGCAATTAAGGGTATAAACATTCTTGAAAATTTAACTGCTTTTGTAGAAAATAAACTCAAACAGATTTAAAAGCAGACAAGCCTTTTGTGACAGCACACACTCAAGTTTAATTATTAAGAATCTCAGAAGCAAGAATACAACTGCATTCTTTGTCTAAAGTACTTAAGAGGGACTTTACAATCTATTAGCTCAACTAGGAGAGCTGTCAAGTTGCTGGAATGAAACAGGTAATCTTGTTTCTTCCTGAATTATAGAGACAGCAAGTGGGATTGGAAGACCACAGGGGACACATCTTTGAAACTGTGTCTCTGATGTCACGTTAACAACCTCTTTCCTTTTCCTTCTGAAGTGAAAATAGAGCTAAAGCAGTAGAAAAGGGGGAAATAATAAAAACAGATTTATAGTCTCTCTATATCACGTAATTCAATAATTTCAGGAAGATATTTGAAGAATTTCTTTGTCTAGTGCATATGTATTTTTTCCAAGTCAAGAGAGTTTAGCAACATGACAACATAATGAGCAGTTCAAAAACACTCTTAGGTGACCAGTTTGCAATCAAAGCATACTTTATAAATTCCTATTATTATTCCCCCTTGCTTTATGGAAAAAATAAAAAAAGAAAGAAAACTTCTGTCTCATTCTGTTTAGAGGATTTCCTTCCTCAACAGCATGCCCTTTCAGCAGTTTATTTCTATAACATCAACTGCCAATGCTAATTGCAGAAGCATCATGCATAGGCATTGAGGGAGACCTCAGGGATAACATCTTTATCTTTAAGTTTTATAGAACCCAAGACTGCTTTTATCTTTTAATTCTCTCTGCAGCAGCTGCACTTATCTTTCAGGAACAGATTTGAAATGTGAAGAAAATGTTAACAAATTTGGGAGTATGTAACCTTTCCTTTCCAATATCATTAAGGATCAGGATGAGTGACTCATTTCTTTATATGATCCTTATGCAATTGTGGTCATTACTGATCCCTTAATTATAGCTATTAGATGCCATGAAATTTCAAAGCCCTTTGCAACCTTCCTATTATTTGCAAACCAAGCCTTTTATTTTGGGGATACCAATATTACTGTTTCAGTGTTCAAGCATATTTCTTTAATAGGTAAATTTTGTATCCTTCTACTTATAAAGGAAGATAATGAGGAATATCTCAAATGATCTCCCCACTCCCACGACCCTCACAAAATATTCATCTTTAATTAATAATAAATAATGTAAAGAAATATACATTTCTAAAATTAAATGCCTAGAAATTAAAGTCTGCTTTAGATACAGAAAAAAAATCATTGCTATGCCTGACTGAAAATTACCATTTTTTCTTCATTCAGATAGCAGATACGTTGTTGAACTCAAATTCATGTGCCCAATGTATAGTGAGGCCAAAAAAATGTTGGGGTATGGAGCAGAGAAAGGTTTATTGCAAGGGCCAAGGAAGACGCGTATGGGTGGCTCATTCTTAAAAGACCCAAACACGCTGGTAAATTTCACAAAAGGGTTTTTATTTTTTTTTAATTTAATTTTTTTATTTTTTATTTTATTTTATTTTTTCACTTTACAATATTGTATTGGTTTTGCCATATATCAACATGAATCCGCCACAGGTATACACGTGTTCCCCATCCTGAACCCTCCCCCTTCCTCCCTCCCCATACCATCCCTCTGGGTTGTCCTAGTGCACCAGCCCCAAGTATCCAGTATCATGCATCGAACCTGGACTGGCGACTCGTTTCATATATGATATTATACATGTTTCAGTGCCATTCTCTCAAATCATCCCACCTTCTCCCTCTCCCACAGAGTCCAAAAGACTGTTCTATACATCAGTGTCTCTTTTGCTGTCTCGTATACAGGGTTATTGTAACCATCTTTCTAAATTCCATATATATGCGTTAGTATACTGTATTGGTGTTTTTCTTTCTGGCTTACTTGACTCTGTATAATAGGCTCCAATTTCATCCACCTCATTAGAACTGATTCAAATGTATTCTTTTTAATGGCTGAGTAATACTCCATTGTGTATATGTACCACAGCTTTCTTATCCATTTATCTGCTGATGGACATCTATAGAACTGCCTTATGACCCAGCAATCCCACTGCTGGGCATACACACTGAGGAAACCAGAATTGAAAGAGACACGTGTACCCCATTGTTCATGCAGCACTGTTTATAATACACAAAAGGGTTTTAAAGGCAAGGTGGAAGAGGGAGTCACAGGGTGTGTGATCAGCTGGTGCACAATGCCCTGGTTGATGGATGGTGAGGTAACAAGGTGTTGTCACAAGGGTTAATTAACATCAATTGTCAGGCTCCAGACCATCTGGGGGCTGTGTGTTCACAGTTGTCATGCAGTTTATTTCTACCATTTCGTGGGATATTCAGTATCTGCAAAACAACTCAGGAATGGGCATCAGACACTGTTATCTATGTCCTGTAGAAAGACCAAAGATTCTATGACTTTGCTATATGGCTCTTCTATTGTTTAAATTGTTACCAGTTCTCTTGGCCCAGTTGATATTTTTTGTTACTAAATTTCACATTTCTTTTGTCATTAATTCTTGAGCCAGTTTGTGAGACTCAGGTGAGGCCTGGGAGACTAAAGTTTTTTCTACAATCAAGAGGCAGGCAGCAAACATGGGGTGGGGTCTGTCACCGGAAGGTCCCAGTAGGGTCCTGCTCAGTTACAGTAATAATAATGGTAACAATAGTGGTAGCTGACATTTATTTTATGCTTCCTCTGTGACAGGCATTATGCTGCCTTGGAATATTTCACTCATTCACACAATAATTGTAGAATCCACATTTCATAGATGAGGTCTAAACCAGGTAGAAACTGACATAACTAAGATTTGAACTTTTGTCTTCTAGAACCAGCTGCTTCTGCCTCCACACGTTAGTCACTATAGTATAATTTGTTCATTGTTTACCTTGCTATCAGATGCTCATGAGGAATAGTGCAAACTGATTTATTTGGGATGTTTCAGAGATATATTTCACATGATCATGATTTTCTTTTTTCTGTCCCCCAAACTGTTATTTTATTTTCTATCCATAAGGTCTAATGCATTTTTATGTGATTTTTTTTTTCTTCTGAGAGCATGATTGCTTATTTCTGTATTCCTTGTATACAGCACAGTTAGTTCTGGCAAACAGAAGACATTTAGAGAATATTTACTGACTGAGTAGATTTGCATATAATTTTTATTTAAAAAATGGATCAAAGTATGCATAAATTTTGCTAAAATGTATTATCCAATAACAGTTTCAGAACACCAATTAGTAACATTATCCTAAGTCAAAAAGTTCACTTTTGATACATTAAGTAACTGATTAATTATTTGAGAAATGGCATTACTAGGTCAAAGGGTTTGTACATTTTCAGGTTGAGGTAGACATTGATAAAATTCCAAAAAGGTACACCGCGTTACATTCTCATCAAAGAAGTAGAGGTAGAATAAAAGCATGATTGGATAAAACATGGATTTGATTTACTGCTACAACAGATTACTACAAAATTCTGAGCAAGTCACCTAAACTATGTATAAGAGTTTCTTGATAAGATCTTGGATGGAGATTTCATTGCCTGTTGTAATTACAATTCAGAAGGAGGCACCAGATGTATAAAAAACACTCAAAATTCAAAAATAAGAAAACAAACCATTCATTTCAAAGTAGAAAAAATATCTGAACAGAGATTTTAGTAAAAAAGACATAAAGATAACAAATAAGCATACGAAAACATGCTCAATGTAATTTGTCACTGCTATTATGTCACTTCAGTCCTGTCAGACTCTGTGCAAACCCATAGACGGCAGCCCACCAGGCTCCCTCGTCCCTGGGATTCTCCAGGCAAGAACAGTGGAATGGGTTGCCATTTCCTTCTCCAATGCACGAAAGTGAAAAGTGAAAGTGAAGTCGCTCAGTCGTGTCCGACTCCTAGCTACCCCACGAACTGCAGCCTATCAGACTCCTCCATCCATGGGATTTTCCAGGCAAGAGTACTGGAGTGGGTTACAATTACCTTCTCCAATTTGTCACTAGGAAAACAAAAATTAAAATCACAGTGAAAATAGTTAAAACAATTAAAAAAAAAAAAGCTGACATTAGCAATTCCTGATGAAGATTCAAGGAATTCGGTCTGATAGAGTGCCGGAAGAACTATGCACCCAGGTTCATGATCTTGTACAGGAGGCAGGGATCCAGACCATCCCCAAGAAAAAGAAATGCAAAAAGGCAAAATGGTTGTCTGAGGAGGCCTTACAAGTAGCTGTGAAAAGAAGAGAAGCAAACGTCAAAGGACAAAACAAAAGATAAACCCATCTGAATGCAGAGTTCCAAAGAATAGCAAGGAGAGATAAGAAAACCTTCATCAGCGATCAATACAAAGAAATAGAGGAAAACAATAGAATGGGAAAGACTAGAGATCTCTTCAAGAAAATCAGAGATACCAAGGGAACATTTCATGCAAAGATCAGCAAAATAAAGGACAGAAATTGTATGGACCTAACAGAAGCAGAAGATATTAAGAAGAGATGGCAAGAATATACAGAAGAACTATACAAAAAAGATCTTCATGACCCAGATAATCACGATGGTATGATCACTCACCTAGAGGCAGACATCCTGGAATGTGAAGTCAAGTGGGCCTTAGGAAGATCACTATGAACAAAGCTAGTGGAGGTGATGGAATTCCAGTTGAGCTATTCCAAATCCTAAAAGATGATGCTGTGAAAGTGCTGCACTCAATATGCCAGCAAATTTGGAAAACTCAGCAGTGGCCACAGCACTGGAAAAGGTCAGTTTTCATTCCAATCCCAAAGAAAGGCAATGCCAAAGAATGCTCAAACTACCGCACAATTGCACTCATCTCACATGCTAGCAAAGTAATGCTCAAAATTCTCCAAGCCAGGCTTCAACAGTACGTGAACTGTGAACTTCCTGATGTTCAAGCTGGATTTAGAAAAGGCAGAGGAACCAGAGATCAAATTGCCAACCTTTGCTGGATCATCAAAAAAGCAAGAGAGTTCCAGGAAAACATCTACTTCCGCTTTATTGACTACACTAAAGCATTTGACTATGTGGATCACAGCAAACTGTGGAAAAGAGATGGGAATACCAGACCACCTGACCTGCCTCTTAAGAAATCTGTATGCAGGTCAGGAAGCAACAGTTAGAACTGGACATGGAACAACACTGGTTCCAAATTGGGAAAGGAGTACGTCAAGGCTGTATATCGTCACCCTGCTTATTTAACTTATATGCAGAGTACATCATGAGAAACGCTGGGCTGGATGAAACAAAAGCTGGAATCAAGATTGCCAGGAGAAATATCAATAACGTCAGATATGCAGATGGCACCATCCTTATGGCATAAAGTGAAGAACTAACGAGTCTCTTGATGAAAGTCAAAACGGAAAGTGAAAATGTTGCCTTAAAACTCAACATTCTGAAAACCAAGATCATGGAATCTGGTCCCATCACTTCATGGCAAGTAGATGGGGAAACAGTGGAAACAGTGGCAGACTTTATTTTTTTGGGCTCCAAAATCACTGCAGATGGTAACTGCAGTCATGGAATTAAAAGACACTTGCTCCTTGGAAGCAAAGCTATGACCAACCTAGACAGCATATTGAAAAACAGAGACATTACTTTACCAAAAAGGTCCATCTAGTCAAAGCCATTGTTTTTCCAGTAGTCATGTATGGATGTGAGAGTTGGGCCATAAGGAAAGCTGAATCCCAAAGAATTGATGCTTTTGAACTGTGGTGTTGGAGAAGCCTCTTGAGAGTCCCTTGGACAACAAGGATATCCAATCAGTCCATCCAAAACGAAATCAGTCCTAAATATTCATTGGAAGGACTGATGCTGAAGCTGAAACTCCAATATTTTGGCCACCTAATGTGAAGAACTGACTCATTGGAAAAGACCCTGATGCTGGGCAAGATTGAAGGTGAGAGAAGGGGATGACAGCGGATGAGATGGTTGAATGGCATTACCGACTCAGTGGACATGAGTTTGAGTGAATTCTGAGAGTTGGTGAAGGACAAGGAGGCCTGCCGTGCTGCAGTTCATGGGATCACAAAGAGTCGGACACAACTGAGCAACTGAACTGAACTGATGAGGATGTGAGACGACTGGAATGCTTCTTAATTGCTGATGCAAAATGGTGCAACTACTTTGGAAAACAGTTGGACAGTTTACTATATAGCTAAATGTATCTGTGCCAGTAGTAGTGAGTAGTGATTGCAGTACTATTTTCACAAGAGACACATAGTTTGTATGTACATCAAAACCTAAGAGTGAATGTTGATAGCAACATTATTTATAATTTCCCAATACAGAGATAATATCCTTCACCGTGGGAATGGATAAACCAACTATGATATATTCATACAATAAAGTAATGCTCATCAATAAAATGAAACAAACTATTGATACAAACCAATAATATGGATAAATCTCAAATGAATTATGCTAAGGGAAAGAAGTCAGTCACAAAAGACTATTGTATGATTTATTTTCTTGTCTCTCTCCCCCTGTATAGATGTGAGATAAAGTTAGTTTTAAGGCTAGATAAGAGAATTTTGCATATAGAATTCTCTCTGCCCATTTGGGCCACTAACTCTTTTTAGTGTGCGGTGTGCATCTCTATTATACATCGACTAGACCTCCTTAGAAGATGCAAGAATACCTCCTCAACCAAAAAGAGCAATTTTCTTCTGGTGCCAGCAAGGTAACTCCTTAAGAGACAAGATTCCTTTCTAAATCCTGTCAGGAGTCATGATGACCCACTACTTGCCTTGTATGAGCAGATCTGGACCATGTAAACTGTCAGTCTGCTACTTTGATGTATGACCCTTTGTTTCAAAAACATGTACAGCTGTGCTTTGACTTATATCCAGCGGAACAGTCCTCAGAGCTTTCTGAAAGACTATCTGCTGGGTTATAACCCTCAGATTGGCTCAAATAAAATTCTCTGTTTATTTCTTAGATTGACTATTAATTAATTTTTCATCAAAAATATAAACATTCTGGAAAAGGTAAAGCTAAAAGCACAGAAATCAGAAGGTTCTAGGGCTTGTGAGTGTGTGAGGTGTTGACCACAAGGGGGCAAGGTAGAAAAATTTTCTTTGACTAATAGAGTTGTTCTATATTTTAATCGTGGTGATCTAAGATTTTATCCATTCATCAAAACTCATAGACTTCTATACCAAAAACAGCAAATTTATTGTATATAAATTAATTTTAAAAAGACGTAAAATTTCAAACAAATAAAAAATAGAGGAGTTTCAGAAGTGAATTTTGACACCTGCAAGGCATTGAGAAGGCATGGTGAAGTCTGGTGTGTGCAGGTGTGTGTGTGTGTGTGTGTATTTTTATTGTTAATATTATTATCGCTACCATTGCTTATAGTTTCCAGATTTCCTTAGGTAACAAGAGATGATTAGTCTTGTTTTCCTCTCTATTGTTTCCAGTTCAGACCCAGAGACAAAATAATTTAATTATTGCTAGATTTGGATTTTGTTTCTGGGAGAGTTTGTCTTGATTTATTATCCTTCTCATTTTATAAAGAGATGCTCATTTAGACTGACCAAGTAGACTCATAGAGTCTTCCAACTTACTTTGGGATCAGAATCTTTAATAGATCTAGCTTATTTATTTTCCCATTGAATCAATTTCCCTGTTTTAGCAAGGTTATATATTAATATAACTCCAAATGTATTAATGTTACTCAAAGCTTCAGTCTATGGAAATCTTTGTTTGTATTTCTTGTCATATACTTCTGAAAGTTAAAATTATCCTTCAGTTATAAAAAGACAAGGTTATCTAACTATAGCATTAATAAAATTGTATCTAGAAATTCTTTTAAGTTCCTCTGAAGAAAATACACTTTTAAATTAAGATAATATAATTGCCATTTTATGCAGATCAAGTTAAACTTGATCAATTCGTGTAAGAAAACTGTTAGAAGTAAAACCATGCATCACTCTAATGTTTCTTACTTAGCTTTTGATTTTTGCTTTGAATTTATATTTTGAAGTGTCATATGGCACATTTAAACTGTGGAGATTTATCAAAGTTGACCTAAAGGTTTACCAAAACCAGATTTTGTAGGTGAATGTCTGCTCATCACATGAAATGATAAGAGCCTGTTTTGGTGTGCAAATTGAGAAAACATTCTTGAGATAGAGACTCAGTTCAGGTGTTACCACAGCTAGACAAGGTACTTCCCTGGGCATTTATTAAATGCCCAGATACTATGGAGAGGGCAAACCTCCATAAAGGAATAGAAAAATGGAAGAAGCTTATTCAGTGTCATTAATGTTTAGGATAATACTGAGGTGACAGTAGAAAGAAGGGTGAGGATAGCATCACCAAAAGTGATGCTTTTTTTCCACCCTTAGAAAATGTTTTCCCTGTAGAAGCATTTTAGTAATTATTATTCCATTGCAATTTTGCTTTTTCCCTTTATTTTCTAGTTAAGAAATGAAATATAATGATAGTTTTTTTAAAATAATTTGAGGAGGTTTTAAGCTATGACATTGAGTCAGTTATTAAATCTCAAGTGTTACTGAAAAATAAAGAGATTTATCCCTCAAACTGAGCTTCCCTGTGGCTCAGTCAGTAAAGAATTTGTCTGCAATGCCAGAGACCTGGATTCAATCCCTGGGTTGGGAAGATCCCCTGGAGAAGGGAATAGCAACCCATTCTAGTATTCTTGCCTGGAGAATCCCCATGGGCCTAGGAGCCTGGCGGGCTACAGTCTATGGAGTTGCAAAGAGTTGGATACGACTAAGCACGTAAGCACATTCCTCAAATTATACTTATTGCAATCATAGTTATTCCAACAGTTTGGATTATTTTACTTAATTTTTAGTTCAGTTCAGTTCAGTCACTCAGTCATGTCTGACTCTTTGAGACCCCATGGACTGCAGCATGCCAGGCTTCCCTGTCCATCAACAAATCTTGAAACTTGCTCAAACTAATGTCCATCAAGTCAATGATACTATCCAAACATCTCATCCTCTGTCATCCCCTTCTCCTCCTGCCTTCAGTCTTTTCCAGCATCAGGGTCTTTGCCAATGAATGATCTCTTCTCATCAGGTGGTATAGGAAGTATAGGAGCTTCAGCGTATAGTATATCAAATAAATGAATGAGCCAAAATAGCAAGAAGATATAGTATAGACCCTCTTTGTTGGTATGAGGAGTATCTAAAGGACATACCTTGTCAACATGATTTGATCAAAAGGAATTGTGAAAGTATATCCCTGGTCACCCAAAGACCACTAATGTGGCACAAGAAAGCACAAAGTCAAATGACATCTGGTTTCTAATGAGCGGGCCGTGGACCAAAACTGACTTTTGTGGTTTATACAAAATTTCCTACATTCTAAAAAGCTTTCCAGCCTCTTTCTACTTATATTTAGAGAGTTTTAAATTTATTAGGGTAGCTCTAGCTATGCTGAGGAGGAAAAAAAAAAGAAACTCTTAACCTCAGTGTCTTTAAATAACAAAGGTGTACTTTCTGCTAAGGCAACAAGTTGTAGTTTGAGTTGCTGTCCCATGCAGCTCCTTTCCAGGTAGGGACTATGAGGCCCAAACATTTCCACCTTGAACTTAGTTACTTGTTCTTCACGTCCTCGGGCTAGAAGCAATGTGTCCCCAAGTACTCGCATTCTTTAGGTAAGAATCGTTCATATGATGATCTCTAGATTCAGGGAGGCTGGGAAGTGAAGCTTAGCTGTGCTTGAAAGAATATGAAATAATTGGGTGAATAAATAAGCATTGTCTCTGTTGTTAATTGTTTAGTCGCTATGTCTGACTCTTTGTGACCCTATGGACTGTAGCCTGTGAGTCTCCTCTGTCCATGGAATTTTCCAGGCAAGAATACTGGAGTGGGTTTCCATTTCTCCTTGAGGGCATCTTCTTGACCCAGGGATTGGACCTGGGATTGAACCCACGTTTCCTTCATTGACAGGTGGGTTCTTTACTGCTAAGCTACCTGGAAGCTAACTTCAGTTCAATCACTCAGTTAAGTTCGACTCTTTGAGACCCCATGGACTGCAGCACGCCAGGCTTCCCTGTCCATCATTAACTCCCGGAGCTTGCTCAAACTCGTGTCCATCCAGTCGGTGGTGCCATCCAACCATCTCATCCTCTGTTGTCCCCTTCTCCTCCTGCCTTCAATCTTTCCCAGCATCAGGGTCATTTCCAATGAGTCAGTTCTTCGCATCAGGTGGCAAAAGTATAAGAGCTTCAGCTTCAGCATCAGTCCTTCCAATGAATATTCAGGACTGATTTCCTTTAGGATGGACTGGTTGGATCTCCTTGCAGTCCAAGGGACTCTCGAGAATCTTTTCCAACACCAGCATTCAAAAGCATCAGTTCTCTGGCACTCAGCTTTCTTTATAGTCGAACTCTCACATCCATACATGAATACGGGAAAAACCATAGCTTTGACTAGAGGGATCCTTGTTTTTGTTGGCAAAGTAATGTCTCTACTTTTTAATATGATGTCTAGGTTGGTCATAGCTTTTCTTCCAAGGAGCAAGCGTCTTTTAATTTTATGGCTGCAGTTACCATCTGAAGTGATTTTGGAGCCCAAGAAAATAAAGTCTGTCACTGTTTCCACTGTTTTCCCATCTATTTGCCATGAATTGACGGAACTGTATGCCATAGTCTTAGTTTTTTGAATGTTGAGCTTTAAGCCAACTTTTTCACTCTCCTCTTTCATTTAAATCAAGAGGCTTCACTTTCTGCCATAAGGGTGGTGTCATCTGCATATCTGAGGTTATTGATCTTTCTCCTGGCAATCTTGATTCCAGCTTGTGCTTCATCCAGCCCAGCATTTTGCATGATTTACTTTGCATATAATTAAATAAGCAGGGTGACAATATACAGCCTTGACATACTCCTTTCCCAATTTGGAACCAGACTGTTTGTTGCCATCCAACCCAATTTGTTCCATGTCCGGTTCTAACTGTTGCTTCTTAACCTACATACAAATTTCTCAGAATGCAGGTAAGGTGGTTTGGTATCCCATCTCTTTAAGAATTTTCCATTCTGTGTGATCCACATAGTCAAAATCTTTGGTGTAGTCAATAAAGCAGAAGTGTATGTTTTTCTGAAACTCTTTTCCTTTTTCTATGATCCAGCAGATGTTGGCAATTTGATCTCTGGTTCCTTAGCCTTTTCTAAATCCAGCTTCAACCTCTGGAAGTTCTCGGTTCATGTACTGTTGAAGCCTCACTTGGAGAATTTTTAGCATTACTTTGCTAGCATGTGAGATGTGTGCAATTGTGCAGTAGTGTGAACATTCTTTGGTATTGGAATGAAAACTGACCTTTTCCAGTCCTGTGGCCACTGCTGTGTTTTCCAAATTTGCTGGCATATTGAGTGCAGCACTTTAACAGCATCTCTTTACCAGGATCAGCATCATCTGGAAACTAAGCCATATATTTAAAAAATGTTCATGGCATCTTCTCATTCCTATTAAGATAAACAGATTTATTTATTTTGAAAATTGAGATAAGTTAAATGGATTGATTTTTTTATGTCCAACCTGTTTTCTAAGAATAGTCTCAGAGCTAAAATTTAGTTGTAGAATTTCAGACACCTTTGTCTTAGATCCAGTACCTTTTCACCATGGATAATTTAGGATTGAGTCATTAAATCAATTAGGAAGGAAGACATGAGTTCTGATTAACAGTATGTCTGAGATAATTCATTATTAATATATCATATAATCTATATTATTTCTAAACAGAAAATAAACTGTGAAAAACAGTGTGCCTATATAAAAGAGATTTGACTGTTAGATTTCTGTGATGCCATAGAATATCTTCATTTGTATTAAATGTATTTACTATTTTGTTTATTCATCCTCTAATTCATTTATGAACTCAGTAAGATAGGTATTGAATCTCTAATAATAGGCCAGATACCCTCCCGAGTTTAAAGATAAAGATGAAAATAAATATGTTCCTTACCTTTAAAGAGGTTCTAATATTGTTAGAGTTATTTATCACTACTTAAAAAAAAAAGTAGTCTTAGTTTTTCGAATGTTGAATGTTTTTTGAATTTTGAAATAGAAAGACAAGTGTTCTGCAAAATGGGAAAATTTGCCACCCTTAAGTGTTGCCTGGTCACTGAACAGCAAGAACATGGTCCTACACTCCTTTAACTGTGTGTCAGGAAGTCACTTGATGAGCTTCTCTGGTCCTTTAACCTGGCCTCAGGTGGTCTTGTCTGAAGTGAAGAATGCTAGCATCTTCCGTTTGTTGGGGGTTTTAATTCTGTAAGGAAGTCAAAGATGTTGTTTGATATGTATCCCCTGAGGTGGAGCCAGGACCCGCCCCAAGGCTGCACTAATTTTCCTTGGGGGATCCTCCCTTGTCTCTGCAGCCCTTCCTTCCCTGATTAACAACTGTCTGCATCTACCTACTGGGACTTAGGGTGGGTCATGGAGGCTGGAGTCTGCCTCCTACAAACAAGGAACGGTGCGGGGTGACGTAAGGGGGTACACAGAAAGGCTTTCATGCCCAGGAGCCCCACAGGGTCCTACTTGGTTTCACTTACAAAAGATAACAAGTTATGCTAAATTATATTGTCTTCAGTTGAAAAACATTACTTTTCCCCTGAGGTTGTCTTCTAGTATCCTTTCTTCCTGCTTCCCTAAACTCTATGTGTTCTCTCTCAAAAGTAAAAGAATTCCTAATATCATTATATTTTATTGATGTTATCAAACATTTTACAGTCTAGCTAGGCTTATTTAGGTCAGGCTGTGGGGCAAAAGGGACAGGGCAGGTTGAGAAAACAGTGGTTCTGGGCAATGACAGACATAAGGGGAATGATACTTGTTCTTGGCTTCAGCAGTAGTCAGAGTGACGAATGCCTATTAATACGTGTTCTGAGAGCAAATGAAAAGTGAGGTGACAGAGTGTGGCATTAGATTGAAATGGACAGGACAAGTATGATACAGAGACCCCGGAGGAACAGGAGTTAGTACTAGGGCCTTCTGCTGCTGCTGCTAAGTCGCTTTAGTCGTGTCGGACTCCTAGCGACCCCATGGACTGCAGCCTACCAGGCTCCTCTGTCCATGGGATTTTCCAGGCAAGAGTACTGGAGTGGGGTGCCATTGCCTTCTCTGTCTAGGGCCTTAAGTGGAATGAAAAAAAAAAAAAAAGACCACTACACGGTGAAAATAGTTATTTTTATTTTGTTCACTTATGTGTGTGTAAGTGTGTTGGGTGGGTGTGAATTTATTTCCTGACTTTATCAAGAAAGGATTCAAATTAATGCAACTGATAAAAATCCAATATTGCCTGCTGATAAAGCTATCAGCTAACTGGGAATTGAAGGAAACTTACTTCAACTTGATAAAGACATCTACAAAAATCCTACTGCTAACATAATACATCCTGATGAAAGAAGGAAATCTTTCCCCCAGTGATTAGGATGGAATGCTTTCCCCTATGACAGAAATCAAGGATGTTTGTCACTATTTCTATCCAGCTTTATATTAAAGCTAGTAAATATGTTTTCAGGAACAAGGTCAATTCATAAGAATAATTATATTTTGATATCCTAGCAATAAATATTCACACACTGGAATAAGAAAAACTATGCCACTTATAGCATCAAAGTTATTCAATACTTAGAGATAAATCTGACAATGTGTAAGATATATACATTAAAACTATATAATGTTACTTAGAGAAATTAAAGAAAATTAAATTAAATAAAATGTTACTTAAAGAAAGCCTAAATAAATGGAAAGAGATATCATTTTCATGGCCAGAAAGATCAATATTGTCAACAAATTTACAGTTAAAATCTGAGCAGATTTGTTTTGGTAGAAACTGTCAATCTGATTTTAAAATTCATATTGTAATGCTAAGGAACTGTTATTCCAAGACGGGGTTTGCCTCTTTATGGGTATTGAGTCAAGAGACAGGTGAAAGATTATGAGAAGGGAGGCATTGTTATTTACAACAAACAAGGAGAACACCAGGGATCTTTCTCAAGTGTGTCTCCCTGAACAACAAAGTTGGTGAAGTTTTAAGCTAAAAGTACACATACATTCTGGCTTCCCAGGTAGCACAGTGGTAAAGAATCCATCTGCCAATGCAGGAAACATGGGTGTGAAACCTGGGTTGGGAAGATGCCCAGGAGTAGGACACAGCAACCCACTTCGGTATTCTTGCCTAGAAAATTCCATGGACTGAGGAGCCTGGTGGGCTACAGTCCATGGCATCACAGAGTTGGACATGATTGAGCACACACAAGCATACACATTCATGAAAACCAATACAATATTGTAAAGTTAAAAAAAATTAAACTATCCTACAAAATAAAAAAAAAGAAAAACATATTCAGAGTCTAAGCTTTAGTTTATTGAAATCATAAATTTCAGAAGGGTCAGAAGAGATCCCATCATCTTTCCTTCAGTTTCAGTTGTTTGGTGGTCGAGCACTTTAGGCTAACCTTTACCACTGAAACAGATCTGGGAGTCTTTACAACTGATATATTAATATTATCTTTACCATTATTAAGGGCTTCCCTGGTGGCTCAGATGGTAAAGAATCCAATTACAATGCAGGAGATCCAGGTTCGATCCCTGGGGCATGAAGATACCTTGGAGAACAAAATAGCAACCCACTCTTCCCTTGTAGTTCAGTTGGTGAAGAATCTGCCTGCAGTGCAGGAAATGCAGGTTTGATCCCTGGCTTGGGAAGATCCCCTGGAGAAGGAAATGGTAACTCAATCCAGTATCCTTGCCTGGAATGGACAGAGGAGCCTGGTGGGCTGCAGTCCATGGGGTCACAAAGAGTCAGGCACGACTGACTGACTAATACTTACTTACAAGTATTCTTGCCTCAAGAATCCCATGATCAGAGGAGCCTGGCAGGCTATAGTCTGTAGGGGTCACAAAGAGTGAGGCACAACTGAGTGAGTAACACTTTCAATATGATGATTTTTGTGTCTGAGTTCTGACAAAATGTGGTCCACTGGAGAAGGGAATTGCAAACCACTTCAGCATTCTTGCCTTGAAAGCCCCATGAACAATACGAAAGGCAAAAAGATGAATTGAAAGATGAACCACCCCCACCCCAACCCCTCCCCAGGTTGATAGGTATCCAATATGCTACTGGAGAAGAGCAGAGAAATAGCTCTGGAAGGAATGAAGAGGCTGAGATAAGGTGGAAAAAACACCCAGTTGTGGGTGTGTCTGGTGGTGAAAGTAAAGTCCAATACTGTAAAAAACAATATTGCATAGGAAACTAGAATGTTAGGTCCATGAATCAAGGTAAATTGGAAGTGGTCAAACAAAAAGTGGCAAGAATGAACATAGACATTTTAGGAATCAGTGTCCTAAATCAGATATTTAGGAATCAGTGAACTAAAATGAACTAAAAGGAGAATTTAATTCAGATGGTCATTATATATCTATTACTGTGGACAAGAATCCCTTAGAAGAAATGGTGTAGCCCTCATAGTCAACAAGAGTCTGAAATGCAGTACTTGGGTGCAATCTCAAAAATGACAAAATGATCTCTGTTCATTTCCAAGGCCAACCATTCAGTATCACAGTAATCCAAGTCTGTGCCCCAACCAGTAATGCTGAAGAACCTGAAGTTGAACAGTTCTGTGAAGACCTATAAGACATTCTAGAACTAACACCAAAAAAAAAAAAAGAAAAAAAGATGTCCTTTTTATCATAGGGGACTGGAATACAAAAATAGGAAGGCAGGAGATACCTGGAATAACAGGCAAGGTTGGCCTTGGAGTACAGATTGAAGCAGGGCAAAGGCTAAAAGAGTTTTGCCAAGAGAACACATAGGTCATAGCAAACACCCTCTTCCAACAACACAAGAGACGACTCTACATGTGGACATCACCAGACAGTCAATACTGAAATCAGATTGATTATATTCTTTGCAACCAAAGTTGGAGAAGCTCTATACAGTCAGCAAAAGCAAGACGGAGCTGAGTGTGGCTCAAATCATGAACTCTTTATTGCAAAATTCAGACTTTAATTGAAGACAGTAGGGAAGGCCACTAGGCCATTCTGGTATGACCTAAATCAAATTCCTTTTGATTATACAGTGGAAGTAACAAATAGATTCAAGGGATTAGATCTGAGAGAGTGCCTGGAGACTGAGGACAGAGGTTTATAACATTGTACAGGAGGCGGTGATTAAGACCATCCCCAAGAAAAAGAAATGCAAAAAGGCAAAATGCTTGTCCGAGGAGGACTCAACAAATAGCTGAGAAAAAAAGAGAAGTGAAAGGCAAAGGTAAAAAGGAAAGATATACCCATCTGAATGCAGAGTTCCAAAGAATAGCAAGGGGAGATAGGACAAGCCTTCTTAAGTGAACAGTGCAAAGAAATAGAGGAAAACAACAGAATGGGAATGACTAGAGATCTCTTCAAGAAAATTGGAGATACCAAGGGAACATTTCATGGAAAGATGGGCACAAAAAAAGACAGAAATGGTATGTATCTATCAGAAACAGAAGACATTAAAAAGAGGTGGCAAGAATACACAGAAAAACTATACAAAAAAGGTCTTAAAGACCAGGATAACCATGGTGGTGTGATCACTCACCTATAGCCAGACATCCTGGAAGATGATGTGAAGAGGGCTTTAGGAAGCATCACTATGAGCAAAGCTGATGGAGGTGATGGAATTCTAGCTGTGTTATTTTGCATCCTAAAAAATAATGCTGTTAAGGTGCTACACTCAATAGACAGCAAATTTGAAAACTCAGCAGTGGCCACAGGACTAGAAAAGGTCAGTTTTCATTCCATCCCCAAAGAAGGGCAATGCCAAAGAATGTTCAAAATATCACACAATTGCACTCATTTCACATGCTAGCCAGGCTCCAACAGTACATGAACAAAGAGCTTCCAGATGTACAAGCTGGATTTAGAAAAGGGAGAGGAGCCAGAGATCAAATTGCCAACATCTGTTGGATCATAGAAAAAAGCAAGGGAACTCCAGAAAAATGTCTTCATTGACTATGCTAAAGCCTTTGACTGTGTGGATCACTACAAACTGTGGAAAATGCTTAGAGCTGGGAATACCAGACCACTTTACCTGCCTCCTGAAAAACCTGTATGCAGGAAAAGAAGCAACAGTTAGAACCGGACATGGAACAATGAACTAGTTCAAAATTGGAAAGGAGTATGTCAAGGCTGTATATTATTATCATTCTACTTATTTAACTTATATGCAGAGTGAAAGAAAGTGAAAATGAAAGTCACTCAGTCATGTCTGACTGTTTGAGACCCCATGAACTATATATTCCATGGAATCCTACAGGCCAGAATACTGGAGTGGGTAGCATTTCCCTCCTCCAGGGGATCTTCCCAACCCAGGGATTGAACCCAGGTATCCCACATTGCAGGCGGATTCTTTACCAGCTGATCCACAAGGGAAGCCCAAGGCTATATATTATCACCCTGCTTATTTAACTTATATGCAGAGTACATCATGCAAAATGCTGGACTGGCTGAAGCTCAAGCTGGAATCAAGATTGCCAGGAGAAATATCAATAACCTCAGATATGCAGAAGATACCATCCTAATGGCAGTAAGTGAAGAGGAACCAATAGCCTCTTGATGTAGATGAAAGAGGACAGTGAAAAAGCTGCCTTAAAACTCAGCATTCAAAACAATGAAGTTCATGGCATCCAGTCCCAGCACTTCATGGCAAATAGATGGGGAAACAATGGAAATAGTGAAGACTTTATTTTCTTGGGCTCCAAAATCACTGCGGATGGTGACTGCAGAAATGAAATTAAAAGACACTTGCTCCTTTGAAGAAAAGTTATGACACATGTAGACAGCATATTAAAAAGCAGAGACATTACTTTTTACCGACAAAGTTACATCTAGTCAAAGCTATGGTTTTTCCAGTAGTCACATACAGATGTGAGAGTTGGATGATAAAGAGGACTGAGTACCAAAGAAAAGACTGAGTACCAAAGAAATGATGCTTTCGAACTGTGGTGTGGGAGAGCAAGGAGATCAAGCCAGTCAATCCTATAGGCAATCTATCCTGAATAATCACTGGAAGGACTGATGCTGAAACTGAAGCTCCAACACTTTGGCCACCTGATGGGAAAAGTCAACTATTGGAAAAGACCCTGATGCTGGAAAAGATTGAGGGCAGGAGGAGAAGGGGGCAACAGAGGATGAGTTGGTTGGATGGTATCCCCTAGTCAATGGACATGAGTTTGAGCAAACTCGGGGAGATAGTGAAGACAGGAAAGCCCGGTGCGCTGTAGTCCACGGGGTTGCAAAGAGTGGGACCCAGCTGAATGACTGGAGAACAACTTTCTTGTCTGAAAACAGGCAATGTTTCTGCACTCTTTTGTTCCCTTAGAGTCATTAATTGCTGAGACCTGTTCAAGGACAAACGTTGTGACCACCTTTAGATCACAAAATGGCTTAGACCAAAAATGTCTTCTCATGTCTAGATAGCTTTGCTTTGTCCTCTTTCTCTGGGGACCTTAAGAAATACATGTCACCCCCAAATTTAAAGATGGTTAATAAAGAAAAGATGTGAATGGCTAATACAACCTGATTTCAAGGTTTATTGTAAAGCTACAACATCAAGACTGGGATATTGGCATACAGTTAAGTAAATCAGTGGAATTTAAGGAGTCTAGAAATAGTCTCATAAATATGAAAAGTTGATAGATGACAAAAACACAAAGGCAATGAACTGGAGACAGGATCATCGCTTTCAAGAAGTAGCCTGGAATAATTGGATACTTCTGTGCCAAAAACAAGTCTAATCTTAAATTTGCATTATATAAAATATTAATACAAAGTGAATTATAGACCTAAATATAAAATCTAAAACCATAACACTTTTAAGAAAACAAATCAGTTATACTACAGGATTTGGACTTTGTTTTTCATTCTGCAACTCCATGTGTTTTTCTGAAGTACCTGGAAGAGGGAAAATGTACTCATTTTAGCTGCTGCTGCTGCTGCTAAGTCACTTCAGTTGTATCCGACTCTGTGTGGCCCTATAGACGGCAGCCCACCAGGCTCCCCGTCCCTGGGATTCTCCAGGCAAGAACACTGGAGTGGGTTGCCATTTCCCTCTTCAATGCATGAAAGTGAAAAGTGAAAGTGAAGTCGTTCAGTTGTATCTGACTCCTAGCGACCCCATGGACTGCAGCCTACCAGGCCCCTCCATCCATTTTAGCTAGAGAAGGTAATAAAAAAAGAAGAATCTGAAAACACTGGAGCAAAACTTATTCTAAATGGTAGTCTTGATTAAGACCCTCTGTATTTACATTCAAATATAACCTCTAAGGGGGAACATTCATTTTGATAGTGCCCAAGATAGGACCTTGCAAATAGTTGGCAGTTAATGAACACATTTCTTGGATAAAGTGAAAAATTCTATAGACAATGTCAAAGAAAAATTATGCTGGACAGAGTTAAACAGGAAAGAAAGGTGTTATTCAAGGCTGTTGCAACAGGGTAGAAAGAGTTAACCCAAACCTGGGAAATAGAGGCCAGAGGATTTTTAAGCGCTTTGCTGAGCTGATGGAAAAGTATTGGAGGACTTCAGAGGAGGTTGTTCAGTGTGTTAGGCCATCTGTGTTTGCTAATGGTGCTTATCAAAGATAGACTTCTATCTTCCCACGGAGACTGGGAGTTAGGATCCCTGTCCTTCTTGATGATTAAATTGCAAAGGGATGATTCCCAGGTTCTTGAGAAAGACATTCTTGAGTTGTAAAATGGGCAAAAGACTAGGAGAAAATTTATATCTCAAAGGGACAGATAAATAGTTTACGATGGAAAGCCTTCTAAAGTACTTGCTCTAAGGGAAATCAGGAGTTTATAGTCTAAACAGGGCTTAAACTGGGGGCTCCCCTAGTAGCTCAGCTGGTAAAGAATCTGCCTGCAATGTAGGAGACTCTGGTTTGATTCCTGGGTTGGGAAGATCCACTGGAGAAGGGAAAGGCTACCCACTCCAGTATTCTGCCTGGAGAATTCTATGGACTGTATAGTTCATGGGGTCACAAAGAGTCAGACACGACTGAGTGACTTTCACTTACCTTACTTATCATCATGATACAAAGCAAAAACTTAATAACTTACAGGAAGAGTCTGTGATGTCTGTTTATATGAAAATACATGCAATTTTATTTGTTTTAAGGAGAAATACTGCAGCATAATACAGTAAATTCTATTTGAGTCTCATTGTGATTTTTGATGATTTGGTTTTGTGATAATGATTCTTTTCTGGACAGCTAAATGGGCTTTTTTTGGTCTTTTTAATATATCTAACTTTAATCATTAACACAGTTGGCTTTACTAGAATAGGTTAAAAAAGTTATTAAATATTTTGTGCATTTTTAATGTATAAAACTACAAGTTACATGTTAATTTCAAATTGCTATGCCACATTTTGCTAAATTATCATGTTGAAATTATATATTTGAAAAGATTTAAGTTTTGCTTATTCTTCTAACATAGGGTAGTAAACCACAGTGCCAGTTACTTTTAAGAAAAACATTCAACTTTTTGGAAAATTTTGCATTAATTAGGTGTTGACTAAAAAAAAAAAAGGTGCACAACCTAAAACTTAAGAATTATGTTTTATTTAGCAGAGCTACTGAGGACTTAAGCTCAGGAAAGGCGTCTCAGATAGCCCTGAGGGACTATTCTGAAGAAGTGAGGGAGGAGCCAGAATATACAAGAGTTTTGCCAAAAGAACAAATAAAACAGGTAGTCAGAACATGGAAAGATTATTGTTAAAGAAACACCAGGCATCTCAAGTTCATGAATTTAGTAGTTTATGATGCAGGAGAGATGCAAGAGTCTAAACTCATTGAAATCATTCCTTTGATTTGCACCTGAACTATCTAGGGCTAGTATCCTTTCTCCAATCTGAATCCCCTTGGATGGTGGGGGCTGTTGCAGTGGCCAATGGCTTGATGGTTGTAACATCTATTGTTTATTGATGTAACAGGCAACATTCTTTGTCCGGCATAGGTAAATTTAAGAATTAAGCTATGTAGTTAATTAGAGACAATGCTAATACATAATTATACCTTTGTTGTATTATATGCAACTGTTGTAACTACAGAAGTTTCAAGGATTTTAAAAAGAAAAATATAGATAGAGAAAAAGCTGATTTTTATTCAAATACTGTACTTATGGTAACAGTGATTTAGAAGGAAGCAGAGACACCCAAGGCAGTCACCTGAATAACTAAGAATTATTTCCAAACTCTGTAAAAGGCTAGAGAATTTTACTGAAAAGGTTGGTGATGGGATAAATATTTATCATTTTCTGAGTTCAATTTCTGCAAGAGTTCATGGGTTCAGTTTGGAATTCTCTTCCACAAGGAAAAAGAAGCTGCTCTGGTGAATTTGTCAGGGGAGTGTATGCTCCTTGGTTTTTGTCTCATCACAACAAAGATTTGGAGTGATGGACATTAAAGCCCCCTGGGCATGTCACAGCTCTCGGGTCTTGGACAGACTGTGTTATAGCGCACCGTGTTATAGCTCTTAGACAAATCAGTGTTACAGCTCAGTGTTACAGCTCTATTTTATTTAGAAGATAGCAGGAAAATTTGAAGAAGGCAATGGCACCTCACTCCAGTACTCTTGCCTGGAAAATCCCATGGACGGAGGAGCCTGGTGGGCTGCAGTCCATGGGGTCGCTAAGAGTCGGACAAGACTGAGCGACTTCACTTTCACTTTTCACTTTCATGCATTGGAGAAGGAAATGACAGCCCACTCCAGTGTTCTTGCCTGGAGAATCCCAGGGACGGGGGAGCCTGGTGGGCTGCCGTCTATGGGGTCGCACAGAGTCCGACGTGACTGAAGCGACTTAGCAGCAGCAGCAGCAGCAGCAGCAGCAGCAGCAGGAAAATCTGTCTTCGAGGCGTGAAGGCACATCTATCCAAAGACGCAAAGAGAAGAGCACCCCAGAGCGAGCGAGCGAGCGAGAGAGAGAGCGAGAGAGAGTGAGAGAGAGAGCGAGAGAGCGAGAGCAAGAGAGCCAGAGAGAGAGAGAGAGAGAGCGAGAGCAAGAGAGCGAGAGAGAGCGAGAGCAAGAGAGCCAGAGAGCGAGAGAGAGCGAGAGCAAGAGAGTGAGAGTGAGAGAGAGAGCGAGAGAGCCCTTTGGCTCCTCTTTTTATATGTTTTTTCCTTCCCCCTGGACCTGCCCTATGCAAATTGGGCTTAGTCAGGAGTCCTCACTCCAGTCCTTGGACCTTCCTTTGACCTTCCTCTGTTCTATTTTTGCGGGCTTTTCTCTTTCTTGTCTTTTAGCCATCACTATTTTGGACTCCTTTTCCCTATTCTAACTACCTACCTAACAAACTGAAGGATGAGGACGTAATACAATTATTACTGCTTTCATATTTACTTTGCTACAAATTGAAGATAGAATCTGTGAGTAGCAGGATCCAGGGACAATTTTAGCCTTGCCACTGCCAATGCTCAGAGATAGCAGAATCCCTCTCCATCCACTATGACCTACCTCTGGCTCAAACTTCCAGTCACTGTTGAAAATATACTGGTGCAAAAGTCAAACTGGGCAAGCAAGCTGAGTGATACGTTGACATGGCGGCCTTCATGAAGTCTGAACAAGAAGCTGAATTAATCTCTCAGTTGCTTATGAAAATGTTGCAGGAGCCCATAGATCATCTTGGAGGGTTGTCTCAAGTGCTGAGAAAATGAGGGAAGGTTCCAATGGCTTGAGAAAACAAAGAGAAAGGCGACAGTGAGCTCTGAGATATCTGCAAGTGATTTACTGTCTCTTTTGAATAATGACAACGACAACAACAAAATCTTCATCCCTAGTGTTTCACAAGCCCAGACGAAGTCATTTACTTGAAAATGAAAGGAGACTACTACTGTTACTTGGTTCAGGTTACTGCTGGTGACAACAAGAAAGGATTATGGATCAGTCACAGCAAGCCTACAAAGAAGCTTTTCAAGTCAGAAAAAGAAAATGCAACCAAAAACATCCTATTGTATTGGGTCTGGGCTGTAAATTCTCTGTGTTCTATTGTGCAATTCTGAACTTCCTGGAGAAAGCCTGCTCTCTTGAAAAGAGAGCTATTTTTCCCTACAGCTTTATTGAAATATAATTGACGTATTACACTCTATGTTAAGGTGTACAACATGAAGTTTTGAAAAATGCATATGCTACAAAATGATTACCACAATAAGCTGAGCAAACATTTATCACCTCACATAGTTACACTTTTTTCCCTTGTGATAAGAACTTTTAAGATTTCCTCTCTTACAGCTTTCAAATACACAATACAATATTAAGTCATCATGTTGTAGATTAGACAACATGTTAGAAAATAAATATATGTTATTTATCTTATAACTGGAGGTTTGTACCAATTAACTATCTTTACTCAATTACCCTCCCCCCAGCAACCACAAGTCTGACTCTGTTTATATGAATTTATTTTAATTTCACATGTAAGTGAGATATTTGTATATAAAGATATATATATATATATGTATAAAAACATCTCCAGAGGTCACTATGATGACTAAACAGCAATCCCTGACTTCAGATAGGTTTTGAACCTTTATCACTTTTTCCTAAGTATTTTATCATTTGGCTATTATCAATTAGATTTTTAAAATTGAGATATAATTGACATTAAACATTAGTTTCAAGGTGTACAACATAGCAATTTGATATGTGTATATATTGTAAAACATTTACCACAATAAATCTAGTAGACATCCCTCACCATATACAGTTAATTTTTTTTTTTTCTTGTGTTGAGAACTTGTACTCTGTTAGTAATTTTCAAGTATACAATACAGGCATATCTTGGAGTTTTTGTCAGCTGAGTTCCAGACCACAACAACAAAGTGAACATTACCATATAGTGATGTGAACAACTGACTCCTTGGAAAAGACCTTGATGCTGGGAAAGACTGAAGGCAGGACGAGAAGGGGACGACAGAGGATGAGGTGATTTAATGGAATCACCAACTCAATGGATGACTGGATGGACATGAGTTTGAACAAGCTCTGGGAGCTGGTGATGGACAGGGAAGCCTGGCATGCTACAATCCATGGGGTCGCAAAGAGTCGGACATGACTGAGCAACTTAACTGACAGTATTGTGTCACACAAATTTTTTGGTTTCCCAGAGCATATAAAAGTTATGTTTATACTATACTTAGAAGAGTCTATTAAGTATGCAATAGCATTATGCGTAAAAAATAATGTATATACCTTAATTAAAACATACTTTATTGCTAAAAATGCTAACCATCATCTGAGAATGAAGGGTTGCAACAAACCTTCATTCTTATAAAAAAATGTAACATCACTAGATGGTCAATACCAAAATCAGATTGATTATTCTTTGCAGCTAAAGATGGAGAAACTATACAGCAAAAACAAAACCAGGAGCTGACTGTGGCTCAGATCATGACCTCTTTATTGCAATATTCAGGCTTATATTGAAGAAGGTAAGAAAAACCACTAGACCATTCAGGTATGACCTAAATCAAATCCCTTAACGATTATACAGTGGAAGGGAGAAATAGATTCAAGGGATTAGATCAGATAGACAGAGTGCCTGAAGAAATATGGATGGAGGTTTGTGACATTGTACAGGAGGCAGGAATCAAGATCATCCCCAAGAAAAAGAAATGCAAAAAGGCAAATGGTTGTCTGAGGAGGCCTTACAATAGCTGAGAAAGGCAAAGGGGAAAGGAAAGATATATCCATTTGAATGCAGAGCTCCAAAGAATAGCAAGGAGTGATAAGAAAGCCTTCCTCAGTGATCAATGCAAAGAAATAGAGGAAAACAATAGAATGGGAATCACTAGACATCTTTTCAAGAAAATTAGGGATACCAAGGGAATATTTCATGCAAAGTTGGGCACAATAAAGGACAGAAATGGTATGGACCTAACAGAAGCAGAATATATTAAGAAGAGGTGACAAGAATACACAGAACTATACAAACAAGATAATGACCCAGATAATCACGATGGTGTGATCATCCACCTAGAGCCAGACATCCTGGAATGCAAAGTCAAGTGGGCCCTAGGAAGGCTGAACTGACTGAACTGAACTGAACTGATTTTCCCCTAAACTCCCCTCCTATCCAGGCTGCCACATAACATTGGGCAGAATTTCCTATGCTGTATAGTATGTCCTTGTTGGTAATCCATTTAAATATCAGATCAGATCAGATCGGTCGCTTAGTCGTGTCCGACTCTTTGCGACCCCATGAATCGCAGCACGCCAGGCCTCCCTGTCCATCACCAACTCCCAGAGTTCACTCAGACTCACGTCCATCGAGTCAGTGATGCCATTCAGCCATCTCATCCTCTGGCGTCCCCTTCTCCTCTTGCCCCCAATCCCTCCCAGCACCAGAGTCTTTTCCAATGAGTCAACTCTTCGCATGAGGAGGCCAAAGTACTGGAGTTTCAGCTTTAGCATCATTCCTTCCAAAGAAATCCCAGGGCTGATCTCCTTCAGAATGGACTGGTTGGATCTTCTTGCAGTCCAAGGGACTCTCAAGAGTCTTCTCCAACAACACAGTTCAAAAGCATCAATTCTTCGGCGCTCAGCCTTCTTCAACTCTCACATCCATACATGACCACAGGAAAAACCATAGCCTTGACTAGACGAACCTTTGTTGGCAAAGTAATGTCTATGCTTTTGAATAGGCTATCTAGGTTGGTCATAGCTTTCCTTCCAAGGAGTAAGCGTCTTTTAATTTCATGGCTGCAGTCACCATCTGCAGTGTTTTGGAGCTCAGAGAAATAAAGTCTGACACTGTTTCCACCGTTTCCCCATCTATTTCCCATGAAGTGATGGGACCAGATGCCATGATCTTCGTTTTCTGAGTGTTGAGCTTTAAGCCAACTTTTTCACTCTCCACTTTCACTTTCTTTTTTTTTTTTAATTTTATTTAATTTTTAAACTTTACATAATTGTATTAGTTTTGCCAAATATCAAAATGAATCCACCACAGGTATACATGATCAAGAGGCTTTTGAGTTCCTCTTCACTTTCTGCCATAAGGGTGGTGTCATCTGCATATCTGAGGTTATTGATATTTCTCCCGGCAATCTTGATTACAGCTTGTGCTTCTTCCAGTCCAGCGTTTCTCACGATGTACTCTGCACTAATTTGTTTTAAATAAGGTGCTTAATATCTAAGGTATTTCATTAAAGTATTTAATATCTTATGAAATCTTTATGAACAATCCAAGCACAATTATTAAGAATGTGTATATTAAATTGGTATAGGTGGAATGAAAGAAACCCTAGGAACATGAACTCTCAATTTTTTCTTTTTTACTTTTTCCTAAGTTTAATTTTAATATTAAGGAAGTATATTTATGCTTTTTGGTGTCAGCAGTTAGCTTAGAAAATACTTTCATCAAATTTTTTCTCATGAAAATGCTTTCATCAAGTTTTTCTCATGCTTTCAGGAAATGCTTTTGAAATGAGACTGATTGTAAGATATACTTTTCACCACTCTTTGCTTTGTTGTATTTATTGATTTACAATGCTTTGAAATTTTAGTTATTCTAACAAAATAACTTTAGTACAGCTCATATAGAATCCAAAAATTGTCTTATTCATTGGTAAGGAAATAAACATGTGAGTATCCTAGAATATCTTTAAGAAATAAATACTAGACAATAAAGCCAGTAGAATTTTTAGATCTTTATAGGATACACGGGCCTTTTTTGCTAAAGCCAGGATGTTGGTAGTAATCGCAGCAGTCAGAGAAGACCAAGAGTCTAGTAGGTCAGTTATCTCATTGGGGTCACAGAGTGTTCTAATCTGGTGTCAGAGCAGAATATGAAGAATCCTGTCCTACGCATATGGATTTGTAACCAGGCTATGTTGCAAAGAATGACTAATTAGGGGCTATATGGATGATAACTTTCTGAACCATGTTTTAAATGTTTAGTTTTTTAATTGTACTTTGCTTTATTATGCTTCACATATACTCATTTTTTACAAATTGAAAGTTTGTGGCAATCCTGAGTTGTCAGATAATGTTTAGCATCTTTTAGCCATATAGTATTTTTAAATTAAGGTCTGTGCACTGCTATTTAGACAAATTACTATAGCACACTTAATAGACTACAGTATAGTGTAGACATAACTTTTTTATGCACTGGGAAATAAAAAAATTTGTGTGACTTGCTTTATTGCAATATCTACTTTATTGTGGCAGTCTGGAACTGAACATGCAATGTTTCTGAGGTATGCCTGTATTTATTGAGTGATTAACAGCCTTAGCTTTTTATATTATGAAATGTTGGGGGGAAATCTCTGACATGCCTTTGAAGATTTGATCTATGAAAATTCATACCTTGCATTACATTTTAATTGGTAGATGAGATATAAATAAATATCAGAGAGTTTTAATAAATTAAAGGACAGCTTTTTACTACAGATTAATATTGGACTTTATAGTAGAAATAATTTTATAATAAAATATGTTTATATTTGTGAGGTATTGAATATGTGAATGAAATACAGCCAGGCTATAAACAAAACATAGAATTTTGATCCACATCCTCCTAGGCAACCAGGAAAGGAAGCCAAATGGAACCCTCTGTAGCAATCAGCCCCAAAAGACAAACCTTGATCAATAACTGCCACTTCTCTGATTTTAGCCCTGCTTCTAACTTCAGATGAACCAGAGAAAACCAAACAGGCTTCACAAACCAATCACATATGGTGCCCTTCTAAGCTGACCTGTCTCCAGATTCTTCATGCTGACAACTTCCCATCAGGGTATAGCAGAAGGCGTCTCTTTTTTCCACGTTAAAGTTTTTATCCTTCCTTGACTGCCTTGAAATCTCTGCCAATGCAAGTGATGTTGGTAGACTAATTCTGAATAAAAGGCTTTTGCTTGTTCACATATAGGTGGTCTTAATTTGTTTACACATCTGGAAATGTATGGAATATTGAGAGTTATAAAGTTCAAACTGTATCATCTGAGATTTTAAAATAACAATTTCAAGGTATAAATGATTTCAACTTAAACAATCTCATGATGGTAAAAATTTGGTGACTCTCAACTAGAAATTGAGAAGCAGTCAATTCTAATTTATGTACTAGCTTTTGAACAATTGCTTGATTTTGAAATATAGATTTTCACATTCACACTTTTAAAAGTAACTGAGATCATCTGAAAGTTATTTTAATATATAATTTATAGTGGTCCTTGGAGTCATTAACCCGGGATCATACCTGGTGATTTAAAGTTTTATCCAAAAAGAATTTTGACTTTCAGTTAGTTGGTAAGGAATATCCAATATTTAGATAAGAAATTCAATTATCTTTTCATAGAAGCCAAGATGATTAGAGTTCAGAGAGCCAGAGGCACTATGCTGTTTCATTTTAATGTATAGCTGAACCAATTCTGTTTTTAAGTATGTATTTTATTTCAAGAAATTGGATCTGCCTTGAGAGCCATAAACTCATACAACTGCATTCATATTTATTGTTTTAAAAGTAATTATTGTGCTAACTAATACATTAAATTTGTTCTGTTAAATAATAGAGGCCCTTAAATTTGTAAAAATCTCCCTGGAGTTTTCTCCTGTACCATTATTATGTGCCAACACAAATTACTGATAAAATAGCCAAAAACATAAGAACTTTTCTCAGGGCTTTTAAAGAAGAAAGAAAAATGAAAAATTTTTTCATTGGTAATGTGTATTTCAGTTAGGAAATCTGAGGATTCACTAGTGGTTTTCAACTTTTTCAATGAACTCATTAATCCTTAAACCAATTCTAGGAGGTTAGTGTAATAATTACTTAACACTTCCTTTAAATTTATAATTTTATGACATAAATCAGTAGCTTTTATATTTTAGATTTGAATATAATTTAAAATTAAGGAATGGGAAAGAGTCATAAAGTATTTTTACCAAGTAAAGTTATAAGAAGCTACCTACCACCATCAGCACAACTACAACATACTGTCATTGACTTTTAATTGAAAAAAGAGAGTTTAACATCAAGACAGTGAGCCTAAACTCGGAGTAAAGACAAATCTTACTGAAAAAAAAAATTGCCTTATGAAATACTCATTTTATTCTTTATTTTTGTTAGATGTTTACATGGGTCAGTAAAAGCTCAACATTCAGAAAACTAAGATCATGGCATCTAGTTCCATCACTTCATGGCAAATAGATAGGGAAACAGTGGAAACAGTGGGCTTATTTTTCTGGGCGCCAAAATCACTGCAGATAATGATTGCAGCCATGAAATTAAAAGACGCTTACTCCTTGGAAGGAAAGTTATGACCAACCTAGACAGCATATTCAAAAGCATTACTTTGCCGACAAAGATCTGTCTAGTCAAGGCTATGGTTTTTCCAGTGGTCATGTATGGATGTGAGAGTTGGACTATAAAGAAAGATGAGCACTGAAGAATTGATGCTTTTGAACTGTGGTGTTGGAGAAGACTCTTGAGAGTCCCTTGGATTGCAAGGAGATCCAACCAGTCCATCCTAAAGGAGATCAGTCCTGGGTGTTCATTGGAAGGACTGATGCTGAAGCTGAAATTCCAACACTTTGGCTACCTGATGCCAAGAGCTGACTCATTAGAAAAGATCCTGATGTTGGGAAAGGTTGAGGGCAGGAGGAGAAGGGGACAACAGAGGATGAGATGGTTGGATGGCATCACCGACTCAATGGACATGGGTTTGAGTGAACTCCGGGAATTGGTGATGGACAGGGTGGCCTGGTGTGCTGCAGTTCATGGGGTTGCAAAGAGTTGGACATGACTAAGCAACTGAACTGAACTGAAGACCAATCTGTGGTTTTACTTGAAGACGAAATTAGAAATTTTAATGGGTCTGACTAGTTGAAGCCAAAAACAATCAATTGTTTGTGAATGACATTAACAACAGTCAAATTTCCTAAGTTTTGTGTGGATAAATTATAAATTAATTAGCTCATTGAATTCTTTTTAATTTTTTTTTCAGTCTAATGACTGAACACAGTGTGAACAGTAATAGAAACAGAAGCCACACAAAAAATTGAATGCTCATGCGTGCTCATTTGTCTGTAAAATTGTGACATAAAAGTGTTTTGCATACTGAGCAGTTTATTTTCCTCATGCCTGCCAGTATGTTAGGTGGTTTCTTAGCACTTGACACTTGAGTTGGACACTTCTCCAGTGTCCTCTGCTTTGACTTTAATGTCACTGTGTCTTTGGGAATAGTAAGTGTCACATTTGAAGTTCCAGGGATTTAGAGTCTTCAAAGCATAACTCAGTGTTTTGTTTGTTTTTTTCCCAAGGATATAGCTTTCAAGTTACAGCAACTATTACTCAAAACTATCTGAAACAATATTGTGAGTGTGACAATGAAAATACCAATTAGGACAAGTTGATTTGGTTGGTGATTCTTACATAGAATTCATAGAGAAAAGCATCCTAGTGAAAATAGTTTTATAGTACATAGTAATGTGTTTGCTCTTACACATTTCATTTTATTAGAAAAAGTAGTTTAAAATAATTCGTAATGAAACATACTGTAGTGGGTTGAATTGTGTCCTCCCCTACCCCAACAAAAAAAGATATGCCCTAATTATCATGCCCAATACCTGTGATTGTGAACTTTTTGTAAAAAGGGTCTTCACAGATGTTAAGGGTCCCAAGATGAGAGCATCCTAAATGATCCAGGTGAAGCCTAAATCCAATGAAACACATCTTTATTAGAGACACAGGGGATAAAGCCATATGAAAATGATGGCAGAGATTGGAGTGATGTGTCCACAAGCCAAGAAATGCCAAGGATTCCTGTAGCAACCAGAACCTTGGAGAAAATCTCTTGGACAGATTCTCCCCTAGAATATCAATAGTCAGTCAATCTTGCCAGCACTAATTTTGGACTTCTGGCCTCTAGAACTGTGAGAGGACATTTTAATTTTATTCTTTTAAGCCATCAAGTTGTGGTAATAAGTTGCAGCAGCTCTAATAAACCAGCATGTATACTTATGCATAGACTAAAATGTCAGAAAATTGAAAAACTAAAATAGGAAAGTGGTTACAGAATTTTAACTCAACAAGAGCTAAATAGAGGATTAATTCTAAATTATGGGTCTTCTGAACTTTTATCTCATATCTATATTAACAAACGGAAATAAAACTAATTGAATTTGCAACAACTCAATTTCATGTTACATTCCAAAATCATTGAATATACGATACTATAAATGAATACAGTGAAATAAAAATTTATAAGTAGAAACTGATTAATTTGGAATCCAACCATTTAATATATTTAGGGGAAATGCTTCCTGAAACATAAATATATAGGGAGAAAGTCACTTGGGAAACCCTTAAATGCTTAAGTGGAATATTAAGGGTATTAACCAAATGGTGTCAATTGCTGTGACATTAAATAACTAATAGCAGAACAACAGTCTTTATGTAAAAAGTCTTTCTAGTTTTTAGTCAATTGTTATTTGTATAATTAGTAAACAGTTTCATCATCTATGCTATAGTTATTTAAAATCAAGCCAAAAAGAATTCAGTCATATTTTGGGGAGATGTTTTTATGCCTTTTAAGTTAGGCCAACTCATAGAAAAGTGTTCCAAATTTGTCTATTTAAATTTACCAAACACCTCTTTAAGAGAACAAATAGCTGACATAATTTAGGTCATAATCCTCTTAAAACATATTTTAGAATTTTAGCATAAAGTGTTAAAATAAAAACCTCTATCTAAATTATGTAGACTCTGGATGGTTACTGTCATTGCCAAGTATTATCGAAATAAATGTATGTATATAAATGTGAGACTTTTAAATTCTTCATAACCTTCACAGAAGAGAGGGTTCTGACTAAATAAACAAAATATGGCATTAAGCCAATGGAATGAAGAGAATTGAAATCTTACTTTGGATAAATGTGTAATTAGTCACTGTTGACTAATTACTTCAACCCTTTTATTTCTATTCTAAGCTTTTCTTATGTAATACTAGAATACATAACAAATGAATATATTTTGAAAGACATTGTGTCAAAGTAAAGGTTATCTCCTGATGAGATTTTTAATTAACTAGAGAATAGTTCAGTAGAAGTTTAATGTGAAAAAAAAGTTACTGTAAATATGTTTGGTAATGCTATAATTTGTTCTGATGTGCTACTGAGTAAAATAAGTTTGTAAGATGGTATGAAAATAAGTTTAAATAACTGATGTTTTCTTTATCACCTTGTGAAAATTTTTAAGTTATACTTCTTTTTGTGGGAGATGAAAGTAGGTATTTAAAAAGGGTATATTAAAGAGATATGTTTTAATGGTTTATCAGTTTTATTTTTCTTAAAACATTTTATTTTATAATGGGGTACAGCTGATTAACAATGTTGTGACAGTTTCAGATGAACACTGAAGGGACTCGGCCATACATATATTGATACATATATCCATTTTCTCCCAAACTCCTCTCCCATCCAGGCTGCCTTATAACATTCAGCAGAGTTCCACGTGCTATCCAGTAGATCTTTGTTCATTATAATGGTTCATCAGTTTTAGGTTTGATATCCTTGTCCTACATGCTACAATACTGAATAAACTAATCAGTGCATGCAATATGCATGCACGCTCAGTTGCTTCCAACTCTTCGCGACCCCATGGACTGCAGTCAGCCAGGCTCTTCTGTCTATGGAATTTTCCAGGCAGGAATACTGGAGTGGATTGCCATTTCCTACTCCAGGGTGCTGCTGCTGCTGCTGCTGAGTCGCTTCAGTCGTGTCCGACTCTGTGCGACCCTATGGACGGCAGCCCACCAGGCTCTGCCGTCCCTGGGATTGTAATCACAAGTAAATAAAGCAGATTAGGTACTCAATAAATGCTATTTATTATTACTTATTTTAAAAAAATTTACTGAAGTATAGTTGATTTACACTGTTTTATTAGTTTCTGCTATACAGCAAAGTGATTCAGTTATTTATACATATGTATGTATATATATATACTTTCATATTCTTTTTCATTATGGCTTCATACAGGATATTGAATATAGTTCCTTGTATCCACAGTAGGTGTTTACACATTCTATATACAATAGCTTACATCTGCTAACCCAAACTACCAATCCATTCCTTTCCTACTTCTCCTCCCCTTTGGCAACTACAAGTCTGTCTGTCTGTTACGTCTGTCAGTCTATTTCTGTTTCATAGATGTATCCACTTGTGTCATAATTTTGATTCCACATATAAGTGTTAGCATATGGTATTTGTCTTTCTCCTTGTGACTACTTCATGTAGTGTGATAATCTCTGCGCCCATCCATGTTACTGCAAATGGCATTATTTTATTTCTTTTTATGGCCGAGTAATATTTGATTGTACATATGCGCCACAGCTGCTTTATCCATTCCCCTGTCAGTGCACATTTCGGTTGCTTCCATGTCTTGGCTATTGTGAATAGTACTGCCATGAGCATAGGGGTGCATGTATCTTTTTGAATCATAGTTTTGTCAGTTAAATGCCCAGTAGTTGGATTTCAGGATCATGTGGAACTCTAATTTCAGTCTTTTGAGGGACCTCCATACTCTTCTCCATAGTGGCTTCCCAATGTACATTCCCACCAACAGTGTAGAATTTTCTACATACCCTCTCCATCATTTATTATTTGTAGTGTTTTTAATGATGGTCATTTTGACTGGTGTGAGGTGGTACCTCATTATAATTTTGATTTGGATAAATGCTATTTCATTTCTTCTTTACTCATCTTTCCTAGATATTCTAAATTTGGGGGGAGTAGTACCAATTCTCTTCTTTTAAAATCTGAAACAAAATTGAAGATATTAGTGGATTTTAATGAACTTATTTATTATTAAAAATGTACATATTTTTATCCTTATTAAGTAGAACATTAGCATGGGTTAGATAGAGTTCATGAGCATTCTTAAATAGTAGGATAAATAGCTGGCTGTTTCTGATATTTTCCTGAATGAAGTCAACATCAGGTGGACATATTTGTCAATATCTTTGCCTTAACATTCCTGCCCTCTTCAACTCCATTAACCTTCACCTTCATGAAACTTCAAAAACCCAGTCCCACGAACACACACTGGATTTTGTTATCTTTCAGAACTTCTACTTTTCAAAGATTTTTGGAAACATAATGTTTCCTTTGCCTTTCACTACTATTCCCCACCCCCTGCTTAATTGAATCTTTGATCTCATGAAGACTCCTAAGCCTTTAATTAACTGGTTATTTATTTATAATTATTTTTACTGATTTATTGGGACTTTCTTAGTTTCACTTTCACCTCATTTTACTGCATATCATATGCTCAATATGTGCCAACACTGTTTTTATTGAAATCAATAGAAAAAAGTTAAGCTTGATTAAGGCAAAAAAATTAATACCTACCAGAAAGGCAAGGTTTAGCTGGTGCTCATGGAACCAGATAAATGGTTCTAAAACAATTAGCTAACCAGATGGGAAAACAAACTGAAGTATTTAATTTATATTCTATTTTTACATGGAAAAGCAAATTTGTAACTCTAAAAACAATTATAGAAACATTAAAAAAAAATAAAATCTGGGTAGAGAAGAATTTCTAAAAGGACAGAAGTGGAAATATTTAACATATTTCACAGCCTTAAAATTGTTTTTATATAAATCTGTAACACAATAAATACTATGAATTCTGTTTAAAGCAAGCTGTAGATTAAACTTTGTAATGCATACAAGTGATAAATGTTGATAACCAGAGTATGAAAATAATTTCTACAAATCAATGAAATAAAAAGAATGGAAAATGGGCTAAAGAATCAATCAGGGTTCAGTATAGGAATCACATGGTACATTCAAAGACACTTTGAAAAGAGTTTAAAACAAGGATTATTTAAAAGGTAAGGGCATGATTTAGGAAACCAGCTAGGAAGAGACTAATTCTATAGGCCAGCAGCAGAAGAAGGGGGAAAAAAGAGAAGCAGGGAAAAGAGAAGTTATCAGAACACACAAAAAGTTAGAGCGTCACCTGACAGGAGCTGTTCAGTTCAGTTCAGTTCAGTCGATCAGTCGTGTCCAACTCTTTGCGACCCCATGAATCGCAGCACACCAGGCCTCCCTGTCCATCACCAACTCCTGGAGTTCATTCAAACTCACGTCCATCGAGTCGGTGATGCCATCTAGCCATCTCATCCTCTGTTGTCCCCTTCTCCTCCTGCCCTCAATCTTTGCCAGCATCAGAGTCTTTTCCAATGAGTTGACTCTTTGCATCAGGTGGCCAAAGTATTGGAGCTTCAGCATCAGTCCTTCCGATGCATATTCAGGGTTGATTTCCTTTAGGATTGACTGGTTTGATCTCCTTGCTGCCCAAGGGACTCTCAAGAGTCTTCTCTAGCAACACAGTTCAAAATCATCTATTCTTCTGCATGCAGCCTTTTTTATGGTTCAACTGTCACATCCATACACTGCTACTAGAAAAAGCATAGCTTTGACTCTATGGACCTTTGTCGGCAAAGTGCTGTCTCTGGTTTTTAATTACTGTTGAGTTCCTTCTAAATGCTGGGCATTATGTAGGTCCTTTATGCATCTGCCAAAATAATATGTGTAAAAGTCTCAGAACTGTGTTGGAAATATTAGTAAATGTGCTACTAATACTTAAAATCTTCCAAAAAACTATACAGAGGAAGTGAATTTATTTGGTACTGAGATATATGTTAAACTATTCACTATAGTTAGCAAAGTGAAAGTGTTAGTTGTTCAGTCATGTCTCTTTGTGACCTCACAGACTGTAGTCTGCTAGGCTCTTCTGTCTATTAAATTTTCCATGCAAGAATATTGGAGTGGGTAGCCATTTCCTTCTTCCCTTCTCCAGGGGATCTTCCTGACCCAAGAATTGAACCCAGTCTCCTGCATTACAGGTGGATTCTTTACCATCTGATTTCTTTACCATTCTTTACCATCTACCAGTAAAGCCAAAAGTAGAGTCAATCTTTGTACTTCCTGAGCATGTCATATGTGACAGATACTGATTCTAACTTTAATAATCCCTATATCATATCTTACCCAGGCAACCATCATGGGCCTGTGTAATAATTTCAAACATTAGTGAATGACTACAGAACAGTGCTCTGGTTGATTGAATACAATGACATGTTACTAAGAAGAGTTAGTAATGTAAATATTTTTCCAAGGAGAAACCTAAGGATATAAGCTTATTGTGGAAACCTTATCCTGTGGCCACTATCCTAATAATGGGTCATATAATATTATATTATTACTAATTTCTCACAAAGAGCAGGATTTTAAAGGAGTGTGAAATTAGAATGTATTTCTTATTAAATTAAATAGATAATTTCTTGACTTTTAGTTGGAAGAGGGGGAAGAAAGATAACTTTTGGAAATTTGAACCTATCCTTTAAAGCCAAATTTCTACATAACTGAAAGTTACAGTTGAGAGTTTGGCCTTAAGAAAAGTTGAACGCTTTATCATGCAGGCACCAAAGCCATGATGCCTCACAATGCAAGGGTTTAGACCAGGCTTCTCAAAACAATAATGAAGTGTGTTTAGCAGCTCTTTTATTTCATTTTGGGGTTGTTAAAAGAATATTAAAGTCAAATCATGGAAATGAGACTCATCTATATAAGTACGTTTAAGTAGGGATTACATAGAGATGAGTTAACTGAAAGTATCTCCACTTCTAAGCATTTGAAGGTGGTTCTTAGTCACTTATCCCAAGTTAAATTTGATTGCTTTAGGATCAGGCTTTTATCCTGTCTTTTCAGTAACAAAAATCACACCATCATTGTGACAGCTAAAGCATCCCTGGAAATTAAGCACTTTGTTGAGGAGAAGGAAAGCCTCATAAGTGGCTCAGTTAAAGTTTTTTTTTAAACTTGTATTTTTTGTAGCTTTTGGTGGTTTTATGACTACTGGGCTATGCTGCTGAATGTGCTGTAGTGGCTCATTTAAAGTTCTAAGGCAGTTTAAACCAGCATGCATTTTTCATCACAGATAAGTTAAAAGATTTTTTAAAAAATATTCTGCTTATTCATGGGAAGCTGGAATCCAGTAGGACTGCATATCTGCCACAACTTCAGCAAGTATCAATCTCCATTTGGCCTTTAAAGGATAGTACTAGAAATTCTTTACACTTTTCCTACCTAGAAATGGACTGCAAATTTTATGGCAACTTTAGCTGTGAACTCTTCATTTCAAGGCTCTACATCTTCATTTTAATATATTTTGCTGTTCTTTATTTGTGTGCCAAAGGAATACTAAATTCATGGTGGCTGTGAATGAAACAGATCATTGTAGCCTCCTTTAAACTAGAGCTACTTGTAGCATGTAAGAGCTCTTGACCACAAATTACATCATTGTAGTTTTTACTACATTCATTTCTCCATATAGACCACAGTAGATTGATTTTTTTTTTACAAAATATATATATATATACTTTTGGTGGTCTCGCTGCTGTATATAAATATGTATCCTATAACTATATTGTCTAGGCAGTGCATTGTATTGATATCAACACTGTCTCTTTATTCAAAATGAGAATGATTTAATAAATGGAGGTGTGTAAAAAAGGGGGAAAAAGATGTCAAAACAGAGAGATCCTTTGTAGAATAGAGACATTGCTGTCCCCTGATGTCTTATATGATGCCTGTAGCCTCAGACCTACTGTAGATATATAATGATATGTTATCAAAAACACACTATTCGGTTAAAATGGTCAATGTCAAACTAATTCTGCTTCACCAGACATTTCTTCCCATTTATAATACTCTTTTTAAAATAAAAAAAAAAAAAGGGTCCACCAGTTCAGATGTGTATATAATAGGGATGATATACAATTGTACTTTAAGCTGACTGCAAGCAATCTGTCAAAAAACAAAGCTAAATTCTGAGTAATAAAATCCACCCTATGATTGATATCTTGCATTAAAGTGTAAGTTGAAGAAAGCAATTTTGTTTATGGGAAAGTCTTAGCTTGGCACATTTTTCATGTCATATAAAGATGGAAATCTTACCTTATGGTTGTAGATTACAGTTATATTTCAGCTTCTGTAATTGTAAAAGGACACACATCTATTTTAAAATAAGAACCATTTTCTTCTGATAAAAATGAGCTCATTTTAATATAGTTCTTTCTTCCAACACATATCATATTCTCCTTTGCTTTCATTCCTATGTTAACTCTTTTATGGGGCTTGATTTTACTGTGGTTTAGTAAGCAAATGTATCTTCTAAGAATTTTCAGAATTTCCAATTGCTGTGTGTTTGTGGGCACTTCATGGCATAAACTATGAATTACAGATAAAGAATTTATGTAACATTTAAGAATATTGCAAAGTGAGGAAAACTGGGTCAGTATGTTCTCATTTTTCTATGTAGAGATATGAGTGGAATATTAAAAAATCTTGTATAATTTTAGAAGCTTATCACTTTTTGATTTCTTTGGATAAAATACTTTAAAACTTTCTAAAAATGTACAGTATATTATGGTTTACAAATTGCTAAAACATACATCATTAATCTTCATCTATCTGTTGAAATTGGAATTAATGTTATTATGATTTTTATCTTTCTGTTTTGCATACCAGAAAACTGAGGCTCAGTGAGGTTAAATAATCTGCCCAAAGCCAACCCTCTAGAATTTAGCAGACTCCAGTGTTCTGATGTCATGGCATTCCAAATCATTTAAGCTCACTTGCCTTTTGATTAAAATATGAATAGACCAGCTCTAGCATTGGCATTACCCTAGTTTGGCTGAACTAGAGCTAATCTAAAAAGTTTCAGATCAAGTCAGTTTTTGTTTTTGGAGAAGTGCATGAAGGCAATGGCACCCCACTCCAGTACTCTTGCCTGGAAAATCCCATGGACGGAGGAGCCTGGTAGGCTGCAGTCCATGGGGTCACTAAGAGTCGGACACGACTGAGCGACTTCACTTTCACTTTTCACTTTCATGCACTGGAGAAGGAAATGGCAACCCACTCCAGTGTTCTTGCTTGGAGAATCCCAGGGACAGGGGGAGCCTGGTGGCTGCCATCTATGGGGGCACACAGAGTCGGACATGACTGAAGCGACTTAGCACAGCATAGCATAGCATGTAGGTTTGGATAAGAGAATGGGAACTGGTATTGAAAGGGATGAAGAAGAAAATTGTTATCTCTGAAATAATAAGTATATTTTCACTATACAGGTAATTAGTGCTTAATAAATATTGAGCAAAAATGGAAATATCAATGCTACAACATGCCTGCGCAAAAATGATGAAACCTGAGCAGTATATTTTCTCTTTCGACTATCTTTGTATACCATGCAAAATTTTTTCCTTAGAAGGTGATTAGCTAAATTTGGGTTCAGTTCAGTTCAGTTCAGTTCAGTCACTCAGTCATGTCTGACTTTTTGCGACCCCATGAATCGCAGCATGCCAGGCCTCCCTGTCCATCACCAACTCCCGGAGTTCACTCACACTCACGTCCATTGAGTCAGTGAAGCCATCCAGCCATCTCATGCTCTGTCGTCCCCTTCTCCTCCTGCCCCCAATCCCTCCCAGCATCAGAGTCTTTTCCAATGAGTCAACTCTTCGCATGAGGTGGCCAAAGTACTGGAGTTTCAGCTTCAGCATCATTCCTTCACACCAGTATTTTTCAGGTCTGCATTTCTCTTTCAGATGGTATCACAACTTCATGTCTTTTTCTGCCCTTCTGATTCCATATGGGATAGGCTGGTTCTAAATGGTTCCCAGTGATTGAATCCTGATTTCTGGCATTCACATTCTTGTGTAATTCCTCTTATTTGTGTGTAGGCTGTCCTAGAACTTGCTTCTAATAAACAGAATATGACAAAAATGCCAGATGTCGTTTCTGATGTAAGGCTATAAAAGAATGACTTCTGTCTCTCTCTCTTTCTTGCGATTCCTCCTTCTTTGGCTGACTTTGATGAGTTATTTCGCTTTTCTATTTACCCAAATAAAATCGCACACATTCTGTACTTTTTAAAAATCTCTCACTCTTTCCTTCCCACATCACTCTCAGTTGATGATTTTTATATTTCTCTGAAGACAGAAGAAATAGAAACCAAGAGATATTGCCTTCTTCATTTTCCCCTTCCTCTCTTCTACTAATTTATTGTCACCTGTTCTCTCCTCCTTCTCTCCTGTTAACATGGCAGGTTTATATTTGTTTCCATAGTGTGGATTGGATACTCTTTTGCCCTTTCAGAAACTAAGCTATTAAGTATTCTCTTCTCTCCTTTATCTTTAATATATTCCTCTCAGCTGAACTCTTCTTACTAGTAATTAAATATGTTGCATGGGAGTATATTTTCAATTTTAAATGTAATATTTAAATGTGTGTTATACAAAGTTTATACAATGTACATGTTAATTTTATTATAAATATATAGAAACATCAATAACTATTTTCCTCTCTGCTAAGGAAAATAGTCATTCTCCTCTTCATATAAACATACTATTATCTTTCCATCTAAAACCACTTTGCTCATTTCTGCCTCCAACTATTACTCACTTCTGTCTTCCTTTCCGAGTAACACTTTTGGAAAGAGTGTCGTATACTCCTATTTCTAACTTCTTTCTCTCCTTTTCCCATAGTAAGTTAATTGTATCAAGGTTACCAGCAGACATTATTAAATCTAGTGGTCACTTCTCAGTTTGTGAAATTTCAGCAACATTGGCCACAGTTGATAATTCCTTTCCTTTAGCCATTTTCACCTTTTGGCTTCCATGATGCTGTCTGGTTTTCCACCAGTTCTTTGTCTTTTCCTTTTCATTGCTTCTTGCTGAGTCTTTCTCATCTCCTTGACCTCCAATATGGGACTGCTCAAGGCTTGCTTCTTCTTGTCTTCTCTTCTCTATTTAAACTCCCTTCTTTGGAATTCTCATCAAGATTCAGTACTTTAAATATAAGCTGCCAACTCCCAAATGAATACTTTCAGCACAAATCTCTTCTCTGACCTCCAGTCTCACATAACCACCTGACTACTTGTCCCCTCAACTCAAATATGTGACATGCATCATAAACTGAACATGTCCAAAACTGAGTTCTCAGAGTTCTCTAATGCAGTAAATGGCAAATTCACTGTTCTAGTTTCACAGGACAAAAGCTTGGTATCATCTTTAATGTCTCTTTTCCCTACACACACTTGATATCTTAGGCTCTACCTTTAATATATACCTAGGACACAAAACCTTATATCTCCATCTTATATATATCTATATCTTATATATTCTATCCTGATCAAAATCATAATTGTCACTCACCCAGAATCTCTTGTTTCCCTTCATCTACCTTTAACCTATAAAATAGCCAGAGAAAATGCAGTGAAACTCAAGGTGGGTCATGCTCAAAATCATCCCAAGTTTCCCATTCCATTCTGGGAATGGAGTCCCAGTGCTCATAGTAATCCACAGGACCCTACATTATTTGTTCTCATTTAAAATTACCTCTATTTCATCATCTCTAACTTCTACTTCTTTCATAGCCCTGTAGGTCTTCAGCTCTTCCTTAAACATGTTGGCTTGCTTGAAATTTAGACTTTTCTACTTGGCATTTCTTCAGCCTGTGATGGTCTTTCACAAGATATTTTTGTCTTACTACTTTAATCTTTTCATTATAGAAGAGATGCTTTATTTTGTTTTCATCAGCCTTTCCCAATTAAGCGTAAGCCCTATGTATTAGCTAGAGTAACAATAGCTGTTGCAACAAACAAGCCCCCAGATTTCAGTAGGCTAACATAAAACAGTTTAGTTTTGGCTCATGTAGGTGTTCAGTTATTTTTATGGTCAGTGATTCAAGAGGGCACTTTGCTGCAGTTATTCATTCAGAGACCCAAGTTCTCAAAAGCCCTGTCATTTCTAATGTCATTATCTAAGGCCATACTGGAGACCATTCCTGTTTCTTAAAGGTCATAGCACAGAAATGAATGGCTTTACTTACATTCCAATTTCAATGAAGATACCCAGTAAGATAACCACATCTAGATGATAGCATGTGGGGAATGTAGCCCCTGATTGGGCAGCTATGCTCCGATGGCAATGAAGAGCCTGAATGTTTGGTGAATTCCTATCTGTCTATGCCACATTCCATACTAGCAGTGATTTTTGATTATTTATTTACTGCTATATGTCTAATACCTAGAGCAGTTAAAGGAATAACGGAAATATAAGCAAACAAATAAACAAATAAACCATTTATGTATCCATAACCCCAGGCTTTTCCCTTCTCAGGCTTATCAAAATGGCAGTCCAGACTTCTAGCTTTAATAACTCTTGTGTGAAAGTTAGGGAACTAATCAATAACTGATAGAGATTTGACTGTGCAATATATATCTCTTCTTAGGGGATCTGGATATGGAGTGTATCAAAAATTAGAAGTCATCTGAAACTTCCTAATGGCATGTTATTTGATGGAAAAAAATCCTCCTCTGCTAAGTGGGGGAGGCTAACAGTTCCCTTTATGCCCATGCTGTTCTGTTGCTTATCAACAGCCAAAATCCAAACTTCACATTGCCAGGACATTGATGTGTAAAAGAGGAGGGAATAAAAGATTACACAGAGACAAACTTGAAAAATTTGCCAATCTGATGAGTCAAAAATCTGAAAATATTGATAGAGTTGGTCTAGAGGGTATGTTGTCAACTAAGGCGGGTGTCGCAAAATTGAATGAAATTTTATTTATTGGTATGGCTATACTTTTTTGGGTTTATGAATTTAATGGATTAGCCAGGACTTGAGCTGTTATTCTAATGATTTCTGGGTTGAATAGTAAAAACCTGAATTCACAGTTGGCCTGTGCGAAAAGAGGAATTGGCCAGGAATTCCTGTGTATTATTCAGAAGAGAGCTTGCAATCTGGGAGCCCACAGTCTGGATCTGGCCTGTTGACACGCTTTGTTTGGCCCTCATAATTTTGGCCCATACAGTGTTTTAAAAACAGCTGATTTATATGCCAAGAAACCTACAGAAAAACTTTTATTCCTACCCTTCTTTTAAAAGATCTGACAACACTGAGCTCATATTCCTGTGTGGCAACAATTTGCTGCTGTCTACTTAAGATGGGGCAGATGCATTTCAGTTTTCTATAGGTTTATTACTTTCTATAACAACTATTTCCATTGACTGCACTAGTTTAAATTTGATTTTGTGATTCCTGTTGATAAGGAAGGAATAAAAAGACTTTGAATAATAGAACTCTGATTAAATTTGCTCTATATCCTACATATGCACCCAGAGAGGCCTGGAACAACAAGCTGATGAAGAATAATCTATTTTAAAAAATACTTTGTGGCTCTCTAGGCCTGAAATACTGGTGAAAGTGTTACTGAACCAAACTTAGGTCTACTTACCCACACACAATAAAGCCAATATTCTGACACCAGGTTGTGGTGAAGGAAAGTGCAGTGTTTATTGTCAGGCACCAGAACAGGAGGCCAGGGCAGCTAGCCCTCAAAAAGTCAGAACTCACTGATGAGTTTCAGCAAAGCATTTTTAAAGGCAAGCTGAGGAAGGGGAGTCCCAGGGTATGTGATTAGCTCATGCACAGTGCTCTGATTGGTTGATGGTGAGGTAACAGGGTGGTGTCACAGGGGTTAATGTTATCAGTCCTTAGGCTCCAGTAGGTCTGGGGGCTACTGTGTTTTTGGTCATCAAGTAGATACTTTGTTATATTTGGTTGAGGTTTTAACATCTGTTAACTCAGGAAATGTGCATCAGATTCTGTTGTCTAGGTACTGCAGAGAGGAGCTACAGCAGAGAACATGGGCAAGGGGTCTCTGCTGGGAAGGCCCAAGAGTGTCCTGCTCGCCCATAGCGTCTTGCTTGGTTACAAGGGCCTGCAATCAAAATGACCCAGATTTTATCAAGAATGGAGAATCCCAGGGGGACAGAGCCCAGGGCATGGGAATAAAGTAACAAAAGAAAAAACAGAATATACCTAGGAATATGACCTAATTCAGAAAAAGGGTCATTGCAGATGTAACTAGTTAAAATGACGTCATATGGAAGTAGAGTAGACCCCCTACTCCATATGCACACAAACAGGTATGTGAAGATTAAGGCAGAGATTGGGGTGATGCAGCAGAAGCCAAAACATCATCAGTGATTGCCAGCAAGCCACCAGAAGCTAGAGTAGAGACATGGAGCACGTTCTCCTTCATACCCTGCTGCAACCTTGATCTTGAACTTCTAGCCCCTGCAGAACCACGAGAGAATAAATTTCTGTTGCTAAAGACATTCAGTCCATGGTACTTTCATTTTTGCCTTAGAAAACACATACAGTTTCAATAAGTGATTAAGAACAAGATCTTGAGACTTTCCTTCCATTCTGTTATCCAATATTCTTTGAATTATTTCCTTTTTTAAGGGAAATCTATTTCATCTTCTTTTTAATTTTTTTTTCAAACACAGTGACAGACACAAATATATATGTATCCCAAAAAGTTATGAACAGGCCACTGTGGACTCATTCAGTATCACCTCTATCTCTTAATCCTTCTTACAATCCCTGCTAAATCAGAGAAAAGGGGAAGAGAAATCATCATCACACACACACACCCCCAAAACTAGATTAGCACTCTATGTTTTTCCCCTATAGAAATATTTTAATTTCAATGAGAAATAATTGTATAAATATACAATGTTGTATCTCCCCACTTGACTGAGATCTATTACAGCAGGCAAGAATTGTGTTTTATATCCATTAATAGTATTTGAAATAGAGTAGGCATTCAAATATTTAGGAATAAATGAAGTGTTAAGTTTGTCTTATTCTTAAAGTCAATTATAGTCATTAAGTGTAATTAACAATGAAAAATCTCATAACTAATTAAGCTAAAATTTTAATATCCATTTTAAGTTCTTAAAATATCTGCCATTATTTTTTTGTGCTAGAATGTAATAGTTCTTTCAGCATTAATCTCATCTTATTTATTTATTGATTTGGCTGCATTGGGTCTTAGCTGCAGCACGTGGGATCTTTGGTGCATCATGTAGGATCTCTTGTTGTTATACATGGACTCTCTAGTTCTGGAGTGGTGCAGGCTCAGAAGTTTCAGTGCATGGAGGGACGGGGGAGCCTGGTGGGCTGCCGTCTATGGGGTCGCAGAGAGTCGGACACGACTGAAGCGACTTAGCAGCAGCAGCAGCAGGCCCAGTAGTGTGAGTGCATGGACTTAGTTGCTCCTCGACATGCGGAATCTCCATTTCCTGACCATGGATGGAAGCTGTTTCCCCTGTATTACAAGATGATAACCACTGGACCACCAGGGAAAGTACTAATATTAATTAAAAAAATTTTTTTTCTCCTCTGGTCCTTTATTCATTTCATGTGTGTGTGTATATTGTACATATATAATAACATAATACATGTTTACATATTATTAGGTAGAATTGTCTGGAATTAAATGGAAGCCCCTTTTAGTGACTTAAATGTGGAAACTATCATTAATTACCACCGAGATGAAAAAACTATAAGCCACTTGTTCCCTAATGGGAGATCATACAAATTTAAATTGATTTATCCATCTTATAACATATTGTAAAGAAATTGTCATGATTACCCTTGTCTTATCAAAAGCATGTCAATGGACAGTTGAAGATGATTGAAGCAATCATCTTCAAATATCGTATTAAATGCTAGTAAAAATGCTCAAATGCTGGTTTCATACTAGAAGGAAGAATCATCCAGAAAACAACTTTTAAAGCAAGCTCTATTTTATACTACTGTTTCTACATATGTATTTATCTAAGTGTAATTCAATTTCTGTTTTGTAGATAGATTCATTTGAACTCTTTTTTAAGATTCTACATATAAGCGATATCTTATGGTACTTGTCTCTCATAGATGAATTTGGGTAGTGAGTTTCTGTCCCTGCTTTGTCTTAGGGCCCTATGCTTTGAGTCTTCATTCAAATCTTGAAGCTCACTTCATGGCACATGAACATCACTTCTTCAGTATCTAATAGGCATTAAAAATTTACATGTCAAAATAGAACTCCTGATTTCCCCTGCCTTTCAAAGTTGTTCCTATCTTTTTTGTTTTGTTTGCTTTTGGTCTCATAATTCACCCAGTGTCTCAAGACAAAAATCTAGAAGTCAGATGTCTTGCCACACTTTCCTTGATCTTCATGTCCAAACCTATAACAAGTCCTGTTGATTTTAGCTTCAAAATGTGTATTTAATATGAATAGTTCTCTGCATCTCTTTTGCCACAACCTAAGCCTATACTGTTATTTTGTCAGGCCATTTCAATAGACCACTAAGTGGTCTTCTGCTTGTACTTTTTCCCTCTTAAAATCTATTCTCTACGTAAGAGATCATCTCACCATCAATGGCTCTCCATTATATTTAACTTAGAATATAAACCAATTATTATGGTCTTTGTATTGTTTGGGTTCTTGCTGAGATAGAGTTAAGAATGCTTAGGTTTTGGGGGAGAAACATCTTTGAAAGAAAAAGGGACAGAGCAGGATTTGGCAGAAAAGGACGATGAAGATCTAAAAGTGCCTCCCCGCCGCCCCCCACCCCACTCCCCTCACCTCAGCAGTTTGCTATGGAGCAATATTTGCTCTCTAAATGAGTCTTGCAGTACAAGGCTTGGCCTTGTACTGGAGTCTTGCTCAGTCATTGGCCGAGACCATCCCAAAGAAAGAATGCCATTAGCTTAAAAAGTGAAGTGGATCTGAGGGTGCTGACTGCTGGAAACTATCAGTTAACCACATTCCTTGTAACTGGCAGGGAATTTTTTTTTTTTTAATTGGAATATAGTTGATCTAGAATGCAGCATTAGTTTTGGTGTACAGCAAAGTGAATCAGTTCTACATATACATGTAGCCACTCTTTTTTTTTTTTTTTAAGATTCTTTTCCCATATAGGCTATTACAGAGTATTAAGTGGAGTTCCCTGTGCTGTACAGTAGGTCCTTATTAGTTATCTATTTTATATATAATAGTGTATATGTGTCAATCCCAGGGCTTCCCTGGGGGCTCAGTGGTAAAGAATCCACTTGCCAATGCAGAAGACTTGGGTTTAATCCTTGGGTTGGGGAGATCCCTTGGAGGAAGAAATGGCAAACCACTCTAGTATTCTTGCCTGGGAAATCCCATGGACTGAGGAGCCCAGCCGGCTACAGTTCATAGGGTTGCAAAAGACTTGGACATGACTTAACAACCCAACAACAGCAGCAATGTGTCAATTCCAACCTCCCGACTTATCCCTCCTCCCTTCTTTTATCCCCTGGTAAACATAAATTTGTTTTCTATATCTGTAACTCAATTTCTGTTTTGTAGATAGGTTCATTTGTACTTCTTATTTAAGATTCTACATATAAGCAGTATCTTATGGTACTTGTCTCTTATAGATGAATTTGATTCCTGAGTTTCTGTCTCTGCTCTGTCTTAGGGCCCTAGATGCTTTGTGTCTTCATTCAAGTCTTGAAGCTCACCTCATGGCACCCTACCTTGCAATCACTACCTTCCAATTTTCTTGTACACCCAAAGCCCTTTCCTGCCTTAGAATCTTTGAACATTCTATTTCCTCTGGAGTATTTCTGATATGTATTAACTTACTTAATTCTAACAACAAGCCACAAGAGACATCTCTACACATGAACATCACCAAATGGTGATTTGTAGTGGTTCTGGAGAAAACTCTTTGAGAGTCTCTTGGACTGCAAGGAGATCAAACAAGTCAATCCTAAAGGTAAGCAATCCTGAATAATCATTGTAATGACTGAAGCTGAAGCTCCAGTACTTTGGCCACTTGACATGAAGAGTCAACTAATTGGAAAAGACCCTAATGCTGGGAAAGACTGAAGACAAAAGGAGAAAGGGGCAGCAGAGGATAAGATGGTTAGATACCATTACTGACTCAATGGACATGAATCTGAGCAAACTCTGGGAGATAGTGAAGGACAGGGAAGCCTGGCATGCTGCAGTCCATAGAGTCACAAAGAGTTGGATATAACTTAACAGCTGAACAACAACAGGCCTGTAAAGAGGGTATGATAATTTTTATATTTTACAGACTAGGAAACTGAGGTATAAAGAGGTTAAGTAACTTCCCCCGTGTTCCACATCTAGGATATTATAGAGCAAGACTTCTAACTCAAGACTCTGGCTCCAGAAGCCTTGCTGTCAATGATTTTAACTCTACTGTCTTTACAAATTCTCTATAGCTCAGGTTTCAGCTCAATGATTACTTTCTCAAGGAACCATTCATTGACCACCCTAGCATGACTAATACACATCCCAGACCCACTCCAGTTCCTATTTGTTATTTCTATTATGTTTTCCTAGACTTAACTCAATATAAAATTATCTTTTTGTTGTCTTTGACATTTAGTTTGTCTCACTATATGAGAATGTACACTCTTTGAAGACTGGAACTGTATCTGTCTTCAATTCACTGTGTTCTCCCTAGTACTTGTAAAAGAGTCCTGACCATTATAGAAGCTCTTTATTTTTTTTAATGAATGAGTTACCAAAGCATTCATTCTCTAGAAAAAGGAATATTAGGCTATATTCACTTTGGAAATGGTTTAATTATTATATTGAATAAGTAGTTATTTAAATGTTTCATTTCCTTTTTTCTATTACCTAAGTAGGGTTTCATATCAGTTCATCTCTGAAAACCATCATATTAAAAGGGAAACCTAGAAAATATTGGGGCTTTATATGTTTCTTTAATTATCTATCATCAGTCATCTTCTCTCCCTCACTTACCTATCTATACACATATGCAGACACATAGCCTACTAAGGAGCTGTTTCACCAAAATAGGAAAAATCTTGGTCAGTGGACATTAACATAACTTGAGATGCTTAAATGGAGATTCAAAGCTTCCTATCCATTTCTTACTAAGCCGGTTTGCATTGTAGGAGCCTCTGATTGAGAGTAGTGCCAGCTCCATTATATTAATAGAAAGTACCATGTAATATTGTCCAAAGATATGCATACCATTAATATTCTCCAAAACTTATCCCAAAGGAGCCTGAGGCTTTTAGCCACATTAGAAAAAAGAAAATGACAGATAATTTTAAAAAAAGAAAGAAAGAAAAACACAGACATTTCAGGGATTATTAGATTAGATTAAACTTGATCTGAACTAATAGTATTTATTGGAAACAAATTCTACATGGTTCACCAGTCAGAATGGTGAATCTGTAGGTCAAATGATAAATGAAGTTTTAGACCAAATCCATTATGTGCTTAGTCCCTCAGTTGTGTCCAACTCTTTGTGACCCCATGGACTGTAGTTCGCCATACTCCTCTGTCCATGGGGATTCTCCAGGCAAGAATACTGGAGTAGATTGCCATACCCTCCTCCAGGGGATCTTCTCAACCCTGGGATCAAACTCAGGTGTCCCACATTGCAGGCAGAATCTTTACCATCTGAGCCACCAGGGAAGCCCAAGAATACTGTAGTGGGTAGCCTAACCCTTCTCCAGAATATCTTCCTGACAAAAGAATCAAACCACGGTCTCCTGCATTGCAGTTGGATTCCATCCTACACCAGGTTTAATGCTACCACAGAACCATCCTAAGAATGTAGAGCAAGAATTGATATAAGTCATTGGAAGAACCCCAAAATTAGTTTTATGATTCATGAAATAAAGGCTATTCGGTTTGGAAATGTCAAATAAATCCTTGGATTTGCCTTTTATTTTGTCCTACCCCTTTAATCCCAAGATAGTGAACTAACACTGCATCTTTGTGGAGATTAAGAGTTTAAATGTACCAACAAAGACCTGAAAGATGAGTGTTTAACTCTTGTTGGGTGCAAAACTAGGTTTGTGTTAGAGAATGATTGTTGATTATTACAGTTGGAGATATCAGTCACAGCTGTAGTTCCAGATTTATATCCTTTATTGAAGGAAATAAAAATACCCCCTGCACTTAATATGCTGCTGCTGCTAAGTTGCTTCAGTCGTGTCCAATTCTGTGTTGACCCCATGGACTGCAGCCCGCCAGGCTCCTCTGTCCATGGGATTTTCCAGGCAAGAGTACTGGAGTGGGGTGCCACTGCCTTTTCTGGCACCTAATATGCAGTTATTACAAGTTCTTTTCCCCTAATTTTATTGTAAAGATGATCAGAAGCATAGGAGAGATAGTAGATTATTGATTTCCCATAAAGCTATGCTAATTCTCTTGCTCTCTATCATATCTTTTTCCTTTCAACTTTCTAGAGTATTTATACCCATATTAATATCTTCAATGTGTTTTTTCTTTTTTTACTGTAGTTATATTCAGTAAAAACATTGATATTAATTTTAGTGTCTTTAAATGATTTACGTCTTCCTAGATGATTATGAATAGCTATGTCTAGTTGAAGTATTACAAATTAAGATATTAATTATAATTTTAAAATGTATAATGCAGATTATTAAGAGTTTTGATAATTTTTTTTTCTATGTCACTTATTGAAGGGCTCAAAAAATTAAAGAAGATAAATTTAATGGTGCAAACTTTAATTGTAATATCCTTAATCTTTCTCCCTGTGCAGTTTATGCCCTTTAACCCTAGGACCCTAATATTCTGACCTCCAAAATCATTCCTTACCCATAAGCTGAAAGATGGACTTGATCAGTAAGATAGATCAATTATTGGCCTGGGTGTATGCTCTATTGTCTCTGGGGATGTAATTCAACAATCCTGGTGCCTCCAGCTTTTTCTAGATATCAGGGTACAGTTTTCTTCAATTTTTGACTAAATGGATGCTGCACAATGGGATTACAAATGAGGAACACATTCCATATTGACGTCTTTAAACAAAAATTTTAAAAATATTAAACCGAAGAGGGTTTTGGGGAAAATGTAGTAGCAATAGCAGCATATATTTTGGATCTTGGAAATTATTGCATAAAAACAGAGCCACCAGAAGTTCAGTTGCTCAGTCGTGTCTAACTCTTTGTGACCCCATGGATTGTAGCATACCAGCCTTCCCTGTGCGGCACCAACTCCTGGAGCTTACTCAAACTCATGTCTATCGAGTTGGTGAACCCATCCAACCATATCATCCTCTGTCGTCCCCTTCTCCTCTTGCCTTCAATCTTTCCCAGCATCAGGGTCTTTTCCAATGAATCAGTTCTTCACATCAGGTGACCAAAGTATTGGAGTTTCAGCTTCAGCATCAGTCTTTCCAATGAATATTCAGGATTTATTTCCTTTAGCATTGACTGATTGGATCTCCTTGCAGTCCAAGGGACTCTCAAGAGTCTTCTCCAACCCCACAGTTCAAAAGAGCCACCAGAAAGCAAACCCAAAATCCATGGGCAATATTTTCAACCGAATGATATATCCCTTCAACTCCCAAAATGAATTGGAGCAAAGCACTAACAGCTACCAGACATGGCTGTTTTTAACATCTGTGTAAGGAAAAGCAGAGGGAGGCACTTTCTCTCTCTCTCTCTCTTTTTTGGGGGGGTGGAAGAAAGTTGTTTTGTTTTTTCTCTGTCTTTTGGAGCCTCATTTCTTCTATTCCTAGCCTGGGCTTTCATATGTATGCGCGATTAGAGTGCAGAGAGCTGAAGGCTGTAATAGAGTAGAGGGCAGTTCAAGTTCAACATCTATTTGGCTAGTGGCATGCATAGCTCAGTCAGTAAAGAATCGGCCTGCAATGCAGGAGACCTGGGTTAAATTCCTCGGTTGGGGAGAATCCCTGGTGAAGGAAATGGCAACCCACTCCAATATTCTTGCCTGAAGAATCCCATGGACAGAAGAGCCTGTGGGTCTACAGTCCATAGGATAGCAAGAGTTGGACACGACTTAGTGACTAACACTTTCACTTTCCATGATTTCAAGCTGATGGTGGCTGAGCTTTGAGGACTATGGAGCCTAGCACACCAATGCTACATTAATTCAGAGAGTTTTAATTCCTACAATACAAAACCCTGTGGGCTCAGTGGCTCAATCCAGGCTGTGGGCAGTAGAGGGGAAAAATGGGAACAGAAGTGTGCTTGGTCTGGTCTGAGGCTGGCTGCCCCCAGGCTTGCCTCTGTGTGGTGCATAGTTGTTTGAGAGTTTGGCAGCCCAGAGCTGGAAAACTCCGATATAGTCAACTTGAAAGTGAAGTGGGAGAAATTTAGGACAGCAGCTGCAACTGGGGATGAGTGTTAAGCTTTTTAAAGTGAATGTTGAGGGATTTGTGTTCAGGTCTCATGGTGTGGAGCAGTATAGCCCCAGGAACTTTTCAAATGGATATTCTAGTGTTCTTTTTCAAGACAGGACTCTACCCTGAAGGGAAAATATTACTGGGATGTAAATTGACAGAGATCCAAGTAAAAAAGGAAATTCAATTAGAAGATAGAGAAGGCAAAAGTATCAGAGAAACTCAGGAAACAAGATGCCATATTTTTAACACTATGAAAAGCAAGAGCAGAGAGGGCTTTGTAACATTAGAAAATATCTGAATGAAATCTATTAAGAGTGAAGGAAAATGAAATTTACACAAAAATGAAATATAGAAATATTATCAAATCCCAGGTACAGTTGCCATACAAAAAATGAGTATAATGAAAAAAAGAATATTTCTACAGAAATTAAAGTCTGTGAGAAAGATTTGTTCAAAATGCAGATCAGAACTGTAATATCTTAAAATGAGCCAAAAGATATTAAGAAAACAATTAAAAACATTCAATTCAGTTCAGTTCAGTTTCTCAGTCATGTCCAACTCTTTGCAACCCCATGAATCACAGCACGCCAGGCCTCCCTGTCCATCACCAACTCCCAGAGTTCACTCAGACTCATGTCCATTGAGTCAGTGATGCCATCCAGCCATCTCATGCTCTGCCGTCCCCTTCTCCTCCTGCCCCCAATCCCTCCCAGCATCAGAGTCTTTTCCAATGAGTCAACTCTTTGCATGAGGTGGCCAAAGTACTGGAGTTTCAGCTTTAGCATCATTCCTTCCAAAGAACACCCAGGACTGATCTCCTTTAGGATGGACTGGTTGGATCTCCTTGCAGTCCAAGGGACTCTCAAGAGTCTTCTCCAAAACCACAGTTCAAAAGCATCAATTCTTCTGCACTCAGCTTTCTTCACAGTCCAACTCTCACATCCATACATGACCACTGGAAAAACCATAGCCTTGACTAGATGGACCTTTGTTGGCAAAGTAATGTCTCTGCTTTTCAATATGCTATCTAGGTTGGTCATAAATTTCCTTCCAAGGAGTAAGTATTAGTAAAACAATTAAAAACATTAAAGAACAATATAAATCTGAATTTGAAAACCTCAGAAAGAGGAAAAAGAATTTAGGTAAAATTAGAAACAAAAGAAGTAACATTTTAGAAATGAACACTAAAGCAGAAGAAATATATGAAGATGCAAATATTGAAGACTGGTGTCATAGGTGAATGGTGCCATCACTTCTTTTGCCTCACCATCCCTCCCCCTTTTAATCCCTGGCACATGTTACCTTATATGGAAACAGAGTCTTTGCAAATGTGATTAAGATGAGAGTATTATCCACCTTAATGGGGAGATTATCCAGGATTATGAGGGTCATGGTGGAAACTTCTGACAAAATGTGGTCCAGTGGAGAAGGGAATGGGAAACCACTTCAGTATTCTTGCCTTGAGAACCCAATGAACAGTATGAAAAGGCAAAAAGATAGGACACTGAAAGATGGACTCCCAGGTGCCCAATATGCTATTGAAGATCAGTGGAGAAATAACTCCAGAAAGAATGAAGAACGGAGCCAAGCAAAACAACACCCAGTTGTTTTGGAAGTACTGTTTTGGTGATGGAAGTAAAGTCGGACGCTGTCAAGAGCAATATTGCGTAGGAAACTGGGATGTTTGGTCCATGAATCAAGGTAAATTGGAAGAGGTCAAACAGGAGATGGGAAGAGTGAACATCGACATTTTAGGAATCAGTGAACTAAAATGGACGGGAATAGGTGAATTTAACTCAGATGACCATTATATCTACTACTGTGGGGAGGAATACCTTAGAATAAATGGAGTGGTCATCATAGTCAACAAAAGAGTCCGAAATGCAGTACTTGGATGCAATTTCAAAAACGACAGAATGAGCTCTGTTTGTTTTCAAGGCAAACTATTCAATATCACAATAATCCACATCTATCCTGACCGTAACGCTGAAGAAGCTAAAGTTGAACAGTTCTGTGAAGACCTACAAGATCTTCTAGCACTAGCACCCAAAAAGGTGTCCTTTTCATTATAGGGGACTGGAATGCAAAAGTAGGAAGTCAAGAAACACCTGGAGTAACAGGAAAATTTGGCCTGGGAGTAAAGAATGAAGCAGGGCAAAGGCTAACAGAGTTTTGCCAAGAGAACGCACTGGTCACAGCAAACACACTCTTCCGACAACACAAGAGAAGACTCTACACACAGACCTCACCAGATGGTCAATACTGAAATCAGATTGATTATATTCTTTGCAGCTAAAGATGGAGAAGCTCTATACAGTCAGCAAAAACAAGACTGGGAGCTGACTGTGGCTCAGATCATGAACTCCTTATTGCCAAATTCAGACTTAAATTGAAGAAAGTGGGGAGAACCACTAGACCATTCAGGTGTGACCTAAATCAAATCCCTTGTGATTATACAGTGAAAGTGACAAATAGATTTAAGGGATTAGATTTGATAGACAGAGTGCCTGAAGAACTATGGACCTATGGACCGAGGTTCATGACATTGTACAGGAGACGGGGATCAAGACCATTCCCAAGATAAAGAAATGCAAAAAAGTGAGATGGCAATCTGAGGAGGCCTTACTAATAGCTGTGAAAAGAAGAGAAGTGAAAAGCAAAGGAGAAAAGGAAAGATATACCCATTTGAATGCAGAGTTCCAAAGAATAGCAAGGAGAGATAGGACAAGCCTTCCTCAGTGATCAGTGCAAAGAAATAGAGGAAAACAATAGAATGGGAAAGACTAGAGATCTCTTCAAGAAAATTAGGAATACTAAGGGAAAATTTCATGCAAATATGGGCAAAATAAAGGACAGAAATGGTATAGACCTAACAGAAGCAGAAGACATCAAGAAGAGGTGGCAAGAATACACAGAAGAACTATACAAAAAAGATCTTCATGACCCAGATAACCACGATGGTATGATCACTCATCCAGAGCCAGACATCCTGAAATGTGAAGTCAAGTGGTACTTAGGAAGCATCACTATGAACAAAGCTAGTGGAGATGATGGAATTCCAGTTGAGCCATTCCAAATCCTAAAAGATGATGCTGTGAAAGTGCTACACTCAATATGCCAGCAAATTTGGAAAACTCAGCAGTGGCCACAGGACTGGAAAAGGTCAGTTTTCATTCCAATCCCAAAGATATGCAATGCCAAAGAATGTTCAAACTACTAGCAATGTAACACTCAAAATTCTCCAAGCCAGGCTTCAACAGTATGTGAAACATGAACTTCCAGATGTTCAAGCTGGTTTTAGAAAAGGTAGAGGAACCAGAGATCAAATTGCCAACATCTGCTGGATCATAGAAAAAGCAAGAGAGTTCCAGAAAAACATCTACTTCTGCTTTATTGACTATGCCAAAGACTTTGACTGTGTTCAGTTCAGTTCAGTTGCTCAGTCATGTCTGACTCTTTGTGACTCCATGAACTGCAAATCAGTCCTGAACTTTCATTGGGAGGACTGATGCTGAAGCTGAAACTCCAATACTTTGGCCCCCTGATGCGAAGAACTGACTCATTTGAAAAGACCCTGATCCGGGAAAGATTGAAGGCAGGAGGAGAAGGGGACCACAGAGGATGAGATGGTTGGATGGCATCACCGACTCAATGGACATGAGTTTGAGTAAACTCTGGGAGTTGGTGATGGGCAGGAAGGCCTGGTGTGCTGCAGTCCATGGGGTCGCAAAGAGTCCGACATGACTGAGTGACTGAACTGAACTGATGAGGCTAAATACTAAATTCAATCACATTGTCCTAAGAGGGACAGAAAGGAATTTTGATGATATGCAAAGAGAAGGCTCTAAGGTGAGGATGAAGGTAGAGGTTAGAGTGATGTGGACACAAGCCAAGGAGTGCCGGCAGCCATTAGAAGCTGAAAGTTCAAGGAAAGGAGTCTCCTCATAAGCTTCTAGAAAAAGGTGGGTAACCCTGCTAAGCCCTTGATTTTGATGCAGTGATATAGATTTTCATTTTCAGTCTGGTCGATTTAAGACTATCAGCTCTCTGAGGGTAGTGATCATGTATGTTTGCTTCATGACCTAGCTCCATTGCCTAACATGGTATAGGCAATCAATAATATATGCAATATCCTATATGTCATAAGTAAAGCAAATAAAATTGTGCAACCTTTCTTTACAACTGATATACTAGTCACTGTAATGAAAATGTGATTTCATTAGTACCAGGTCCAGTATATTTGAGGCAAAAATATCTACCATCATTATAGAGTTGTCTCCCTAAATTCAGAAAAGCCTCGGTTCAGCAAGAAAAAAATAACTTGCTTCGTGTATATGTATTCCTAGTGGCTCAGACAGTAAAGAATCCACCTGTCTGGGTTCCATCCCTGTGTTAGGAAGTTCCCCTTTAGGAGGGCATGGCAAACCACTCCAGTATTCTTGCCTGGAGAATCCCCATGGACAGAGGAACCTGACAGGCTATAGTCCATGTGGTTGCAAAGAGCTGGACACAACTGAGAGACTAAGCACAAGTACACACACGGAGGCAAAAATCTCTCCCATCATTATAGCTTTATCACCCTAAATTCCGAAAATCTGTTCAGCAAGAAAAACTTGCTTTGTGTGTGTGTATGAATATACATCTATGGCAACTTGTGCACAATGTAGTAAAGCACATGTTTGGTTTTACTTCAGCATTACTACTAATTTACATGGTTTGGATAATGCCAGTAATAGTAATAAAAGTATTTGAAATGTTAGCTGTATGCTGCTTTGTGACTTTAACATTTAAGTAATTAGGCTTTAAAAATAATCTGTTATAAATTTGACTTTGTTCATTTTGCTAAGGCAAATATCTGTCATATATTTCATATTATTATTAATACTTAGATAGAGTTGTGTTTCTATTGTATTTAAAAAATTTTAGCCTTGGCTCTTAATGTGAATATATCTTTATTTCATCCAAAACACTAGAGGAAGCTTTATCTTTTCTTTTTTTCACTTTGTAGACAGATTGCTTCATGAACACCGATCTTATTTTTGACTTCTGTTTCTCTTACCTCTTTCCTTCTAAGGATTGGGAACACATAGTTACCTGGCCTTGGCATTGTGCCTCTGGCCGACTGTAAAGGCAAAACTACCTCGTGTGGTACTTTTGACAGGGCCCTGATATAACTAGTGGAGGATTTCAAGTTTGCACTCCGACTCACTCAGAGATCTCCAGACTCACTCAGACTCTCATTATCTAAGACAGGGACCTTAAAGTTGTGAAGATTATAAAATAAAAGAAATTTGAAACCGTTAGAAACAGTGAATTGCCCTCCTCTTATTATCTGAATCACTGTCTGTTAATCTTTGGGAGACATTTACTAACTTCACATATTTTCTAAGCGAAGGAGATGTAGGTCCATTTCCTTTTTCTGATCTAGTTTTTGCCCATAAAGTAAATGCTTTGATAAAAAGCCGTGGGGGAGAGTATGTTTCATTATGGTGTCAATTCTCCAATGTAAATATTATTTCTATTTATCGATATGCTAAGCTCATAGCTCTTGGTTTCATAACAGACCAATGCAGAAAGGTATTAAAAGGCTTAGCAATGTAAATTTCTTTCTGTTGTATGGTTTGAGAGCATGCCAACTTAAATATTTTACATAATTTTGTTTTTAATTTTGAAAATATTTTTATTCATATATTTTAGGTGAGGAAAGAACTTAAATCGTACTTTGCTCTTTTGCAGCTTATTTGCATACACATTAAGGACAAAATGAGATAAAAACAAAGTCCTTTCCAATTGTTTAAGAAGCAATTTAATAGAGCTTTTTCAAATATATATTACCTTAGGTTTTTTAAAAATATCATGAGTTTCTTTAATGAGATTATTAGATTTTTTAAACTATTTTTTTCACTAATAGTCATTGTTAAATATACTAGGTTATTGAATCTTCTTAGAAAATGCAAACCCTTGTTTAAAGCTGCATAACAGTTCATATTGTGATTGTGTAGTGATTTATTTAGTCAGTCTCTTATGGACTGAATCTTATCCCCTCCAAATTCATATGTTAAAATGCTAACCCTCAATATGACTATGCTTTGAGATGGAGACTTGAAGTAGGAATTTAAGTTTAAATGAGGTTGTAAGGGTGGAAGTCCCAATTCAGTAGGATTGGTTTTTTAGGCAAAGCAGCAGACATAAGAGCTTGTTCTCTCTCTCTCCACAGGAGAAAGACCATGTGAGAACGCAAAAGGGATGCACCGTGGAAGGTAAGGAGAGAAGTGTTGGACTTCTAGCCTCCAGAACTGTGAGATTAAACTTCTGTTGCTTATATCGCCCAGTCTGTGACATTTTGTTACGGCAACACAAGCAGAATAATATATCCTGTGAGTGAACATTTAGTTTGTTTTATATGATTTACTAAGAATATTTTGGCCACCTGATGCAAACAACTGACTCATTTGAAAAGACCTGATGCTGGGAAAGGCTTAAGATGGGAGGAGAAGGGGACGACAGAGGATGAGATGGTTGGATGGCATCACTGACTCAATGGACTTGAGTTTGAGTAAACTCTGGGGAGTTAGTCATGGACAGGGAGGCCTGGCGTCCTGCAGTCCATGGGGTCGCAAAGAGTCGGACACAACTGAGCGACTGAACTGAGGACTATTTTGCTATTATATTATGCTTTAATATAATATTTTATTTTACCAGTATATTTACTATTATATTTTATGATATAGTGACTAATAATTTTACATTTTTCCTACAATGTTTTACTATTGATGTAATGGGAATTCTTGTCATAAATCTTTATGTAAATCTCCATTTTTTCCTAGTAAAATTCAGTATGTAGCAATACTGGGCCAAAAGTTACATATTTTGGTGCAAAAGCTAGGAGAAATTTTTGTCTAAAATTTTTGGTCCAAATATGTTTTATATCAGTTTATACAGCCATTATTTGTCCATGAGGGCTCCTTTCATCATAGGCTTGCCCAAACTGCATTTTAACAACAAAAAAATTGCTTTCTGAAGTAAAAAGTGAAGAACATTTTTTGTCATTTGAATATATGTTTTTGATTATTTTAAAATTTTATATTCTTTTCATATTTGTGGGTTATTGTTTTTTTCTTCTGTACTGGATTGCAGTTCATGTTCTTTGCCCATTTTTCTGATTGTGTGTCCTTTAGAATACTAATGATAAAACCAATCAAGTTGTGTTCTAAAAATGTCTCCCCTTTTCACTTCTTAACACATAATTGATGTGGAGCTTAAGGTAAAAAAACAACTACCTAAGTTACATCTCCATTAGATGTGTAAAATATTCATTTATTCACCTATCATTTAATGAATATTTATTGAATGTATTCTATATGCCTGGCAGTACTCTATGCCCTAATATTAGAGACTTAAACAAAATACTGTCTTTACTTTCTGAGATTTATATTCTCATGAACAAGTGACAGGAAGCAAGCAATGTGTCAGATGGTGTTAAAAGTATAAAACAGAATAAAGAGCGTAAGAAGAGCTGAGAGTGGGGAGGGTGATTGCAGTTTTACAAAAGGTGTGCCAGGGAAGGTCTCTGACAAAGTGACTTTTAAGATCTGAAGAAAGTTCAAGAGTGGGCTAAGCAACTGTCTGGAGGAAAAGCTTCCCATAAAATGGAATATTCAAATGTAGAGACCTTGAAGCCAATTTATCCTTGTATGGTATCAGTTTTAAAAAAAATTGTGTATTATTGTTAATGTCAGAGAGGGGAAAATTTTCCCTTTTGAGTTCTAGTGGCTAGACTGATAAAAACATTGATATAAGGTGGATCAGCAGAAAAGGGGAAAAAAAAAAACAAAAACTTGTGTACATGGAGGTCTCATAGAAATGGGACGTAAGAAGTGTTCAAGGCAGGCGACTTTTATACTTTCCGACCAAGACAGTGAATTTGTAAGGAATTGACAGGACAAAGAAACTTAGTTTTGAGTGCTTAATTAGTACAGAATTGAAACAGGATTTGGATTTGGGGTACTATATCACAGAAATAAGATTTGTTTAGGTAGTCTTCTCAGTTCAGATTCCCTATCTCTGGTGATAAGGACGTGTCATTCTATCTGCAAATACAGAGAGTGTACCTTTCACATGAGAGATTCATTTCCTGCTTTCAGTAAGACAGAGAGCAGGGTCAAAATGTTCCTCTTGCATTAGCTGTTTCTTAAGTAAGTTGAATTCAAAGTAATCAGTATGCCCTTGAGGGAGAAAAAACAGTCTTTTCAGCAAGTGGTGTTGGGAAAGCTGGACAGTGCATGTAAGTCAATGAACTTAGAACTCTCACTCACACCAAAAACAAGAATAAACTCAAAATAGCTTTAAAGACTTGAACACAAAACATGACACCATAAAACTCCTAGGAGAGAACATAGACAAAACATTCTCTGACATAAATCATACCATTGTTTTTTAGGTCAGTTTCCCAAGGCAATAGAGATAAAAGCAAAAATAAACAAATGAGACCTAATTAAGCTTATAAGTTTTTACACAGCAAAGGAAACTATAAACAAAAGGAAAAGGCAACCTACAGACTGGGGAAAAATATTTAAAATGATGAGACCAACAAGAGCTTAATTTCCAAATGTACAAACAGCTCACACAATTCAATAACTACAAAAACAGCTAAATCAAAAAATGGGCAGAAGACCTAAATATACATTTCTCCAAAGAAGACATAGAGATGGCCAACAAGCACATGGAAAGATGCTCGACATTGCTAGTTATTAAAGAAATGCAAATCAAAACTACAGTGTGGTACCATTTCATACTGGTCAGAATGGCCACCGTTAAAAAGTCTACAAATATTAATAACAAAAGCTGGAAAGGATGTGGAGAAGAAGGAACTCTTCTACACTGTTGTTGGGAATGTAACTTGGTGTAGCCACTATGGAAAACAGTATGAAGATTCTTTAAGAAACTAAAAATAGAGTTACCATATGACCTAGCAATCTCACTCTTGGGTATATGGCTGGAGAAAACTGTAATTCAAAAATTACATGCACCCCAATGTTCATAGCAGCACTTTTTACAATAGCCAAGACATTGCTATTGTAAATAGCCATTTGCCCATCAACCCAAATACTGATCAACAGATGAAATACAATATTCAGGAGGCCCAATCTGGTCTGTCTTATTAAGAAAGTTAATACCTAGAAACTAAAACATTCATATGCCAAAGCCTTGGCCACCTGTTGTCCTGTGCATATGATTGTTTATCTCATGAGATACCTAGGAATTATCTCAAATTTAAAGTGAAGTGAAGTGAAGTGAAAGTCACTCAGTCGTGTCTGACTCATTGCAACCCCATGGACTATAGAGTCCATGGAATTCTCCAGGCCAGAATACTGGAGTGGATAGCCTTTCCCTTCTCCAGGGGATCCTCCCAACCCAGGGATCAAACCCAGGTCTCCTGCATTTCAGGTAGATTCTTTACCAGCTGACCCACAAGGGAAGCCCAAGAATACTGAGCTATGTTTCGATAACTGATATAAACAAATGTATACCAAGAGCAGGGATTCTAACCAAATAAAATATTGATTTTGGTTCAGAGAGAACTTTGATGATCCAGTTTTCTTGTGATTCAACAGTTCTAGAAAATACATAGGTTTATTTCCAGTTCACACATGCTCATTAAATAATTTTAAGTGAATTTAGTTAACAGGTCTGAAGACATTAATTTATTACTAGCAGCTGTTAGTATTAATTTATAGTAGTATGTTCTATGCACATTAATACTGTACAGCATGATTTCCTACTTACTATTGAGTTCAACAGCCTACACAAAAGGATATTTTCCTAAAAAATTCTGGCTACAGTAGCAAATAGAAGCATATTTACACACTCTAGGGGAAAGCAAAATTTCAAAAATTCCCCAAACAAAAACTTCCACATGAAATCACAGTCCTTATTTTGACCTTTTTAGTTTAAGCTAAAAGAGATGCTTAAGATGTTTTTTAGGTTAAGCTAAAAAAGATGTTAAGCTAAGAGATGATGCACTAGTGGACAAAGAAGTTGAAAAAGAAGGCTGGCCTACTTGGATTACTGGCAGAGTGCGACACCAATATGGCATCAAGCCCTGCTGTGATTCCAAGGACTTCATGACTGAATAAAGATTTTTTTTTTTTTTTTGAGTGGGGGTGGTTAAAGTAAATTTGATCTTTCACTTGGGGAATGTGTAATATATTATCATTCCATAATGATATATGGTAATTGCTTTGGTAATCAAACCTTAAAGATCCTATTTATGGAAATTAATATAGTTATCACCTTTTAGTATTGGGCTTTCTTACACTAAGGGAAAATGATCTAAAGAGAAGTATCTCAAATTTAAAAGGCAACTCTAAATATGAAGGTGCCATTATTCAATGCTAAAACACTATTTATTTTATCATATATTTTCCTCTTCATAAAATATTTTGATTAGTTTTGGTTTAGTTAGATACATCTTTGATTTTTTTTTCCAGAAAGTATTTGTAAAGAGTGTACTTGTACACTTCCACAAATACTTAGATGCCTGAGAGTTTTGTTTACTTTCTGATGATAATAGTAGCTTGGATGGGTTTTGAAATGTTTCCTCTTTGGAAGTCCAATTTAGGATTACATCTTTATTTTTGAAATCAGATTAGAGGAAAAAGGAGGATATATTTAGTGTGCTTACTTTTCATTAATAATATTTGATACCAGGAAATGTCTTTTCATCTGAAAAACTGAAGTTCTTTAGCTCATTAAAAATTTATTGTATTATTCTTTACTTTTTGCATATTTTCACCGCATTTTAAAACTCCTTTTTTAGTATTGCTATAGTTATTTTTTTTGGATACAGTTTTCTCTATTAGATATCGATTAAAGTATAACAAACCACTTCAAAACTTATTTTTATGAGTTTAGTTTTATTAAGATACCATGAAGAGGTTTAAATTTTGTTAGTATGTTCATTCAGTCTAGCTAAACATGGAGGGAGGAGGTAGGGGGATTCGGGATGGGGAACACGTGTATACCTGTGGCGGCTTCATGTTGATATATGGCAAAACCAATACAATATTGTAAAGTAATTAGCTTCCCATTAAAATAAACAAATTTATATTAAAAAAAAGAAAACATGTAATGTCTTTCCTTAGCCGATAATGTGCCATTATAAATATTTATTTTGTTATGCCATACAGTTTGACTTGTTGTCTTTTTTATCTGTCTTTAGAATCAGCCATAACTTGGCTAGCATTTTCTCCTATTGTTGTTGTTGCATCAGTACCTAAGCTAAGTTAGCTCTCAGAAATCACCCTGGGATGGTCATCAACATTCCATGGTCACATCCTGATTCTTGCTGCCTTGGTGACCACGTGTATGGACCTTGACATTGCCTTCCCATGGACTTGTGTTTGTCAGCCCTGTGATTACATGCTTTGTGCTGCTATCTGCAAAACAATTTTCAGATGAAGATAAAGTATAAAGAACTTGAATAGAAAAAACTACCAATAGCACTTACATAGTGAGCTAGAATGCAAATTGTTTCTTTTCTTTCAGAGTTACTTAGACACATGTACCCCAATGTTCATTGCAGCGCTATTTATGACAGCTAGAATTTGAAAGCAGCCTAGATATCCATCGAGAGGTGAATACATTATATACACTAGATTATTAGTCGATCATAAAAAAAAGAGTGCATTTGAGTCAGTTCTAATCAGGTGCATGAACCTAGAGCCTATTATATAGAGTGAAGTAAGAAAGAGAAAAATATTGTATATTAATGCATATGTATGAAATCTAGAAAGATGGTACTGATAAGACTATATGCAGGGCAGCAATGGAAATGCAGACATAGTTAACAGACTTGTGGACACAGTAGGTGAAGGAGAGTATGGGACAGATGGGGAGAGTAGCACTGAAACATATACATTACCATATGTAAAATAGCCAGTGGGAATTTGCCGTATGATGCAGGGCACTCAAATCTGGTGCTCTGTGACAGCATAGAGAAGTGGGATGGGGTGGGAGATGGGAGGGAGGTTCAAGAGGGAGAAGACATATGAAGAGGTTCAAGACATATATACGCCTATGACTGATCTGTGTCTTGCAGAAACCAACACAATATTGTAGAGCAATTATCTTCCAATTAAAAATAAATTTAATTAAAAATGTAATCATTGTGAGACATTGTGTATGGTAGGATCTCAATAGATATTCTCTTCCCTCTCCACTTCCTCTTGTGGTTTTCCTAGTCTACCCTTTTACTAGACTATAAAAATTGTGCCATTATTAGGGGGTATATTTACTTAGTGAGTATGAGAATGGTTTTCATATGATAAAGAAAGGAGTGTCTTTTCCCTTTGTATGTAGGACAGTTGAAGGAAATAGTACTAGAATGAATACCCAAAGCCCTTTCTTATAAACATATACATATATTTACCATGCATGGATATTTACAAACCTTTTACATGAGCATGTATTTATAGTTTGTAGAGCAGGGCTGATGTTACAAATGGATGAATAGCTGATTACTACTCAGTATGATTTAGGGGCAGTGATTTCTTTCAAGTATCTTTACTGGCTTGAACTATAAGGAGTATAGCCTTGAACCATCTCTTGTTTTTTTCATGCTGGAATTGGCTGACTCTAGAGTTTGGTCTTGGGGATCTTCCTGTTTCCCTCCAAATGATCTTTTTAAAATTTTGTTTATAATTTTAAAAATTATATAAACATATTCTGAATCACATGAGGCAGAGTCAGGACAGATATGTGACTTAAAGTTGCTTATTATTATGTTCTGAAGAATAAGTTTTTGATATAGAATCCTATTTTATCAGGTAAAAATTTTTGACTTAAACCAGATATTATGATTTATAATAATTCAATCATTTACTTATTCAGTCATGCAACACTATTCACTGAGTGCTCAGGAGTAATCAAGGTAAGCATTTCTCTTGTCTTAATGTCTAGTAGGAAAACATGAAATAAATTATTATTGCATATTTAATTACATATCCTAGTATATTTATAGAATTTAATCCACCTGCCAATGCAGGAGATGCAGGAGACCTGGATTCAATCCCTGGGTCGGGAAGATCCCCTGGAGTAGGAAGGAAATGGCAACCCACTCCAATATACTTGCTTAAAAAATTCTATGGACATGGGAGCCTGGCAGTCTACAGTCTATGGGGTTGCAAAGAGTCAGACATGATTGAGCATGCACACACACACACAAGCTCATTGAAATTCACTAGCAGATATTAATATTTCAGAAAACAATTACATAATAAATGTTCACTATGCTCAGTCACTCAGTCATGTCGACTCTTAGTGAGTCCAAGAACTGTAGCCCATCGAGCTTCTCTATTCATGGGATTTCAAAAGCAAAATTACTGGAGTGGGTTGCCATTCCCTCCTCCAGGGGAATCTTCCCAACCCAGGGATTGATCCTTTGTCTCTTACATCTTCTGCATTAGTAGGTGGATTTTATTTTACCACTAGTGCTACCTGGGAAGCCCCAAATATTCATTATAGAACTGTAAATAAGGACTAAATTAATAATTTGTCAGTATTTCCTTCTGGGATATTCATACATTGTCCTAAAGTAATAAAACAATTTACATATTTATTTTTGTTGAGTATGTTTTGATTATGCGTTAGTTGTTCAGTCATGTCTGATTCTTTGTGAACCCGTGGATTATAGTCCATCAGGCTCCTCTGTCCATGGAATTCTCCAGGAAAGAGTTCTGGAATGGGTTTATATGCTGTGCTGTGCTTACTCGCAGTCGTGTCCAACTCTTTGTGACCTCATGGAATATAGCCAGCCAGACTCCTCTGTCCATGGGGATTCTCCAGGCAAGAATACTGGAATGGGTTGCCATGCCCTCCTCCGGGGGATCTTCCCAACTCAGGGATTGAACCCAGGTTTCCTGCATTGCAGGCAGATTCTTTACCCTCTGAACCACCAGGGAAGCCCAGAGTCGGTTTATATTCAGCTGCAATAGTATTAATCTTTTGAGACTGTAAACTTCTGAATAGGTGTGTATGCTGCTTCATAGCTATATATAGTAGTTAGTAATGTAATGTGAGACCTGATGAAAGTGATAATAATAATGCTTTATTTCTCTAAAAATTTGTGAGTGCTATGGAAAGTAATCAATTTAGACAATATTTTAGTTGGAAAATTGATGATTACATAATATTGAATAAATTGTTAAAAAGAAATGAATAATCTTGGTATAATGGAAGGATAGATAAAAAAATTCAGTTTTATAAATAAAAATAATCTTACCCCATAATATATATTTTCAAATATCCATGGGAAATGAGCCATTTAAATAGAAGATAGGAGAAACTTAGATAATAATAGTTTCCAATTGTAAGCTTGTATGCCAGTGGGCAAAATAGTTGCTTAATTTGAAAAATAATTTTTATATCATGTTTACACCATTCATAGTCAATGTGTATGTAATTCCAAAAAAATAAAATAAATAATTTTTTTTTGGCCAGAATGATGTCAGTTTATCAATTTGACATTTTAAATAACTAAATCAATAGGATTTTTTAATGGATCCAGTGTTCTTAGGATTCAGGTATATACAAACCAGGTTTAAGATGATTATCTCTAAGGGATTAGCAAATGTCTCTCTTCTTCCCTTGCAGTTTTAATTTAGAAAATTATCCCAAAGACTGGGTCTAATTCTATCTTCTGCATGTGGCTGGAGGCCACAGGAAACCTTCTTGCTTTCTTTTGAAATGATTCCCTTGACATATATGCAAATAAGACTTGAGAAAATAATCTCTAACAGTGGAGATCAATTATGTAACCCTGGTAAGGCAGTTACATCATATTCTTCAAGAAAGTTGCAAGAAGCTGCAGATAAAAGGTGTGTGTATGTGTGTGTGTGAGAGAGAGAGAGGAGAGAGAGATGGAGAGACAGAGAGACAAAGACAGAGATAGGGAGATTTGCTGCTGGCTAGAATTTTGCTGTTTATCTTTGTTATAAAAGACTAAATCTTTTTGTTGAGCTGCTTGCCATGTGGTCTCTACCTTTGGTGCTCCTTTCTACACCCTTGCCATGACTCTTTTTCCCACTTATGGGTCAGGAAAAAGAACTGCTTCTTGTCATTTCAAAAAATGGACTCGGGCACAGAAATTCCATCTGAAAGTTTTATTCTCTTGTTAGGAAAGCAGTTTTCAAAGCTCAAGTTTTTTTTTTTTTTTATGAAATTTTTAATGTTAAAATAAAGGGAAACACAACTTTGAAAGTGTTGTGTTCCTAATGAATTATTATTTCTTAAGGGGGAAAAGTTTTCGAAATGAGTTTTATATTTTTAAGAGGTAATTTAAAATAAATGAATAAACCCAAAAGGCTTCATTTTGATTGTTGTTCTTCTGTTAACTTTGCAGTTTTTGTTGCAAACATTTTTAACATATTTCATAAAAAATTTTTTGGAAAATTTGATAACTTATGTACAGCTTAACATATCATGCCTTTCTAACACATAGAATATTTAACTTTTTACCAAATGCACACTGTTTATGAATTATGAATTTATCTTGGGTTAAGTACAAGAATACGTTTTGGGTAGCATATCTGTTATTTCGCGTCTAGACTGGGGTACAAGTTTGACTGTTAATGTGTGTTTGTCCTTCCATCATTTTACGGTAAAATTGCCTTCCATGGTGGATTGTTTTCCATAGAAATTGTCAAAAGAATTATTTCTCTCCCCTCGCCCCATGCCATGATGTACTTTGTTGGCAAAGAATTTTTATTTTCATTTTTTATTGTGAGGTATTTATTATATATGAAAGTAACACTCTGTATTAAAACAAACAGTAAAGGAATTTGCTACTGTAAACTACTCAGATTATGAAAACAAGTGTCACTTATATCACTAAAGCTACTCCCCCTCCTCCTATACTGTCATTATTCTCTGTCAGAGGTAAGTTTCTTTTTTATGAAATATTTTATCACTTGGCTTTGGGCCTTTTCCCTTCATCTTATCTTTGCTTTTTCTAAATCTTTGCTATTTTCTTCTCTTCCAGACCACCAAACACTGAAATGCTCCAGGTCTTGGTCCTCGGTACTCTTCTTTCCTCTATGTACAATCACTTTCTTAATGATCTAGCCCAGACTCAGCTTTTTAAAAATTATTATTACCTTGAAGATTTCCATATTTTAAGTGCCAACCAAGGAACTTTCTTTGAACCCTAGACTCCTATATCTAATTCCCTACTCAACGTCTCCATTTAGATGATTAAAAGCCATCTCAAATTGAAAATATCCAAAATCCAGACTTCATTTTCTAGCCACTGCTGTAAAATGTTTGCCTCTCTCATTTTCCTTAACTCTTTCGGATGCCTAATCCAAACATCTTCATCTATGATGCTCCTCTTTTTCTCATAACCGTGTTCAATGGATTAAGAAATTGTTTGCCTCTACCTTCAAAATTAGATCCAGAATCAATTCTTACTTCCTCCAGGGAAATCATCCTAGTTCCACACCATAATTTTCTCTTGCCTGGATTAATGCACTTTCTTTCTGATTGCTTCTCCATCTCCCTCTCTTTCTCTTACAATCTCTTCTCCATATTGTACCCAGAGTATTTCTTGTAAAAGGTCAAATTAATCTGTTTCTCTGCTCAAAACTCTCCAGCAACTTTTCATCTGAGTCAGTGTATAAGACAAAGTCCTTCTAATGTCTTGTAGGCTGTAGATGATCTGGCCCCTGGCTTCTTCTCTGACTCCAGTTCATTTACTCTCTCTTCTCCACTGCCAAATTATTCTTCCCCAGCTACACAGGCCTCTGTGCTGTTCTTGGAATGATCTAAGCACACTCCTCTTTCAGAGCATTTGTTCTTGCTTTTACTCTGCCAGTAATGCCATTCCCTTCAGAGAGCTGTGGACCTCTTCTTCCTTTCCATCAAATATCTTTCCTAATTGTGCCTAATTGGAGAGATCTTCTGTGACTCTTGTGTAAAGCAGCCAGCCTACCTCCAAACGCACCAAATCAGTCTTTATCTGCTTTATTTCTACTTTTCCACAGCTTAACTACCATATAAAATTAACTTATTTACTGTTTCTCTTACCACTAAAATGAATACTGCATGTAAACAAGTTTGAGAACTGTTTTTGACTGAAACAAACAGACTGCAAGATATTTCTTCAGTCAAAAAAAAAAAAATGACTTACTAAGGATTATGAAAGAATTGTAGTTTGGAGTCTACAACCATGGTGAGCCACCTGCAAATCCCCCACAAAAATGAAGAGAACTCTTGTATAGAGGGGAAAAGGAATTTTGGAGAACTAGAGTAAACAAAGAGTCTGTGATAATCAGTTGTGACAATCTCTCAATGGCTGAGCTCTTGCCAGGAAAGAAGGAGTCTTTCATCTTCATATTGGGCTCAGCTATTATTATAGGGCATGAAATCTCCCCATTCAAGCCTCTCTATTTAATTGAGTTTCTTCTTTATTCATTTTTAACAATCACTTCATTGCCTTTCTTTATGATTTGCCATATTTATCGATATTAAGTTGAACCATATGAAATTTCCAATACCTGTCCTTTTTTTGTCCTACAAAAATGTCAATTTCAGTTGAATAAACATTATATTTCTCTAATGTTTGTATAATACATTTAAAATTTATATAAGTTAAATACAGTGTGTTTCTCATGAGTTGCTTTTTTAATCAATGTTATGTTCCCAATATTGATCCATATTGGGTTGTTGGTAGCTGCTGCTGCTGCTGCTAAGTCGCTTCAGTCATGTCCAACTCTGTGCACCCATAGACGGCAGCCCACTAGGCTCCTCTGTCCCTGGGATTCTCAGGCAAGAACACTGGAGTGGGTTGTTGGTAGCTATGTTTGCTCATTTTTTAAGGTTATATAATATTTGTTTGTGTGACTTCACCATGATTTATTTATCTAGTCTCAAGGCCATGGACATTATTTTCAGTTTTTTTGCTCTTTCAAATGATGTTACTGTGAAATTTTTACACATGGCTTTGTGTGCATGAGCATTTTTGCTTTACACATGTAGAATTAATGGGTCACGGGGGCCATGTTTTCAACCTTATAAAGTAAGTATAGTTTTTAAAATTAGATTAGTGGTGATTGTACTGACTTTCACATTTACTGGCAGTTTATAAACTTACTTGTTACCCTGGATTCTTATCAGTTTTACTATTGTTAGAGGCTGTAAAATGAAATGGTGTTTTTGGTTTTAATGTTCATTTTCCTAATTGTCAATGAGATTGAGTATATTTTCAAGTGTTTATTGGCCTTTCATGTATGTTAATCTGTGAAATGCTTATTCATCCTTTGTGACCATTTTGGGGAAGTAGTTGGATGGTTTGATTATTTTCTATTTCTTATTGGTTTGAAAGGGTTTTTTATATTCTAGGTAGAATGTCTGCTCCTTTGTGACTTCTTTTTATGTTTTTAAATTATGAAATATTTTGCATTTAATTATTTTTGATATATATTATTTAATATATTTCTTAAGAAGCTGTTCCACATCCAAAGTCATCTAATCTAGGGGCTACATTTTGAGATTCAGTATTGTAGATTATTATAAAAATAATCAGGTTATTGTACTAATTTACAGCTCCATTTCCAGTTGTATATTTTACTAGCACAAGCAAGCACAGCCACTAATTGCGTATATGAAATTTTCTCTCACAAATACTTATTCATCCACGCATATAATTAAAGAAAATCAAAATCATCTTACTCTTATTTGGCAGTGACAAAAGCATGTATTTATTTCTTGACTTGGGGCCCCATCCATTTGGTTGCTTTCTATCATAATACACTTGGGGAATAACTTGATAGTGTTGATATCACAGAGAATATCTGATGATGTTACATTAATTAGACCTTTCTTTGGTTATCCTGTTACTGCATAATAAATTACTTAGCGGCTTAAAACAATCATTTTAATTCATAATTTTGGAGATAAGGAATTTAGGAAGGGCTGGAACACATGATGGTTGCATTCATTCTTTGGTCGGAGATTTAGTTGTTTGAAAGCCTGCCTAGGCTGGGCATCCAAGATGATTCAGTCACATCACAGACATTGACACAATCAGCTGGGAACTTAGCTGGAGCTATAGACCAAACACCTCACATGACTTTTCTGTATGACCTGGACTTCTGACAGCATGGCTACATGGTTTTGAGAGAGAGTGTCCAAGAGGCCATGACAAAGAATGAACATTCCAAAGGTTCAAGGTAGAAGTTCTAAGTCTTCTGACTTAGCCTTACAAGTCCTACAGTATCACTTCTACGGCAGGTCAGTCACTAAGGCCAGCCTGATTCAAGGGGCAGGAAATTCAATTTTACATCTCAATGGGAGGAATGTCAAAGTATTTGTAGTTGTCATTGTCCCCCCACCTGTTGAGTTTTAAGAACCAAGGACTCTATTTACCTTAATAGGAAACGTGTATTCTGAAGGGTAGATTTTATATCTTGTAGAAGTTCGGGGGCCTGTCACATGGTTGAAATTTTTCGTGTTTATTTATTTGAGATATGTTAAAATAAGTTAGAAAAAAATTGTTTGCTCTTTACTTTGCCCACTATAAAGACAAAATCACATCTTCCATATGATCTGGAAGACAACATACATCAACAACTTGTGGTGAGTTGTACTGGTCCAAGTTCTAGATCTACCATTCAGTTCTAGCCTGGAGTTAGAATAGAGCAAGACCACCCGAGCCCAAGTCCTCCTGCTACTTGGGTGCAGGGCTTAGTATCGGGAGGATCTATGGCAGATAGAGATGTATCTGCAAAGGAAATTAGCGAAAACCATGGCTTACTTCAGTGACACCTATTCTCCATGGGCCATGGAAGACACCTCAACAGCTGACAGTAGTACTCCAAGCCTGGACTGCCTGGACTGGTTATTATGTGATTTAATGAAATATGTAATTGGAGGAGCACAATACAATTACATTGTGAAATGTAAATAATACACACAAGACAGACCCCAGATAGATATAAATAAGCACAAGGTATTAGTAAGTAATATAAGCTGCTGACTCAGAATCCAATCATCAGATCAGATCAGATCAGTCTGTCAGTCATGTCTGACTCTGCGACCCCATGAATCGCAGCACGCCAGGCCTCCCTGTCCATCACCAACTCCCGGAGTTCACTCAGACTCACCTCCATCGAGTCAGTGATGCCATCCAACCATCTCATCCTCTGTCATCCCCTTCTCCTCCTGCCCCCAATCCCTCCCAGAATCGGTCTTTTCCAATGAGTCAGCTCTTCGCATAAGGTGGCTAAAGTACTGGAGTTTCACCTTTAGCATCATTTCTTCCAAAGAAATTCCAGGGCTGATCTCCTTCAGAATGGACTGGTTGGATCTTCTTGCAGTCCAAGGGACTCTCAAGAGTCTTCTCCAACACCACAGTTCAAAAGCATCAATTCTTCAGTGCTCAGCCTTCTTCACAGTCCAACTCTCACATCCATACATGACCACAGGAAAAACCATAGCCTTGACTAGACAAACCTTTGTTGACAAAGTAATGTCTCTGCTTTTGAACATGCTATCCAGGTTGGTCATAACTTTCCTTCCAAGGAGTAAGCATCTTTTAATTTCGTGGCTGCAGTCACCATCTGCAGTGGTTTTGGAGCCCCCCAAAATAAAGTCTGACACTGTTTCCACTGTTTCCCCATCTATTTCCCATGATGTGGTGGGACCGGATGCCATGATCTTCGTTTTCTGAATGTTGAGCTTTAAGCAACTTTTTCACTTTCCACTTTCACTTTCATCAAGAGGCTTTTGAGTTCCTCTTCGCTTTCTGCCATAAGGGTGGTGTCATCTGCATATCTGAGGTTATTGATATTTCTCCTGGCAATCTTGATTCCAGCTTGTGTTTCTTCCAGTCCAGCGTTTCTCATGATGTACTCTGCATACAAGTTAAATAAACAGGGTGACAATATACAGCCTTGATGAACTCCTTTTCCTATTTGGAACCAGTCTGTTGTTCCATGTCCAGTTCTAATTGTTGCTTCCTGACCTGCATACAAATTTCTCAAGAGGCAGATCAGGTGGTCTGGTATTCCCATCTCTTTCAGAATTTTCCACAGTTTATTGTGATCCACACAGTCAAAGGCTTTGGCATAGTCCATAAAGCAGAAATAGATGTTTTTCTGGAACTCTCTTGCTTTTTCTATGATCCAGCGGATGTTGGCAATTTGATCTCTGGTTCCTCTGCCTTTTCTAAAACCAGCTTGAACATCAGGAAGTTCATGGTTCACATATTGCTGAAGCCTGGCTTGGAGAATTTTGAGCATTACTTTACTAGCGTGTGAGATGAGTGCAATCCAATCATAACTGCTTCTAAAACCTCTCTGTCAACTCCTTTTTCTCTTTTTCTTTTCTATGTGCTTGTTGCTACCATATAAAAATAAAAATAATTTTTATTGTATATCAAACCAACTTACTTTAAATAACATTTAAATTCAATCATCTAATTCTAATCATTTCTCTTAATAGTTACATGGACATATGCATCTTAAAGTAATTTTCAAAACCATATAATTTGTCTCTTTTACTTTCCTATTATACTAACTTAGATTATATTAAGTTAGATTTAACCAAAATGATATTCAGTTCAGTTCAGTTCAGTTCTGTAGCTGTCATGTCTGACTCTTTGTGACCCCATGGACTGCAGCACGCCAAGCCTCCATGTCCATCACCAACTCTTAGAGTTTACTCAGAATCATGTACATCGAGTCGGTGATGCCATCCAACCAACTCATCCTCTGTCGTCCCCTTTTCCTCCAGCCTTCAATCTTTCCTGGCATAATGGTCTTTTCAAATGAGTCAGCTCTTCTCATCAGGTGGCCAAAGTATTGGAGCTTCAGCTTCAATACCAGTCCTTCCAATGAACACCAAGGACTGATCTCCTTTAGAATTGACTGGTTGGATCTCCTTGCTGTTCAATGGACTCTCAAGAATCTTCTCCAAAACCACAGTTCAAAAGCATCAATTCTTCGGCACACAGCTCTCTTTATAGTCCAACTCTCACATCTATACATGACAACTGTAAAAACCAAAGCTTTGACTATCCGGACCTTTGTTGACAAAGTAATGTCTCTGCTTTTTAATATGCTGTCTAGGTTTGTCATAACTTTTCTTCCAAGGAGCAAGCATCTTTTAATTTCATGGCTGCAGTCACCATCTGCAGTGATTTTGGAGCCCAAGGAAATAAAGTCTGACACCGTTTCCACTTTTTCCCCATCTATTTCCCATGAACTAATGGGACCAGATGCCATGATCTTAGTTTTCTGAATGTTGAGCTTTAAGCCAACTTTTTCACTCTTTTTCACATTCATCAAGAGGCTCTTTAGTTCTTCTCCACTTTCTGCCATAAGGGTGGTTTCATCTGCATATCTGAGGTTATTGATATTTCTCGTGGCAATCCTGATTCCAGCTTGTGCTTCTTCCAGCCCAGCATTTCTCATAATGTACTCTGCATAGAAGTTAAATAAGCAGGGTGACAATATACAGCCTTGACATACTCCTTTTCCTATTTGGAACCAGTCTGTTGTTCCATGTCCAGTTCCAACTGTTGCTTCCTGGCCTGCATACAGATTTCTCAAGAGGCAGGTCAGGTGGTCTGATATTCCCATCTCTTTAAAAATTTTCCAGTTTGTGGTGATCCACACAGTCAAAGGCTTTGGCATAGTCAATAAAGCAGAGGTAGATATTTTTCTGGAACTCTCTTGCTTTTTTGATGATCCAACAGATGTTGGCAATTTGATCTATGGTTCCTCTGCCTTTTCTAAATCCAGCTTGAATATTTGGAAGTTCATGGTTCACATACTGTTGAAGCCTGGCTTGGAGGATTTTGAGCATTACTTTACTAGTGTGTGAGATGAGTGCAATTGAGCGATAATTTGAACATTCTTTGGCATATATATGTACATTATATATAATATATATACGTGGTGGCTCAGATGATAAAGAATCTGCCTGCAGTGCAGGGGACCTGGATTCAATCCCTGGGTCAGCAAGATCCCTTGATGAAGGGAATGGCAATCCACTCCAGTATTCTTGCCTAGCGAATTCCATGGACAGAGGAGCCTGGAGGGCTATCATCTATGGGTCACAAAGAGTCAGACATGATATTAGTAAGTATGCAATACTTACTAATAAATGATATTAGTAATACTTACTAATACTTAGTAAGTAATACTAATAAAATGATATTAGTAAGTATGTAATATCATCTGTTTCTTCTGAAATCAAGAAAGCTATGCAAGTTAGAGTGTTTTCCTGTTTCTAATTTTCATTGCACATCTTTAAAAATCCTTTTCTTTATAATCCAATTTTTGGGTGCAAAGTTCAGTGTGTGTTCATTAAGTCAAAGTTATTAATATAATGTTTTAATATTCTATGTCTTTACTCATTTTTATCTGCTTGATATAGCTGATAAAATATTTATTTGAAAATTTATAAAATTTGGATATATGTACCTTATTTTATCAAATTCTCTTGAACATGGACAGGATCAGTGAATATAATGGGCTAATACTCCTGTTATTCAGTTACTAATCAGCTAACTTGGAATTAACCAAAGAAGAGATTGTTCTATGTGGATTTTGATTGTTCTATGTGGATATGTTCATCTGATTAAATTAGATGAGCCCTTTAAAAGAAGTTGAAGCATCAAAGAGATGCTCTTTCGATGATCTTGAAGGTACAGCTTATGACTTCCACAACTTCATAGAAATGATTCCTGCCAGTAACCACATTAGCTTGAAGAGGACTCTGAACGTCGGATGAGACTCTTGCTCCACCTGTCACTTAGGTTTCAGTCTTATGAGACGTGGAGCAGAAAATCCAGTTGAGACTTGTCTGTATTTCTGACCTACAGGAACTGTGAAATAATGAATTTGCATTATTTAAAAAACTGCTAAATTTGTGGTAGTTTGTTATGTAGCAATGGAAATGTAAAACAGCCCCTCCTTTTTAACATATTTATGAGGTCTTATATCTCTATCTCTTATCATGTTGTTTACTCTACCACTAGCCTAAAAAGGTAATCATTCTAATATATTTATTTTGTATCCTTTTATTATATATGTATTGTTGAAAAATACATGTTATTTTTATAAGTACATATTTTTATTTTATAAACTATTATAGGTCTCATTTTATCTCGTAATTTTTTACACAACAGTGCTTCTATGAACTATTTAAATTACATTTAATATTGCTTTCTGTGGCCTTCTAATATTCCATGGTTTGAATCCACCATGTTTTTCTGTCCTTTCCCTAGCAATGGCCCTCCAGATTGCCTCCAATTTCCTACCATGATAAGCAGTGCTGTAGAAGTCATTCCTTTTGGACCTAGCAGCAATTTCTCTAGGATATATGCTCAGGAAAAGGAATGCTGCTATTTTTAAAGTATTTATATACTAAATCTGATTGCATACTATCAGATTGCTGTCCATAATAGCTCCACAGTCTAAACTACCATCTGTACTGCATAAATATTTCCATATTCCCATGAACTCTCCAACAATTTATGCTACCTAAAATTTTAATACTTGCTCATATAATGGGTATAAAGTTACATCATATGGTTTTAATTTGATTTTCTTTATTAAAAATGAGTTTAAGCATTCCCTCATATTATTAGCCATTCATGTTATTTTTTCTATGATTATAAATTTAATTTTTAAAATTAATCAATATTCATATCTCCTTCACAGAAGAGTTATTTATCAAGCAGTCACATCATGTTGGTGTTTATCTTAGTCTCCCAGCATGTTGATATTATCTGTAACTTTATGACTAGGTATTTGTGAAATGCTTTTACTTTTTCTGCTTTTATTCTTTTAAATATGCCTGTGGGAATTAATCACAAATATGTTGATTTTTATAGGAAAACCATACATCTCTTTTTAGTACTGGGATTTATTTATTATTGACTCATAGAACCTCCAATTTCCACACAGGTATCCAAGTATTACTTTTTACATTAAATTCACTTGAATAGGTACTGCAATGAATTAGTGGCCTTTAACTACCAAAAGGACATTCCATGTCAGAAAAGAGTTTACCAAACATGAGTGGACAGTCTTTTTGTTTTTGTTTTGGTAGGAATATAGAATTTCACATGAAAAGATACCAAAAAGGAGACTATAATAGACTGAAAATATCACTGATTCCTGTAGGTCATTGATCTTAATATTAAAGAGAAAATGTTAAATGTTCTCATAAATATATAAATCCGACTTGCTTCTTATATATCTTTATTCACTGTTCTCCACTCAGTTTCAATTTAGCAAAGAAGACAAAAAGGAACAATATTCATAACTTTTGTCCATTTTCTTTTTCTTTTTTTTTTTTAGTATTTGCTCTTTTACTTTATTCAGTGCTTTACTTGCAATAGCTCATATAATCCTCAGAAAACTCCTGAGATTTATACTCCTTTTATCACTGTTTTACAAATGAGAATCTAGAGGCTTATTGTAACCAAGGGGTCAAAAGCTTAAGTGCTTTACCATGTAAGTTCTATTATGCTAAGCTGCCTTAGCTTAAATTAATGTTCTTGTCATAATGTGGAATCTGTAAGGCGGGCTCCAATCTGGGTATGGCTTATTAGCGAGTATGTGTGTGAATGATGCTGGTGTCTTAGCACTGTTGCTGACACTACTTCTTTGCTAAGCAGTCTCAAAGTTGGAGTGGCAGTACATGTAGAATTAGATTATATCTAATTAAATAAGATTTAGTGGTTCGTTGTCTTTTTAGCATTGGTGACTCTTATTTCCTTCCGACCTTTTGACTTTTGGACAGAGCTACACTTAATAGTATAAGGAAAATAGCACTAAAAAAGCAAGTATGCTGCCCAATTTTAGTGCCTGGAGAACCAAAATGCTGACATGATAAAAAAAAAAAAATTGCTATATAGATGTCACTGCAGGAACACACTGTGCCATTATAACACAAATTCAAGATTGCTTGATGAGAGTGATCATTAAGGCATTGCTTATGTGAAATTAAACATTTGCATTTTAAGTAATATAGGGGTTCCGGGTACAAAAACCTGAATACTGGAAAACATATGGTTGTATTTATATCAGTTCAGTTCAGTTCAGTCGCTCAGTCGTGTCCGACTCTTTGTGACCCCATGAATCACAGCACACCAGGCCTCCCTGTCCATCACCATCTCCTGGAGTTCACTCAGACTCATGTCCCTTGAGTCAGTGATGCCATCCAGCCATCTCATCCTCTGTGGTCCCCTTCTCCTCCTGCCCCCAATCCCTCCCAGCATCAGAGTCTTTTCCAATGAGTCAACTCTTCACATGAGGTGGCCAAAGTACTGGAGTTTCAGCTTTAGCATCATTCCTTCCAAAGAACACCCAGGACTGATCTCCTTTAGGATGGACTGGTTGGATCTCCTTGCAGTCCAAGGGACTCTCAAGAGTCTTCTCCAACACCACAGTTCAAAAGCATCAATTCTTCGGCACTCAGCCTTCTTCACAGTCCAACTCTCACATCCATACATGATCACAGGAAAAACCATAGCCTTGACTATATTCTGTTTATAATTACTTAAATTTGGGATCCTATATTTGCCTCTTCCTTTGGATATAGTTTTCTATCCTAAGGAAAATAAAAGAAGCTAAAGTTGTATCCTGTTACAGGTCAGTCAGTATAATACTCAAAGAAGTTGAGTACTATCCAAATACTTCTCCTTCTAAGTTTTGAGAGCAAAAACAAATGGGAAATATGCCCCATTATTCAAAAGGGGGAACATTAGGAAGAGAGAAGAGGCACTATAAAAGTCTCAAGCCCCGGACATGAACTGATGTCTATGCTAGATGCAATTACATTCATCTTGTTGGATACTCACCCTTTACTTTAGCTTTAATTGAGAGAGTACAAGAGGCATGCATGAAGCTGCAGTATGTTCAGAGGAGCTGTGGAAAACATGTAAATGCATTGATTCTGAGTGGGAGACCTGTGTAAATCTTCCATTCAAGGGCCAGACATGAAATATTGGAAGCTTTTGATACTTGACATTGCTTCTGCTTTTCTCTTTTGTCTATGTACTCTCTAAATAAGCTTATTTTCCTTTTTCAAGTGCCTGCTGTTAAGAAGTGCTGATTTGGTTTGAACTGTGTGGGAGATCTAGGACAAAGTAGACCAGATTGAAAGAAAATTATTGAACATTCTGAGGCAGTTGGAAAATTTCACTTGCTTGCCATATGATATACTCCTTTTTACTTTTAATTCAGATGTTTTGGACATTTGTTGACCTAGGACACATTTATAAACATTCTGCTTTTACTCAGTGAATTTCTTACCACATATAATTATATATACTTAGTGTTTGAGATTAGCTTTGGGCAATTTTGTCACAATTTATCACTGGTCGTCTACTTTCTCTGCCAAATATTTGTACACAGTTTGCCTTCCCTATCATACTGCCAACTTTAGATGCTTAGGTAATAGTATATGTAAATGGCCATGGCAAGCAAAATATGGATGCCTCCTAGACGAATGCTAAAATAGTCATTGTGGTTGGATGGTTCTTTTGTTTAAGAAAGAGGCTACCATCACACTGATACCAAAACCAGACAAAGATACGACAAAAAAGGAAAGTTATAGACCGATATCACTGATTAATATAGATGCAAAAATTCTCAACAAAATACTGACAAACCAGCTACAACAAAACATTGTGAAAGTGAAAGTGTTAGTCATTCAGTTGTGTCTGACTCTTTGTGATCCCATGTCTGTAGCCTACCAGGCTCCTCTGTCCATGAGATTCTCCAGTGCCAGGGTCCAGCCCGGGTGGATCCAGGGAGTTCGAAGTGGGGACAGCGTCGGCGAGGATCAGGAAACAATTGCTTAATTAAATGTTAATTAAGGCTACAAAGAGTGGTGAAATAAGGATAGCTCGGTGAGGAAATTCACTGCAGAAAAGAGGCTGAATAATTCAGCCAGAAGGTGAAAGAAAGAACGACATGGGGAGACCAAGTTTCGGTGAACAAGGCCCGCACTTTATTTTCCAAAGTAGTTTTTATACCTTAAGTTATGCATAGAGGATAATGGGGGAAGGGGTAGAGTCATGCAGCAAGCCAGGCTTTCTTCCTGCAAACTTATCTTATGCAAAAGTTTAGGTGATTTGCGTCATCTTCTGGCCTGGAGGCCTGTTAACATTTTAAGACCATTTCTTCAGAAAACTTATTTTTCTCTAAAGGTGATTAGTCAGGCGCCACCCTCCAAAAGCATTAGCTAAAGTTGCATTCCTACAGGGCAAAGGTGTGGTGGGCTATAACAAGAAAAAGAATTAACTCAAGCGTCCAAGGTTACAAACATTAAAGCTACTACTTACACCAATTATATTAATCAATACACTGCCAGGGACACAGCAGGTAAGGGATATGGAGACTTAGCAGCAAACATTGGCCCAACAAGTGAAAAACCCTTCCCCAATACAATTTCTAATCAATCTTTTAACTGCTCAAAGGAATCGGTATTTAGATAGTTTAGAACATCTCATGCCTCTCACAGTTGGGAGGCTCTAAGCAATCACATGTGGCCGGAAAAACCTATTCAGGGAGGCTAGAGGACTTCCAAAGGAGTTTGTAGGTTGAAACTCTATTACACCCAGGAACTTTATTAACTGGAGCTGTAAGTCAACTCTTTTTTTCAGAGAGAGGTAGTGGGGGACAGCCCTGCGTAAAGTCAGATGTGTAGGTGAGAGCACAAAGCAGAAAGTAGGCAGACTCTGGTTTTGGGGGTAGATGCTCAAGAATTTCCAGGGGGACTCCTGAGGCTCGATCCCGCCTTTGCGTATGCTGAGCCTCCTTCCTCATGACCTTTGCCAGGGGCGGAGCTCCTGCTCCCGGCATCTCCCCCTTTTTTATTTCTTAAAACAGCCAGATGCAGCTCAGTCGCGACCTTCTGAATGTTCTGCCGAAGAATCCTGACAATACAAGGAAGAATGATTATGAGAAGCAAAATTAAAGCACCAGCAGCAACATAACTGAGGATATTAGACAGAATGTTTTTTCCTGAAATGAAGTTAGAGAAAATGTGAAAAAAGTCATTAGCTGCTCCAGCGGTGGTAAAATCCAGTCGAGAGTGTTCCAGGGTTTGTATTTGATTATGAAGTTTCCCTAAGTCCAGGCCAATGTCAGAGCTGTTAATTTTTTCCCATTCATAATCTGTCTCATTTACCTTTAAAGATGTCACGCATATCCACCGGTAATCAGCGTGGCAAGACAGAGCCATTTTCACTTTTAAAGCCTGTAACTCAGTCCCAATATGCATTATTGCCTCCTCTAAGGCATCTACCCTCATCTCCAACTTTCTATTTATAGCTTCCTGTGTTGCTAGAGTTAAAGAGACATTTTTAGACATGGTATCAACAAATTGGGCAGTATGCACTTGTTGAGTCAATGATATTGCTGCCACAGTAACAGAAATAATTGTGGTTATTAAAGCTGCTATTTCCAGGATAAGCAAGCCCACAAACTGTCCCGATCGCATTAAATCCTGCAGTTGTCAATAAGTGGTTACATCATAAGATAAGGTGGACAATGTAACACTACAAAGGAGAAAACATTATATTGAGGGTTTAAACAAGATGAGCGCATGCATTGTTCACAAATCACTACATTGGGTCCACCAGTGAAAGTCATATGTACATTAAGTTTTCCAGAATCGTTGGTAAAGAGAAAAACGTAAGGAGAGGGTAGACAAGCCAAAACAGAATAAGTAGAATTATTTTCTGGTTGGAGTTCACGCTGCAGCAGCCTCCTCAGTCTCGCTGGGATCTCGATGTTCATCTTGCCTTCCCTGCCGCGGGCGCCACCCCCGCTCCCTTGCTGAACTGGCCTCCCGCGGTGGCCAAGCGAGCGCAGATGGACGCTGGCAGGGCCATTGGCTGTGAATGCTGTGCGCTGGGCCCCTGAAGCCAGGCTGGTCCGGCCTGTGGCTCCCGACACGCGGCTGTTCTGTGCTGCGGCGGCAGGGGTAGAGGAGTGCCCCTCCTCTTTTGTGATCCAAGCAATGGGGGAACCAGATGTCTGGGGGACTGCAACATGGTGAATAAGCCTGTTTGGGATCTAAATTGGAGAATCTGCGTCCTGTGGAAAAATACAAGCACATCCTCTACTGCTAGTTAATAATGGGTCAGGACCCTTCCATTGTCCTGAGAGGAGGTCCTTCCATTTGACTAACGGCTTTGCATTTAATTGCTCCAGGCACCAATGGCGAAGCGTTGCAGTAGTTCCGGCAGGATCAGTATTTAGAATAATTATTACGAAAAGAGCATGTTGCAAGATTTGATGGGGAGAACTATACTTAAACTCCCCTTCTTTTAATTTTTGAATTGGGATTTTTAATGTTTGATGTGCTCTTTCCACAATGGCTTGTCCCTGTGGATTATAAGGGATGCCTGTATTATGTTTAATTTCAAACTTTATACAAAATTCCTGAAAAGACTTAGAAGTGTAAGCAGGAGCATTGTCATTTTTCAAAGCTTTTGGCAGGCCCAAATATGAAAAACAAGTAAAGAGATGTTGTATTACATCTTTAATTGCTTCTCCGGTACGAGCAATTGCAATAATAACGTGATAAAAGATATCTACAGTTACATGAACAAAGGACAGTTTTCCAAGTGAAGAGACATGAGTTACATCCATTTGCCAGAGTACGTTAGGTTTGAGACCGTGAGGATTAACTCCCATAAGTAGACTATTATAAACAGTGGGGCAGTGTAAGCAAGAACACACAATCTCTCGAGCAGTCTCTCTGGGAATTTGGAATTGATATCTTAAGGCAGTAGCATTTTGATGATGAAGTAAGTGAGAGGCTCTGGCCTCCTCGATCACAGTAGCTACTGTATTTCTGGTTAACAAGTCAGCCAAATCATTAAAGGCATTTAAAGGGCCGGGCAATTTGGAATGAGCCCGAATGTGTCCAATGAAAAATATTTTATTTCTTTTCCAAATTTGTTGCTGTAATTTAGTTAACAAATGAAATATCGTAGTTTTATTTTCAGGCAAAACTGCAGTTTCAATGTGTGGAAACAACCTGACAATATACTGAGAATCAGAATAAAGGTTAAATTCCTCATCTGCAAACATAGCAAAAGCCTCTATGACTGCTGTTATTTCAGCTCTTTGAACTGAAGTTTCCTGTGTTTCTAAAACCTTTTGGTGATTTTTAGTAACTATGGAGGCTCCTGCTCCAGGCAAGAATACTGGAGTGAGTTGCCATTACCTTCTTCAGGGGATCTTCCTGACCCAGGGATCAAATCCAGATCTCCTTCATTGCAGGCAGATTCTTTACTGTCTGAGCTACCAGGAAAGCCCACAACAAAACATTAAAAGGATTGTATATCATGATCAAGTCAGATTGGTTTCAAAGATGCAAAGATTTTTTAATATCTGCAAATCAATCAACATGATATACCGCACTAACAAACTGAAGAATAAAAACTATATGATCATCTCAATAGATGCAGAAAGGGCTTTTGATAAAGTTCAACAGCAATTTATGATAAAAACTCTCTAGAAATTGAGCACAGAGAGATCATACCCAAGAAAATAAAGTCTATATATGACAAATCCATTGCTAGCTGAAGGCATTTCCTCTAAGATCAGGAACAAGACACAGATGCCCACTTTTATACAACATAGTTTTGAAAGTCCTAGTCACAGTAGTCAGAAAAGAAAAATAAATTAAAAAGAATCCAAATTGGAAAAGAAGTAAAACTGTTACTGTTTGCTGATTACATAATGCTATACATAGAAAATTCTAAAGACCTAACCAGAAAACTACTAAAACTCATCATGAACTTGGTGAAGTTGCTGGATGAAAGATTAATATATGGAAATCTGTTGCATTTCTAGACATTAACAACAAAGTATCAGAAAAATGAAGAAAATAGTCCCACTTATTATTGCATCAAAATGAATTAAATACTTGGGGATAAACCTACCTAAAGAGGCAAAAGACCTGTACCTGTACTCTGAAAACTATAAGGCACTGATGAAAGAAATTGAGGATGACACAAACAGATGGGAAGATATACCATGTTCTTTGGCTGGAAGAATCAATATTGTTAAAATGACCATATTGTTCAAGGGAATCTACAGATTCAATTCAATCCCTATAAAATCACCAATGGTTTCTTCACAGAACTAGAACAAAAATTTTAAAAATATGTATGGAAACACACATGACTGAATAATCAAAGCAATCTTAAGAAAAAAAAAAATGGAGCTAGAGGAATCACATGCCCTGACCTCAGACTATACTACAAAGCTACAGTAATCAAAACAATATGGTATTGGCAGAAAACAGAAACAGAGATCAGTGTAACAGGATCAGATCAGATCAGATCGGTCGCTCAGTCGTGTCCAACTCTTTGCGACCCCATGAATCGCAGCACACCAGGCCTCCCTGTCCATCACCAACTCCCGGAGATCACTGAGACTCACGTCCATCGAGTCACCATAAATAAACCCACTCACGTATAATCAATCCATTACAAAGGAGGCAAGAATATACAGTGGAGAAAGACAGTCTCCTCAATGAGTGGTGTTGGAAAAACTGGACAGCTACATGTAAAAAAAATGAAATTAGAACATTTTCTAACACCATACACAAAAATAAACTCAAAATGGATTAAAGACCTAAATATAAGATCAGATGCTATAAAATTCCTGGAGGAAAGCATAGGCAGAACACTCTTTGCCATAAATTGCAGCAATTTTTTAAAATCTCTCTTCAAAGTAAAGGAAACAAAGCAAAAATAAACTGATGGGACCCAATCAAACACAAAAGCTTTTGCACAGTATAGGAAATCATAGACAAAATGGAAAGACAGCCTACAGATTGGGAGAAAATATTTGCAAATGATGAAATTGACAGGAGATTAATTTCCAAAACATGCAAAAAGCTCATACAACTTAATATCTGGAAAAAAAAAACAACCCCATAAAAAATAAGCAGAAGATCTAAATAGACATTTCTCCAAAAAAGACATATAGATGGCCAACAGGTACAAGAAAAGATGCTCAATATGCTAATTATTAGAGAAATGAAAATTAAAACTACAATGAAGTATCACCTCACACTTGTCAGAATGGCCATCATCTGAAATGTCTACATATAAGAAATACTGGCTAAGGTTTGGAAAAAGGCACCCTCCTACGCTGTTGGTGGGAATATAACTTGGTGCAGCTGCTATAGAGAACAGTACAGAGTTTCCTTTAAAAAACTAATTATGTATTAAACATATGATCCAGTGATCTCTGGGCATGTATCTGGAGAAAACTATAATTGAAAAAGAAACATGCACCCTAATGTTCATGGCAGCACTATTTTCAATAGCCAAGACATGGATGCAACCTAAATGTCCATGGACAGATGAATAGATAAAGATTTGGTATAGATATACAATGAAGCATTAGTAAGTCATAAAAAGAATGACATATACCACTTGCAGCAACATACATGGACCTAGAGATGATCATATTAAGTGAAGTAAGCCATACAGAGAAAGACAAATATGTGATATCAATTATATGTAGAGTCTAAAAAAGTGAGTCAAATCAACTTATTTATAAAACAGACCCATAGACATAGAAAACAAATTTATGGATACCAAAGAAGATAGCAGGGAGTGCAGTTTTGAGAGAGAAATCAGAAGTTTGGGACTAACATACACACTACTATGTATAAAATAAAGAGTAAGGACCTACTGTATAGCATAGAGAACTATATTCAATATCTTGTAATAACCTATAATGGAAAAGAATATGATGTACATGTATGTATATATATTTATACACCTATCTATACACACAGGCATCTATCTATACACATACACATCTATCTATACACACACACATTATATATATATATATATATATATATATATATATATATATATACACACACATATATACAAGTTATACACATATATACAAGTATAATTTGGGCATCCCTTTTGGCTCAGTGTAAAGAATCTGCCTGCCAATGCAGGAGGTGCAGGTTTGATCCCAGGGTTGGGAAGATCCCCTAGAGAAAGAAATGGAAACTCATTCCAGTATATTTACCAGGGAAATTCCATGGACTGAGGAGCCTGGCGGGCTACAGTCCATGGGTTTGCAAAAGAGTTGGACATGACTTAGTGAGCAAACAACAAAATATATATATTATATATATATATATATGTATTTATATAAATACATATATTATATTATATGTATATTAAATTATACATGTATATTATACATATATAATATGTATACATATATACATACATATTATATATGTATATTATACATGTATATATAAATATATATTTATATAAATATATATATTTATTTATATATAAATGAATATATATTTATATATTTATTATATATATAAATATATATATATAACATATATGTATATAACTTAAAATATATATAACTTATATATGTATAACTGAATCTCTTCTCTGGACACCTGATACTAACACAACACTGTGGACTAACTATATTTCAGAAAAGTTTTAAAAAAGAAAGCACATCAACAGACTCTTAAAAACTTCAACCACAGTTCCTAGACTACAATTGTTTTGCATAATCCAGAAAGGATAATTTGAATTTCTTCCTAGAGAGATATGGTGATGACAAGAAATGTAGGGATGGAAGAAAGAGAAAAATATAAGGCCTAGCAAGGTGGTAATATTAGTCTGGTCAGATCAGATCAGATCAGATCAGTTGCTCAGTTGTGTCCAACTCTTTGTGACCCCATGAATCACAGCACACCAGGCCTCCCTGTATATCACCATTTCCCGGATTTCACTCAAATTCACGTCCATCGAGTTGGTGATGCCATCCAGCCATCTCATCCTCTGTCGTCCCCCTTCTCCTCCTGCCCCCAATCCCTCCCAGCGTCAGAGTCTTTTCCAATGAGTCAACTCTTCGCATGAGGTGGCCAAAGTACTGGAGTTTCAGCTTTCGCATCATTCCTTCCAAAGAAATCCCAGGGCTGATCTTCTTCAGAATTGACTGGTTGGATCTCCTTGCAGTCCAAGGGACTCTCAAGAGTCTTTTCCAATGCCACGGTTCAAAAGCATCAATTCTTCAGCACTCAGCTTTCTTCACAGTCCAACTCTCACATCCATACATGACCACTGGGAAAACCATAGCCTTGACTAGACGGACCTTTGTTGGCAAAGTAATGTCTTTGCTTTTGCATATGCTATCTAGGTTGGTCATAACTTTCCTTCCAAGGAGTAAGCATCTTTTAATTTCATGGCTGCAGTCACCATCTGCAGTGATTTTGGAGCCCCCCAAAATAAAGTCTGATACTGTTTCCACTGTTTCCTCATCTATTTCCCATGAAGTGGTGGGGCTAGATGCCATGATCTTCATTATCTGAATGTTGAGCTTTAAGCGAACTTTTTCACTCTCCTCTTTCACTCTCCTCAAGAGGCTTTTTAGCTCCTCTTCAGTTCAGTTCAGTTTAGTTGCTCAATAGTGTCCGACTCTTCGCGACCCCATGAAGTGCAGCACGCCAGGCCTCCCTGTCCATAACCAACTCCCAGAGTTCACTCAGACTCACGTCCGTTGAGTCAGTGATGCCATCCAGCCATCTCATCCTCTGTCGTCCCCTTCTCTTCCTGCCCCCAATCCCTCCCAGCATCAGAGTTTTTTCCAATGAGTCAACTCTTTGCATGAGGTGGCCAAAGTACTGGAGTTTCAGCTTCAGCATCATTCTCTCCAAAGAAATCCCAGGGCTGATCTCTTTCAGAATGGACTGGTTGGATCTCCTTGCAGTCAAGGGACTCTCAAGAGTCTTCTCCAACACCACAGTGCAAAAGCATCAATTCTTTGGCGCTCAGCTTTCTTCACAGTCCAACTCTCACCTCCATACATGACCACAGGAAAAACCATAGCCTTGACTAGACGGACCTTTGTTGGCAAAGTAATGTCTCTGCTTTTGAACATGCTATCTAGGTTGGTCATAACTTTCCTTCCAAGGAGTAAGCATCTTTTAATTTGATGGCTGCAGTCACCATCTGCAGTGATTTTGGAGCCCCCCAAAGTAAAGTCTGACACTGTTTCCACTGTTTGCCCATCTATTTCCCATGAAGTGATGGGACCAGATGCCATGATCTTCATTTTCTGAATGTTGAGCTTTAAGCCAAGTTTTTCACTCTCCACTTTCACTTTCATCAAGAGGCTTTTGAGTTCCTCTTCACTTTCTGCCATAAGGGTGGTGTCATCTGCATATCTGAGGTTATTGATATTTCTCCCGGCAATCTTGATTCCAGCTTGTGTTTCTTCCAGTCCAGCGTTTCTCATGATGTACTCTGCATGTAAGGTAAATAAGCAGGGTGACAATATACAGCCTTGACGAACTCCTTTTCCTATTTGGAACCAGTCTGTTGTTCCATGTCCAGTTCTAAATGCTGCTTCCTGGCCTGCATACAGGTTTCTCAAGAGGCAGGTCAGGTGGTCTGGTATTCCCATCTCTTTCAGAATTTTCCACAGTTGATTGTGATCCACACAGTCAAAGGCTTTGGCATAGTCAATAAAGCAGAAATAGATGTTTTTCTGGAACTCTCTTGCTTTTTCCATGATCCAGCAAATGTTGGCAATTTGACCTCTGGTTCCTCTGCCTTTTCTCAAACCAGGTTGAACATCAGGGAGTTCACGGTGCATGTATTGTTGAAGCCTGGCTTGGAGACTTTTGAGCATTACTTTACTAGCATGTGAGATGAACGCAATTTGAGCATTCTTTGGCATCGCCTTTCTTTGGGATTGGAATGAATACTGGCCTTTTCCAGTCCTGTGGCCACTGCTGAGTTTTCCAAATTTGCTGGCATATTGAGTGCAGCACTTTCACAGCATCATCTTTCAGGATTTGAAATAGCTCAACTGGAATTCCATCACCTCCACTAGCTTTGTTATTAGTGATGCTTTCTAAGGCCCACTTGACTTCACATTCCAGGATGTCTGGCTTTAGATGAGTGATCACACCATCGTGATTATCTGGGTCATGAAGATCTTTTTTGTACAGTTCTGTGTATTCTTGCCGCCTCTTCTTAATATCTTCTGCTTCTGTTAGGTCCATACCATTTCTGTCCTTTATCAAGCCCATCTTTGCATGAAATGGTCCCTTGATATCTTTAATTTTCTTGAAGAGATCTCTAGTCTTTCCCATTCTGTTGTTTTCCTCAGTTTCTTTGCATTGATCGCTGAAGAAGGCTTTCTTATCTCTTCTTGCTATTCTTTGGAACTCTGCATTCAAATGGGTATATCTTTCCTTTTCTCCTTTGCTTTTCACTTCTCTTCTTTTCACAGCTATTTGTAAGGCCTCCCCAGACAGCCATTTTTGCTTTTTTGCATTTCTTTTCCATGGGGATAGTCTTGATCCCTGTCTCCTGTACGATGTCACGAACCTTAGTCCATGGTTCATCAGGCACTCTATCTATCAGATCTAGGCCCTTAAATCTATTTCTCACTTCCACTGTATAATCATAAGGGATTTGATTTAGGTCATACCTGAATGGTCTAGTGGTTTTCCCTACTTTCTTCGATTTAAGTCTGAATTTGGCAATAAGGAGTTCATGATCTGAGCCACAGTCAGCTCCTGGTAGGACATGTCAACTGATAACTTTTTTGTAGTGGAAGTCTGGTGTGGAAAACATCTTTGATTAATGGAATTTTTTGGAAACAAAAGAAGAGAATAGTGTTTTTGTCTGACAAAGAGTTGCAGAACCAGGAGGTCATCAAAGGAATCAAGACCAACAATAGAGTCAGGTCAAAACAAAGAGGCAGAGAACACATAGGGCTAAAATAAGATAAAAGGTATTTGAGAGTTGTAGAGGGCTTTAAAATTCCCTAACCTACCTATGTTTTTACACATGTGTATATGTATGTATCTACCTAACTACCTACCTATCTTTTAGTGAATTTGTGGCTCTGGAATCAGAAGATCATATAAACCTTCAGACAGATGACATGCTGATACTATTAGATGAAAGATTAATACCCTTATGTTCACAGAGGGAGTCATTTGCTTGCTTTTTCTACTCATCACTGCCTCAAGATGAGAAACCAAAATGAGAAAGATGGATCCTACCTTGAAAGTGGTTTTAATGAAACTGCTAATGATAGACAAGGTTATAGCTAAAAAGAGCACTTCCCAACCCAGGTATTAAACCTGATACTCTCACAGAGTATCTCACAGGCAGATTCTTTGACATCTGAGACACCAGAGAAGCCACTGATACACCTTGCATACCAATTAATAAAAATAGTTAGCCTTTAAATATATAAGGGTATTTTCTAGATTTTGAAATAAGGACTATATTTGTTTTCTATCCTTTGGTATTTTAAAACTCACAGTAGTAGAAAATCATCATACAAAGATCTCTAAGACTTTAGATGGATTTTAGGGACTGGGTTTAAATAGATTTCTGTGATTCCTTAGGTCTTTTCTTTAACCTCTTCCCCTTGCCCTTTCAAAAGGTCTTCACTATAGATTGAAGACTTTTAGACTGAAATTGGGGAAACAGTATGTGCATGGAGGTGAAAAACACACGTCACTTCAAAAGAATGGAAGATGACAGAAGGTTACCTTGAACCTCAAAATTTCTCTCCTTGGCAAATGAGCTATAAAATGATTTCTTCAATATGAGCCCAATTTAGCACAGTCCTAAATTTCAATGACCTCTGGATTTTTGAGGTCAAGAAGAATGGAAAAGTGGGTTCCCTGTGATTATCTCCTATAGAAATTCCATGTCTGTGATCCAAAAGGAATTTGAGGATATCAGCATGTTTTCTTTTAATCTTGACAAGGTGTCAAGAAAAATACGAGTGATAAAATCAATTATAGCATACATACTAAGATATTTTTTGTTTTGTTCTGGTCTGTTATTCATTTTTTCATCAAAGTTAGAATTGAACCGAGCTAATCTATTTCTCATCAAGAAAGTTTATACTGTGTTTGGGAGAAGTGGAAATCAATAATAGTAATATACAGTTAAAAAAAAAAATCACTCCAGTTGGTTTGGAATATTTTTAGTAGGTTTTAAAAATTGACATGAGATTAGTGGATTTTACACAATAGCTGAATAAGGAGCTGCATGGAGTGACATAGAGGAGGAACTTCTGAATGAATGTCACATACTACCTTACATAAAAGTTGGAAAGCTCAATAGGAATTAATTTCTTTAAGCGATTTTTATCTATTTAAATGTCCTATGGCCACAACTTTTTATAACCCACTCTTGTTTAATTACTGAAACTCTGTTCTCACTGGGCCCATAGAGGATGCCCATTTCTTGCTATCTTTTCATCTACTATTAGTATCTTTTTTCCTTAATTTTAAATATCATTTTCATCATGTTAATGCTTCTCTCACTGAATCCTCTGAGACCTTGTATCACTATGACTCCATTGCACTAGCCTGGAAAACATCAACCCTAGATGGATCTTGTTTTTTCTGGATAGTTCTTTGACATCTAAACACTTCTCAGAAGTGTGGCAGATTTTAAAATCACTATCTCCAAATTAATTTGGTCTGTCAAGATGTCCATAAATTCTCCTATGTATTATCTAGGCAGATTAAAAAAAAATATTTTAACACTTCTCAACTTGCCTCAAAATTGATCTCTTCCCATCTTGTCTTTTTATAGCCTCAGCTCATCACTGAAAAAAATCTCATCTCTTCACTGAAAAAAATCCCTCAATTCTTGTTTACCTACTGTGAAATAATAGAAAAATTTTTTTTATTAATCTCTGCTTCCAAGTTTATGGCACATAGCTCCTAAAATCCTTGTAATTTCCCAAGAGAACTAGGGGCATCTTTTGTTCTAATATTTGGTCTTTGGCCTTGTTCCTGACACAAAGTTCCTACATCCCTTGGAATTTCCTGGGGGAATAGGAGTATGTTTTGTTCTGAAGAGGTGACTCTTGATTGGTTCATGTGTAACTTCAGGATGGGAGCTGGTGACCACAAAGACAAAGCCATGATTAAAAGCTTGGAACTTGCAACTCCACTCTTCATCCTCAGGGAATGGAAGAGGGGCTGGAGATTGTGTTCATGATTGATACCTATATGATAAAGCCTCCATTAAAATACCCTAAAGTGTGGTGTTTGGAGAGTTTCTAAGTTGGTGAACACATCTATGTTTTGGGAGGTGGCACACCCTAACTACGAAGGAACAAAAACATCTATGCTTAGGACCTATCCAGACCTTACTCCACGTATCTCTTCATCTGGCTGTTCATTTTTATTCTTTCTCATGTACTTTATTATGTAATCAGCCGCAAATGTGTTTTCCTGAGTTCTGTGACATGTTCTAGCAAATGATTGAACCAAGGAGGGGGTCTTAGCACCCTCTGCTTTGTAGCCAAGTTGGACAGATGTTGTAGGCAACCTAGGGACCTATTGCTTGTGATTGATGACCAGAGGCACGGGCACAAATGTGGAACTGAGCCTTTAACCTGTATGGTCTTCACTAACTCTAAGTAATTAGTGTCAGAATTTCGTGGTATGGAAACCTATAATTCTGCTCTTGTAAATATGGTAATGTTGTGGGTGTAGTAGCAGTGTGATAGTTAAGGTAAACAGTGAGTTTTCTTTTTTAACCAGTTACTGACTTACATGCACTGTACCCAATATTTTCACCTGACGATGGATTATAAAGAAAAACGTATTTCTTTCCTTTGAAAGAGAACTCTTCTGTCTCTACTCTGACCTCCATCTCATCTTAGTTTTTTAGGGATCTCATTCTCGGATTATTTCTTTTCCTGTATGTTCAATATTCTCTTCTTAATAGCACCTTTATATTAGATTAGAATTTTAATATGCTCAGTTCTCTGCTGTCTCAAAATAATTATTTTCTTCTGCCCCAACTTTACAAATAGTAGTGAAAATGAGAGAAGTGAAAAGCAAAGGAGAAAAGGAAAGATATGCCCATTTGAATGCAGAGTTCCAAAGAGTAGCAAGGAAAGATAAGAAAGCCTTCCTCAGTGACCAGTGCAAAGAAATAGAGGAAAACAATAGAATGGGAAAGACTAGAGATCTCTTCAAGAAAATTAAAGATACCAAGGGACCATTTCATGCAAAGATGGGCACAATAAAGGACAAAAATGGTATGGACCTAACAGAAGCAGAAGATATTAAGAAGAGATGACAAGAATGCACTAAAGACCTATACAAAAAAAGATCTTCATGACCCAGATAATCACAATGGTGTGATCACTCACCTAGAGACAGACATCCTGGAATGTGAAGTCAAATGGGTCTTTGGAAGCATCACTATGAACAAAGCTAGTGGAGATGATGGAATTCCAGTTGAGCTATTTCAAATCCTGAAAGATGATGCTGTGAAAGTGCTGCACGCAATATGCCAGCAAATTTGGAAAACTCAGCAGTGGTCACAGGACTGGAAAAGGTCAGTTTTCATTCCAATCCCAAAGAAAGGCAATGCCAAAGCATGTTCAAACTACCACACAATTGCACTCATCTCACATGCTGGTAAAGTAATGCTCAAAATTCTCCAAGCCAGCCTTTAACAGTAAATGAACCGTGATCTTCCAGATGTTCAAGCTGGTTTTAGAAAAGGTAGAGGAACCAGAGATCAAATTGCCAACATTTGCTGGCTCATAGAAAAAGCAAGAGAATTCCAGAAAAACATCTATTTCTGCTTTATGGACTATGCCAAAACCTTTGACTGTGTGGATCACAATAAACTGTGGAAAATTCTGAAAGAGATGGGAATACCAGAGCACCTGACCTGCCTCTTAAGAAACTTGTATGCAGGTCAGGAAGCAACATTTAGAACTGGACACAGAACAACAGACTGGTTCCAAATAGGAAAAGGAGTACGTCAAGGCTGTATATTGACACACTGCTTCTTTAACTTTTTTGCAGAGTGCATCATGAGAAACACTGGGCTGGATGAAGCACAAGCTGGAATCAAGATTGTGGGGAGAAATATCAATAACCTCAGATATGCAGATGACACCACCCTTATGGCAGAAAGTGAAGAGGAACTCAAAATCCTCTTGATGAAAGTGAAAAAGGAGAGTGAAAAAGTTGGCTTAAAGCTCAACATTCAGAAAATTAAGGTCATGGCATCTGATTCCATCACTTCATGGGAAATATATGGGGAAACAGTGGAAACAGTGTCAGACTTCATTTTTCTGGGCTCCAAAATCACTGCAGATGGTGACTGCAGCCATGAAATTAAAAGACGCTTACTCCTTGGAAGAAAAGTTATGACCAAGCTAGACAGCATGTAAAAAAGCAGAGACATTACTTGCCACAAAAGTCCATCTAGTCAAGGCTATGGTTTTCCAGTGGTCATGTATGGATTAGAGAGTTGGAGTATAAAGACTGCTGAGCACCAAAGAGTTGATGCTTTTGAACTGTGGTGTTGGAGAAGACTCTTGGGAGTCCCTTGGACTGCAAGGATATCCAACCAGTCTATCCTAAAAGAAATAGTCCTGAATATTAATTGGAACGACTGATGCTGAAGTTAAATTCCAATACTTAGGCCATCTGATGCAAAGAGCTGACTCATTGAAAAGACTTTGATGCTGGGAAAGATTGAAGGCAGGACAAGAAGGGGACACAGAAGATGAGATGGTTGGACAGCATCACCAACTCAATGGACATGAGTTAGAGTAAACACTGAGAGTTGGTGAGGGACAGTGAGTCGTGGAGTGCTACAGTCTATAGGGTTGCAAAGAGTCAGGCATGAGTGAGCGACTGAACAGAATTGAACTGCCCCAACTTTGTTCAGAGTTGACAGGTGTTTTTTTTTTTTTTTTTCCCCCACATCCAGGATTCTTTAAAGAGTACTCACTCTCTTTCTTTCTCCTTTATGCCCTCTTTGCCTTCATTTCTTTCTAATGTTATCAGTCAACTTTGTTGCAGTAACAAATAACCCCCAAATCTCAGTGGTATAACAACAGACATTTATTGTTACAAATCAGCTACTGGTGGTTTTCTGCTATGGCTCTTTTCCCTGTGTTATTATTCTGGGCCTCATTCTGAAGAAGAAACCCTTTGGGAAGTGCCTTTTTCACGGCAGAGAGCAAAAGGTTAAGAGTGGTGAAAACACCTGATGCCCTTTAAGCAATACTTGGAGCTGGCTGAGCTCTAATGCACAAACGTTTATGATTATTGGACACATTCACCTTTTGTATGACAGTATAAACAAAGAGATGCATAAAACCATTTGCCTGGAGTTCAAGGAAAGTCAATAATGAGAATAAAAATTTAGGCATATAGGTTATTCTGTCAGTGCTGAGCACCAGATCCCAAGAGACAGAGGTGCATTTTAACACATTTATTTTTTGTGTGTTCCTAATATGTGAAACTCAGAGTGGGACTCTTTCGTCTGAGCCTTATGGTGGTTTCCACTTGGATATTCTGTATTAACCTTTAACCTAACTCAACATGAATGAATTTTTGGTTTCAGATCTGATCCTTCTCTGCGGGTATGAGGGTAGAGATACTGTTCTTTCTCTTAGGCTATTCATTTTGGCAGTTTGAACTAGGAAAATTTATACTTTTGCCTCTTACATTTTTGCAGCATGTGCCTATCACTAACTTATTTATACATCAATCTCCTATTCATCAATTAGGTCTCTAGTTAGATGTTACCTTTTCTGTTGAACCTACGTGATTACCACACATAGAATTTTGTATGCCTTTCCTTGTTTCTACTGAAATCCTCTTACATAATTAAGATGAAAATATTTAATTATGCTATCTTATACAATTTGTGGCACAGGCCGGAGTGCTATGTATATGTTTGATTTAGTCACTAAGTCATGCCTACTCTTTTGCGACCCTATGGACTGTAGCCCACCTGATTCCTTTGTCCATGGGCTTCTCCAGCCAAGAATACTGGAGTGGCTTGCCATATCCTTCTCTAGGGGATCTTCCTGACCCAGGGATTGAACCCACGTCTCTTGCATCTCCTGCATTGGCAAGTGGATTCTTTGCTACGAGTGCCACCTGGGAAGCCACATACATGGATATATTAATATATACCTATATCCATGTGATTCATATGTTGCCTCTCTATATATAAAATAGGATATCAATATACAGTTACTAAATAAATAAAATGTCCTTTTCAAACATATTTTTCCTAAACATTAAGAGATAATCTTTGTTAAATTTGATGTTTTTCTAAAGTAGACAATCATGGTCCAAAATAAGAAATTTGAATTTTTAATGTATCTTTCTTGTCAAAATAATTGGTTTCAAGTGAGAAAACTTATGTTAATATATAAAGCACACACATGCTTGAAAATTTCAGATTCTTCTCCAACTATTCAAAGATATTAGAGATATATTCCTAGGCTATGTCTGACTCTGCCATTGTTTTCCATGTGAATTACCTGAGTGGTGAACAATTTAGGAGGATAGGTGAGTCTTAACAAGACTTACAACATGTTGCCTCTATTCTTTTATATTACTTTGGGTTCCCAACAAGTTTTATCTGAAACATTGCATTTGTTTCTTAAACTGTTTACTTACCCCCAGTCTCCCTTCTTTCCCCTACATTCTTTAGGATGATTTGTTAAAAATATAAATCTAGTTCTTTTTAGCTAAAAACAATAACTTTGTATTTCCTATATTCATTATAGACACCTCCATTTTTTTCATTCTTCATCCCCGTTCAATCATCAAGCTTTATAGATTGAACTTCCATATCATCTATCATATCTAGTCTTTTCTTTTTATCCCTAGAGCTACTGATAATTAAAGCATCTATCATATTGTGCCTGAATTACTAGAGGAGTTTCAAAATTAGTCTCTCTTCTTTGAGTTTTGTATTTCTCTAACACATTCTCTGCTGCCAAATTGATTTTTTGGAAATGAAAATCAGATCATATCAGACACAAGCTAAACTCTGTCATAATATTAGCACACAAGAGCTCTGCCTTTATCTTCTGATTTTTCTTTTTTTCATGTTAATAACACAGACCTTTCCATATGGAAAACCCTTCTGTATCATCCTTCTGTAAAATTATTTCAACACTGAGTTTGATCAGCCTTGTCTGTGAAGTCTTTTCTGTACATTTTGCTATCTCCAGTAGATAACTCACCATTCCATTCCATTCTTGGTGTTCTTTTTTTATTTTGTTAATATTTCTTTAATGATCATTGTAAGGAGAAGACAATGGCAACCCCACTCCAGTACTCTTGCCTGGAAAATCCCTTGGGTGGAGGAGCCTGGTGGGCTGCAATCCGTGGGGTTGCGAAGAGTCAGACATGACTGAGTGACTTCACTTTCACTTTTCACTTGCATGCATTGGAGAAGGAAATGGCAACCCACTCCAGTGTTCTTGCCTGGAGAATCCCAGGGACAAGGGAGCCTGGTGGGCTGCCGTCTATGGGGTCACACAGAGTCGGACATGACTGAAGTGACTTAGCAGCAGCAGATCATTGTAAGACTCAATTTGCCTTCATATACATGCCTATACTAAGTATAGTTATGCATTTTCTTATTTAATCTTTATTACATCTCAGAATGAAGTTATATTCCCTGTTTTATATACTTATTATTTTTACATGTATATTTACTAATCATCTATTATGTGTCAAGTATTTTCATAATGCATTGGAATTTACACTGTTAGAAAGGCATATTTCCTATAATAGAATATTTGAAAACTGAGGCCCAAAACATGTAAGTAACCAAATGATGCCCAGTTGCAGATGCCAGTAGATTCAGTTCTAGTTTTCTGAGAGTATAAACGACATGTACTTGTAATTTTGTCACTAATACTTTGTACAAATCTCACCCATTCCAGTGGAGTAAGTTACATAGTGAAATTTTCTTACTTTTTAAATGTTACTACTTTATATGAGCCCAGCTCATTTACTCTTGAAACTCCCTGGAGTATGTTATGTTTCATACTCCATGTTTCTTACTCCATGTTTCATACTCCAGCATGAAAACATTTTGAAAAATGTACCAAGTTATAGATATTAAAACTACTACTCTGACATTTGGATATTTAATTTTCCATTTGCTTTATAGTTGTATATATATATATATATTTATGAAAAATTAACTGCAATATGAAAATGTGAAATATGCTTGAACTGTTATATTAATCAATATTCATTGATAACTTCCTATTAGGTCTTTATTATGGCTACCAAGTACCCTTGAACTTTCAGTGTAGTGGGAAGCATGGGTAAATAAATAGACAATTATAATATAGTGTGAAAAGTGTTACAACTGAAACATGGTTGAATTTCTACTTAAATATAGTTTAATGAGGAAAGATTTGGGGAGGAGATAATGCTCAAATTTAGACTTAATGTGTGTGTAGGAGTTGGCCTGACAAATGGTGATGTGTAGATAATTTCCCAAGAGAGGAAACATCCTGAGGAAAATACTTTGAGAAGATAGTCATGTCCTTCCGTCACGTCCAGCTGTGACCCTGTGGGCTGTAGACCGCCAGGCTTTCCTGTCCATGGGTTTATCCAGGCAAGAATACTGGAGTGGGTTGCCTCCTTTAGGGGATCTTCCAGATCCAGGAATCAAACCTATGTCTTTTACATGAGGCAATGGCACCCCACTCCAGTACTCTTGCCTGGGAAATCTCATGGACGGAGGAGCCTGGTAGGCTGCAGTCCATGGGGTCGTGAAGAGTCGGACACGACTGAGCAACTTCAGTTTCACTTTTCACTTTCGTGCATTGGAGAAGGAAATGGCAACCCACTCCAGTGTCCTTGCCTGGAGAATCCCAGGGACGGGGGAGCCTGGTGGGCTGCCGTCTATGGGGTCGCACAGAGTCGGACACGACTGAAGTGACTTAGCAGCAGCAGTGGCACCAGCAGCACTGGCAGGTGGGTTCTTTAACACTAGTGCGACCTGGGAGACCCAAGTGGTGAGTAGGAAACTTAAAATTTATCATACAGTCTGTGAGAAACTTTGGAAATTATCAAATCTAATAGAAACAAGGTTAATGAAATACTTTATGCAAGCTGCATGGTAACCCCAAAAGAAAAATCTTTAGTAGATTCATGAACAATTATTATGAAGAAGTCAAAACATACAGCCTCAAATATCATAAAATCAGAAAGGAAGACAGTCATGGAGGAATAAAAAAGAACCAAAAACAGTCAGAAAACAATTAAGAAAATGGCAATAATTACTTTAAGCATAAGTGAATTACATTCTCATATCAAAAGATATAGGATGGCTGAATACATTACAAAGAAAACCCCAGAATCCAATGAGATGCCCCCTGTAAAATGTCATTAAATAATGATAAAGGAGTAAATTCTTCAGGAAGATACAATTGTAAATATTGTAGGCACCCAACATTGGAGCACCAAAATACTTAAAACAACAACTAACAGAGCTAAAAAGAGGAATAAACAGTTTTATGTCTGTCTGTCTATTTATCTATCATCTACTTATCCATCATCTATCATCTACCTATTTATTTACTTTTGACTGGAGCCCTTGGAGTCTCTCTTGTACTTGAGCAGTTGAGATTAGCCAAGGACTTGGGCAGTTTCACTTTGAGGTTCTCTTAGGTTTTCTAGTTGAATTTTCATCTTATCTTTTCTCCCTAGACTCTGTTCTCTGCCATCGTAAGCCATGCTGCTAAATCTACTCTTTTTCCATCTCTGTAGCCGTGGAGATTGAAGAGTTCCTTGGGTAAGAATGTTATTGCAGTTCTTTGTTCTTCTTTTTGCAGTTTTCAAGAGTCAACTTTTCTGGTTCTATACATTGGGATCCTTATGGTGACTTTGAATATATTATTATCATAAGTTTTTTAAATTAAAGAAATTTTTTATCCAAATATAGTTGATTTACATGTCATTCATTTCTGCTGTATAGTTTCCTTACCATATTTACATTTTCAGTAGGCATTATTCTTGGATTTTTTTTTATAGGTGTCAATTAAAAAAATAAAACACGTTCATAAATTTTCATCCTGATGTGAACTTATTTTATTTCTCTAGGTGAAAAAAATTATTTTCATCATTTTAACATACAGAATTGGTGGAAATAATTTTTTTTATTTAAATTTATTTATTTTAGTTGGAGGTTAATTACTTTACAATACTGTATTGGTTTTGCTGTACATCAACATGAATCCGCCATGGGTGTACATGTGCTCCCCATCCTGAACCCCCCTCCAGGTGGAAATAATTTTGAACGTTTTCTGTTTGTCTTCACTCTCTCAAAATCTGCTTTAAGTTCTGTTTTTCAGTTCATTAATTTATATGGTAGATTAGTGCCTTCAGGCTTTCTAAAAGTGACACACTTAACAAAGGCTGAAGTATTCAATTTTAAGAAGATGATTCTATGAATGCAAAGTTATTCTCTAAAGCGAGTCAGAATCTATCAGTATATCTATTTAATACGCCTGCCTAGACACCATATTAACACAACAATAAGGAGTTAAGTATAAAGCATTTCAGTGTTAAAAGTTAAGTTCATCAGTTGTTCCCTCAAAAAAATGTTTCTTTGACTCTCAAGACAACTGCCTGAACATAGAATTCTGAACATATTCTCTGAACATAGAATTCTGGCACAAATAAACACCTAAACTCTGAATACTCACTTACATTTTATGTCACAATCATAGTGAACATTTATGGAGTAAAAGCAGATTAAGAAAAATTCCAAAAGTATGTGTTTAAACAGGGATTATATCTCTGAGATTTTGCTAGGATTTATCGGACCAATTTTCCAAGCTGTTTTATTTTCCTCAGTTCATTTGCATTCACATACTTTATTTTTCAAAACAGGATACATTTGACATACTAAAGAATACTTCTACATGTATTTTTCATTATGATTGATTATTATTGTGACTCAAGATGATTTTTTTCCTTAGGATTATGTTTTTGAATCAACATAACACTTCGCAATCTTTTTATTTGCCATAAAGATTTGTGGATTATTAAATGTTTTACTTTACATATCTCTGAATACTGAGCATGTGGAAGAATGTAATATGATGGAATACTAGCAATTTAGAGGATTAGAAAAACCAAACTATTAAGAAACAGCTTTATAGTAAATGGAAATCATTTGCATTTCCAATAGGCTTAGTAGTATCTCTTAATTTTGAGGTCTCACTTTAGACTTCAAAGGCAATATGTTAATGAATTTTGGTGGCCAATTTAATCTAAATTTATATATTTTTAATGAAAGCCTTTATATTGAGGAAATGTTTTAATAACTGGTTGTGACTTATGTAGATATATGTATTAATGAAGCTATTTTTATATATCTCTGAATATATATAACATATAAATATATCTGAATGTATTATATATTAATATATCTCTGAATATATATTCAGATGCATATTTCATATATATGAATATATGCAAATATATTCAGAGATATATGAATATATCTCTGAATTATATTTTTCCATATTTCTTAATTTATTAATTATCTGGACATTAGACTAGATTTGTTCAATCATTTAACAAATGCTTACTATAAGATATTGTTAGCTGCTGAAGAGAAAATAGGAAAGATTCAGATTAAACTCTTCCCATGATGGATTTATGTTTTAATAAGGAAATAGTATAAGTGTGTGTGTTTGTGCTCAGTTGCTCAGTCATGTCTGACTCTTTGAAACCCCATGGACTGAAGCCAGCTAGGCTCCTTTGTCTATGGAATTTTGCAGGCAAGAATACTGGAGTGGGTTGCCATTTACTTTTCCAGGGGATCTTACTGACCCCAGAGATGGAATCTCCTGCATTGGCAGGCAAATTCTTTACCATAGCACCACCTAGGAAGCCCCAGTATAAATGGATAACGAGCCATAATATGAGGTCAAAAGTGAAAAGAGCCATAAGTGAGCTATGACTGTAAATTTCAGATGAGGAGGTTATATCTGGCTAAGGATGATTAGAAATGGCTTCATGGAGAAAGTAGCATGCAAAGGCATGTGAAGGTAAGATTTGGATATGTAGAAATGGGAGGGAGAGATTTCATAAAAATCAGAGAGCATTAGCAAAGACATGGAACTGGAAAAATTTAAGGTGGTATGGGAGGGTGGTGGGTTGGATGGAAGATGAGGTACCTAAAGGCAAATAAGGAGCCTGGAGGGCTACAGTCCATTGGGTCGCAAAGAGCCAGACACTACCGAGTGACGGACACACACACACAAAGCAAATAAACTCTATAATAGTTTAATTACTTATTCCTCAATAATTCTTTTTTAATTAATTCATTTATTTTAATTGGAGGCTAATTACTTTTACAATATTCTAGTGGTTTTTCCATACATCAACATGAATCAGTCTTGGGTATACATGTGTCCCACCATCCTGTACCCACCTCCCACCTCCCTCCCCACCTCATCCCTCTGGGTTTTCCCAGAGCACCAGCTTTGAGTGCCCTGCTTCATGTGTCAAACTTGCACTGGTCATCTATTTTACATATGGTAATATATATCTTTCAAGGCTATTCTCTCATATCGTCCCACCCTCACCTTCTCCCACATAGTCCAAATGTCTGTTCTTTACATCTGTGTCTCTTTTGCTATCTTGCATATAGGGTCATTGATACTATCTTTCTAAATTCCGTATATATGCATTAATATACTGTATTGATGTTTCTCTTTTTGGCTTACTTCACTTGTCTAAAGTGAAGGCTCCAGTTTCACTTCATTAGAACTGACTCAAATGTATTCTTTTTTTATAACTGAGTAATATTCCATTGTATAAATGTACCACAACTTTCTTATCCATTCACCTCTTGATGGACATCTAGGTTGCTTCCATGTACTAGCTATTGTAAACAGTGCTGCAATGAACATTGGGGTACATGGGTCTCTTTCAATTCTGGTTTTCTCAGTGTGTATGCCCAGCAGAGGGATTGCTGGGTCATATGCAGTTCTAATTCCAGTTTTTTAGGGAATCTCCACACTGTTCTCCATTGTGGCTGTACTAGTTTGTACTCCCACCAACAGTGGAAGAGGGTTCCATTTTCTCCTCACCCTCTCCAGCATTTATTGTTTGTAGACTTTTTGATGGCAGCCGTTCTGACTGGCGTGAGATGGTACCTCATTCTCTGATAATGAGTGATGTTGAGCATCTTTTCATGTGTTTGTTAGCCATCTGTATGTCTTCTTTGGAGAAATGTCTTCTTTGGAGAAATATATTTCATATATACAAATATATTCAGAGATATATGAATATATCTGAATTATCTTATTCTCCTCCATTTAGCCACATCTGCTATCTAAATGAAATATCCAGTTGTAGCTTTTTATAAATTCTAAAATTTTAAGCAGGAAGTGTAAGCTGTGTTTTGAAGGAGACTTTTTTGAGTAACTTAATCTTCACTCTGCTTTTTGGCAAGTTTGCCAAAAAATCTGATAAAAGCAATACTTTGCCAATAGCTAAGAATAATCCAGATAATTTTTCAAATATTAGAAAGAAAAAATGTTTATTTTATTCCTGTTAATTGATATTATACATACATTCACATTATAGTAAACACAAATATGTTTTTACTGAAGACAATACATTAAAAATGATCAAAACATTGAACAAATAAATAAAATAAAGGTAGAGAAAAGCAGAAAATTACAGCTCTTCCTGGATTTACACTGGGATTACCTCCCAATGTCCAACAGACATTTGGACTATGTGGGAGAAGGTGAGGGAGGGACGATATGAGAGAATAGCATTGAAAGATATATATTACCAAATGTAAAATAGATGACCAGTGCAAGTTCAATGCATGAAGCAGGGCACTCAAAGCTGGTGCTCTGGGGCAACAAACCCATCATAAACTGAAAATATCATTATATTGAAAATGCATTTAATGCATCTAACCTACTAAATAGTATAACTTAGTCTAGCCTACTTTCAAACATGCTCAGAACACTTACATTAGCTTTTGTGGTGGTGGGTTTTTTAGTAGCTAAGTGTCTGACACTTTTGTAACCCCATGGACTGTGGCTCACCAGGCTCCTCTGTCCATGGAATTTCCCAAGCAAGAATACTGGAGCGGGTTTCCATTTCCTTCTCCAGGAATCTTCCTGACTGAGGGATTGAACCCAGGCTTCCTGAATTGGCAGGTGGATTCTTTACCACTGAGCCACCAGAAAAGCCCTACATTGACCTACAGTTGGGGAAACTCATCTAACACAAGCCTGTTTAATAGTAAAGTGTTAAATGCCTCATGTAATTTATTGAATACTGTATTGAAAGTGAAAGGCAGAGTGATTGTATGGGTGTGTAATAGTTGTAAGTATGCTGGGTGTTTACCCTCATAATCTTGGTGCTCACTGGTAGCTATGGTTTTGCTACTGCTGCCTAGCATTGTAAGAGGGTATCATACCATATGTCAGCCTGCAAAAAGATCAAAATTCGAAATCTGAAGTACATTTTCTACTGACAAAGTACAGCTTTCACATCATCATAAAATCATAAAGTTGTAATTTGAACAATCCTAAATAAGAATGTATACCAAAAATTCAATGAAGAAAACTCTAGGATATAATGAGCAAATTTAGCTTGTTTTCTAAAAAATTGATTTATTTTTTATTGAAGGATAATTGCTTTACTGAATTTTGCTGTTTTCTGAAAACCTCAACAGGAATCAGCCATTAGTTCAGTTCAGTCACTCAGTCGTGTCTGACTCTTTGCGACCCCATGAATCGCAGCACACCAGGCCTCCCTGTCCATCACTAACTCCCAGAGTTCACTGAGACTCATGTCCGTAGAGTCAGTGATGCCATCCAGCCATCTCATCCTCTGTCGTCCCGTTCTCCTCCTGCCCCCAATCCCTCCCAGCATCAGGGTCTTTTCCAATGAGTCAACTCTTCGCATGAGGTGGCCAAAGTACTGGAGTTTCAGCTTTAGCATCATTCCTTCCAAAGAAATCCCAGGGCTGATCTCCTTCAGAATGGACTGGTTGGATCTCCTTGCAGTCCATGGGACTCTCAAGACTCTGCTCCAACACCACAGTTCAAAAGCATCAATTCTTCGGTGCTCAGCTTTCTTCACAGTCCAACTCTCACATCCATACATGACCGCAGAAAAAACCACAGCATGACTAGACGGACCTTTGTTGGCAAAGTAATGTCTCTGCTTTTGAATATGCTATCTAGGTTGGTCATAACTTTCCTTCCAAGGAGTAAGCGTCTTTTAATTTCATGGCTGCAGTCACCATCTGCAGTGATTTTGGAGCCCAAGGAAATAAAGTCTGACACTGTTTCCCCATCTATTTCCCATGAAGTGATTGGACCGGTTGCCATGATCTTCGTTTTCTGAATGTTGAGCTTTAAGCCAACTTTTTCACTCTCCACTTTCACTTTCATCAACCAGCCATAGGTATACATATATCCCCTCCCTTTTGAAACTCCCTCCCATCTCTCTCCCCATCCCCCAGCAATCCCACTCCTAGGCATATACCCCTAGGAAACCAAAACTGAAAGAGACACATGTATCCCATTGTTCACTGCAGCACTATTTACAATAGCTAGAACATGGAAGCAACCTAGATGTCCATCGTTAAATGAATGGATAAAGAAGTTGTGGTGTATATATACACTGTGGAATATTTCTCAGCCATAGTTCAGTTTTATAATAACAAGGAAAGATGGAAATGCAGCATTTGTCATGGGAGTATGCATACCAACAAATTTAAAGAAAATTTTTTTATTGTATATAGTAAAAAAAAATAATTGTTTGAAATTTTTGAAAGGAAACCAAAACAAAAAGCTTATTGGCTTTGAAAGAGTTACCTGCAAAGCTTTAATCTAAGATACTGTACATTTTTAAAATATTGTATTTATTTAATTTTAATAAAAAAGTAGTTTTCCATTTAAGAATCATTCTAGAAAATAATATGGCCATATTTTAATCTTTGAATTTTAGTATGTCTTAATTACAAAATCTCATATGACTGTCAAATGACTAGAGGAAATGCCTATTATGTGATGCTTATTTTTCATAAGAATACAAAATTTGCAAAGTGTGTCATTAGAAAAGACAAAGTTTTAATTGCTTTTAAAACTAACCAGTGAAGAAAGAAATAGGTCCTCACATATAAGGATGATATATGAGAGTAAGCTATTTTTTGTTATAAGAGGTATAATAAATCATGGGACACTAAAATGTAAACCAATTAATGTATTGGTGTATTAGAGTTTGTACAGTTTTACCTTTCCCAGAGAATACCAATATACATTTTAAAAGGATGTAGTAATTTACTCTTCCATTGAGTGTATTTGATACCATTGCTCCACATCCTTACCTATATATGTGATATTGTCACTCTTTATCTTTTTTTTTGTCAATCTGAGGCTTGTGAAATGCCATCAAATTGGTTTAAATTTGCATTATTAGGATGATTAATGTAGTTGAACAGTTATCTTTAAGTTTAAGACATTTGTATTTTAATTTCTACAACCATTTTTCATGTTATGTTTTCATTTTTCTTTCAGGTCGTTTGCCTTTCTCTTATTTATTAAAAATTTTATTATATAAATATATAATATTATATATTCTAGCAGCAAATATTTTGATAGTACTATATATATGGCAATAAGAAGTTCATGGTCTGAGCCACAGTCAGCTCCTGGTCTTGTTTTTGCTGACTGTATAGAGTTTCTCCATCTTTGGCTGCAAAGAATATAATCAATCTGATTTCGGTGTTGACCATCTGGTGAGGTCCATGTATAGAGTCTTCTCTTATGTTGTTGGAAGAGGGTGTTTGTTATGACCAGTGCATTTTCTTGGCAAAACTCTATTAGTCTTTGCCCTGCTTCATTCCATATTCCAAGGCCAAATTTGCCTGTTACTCCAGGTGTTTCTTGACTTCCTACTTTTGCATTCCAGTCTCCTATAATGAAAAGGACATCTTTTTTGGGTGTTAGTTCTAAAAGGTCTTGTAGGTCTTCCGGCCACCACTCCTGGCCTCGGTTGTGCGGTTGCTCCTCCCCACCGCCGCCCTTGGCCTCGAGCTTGGGGCATGGGGTATCTCCTCCAGGCCGCCGCCCCTGACCTGGAAGAAAGTAGGGAAAACCACTGGACCATTCAGGTATGACCTAAATCAAATCCCTTATGATTATACAGTGGAAGTGAGAAATAGATTTAAGGGCCTAGATCTGATAGATAGAGTGCCTGATAAACTATGGAATGAGGTTCGTGACATTGTACAGGTGACAGGGATTAAGACCATTCCCATGGAAAAGAAATGCAAAAAAGCAAAATGGCTGTCTGGAGAGGCCTTACAAATAGCTGTGAAAAGAAGAGAAGTGAAAAGCAAAGGAGAAAAGGAAAGATATAAACATCTGAATGCAGAGTTCCAAAGAATAGCAAGAAGAGATAAGAAAGCCTTCTTCAGTGATCAATGTAAAGAAATAGAGGAAAACAACAGAATGGGAAAGAATAGAGATCTCTTCAAGAAAATCAGAGATACCAAAGGAACATTTCATGCAAAGATGAGCTCGATAAAGGACAGAAATGGTGTGGAACTAACAGAAGCAGAAGATATTAAAAAGAGATGGCAAGAAAACACAGAAGAACTGTACAAAAAAGATCTTCACGACCCAGATAATCACGATGGTGTGAGCACTGACCTAGAGCCAGACATCCTGGAATGTGAAGTCAAATGGGCCTTAGAAACATCACTACGAACAAAGCTAGTGGAGGTGATGGAATTCCAGTTGAGCTATTCCAAATCCTGAAAGATGATACTGTGAAAGTGCTGCACTCAATATGCCAGCAAATTTGGAAAACTCACCAGTGGCCACAAGACTGGAAAATGTCAGTTTTTATTCCAATCCCATAGAAAGGCAATGCCAAAGAATGCTCAAACTACCACACAATTGCACTCATCTCACATGCCAGTAAAGTAATGCTCAAAATTCTCCAAGCCAGGCTTCAGCAATATGTGAACCGTGAACGTCCTGATGTTCAAGCTGGTTTTAGAAAAGGAAGAGGAACCAGAGATCAAATTGCCAACATCCGCTGGATCATAGAAAAAGCAAGAGAGTTCCAGAAAAACATCTATTTTTGCTTTATTGACTATGCCAAAGACTTTGACTGTGTAGATCACAATAAACTGTGGAAAATTCTGAAAGAGATGGGAATACCAGGCCACCTGATCTGCCTCTTGAGAAATTTGTATTCAGGTCAGGAAGCAACAGTTAGAACTGGACATGGAACAACAGACTGGTTCCAAATAGGAAAAGGAATTCGTCAAGGCTGTATATGGTCATCCTGTTTATTTAACTTATATGCAGAGTACATCATGAGAAATGCTGGACTGGAAGAAACACAAGCTGGAATCAAGATTGCTGGGAGAAATATCAATAACCTCAGATATGCAGATGACACCACCCTTATGGCAGAAAGTGAAGAGGAACTAAAAAGCCTCTTGATGAAAGTGAAAGTGGAGAGTGAAAAAGTTGCTTAAAGCTCAACATTCAGAAAACGAAGATCATGGCATCCGGTCCCATCACTTCATGGGAAATAGATGGGGAAACAGTGGAAACAGTGTCAGACTTTATTTTTCTGGGCTCCAAAATCATTGCAGATGGTGACTGCAGCCATGAAATTAAAAGACGCTTACTCCTTGGAAGGAAAATTATGACCAACCTAGATAGCATATTTAAAAGCAGAGACATTACTTTGCCAACAAAGGTTCATCTAGTCAAGGCTATGGTTTTTCCTGTGGTCATGTATGGATGTGAGAGTTGGACTGTGAAGAAGGCTGAACGCCAAAGAATTGATGCTTTTGAACTGTGGTGTTGGAGAAGACTCTTGAGAGTCCCTTGGACTGCAAGGAGATGCAACCAGTCCATTCTGAAGGAGATCAGCCCTGGGATTTCTTTGGAAGGACTGATGCTAAAGCTGAAACTCCAGTACTTTGGCCACCTCATGCGAAGAGTTGACTCATTGGAAAAGGCTCTGATGCTGGGAGGGATTGGGGTCAGGAGGAGAAAGGGACGACAGAGGATGAGATGGCTGGATGGCATCACTGACTCGATGGACGTGAGTCTGAGTGAACTCTGGGAGTTGGTGATGGACAGGGAGGCCTGGCGTGCTGCGATTCATGGGGTCGCGAAGAGTCGGACACGATGAGCGACTGATCTGATCTGATATATATGTCATATATGTTCTCCAAGTATCTCTTTTGTCTTTCAGTGTCCTTATATAATTTTTGATTGACAGGGGTAATTTTTAACTCAGTAAAAATCTCTATTCTCTTTAATCTTTAAATTTCTTCAAGAATTTTGATTCTAAGATCAGAAAGATGTTGTTATATATTATCTTTTAAAAGTTTTGTATTTTTGTCTTTCACATTTATTTCTTTGGTTCTTGGTATGATATAAGGAAATCCTTTTTTTTCTCTTAAGGATAGTAAATATCTTAGATCGTTTATGGAAAAGTCAGTCATTTCTCCATTAATCTGCAGTGGAATAAGTTAAGTGTCCAGTTACATATGGATCCATTTCTGGCTATCTATTTGATTCCATAATAAATTCTGTTATCTAGTAGTACAATTTCTTATTATTTTTCTCTTTTAAGAATATGTGTTGGCTGTTTTAGGATTTTGCAGTTGACTTTGAATTTTATAATCAGCTTCACAATTGTGTAATAAAATCCTTTTGACTTAAATTGATTAAATTGTAGTTCAACTTGACATTTTTAGAAAACTGAGTCCTGTATTCTACAGAAGTCGAAATTTTCATTTATTCGTGCACATTTTGATATATTTCAGCATATTTTAAGGTTCATCCACAGAATATTTACAATTTTTATTAGATTTATTTCAAGTACTTGAATTTCTGATTATATATATTGATATACATAGAGAGAAACACTATGATTTTATTATAAATGTTGTATTTTCATTGTAAAAAATATATACTGAAATTATCAAAGTATAAGTCTATTAAAGAATAATTTAAAATGAAGCATGTTTACTACTACCATAATAAGAAAGAGAATATGACACTTTCTAAAAAAAACTGTCTCTTAAAAAATTCCCTTTATTTCCCTCCCTGATTAAAGCCTTAGAGATCTATTCAAGAAAATTAGAGATACCAAGGGAACATTTCATGCAAAGATGGGCTCGATAAAGGACAGAAATGGTATGGACCTAACAGAAGCAGAAGATATTAAGAAAAGGTAGCAAGAATACACAGAAGAACTGTACAAAAAAGATCTTCATGACCCAAATAATCAGGATGGTGTGATCACTCACCTAGAGCCAGACATCTTGGAATGTGAAGTCAAGTGGGCCTTAGGAAGCATCCCTATGAACAAAGCTAATGGAGGTGATGGAATTCCAGTTGAGCTATTTCAAATCCTAAAAGACGATGCTGTGAAAGTGCTGCACTCAATATGCCAGCAAATTTGGAAAACTCACCAGTGGCCACAAGACTGGAAAATGTCAGTTTTCATCCCAACCCAAAGAAAGGCAATGCCAAAGAATGCTCAAACTACCACACAATTGCACTCATCTCACACGCTAGTAAAGTAATGCTCAAAATTCTCCAAGCCAGACTTCAACAGTACATGAACTATGAACTTCCAGATGTGCAAACTGGATTTAGAAAAGACAGAGGAATCAGAGATCAAACTGCCAACATCCGTTGGATCATCAAAAATCAAGAGTTCCAGAAAAGCATCGATTTCTGCTTTATTGACTATGCCAAAGCCTTTGACTGTGTGGATCACAACAAACTGTGGAAAATTCTTCAAGAGATGGGACGACCAGACCACCTGACCTGCCTCTTGAGAAATCTGTATGCAGGTCAGGAAGCAACAGTTAGAACTGGACATGGAACTACAGACTGGTTCCAAATCAGGAAAGGAGTATGTCAATGCTGTATATTGTCACCCTGCTTATTTAACTTCTATGCAGAGTATACCATGTGAACTGCTGGGTTGGATGAAACACAAGTTGGAATCAATATTGCAGGGAGAAATATCAATAACTTCAGATATGCCGATGACACCACCCTTCTTGTAGAAAGTGAAGAGGAACTACAGAGCCTATTGATGAAAGTAAAAGAGGAGAGTGAAAAAGTTGGCTTAAAACTCAACATTCAGAAAACTAAGATCATGGCATCTGGTCCCATCACTTCATGCCAAATAGATGGCAAAGCAATGGAAACAGTGACAGATTTTATTTGGGGGGGGGGCCTCCAAAATCACTGCAGATGATTGTAGCCATGAAATTAAAAGATGTTTACTCTTTGGAAGAAAAGTTATGACCAACCTAGACAGCATATTAAAAAGGAGAGACATACTTTCCAACAAAGGTCCATCTAGTCAAAGCTATGGTTTTTCCAGTAGTCATGTATTGATGTGAGCGTTGGGCTATAAAGAACACTGAGCACTGAAGAATTGGTGCTTTTGAACTGTGGTGTTGGAGAAGACTCTCAAGAGTCCCTTGGACTGCAAGGAGATCCAACCAATCCATCCTAAATGAAATCAGTCCTGAATATTCATTGGCAGGACTGATGCTGAAGCTGAAATTCCAATACTTTGGCCACCTGATGTGAAGAACTGACTCATATCAAAAGACCCTGGTGCTGGGAAAGATTGAAGGCAGGAGGAGAAGCGGAGGACAGAGGATGAGATGGTTGGATGGCATCACCAACTCAATGGACATGAGTTTGAGTAAACTCCGGGAGTTGTTGATGGACAGGGAGGCGTGGTGTGCTATAGTTCATAGGGTTGCAAAGAGTTGGAGACCACTAAGCGACTGAACTGAACTCCTTACAAATGTAGCCACTATTTTGAAACATTTATAATTATTCTCTTGCTTTTCTTTATAGTTCATTATCTATGTAAGTACCTCTAAACTACTGAACTACATAATATCATTTGGAAATTACATAAAGGGTCATACTACATGTATAATTTTTTGACTTTCTTCTTTCACTAAAAATTATTCTCTTGAGATTTTATCCATGTTCAACCAGATTATTCTATTGCAGGGAAATACTATAGTTCATATAACTTCTACTGTTAAGAGATTTGTCTTGTTTCCAATTTTTTACTATTGTTAACCATTCTGCTATATGCATTCTTGTGTGTGTTTCATGATATAGTCATGTTGTGAAAATCTCTGGATCCAAGGAATAGAGTGCTGTGTTGCAGGATATTTAAAGAATTATGGTACCAGAGAATACCAAAGTATTTTTAAAAAGAGAGCCAATTTGCAGTAACTCCAGCAATATCCAAAGTTCTTAATATTTTACATCAATTTATGGCATTATCAAGGTTTTGAATAGATACTAATCAGATGTATTTTAATCTGTCCAATTAAGTTTGTATTTTCCTGAGCAATTTTTGTATTTTAGCCATCTATAATCTCTTATAAAACACCTACTCAAATTTTTAAAAAAATAATGTATTTATTTGTAGGAATGCTTTGAGTGTTCTGGATATGAGTGTTGTGTATACTATGATTGTTACCCATGTTCTCAGAATTTAATACTGAATCTGAGCTCAGCTTCCCACAGAACTGGTAATACCTCCTTCTGTCAAGGAAATTGCAATTTCCATTGGTTCCTAAAATCTGGGTTTCCCAGACATCACCAGCAAAAACTGCTAGCATTAAATAAGACTGGCTGGCAGAACAAGCTGTTTCACCAACAACTGAAAGGTCTACCTTGTTCATTTCCACTTATTAAAGTAACGCTTACTCGTTATACCATAATACAAGATGTTGTGAAATTTGCCTCAGACTTTGTTGACTGGAAAACAATGTGTCTTCTGTAGCAATTAGACACTATGTTTTAAAGATATGCTTTAAATCAGGCTTATTGTATTATCAATTTTTCTTTATTCTTAAGTTTTTTATTTAATATGTTCATATTTAGAGGGCTACATGAAAGTAACTCACGGTACTTGTGGATTTACCTACTTATCCTTGTGCATCTATCAATTTTAAGATATATTTTGAGACTTTGAAACTATTACCTTAGGTGAATACAAATTTAGAATTGTTATGTCTCTTTAGGATTTTAATATTTTATTATATGTACTGAAGCATCAATAAAGTATTGAATGTTTCATCAGTGTATATTTAGGGGAATTTCAAGGTCAACCACATATTCAGACTCACAGAATCAGAATAGGGTGCACATGGCATTAATTTAAGCAGAGAGACAGAGTCAGGAAGTACAGCCTGCCAGCAGTGTAGCATAGTCTTCAGGGGATGTGGTTTTTGCATCAGTCTTTGCAATGGTCTATGCAGTCATTCAGGAGCTATTTCCTTTGGCCTCCAGATGAGAGCTCAGGAGCAAGAGACCATTCCACATTTGTAAACATGGGTTCCACATTGGCTCAGAATTTTATGTGAGTAGAGCCAATATTTCTTGTCACATGTCTAAAGTATATATTCCAAGGTACCCATAAGAGATAACCACTGTACCAAGATTACTATCCTCGAGGAATCTAAAGTTATGGTTTTCTATTAGGTTTTTAGCATCTATCCATACTTCTAAGGTCAAAAGCAATTCACTAATCTTGCCTGGTAACACAGCTGACATGCAACTTTTGTTATGTTTCTGGGATTTTCCCAGGTGGTCCAGTGGTTAAGAATCTGCCTTGCAATGCAAAGGATAAAGGTTTGATCCCTGATCGGGGAATTAAGATCCCACATGATTGGTGTCCTTCATGGTTCAAATGATAAAGAATCTGCTTGCAATGTGGGAGACCCAGGTTTGATCCCTGGGTCAGGAAGATTTCCTGGAAAAGGGAATGGCTACCCACTCCAGTACTCTTGGCCTTCCCAAGTGCTGCAGTTGGTAAAGAACCCATCTGCCAGTACAAGAGACATAAGAGATGTGGGTTTGATCTCTGAGTTGGGAAGATCCCCTGGAGGAGAAAGTGGCAATCCACTCCAGTATTCTTGCTTGGAGAATTTCATGGACAGAGGAACCTGGAGGGCTACAGTCCACAGGGTTGCAAAGAGTTAGACACAACTGAAGTGACTTAACACACACACTTGTGTGTTCTAAGTCAAATGCAATTCACTAATCTTGCCTGGTAACACAGTTGACTTGCAACTTATATCGTGTTTAGGGCAATAGAGACAGAAAGTTAGCTCAAGGTCAACTGTGTCCTTAGAAAAGGAGATGAGGTTTTGTTATCCTTTACTAACCAGTGACTGTTTTCTTTAGCAATTCTTTTTCCTCAATGTATATAGAATCTGATATTACTGTAGTTATACCAGATTTCTTTTTTTTTTTTTTTTAAGCTGGGACTAATCTTCTATTAAGGTTTTAACATTAACATTGTGTCTTTTTTTTTTTCTCATTCAGTCTTTTTAAAATTGATTTCTGTTGGAGTATAGTTGCTCTGCAATGTTATAACCTTACTGTCATTCTGTCATACAGCAAAGTGAATCAGTTAAACATTTATCCACTCTTTTTAGATTCTCTTCTCATCCAGGTCACCACAGAGCACTGAATAGAATTCCCTGTGCTATGTGGTGGGTTCTCATTAGGTTATCTATTTTATATATACTAGTGTACATATGTCAATCCCAATCTCCCAATTCACTGTGCCCCCATTTTCTCCCTTGGTAGCCACAGATTTTTTTTCTACCTCTGTGACTCTATTTCTGCTCTGCAAATTAGTTCGTCTGTACCATTTTGTAGAGTCTACATATAAGTGATATTACATGATAATATCACTCCATATCACAATCTCTAGGTTCATCCATGTCACTTCAAATGGCATTATTTTGTTCCTTTTTATGGCTGAGTTATTTCCATTGTAGATATGTACCACATCTTCTTTATGCATTCCTCTGTTGATGGACGTTTAGGTTGCTTCCATCTCTTGGCTATGGTAAACAGTGCTGCAGTGAACACTGGGGTATATGGATATTTTGAAATTATGGTTATCTCTGGGTATATGCCCCGGGGTTCTGGGCAGTCCCAGATTTGGGAGTTGATCCTTCTGCAATTTTCCTCTGTATTCAATGACACCCTGGTAGCCAGTGTTCTTTAGCCATAGCTCTTCTCATTCATATTTTTATCCCAAGTACATAATGTGCTTATTTTCAAACCTTATTTACACTTTTGTCCTCTCTAGTTCTGAGATATATGCTCTGTCACACCTCTTGAAAGTTCTTTATTACTTCTGTGTGAAACTAAGAGTACTGCCTTCTGTGGGTTTTTGTTTGGAAAGGCCACTTGAATTTTCCTACCAGCAGTGCCTTCTTCAACTTTTTTATTTTAAACAGTACAAGAACCAAAACTCCCAGATGTTCAAGCTGGATTTAGAAAAGGCAGAGGCACCCAGAGATCAAAATGCCAAGCTCTGTTGGATCATAGAAAAAGCAAGAGAATTCCAGAAAAAAATCTACTTCTAATGAGGTGGATGAAACTGGAGCCTGTTATACAGAGTGAAGTAATTCAGAAGGAAAAACACCAATACAGTATACTAACGCATATATATGGAATTTAGAAAGATGATAACAATAACCCTGTGTATGAGACAGCAAAAGAGACACTGATGTATGGAACAGTCTTATGGACTCTGTGGGAGAGGGAGAGGGTGGGAAGATTTGGGAGAATGGCATTGAAACATGTAAAATATCATGTATGAAACGAGATGCCAGTCCAGGTTCGACGCACGATACTGGATGCTTGGGGCTGGTGCACTGGGACGACCCAGAGGGATGGTATGGGGAGGGAGGAGGGAGGAGGGTTCAGGATGGGGAGCACATGTATACCTGTGATGGATTCATTTTGATATTTGGCAAAACTAATACAATTATGTAAAGTTTAAAAATAAAATAAAATTTAAAAAAAATTAAAAAAAAAAGGAAAAAAAAATCTACTTCTACTTCATTGACTACACTAAAGCCTTTGACTGTGTGGATCAAAACAAACTGTGGAAAATCTGAAAGAGATGGGAATGCCTCCTGTGAAACCTGTATGCAGGTCAAGAAACAACAGTTAGAACCGAACATGGAATAAACACTGATTACAAATTGTGAAAGCAGTATGTCAAGGCTGTATATTGTCACCCTGCTTATTTAACTTATATGCAGAGTGCATCATGAGAAATGCTGGGCTGGATGAAGCACAAGCTGGAATCAAGTTTGTCGGGAGAAATGTCAATAACCTTAGATAAGCAGATGATACTACCCTTACTGCAAAAAGTAAAGAGGAACTAAAAAGCCTGTTGATGAAAGTGAAAGAGGAAAGTGAAAAGCTGGCTTAAAACTCAACATTCAGAAAACAAAGATCATGGCATCTGGTCCCATCACTTCATGGCAAATAGATGGGGAAACAATGGAAACAGTGACAGACTTTATTTTCTTAGGCTCCAAAATAACTGCAGATGGTGACTGCAGCCATGGAATTAAAAGATGCTTACTTCTTGAAAGAAAAGCTATGACCAAACTAGATACCACATTAAAAATCAGAGACATTAATTTGCTGACAAAGGTCCATATAGTCAAAGCTATGACTTTCCAGTAGTCATGTATAGATGTGAGAGTTGGACCATAAAGAAAGCTGAGCACTGAAAAACTGATGCTTTTGAACTGTGTTGTAGGAGGAGACTCTTGAGAGTCCCTTGGACAGAAAGATCAAACTAGTCAATCCTCTAGGAAATCAACCCTGAATATTCATTGGAAGGACTGATGCTGAAGCTGAAGTTTCAATACTTTGGCCACCTGATGCGAAGAAGTGATCCATTAGAAAATATCCTGGTGCTGGCAAAGATTGAAGGCAGGAGCAAAAGGGGATGACAGAGGATGAGATGGTTGGATGGTATCAATGACTTGATGGACATGAGTTTGAGCAAGCTCTGGGATTTGGTGATGGACAGGGAAGCTTAGTGTGCTGCTGTCCATGGGGGTCACAAAATGTCAGACCCCCGTGAGAGACTGAATAACAACAACAAGACTGGGTCCATCTTTCTCAGGCCTATTAAAGTTTCAGAATTCAGCTCCACTTTACCATTCACAATAGAGAAATTTTCTAACCCACTTATTTGTGGATCTTCTCTTGCCTGGAGAATCCCAGGGACGGCAGAGCCTGGTGGGCTGCCATCTATGGGGTTGCACAGAGTCAGACACGACTGAAGCGACTTAGCAGCAGCTGCAGCAGCATGCTTTTTAAGAAATGTTGTTAGAGCAAGCCATACAGAATCACTTCAAGTTTCCATCTCTTTATCTGGTACATGAAAGAGTGTACTAAATGAGAATGGCTCTCATTCTTCCCTTGGCTTGCTATAACTTCTAGATTTTACTTCCCTAACTGAGGGAATATAATAGAGATGGCCAGAATTCCCTCTTCCCGGATTCACAATGAGTCCTTGGATTGTCTTTGATATATAACTGTATATTTTATACAGTTTGAAGAAGTCTCTCAATATTTGTGATATAAGGTAATAACATTCAGTTCAGTTCAGTCGCTCAGTTATGTCTGACTCTTTGTTACCCTATGGACTGCAGCATGCCAGGCCTCCTTGTCCATTACCAACTCCTGGAGTTTACTCAAACTCATGTTCATTGAGTTGGTGATATCATCCAACCATTCTGTGTCTTTTCTTCTCCTCCCACTTTCAATTTTTCCCAGCACCAAGGTCTTTTCAAATGAGTCAGTTCTTTGCATCAGGTGGCCAGAGTATTGGAATTTCAGCTTCAGCATCAGTCCTTCCAAAGAATATTCAGGACTGATTTCCTTTAGGATGGACTGGTTGTATCTCCTTGCAGTCCAAGAGACTCTCAAGAGTCTTCTCCAACACCACGGTTCAAAAGCATCAATTCTTTGGCACTCAGCTTTCTTTATAGTCCAACTCTAGCATCCATACATGACCACTAGAAAAACCAAAGCTTTGACTAGATTGGACGTCTGCTGGCAAAATAATGTCATTGCTTTTTAATATGCTATCTAGGTTGGAGAAGGAAATGGCAACCCACTCCAGTGTTCTTGCCTGGAGAATCCCAGGGATGGGGGAGCCTGGTGGGCTGCCATCTCTGGGGTTGCACAGAGGTGGACACAACTGAAGTGACTTAGAAGCAGCAGCAGCAGGTCATAACTTTTCTTCCAAGGAGTAAGCATCTTTTAATTTCATGGTTGCAATCACCATCTGCAGTGACTTTGGAGACCAAAAACAAAACAAAACAAAACAAAACAAAATCTGTCACTGTTTCCATTGTTTCCCCATCTATTTACCATTAAGTGATGGGACCAGATGCCATGATCTTAATTTTCTGAATGTTGAGTTTTAAGCCAACTTTTCACTCTCCTCTTTCACTTTCATCAAGGTGCTCTTTAGTTCCTCTTCACTTTCTGCCATAAGGGTGGTTTCATCTGCATATCTGAGGTTATTAATTTCTCCCAGTAATCTTGACTCTAGCTTATGCTTCATTCAGCCCAGTGTTTCTCATGATGTATTCTGCATATAAGTTATATAAGCAGAGTGACAATATACAGCCTTGACATACTCCTTTCCCTATTTGTAACCAGTCTGTTGTTCCATGTCCAATTCTAACTGTTGCTTCCTGACTTGCATACAGATTTCTCAGGAGGCAGGTCAGGTGGTCTGGTATTCCCATCTCTTTCAGATTTTCCATAGTTTGTTGTTATCTACACAGTCAAAGGTAGGTTCAGTTTTGGGTTTCCATTTTCTTTTTCCGCCTGTTCTTTCTCTTCTCTGTTCCCTCAGTGTTGATTTTTAAGGACAAGACTTAGTAGAAGCATGCATTTATAACTGCTGCCTTTACCAGAATTTCTGTCAGTGTACTTAATAAATCACTACTTTTTTCAAACAACTAAAGATTATCCATAAATATTTAAATATTGAGTTATAGAAATAAGGAAAACAATCGAGGCTATTTATAAATTTATCCTTTATTTCTAACATTTGTCACTCTTTATGCATTGATTACAATGACTATGAATATGTTGACTCAAATTGGCTCCCTGATGTGAAATTCAGTATAATTCTATTGACATCTCTATTTATGGTAAGAATGAAAAATAATTTATTCATTTTCCAAATGCTAGTGCCTGTTTCAGATTTTCCTTGGTACACATTTTTTTTTTCAGTGTACCCCTTTTCCTACATCCAGGAAAGGTCCATTTCAACTCTGACTGCTACTTTCCAAAGTTTTCTTTATACTTCCTTAACAGATTCAGAGGAAATATCAAAGTCACTATCTCAAATGTCCTTTTTTCAGTAGTACGGTCACTCTCTGAAACTCAGGTATATGCTCAGAGAACAATCTATAACTACTGTGGGCCATCTGGGATCCATCTGAAACATACTATAGCGGAAAATAAGGTATAAATATTACTGTTGTTCTGTAGTGTCGAGTGTGGGTTTGTAAACGTAAGAGAAAATTCAGATCTGTATTAGGATATTGATTATAACTGTGGATTCTTGTGTAAGGAAGGGAAAATTCCACTGATTTACTTGAATAATAAAAGTTGTGAAGTATAAGAATTATATGTTTGAGGCTCCAACATGATTCAATTTTATATGTTCTTTCATGACATTATGGTGATTTTGTAAGCTTAGTGTATGTGTTTCTAGTCTCCATAGGATAGTTTTATACACATTTTATTTCTTTAAAATCATTCAGTTGCACTGAAAGTTGTGCACAGTATTTTCTGAAATGACTATTATGAGCATGTATGTAAGACTCGGCAATATGGTAATAAACTAAATTTTAAAAACTTTAAATTTTAGAAGAGGTAGAAAAAATGTACAAAAATGCTAGCTAGCTAAAAAAAGTTTTTTGAAACAAAGCATTCTGCAATTTGATGTAGTTACTTTCATATACTTTTACACGTATACATTTAACTTAGAATATATTATTTCCCTGGGTCAGGAAGATCCCATGGGGGAGGGCATGGCAACCCACTCCATATTCTTGCCTGGAGAATCCCCATGGACAGAGGAGCCTGGTGGGGTACAGTCCATGGGGTTGCAAAGAGTCACACATGACTGAGTGACTAAGCACAGGGCCTACTTAGTTTAATAATATATTATAAAGTTTCTATAATCAACTATTTGATTATAATATTGCTTACCTAATAATTAGTCATTACTAAACAATTTTTCCACTTTTTTCTTAATCCACACAGTGGTGAATTCAGCAATATAGTTTTTTTCCCCCCTACATCTGTTGGGGGCCTACTGCTTCTAGGGCATTAGATGAGGTTTACCAATAGTAATCAGATATTATTTTGGCCCTCAAATCACTTAAAATCTAGTTGGGGAAGCAGCCTTTAAATGATCACACAGCAAATGTTAATTTGTGAATGTCTCAAGTGTTATAAATGAAAAATACCCAGGACTTTAGGATCTCATAATTAGGGCATTTCCTTGGAGGAGGGCATGGCAATCCACTCCAGTATTCTTGCCTGAATAATCCCACGGACAAAGGAGCCTGGTGGGCTACAGTCTATAGGGTCGCAAAGAGTCGGACACAACTGAAGTGACTGAGCACACACACAATTACGATATTTAACTACCCAGGCAGGTTGCAGAAAAGTTGCCAAGGATGAACTAAAATATTGAGGAATCAATTAGGTGAGTAATGAATAGTAGAGCCCAGGCTCTGAGTGTATGGGAGACAGGAGGATCTGAAGATGGCAAGTGAGGAAAAAGCAGTGAGAGCAAAGAGCAGTTTTATTTTATGGAGGGAAATGGAAAGGCAGGAACTGCAGGACCTTGCTGGCAACATTTATAGTTTTAATTTTTTTCTAAGTCTATTGTGGTGGAAGGATATGAAATGACCAGACTTGGATTATAAAAAAGAGAGTGCTCTGTCAAGGTAGATACTTATTTCACCAGTTGGGTTGTTAAAGTTGGGGTAAAAGAGATCACTGAAGCATTTAGGATTAATGCACTAGTGTTAAAAATGGGAGAAAAATGAGAGATTTAAAATATAGTTGGGGGGATTAAATCTTTATTATTTAGCTTGGGGAATATCAAGGATGGTTATAAAGAGAAAATATTTACACAAATGAGTGAATGATGGCACCCCAATATTTCAACATCAGTAAGCATTAATCATATAGAGGAGGGGGAGGAGCCAAACAGTATCATACCTTTGTCACTGGGCATCATTCATTAAAAAAAAAAATAGTATTGGGAGACAGTTATCCACAGGTCTGTCACATTTCTTCAGGTTTGTTTGTCAAGGGAAAGACTGGCTCCTCCTTGTTTCAGTCTATCTTTTCAAATATATTTGTACAGTAAAGAGCTCTGAAAGACACAGATGGCTCTGAAGGAAAGTGAAAATTTGTGTACAGCTTTGTAAAATAGAGACAGCATCTCTTTCCAGGGAAACCGCAAGTATACCTACCTGTCATGATAAAATAGTCGGGGTCCTGAAGCTCAGGGACCTTTCCCTGTAATGCAGTCCGGAGTGTGTGCAGGTGTCATATGGCCTCTTTATGCCACATGTGTGGGCGCTGGGGTGCAGGGGAATAACATTAGGATGTTGACATTCTGTCCATTGTTATTGCTGTGATAATAAATCACTCTTCATCTGTTATTCCAGAGCATTCCCTCAGCATCAGGAACACAATGGGAGGCTCACTGTATGGTTAAAATATCAGACCCTTCAAAGTCCTTGACAGTAGGTTCTATTTGACACATAAAATCAAAGAGCTATGTATTAATCTCAACTATAGTACCATTGTTTAACAAAAAAAAAAAAAAAAAAAACACAGAGTTGAGAATTTTGAATGATACATTTTGATTATTTCCTTCACACATTGATATACTTAATAACATACATGTTCCTCAAGTCTATCTTCACATCATTGTATTATAAGTTTTTCATAGCACAGCCTATTTTTGATATTTATAATCTAACACTTTTGATAAATTTAAAACACACGTGTATGTGTACATGTGTATCAGTCAGTTCAGTCTCTCAGACATGTCTGCCTCTTTGCGACCTCATGGACTGCAGCACGCCAGGCCTCCCTGTCCATCACCAACTCCCAGAGTTTACTCAGACTCATGTCCATCGAGTGGGTGATGCCATCCAGCCATCTCATCCTCTGTCAGCCCCTTCTTCTCCTGCCCCCAATCCCTCCCAGCATCAGGGTCTTTTCTAATGAGTCAGTTCTTCGCGTCAGGTGGCCAAAGTATTGGAGTTTCAGCTTCAGCAGAAGTCCTTCCAAAGAATATTCAGGACTGATCTCCTTTAGGATGTACTGGTTGGATCGCCTTGTAGTCCAAGGGATTCTCAGGAGACTTCTCCAACACCACAGTTCCAAAGCATCAATTCTTCAGCTCTCAGCTTTCTTTATAGTCCAACTCTCACATCCATACACGACTACTGGAAAAACCATAGCCTTGACTAGATGGACATTTGTTGGCAAAGTAATGTCTCTGCGTTTTAATATGATGTCCAGGTTGGTCATAACTTTCCTTCCAAGGAGTAAGCATCTTTTAATTTCATGGCTGCAGTCACCATCTGCAGTGATTTTGTAGCCCCCCAAAATGAAGTCTACCACTGTTTCCACTGTTTCTCCATCTATTTGCTATGAAGTGATGGGACTGGATGCCGTGATCATGCATATACACTGTACATGTATATAGTTATAATTTAAAATGTTTTCCAGTTGATTATTCTCTTTGGAAAATATGCTTCATAAACTTTCTACTTTTCCCTCTCGTTCATTGTTATGCTGTTGTAATATTCCTATCCACATCTGTGTATTTTGGAGACATTTATATTGTAATATTAAACCCAAACTTACTTTCTTAGAGACATGGGTTGGTTCCTAATAGTTATTCTAATCTGACTGATCATCAGTAAAGTATGTTATGGTAGCTTTGATTAGATTTCAAACTATAAAATTCAATGTTCTGAATCTTAGTCTTCCTTTTGATCTGGATCAGGTTTTCTGAATACTGTATGCTATTTTCTAAAAATTCAGAAATGTTATTTTAAAAGTTGCTTCCTGATTGACCTGTGCCAGGCACATGTTACTAGGATTTTCATTTTATTGTTTTAAAAAACTAGTCTTAAACTTAACAAATACACATATTTTCACCACAGATTACAGTGGCATCTTATATTGCCTACTGGAAAGTGATCTGGTTCATGTTATTTGGTAGAATTATCAGTATCCTTTTTAGGTGATTGTTTTGAATATTTTTTCAGTGAAAAAACTCATTGTGTTCTTATACTTACAATGTTTAACAATATTGCAATTAAATCAATTAGAATGTGCAATTTATTACTGTTTTTTTGTTTAGGAAAATCATTCACATATTGAAACATATATGGGATCCATCAGTACAAAGATTTCCCCAATCATTTTAATGAAACTTCAAAAATTAAGTAAAACTAGATTTCTTTTTGTTTTAACTTATAGAGAGGTTGCTTTTAGCTACCTAACTTTCAGGTAATCCAAATGTAGCATGGAGACATATTAAATGTTAGAGTCTTTTTTTTTTTTTTTTTAGTACAAAAAGAATTCCGTTCTTATTTTCCCTTATCTTTGTGAAATTGAAAAATAACATATTATCTTTCTGTTTTTATTTTCTCAGTTGTTACTGAGCTGCTTCTTCTTTAGTGAATGACTATAGCTTTCATCAATTTGTAGGAGGAATAATAAAAGAGGTTTATGTATAAAATTTATAGCAATATATTATTTTTTCTTGCATAAGAAGTGATGTGAGAATACCAAGTGACATCCTGTAATTCAAAATTTATTCTCACAAATGTGTAAAAGAGATACTTGGAAATACAATTCATGATGAGTGAAAATGCATTACTTATGTCTTAGAAATGTGTATCAGTGAAATGAATACCAGTCTAATACCTGCCAACTTTCAAGCATCAACTTATATATTAGGAGACTGGTTGACACCATCAAAAATAATAAAAGATCCAGGCTGTGTCTACACTCATGACTTTCTTTAGATGTACTGCTAACTGTCTATCTCACCTGTTGGCATATCAGAAAGTTAATTTTTAATTCTTTTAATTATTTGAATAAAGATAAAAGAGAAAAGTCTAGGTAATTTTTCAGTAGAACAAAGACATTGAGGAGAAAAATAAAATGCAACATTATTTTGGGCCAGGACAAATGGTAAAAGAGAATGGCTTCCAAAGTTTTTCTGTTTTTAAAATATATTCATATACTTCAATGCGGGAGGCAGATGGGAACATCTTGGTAGTGTTTTAAGTGTGGTGTGAAAGACACTGCTCTTTGACTCCTATCTTTTGTAACTGGGCAATATGACCAGCTAAAACAAAGTGTTTTCTAGTTTTCTTTTCTGGTAGGTATATGCATATGTCTGACTTCTCACCTATTACGGTGAAAGGGTTAATGTTAGATGGGACTTCAGAGTAGGCTCCATAAATGGAAAGGGCTCAAACTCATTTTTCCTCTTACTTCCTCCTATCCCTCCAGAGCAAGGGTGTAATCACTAGAGATTCAGTAGATATCTTTTACAATGAGGTGACTTTCAAGATAGAAGCTAGGCTCTTAAGCATCAGATCAGATCAGTCGCTCAGTCGTGTCCGACTCTTTGCAACCCCATGAATTGCAGCACGCCAGGCCTCCCTGTCCATCACCAACTCCCGGAGTTTACTCAGACTCACGTCCATCGAGTCAGTGATGCCATCCAGCCATCTCATCCTCTGTCGTCACCTTCTCCTCCTGCCCCCAATCTCTCCTAGCATCAGAGTCTTTTCCAATGAGTCAACTCTTTGCATGAGGTGGCCAAAGTACTGGAGTTTCAGCTTTAGCATCATTCCTTCCAAAGAAATCCCAGAGCTGATCTCCTTCAGAATGGACTGGTTGGATCTCCTTGCAGTCCAAGGGACTCTCAAGAGTCTTCTCCAACACCACAGTTCAAAAGCATCAATTCTTCGGCGCTTAGCCTTCTTCACAGTCCAACTCTCACATCCATACATGACCACTGGAAAAACCATAGCCTTGACTAGACGAACCTTTGTTGGCAAAGTAATGTCTCTACTTTTGAATATGCTATCTAGGTTGGTCATAACTTTCTTTCCAAGGAGTAAGCGCCTTAAGCATAGAACTGTAGAAAACTAGGAGACTGAGTCCCTGATGACCTTGTAAAGCTGTACATAAACTCTAAACTGTTTTTTTACAAGAGGGAAAATTACCTTTCATCTTTATTTTAAGTCACTGGCTTTTAACTTGGCTGCAAACTGGAAATACTTGGAGAGTTTTAAATACTTGAGATGCCTGGATTCTATTCCAAGAGATATTGATTTAATTTATGTAAGATGCAGTCTGGGTATTGGGAATTTTCAGAACTCCCCAAATGATTCTACATGCAGCAAAGTTTGATAACTATGAATTTAAGTTAGTTCTGTTTTTTTCTTTGTGTGATAGCAGAGGAGTTCTGTTACAGCTAAAGACAATTACTAACTGATACATCTACTGTACACAGTTGGATTTAGGTATTATTCTTTTGATTTACAATAATCTATTTGATAAGTTCAAATGAACCCACAGGGTACAGAATACTATGTAAATTTTGTTAAAACTAAACTAATTGCTTTATATACTACAGTTAGGAATAGTTTAGCATGTTACTTATAAATACAAAAATACTATATTTACAGATATTTTATTAATATATCTGGCAAAATATTTCTATAGTAAATATGAGTAGCTAATAAAATCAAAGTATATTTGATGTTTTATGTTGTAAGAAAGATTATTGGTAATAAATACTAGGGAATTTAAATTTAATAATTTGATTATTTTGACTGAATTTAAATTATGGGGAATTTAAGTAAGATTTATGATCTTTTGAAAACATTAGCATTTTGAAAAATTGTTGAGACAGAAACTAATTCTCATAATAAAACCAAGTGCTTGTATTTTATGTTAATACTAGAACACTGCCCCAATTTCATCATTGCCCCAGTTTCTTTTTTTTTTTTTTTGCAAAATTTTCTTTTTGAAATTGTTAGAATATGAGGGGTTAGACTAATTTCTCTGAATGAGACAGAATCAAATAAATAAAAGCTGAGTAAGGACTACTGGGCCATTTCAGAACCCTGAAAACTCCAGTGAATCTATTCACTTGTTAGCTTTTATTCACTGATCTCTGCCAGGTACTCAAAAGAGACTAAGAAAACAGTATTCATCTCCCAGGATCCATCTAACAAATGTAGTGTTTCAATACATAATATTGTTTACATCAGACTCTACTGTTATTTTATGACCAAAGTCTGGCACTTGAGAAAAATGATGAGAAGTAATATATTATTATACAGAGAAACATGCAGACATAGAGCTGGCCCAGAAAGAGATACAAAAATGACCCAGAATTTTTTTTTAATTAGCAAATTTAGTCATTTACTTTACTTTCTAATAAGAAAGTCTCAAATTTTTTTACTTACAATGATTATGTTTTACAGGATTGTGATAGGCACTCAGATGTAAACACAGAGTCCCATTGGCCCCAGGAACTACTTGGTGAGATGCTTTTGCACATTAAACAGTAATTAAGTGAAAGTCAACACAGAGAATGCAGAGACCTACCTTCTCAACTCACCTCCTCCTCAAGTTCCTTCCCTAATTTGGCTCAACAACTACATCCACCAGGTAGAAAATCAAAAGACGCCACTGTTGTTTTCGGAATACTTTTTCCCTTAAGTGTATCCTATTATTTCATAGATGTTTGATATCTTTTTTCTCTCTCTCTGATTATATTAGTTTATATATGTGTGCCTGCTAAGTTGCTTTAGTGGTGTCTGACTCTTTGCGACCTCATGGACTGTAGCCCTCCAGGGTCCGCTGTCCATGGGATTCTCCAGGCAAGAATACTGGAGTGGGTTGCCATGACCTCTTCCAGGGGATCTTTCCAACCCAAGGATCGAACCCATGTCTTGTCTCTTATGTCCCCTGTGTTGGCAGGTGTGTTCTTTACCTCGGAAGCCTGAGTTTATATATATTGAACCACCTAGGCTCAATCCCTGGGTGCGGAAGACCCCTGTTTCTAAGTCATTTCCCCAGAGAGAAATCTTCCAATCTTCTGCCTGGAGGATATTCAGCCAAACTAGGAAAGGAGCCTGAGGAGTAGCTAGGTGGAGAGAGAAAGTCTCTGCATTCTTGTATATACTATCACTTAATCACTGTTAGTGTGCCTTTGAATATCCAAATAATAAATCTCACTATTTCTGCCAGAGTTTGTAGGTATAGTCAACATTGATTCTAGGTTGTAAAGCCTCTTGTTATTGTTGTTTAGTCACTCAGTCATGTCCTACTCTTTGCAACCCCATGGACTGCAGCACACCAGGCTTCGCTGTCCTTCACCATCTCCCAGAGCTTGCTCAAACTCATGTCCATTGAGTCGGTGATGCCATCCAACCATCTCATCCTCCTTTGTCCCCTTTTCCTCCTGCCTTCAATCTTTCCCAGCATCGGGTCTTTTCTAATGAGTCAGTTCTTTGCCTCAGGTGGCCAAAGTATTGGAGCTTCAGCATCAGTCCTTCCAGTGCATATTCAGGGTTGATTTCCTTTAGGAATGACTGGTTTGATCTCCTTGTAGTCCAAGGGACTTTCAAGAGTCTTCTCCAACACCACAGTTCAAAAACATTAATTCTTTAACACTCAGCCTTCTTTATGGTCCAACTCTCACATCCATATATGACTACTGGAAAAATCATAGCTTTGACTAGGCAAACCTTTGTTTGCAAAGTAATGTCTGTGCCTTTAGAGGGGCTTATTGCCTCTCATACTGGAGCTTCACCCAGAGTCTATAGCTTGAACCCATATTTTCCCCCATTAGATGGCCCTTGTATACTGAAGTGTTAGTTTTATGTGCTTTGTGAAGTTCCCCCTCACCCATTTACTTTTCAGCTTCCATGATTTTCATACCTCATCAACTTTTTTTGTTTCCTTTCTTCTTTTTTTGTGGAAGCTTTTAAATCTTTTTATTCTCATTTCATGGGTGTTTTAGGAGGAAGTTTATTTTTAACCCAACATATTTAACCAGAGTCTTTCTAGACTCATTTCCCACTTTTTCCACTTTGGGAGGGTATTATCTTATTCTAAGTGAGTTTTATAAAGTTACCTTGAATGTAAGGCTTCCTTGGTGGCTCAGATGGTAAAGAATCTGCCTGCAATGCAAAAGACCTGGGTTTGATCGCTGGGTGGGGAAGATCCCCTGGAGAAGGAAATGATGGCTCATTCCAGTATCTTGCCTGGAAAATCCCAAGGACAGAGGAGCCTGGTGGGCTACAGTCCATGGGGTCCCAAAGAGTTGGACACTACTGAGCGACTAACACCTTGAATGTGTGTGTGAGTGGGTGTATATTAAGGTGGAGAACACCAAATCTTAGAGAATCCGCCATAAAATGGAAGTTTAGTTCATTATCATTTTTAATGATCATTATGCTTTGGGACTTTTTTCTGTAGTCTTCATGTTTTTCAATTGATTGTTTTGTCTTTCTGTTTTGTTAGCATTTTGCTCCTACTCCTGGGCTGTTTGAGATATTTTATCCTCTTTTCTCCCTCCAGCTGTATACAGTTCCACTTGTACTTCTGTTGCTGTGTTTATATAGGTTACACTTAAAAGTTTTAAATATATATTTTAGGTTTTGTATTTTTACTATTGTTCAGATTTATTTCCTATTTCTATCCTATGTTAAATAATACAAAATTCTTCTTGCATTTCACACTTTCCCTTTAAGATCATCTCTGATATTTCTTCCAGAGTTTTGTATATTTTAATATTACAAATCAATTATGATGTTGAAGTTAACTTCAATTACCATATTTCTCAACACAGTTTCTTATAAGAATATTATATATTTATAATATTTCTTATATATTTATATATATGAAATATATTTATAATATTTCTTATATATTTCTATTTTATTTATCTTCTTAAGTTTTCTTTTTTTTTTTTTTGGCTATGTATACTATACTGAAGGTGGTAAAGTATCTGAGGACATCACTTTCTAAATTTCAAATTTTGTTATTATCCTTAGCTAAGGAGTAGAAACTTATAAGTAAATAAGTATACTAGCCATTTCATCAGCTCAAGGTCCTATTTCCATTTTCATATATCCTTTGTCAGAAAAATTTAAGCCTTTAGCTTGTCAGCAAATCATGAATCATGATATCAGCAGCTCGTAATTTTTTTTCTCTTCCTTCTTTTCTTCCTCTCCTTCTGCCTTTCCTTTTTCCTTTCTCCCTTCTTTCCAATTATTTTCCTCATGCTGGTTTGTGGATAACCAGTTTCTTCAGGCTCTAATCTGATTCTCTAGCTTCAAACTGAATCTTAAATTATTTTTCAGAGAAATCTTTCAATTTTTTTAAGAGCAGAAGTTCTCCAACTATCATATCATAATAATTACCTGGACAATAATTATAATTCCTATCACAGGAAATAAACTCCAGAAAAAGAACTTGGAAATGTGAATTGTAAGAGATACCTGATATTTTTATGTATCAGAAGATAAGTCTTCAGAATTTTAGCCAGAGAGTAAAAGCTACTGTTTCCAGTTGTTTAATATATATGTGGGGATAGTAAGAGCTTCTTTGAATCAGTTATTCTTAAGCAATTGTGATTGCACTGAAAATTACTCTAGGAACCCTGTATATTTTAGATAGCTGTTGATTGCTAGCTTCAAGTCTATATGGGACTTTGAAAGGAAGGACTGCTTTTAGTTTTGCAAAACTGTTGTTCTTTCTTCTGCTTTGAATGCTCCAACTGAGGCCGGTGCAACCTTTCATAGAAAGAGTATTGAGAACTGATGAGAAACAAAACCAGTTGTATCCATGGCAGAGCTAAGAGCAGTGGGAAGTACACTTGAAGTGAAGATGCAGCTGCCAATTAGGAGAGCTCAAGGATGATAGAATGTCTCTATTCCCCAATAGTAGAGAGGGATTTTTCTTAGAATGAGGCTGACCTTTGGGATGCTAGTGCAAAATTTATTATCAGGTTATTTTCTAAATGACTAGATACTATATTAGAACATCCTCTAGGAGTAAAGAAAATAATAGCAGAGGGAGCATTATGGCATGAGACAACTATCATGCCTTCTCCTAGTCTACATATATTAAATCTAGATTAATAGTCTAAATTGATTAGTAAAGAGAGATTTCATTACCACTGAGTTAGAGTGGTAGTACTTTCATGGTCTCTGAGTAGAGACACAGCTAAAACTAATAACATAATATAAAATACAGCAATGGAACTCTTTTTTTAATTTCCTGATATAAGATTGAACATATCATCCTAACCCTGGATATTTCTTTAGGATGTGCTTACACTTTAAGTATTTGTTAGCAAGTAAAATGATGTGAATATATTACATTTCAGAGAGGCTATATTACTCTCATGAAACATGTAGAGTAAACCAAGACCTAGTCTTTATCAAAATAAACTCTTTACTAAAACAGTATCATTGTTAGTTACCCTGTGTGTGTGTGTGTGTGTGTGTGTGTGTGTACACGTGTATGCGCATGTACTAAGTCGCTTCAATTGTATCTCTTTGCAACCCTGTGGACAGTAGTCCACCAGGCTCCTGTGTCCGTGGGATTTCCCTGGCAATAACATTGGAGTGGGCTGCCATTTTCTTCTCCAGGGCATCTTCCTGACCCAGGGATCAAGCCCACGTCTCCTTTGTCTCCTGCATCTCAGGCAGAGTCTTTACCACTGAGCCACCAGGGAAGCCCTATGTAGACCTATGTAGGAAATCTATGTAGGTACTATAAACAATGAATAGATATTTTTAATAATCTAAAAATATTTGTTTTAAACACAGTAGGATAGTTTTTTCTGATTTCTCTCTCAGTACAGGTAGTTGATTAGCTTTAATGTTAAATTGGTTTTGAAACTCAGCTTGTAACTTTCAGCAAACAGTCAGTTCTAGCTCTAGGCTTAGTTAACCTTGCACAGGTCTGGCTGCTTCATGTTGACATATGTCTTAGCTGATTAGAAGCATCCATGTGTCTAGGCCTGCTGTGTCTTCACCAAGGGTTCTTTATTTGGTGCTTCTGTTGTGTACCATAGATAAACTCAAGTTCTCAAGCCTTTTCTCTTTCTATATTCTCACCTTCTAGACCTTTCAGATTTTCTTGCTTAGTTTGAGATTCTGACTTCCAACTCAGGTATGTAGAAAAATATCCTTTTCACTGTGGAGTACCATTCTTGATTACTGAACATCATAGTATACTTTTGGTTCTGTTTTCATATATCTTCTTAGCAGGGAATACCCAGCACACAGATGCCACGTGATAGAAGGAGGAGTCCCTCTGTTACCACATGGCTATCATTTAGCTTGTTCTAATAACTTTTTTCCCTAAAAGTAGCTTTCCTATATACGATATATCTATTCTTATTGCCATAATCCCCTAACTTAGGGGCAATGGTTTTACTTGACTGATTAAAAAATATTGGAATTTTAACATTCTTAAAACTTATTGAACATATAGACCTATGTCTTTCTATATATACATTCTTCTCCCACATTAATAATAGCAATCTTTGAAATTTCCTTATGATTAATGTCATCATGAAGAAAATTTAAGACAAAATAGGCTTAATGACTCTTACAAGTCCTTTCACTTTTCACTTTCATGCATTGAAGAAGGAAATGGCAACCCACTCCAGTGTTCTTGCCTGGAGAATCCCAGGGACGGGGGAGCCTGGTAGGAAGCCATCTATGGGGTCGCACAGAGGCGGACATGACTGAAGCGACTTAGCAGCAGCAGCAGCAACAGCAGAGCCATGAGGAGAAGGACCCCCAAATTAAGCAAATTGATTTTGAAACATAAATACCAGAATGTAAGTCCAACTTAGAATCTTATCACCAGTCTCTCTGGGAGAAGCAGTTGGAAAACAGGATATTTAGCCACCAGAACAGTTACACTTAAAATTAATATAAATATAATTATACACTATTGTAATTATCTGATATATAACTTGAGTTTTCAGATTGTAAATGCAAATAAAAACCAGATCAACACTGCAAATTCTAATTAGTTATCAGACAGGAACATAAGATGAAAGAGTTCAAACCAAAGAATTTTTAATGTCAGCAAATTTAATTATCTTGTTATTTTGATCCTGAACTGGAGGTTACTTTTTGCTGTTGTATGTCATTTCTCCCTTAGTGTTTTTCAATTATTCAATAATTTCATGAGCCTATGGGAAATAGATGGGGAAACGGTGGAAACAATGTCAGACTTTATTTTTTTGGGCTCCAAAATCACTGCAGACGGTGACTGCAGCCATGAAATTAAAAGATGCTTACTCCTTGGAAGAAAAGTTATGACCAACCTAGATAGCATATTCAAAAGCAGAGACATTACTTTGCCAACAAAGGTTCATCTAGTCAAGGCTATGGTTTTTCCAGTGGTCATGTATGGATGTGAGAGTTGGACTGTGAAGAAAGCTGAGCACTGAAGAATTGATGCTTTTGAACTGTGGTGTTGGAGAAGACTCTTGAGAGTCCCTTGGACTGCAAGGAGATCTAACCAGTCCATTCTGAAGGAGATCAGCCCTGGGATTTCTTTGGAAGGAATGATGCTAAAGCTGAAACTCCAGTACTTTGGCCACCTCATGTGAAGAGTTGACTCATTGGAAAAGACTCTGATGCTGGGAGGGATTGGGGGCAGTAGGAGAAGGGGACGACAGAGGATGAGATGGCTGGATGGCATCACTGACTCGATGGACGTGAGTCTGGGTGAACTCCGGGAGTTGGTGATGGACAGGGAGGCCTGGCGTGCTGTGATTCATGGGGTCGCAAAGAGTCAGAGATGACTGAGCAACTAAACTAAACTAAACTGAACTGATGCTTATTTCTGAAATGACTTCAACATTTCTTCAGAAAATTCTGTAAGTGCTCATATATGCTTAGTTAATATTCCAGTTGTGAAGAATCTCAATACTAGATCTTCTCTCCAATTATGATTGCGTAGGGAGGGAATAGTTAAGTGTAATGGTGAAAATACTATTCAAACAACATGATATTATAATTATAGTGTCTGCACAAACATTAAGGCATGCATATGTCACAACACTGCATATGGAATAGTCTTCTGGAAATTACCCATCTATTGTTCTCATCTCTTTGTCTGACCATATGAAGGATTTGCTTACTAGAATCCTTTCAGTTAGTTAGAGCCATAGCCTGTAATTGGAAGCAACATTGCCATTTTCTGATTGGGGTGTTTAATTTTTAGTAAGAAGTTCACAAATGCATGATAATGTGACTACAGTATAGTGTTGTCTTGCAGCCCCTGTGTGACTATGGATTAGCCCCTGATCCATACAGCTCACCAACCACAGGTCACACATATAAAGAGAAATAAATCTGTATTGCCTTTAACTGATGAGAATTGAAGGTTGTTTCTAACAGAGCATAACTTAGCCTTTTCTGATCAATATGTTATCGCATTTTTAATTGCCTTAAACAGCCCAACAAATTTGTGAGATGTTATTCTCCTTTTTCCCTGGAGTAAGAAACGGCAGCCCACTCCAGTATTCTTGCCTGGAAATTCCATGGACAGAGGAGCCTGGCAGCAAAGAGTCAGACATGACTGAGCACCCATGCATGTATTCTCCTTTTGCAGATAAAGACAAACTCCAGACATACAAAGGACCATTTTCTCAAGGATTTTGAACCTGTTAGAACAATAAATGGGAGTTAATTCTAAGCCTGGTGCTCTTCCTACTATTCCAACTGCATTGCAAACTCAGTGGTAAAATAACTGCTGTGTGTTTTCTATCAGAGCTGTATTGGTTTGCTGGTTTGTTCAGGAAAGGCAGGGGACAGAGCTGCAGTGATTTTTAGTATTCAATTTTAGTCTATCCAAAGAGAAAACATCTGCTGCCTTCATTGCTGCTATAGCTGTTGGAGGTGCTCTCCTTAGGTTGAAGCCTGAGGGGAGAAAACCAGCAGAATGGGCTTGGAAGGACTGTTTTCCCCTTAGGTTTAGAAGGTTACATGGGTATACTCTCTATCATAGGGATGCAGATGGAAAGGAGAATGAATTTAACATGGCTTGTTGCTTCATGTTACTCAGTTTATGTGACAATGTCATTTTTAAGATTCTCCTATCACAGAATGTGTGGTCAGATCATGTTCTGACATTTGATCCTAGAGAGAAGATCACAGTAAGCATATTTCAAATGATATGTTAATTTCACATAGTGAATATTGTTTATTGGCAGAGTCTAAGAACTAGAGAATTTTTGAAGGGAAAATTTACCCTACGTAATTGAGAATAGTGATTAGATATGCAGAAGCAAGAGTCAGAGCACTTACGAGCCAAGCCAAACAACCTTGAAAAATTATGTAACTTATTCAGATAGCTGTTGATTTCCTTGGTGGCTCAGATGGTACAGAATCCTCTCACAATGTGGGATACCTGGGTTTGATCCTTGGGTTGTGAAGATCCCCAGGAGGATGGGCATAGCAACCCACTGCAGTATTCTTGCCTGGAGAATCCCCGGGGACTGAGGAGTCTGGTGGGCTACAGTCCATGGGGTTGCAACAGTCAGACATGACTGAATGACTAAGTACACAAAGAACAATAACATTTGATGAATTTTCTTATTTTTTTTTATTAGAATAGAATTGCTTTACAATATTGCATTAGTTTCTGCTGTACAAAAACATGATTCAGCCATATGTATAAATATATCTCCTCCCTCCTGAACCTCCCTCTCACCTCCCCTGTCCACCCCTCTAGGTCATCATAGAGCACCGAGCTGAGCTCCCTATGTTCTTACAGAAGCTTCCTGCTAGCTATCTATTTTATACCTAGAGGTTTGTTGAGTTTTAATGGGATGATAAGCTGGAGTCAAAATTGCCAAGAAAAATATCAATAACCTCAGACATGCAGATGATAACCACCCTTATGGCAGAAAGCAAACAGGAACTAAAGAGCCCCTTGATTAAGGTGAAAGAGGAGAGTGAAAAAGCTGGCTTAAAACTCAGCATTCAAAAAACGAAGATCATGGGATCTAGTTCCATAACTTCATGACAAATATATGGGGAAACAATGGAAATGGTGACAGACTTTTTCTTGGGCTCCAAAAACAATGCAGATAGTGACTGCAGCCATTAAATTAAAAGATGCTTCCTCCTTGGAAGAAAGCTGTGACAAACTTAGCATATTAAAAAGCAGAGACATTTCTTTGCTGACAAAGGTCCATCTAGTCAAAGCTATGGTTTTTCCAGTAGTCATGTATGGATGTGAGAGTTGGACTGTGAGTCTCCACATGATGGCTCTGAAATCTTCTGCTTAGAAGTGGCACAATCATTATCTTTTATAGTTTGTTGAATTTAGAAAGTTAATGGCCACAGTTTAGTTCAGTTCAGTTCAGTCGCTCAGTTGAGTCTGACTCTTTGTGACCCCATGAATCGCAGCACACCAGGCCTCCCTGTCCATCACCAATTCCCAGAGTTCACCCAGACTCACATCCATCAAGTCAGTGATGCCATCCAGCCATCTCACCCTCTGTCGTCCCCTTCTCCTCCTGCCCCCAATCCCTTCCAGCATCAGAGTCTTTTCCAATGAGTCAACTCTTCGCATGAGGTGGCCAAAGTACAGGAGTTTCAGCTTTAGCATCATTCCTTTGACATCAATAGATAGGAATATAAAATACATTCAGTTGGTAAGAGTAGTGAATATTTTCATAATGATGTAGTTTACTTGAGTCCCTTTTGGTCACAAACATTTGCTTCTGAAATGATGTCAGTGCTATTTCAAAAAAAAAATAATGCAATCTACCTCATCTATCTGCTCAGACATGATCTGAGGAACTGAGAAATTATAGGACTTCTCCATAGAGTAGGGATCTCTGCCTGAAAGTTCTTGACACACGAAAGAGGGATAGATGGGAAGAAAACACTCTGTATTGAGGCAGGCAGCTCCAACAAAGAGACAGAGAGTCAAAGGCTGGGTTATACCTGTGCAGGGACCTGTCATATCTTGGCCCCACAAGGAAGCATTGAACAGTTACCTGCATTAGTTCCTTCTTTGATGAGGAGGAGTAAAAGGAAAAACATAAATGATACTCCAAAACTCTTCCTCTCCTGGAGTGGAGTAGAAGGTCCTTACTCTTAGGAAAGCATGTTTTCCTCTAGTCCCCAGACTGTTTTTCTCTTATCTCATTGAACCTGACAGTTAAAGCTATGGATAACCAGCTTTAGGTTTTCTCCTTCAGTAGAGAGGTGCCCCTAGCACAGCTCATATGTGCTTGATCCTATTTCTATCAAGATGCCTCCTCAATAGCAAGAAATACTCCTTTATATGTTTTCCTTAGGATCCAGGGTGAGCATCTCTGCTGTTTCCCCAGATATCTCTGAAATGGGTTCTAAAAGAGACATCCACAAATTACCTGAAACATACATGTGCACATGTGCGTTAAGCTGCTTCAGTCATGTCCAACAGACTCTATGGACTGTAACCTACCAGGCTCCTCTGTCTATGGGATTCTCCAGGAAAGAATACTAGAGTGGGTTACCTTATTATTAATGAAAAATTTGCTGCTCACTTTTATTTCCCACCTTAAATAATGCCTAGCCAAATTGTTCAATAAAACTGAGTTAAGACTAGGCAACAAGCTCAAATGTCAGCATAAGTCATAATATACTGCCAGGAATGTAAAATTATCTATCTATCTGTCTACACACCAAAATCTCTTATTAAATCCCCACAAATTAAAGTATAAAATCCTGCCTTTTCCAGTTTCACATTCTCCTCATTTTCTGTCTAATATAACTGATTCAGATGCCTGGGTGGAAACGAATGTCAGTCAGCAGCAGCTTGGGCTTCATCTCTTCATTTTGAATGGGTGTATTTTGTTTGTATTTATAAAGGTAAATCAACCCAACCTGAAGTCTCTCACAGGACTCAGTTTTCCAAAGAGTTAGTCAAGAGGACACAGCAGAGTATTAATACTCTAGCTATATTCCCATAGGAAAATTTGAAAATAAAACAGATAGCCCCTCAAGTCATAATATTACCCAAATTATGCCAGTACACTTTCGAGCCATATGACTCTGGCCAGTCAAAACTGTTAGCAGAAGTTTAGTTATCCAGAGGAAAGGAGTAGGGAAATGGGGAGGAAGGAAATAGGGAAAAAAGTGGGGCGGGGGGAAGAAAAGAAAAAGAATGTGATTTTATTCTTGCAAAATCTATGTGATTTTTTGTGAATCTATTACTGAAATACTTAGTATTAATTGGATGAAGTGTCCCATTCAAAGGATACTTATGATTCTACAGTTATCATAAATCACATTTTGAGGAAAACTCCAAGATAGTCTAATGGCCTTCTTTTTAAAAGTGTGATATTCGAATACTCCTGCTTTCTTGCCAAATTTTGAAATATGCAGCAGTGACACCTACAGTACCAGGATTTTCTTTAGTTTCCATTTCCCAATTTACCTTTAGGTTTGATCTCTCGATTTTTATTTCTCCTTTAAACCTTGGATTCCTGACACCCAACCAAGGATGGGTTTTCTCTCCCTTTCATGAACAAAGTGCCCATATTTTTAAGAGCCCACCAAGCTTACAAATCTGTATTCATAGCCATGTAATTTTCTTTGACCCATTCTCTTAAACTCCAGCCATGTATACTTTTGGTAGAATGTCTGAATTTCTCCATCCTGGAGATGACCACGCTGTACTGAAAAGCCCTTCTTGTCTCAGAGTTTCTAAGTTCACCAATACTGAAGTTCCAGTCTGGCCCTGTATCATGAGTGTCAGCATTTTTTCACAAAAAAATTACAGAAGAGGAAACAGGTGATCTTTATGGGTCACTGAGAGATGAAGAACTAAGAACAAGCCAAGCTGCAGGTTTTGCCAGAGATTGTCAGTCAATGCCTTCTCTCTAGAATTGAAGAAGTTTAAAATTTTCAATAGCAATGGCATTACTATACTGACCAATTTTCTGGAGGACCAGAGTTTGGGAGAGTCATTTAATAGTTTCAAAATTGGTTTCGGTCATTTGCAAGTTACTGTGCTATTGCATCAGATTTAGAAATTCATAGAGCTATTAATTTTACTTCTTGGGGAAGTAATATTTTGTCCATTGTTTGTCTCAGTTTGGAATCATGGTCATTATTTTTTCCTAAGACTTTATCTTCAGGATCCCAGTTAGTAGAAACATTTAAAATAACTATAAATCAATATCTTATCCTTCTTCATAATTTTGAATTTACAAGTAATGGGGATATAACTGATATTATTTCATGTAGTGGTTGAAGTACTTGTACTTACCACTTCTTTCTATGTAGCAATGGAATATGCCTCTACTATTCTGCTTATGTATACTCTTCATCATTTACAATAGTTCAATTTGTGTTTTAAAGCTTTCATGTGTTAGATTATTTACTGTTTTCTATTTCTACCATGTATAAGGCTAGGATATAATGTCTGCTTTCCGTTTTACCCCTTTGCTCTTGGATCCACACATTTGTTTTCCTACTACATTTCTCTATGCTTTCTGCCGATGTTCCATGATGAGTTATAAAAGCACTTAGGCATAAATCTTATCAACTGTTTGACCATCATATTGGATAATTCTATAAAGAATATAACCTAGACCAATATTATCAATTTTTCTCTATTATGGATCTTTGTAACATGGTTTATCTTCAGTGTGTCTTAGAGCTCTAACTTTATAAATTTTCTGACCACATTCCCTCAAGAAATATGTACATATGCTTTCTCAGATAGAAGCACAAGTACCGCAGACAACAAAAACAGTAACAACAAAAAGTATTACCTTGAAATTATCAAATGTTTCTTGAAATATCTTAGACTGATCTTAATCCTGCCTTCTGAAATCTTTCTGAGTTTTCTTCAACCACCTGTCTGTGTCTGTTTTCAAATTGAGGGTTCCCAATTGCACTTGTTTCAGACTCTCTATCTGCAGTTTTGAGTTATTTTCAACAGTTTTTTAGATCTGAATTGTCCCTATGAGCCTGATTTTATTTATTTTTTTCTGTGATCTTGTTTCTCTTTCTTTGTCTCTTCGGGCCCCACACCCTCCATCATCTGTTAATAACATAATATACACAAGTCTGACTTTATTTCCTTTTATTGGATTTCACCATCCCACTGTTCTTGTTTTAAGAGCAAAATGCAATCTGATTTTGAACTACTATAGGTTCTTATTGATAGTCTGAGCAAACCTGCATTCTGTAGTTGGCGATTTAAAACATGTAATTACTAATAATGATTTTATTTTTTCTTTTATCTGTCTCAACCTAAGAAGAATATCTCAATCAAAAAAGAGTCTGTGCTTTTCAGCTGGCTGACAAAGCCAGTGACTCCACTCTGATAGCTGCAGTGCCCAGGTCTCTAAAATCAAAGCCTTTATCAAGGCTTAATTAATTAACCATGATGAACCAATTTGAGACTATTGTCTAGAAGTCAGTTGCAAACCACTTTAATCTAAAAAAAATCAGAATCTTTAGTTTCTTATTTGTTCATTTACAAAGGGACAACAATTGAAGCAATATTCTATGGTGTTAAAGTTTAAAAGTGGTGATAGATTGCAAAATCACCAAATTTCTTTACCCCCCTGCAACTATATCCATATGCTGTTTGATTTTGCAGTTTTCCTCAGTAGAGTACATATTTTATTTGCCCTTTCTTTGAACTTGGACTTGTCTTTTAAATTATTTTGGCTAATAGAATGTTGTGAAATTAATGGTGTACCAATTCTGAGTCTTGGCATTAAGAAAGCAACTTCCTGCTCCCTTGGGCCCCTGCATCTAATATAATAATTCCACATACTTGAGGGGTTAGAAGTGCATCTAAGAGAGATGAGGCCATCATCAGACCAGCCAACAGGCCATCTCCAAGCATGCAAGAGAACCCCGTCAAAATTATAAGTGGGTCTGCTTTATCTATACCTGATACAGACCTATGAAGACTAGGGTGAGGTCCTAACTGACCTCCCCAAATTCTATAGATTCCTGTTAAACCTACTGGTTGCTATTTAAACTGTTGACTTTGGGGTAGTTTGTAATACAGCAACATGGTGATGGTTGATAATTAATAGCATCAACCAGGGTCCTGTGGTCTGCCGAAGTATGTGCAATATGCCCATTGTAATTAAATCTTTGGGACTATAGTCCTCATTAAAAATAGAATACAGTAATTTCATTAAGTAATACCTTAAAAACCAGTATACAGAATCTCTGCCAATTTCGACATCAGCCTTAATTGAAATTAAATAGACTATCTGCCTCAACCTCATCTTCAATGTGAGAAAAGGCCCGGTTGTGTTAGAGGTATGGTCAGATCCATGCCTAATTTTCTAGCAATGAATAGTTCTTCTTTCTGAAGGGTGCCTCTATTGAAGACAGATTCACGCCTACAGAAACCTACATTTCATCATAAAAGATGCTTAATTCTCTATGTTATTTAGACCCTTAATTTCCTTCTTTATCCCTATTTATAAGATTATTTTCCCCCATATTTTGGTCATTCTGACTCAGGCTAAATAATCATATCTCTAGTGAGTGCTCAATCAACATACAAATAGGGGACAGGTAGGAATTAAGATATGTCTAGATTGAATAATGTAACTTGAACATAAAATAATATTTTATCGTAAGATATGCTTTAATAACTTGCAATTGGGATATGAAGAACACAAATATGTAGATGTGGAGTTCAGTAGTGCTGTTTTCTTGACATTGAATGGCACCCCCTTTAAATTGAGTTTAGTTACATTTTTTTATTTGGCCAATGAAATGTGAGAATAAGTGATTTTGCATTCCTTCCCATCTAAAACCTTTTAGAGTAATGTTTTGGGGGATTCCTCAAAGCATGTAAAAACATCTATCTGCTATCTGCTAAATTCCCTGATGGAGTAAATCCTTCTAATGAATCACACTGAATATGTAACCTGAGTAAGGTATAAACCTTTGTATAAAGCATGGAGACTTCAGAGTTGTCACTGTGGGGTAACCTGCATTGTACTTTTTTTTTTTAATCCCATAAAATATCTGAAATGATTATAAATGACTAATGTCATATGTTTTTATTATGTTAGTATTCACTTACAGTGGTTTTAGTTTCTTGTTACTGGAGGCTGGGAAGATGGTATTCCAAGATTTTCATCTGAATAATAGAACAAAAACTGCAGCTTTGCTGTAACTTGGAAGGAAGAGAATGTACTTAATGAGAATTAAAGCAAATACATTTGGATAAAGTAGTGCTATATATTAGTTGTTGACTGCTTTTGAGAAGAAACTACAAAAAAGAAATGAGTCCAGAAACTGCTGTTATTCTCAAAGGTTGGTGAGAGAGTAGAGACAGAGCAGAAATTTTGGGATTTGTAGAGGTGAAAAGGTAACTAACTGCTTCTTAAACTCAAATAATAAAAGATAAAATGGAGAAATTCTTTGACCAATAAAGACAAATGAAATCTCAGCCACAAGGCAATATTGACTCAAGACAATGACTGATAGATTCATTTTGTTAAAACTTTTCATTCCAATTTTATTTTCTGTCAACTAAGCTGTCTCAGTGTAAAGGCCCAACTAAGAGGATAGTTTCAACAAATCTTTTTAATTAGAAGAAAAGAAACTCAAGGAAAATAGACAATGCATGGTTCTTCCACTAAAATTTGATAGGTGGCAGAGAAATGCAATAAAATTGAGAGAAAGAGTTAAGGGTATGAGAAAGCAAAAAGATATTAAAAACATCTGAGAAGCCTAGAAAAGGCTGTGTGTGCAGTAATTGATATATGAGATAGATTTGATTCAACTATATAAGAAGCCCATGGAGATTTTAAGAAGACTGTCAGTCAGTTCAGTTCAGTTGCTCAGTCGTGTTCAACTCTTTGAGACCCCATGGACTGCATGCAGCACACCAGGCTTCCCTGTCTGTCACCAACTCCCAGAGCTTGCTCAAACTCATGTCCATCGAGTTGGTGATGTCACCGAACAGTCTTGTCCTCTGTAATCCCCTTCTCCTCCTGCCTTCAATCTTTCCCAGCATCAGGGTCTTTTCAAATGAGTCAGCTCTCTGCATCAGGTGGCCAAAGTATTGGCCTTTCAGCTTCAACATCAGCCGTTCCAATGAACACCCAGGACTGATCTCCTTTAGGATGGGCTGAGTGGATCTCCTTGCAGCCCAAGGAACTCTCAAGAGTCTTCTCCAACACCACAGTTCAAAAGCGTCAATTCTTCGGCATTCAGCTTTCTTTATAGTCCAACTCACATCCATACATGACTACTGGAAAAACCATAGCTTTGACTAGACGGACCTTTGTCAGCAAAGTAATGTCTCTGCTTTTTAATATGCTGTCTAGGTTGATCATAGCTTTTCTTCTAAGGGGCAAGCATCTTTTAATTTCATGGCTGCAGTCACCATCTGCATTGATTTTGGATCCCCCCAAAATTAAGTCTGTCAATGTTTCCATTGTTTCCCCAAGTGTTTGCCATGAAGTGATGGTACTGGATACCATGATCTTAGTTTACTGAATGTCGATTTTTAAGCCAGTTTCTTCTCTCTCCTCTTTGACTTTCATCAAGAGGCTCTTCAGTTCTTCTCTTTCTGCCATAATGGTGGTGTCATCTGCATTATCTGAGGTTATTGATATTTCTCCCAGCAATCTTGATTCCAGCTTGTGCTTCATCCAGCCCGGTATTTCACATAATGTACTCTGCATATAAGTTAAATAAGCAGGGTGATGATATAAAGCCTCAACATACTCCTTTCCCAATTTGGAACTAATCTGTTGTTCCATGTCCAGCTCTAACTGTTGCTTCTTGGCCTGCATACAGATTTCTCAGGAGGCAGGTAAGGTGGTCTGGTAGTCCCATCTCTTGAAGAATTTTCCACAGTTTGTTGTGATCCACACAGTCAAAGGGTTTGGCGTAGTCAATAAAGCAGAAGTAGGTGTTTTTCTGGAACTCTCTTGCTTTTTTGATGATCCAGCAGATGTTGGCAATTTGATCTCTGGTTCCTCTGCCTTTTCTAAATCCAGCTTGAACATCTGGAAGTTCATGGTTCACATACTGTTGAAGCCTGGCTTGGAGAATTTTGAGCATTACTTTGCTAGCATGTGAGATGAGAGTAATTGTGCTATAGTTTGAGCATTCTTTGGCATTGCCTGCCTTTGGGATTGGAATGAAAACTGACCTTTTCCAGTCCTGTGGCCACTGCTGAGTTTTCCAAATTTGCTGGCATATTGAGTGAAGCACTTTCACAGCATCATCTTTTAGGATTTGAAATAGTTCAACTGAAATTCCATCACCTCCACTAGCTTTGTTCATAGTGATGCTTCCTAAGGCTCACTTGACTTCACATTCCAAGATGTGTGGCTCTAGGTGTGTGATCACACCATTGTGGTTATCTGGGTCATGAATATATTTTTTGTATAGTTCTTCTGTGTATTCTTGCCACCTCTTCTAAATACCTTCTGCTTCTGTTTATTATTGTTAGTCACTCACTTGTGTCTGGCTCTTCTTTTCTCAGCTATTTGTAAAGCCTCCTCAGAGAACCATTTTGCCTTTTTGCATTTATTTTTCTTGTGGATGGTCCTGATCATTGTCTCCTGTACAATGTCATGAACTTCTGTCCATAGTTCTTCAGGCACTTTGTCTATCAGATCTAATCCCTTGAATCCATTTGTCACTTTCACTGTATAATTGTAAGGAATTTAATTTAGGTTATATCTGAATGGTCTAGTGGTTGTCCTTACTTTCTTCAAGTCTGAATTTTGCAATAAGGAATCCATGATCTGAGTCACAGTCAGCTCCCAGTCTTGCTTTGCTGACTGTATAGAGCTTCTCTATCTTTGGCTGCACAGAATATAATCAATCTAATTTCGGTATTGACCATCTGGTGATGTCTATGTGTAGAGTCTTTTCTTGTGTTGTTGGAAGAGGATGTTTGCTATGACTTGCATTCTCTTGGCAAAACTCTTTTAGCCTTTTCCCTGCTTCAAATTTGCCTGTTATTCCAGGTATTTCTTGACTTCCTACTTTTGCACTCCAGTCCCCTGTGATGAAAAGAACATTTTTGGGGAGTGTTAGTTCTAGAAGGTCTTGTAGGTCTTTATTGAATGGTTCAACTTTAGCTTCTTCAGCTGAGAGATATACCAAGGGAACATTTCATGCAAAGAAGGGCACGATAAAGGTATAGACTTGGATTACTGTGATACTGAATTGTTTGCCTTGGAAATGAACAGAGATCATTCTGTCATCTTTGAGATTGAACCCAAGTACTGCATTTTGAACTCTTTTGTTGACTATGAGGGCTACTCCGTTTCTTTTAAGGGATTCTTTCCCACAGTAGTAGATATATTGGCCATCTGAATTAAATTTGCTCATTTCAATTCATTTTAGTTCACCGATTCCTAAAATATTGATTTTCACTTTTGCCATCTCCTGTTTGACTGCTTCCAATTTGCCTTGATTTGTAGACCCAACTTCCCAGGTTCCTATGCAATGTTGTTCTTTATAGCATCAGACTTACTTCCATCACCAGTCACATCCACTACTGGTTATTGTTTTTGCTTTGGCTCCATCTCTTCATGCTTTCAGGAGTTATTTCAGAGGATTGTGCTGCCAAAGGAACCACAAGATAGAGTAAGATATTCTCAATTCTCTTTCCAAGACTTAAAATGGCTATTGGATCCCCAGCATTTTCCAGGTAGTAAATAGGATGCAAACATTATTCAGCCTACAAATGTGTCTCCTCCCACCAATGTCTGATATATGTGGCTAAGTAGAATAATGAGAATGGAGTTATTACCCAGAGGGCAGACTCGCAAATCAATGACCAATCTCAGTAGAGCAATGAATGGAAAGCTCTTCCTAAGGAGCAGATTTGTGAGCTAATTAAGAAATGTTTTCCATGCTGCAGGAGGGAGTTCACGAATATCTGCCCAGAAGGATTTCAGGGTATTACAGCAAGTGGCTATAAGACATATTTGCCTTTCTTCTATTTTCCAAGCTGAGTCTTTATTGTAGTTGTACTGTGTCTTCCTCCAGTGTATACCAAGTGCATCAGTTCAGTTCAGTCACTCAGTCGTGTCCGACTGTTTGCAGCCCCATGAATCGCAGCACGCCAAGCCTCCCTGTCCATCACCAACACCCGGAGTTCACTCAGACTCATGTCCATTGAGTCAGTGATGCCATCCAGCCATCTCATCCTCTGTCATCCCCTTCTCCTCCTGCCCCTAGTCCCTGCCAGCATCAGAGTCTTTTCCAATGAGTCAAGTCTTTGCATAGAGAGCCCTTATTTGGTTTTAGTTTTCCAGATCAAAGAATGTGAATGATCCCATCCTCACACCATATATGAATTAAAGAACCAAACTTTACAATAAATTCTATTTATATTGAGATCTCTATTTTTTATCCAAAATTCTCAAATTAATAAGAATTTGACTTTGGATATTTTAAAGGGAACATTCTGAAGATAGGGATCAAAGGGATAAGTAATTGACTGTTGGGATTAATGATGCTTGCTCACAGCAGTGGCATGAGTGATGTGGTACAGGAAAATAATTAGTCCCTAGAGTTAATCTTAACTCTTTTAGGTCCCTAAATTCATCAATCATTGTTTAAATTCACCAGCTAATTTCCAGCTGGGTCAGAAAAGAAGTTGACCTAGATACTGCATCATTAAGTATGTGGGGGATAAAGTAAGGGGGATGTGATATACTTTGAAACACTTAATATTAAACATCAGGAAGTGGTAGATTGAATTTATGCTTCATATTTATGCTTCATATACCCTCAGAGGATGAATTAACATAGAAGTATGTTTAGAAATAAAATATCAACCATGATATAGTTTTACAGAAGCCATACGGAAAAAAGAAAACTTGTAAACACTGTGCTAATGACTTACACACAAATTCAGATTTAGACTACAAACATCTGCTTTTGGAAAAAATCAACCTTAAAGAGGTTTATGCTTTGATTGCCTGAAGCCAAATTATCTTGCTGCAAAGCTCAGGGAAAAAAATAAAGTAACATTTTGTAGGTATCAGCATAACTTCTGGCATGTTAATCTGGCACCAAGGCTTGAATAAATGTCATTTGATTCTCTGTTGGAGATTATGATAGCCTTTAACAGAAACATGTTTAGATTAGACAAACCAGAGGACACGAGCATACAGTATGTTGAAATAGAGTCTGTTTATGCTGAAAATATTTCCATAAATGGAGTAACTATAGGTATTTTGAGAGCTTAAACCATTCTGTTTTAAGGTCCCAATGCTATTATATTTTCTTTAGCAGTCAGAAGAGTTTAAAACAAAAATTTTTTTTTTTTTTTTTAAGAACAAAAGCTTAGCCAACATTTAGATATACAGTAGAGTCAAGTTCTCAAGACGACTCAAGCCCTGCTCTTTCAGTTCCATTTGTTCCTACTATTCTCTCTTTTTCACCATCATTTATTCTCCTTTGCCAGGGACCAGCCCCGGCTGATCCAGGGTATTCGAAGGAGAGACAGCGTAGGCGAAGATCAAGAAACAATTGCTTAATTAAATGTTAATTAAGGATATAAAGAGTAATAGAATGAGGATAGCTCAGTAAAATTCAGTGAAGAAAAGAGGCTGAAATAAGGATAGCTCAGTGAGGAAATTCAGTGGAGAAAAGAGGCTGAAATAAGGATAGCTCAGTGAGGAAATTCAGTGTAGAAAAGAGGCTGAAATAAGGATAGCTCAGTGAGGAAATTCAGTGTAGAAAAGAGGCTGAAATAAGGATAGCTCAGTGAGGAAATTCAGTGTAGAAAAGAGGCTGAATAATTCAGCCAGAAGGTAAGAGAAAGAACGACATGGTGAGACCAAGTTTCGATGAACAAGGCCCGCACTTTATTTTTCAAAATAGTTTTTATACCTTAAGTTATGCACAGAGGATAATGGGGGAAGGGGTAGAGTCTTGCAGCAAACCAGGCTTTCTTCCTGCAAACTTATCATATGCAAAAGCTTAGGTGATTTGCATCATCTTCTGGCCCGGAGGCCTGTTAACATTTTAAGACCTTTTCTTCAGAAAACTTATTTTTCTCTAAAGGTGATTGGTCAGGAGCCACCCTCCAAAAGCATTAGATAAAGTTGCATTCCTACAGAGCAAAGGTGTGGTGGGCTATAACAAGAAAAAGAATTAACTCAAGGGTCCCAGGTTACAAACATTAAAGCTACTACTTACACCAATTATATTAATCAATACACTGCCAGGGACACAGCAGGTAAGGGATATGGAGACTTAGCAGCAAACATTGGCCCAACAAGTGAAAATCCCTTCACCAATACAATTTCTAATCAATCTTTTAACTACTCAAAAGAATCTGTGTTTAGACAGTTTAGAACATCTCCTGCTTCTCACAGTTGGGAGGCTCTGAGCAATCACATGTGGCCGGAAAAACCTATTCAGGCAGGCTAGAGGATTTCCAAAGGAGTTTGTAGGTTAAACACTGTCACACCCAGGAATTATTAACTGGAGCTGTAAGCTAACTCTTTTTTCAGAGAGAGGTAGTGGGGGACAGCCCCCCGTAAAGTCAGAGGTGTAGGTGAAAGCACAAAGCAGAAAGTAGGCAGACTCTGGTTTTGGGGGTAGATTGCTCGAGAATTTCCAGGGAGACTCCTGAGGCTTGATCCCGCCTTTGCGTATGCCAAGCCTCCTTCCTCATGACCTTTGCCAGAGGCGGAGCTCCCTCCCCGCACTCCTTCATGGAGAAGGCAATGGTACCCCACTCCAGTACTCTTGCCTGGAAAATCCCATGGATGGAGGAGCCTAGTAGGCTGCAGTCCATGGGGTCGCGAAGAGTCAGACACGACTGAGCGACTTCACTATCACTTTTCACTTTCATGCATTGGAGAAGAAAATGGCAACCCACTCCAGTGTTCTTGCCTGGAGAATCCCAGGGACGGGGGAGCCTGGTGGGCTGCCGTCTGTGGGGTCGCACAGAGTTGGACATGACTGAAGTGACTTAGCAGTATTCTCCTTCTGGAAAACTCCCAGTATTGTACAGGTATGTCATAATATCTCATAACTACATTTAACATATCCCTTCAGCCACCTGTTTCTTTGCTCATCTTTAAAGCAAAATTCCTCAAAATATCATCACTTTCCTTAATCCATATCTATGTACAAAAACTGCTGGTTTCAAGGTCATTAATAGATTCCATGTTGTTAAATCCAATGATAAGTTCTTGAAGTACATCTAACTGGATTTATCAGTATTATTTGACACAAATGACTATCACAACTCCTCTTGAAACACTTTCTTCACCTATCCTCCAAAAAACAAACAAAAAAAAGAGTCTCTTTTTTTTCCTTCTCTCTCACTGAGTACTCTCTTAAAAGAGATACCAAAATATCCTTTTTGGTTTCTTCTTGCTGATCTGACCTCTAAGCGTTAGAGTGTCAAAATGCTAAATCCTTGAATATCTTTTCTTTATCAATAGGAATTTTCTAATTTATTTCTTTCAGTGATATGCATGTACATCTCATCTGTATACTGATAACTCCCAAATTTATGTTCTCAGTGTTAACTCTTCTGACTTCAAACACGTAAGTTCCACTTGCAGTCTCATAGACATCTCAAACTTAAAGCGTCTAAAACAATTCTTGGTTTCCACTATGAAACCCTTTGTCATTCTCAGTCCAAAAACAGAAGCTTCATTCTTCTAACTGCTCAGGCTAAAATTCTAGAGCAAGTCTTAACTATTCTTTATGTTTCATGAACCAGCATGAACTATTGTTTTTTTCCTTAAAATAGATCAAAATCCAACCATGTTATCCCACCCCCAGTCATTGTACGCCTGTCTGGGCCACCACCATCTATAGTCTAAATTACTGCAATACTAATTTTCCAATTTCCATTTCTCTTGATCTGCATTCTTGTTCCTTATGTTTGTCATTCTTTGCATCTTTTCTGTGTCTGAAAAGGGGAAAATCTATATGACTCAGCTCCTGACTTCCTTTAACTCTTTAATCAGATGTCTCATTGTTAGAAAGAACTTTCTTTACTCCTCTATGTAAAACAGTTTTTGACATAAGCTTAACCAACATTTAGATATACAGTAGAGTCAAGTTCTCAAGACGACTCAAGCCCTGCTCTTTCAGTTCCATTTGTTCCTACTATTTTCTCTTTTTCACCATCACTTATTCTCCTTCTGGAAAACTCCCAGTATTGTACAGGTATGTTGTACAATCGGAGAAGGAAATGGCACCCCACTCCAGTACTCTTGCCTGGAAAATCCCATGGACGGAGGAGCCTGGTGGGCTGCAGTCCATGGGGTCGCTAAGAGTCGGACACGACTGAGAGACTTCACTTTCACTTTTCACTTTCATGCATTGGAGAATGAAATGGCAACCCACTCCAACGTTCTTGCCTGGAGAATCCCAGGGACGGTGGAGCCTGATGGGCTGCCGTCTATGGGGTCGCACAGAGTCGGACACGACTGAAGTGACTTAGCAGCAGCAGCAGCAGCATGTTGTACAATATTTACTTATTTACTATTACTCTTACCTCTTTACTCTGCTGAAGTCTCATTATAGCACTTTTTACTTCCTGAGATACTATTCATTCATTCATTTGAATTTTGTCTGTCATATCCCACTAAAATGTAGACTCCACAGAGAGACAGAATTTCTCTGTTTTGCCCACTGTTGTACTTGGAACACTGACTGGCGCATAGTGTGTTCGTGCTCAATAAATATCTATTGAACCAATCCCAAACTTAACTTAATTTCCAGTGATTTTCAGTAAGTTCTAGTCACACAAAGCAGTATCTAAAATTATACTTAATTTTAATGCTCAATATCCTTTAGAATTCAACTCCCACAGTCTATATTTGTCTTTCATTATACGTTTGCACTGTAACCTTGAACTCTGCTGGAAGGGGTTTATGTGGGATGGATAAGACGACCTTGTAGAGACAGTCAGACTGAATAACCAGTATGGTTATGTGTTGCAGTCAGATGACAGTCAAAAACCACAATTATATCTCTGCAACAACAGAGAATGCCAAACTCTTCTTTCTCATTTTTTTTTTGGGTGAACAAAATGATTAGTTATTACAAAAAGAGAGAAATCATTTAAAGAGTTATAAAAACCTCTGATAAATACATTATGGAACTATTTCTTCAAGAGGGTATGGTTTTGTATCAATGTAAATATAGCTTCTATAGATTTTTAAGCTGAATATACAGTTGATCAAGATTGGTGACCTATTTTCTTTCTGATTGTTATCTATTCTAAAATCTGTACAGGAGATACTGAAAATGCTTTCTCCCTACCCCACCCCCCAATCCTGTAAACCAATTTTTAAGAATCAGTTTCTTGAATAAAATACTACATATTAATTTTTATTTTAATCTCTGTAACTACTCTTAGTTTTGTTTACTTATCCATATATCTACTCTCTATGGTTTTCTTATTTAGAGACAGCTTTATTAAGATATAATTTATATAACCATATATTTCACCAAAGTGCATAAATCACAGAATTATGCAACTATAACCACAATCAATATTATGACACATCTACCACACAATATGAAAGTTATGATCAACCTAGACAGCATATTAAAAAGCAGAGAAATTACTTTGCCAACAAAGGTCCGTCTAGTCAAGGCTATGGTTTTTCCTGTGGTCATGTATGGATGTGAGAGTTGGACTATAAAGAAAGCTGAGCACTGAAGAATTGATGCTTTTGAACTGTGGTGTTTAAGAAGACTCTTGAGAGTCCCTTGGACTGCAAGGAGATCCAACCAGTCCATCCTAAAGCAGATCAGTCCTGGGTGTTCATTGATAGGACTGATGTTGAAGGTGAAACTCCAATACTTTGGTCACCTGATGTGAAGAGCTGACTCATTCGAAAAGACCCTGATGCTGGGAAAGATGGAGGGCAGGAGGAGAAGGGGACGACAGAGGATGAGACGGTTGGATGGCATCACGACTGAACGGACATGGGTTTGGGTGGTCTCCGGGAGTTGGTGATAGACAGGGAGGCCTGGCGTGCTGCAGTTCATGGGGCCGCAAAGAGTCAGACACAACTAAGCGACTGAACTGAACTGAACTGAGCTGAACCACACAATATACCTATTCTGATCATTTCATAAAAGTTAAATCATGAAATATCTGTTTTTTTGTGACTGGTTTCTTTTAGTTGGCATAATGTTTTTAAGATTCATCCATGTTGCATCATGTATCAGTATTTTAGTCCTTTTTTGATGACTAATATTTCATCAGTATACTACATTATATTCATCCATTAATTCATTAGTGTACATTTGGATTATTTCTAATGCTACTGTAAATACTTATGTACAAGTTTTGTACAGATATATATATTGAAATTTTATTTATTTTGTAACTGAAGGATACTTGCTTTACAGAATTTTGTTGTTTTTGATCAAACCTCAACATGAATCAGCCATAGGTGTATATTTATTTCTATTGGATATATATTGGGAAGTGAAATACTGGGTTATATAGTATCTCTGTGTTCAGTCTTTATAGAACTGTCAGACTGTTTATCAAAGTGACTGCAACATTTACATTCCTAGCAATGCACAGTAGTTCCAGTTTCTCTCCATATGCTCCAAACTTGTTGTTATCTATCTTTTTAATATTCATCCTAGTGGGTGTGAAATGGTATTTAATTGAGGTTTTGATTTCCATTTCTCCAATGGTTACTTATTTTGAGTATCTTTTTATGTGCTTATTGTAAATTGGTATTTTCATTGAAGAAATATCAGGTCCTTTGTACTTTTTAAATTTTTTTGTCTTTGTATTATTAATCTGTAAGAGTTCTTTATATATTCTGGATACAAGCCCCTTACAGATATATGATTTGTAATTTTTTTTTCCATCCTGTGCACTGTCTTTTTACTTACATGAATATCCTTGGAAACACATTTAAAAAAGTTTTTTTGATTGATAAAGTCAATTTATTTTAGTTATTGTTGCATCAAAAAAGTCACTGCTTAATCTAAGATTACAAATCTTTGTGCCTCTGTTTTCTTTGAAGATTATTATACTTTGGGCCCTTACATTTAGGTCATTGTTCCATTTTGAGTTAATTTTTGTATATGGTGTGAGGTAAGGGTCTAACTTTTGCATGTGGATATCCAACCGTCCCAAGACCATTTATTAAAAAGACTATTTTTTTCCCTTCCTATTGAATTATCTTGGCATCTCTGTTGAAAATTAATTGAAAGATGAAAGTATAAAAAAGTAAAAACCATAAGAAATAGACACTGGATGTCAGATATCATAAAAATTACAAATGGATTAAACTTGATTGCTGAGACAAAAATAACCATATGTGTCAAAAAGGTCCAATTAGGTAGATTACAAAGAAGCTCACCTAAAGCATAAAGAAGAAATTTTGAAATAAAGAGCTAATATATTCTGAACAATACCAATCAAAGGTGAAAATCTATAATGTCTGTATTACTTTCATACAAAATATTAAGGAGATATTTTGGATATTAAGGATATTAAAGATATTTGATATTAAGGAGAAATGCAATTGTTAAAGATGAAGAAAGTCATTTTTTATTATAAATAAGGCTAGGGCTAGATGAACATCCTAAGTTTGAAGAATGAAAATATGACCATGTATAGGTCTGTGATATATAAGTAGTGTGTGTGTATATATAAGTATGCTGCTGCTAAGTCACTTCAGTCATATCTGACTCCGTGTGACCCCATGGATGGCAGCCCAGCAGGCTCTCCCGTCTCTGGGATTTTCCAGGCAAGAACACTGGAGTGGGTTGTCATTTCCTTCTCCAATGCATAAAAATGAAAAGTCAAAGTGAAGTCGCTCAGTTGTGTCCGACCCTCAGTGACGCCATGGACTGCAGCTTTCCAGGCTCCTTCGTCCATGGGATTTTCCAGGCAAGAGTACTGGAGTGGTGTGTCATTACCTTCTCCATATATAAGTATATATGTGTTAAATTAGAAAGAGAAATTTATAAATTTGAGATCATATTGGGAGATTTAAATAACTTTTTCTGAAGTTTAAAAATCAAACTAATAAATAGCAATGTCATGAATAAAATCGTTAGCAAACTTGTTTTATTGAACACTAGATATCCATCAACTAGAGTATAATTATTTTCAGGTGCATATGACATAATTACAAAATTGACCAAGTACTAGCCACAAAAAAGTCTTAAAAATAGTAAAGAATTTATAGCTTAGAGAACACATTCTTAGACCACAGCAGAATCTAATAAAAAAACAATAACAGTGCTAATGAAAAGAAAGCAATAACAAAAATAACATACAGCATTTAAAAAGTAAATAACTCATTGTTGAGAGAAATCATGAGGTCAGTTAAAAAAATATTCATAACTGAATGTCTATAAACTATAAACATCAAGACTGCTTTGAAGGAGAAGGATGTGTGCACTAACCTTAACAAACATCAAGAATTTGATGGTGCAGAATAGTCAAGTAACATAATCGGGCAGAATAAACAAGCATAGTATATGGAACTTGGAATAACAAAACTCATAATTGGGAAATTAACATATTATTCAAAAAGGAAGAAGACATAGGGACTGTGTATGGAAAAAGGATAAAAATAGATTTCTACTTTAGACTAAATATTTAAAGTCTTTAAATTTGAAAAGGTAAACTTTAAAATTTTTAGTGGAAATTATCAAAGAATAATCCTACTATATCTGTTTTTTCAAGGTAAGGGAGCATTTTATAAATAAGATATAAAAGCACAAAGAATAATAGGAAAGATTTATTTGAGTAATTGAATTCATTGATATTAAAATTCTTTTATAACCAAAGTCTTCAAAAGAAGTTAAAAAACAAACTATATACTTGAGGAAAAATAAAACTGTAAAGATTAAATCACAAAGGAAAACACTAAGAACCCTTATGACTGGACAATGACCAACCCTGATGGAAAAAAAAAAAAAATGTTGGGGGGAGAGGCTTAGGCTATATTGTGAAAGGAGAGCTAACATTTCGGCTAGTCAGTTATAAATTAATAATGAAATACCATTTTACATCAATTAAGTTGGTGAATTTTTAAATTTAATAAGACTAAGTGATTTTAAGACAGGTGTCAACTACAAATTGGCACTTACCAAGAGCATTGCCAAGGACTGAACAACATAGGTGTTTGCCATCTTCTACGGAGATTGAACCCCATGCTGCTATAGCTGTTGACCTTCAACAACTCCTGAGCGAGTTCAGGGTGGAGCGAGGCACTCTGTGCTCCAGGGAATCTGGTGGGACAGGTCTTTAGATAGTTGGAGGTTTTTAGGAACAGATTTTATGATCTTAATCCTCAATCTCCTCATATCTAGAGAAGCACTAAATCCCTTCATGGTGACATCAGATCCTCAGGATTAACAAAAAACCTTTTGTGAAATGAGTGCTTTGTGGTATTGAACTCCCCCTTTACTAAAACCTTACACATTGACTTTCCCCCACAGCCACTTTGGAGCAGTCTCTCAGAGCTACCTGAGATGCTGTCTCCTGGGCTGCAGTCCTCATTTTGCCCCAAATAAAACTTAACTCACAACTCTCAAGTTGTACATTTTTTTTCAGTTGACACTGGAAAAGGTCAGTTTTCATTCCAATCCCAGAGAAAGACAATGCACCAAAATGTTCAAACTAGCATACATTTGCACTTACTTTACATGCTAGCAAGGCAATGTTCAAAATCTTTCATGCTAGGCTTCAATAGTACTTGAACCAAAAACTTCAGATGAACAAGTTGGATTGAGAAATGCAGAGGAATCAAATTGCCAACAACAAGAAAAACAAGAAAAAAAACAAGGAAATTCCAGAAAAAATATCTACTTCTGCTTCACTGACTATGCTAAAGCCTGTGAGTTGTGGATAACAAGAAACTGTGGAAGTTCTTGAAGAGATAGGAATACCAGACCACCTTTCCTGCCTTCTGCTAAACCTGTATGCAGGTCAAGAAACAACAGTTGGAACCAGACAAGGAACAATGGTCTGGTTCCAAATTGGGAAAGGAGTATATCAAGGCTGTATATTGTCACTCTGCTTATTTAACTTTATGCAGAGTACATCATGTGAATTGCCAGGCTGGATGAATCACAAGTTGGAATCAAGGTTGCTGGGAGACATATCAACCAACAACTTCTGATATGCTCATGATACCTCATGAAAAAGATGGCTTAGAACTCAATATTCAAAAAACAAAGATCATGCATGTGGTCCCATTACTTCATGGCAAATAGATGGGGAAAAAGTGGAAACAGTGACAGATTTTATTTTCTTGGGCTCCAAAGACACTGCAGACAGTGACTGAAGTCACAAAATTAAAAGATGCTTGCTCCTTGGAAGAAAAGCTAAGACAATCCAAGACCGCATATTAAAAAGTAGAGACATCACTTTGCTGACCTAGGTCCCTATAGTCAAAGCTATGGTTTTTCTAAGTCATGTATGGAGTGAAAGTTGGATCATTAAGAAGGCTGAGTGCTGAAGTATTGATGCTTTCAAATTGTGGTGCTGGAGAACACTCTTGAGAGTCCCTTGGACAGCAAGGAGATCAAACCAGTAAATCCTAAAGAAATCAACCCTGAATATTCATTGGAAGGATTGATGCTAAAGCTGAAGCTCCAATATTTTGGCTACCTGATGTGAAGAGCTGACTCATTAGAAAAGATCCTGATGCTGGGAAAGATGGAGGGCAGGAGGAGAAGAGGGTGACAGAGGATGAGATGGTTGGATGGCATCACGGACTGGATGGACTGAGTTTGAGAAAACTCAGGGAGATAGTGAAGGACAAGGAAGCTTGATGTGCTACATGCAGTCCATGGGGTTGCAAAGATTCATACAGGACTTAGTGAGTGAACAGCAGCAAGATGTTGTAAATAGAACATCCTGCTTTTAAAGACCCAGTAGGAGTTTAAATTAGAATAACTATTTTGGATACCAATTTGGCAATAACTAGATTTGCAAAAACCTGTATCTCAGTTTTTTCACTTCAAGGATCTTTTTCTCTGTATCCAGTCTCTCTGTCTCTGTCTCACTCTTTATCTCTTTCTCTGTCTCAATTTCTCTATCCCTTTCTCTCTTGAAACACACACACTCAAACACTTGCATATGAACTCTTTTCACAAGGAGGCTTATAGGGAATAGTTATTAAAGTACTTTTATCACAGTAAAATATTACAAACAACTTGAAAGTAACAGTACAAGAAGAAAATAAGTTGTGGTTTACTTGTAAAATTGAATACTGTGAATAAATTAAAATAAATAAATTAGATGCTTAAATTTCATAGAAACCTTAAAATAATAATGATTAATGAAAAAACAAGTTATGGAATGATACATATTATATGATATAGTAAAGTTACAATTAAAATTTATACTATGTACTGTTAATGGATACAATATATACCTATATCAATTTGAATGAAAGACAGCTTCAGATAGAGGTTGTTTTTTGGTAAAATGGAAGCAAAAATGACATGGGTGGTGGCTTTTGTATTTATCCTTTAAATTTTACTCTTAAAAAACATGGAAATCTTAAACAAAGATGACAAGATGGTAACATTTGCTAAATTTTTTCTGGTTGATAGACATGCTAATGAATGTCTACTACATTTTTGGGGGGGGGCTCTTTCTCAGAAATATGTATTAAGCAAAAGGAAAATCTCTAATGAAAATTGAATTTTATCTTATCTACTTATAAACCTCTCTTGTCTTGCTATTTTCAGATGAGATTACTATCTGGTCCATATTTACATCTCTGAACTGTAGGGCACTTTAGCCATGGTCTGAGATTTCCAGTATATACTCGGACCAGTTTATACTGCAAACTACAAATTGGCACTTGCCAAGAGCATTGCCAACCACTGAACAACAAGAGCATTTGCCATCTGCCTCTGCGCAGATTGAACCCTGTGCTGTTGTAGCTATGGACCTTCAACACCCACTGACGGAGTTCAGGGTGGAGTGATGCACTCTGTGCTCCAGGGAATTTGATGGACAGGTCTTCAGATAGTTGGATGTTTTGCAGTTTCAGTTCAGTTGCTCAGTCCTTTCCGAATCTTTGCAACCACATGGACTGCAGCATGCCAGGCTTCCCTGTCCACCATCAGCTCCTGGAGCTTACTCAAACTCATGTCCATTGAGTCAGTGATGGCATCCAACCATCTCATCCTATATTGTCCCCTTCTCCTGCCTTCAATCTTTTCCAGCATCAAGGTCTTTTCCAGTGAGTCAGTTCTTTGCATCAGGTGGCAAAAGTATTGGAGTTTCAGCTTCAGCATCAGTCTTTCCAAGGAATATTCAGGACAGATTTCCTTTAGGATGGACTGGTTTCATCTCCTTGCAGTCCAAGGGACTCTTAAGAGACTTCTCCAACATCACATTTAAAAATCATCAATTCTTTGGTGCTCAAATTTCTTTATAGTTCAAGTTGTACATCCATACATGACTACTGGACAATCATAGCATTGACTAGATGGACCTTTGTTGGCAAAGTAATGTCTCTGCTTCTTAATATGCTAAGTTGTTCGTAGCTTTTCTTCCAAGGATCAAGAGTCTTTTAATTTCATGGCTGCAGTCACCATCTTCAGTGATTTTGGAGCCCAAAAAAATCAAGTCTGTCACTTTTCCATTGTTTACCCATCTATTTGCTGTGAAGTGATGGTACTAGAGGCCATGATCTTAGTTTTCTGAATGTTGAGTTTCAAGCCAATTTTTTCTCTCTCCTCTTTCACTTTTTTTTTCTTCTTTCACTTTCATCAAGAGGCTCTTTAGTTCTTCTTCAATTTCTGCCATATTGCTGCCATAATAACCTCAGATATGCCATAATCTGCATATTTCTCCCAGCAATCTTAATTCCAGTTTGTGCTTCATCCAGCCCAGCATTTTGCATGATGTACTCGGCATAGAAGTTAAATAAGCAGGGTGACAATATACAGCCTTGATGTACTCCTTTCCTGATTTGGAACCAGTCTATTGTTCCATGTCCAGTTCTTACTGTTGCTTCTTGACCTGCAGCTCAGATTTTCTGGTATTCCCATCTCTTGAAGAATTTTCCACAGTTTGTTGTGATCCACACAGTCAAAAGCTTTGGCATAATCAATAAAGCAGAAATATATGTTTTTCTGAAACTCTCTTGCTTTTCCGATGACCCAACAGATGTTGGCAATTTGATCTCTGGTTCCTCTACCTTTCCTACATTCAGCTTAAACATCTGGAAGTTCACGGTTCACGTACTATTGAAGCCTGGCTTGAAGAATTTTGAGAATTACTTTGCTAGTGTGTGAGATGAGTGCAATTGTGTGGTAGTTTGAGCATTTTTTGGCATTGAAATGAAAACTGACCTTTTCCAGTCCTATGGCCACTGCTGAGTTTTCCTAAGTTGCTGGCATTTTGAGTGCAACACTTTCACAGCATCATCTTTTAGGATTTGAAATACTCCACTGGAATTCCGTCACCTCCACTAGCTTTGTTCATAGTGATGCTTCCTAAGGCCCACTTGACTTCACATTCCAGGATGTCTGCCTTGGTGACTGATCACACCATCATGGTTATCTGGGTCATGAAGACCTTTTTGTATAGTTCTTCTGTGTATTCTTGCCACCTCTTCTTAATATCTTCTGCTTCTGTTAGGTCCATACCATTTCTGTCCTTTATTGTGTCCCTCTTTGCAGGAAATGTTCCCTCAGTGTCTCTAATTTTCTTGAAGAGATCTCTAGTCTTTCCCATTCTATTATTCTTCTATTTCTTTGCATTGATCACTGAGGAAGGCTTTCTTATCTCTCTTTGCTATTCTTTGGCACTCTGCATTCAAATGGGTATATCTTTCCTTTTCTCCTTTCCCTTTTGCTTCTCTTCTATTCACAGCTATTTGTAAGGTATCCTCATACAACCATTTGCCTTTTTACACTTCTTTTTCTTGAGGGTAGTCTTGATCATTGCCTCCTGTACAATGTCACAAACCTCCATCCATAGTTCTTCATGCACTCTGTCTATCAGATCTAGTCCCTTGAATCTATTTGCCACTTTTTCTGTGTAATTGTAAGGGATATGATTTAGCTCATACCTGCATGGTCTAGTGATCACATGGACTCTGCTGGCTTTATGGTGGGGTTAATGGTGACCTCCTCTAAGAGGATACAACTGGATATTTTTAGGAACAGATTGTATTATCTCAATCCTGTATCTCCTCATATCTAGAGAAGCACTAAATCCCTTCCTGGTGACATCACATCCTTGTGACTAGCAGAAAACCTTTATAAAATGATTGTTTAATGGTAATTGGACTCCACCTTCCCTGAAACCTTATGCATTGACCTTCCTCCCACTGCCTCTTTGGAGCAGTCTCTCAGAGCTATCTGAGGTGCTGCCTCCTGACTGCAGTCCTCATTTTGCCCCAAATAAAGCTTAATTCACAGCTCTCAAGCTGTGCATCTGTTTTAGTCAACAATACTTATATTCTCTTTCATGCTTAGAAAATAAATTTGAAGAGGAAGGTATAATCTGTATAGACTGGACAGTGTTTGCCATGAATTAAAGTAAAGTAAAAGTGTTAGTGGCTTAGTCATATCCGACTCTTTGTGACCCCAAATGGACTATAGCCCACAGGTTCCTCCATCCATGGAATTCTCCAGGCAAAAATACTGGCATGGGTTGACATTTCCATCTCCAGGGAATCTTCCCCACCCAATGATCAAACCCAGGTCTCCCACATTGCAGGCAGGCTCTTTACCATCTGAGCTACCAGGGAAGTCCATGAATTTATGTAACGTGTATTTAGTAACATAGACATAATGTAGATAACAAAGTAATTTTTAAAGGGAAGGCGAGGACAATGCTGTTTATATTTCCATATTTTCATTTTATATGTTTTTTATTGATTAAGTAATCAAAGAAGGAGTCTCTTGACTTCTTAAAAGATCAGAGATTCTGAAGTTCATACCAATTAAAGACCTTGAGCAATAAGGGTCTTTCAGACTACTCAGGGGTTTTGGCATAAATGCATCCCCCCAAAACGGATAGCATTATTTGTAAAATTAAAAAAAATAGTATTTGTCAGTCTTGTGATGACATATTTCAATTTGTATGTTTCAGTTTGGCCTTTAGTACTGATTTTTTCTTCCAGTCACTCTTTCCCAATCATTTTTAATTCATTTGTGCTTCCAGTTTGATTAAAATCAAGTTTGCATTTAGAATTTACAGCTTTCATACCTGTACTATTTTAAAATTCTTAATGACTTGAAAATGAGGCAATTGCATATATACAAACATACTGATTATATTAATTTGTAGCTATGTACCTATAAAAAATTGCTTATTCAAATTATTACTAACTGTCAAAGCAATAATACCCTCCAGTTCACTTCAGTTCAGTCGCTCAGTCATGTCCGACTCTTTGCAACCCCTTGAACCACAGCACGCCAGGCCTACCTGTCCATCACCAACTCCCGGAGTACACCCAAAACCATGTCCATCGAGTTGGTGATACCATCCAAACATCTCATCCTCTGCCGTCCCCTTCTCCTCCTGCCCTCAATCTTTCCCAGCATCAGGGTCTTTTCCAATGAGTCAGCTCTTCGCATCAGGTGGCCAAAGTATTGGAGTTTCAGCTTCAACATCAGTCCTATCAATGAACACCCAGGACTGATCTCCTTTGGGATGGACTGATTGGATCTTCTGATTGGATCTCAAGAGTCTTCTCCAACACCACAGTTCAAAAGCATCAATTCTTTGGCGCTCAGCCTTCTTCACAGTCCAACTCTCACATCCATACATGGCTACTGGAAAAACCATAGCCTTGACTAGATGGATCTTTGTTGACAAAATTATGTCTCTGCTTTTTAATATGTTCTCTAGATTGGTCATAACTTTCCTTCCAAGGAATAAGCATCTTTTAGTTTCATGGCTTCAATCACCATCTGCAGTGATTTTGGAGCCCAGAAAAATAAAGTCAGCCACTGTTTCCACTGTTTCCCCATCTATTTCCCATGAATTGATGGGACCAGATGCCATGATCTTCGTTTTCTGAATGTTGAGCTTTAAGCCAACTTTTTCGCTCTCCTCTTTCACTTTCATCAAGAGGCTTTTGAGTTCCTCTTCACTTTCTGCCATAAGGGTGGTGTCATCTGCATATCTGAGGCTATTGATATTTCCCCGGCAATCTTGATTCCAGCTTGTGCTTCCTCCAGCCCAGCGTTTCTCATGATGTACTCTGCATAGAAGTTAAATAAGCAGGGTGACAAATACAGCCTTGACGTACTCCTTTTCCTATTTGGAACCAGTCTGTTGTTCCATGTCCAGTTCTAACTGTTGCTTCCTGACCTGCATACAGGTTTCTCAAGAGGCAGGTCAGGTGGTCTGGTATTCCCATCTCTTGAAGAATTTTCCATAGTTTATTGTGATCCACACAGTCAAAGGCTTTGGCATAGTCAATAAAGCAGAAATAGATGTTTTTCTGGAACTCTCTTGCTTTTTTGATGATCCAGCGGATGTTGGCAATTTGATCTCTGGTTCCTCTGCTTTTTCTAAAACCAGCTTGACTCTGTGGGAGAGGGAGAGGGTGGGATGATTTGGGAAAATGGCATTGAAACATGTATAATATCATATAAGAAACGAATTGCCAGTCCAGGTTCGATGCAGGATACAGGATGCTTGGGGCTGGTGCACTGGGATGACCCAGAGGGATGGTATGGGGAGGAAGGCAGGAGGGAGTTTAGGATGGGGAACACATGTACACCCATGGCGGATTCATGTTGATATATGGCAAAACCAATACAATGTTTAAAGTAATTAGCCTCCAATTAAAATAAATAAATTTATATTTTAAAAAAAGAAAAAAAAGAAAATCAGCTTGAACATCTGGAAGTTCACGGTTCACATATTGCTGAAGCCTGGCTTGGAAAATTTTGAGCATTACTTTACTAGTGTGTGAGATGAGTACAATTGTGCGGTAGTTTGAGCATTCTTTGGCAATGCCTTTCTTTGGGATTGGGATGAAAACTGACCTTTTCCAGTCCTGTGGCCACTGCTGAGTTTTCCAAATTTGCTGGCATATTGAGTGCAGCACTTTCACAGCATCATCTTTCAGGATTTGGAATAGCTCAGCTGGAATTCCATCACCTCCACTAGCTTTGTTCGTAGTGATGCTTTCTAAGTCCCACTTGACTTCACATTCCAGGATGTCTGGCTCTAGGTCAGTGATCACACCATCGTGATTATCTGGGTCATGAAGATCTTTTTTGTACAGTTCTGTGTATTTTTGCCACCTCTTCTTAATATCTTCTGCTTCTGTTAGGTCCATACCATTTCTGTCCTTTATTGAGCCCATATTTGCATGAAATGTTCCCTTTGTATCTCGAATTTTCTTGAAGAGATCTCTAGTCTTTCCCATTCTATTGTTTTCCTCTATTTCTTTTCATTGATCTCTGATGAAGGCTTTCTTATCTCTCCTTGCTATTCTTTGGCACTCTGCATTCAAATGGGTATATCTTTCCTTTTCTCCTTTGCTTTTCACTTTCCTTCTTTTCACAGCTAATTGTAAGGCCTCCTCAGACAGCCATTTTGCTTTTTTGCATTTCTTTTTCTTGGGGATGGTCTTGATTCCTGCCTCCTGTACAATGTCACGAACCTCCATCCGTAGTTCATCAGGCACTCTGTCTATTAGATCTAGTCCCTTAAATCTATTTCTCATTTCCACTGTATAGTCATAAGGGATTTGATTTAGGTCATACCTGAATGATCCAGTGGTTTTCTCCACTTTCTTAAATTTAAGTCTGAATTTGGCAGTAAGGAGTTCATGATATGATCTGGAACTATCAAATATAAAAAGAATCAAAAAAATGTATCCTCTCTACTTATAAAGTTGTTTTCTACTTAAAATATTTATATACAATGTGGCAGTTCATTCACTTAAGATGATTCACCTCAGTGAATAATTTAGTGACTTCAGGATTTGTTTACTTTTCTTATATTTCACAAATATAATGATAGATATGAGAAGGTATTAAGTATGCTATTTAAATTTAATTTACTGGTTACAGTAGGCTTTCAACCCCTGCAAACAAACATTTGTACCCTTTTAGTCATAGCAGTCTTCAAAATGTCCTACATTATACTGGCATTTTTAAAAAGGATCTGTGATATTACCAATTATATAATCTACTTTTTAATATTCAGAATATTAATATGTAACTTACTTCTTGCAGATTTTAATTTGTAAAACATCAGTATGTCTCTTGCTTTTATTATTCATATTTGGGATAATGATTTGATGTAGACTGAAATTTTGCCAGTAGTAAGACTAAAGTTCTTTAGTGAGTAGTCAAAGGTTCCAGACTCTCTAAGTCATTATGACATATCTTTCCCTCTTTCCTAATTGTAGGTGGTGATAGATTAAATTTAACTTAGTTTCTAGACCTGGCAGGGAGATAGCATGGAGACACATGCCGTAAGTTATTCATCCCATGGAGATAACAAATGGTTCATTAAGTATAACATATTTAATTATGAAATTATGGAGTGGAAGAAATTTTTGAGTGCTTCTAGTTTAATCTTTCTTCCAATTCAGGAACTTTGGTTAACATGCCAGATGGATGGTTATTTAGCCACTGCTTAAACATGTGTGGGGCTGTAGACAGCTTTTAAGAGAAACTGCTCACATTTGGGACTAGGAGAATGATTACAAAATTCTTATTAATATTTGTCTAACAGATGCTCCGTTTAAACTCACTCTCTTGGCTCCTAGTTGCACAACACAGTATCTGTTAGTTTTTTTCTTTTACTTAGCAATCTTTTTACATACTTTTAGTCTGTTATTATATATTTTCTATTCTCCAAATCAAGTCCTAAAAATCAGCTTGTGAAAATAATGTATTTGATTACATAATGATAAAAAATAAAAAGAGAATCACAATCAGGAAAAATACATGATTTTAAAAGCAGTGCAACAATGGTAAGGACATCATGGATCTATATGCCATGATGGTTTCTATGGTTGATCTTCTATTTGGGTTCTGTGCTTTCTAGTAATCGAAGTGAAAGCAGATGATATTATCACTTATACTAAGTTCCTCAGTGTAATCAAAAGTTTTCAACTGACAAATTCTGAAAGGATATATTAGATGGTAATCCGTTTGTAAATCTCAGTGTTTTTTGGTTTTTTTTGGTATTCTTTCAATACCCAAATTGGGTATTAAATTTTTAAGATTGAAGTATAGTTAATTTACAATGTTGTTTTACTTTCTGGTGTACAGCAAAGTGATTCAGTTTTTTATATGTATATATGTATAATTATATATGTACGTGTATGTATATATATATTTTTTTTTCAGATTCTTTTCCATTATGGATTATTATATGATATTGAATATAGTTCCCTGTGCTAAATAGTAGGTCCTTGTTGTATATCTATTTTATTTAAAAGTACATCTCTATTAACCCCAAACTCCTAATTTATCTCTCCCTGCATCCTCTCCGCCCACCTCTGCTATCATCTTTGATGACCGTAAGTTTGTTTTCTATGTCTGTGAGTATATTTCTGTTTTGTAAATAACTTAATCTGCATCACTTTTGTATAGATTCCACACATTTAACTCAGTATTTTAATGAACAATGTCCTCAGTAACATTCCTTCAACAATCGTATTATCATTATCCCTATGGCATTTGTCTCTAGAACTTTCACAACCTCTGATATATTCGGCGGGGGGGGGGCGGGGGGGGGAGAATTGAAATGTGTCTCTCATTTCCATGTGAATTAGAAAAAAAATGGACAGTGGACTATTCATTTAATAAATCTTGACATGCTGTCTGATGTGTTTCACAATGTAGGTTACAAGGATGCTGCAATTCCCCAGGATGAGCCATGTCAAGAAATACACTTAAACATCTTTGAAAGACTCAGTAGGGCATTACCAGGTACTAAGATGTCATTCCTTCTCATTAAAGTAGTAATAATAGGATTCCTGCTGCTTGCAACCGTTTATATATCTTCATTAGTGCAAACGAGTATAGATTGTACCTCAGAAGCCTCAGTGTTTTCTTGAGAAGGAAATAGCTACCCACTCCCGTATTCTTGCTTAGAGAATCCCATGCACAGAGGAGCCTGGCAGGCTGCAGTCCATATTGTTGCACAGAGTCAGATATGACTGAAGTGACTAAGCAGCAGGAGTGTTTTCTTAGGAATGAAAGTACTCGTTCCAAAAGTGCAGTCTAGTTCTAACAAATTAAAATTTATTTTTTTCTCCTTTTTTCCTTTTATCCCTACAATGGGGTCAAGAAATTAAATTGAAAATTAGATGATTTTTTCTTTTTAATAGCTCCAAAGTGACAGAAATAGTTTTAAAAATATTTGTTAGGGCAAAACTCATCATTTCTGCATCAGTCTATTCATAGAGTGTGTTTATTCATAACATGGCTGATTTTGAATTGATGGGTAATGCACTCATTATCCATCAGAACCTTCTAACCATGTGTCACTTGTGATTGCTGCAAGCTGACATTTCTAAAGGTAAATTATAATCCTTATAACAATAGTTTTGTATTAGGAGATATTTAAGTTAGGCTCTCCCTGATGTTCTCTTATGGTGAAAATAGTAAAATGAAAATTATTTGATAGAAAGTCCTGTTTAATATAAACAAAACAGCTATGCATAAAATAGAACAAACATAATTATATCTTCTCCATGTCCCTGTGATGAGTTGCTTCAGTTGTGTCCAGCTCTTTGCAACCCTGTGGACTGTAGCCCACCAGTCTTCTCTGTCCATGGGATTCTCCAGGCAAGAATTCTGGAGTGGGTTGCCATGACCTCTGCCAGGGGATCTTCCCACAGGGGTCAAACCTGCATCTCTGCATTGGCAGGTGGGCTTTTCACTATTAGTGCCACCTGGGAAGCCTAATTGTATCTTAAAGAATATTAAATTTAAAAAAAATTGCCAGCTGTGTTGCTGAAGAAAATGTAAACAATTAATTGAAAATAACCAAGTTGATTAGAAATTCAGCATAGTTGAGGTTTACAAGAAAGCTCTGCCATTGTTTTTCTTGGTGCTTGTGTAGAAGGCCAGCACTCACACAAAAAGAGTGATGTGAAACTGCTTGGTTAATGCCTCCATAGAGACAAATTAGAACATTTAGCCTCCAGAGAAAATTGTTCAGTTTGAGTTATCTGGTTCGTCTCTTAATTTTTTGCTGTCTCTTTTCATCTGGTCTTTTCACATGCCTTTTCTTCAGGCTAAAGATAATGAGCCCTGACTGTGATTTCAACATCTCAGCATAAATAAAGAAATAAGTACCCAGAGACACTTTCTCATGTTTGTTTTCTTATTATGTATCTGATACTTAGTTTTGCAAATGGTAGTCTATTCAAGTCAGTACTATTATAAATTTTAGCTAGTCAAGCAATTATAAAATACTAAGCTGCATAATAGGAATTATTCATGTTAAAGTTAAGTAATAACAGGATGGATTCTGCAGCCGTTTTCTGTCACAAGAGGCTTCTGCCATGCTATTCAAGAAGGCAGCTGGAGATCAGAGGTTGGAGGTGAGGGTCAAACTTTACAGGAGTGGTTCTAATCAGTTTCTAGTGTGAAGGGGGAGAAGCATGTAGGCTATAGGCAGGATCTTAAATTCTTTACACTGACATTTTCCCTTCAGAGATTCTAACTGCAAAGAGGGTATGTGTCCTCAGGAACCAAACCAAGTCCCTTTGGTACTTCAAGGCTTGGAACCTTTGATGTGAAGTCCCTGAGTGTCCTGGTGCAGAGAGAACTCCCAGAATGCTAGGAGGAGGAACACAGTTGGAAACGTGCAGTTTCTACATTGGCAAAAAATTAAGAGGTGTGGAAACTGAGTATCTGGGGAAGTTCATGGTTTGGAGTTTTGATAGATAAAAAGGGAGAATGGAGTGAATTCAGTTTACAATATGTCTTTTAAAAGTTGTATTTACTTCTCCTAGTGTCCTTGGCTTCAAATAATGAATGCTGTGAACAGGCAGTGGATTAGATGCTTTTAAGAAGAAACATGCCGTGCACAAAGCACAATCAGAGCTGTGACAGATAAGTTCAGCTCTGTCTAGTGCTCTTGGCTTATTGGTCCCTCAGAGACCGCCCAGAAAGTACCACAGGAAAGATATTTTTAGGCTCTAGGCAGTTGAAGTGCTATAGTGAGATCACTTATTAATCTTTAAACAGTACTATCTGCTATTGTGTGTGTATTTTAGAGTCTAATTTATCTTACTTTCTCCTGCTGGTGCAGGCTATAAGGTCACATTCATAAGAACAATCAAATAGCACTGTAACAAAAGGTGAAGAAAAGCTGCTAGAAGTACTAAAGCTTTGACCAACTGCATAATTATAAATTAAACTGAAGTCCACTGTTAGGCTAATAAACTGTTCATGTGTGTATGTGTTCTATCCTATATTGCAAATATTATCACAGGATAATGCACACTTGCATGACTTGAAAACAATATACAGAAAAGTCACTGGTCTGACGATGGACAAAAATAAATTTTCTTTGGTTTAAATTTTTCTGGTTCATGAAAAAGCTATCATGGAGGACATGTACATTTCTAGTAGAATTTGAGTATCTGTGTTATTATCCTGTGTTATCTAGAAGTCTTCCCATATTTTACAAGAGAAAAACAAAGCTATTAGACCTCAAAGTTAGATGCATAGTGTACTTGGCTTAGTACTCTGGTACATGGTACACACACAGGATGCGTGTGCACATGTGTATTTTTGTAAGGAGTTTTACCCAGTGTGAAGAAACCCCATGGGATGCTATTTTAATTTTTTATATATCTTTTCTTACCAGTGACATGGGGAACTTCTAGAAAGCATGAGAGACAGACTTTCAGATTTACAAGAGATGCCTCACAAGTTCCTCTGTATATGGAACATGAAGAACTTTCTGAAGGGAGTCTAAAAGTAAAATGCTACTACAATTTTTAATGAGAATAATACAGATATTATAGAATTTCCCACAAAACAAAAATATACTGTTCACATTTGCATTCCATCATCACTAATATTCAGTGGTTTATCTAGGTATCACTTTGGCCTTAAGTTTAGCAATGTGTATGATGTGATGGGCCATGAGATACAAAGTCCACAGAAATCCAACTGTATTCAAATTATTCTACTAAGTATTTTAATTCAGATTCAGAGACTGTGTCCTCAGTCATATCTACAGAAAACTAATGCTCAAATATTTAACTGTAACAAATGGAACAATGGAAGGAAGTGGAAGTATTTGTACCCCAAACAATTATATCACATTATACTATATAGAAGATCACATGAAATGAAGTGAAGGTTCCGATATAGGACATTACTAACTTGGTTTTTGCTTTTTGGGAAATTAGTGTATTCCTTTTTTTATCATTTGTAAGAGCTCTTTTTATGTTATTGAAGTATCATTGATCACAATTTGTGTTAGTTTCAGGTGCACAGCAATGTGATTCATTTACACACACACACACACGCACACACGCACATATTTCAGATGCTTAGGTTAGTACAAGACATTGAATACAGTTCCTTGTGCTATAAAGTAAATCATTTATTTTATATATAGTACTGTACATATTTTAATCCCCAACTCCTAATTTATCCCTCTCCCTTCTTCCTTGGTGGCTCAGATGGGTAAGGAGTCCACCTGCAGCGTGGGAGACCTAGGTTCAATCCCCGGGTTGAGAAGATCCCCTAGAGAAGGAAATGGCAACCTACTCCAGAATTCTTGCCTGCAAAATCCCATGGGCAGAGGAGCCTGGTGGGCTACAGTCCATGAGGTTGCAAAGAGTCGGACACGACTGAGCCATTTCACTGTATCCTTTGGTGACCAGCAGTTTGTTTTCTATGTCTGTGACTCTATTGCTGTTTTGTAAATAAGTTCGTTTGTAATATTTTTTATATTCTGCACATAAGTGATACCATAATATCATTCTCTCTCTGACTTAGTTCACTCAGTATGATAACTCTAGGTCCATCCATGTTGATGCAAATGACAGTCTTTCATTGTTTTGTGTGGCTTAGTAGCGGTCCATCCTATACATGTATCACATCACCTTAATCCAATCATCTGTTGATGGGCACTTGCATTGCTTTCATATCTTGACTATTGTATTAATAAAGAGTGCCACTACACCTATTGGGATTCATGTATCTTTTCAAATTAGAGTTTTCATCTTTTCTGGATATATACCCAGAAATGATATTGCTAGATTAGGATAACTCTATTTTTAATTTTTTGAGGAAGCTTCATATTGCTCTGATATGAACATTGTTCTGATGTTGAAGCTGAAACTCCAATACTTTGGCCACCTGATGCAAAGAACTGACTCATTTGAAAAGACCCTGATGCTGGGAAAGATTGAAGGCAGGAGGAGAAGGGGACAACAGAGGATGAGATGGCTGGATGGCATCACTGACTGGACGGACATGAGTTTGAGTAAAGTCTGGGAGTTGGTGATGGACAGGGAGGCCTGGCGAGCTGCTGTCCATGGGGTCACAAAGAGTTGGACAGGACTGAGTGACTGAACTGAAGTGAACTGAACATATTGTTCTCAATAGTGGCTGTACTAGTTTATATCCCCAACAACAGTATAGGAGGGTTCCCTTTTTTCCACACCCTCTCCAGCACAAATTGTAGACTTTTTGACAGTGGCCACTGGACCAGTGTGAGGTGATACTTCGTTGTACTTTTGATTTGCATTCCTCTAATAATTAGCAATATTGTTATTGTTGTCCAGTAACTGTCATGTATGACTTTTTGTGACCTCATGAACTAATCTAGTATGCCAGGCTTCCCTGTCCTTCACTATGTCTGACAGTTTGCTCAAACTCATGTCCATTGAGTTGGTGATGCCACCCAACCATCTCATCCTCTATCATCCCCTTCAATATTGAGCATCTTTTCATGTGCCTAGTGACCATTTGTATGCCTTCTTTGGAGAAACATCTATTAAGGCCTTCTGCCCATTTTTGATTGGATTGTTTTTCATTTTTTGATGCTGAGTTGTAGGAGCTATTTGTATATTTTGGAAATTAACGCGTTGCTAATCACATCATTTGCAAATATTTTCTCCCATTCCATGTGTTGCCTTTTTATTTTATTTATGGTTTCCTTTGCAGTACAAAAGCTTTTAAATGTTACTAGGTCCCATTTGTTTATTTTTGCTTTTATTTCTCTTGTCTTAGGAGACTGATCTAAGGAAATGTTGCTATGATTTATGTCAGAGAATGTTTTGCCTATGTTCTCTTCTAGGATTTTTGTGGTGTCATGTCTTATGTTTATGTCTTTAAACCTTTTCAAGTGTATTTTTTTATATTGTGTGAAGGAGTGTACTAACTACATTGATTTACATGAGGCTATCCAGTGAGAAATTGATATATTTCACCGTACCCCTTAGGTAGAAACATATCTGACTTTATGAAATATATTGCTACATATTTTCCATCATGGAAGAGAGGGACATATGCATGCATTTCTTTCCTTATTATTTGGAAATGTCCCACAGTTCAGACTTCATCATCCTGAATATCTTTAAGGAGAAAGGTAGAAATTCCATTGTTGTGCGGCAAACTATTGCTATCTATTTCATGCTTCTCTATAATACATTCCTTCTGCATTTGATTTAGAACAACAGCATCAGCCATTTGGCCACCAAATCATGCTGTGGCTTAGGTACACTGTGGAGATTAGACTGCATTTCCAGCAGCAGCAGAGACCTGAGCAAAAGCCAAAAAAAAAAAAAAAAAGCATGCCCTTTTATTGAACCCATCAATCTTAGAAGTGTGTATGTTGCTGTCTCTCACTGATTAGCAAATTTTAATATTTGTCCAGAGAAGTTAATACAGTTCATGGAGATATTGTCATATGAGCAACCATTTCAGTTAATGATGCATTTGTTGTCTCAATGAAAGTTGGTGTGGTGGGTTTGGTTTTGTTTAACCTTTTTAAATCGAACTCGGTTTATGGTTTCAACAAACCCCTTAAAAACTAATATCTGATCACCTATTTCCTGTCTTTTGTCAATATTCAGTTCAGTTGCTCATTTATGTCCGACTCTTTGCGACCCCATGGACTGCAGCACGCCAGGCCTCCTTGTCCATAGCCAACCCCCTGAGTTTACTCAAACTCATGTCCATTGAGCCATTGATGCCATCCAACCATCTCATCCTCTGTTGTCCCCTTCTCCTCCAGCCTTCAATCTTTCCCAGCATCAGAGTCTTTTCCAGTGAGTCAGTTCTTCACATCAGGTGGCCTAAGTATTGGAGTTTCAGCTTCAGCATCAGTCCTTCCAATGAATATTGTCAATCTTATTGATCACTTATAAACCATCATAACTCTAATACACTTTACCTATGTAAGAATGTAATGGCTTCTGTGTGTGTGTGCTTAGTCACTTGTGTCTGACTCTCTGCAGCCCCATCGACTATAGCCTGCAAGGCTCCTCTGTCCATGGAATTTTCCAGGCAAGAATACTGGAGTGGATTGCCATTTCATACTTCAGGGGATCTTCCCAACCCAGGAGTCGAACCTGCCTCTCTTTCATCTCCAGTATTGGTAGACGGGTTCTTTACCACTAGCGCCACCAACAGATTCTATCACATGATAAATTGCATATTGCTTTTCTATTATACGTGTTTGTAAGAAATGTATTCTTATATATTGTTTTGTTTGTTCAGTCTGTAGTTTTCTTCTACTCTGAACTTATACACTTTGCACATCCCTGTACTGTTTATTTCACAACTAAGTTTTTTAGCAGAAAGTCCGCTCTTAGCTGTTTAGAGACACGATGCCATATGTTGCTTTCTGCAGTGCAACGATGTCTGCACCTCTGTGATGAAGTCTGGACTTCTTCCAAAGAAGGAAAGTGATATCACCCTTCTGTTGAACTATGAAGTTCTCTGCTTGCACAGCGTCTTCCCCAGCAGAAAATGAGCATTGTTCACGGACAGGTTCCTTTAGATAAGGTCTAAGTGAAATGAATCAATTGGAGGGATTCAATTCAATGCCAATTTCAATTTCAGTGGCAGGCTAATTGCTAGCTCTGTACGATTTCTGCACTTTTTTTTTTTTTGAGAGGGGAGATAAAATTTCTAGCCACATACCCCAAAGCAATTCATATGTTACATTCGGTTATTTTTCAGTGTTGACATGCTTGTGTTGGTTTCCATAAACACTCCCTTGAAGAATCAGTGTGGTTTTTGGCAGCATCTTTTTAATTACACAGGAATCGAGGCAGGTGCCATGCTTGTGGTCACTCTGGTTTTCATTGTTTATCTTTGTACTGATGGAAAAACCCATGAACATAAGAAATATTAGCTCTTTTGAAATCAGACATATGTAATACATCTCACACATTTACATTTGTCAGGCTGCTTCATGAGGGATGGTAATTTGAAGAAATATTTCCTGTAAAATTTTAAAATGGGGTTGAAAATTATACCACACTGCTTATCAGTATGTTGCATATGTGGTAGAAATAATAGGATAGTGGTATCTGATAATAAACCAAGCACTAGTAGCATAAAACAAAAAGGAGCCACACACCCTTCATAGCACACGATGCCAGGTATTGCTATGGTCACAGCAGCACATGGAAATGCATTGTTGCAGAGAATCCTTTCAGTTCCCTGGGCACTGATGTTTTCAGAAGAAAAATAATGATAGTAATCCTCCTCAGATATGTTTCCTTTGAAACATACCACAGAGTTTATCAGTAACTAAGAAATGCTGTGTAGTCTGGGGGAAGCCCAGAACTTTCCAGAGTCTTAGAGTTCTTTTGTAGAGCTCTTTTCCATGGTGTTGGGAGGATAGATTTCCCTCTGTGCATTTGACTTATTAAGGCATATATAGATACTTGTTTATTCATTTTTATTCTCACTTCTGTTTTTATGTGACAATTCACTTTTGCAATTTTTGTCTTTATTTCATTCAGATGGTTTTAACTAGAAAAGATTTTATTTAAAAGATGCTTTTTGTCCCCTTCCTCATTTTCCATTCACTCTTTAAATACAATTTTTTTGTTTACACTTGTTTTGGCATTGTTCTTTCTTGGAATGAGGTTGGGAATGTTCAAGCACTGCAGAGATATATAGAACTGGTTTTGAATCTGAATTGCAGCACTTAATTGTGGGCAATACTTAAGGTTGGACTGCTTATTTAAATTCTTCATACCCCAGTGTTTTTAAGTGGGGATGCTAATGATATCACAGAATCATAAGAATTGAATGCAATAATTCTGTGGCAATAAATAAACCCAACACAGAATAATTATTTCCTAAACAGGTATTTTTATTATTGTTGCTGAACTACAATTCTGATGGACTTTCTTAACTGCTACTGTCATTATTTAATTCTTTTTTTTTTTAATTAATTTTATTTTATTTTTAAACCTTACATAATTGTATTAGTTTTGCCAAATATCAAAATGAATCCACCACAGGTATACATGTGTTCCCCATCCTGAACCCACCTCCCTCCTCCCTCCTCCCTCCCCATACCCTCCCTCTGGGTCGTCCCAGTGCACCAGCCCCAAGCATCCAGCATCGTGCATTGAACCTGGACTGGCATCTCGTTTCATACATGACATTTCACATGTTTCAATGCCATTCTCCCAAATCTTCCCACCCTCTCCCTCTCCCACAGAGTCCATAAGACTATTCTATACATCAGTGTCTCTTTTGCTGTCTCGTATACAGGGTTATCGTTATCATCTTTCTAAATTCCATATATATGCGTTAGTATACTGTATTGGTGTTTTTCCTTCTGGCTTACTTCACTCTGTATAATAGGCTCCAGTTTCATCCACCTCATTAGAACTGATTCAAATGTATTCTTTTTAATGGCTGAGTAATACTCCATTGTGTATATGTACCACTGCTTTCTTATCCATTCATCTGCTGATGGACATCTAGGTTGCTTCCATGTCCTGGCTATTATAAACAGTGCTGCGATGAACATTGGGGTACACGTGTCTCTTTCCCTTCTGGTTTCCTCAGTGTGTATGTCCAGCAGTGGGATTGGCAGTTCTATCTATCCAGTTTTTTAAGGAATCTCCACACTGTTCTCCATAGTGGCTGTACTAGTTTGCATTCCCACCAACAGTGTAAGAGGGTTCCCTTTTCTCCACACCCTCTCCAGCATTTATTATTTGTAGACTTTTGGATCGCAGCCATTCTGACTGGTGTGAAATGGTACCTCATAGTGGTCTTGATTTGCATTTCTCTGATAATGAGTGATGTTGAGCATCTTTTCATGTGTTTGTTAGCCATTTGTATGTCTTCTTTGGAGAAATGTCTATTTAGTTCTTTGGCCCATTTTTTGATTGGGTCATTTATTTTTCTGGAGTTGAGCTGTAGGAGTTGCTTGTATATTTTTGAGATTAGTTGTTTGTTGGTTGCTTCATTTGCTATTATTTTCTCCCATTCTGAAGGCTGTCTTTTCACCTTGCTAATAGTTTCCTTTGATGTGCAGAAGCTTTTAAGTTTAATTAGGTCCCATTTGTTTATTTTTGCTTTTATTTCCAATATTCTGGGAGGTGGGTCATAGAGGATCCTGCTGTGATGTATGTCAGAGAGTGTTTTGCCTATGTTCTCCTCTAGGAGTTTTATAGTTTCTGGTCTTACGTTGAGATCTTTAATCCATTTTGAGTTTATTTTTGTATATGGTGTTAGAAAGTGTTCTAGTTTCATTCTTTTACAAGTGGTTGACCAGATTTCCCAGCACCACTTGTTAAAGAGATTGTCTTTAATCCATTGTATATTCTTGCCTCCTTTGTCAAAGATAAGGTGTCCATATGTGCGTGGATTTATCTCTGGGCTTTCTATTTTGTTCCATTGATCTATATTTCTGTCTTTGTGCCAGTACCATACTGTCTTGATAACTGTGGCTTTGATTCTTTTTAAAATCTTCCCCTTGCCTTTATGTCACACAGACTCTAAACTAGTGCTTCTCCAATGCTGGACACACTGTCTCTCTAGACTCTGCTCACAAGTCTCTCACCACCTCTATGTGGTCCCCCAATCCCAAGTGCCCTGCCCATTGGTCGCTGGTAGATAGTGCAGATTGGAGCATTTTGTGGCTTGCATTCTTCAGAGTCTTCCCGGGACTTTCTTGAAAGATCAGATACTTGCCTTTCCTTAGACCACCTCCATTATGGTGCATTAATCAGAAGAGGGTAATTGTTTGCATATTTGTCTCTTCCACTTGATGGTGAACTCTGTGTTCACTGAGTCCCTGAGGTACAGGGTGCAATAAGTATGGTGCTGGTATGTACACAATATTACTTGAACAGACTGGGAAAACATTACTTAACTTTAGCAATCCTTCCATCTCTCTGAGAACTCATCTGGCTCCTTTCTGTGTTTCCATCCCCAAGTACAGCAAATTTTTATAAAGTTTTGACTTTTAGTTTTTTATTCTATCTCTCCATCCTCAGTCACATCTAGTCATTGCAAAGGCTTCAGATGATCCACTGGTGCCATTCCCTAATCATCCTGACCATTCTGGCACCAGAATCTCTTTACATCCATCTGCTAAATATTTCAACAGTAATAAAACCAACATCATCTTAGGCTCTGTTTTCCCACTCCAAATTCTTCCCTTTCCATTTTACTCTCATCCAGTTAAAATGTTTTTCCTACAGCAACATTTTTCTTTCTTTAACTCATTCCTGAAGATTATAAATTATTATGATTTCATGTCACAGTTTTGTAGAACTCCATTGCTTACAAAGCTCTTTAACAAATGTTATTTCATTGTATCCTTTAAAAGCCCTCAAATAATATTATTACTTCAGATTTATTAAATAAGCTATCTTTTCCAGTTCCATAAAACTTTCCTGCATATAATTTATAATAATAGCAAGAGCTATTATTTATCTCTGCCTAATTTTACTTTCCTTATATTTTTGAATTCTTGCAATAATGCTCCAAGGCTGTTGTTTCCCACAAAAGGGCCATCTGAATTTTTAGAAATTAAAAACAAAAATGCTTGACAGATCCTCTTAACTGAACTGTCTCCAATTTATTCCTCCCTGGTTCTGCTCAATAAATAGTTACTGAGTCGTTTTCCTACTATGCTGTTTGTATGGTATCACTCAGCTCATAACATACTTTAGGAATAGCCACTGCTTACTAACACTGCCTACAAATAGTGGATATTTCCTACCATGACATTTAAAGTCCAGGATAAAATGGTCCAAAATTACATTTCAAGGCTTATGGCAGATTTTCCAATATCCTGCAAAATGTTATATCTAAATCTAACTTTCCACTATAACGTCCCCACACTTTACAACATGAAGTTTTACTCATGCCAGCATCTGTCTAAAAGAAATTCTTCCCTGTATCCTTCTGTCGGCTTCTAGACCTGTCTTTAATATACGTTTCACTGAAGAATCTCTAATACATCAAGAAGACATGGTAATTTCTTCTACTGAATTCTCAAGATATTTGCACTTCGTGAAGTTACCTTGAAGATCATTATCTTTTCGTCTTAAATTTTTGCTTGTCTTATTCCTAAGTTATTCTTTGAATGTTTGATACTATTGGGTAAGTTAAGTCACATTATATAAACCTCTGTTACAGAAATGACCTAAGTCCAGTAAAATTAACTTTAAAAAAATATTCAGTTTAAAAAATCCAGAACTTTAGAGTATATAATACCAAAGTTTAGCTCAAATGTAAGTATTAAAGTGAGAGGAGTTAAAATAGAAGTGAAGTTCCTTCTGGAGTTTAGGCACTGAATCTAATTGATAAAGGAGAAGAGAAGCAAGAAGAGTACAAAGCATTTCTAGAGATGGAAAAGAATGAAAACACCACCCCAGTTCCACTCTTTTACTATGTATGTGATCTAAGGGGGGGCGTACACACAGCACCATGTCTGCCGACATCCATGTCAGAATTTCCTTAACATTGTCCAGCCAGATGACAATAACCTGCACAATATGAAACATGACAACATTCTCAGAGGACTTCTTATAAAATTCATGTAAAGTTTTTGTCTTTGTCATTGAAAAATTTCAAATACCCAAAGGCTATGGTATCTTGCTAGGAACTACAGGCACCTTTACTTTTTGATCCCTGATGTTAATATTAATGTAATATCTAGCTCACAAATCTGTATAGTCAAATCAGGTAGAAAATTATGTGAACAATTGGCACATCCACGTTTGTTTTTCTTATTATTGTTTGAGAACCTTATCTCTCCCCTCAGGTGTTAGAGAACATTATCTCTCTATATGTATATATCTATATATCTGTATCTCTATATGTGTGTGTGTGTGAGAAACTGTAGCATCTAACTTATCACCTTCCTTTAAAACAAATTTAACAAAAAATGCAAATACATTCAAACTGAAGTGATATTATTACTTTGATCTTTGTTAAAATAATGTAGTATCCTCTCATGTTGGCTTTAAATCAGCTCTTTTTTAAAAATTTTTCCCGTTGTAATCCATCTTTGTAAAAACTAACCACAATGATTTTCACAAAACAGCAAAATAGCTTAGGAAAGAGAATACAGTGCAAAATAATTTTGTTTGCTACACCCGCCCCCAAAGTAGGATTGGCATTGTCCAAATCTGTGCATTTTATTGTTTAGGAAATTGGTCCTTACATCAGACATCCTTAATGACTGGAATTCTGATGACTTGACTGATACATTTTGGGAGAGTTTAGAGCTTAAATTACTTCGTGGGTAACATCGGGAAAGAAGTAAATACCTGCATATACTCTCCAAAGACATACAGGTTTCTTTTCCTCTAGATCCAAGGCAAGTTTCCACACAAGACCATGATACCATTTTGCTATTCTGAGTGTAGAATATCTGTGAGTCTTGAGAGTAAAGAGAAAGATTTTGATTGAGAACAGCTGAACACTTGTAGCATAGGTTGGTCTTGAATGCATTGGTTCTCAAGCACTGTGCCTCTCTAAAGATATTTTCAGCTAATCATGGGCTCTGTATTAGATGTACATGTGAACAGCGATGCGGAACAACATCCACCTCACAAAGCACCTTGAAAAATTATCTACTTAGGTAGGATACCTATCTTCAGACTGATCTCAAAGGGGCAGGTAGGGGTCCTGGGAGTACTGTAGCTATTTCTTTACTAACTCAACTTCTAACTTGGGCTAGATTTCCTAAATTTATGATTGTTTTGTTTTATTCAAATGCTTCTCACTTATGTTAGTATTTTCAGGAATTTTATTTCTAACTGTACTTCAGTTGTATAAAATAGTCAATTGCTACTTTAAAAACACACAATGCTCTAATTATAGATATCAATATGTGAGTATGTCTAAGTCTTTATCCTACTAGTAAAAAATGAGGCTTCTGAAAATTATACTTGATCTAATTAAAAAGAATTTTTTTCTTGCAAGCCAACCCAGCCCCATGGATAAATGCAAATGTGTTGCAGGAAGCATAGGCTCTGGCAGCAACAGGAGCAAGAGAGAACTCAGGAGTGAGGAAACTGTAAAGTATCTTGGTTTATTTAAAAAAGCTTTGCACCCCAGATTGTTATTGCTATCCTTCTTGGCCTGCTTCACTTGATTCTAGGTGACCTCAAGACATTCTTGGTTTAGGTAAAAAAGCTGGATGTGTTCAAAATGGCTCTTTCTTTCCCATGACTCCCTTCCATATTAACCCCCATGTGATAACCATAATCAGTCCCCTTCACTTGAATTTGAATTCCTATGCATCTGTATTCCCATGTCATAGCTATTAATATTATAAAGAAAACAGGTGACATTTGCTCCAACAACATAATGATCGGAGCTGACAGCACAAATATAAACAGACCTAGATGACAGAGATGATTCCTTCCCCCTGCAGCTGGCTTTAATCATTAGTGCTGACTGTATGTGGCGGGCTCAGAACTGCCACTGTGGAGGGGAACTGTGTTATGGCACTGGAAGTAGCACTTATAGGTCAATTACATCAGTTGCTTGCAGTGAAAGATTGTAAAAGAAAATGAAATGTGCAAATTATTAATATTAACAGAAGATTGGCAACAAAATATAAATTACTATGAGCTGATTTAATAATTCTCATTCAGTTCAGTTCTGTTCAGTTTAGTCGCTCAGTCATGTCCAACTCTTTGTGACCCCATGAACCACAGCACTCCAGGCCTCCCTGTCCATCACCAACTCCCGGAGTCCACCCAAACCCATGTCCATCGAGTCGGTGATGCCATCCAGCCATCTCATCCTCTGTTGTCCCCTTCTCCTCCTGCCCTCAGTCTTTTCCAGCATCAGGGTCTTTTCCAATGAGTCAACTCTTTGCATCTGGTGGCCAAAGTATTGGAGTTTCAGCTTCAACATCAGTCCTTCCAATGAATACCCAGGACTGATCATCTCCTTTAGGATGGACTGGTTGGATCTCCTTGCAGTCCAAGGGACTTTCAAGAGTCTTCTCCAACACCACAGTTCAAAAGCATCAATTCTTTGGCACTCAGCTTTTTTTATAGTTCAATTCTCACATCCATGCATGACTACTGGAAAAACGATAGCTTTGCCTAAATGGACCTTTGTTGGCAAAGTAATGTCTCTGCTTTTGAATATGCTATCTAGGTTGGTCATAACTTTCCTTCCAAGGAGTAAGCGTCTTTTAATTTCATGGCTGCAATCACCATCTGCACTGATTTTGGAGCCCAGAAAAATAAAGTCAGCTGCTGTTTCCACTATTTCCCCATCTATCTGCCATGGAGTGATGGGACCAGATGCTCTGATCTTTGTTTTCTGAATGTTGAGCTTTAAGCCAACTTTTTCACTCTCCTCTTTCACTTTCATCAAGAGGCTCTTTAGTTCTTCTTCACTTTCTGCCATAAGGGTGGTGTCATCTGCATATCTGAGGTTATTGATATTTCTCCCGGAAATCTCCATTACAGTTTGTGCTTCCTCCAGCCCAGCATTTCTCGTGATGTACTCTGCATATAAGTTAAATAAGCAGGGTGACAATATACAGCCTTGACATACTCCTTTTCTTATTTGGAACCAGTCTGTTTTTCCATGTTCAGTTCTAACTGTTGCTTCCTGACCTGCATACAGGTTTCTCAAGAGGCAGGTCATACCATAAATAGGGTATTAAAAATGCAAAAAGGAAGAAATTAAAACTATACTGACACTGTCACCTTCAAGAAGAAACCAATAGATAAAATGATTTTTAGTATTGATAATAAGGAAAATATGGGTTTAAGTACAATTATTTCTTGAAACTTAAAGGATCCACTTATAGACGAACAAAAACTATTTTAGAAAAAAAATCAATAAATTGATGACCAAAATAAAGAAATAGAAACAGCTATAAAAAGTAAATATGGTAGATTGATGTGTAAAATAAACCACATCAGAAAGTTATGACCAACCTAGACAGCATATTAAAAAGCAGAGACGTTACTTTGTCAACAAAGGTCCATCTAGTCAAGGCTATGGTTTTTCCAGTGGTCATGTATGGATATGAGAGTTGGACTATAAAGAGGGCTGAGCACAGAAGAATTGATGCTTTTGAATTATGGTGTTGGAGAAGACTCTTGAGAGTCCCTTGGACTGCAAGGATATCCAACCAGTCCATCTTAAAGGAGATCAGTCCTAGGTGTTCATTGGAAGGATTGATGTTGAAGCTGAAACTCCAATACTTTGGCCACCTGATGCAAAGAGCTGACTCATTTGAAAAGACCCTGGTGTTGGGAAAGATTGAAAGCAGGAGGAGAAGGAGACAACATAGGATAATATAGTTAGATGGCATCACCGACTTAGTGGACATGAGTTTGGGTAAACTCCAGAGTTGGTGATGGACAGGGAAGCCTGGTGTGCTGCAGTTCATGGGGTCACAAAGAGTTGGACATGACCAAGCAACTGAACTGAACTGAACAAATGGTGTGAAGATAGCTGATCACAATAAAAATTTTATTCCCTACCAAAAATTTAAAAGAAAATAAAATCTCTAGGTTAAATACTAAAGCATATGAATGAAGAACTAAAAATGGGAGGTATTGCAAGTAAATGCATAATTTTGTAGTGAATTACTCTTCCAAACAAAATGTAAAAATCTGAAAAGGTACTGGAAAAATCAATAGATGTGTAGAATATCTATAAATATTTCTATAAACAAAATAAAGTAGTAAAAGCAAGATAAACATATAAAAACAGTTACTGTATAACTGTTAATCATATGTATATGTACAATAGGTATATTATGATTATATGTATATGTATATATCATATGTATAACTGTTAATCATATGTATAGTAACTATCTAAAAATTATAGTAAACTTTCCCCAATTAAAGTTTTAAAGATTTATGATTTTAGTAGGGTTTTGGGGAACAGAGCCTCTTGTAGGTTTATTGTAACTCACAGGTATAACATTTCTAGAGAACTCTGTGACCATATGGGTTGATATTGATGGAAGAAATTATGAAATTTAGCACATTCAAAAATTTATTCCAGGAATTGATCTTAATGAAACTATCATAAATATAGACAAAAATTTGCAAGAGTATTCATTATTCTGTCATTTCAATAGTGTCATATTGGAAATTATGTTTATGTCCAGTAATAGGAAACTGGTTAAATTAATGTTGGTCCATTCATTAACAGATTCATCTACTGTAAAATTATTAAAATATATTTTCTAATAATAGCTACTGAATTGGAACTATAAATGATACTTTGATTGTTGTTTAGTTGCTAAGTCATGTCCAGCTCTATGAGACCCCGTGGACTGTAGCCCACCAGGATTCTCTTTCTATGGGATTTTTCAGGCAAGAATACTGGAGTAGTTTGCCATTTCCTTCTCCAGAGAATCTTTGCTACTCAGGGATCGAACCTGTGTCTGCTGCCAAGGCAGGAGGATTCTTTACGGCTGAGTCACTAGGAAAATTATACTTTTAGGTGCTATCAAGAAGAAAGGAAAAAAATGGTAAAGTTATCAACCTTGTTCTTATTTTGTCAGTCATTCCATATTACTGACAGTTTTTATAAGTGCTGTATATTGGTTTTCACAGCTCTCCTGCTTTATGAATTCTAGCTATGTTTAATGAAGAGGACCTGATATTGTTTACAGACATTTTAAATCATTCTCTTTAGCCATAAAGTTTAAGTCTATAATCATAGATGAATAGATAAGGATGAAAGTACATTAAAAAAGTTTTAATTTAATTTAATAATTTTATTTTAAAGAATCACATAGGAGAAGAGTTGCTATCTGGTAAGATAAAAAAAAAATATGATAAGGACATAATCCACTTTCCTGGAAGCTCACTAAAAGCTCACTAAGAGTTGAAAACACAGAATCTTATTTATAAGAGACAACCTGAGATGGATGATATAATGATATAATAAACAGATAACATAGGGGAATGAAGAAGAAGTTTATTTTGACAGTAGGAAGTGATATCCTACTTCACTGATTCTAAGTAAGTCACATTTCTCCTTAACTCCCACCACAATTTAAGTGCTCTGAAATTGGAATTAAACCAAATGGGACTTTACAGCCATCATCAGCCATGGGGAAGTGATGACATGATTGACACACTTTTAAATTCTGGAAAGATCAGGAAAATAGTTTCTTAGAGGCAATGAAGCTCTGAAGAATGTATAAATAGAAATGGTGAAAAAAACATTTTATTTTTAAAGTTTAGAAATTGCAGTTTTTTTCATAGATTATCGAAGCAAGAATGGATCATGTACATGCATGGTAAGTCCCTTCTGTTGTGTCTGACTCTTTATGACCCCATGGCTTGTAGCCTGCCCAGTCCCTCTGTCCATGGGATTCTCCAGGCAAGAATACTGTAGTGGGTTGCCATGCCCTCCTCCAGGGGATATTTTCCCCACCCGGGGATTGAACCTGTGTCTCATATGTCTCTTGCACTGGCAGGCAAATTCCTTACCACTATTGCCATTAATTCACTTTCTTCACTTTATAAGTGAAGATACAAAAACGTAGCATTGTTAAGTGGGTCAGCCAAAGTCATAGCTCAAAGTGACAGTTAAGAGGCAGATTAAGTTAGTGACAAACTCACAACCAGAGGCAAAGCCTTTGCTGTTTGGAGAATTGTGAAGTTTAGAGCCTGTGACATAGCAGAAGGAACATGATTAGTTGAAATAGCAGGTAATTTGGGGAATGTGGGTGGTGGAGTAACTAAAATTAATAGTGAATTTAACTATGGAAACTTAACTGGCACCGTGAAAAATTTACCATGTCTTTCTACCTATTTAACAAACTGACGTAAGAGGAAAATATTGTCTACGTAATGGTGACAGGATGTGGGGGAGGATTATGCAAGATGTTTTTTCCTGTGGATTTTAAGTCAAGGTTTGTCTCAGACCCTTTTTTCTTGTCTGTGTTAAACATGATTGATATCTTTTTGTAGTTACTGCTTTGAAAGTGGATCTGATACAAAGTTTAAATTTTAAGGAAAAAAAACCCAAAATAAATTGGAAATGAGAAAAAAATGTCATATTCAGAATATTCTAAATTAGATTTTTCTAATAAATTATATATGGTATCCTTCAGGGTAAATTTTGAATGTCTCCTAGCTTAATATTCCTCCAGAAATTTGTAAGTATTTTAGTATCTTCAAAAGTTTAAATGTGATAATGGCACTTTTTAAAAGATTTTAAACTTGTATAATTCAAATTCTAAGTCATTTCTGAGCATATAAGTGGAAAATATGGCCTACTTAGAAATAGTGCAGGGTAAGTGAAGAAAATGCTGGTCTAAAAGTTGGCATTGGGATCTATTTTGAGTTCTTTTAACTAGTTCTCTAAACTTGGAAAAGTTTAAAAATTCTGTTTTTCAGTTTCCTCCATTATAAGATACATAATCAGACTAGAATTATGATCTCCACAGTGCTGATTACTTACATGGTTTAAAAATTGAATCACATTACATGAATTAATTCTGTGAGTAAAATTAACTAGAAAATCCCTTGAGGTTTCTTTGAAATTGGCCAATATTTGACTAGTAGATATGTTGGCTGTTTATACAATTTAACCTAGTAACAGTAAAATCCCAGGGACAGTGGAGCCTGGGGGGCTGCTCTCTATGGGGTCGCACAGAGTTGGACACGACTGAAGCAACTTAGCAGCAGCAGCAGCAGTAAAATGTGAATTTGCTCACCAAAATTTTCATCAGACAATATGTAGAGAGAAATTTAATTCGCAAATGTCAGCATCCAAAGAATGAAAAGAAACAGATATCTCTGATACTGAGACCTATTATATAAAAGTTTGTGGGAAGTGAGGATTTTCCCATAGCCTTTATACAAAAACAAACAAAACAACAGTTATAATAGCTGGTATATCCTTGATAATATCCCTATAATAAATACAAGAAAGTCTTTAATACCATGGTTTCTGGTGGAAGTCTTCAAACTGATGGGTAATGCCAAAGAGCAATTTTTAGCAAATATAATTTTTTTGAGGATACAGAATATAATGTATTTCTAAGAAAATAGTTTTGATTTGATCTAAAACTAAAATTCAGAACAAGGGAAATTTATATTTATTTCTATAGAAAACTCCCATAAGTAGTATTATCTTCATAGCTGCACTTTTGATAAAGGTGGGGTTTTTTGATAAAAAAGATGATTTCATCTGTCATGATCTTGACGTCCTTTTATTATTTGTTGCTAATTAAAACAGTCACATATGATTTGACATTAATTTTAGTAAAGATTGTAGTTACATAGTTGAGGAAAATTGTGGAACTTAAACATGATGGGTTGTTGTTATTGTTCAGTCGCTCAATTGTTTCTGACTCTTTGTGACCCCATGGACTGCAGAATGCCAGGCTTCCCTGTCCTTCACCATCTCCAAGAACTTTCTCAAACTCATGTCCATTAAGTCCATAATGCCATCCAAGCATCTCATCTCCTGTCACCCCCTTCTCCTCCTGCCTTCAATCTTTCCCAGCATCAGGGCCTTTTCCAATGAGTTGGCTCTTCCATCAGGTGGCCAAAGTACTGGAGCTTCAGCTTTAGCATCAGTTTGTCCAATGAACATTCAGGGTTGATTTCCTTTAGGATTGACTGGTTTGATCCCCTTGAAGTCCAAGAGACTCTCAAGAGTCTTCTCCAACATGCCACAGTTCAAAAGCATCAGTTCTTTGGCACTCACCCTTCTTTATGGTCCAACTCTCACATCCATACATAACTACTGGAAAAACCATAATTTTGACTACATAGACCTTTGTTGGCAAAGTGATTTCTCTGCTTTTTAATACTCTGTCTAGGCTTGTCATAGCTTACTTGGGATGAGTACCTGAGTGAAAGAACAAAGAATGACTCAAGTGCGTTTCTAGAGTCTTTTTCATGAAGCTTATTTGGGTCCATCACAACACATGGATAAATGGATAATTCTATGCCAGGAATTTTTGCCAAAGATTACAGATGTAGCCCTTTTATCTTGAATTGATTATATCCACATAGATTCCATTAATGGTCACCATGAACACAGGAATGTTTCAAATGCTACTTCGTTGTCTAATTTTAATATAAAAGAGTGAATTCTATGAGAAAGTACATTATAACATGTATATCTAGATTAATGATTTTTTTTTTAACTGACAGAGTCATTATATCAGAAAGAGCTGATTGGATGTTAGAGAAATTTTGTTAAAAATTGATAGGATTTTACAGCATTTGACCTTAAGCCAGATTCAATCATCAAAGTCACTCCTACTGCCCTAATTCACAAATCATATAGCTTTAAGAACACTTGAATTTCTATTCTCAGTAGCTGGGAGTACATATGCAGTCTGTAGTTTCAAATCAGTAAGGAGTGAAATAAAAAATAGTGGGTTACAAAATCCATCTCTATTTGATAGTACTGTAAGTGAAGTGTTCTCTTTGTCTAGAATAGTTCTACTGACCCTGACCTTGTTAAGGTATTAATATGCAGGTTCACCTTTTGATTGGGGCTACTCTGATGGCTCAGATGGTAAAGAATCTGCCTGCAATGCTGGAGTCCTGAGTTCCATCTCTGGGTTGGAAAGATCCCTTGGAGAAGGAAATGGCAGCCCTTGCCTGGAGAATTCCATGGACAGAGGAGCCTGGTGGACTATAGTCCATGGAGTGGCAAAGAGTTGGACAGAAAGTAGTGACTAACACTTTCACTTTCATCTGAAATTAATTTCGATTTGGAAAGATTTCACTCCAGGGAGCCAAGGGCAATGAAAATATCAATAAAGCTAAAACAGATATTTTATCTTATGTCTAATAGATTTTTTTTGACAAGTTGGCTAAGCAGGACTAGGGTGAGGAAAGTGAGTCACCAAAGGGCACCAAATTTCAGGAGGCATTGGCTTTCAGCTGTGGACAAGTGAAGAAAAAGGAGTATGAAATGCAGAGGTAGAGATGAAGGGCTCTTTGCCTCAGATACAAGCACTCAGTACTTCAGTGGAGGAGAAGAACATTCTGTCAGTGAGCTTAGGGAGCTCAATGCAGGGATGTATTTTAGTGCTCTTTGCAGAGGTGGTAGAGGTGATTTCCACACTATTCTTTATGGTATAATTAACTGAAATGAGTACCTAGTAATGTACAGGGAGGTCTCTCTTTTTAGCCAAAGTTGAAGTAACTCTTCCTTGATGATTCTGCATTCTTCAAAGCTGACTGTACAGAGATAACCCTCTCATAACATATGTGAACAAATAGTTATCTCAAAAAATTTAGCTCATTATACAAAAAAAGAGCTTGGATGTTTTAATCTTACATGTTTTAAACAAACTGATGTGGAAGGGAAGTCATATTTTGTCCTTCCAAGGAAAAGGGATCCGGGTACCTAAGCCTAGAGTGGCCCCATGTATCACTAAGAAGAGCTATTCTTTGACTTATATGTACATGTCTTGTTCTTTCCATTTTAGATTCTGTATTTTGTGAGCTCATGTCAGAGTGTGATAGTCACACTTTCCCTAAGGTATTACTTCATAATTCAGGTTATTGGGTATGCAATTAATCATAGCCCTCCTCCCCATTAGCTTCTAGACCAATAGAAAACTAGACCAAAAACACATGGGAAATACAGGATGAAGTTGGTTTAGAGAATAGTATGCCAGCCCAAAGTCAAAAGGGAATCTTTCTGATGCTTCTCCCACCCCAAATCTAGGGACCCAGATCTGCAAAGATGACGCTTAGCCAGGCAGCCAGTGGGCAGGACAACACTCACACAGCATAGAGTAATAGACTGGCCCAGTAAGGACCTGGACTCACCAGAAACAGGTATGGGAAGGAAAATCTGTTTTTCCTGCTGGCTGTCAACTGAGAGCAGGAGAGAGGGATAGAAGGAGAGAGTGAGAAATCTGGTTCACACAAGATCATTGTCTTTATTTCAAGATTATCTGTCAGTGTTAATCTCATAGAGAAGAGTATTGAGAAGTGGAGAAGAGACTGGAGACTTTCCCCTAGTCCTTCCCTGAGAGGGGAGAAATAGCACTAAAAATGTTCCTATATTTTTTTCAAAGCAGTAACTTGTGGAATGGGAAAGAAGAATTTTCCCAGTGCTGTGTCTAAGTACTGAGAAAGCATTTTAAATGTATTATCCCTTTTTATACCTGCAAGAAACCTGTGACAGGGGGCATTTATTTTCACATTTTACAAACTCAGGACGAGGTTTGATGAGTTTGAGTGACTTGGTCCATGTCACATGATGAGTGTAGAGAGAGCTGGGACTCAAATTGTGCTTGGAAATACTGCGTGGCATTCTGCTACATAGTCTTCTATGGCTCAGTCAGAATATCATCTTTCTGAGATGCTTCCTTTGTCCCTTCTATCTGATAAGTATTCTACTCTCAACATCTTCATATCTCCTTAGTACTTCTGTGGGTCTCTAACCACTCTAAGAATTGTGATCATTTATTTGGGTGCAAATGTTATCTCCTTTACTTGAGTTTAAAGCTCGGTGGGGAGGGGTTTCCATCAGTCGTTCTGGACTGTCACACACAGGATCTCACAAGTGCTTGTATGGTGATGTCAGTTTTGCTTTTGGGAATTGAATAATTCATTTTGTTTTGGCAGTTTAGAAATGGTGAGAATTTGGCATTATAGATTAATTTCTGTATTCTTTCCCTTAAAATAACATTGATATTTTGATGTGTTGGACTTTTACTTCAGTTGTATACAGAATTGATCTCTCCATATCAAAATCTTCAATTTGAATTATTTTCTTTAGCAAAAAAGCCATTTGGCAAGAAATGTTCTTTTGAACCCCATAGTTCTTGAATTAGTGCCATCATGTTAAAACCCCTAATGCTCTTTTGTACCATTTGAATTGGTATGTAAAAAGAAAGCTATTGTTAACCTGAAACTCGTTTTCTCAAGTAGAATTCTGCCTGGGGTCTGACAGGCTTTATTTTAAACCCTACTTCTTATATGAGGAGTTTGCACGCAAGCCCTGAGATTTTGAAAGCTAACAATCATGGTATGTGCATGAAATTTTGAGTCTTTTCTACATCTGTTATCTGTTTGAAAATTCTGACCTGAAGGCACAAAGCATTTGAATTACAGACCATATGGAACATCTGGAAATTTCTCATTTCCATTTGGTGGGCCATAACTAAAACCCCATCTCTTTCCTAGTTCATTACTTCACTCACTAATGATTAGTGCTACATCAGGTCTGTTTCAATTCTCCTTTCTGGCTCAGTAGTTCTTTATGCCTTTTATTTCCTGCTGTCTTGAACTCCGCCTCACTCGCTCTCCTCCATCTCATTTACTATAATGATAAGCCACCCTCCACAAATTATTTTAGTTCAATTAAGTATCCAAGAAGCCCAGATACTAATAACACTTTATTCCTCAAGTTAAATTACCACTTGTCTTGAGCATACCTTACTTCAGAGTGTACTTATGATAGTTTCATTCATAAGACTCATGATCATGTAAGGAACTATGAAAAAATTTGTCAATATATGTGTATATATTTACTTTCCAATCTGATACAGATCCAACTGCTGTTTTACTCTTTATGCTAAATTTTTCTCTCATTTATTTAAGGATGACAATATTACAGTAAGGATGTTACCTTTAAATAATTTTTATACTTTATATTTTTATAGCATTATATATTTTTCATTTATTTAAAGATGACACTATGACAGTAAGGATGTTACCTTTATAGCATTTCATTTTAACTCACTAGTTTTAGGAAGAGGTTCAGAGAGAGAAATCCTTCTCTTTTTATTATTTTGCTCATTACTTTTGTGCTTACTCTCCACTCTTCAGCAAAACTTATCTACTTCCCACCAAGGTTTCATCACATTCACTGATCTTCCTTCCCTTAAATATGTGATATAGGTTTAGAGGATGAGTGATGGCTTTGAAGGTAAGAGCCTCCTTTGGAGGGAACAGGGCAAGAAGGTTGAAGAAAACACTTAAAATATATGCACAGAACTATATATAATATATAACTTTGAAAATGAAATTGTACTTTACTTCAGATCAGATCAGATCAGTCGCTCAGTCGTGTCTGACTCTTTGCGACCCCATGAATTGCAGCACGCCAGGCCTCCCTGTCCATCACCAACTCCCAGAGTTCACTCAGACTCACGTCCATCGAGTCAGTGATGCCATCCAGCCATCTCATCCTCTGTCGTCCCCTTCTCCTCCTGCCCCCAATCCCTCCCAGCATCAGAGTCTTTTCCAATGACTCAACTCTTCTGATGAAGTGGCCAAAGTACTGGAGTTTCAGCTTTAGCATCATTCCTTCCAAAGAAATCCCAGGGCTGATCTCCTTCAGAATGGACTGGTTGGATCTCCTTGCAGTCCAAGGGACTCTCAAGAGTCTTCTCCAACACCACAGTTCAAAAGCATCAATTCTTCAGTGCTCAGCCTTCTTCACAGTCCAACTCTCACATCCATACATGACCACTGGAAAAACCATAGCCTTGACTAGACGAACCTTTGTTGGCAAAGTAATGTCTCTGCTTTTGAATATGCTATCTAGGTTGGTCATAACTTTCCTTCCAAGGAAAGTTTACTTCCAAGGAGTAAGCGTCTTTTAATTTCATGGCTGCAGTCATCATCTGCAGTGATTTTGGAGCCCAGAAAAATAAAGTCAGCTGCTGTTTCCACTGTTTCCTCATCTATTTCCCATGAAGTGATGGGACCAGATGCCATGATCTTCGTTTTCTGAATGTTGAGCTTTAAGCCAACTTTTTCACTCTCCACTTTTACTTTCATCAAGAGGCTTTTGAGTTCCTCTTCACTTTCTGCCATAAGGGTGGTGTCATCTGCATATCTGAGGTTATTGATATCTCTAAGGTACTTTACTTAGAGATAATCTGTAATCTTTTGTTTTGAGTAGCACATATAGAAACACGTTTTATATACTCTATAATGCTGTGTGACTTTAAAAGAAAGGAAAAAACATGTCCTTGATGTTGTAGGAGCTTTAGGGCATGCCAACTGAGTATATTCTTCTCTCCTCTAAGCACTGAGCCAAGTGAGAACTGGACACAGAAACTAGAATAAAAATATAGGTTTCATAAATGCTAAACATTAAAATCAGAGAAGGCAATGGTACCCCACTCCAGTACTCTTGCCTGGAAAATCCCATGGATGGAGGAGCCTGGTAGGCTCCAGTCCATGGGGTCGCACAGAGTCAGACAGGACTGAAGCAACTTAGCAGCAGCAGCAAACATTAAAATACAGCTCTCCTCCACCACACCCTCCCCGTCCCCCACCATTAGCCTTGGGACTCACATTTGCTGAGAGGTGTGTTTTCCTCACACACATTGGGAAGGAGTAGAGAGCACAACATGATGGCTTATGATGAACGATGTCCCATTCGTGATTTCTGAAGAAGAAGACTTAGCTTCAGGACCAGGGACCAGGGACCAGGCTTGAACACTCAAGGGTGTTTGTGAAACAGAGCTTTATTAAAGTAGGAAAAGGGACAGATAAAGCTTCCGACATAGACATCAGAAGGAGGATGGACAGTGACCCCCTCGCTAGTGTTAGCAAGGGAGTTATATACTTTTTAAATTGGTTATTACATTAAATCAAAAGAATGTCTCAAGGTTGTAAAGCTCTTACTAGACCCACTCCCACAATTTACATTTTAAGATGACAGGACTAGAACTAAAAATAGAAAGATCTTACTAAATCCACTCCCATAATACACATTTTAAGATAACATTATTAGTAAAAAGGTTTTCAGGAAGGAGAAACTGTCCTCAAGCAGGATACATTGTTGTTATATAATCCTTCAGTCAGTTCAGTCCCTCAGTCCTGTCCGACTCTTTGTGACCCCATGAATCACAGCATGCCAGGCCTCCCTGTCCATCACCAACTCCTGGAGTTCACTCAAACTCATGTCCATCATACAAGCAAAATGGTTGTCTGAGGAGGCCTTACAAATAGCTTAGAAAAAAAAAAAAGAAGCAAAAGGCAAAGGAGCAAAGGAAATGTATACCCATTTGAATGCAGAGTTCCAAAGAATAGCAAGAAGAGATGAGAAAGACTTCCTCAGTGATCAATGAAAAGAAATAGAGGAAAACAATAGAATGGGAAAGACTAGAGATCTCTTTAAGAAAATTAGAGATACCAAGGGAACATTTCCTGCAAAGATGGACACAATAAAGGAAAAAAATGGTAGGACCTAACAGGGGCAGAAGATATTAAGAAAAAGTGCAAAAATATACAGAAGAACTATACAAAAAGATCTTCATGTGATCACTTACCTAGAGCCAGACATCCTGAAATGCAAAGTCAAATGGGCCTTAGAAAGCATCACGATGAACAAAGCTAGTGGAGATGATGGAAACCAGTTGAGCTACTTCAAATCCTGAAAGATGATGCTGTGAAAGTGCTGCAATCAATATGCCAGCAAATTTGGAAAACTCAGCAGTGGCCACAGGACTGGAAAAAGTCAGTTTTCATCCCAATCCCAAAGAAAGGCAATGCCAAAGAATGCTCAAACTACCGCACAATTGCACTCATCTCACACACTAGTAAAGTAATGCTCAAAATTCTCCAAGCCAGGCTTCGGCAGTACATGAACTTCCAGATGTTCAAGTTGGTTTTAGAAAAGGCAGAGGAACCAGAGATCAAATTGCCAACATCCACTGGATCATGGAAAAAGCAAGAGAGTTCCAGAAAAACATCTACTTTTCCTTTATTGACTACACCAAAGCCTTTGACTGTGTGGATCACAATAAGCTGTGGAAAATTCTGAAAGAGATGGGAATACCAGACCACCTGCCTCCTGAGAAATCTGTATGCAGGTCAAGAAGCAACAGTTAGAACTTGACATGGAACAACAGACTGGCTCCAAATTAGGAAATGAGTACATTAAGACTGTATATTGTCACCCTGCTTATTTAACTTGTATGCAAAGTACATCATGTGAACTGCCGGGTTGGATGAAGCACAAGCTAGAATCAAGAATGCCAGGGGAAATATCAATAACCTCAGATATACAGGTGACACCACCCTTAGGGTAGAAATAGAACAACTAAAGAGCCTCTTGATGAAAGTGAAAGAGGAGAGTGAAAAGTTGGCTTAAAACTCAACATTCAGAAAACTAAGATCATGGGATCTGAGTCCCATCACTTCATGGCAAATAGATGGGGAAACATTGGAAACAGTGAGAGACTTAATTTTTGGGGGATCCACAATCACTGCAGATGGTGACTGCAGCCATAAAATTAAAAGACGCTTGCTCCTTGGAAGAAAAGCTATGACCAATCTAGACAGCATATTGAAAAGCAGAGACATTACTTTGATAACCAAAGTCCATCTAGTCAAAGCTGTGGTTTTTCCAGTATTCATGATGGATGTGAGATTTGGACTATCAAGAAAGCTGAGCACCAAAGAATTGATGCTTTTGAACTTTGGTGTTGGAGAAGCCTCTTGAGAGTCCCTTGGACTGCAAGGAGATCTAACCAGTCCATCCTAAAGGAAATCAGTCCTGAATATTCATTGGAAGGACTAATGCTGAAGCTGACACTCGAACACTTTGGCTACATGATGCAAAGAACTGACTCATTTGAAAAGACCCTGATGCCGGGAAAGATTGAAAGCAGGAGGAGAAGGGGACACAAAAGATGAAATGGTTGGATGGTATTACTGACTCGATAGACATGAGTTTGAGCATGGTCTGGCAGTTGCTGATGGACAGGGAAGCTTGGTGTGCTGCATTCTATGGGGTCGGAAAGAGTTGGACATGACTGAGCCACTGAACTGATCTGGCAGAGTTTAAGCTGAGGTGGTATTGTGTAATCATCAGTACCAGGCTTAAAGGAAAAAAAAATGTTTTATGTGACTAAGACTAAGTAATGTAGAGTTAAAAAAAAAAAAAGGTGCTTGTCCTTTCCTCCTTCTTGAGAATTACAGACCCCTCTCTCCTCCTCAAGAACCCCAGACCCCTCTCTCCTCCTCAGAGACCCCAGTCTTATCAATATCCAGAAATTGACTCTCAAAAGGAGACCAAATGAACTTAGTAAGTACCTATTCAGTAGGACAGATGGCACTGACTGACAGGTGGCAGCCTGTCTCCATTTACCAGCCAGGGCAACCCACCTGCTTCCTCTGGCAGTGGGCACAGGAGAAAGGGCAAAAGCTTCTTCAGTATTTTTAGAAGGTTAATGGCTGTAAAATACTACTTGGTAAGAAAATGGGATGGGGGAAGTACATAGTTCTCCTTACTAATGACATCTCTACTAAGAAGAAATTCATATTGCTTTCATCTTTACTATTTTGTATACAAGTTAAGTTTCTAAGCTTGAAATTTAATTATATGCCCTAGATACTCTTACATTTTAAGTGTTATGACATAGAATTGTTACTAGTTTGCTGAGTAACCATAGATTTCCAAGTAATAATAATCAGAAAATAGTTTTTAACCTAAGAGTAGTCATCAATCTTGGGGCAGAGATATGACATGATAAGATTAGAGAGTGAGAATTCTTGGGGCAGAGGCATGAATGGAAAAGAAAAAAGTAGACAATGGAAAAAAGACCATGAAAAAGAAAGAAGAAAAGCAAGACAAAAAGTAGTATAGTTTTTTTTTTTTAATTGGCTTTATTTTTTTTAATTAATTTTATTTTATTTTTAAACCTTACATAATTGTATTAGTTTTGCCAAATATCAAAATGAATCCACCACAGGTATACATGTGTTCCCCATCCTGAACCCTCCTCCCTCCTCCCTCCCCATACCATCCCTCTGGGTCGTCCCAGTGCACCAGCCCCAAGCATTTATTTTTTTAAAGCAGTTTTAGGTTCATAACAAAATTGAGCAGAAAATACAGAAATGTCCCACATGCTCCCTGCCCCTTATATACGGACAGTCTTCTCTACTGTCCACAACTCACACCAAAGTGGTTCATATAATACAGTCAATGAAATTACATTGTCACATCATAATCACCCAAAGTTTGTAATTTACATTAGGAGTCACTTTTGGGCTTATCCAATTCTATGGGTTTCAGAAAATATATAATGACACGTCCACCATTAGACTGTAGGGGAGCAAAATTTGCCACCTGCAAATGTGTCTTGTTGGCTTGATGATTAATACAAGTTGATTATTTTAAGAAACAGAAGACTCAAGAAGTTTTTCTTGTTACCTCCCCCTTCACTGCCTAAAAGAATTGAGATAAAGGACCTGATTCAGAATAGAGCTATCACTAGAGAATATCTGGTAACATAGGTGAAGAGGGGAAATTTCAGCAAGGTCTAAAGCTCAGAGTCTACTTTGGGTCCCTCTGTCTCTGCAAGGCCTACCAAACATTTGTTAACCAAACACGTGCTTTTCCATCTCCCAAGACTACTACCCCCATACCCTCTTTTGTCTTTAGTTGAAGATGGTGTTTACGGTGAGAATTTTGGACATTTGGCAAGTCCCTCAGTTTTCTTAGGGTCTCTCCCATATATTGTTATTGTTGTTTAGTCATTAAGTCTTGTCTGACTCTTTTGTGACCCCAGAGACTGTAGCTAGTCATGCTCCACTGTCCATGGGATTTCCCAGACAAGAATACTGGAGTGGGTTGTTATTTCCTTCTCCAGGGGATCTTCCTGACCTGAGGATTGAACCTGCATCTCCTGCACTGGTAGGCAGATTCTTTACCACTTAGCCACCAGGTATTAAATTTTTTTTTGAGATTTTTCTCTTGTTAATCTCTCTGAGCACCAAAGAATCGATGTTTCCAAACTGTGGTGCTAGAGAAGACTCTTGAGAGTCCCTTGGACATCAAGGAGATCAAACCAGTCAATCTTAAAGGAAATCAGCCCTGAATATTCATTGGAAGGACTGATGCTGAAGCTCCAAAACTTTGGCCATGTGAAGAGTTGGCTTTGATGTGAAGAGCCAACTGAGAAAGATTGAGGGCAGGAGGAGAAGGGGATAACAATGGATGAGATGGTTGGATGGCATCACCGACTCAATGGAAATGAGTTTGAGCAAACTCTTAGAGATGGTGAAGGACAGGGAAGCCTGGTGTGCTGCAGTCCATGGGGTTGCAAAGTCGGACAGGACTTAGCAGCTAGACAGCAACAACAATCTGTCTCATGTCAATTTAATTCTTAGACCAACCAAAGAACTTAGAATGGTAGAAGAAAATTTCTTCCTCCCCAATAATATTATACTCAAGGAAGAGTAGAAGGAGGTTAGTAAAAATACAAGTAACATGTACTTCCCGCCCTGAAAGTGTCTTAGTCTAGTAGAGGAAGACAGACATAACCCAAAGATACACATGTGTGATTATGGGAATTACATGAGATGTATTGTTTTTGTTGTTCAGTCGCTTAGTCATATCTGACTCTGAGCTACACTAATATAGGCTTGTTTTGGAAATACCTGATTTCAAGTTTCCAAACCAGAACACTGGGAATCCAGTGTGATATGATCACTCTTACTTAGTAGCTAAGTACACGTCTTCGATTCAGACAGGCTTAAGTTCTGCAGTAATTTATTCGTTGTTTTACCTTGGGCAAGTAATCAAGGATACCTTGTTTTATTGCACTTAACTTAAGTGTGCTTTGCAGATACAGTATTTTTTTCAAATTGAAGGACTGTGCAACCCTGCATTGAATTCCACCAGCTCAATTTTTCCAACAACATTTGGAAATGCTCTTCATGTGACATTTTGATAATTCTCAAAATATTACTGACTTCATTATTATTATATTTGCTATGATGATCTGGGATCTGGGATCTTTGATATTAATATTTTAAAACAATTATGACTTGCCAAAAGTTCAGGTAATAGTTAGCACTTTTTAGCAATGAAGGGTTTTCAAATTAGGGCTCCCCAGGTGGCTCAGTGGTAAAAAAAATCCACCTGCCAATGCAGGAGATGCAGAAGAGGTGGGTTCCACCCCTGGGTGGGGAAGATCCTCTGGAAGAGGGCATGGCAACCCACTCCAGTATTGTTGCCTGGAAAATCCATGTAAAAAGAGCCTGGTGAGTCACAGTCCCTGGGGTTGCAAAGAGTTGGACACGACTGAGCACAAGCACAAAGATAAAGATTTTTTAAGACATAATGCCATCGCACAGTTGTGCACTTAATATTCACGTCCATTGAGTCAACATCACTGATTCAGTGGACATGAGTTTGAGCAAGTTCTGGGAGATGGTGAAGGATAGGAAAGCCTAGTGTGCTGCAGTCCATGGGGTCACAAAAAGCTGGACATGACTGAGCGACTGAACAACAAATAGTGTAAACATAACTTTTATACGTACTAGGGCACCAAAAAAATGTGACTCACTTTATTGTGATATTTGTTTTAATGCAGTGATCTGGACCCAAACCCACAATATCCCCAAGATATGCCTGTGCTTCATTGCTCTAATTTTCACCTTTGTTATTTGGAAAATGAGAATAATAGTAATATATATCTTTAAAGATTAATGTGACCAATAAAAATACATATTTGGTATTTAGCATAATACTAACAAATACACAGTGTATACATGTTGAAAATAATTTATAATTGTACTATGTTAATAAATGTCAATCCTAAAGGAAGTCAGTCCTGAATATTCATTGGAAGGACTGATGCTGAAGCTGAAGCTCCAGTACTTTGGCCACCCAATTCGAATAACTGACTCATTTGAAAAGACCCTGATTAGAAAGACTAAACTGAACTGATTAGAAAGATCGAAGGCGGAAGGAGAAGGGGACGACAGAGGATGAAATGGATGGATGGCATCACTGACTCGATGGACATGAGTTTGAGTAAGCTCTGGGAGTTGGTACTGGACAGGGAAGCCTGGCCTGCTGCAGTCCATGAGGTTGCAAAGAGTCGGACACGACTGAGCAACTGGACTGAACTGAACTGAACTGAACTGAACATAATGAGAATGATGTTAATGATGAGAATAACATCATGAGAGTCATTCATTTCATCAGTGAATGGTAAAACCTAGACAATGCATCTTGCTCTAGAACTGTGACCAAATTCATCTCCTGGACCTGTGCTGGGGTCTCAGGGACTAATTTGGGAGGTTCTTTTTCCGCTCAGATTAGCATCACCAATAAAAAACTGTTGCTGAGACTGCAACAGTACAAGTTAATTCACTGGCCAGAGCATGGAGAAGCCTGCTCTGGCTTCTGAACCTAGTTCAAAAATCATTTTCTCAACCTAATTAGGGCTGAGACATCATATATACAGGAAGGTCGAGGTAATTGGGAAGAAATTGGGTGAAGAGAGGAAAGAATATTTATAACTTATCTGAGAACAGAGGTATGGTTTGTGGATTGAGTACCGAGGCAACAATCCTTTTCAGTCCTTATTTGTGCTCCTCTGATTTTTGCCATGGTAACTGTCAATTGTTGTGATGCTGGTAGGTGTGTCACTTAGCATGCTAATGTGTTACAGTGCGTGGATAATGAGGCTCAAGGTCTACTGAAGGTCTGGTCTTCGCCCTCTTGTGCCTAGCCTTCTAATCAGTTCTTGTTTTTTTTTTTTTTTTTTTTGCAGCTTCCTCCTTCAGAAAAGAACAGTTAATTTCCATTCCAGGGAAGAGCAGCTATATGATTCTGGATGCAACACCTGTTAACAGAAATAGGAGGGCAGGTCAAATATTGAGGGATTTTTTTTTTTTTTCTTCTCTTTTCTCTTCTATTCTTTGGTTTACCTAATCATAAGGAATCAAAATAGTAATATTTATTGCCTTTGCTAGAATGTACTAGAACTGGACATGAATATCTTTCTTCCTACTTTCAGATTAAGCTTTCATGTGTAGACCTGAACTTGATCACCTAGTCAGGAACAGCGCATGCTAATTTGCCGACTCTGCCATGGACATTTAAAAACTTACCAACAATTTGAAAGGGAGATGTTCCTCCAAAAATTTTTATTCGCTTACTAAAATATTTAAGTAATATAGTTTGAAATGTATTTATTTACTTAGCTATAAAATAGTGAAAAAATAAATAGCTATAAAATAGTATAGTATGAAAGTGAGGTGATCAATAATTATCTGCTAAATTTAACAGTAATTCCTTGGCTTTTATTATTGATTCAATTAACTGCTTGCTCTGAACCATGAGACAAGTTCCACAGCATATGGTGACAATTTTAATTTACCCTAGCCATTTGTTGCAATTTAATATACATCTATTGATTTTGGCACTTAACTGTTGTAAACACTAATAGTTTTCATCATTTAGGAGTTATAGCACCCTAGTCTGATAGTTAAATCTCAGGGAGGAATGCTTCATTTGGGTGAGAAGCTTTTTATGTCAACATAAAAAGCATCATGACTTACTTTTACTTAAGGCTATTGTAGTTACGATAGATTAGGGAAACAGCATGAGATTATAAAGCACATTGTGTATTCATGTATTCCTCATTTATACTCGTTCAGGAGTAGGAAGTATTATCTGTCATTACAAGTTATTTTAAGACTTTGAGTATGTTATTAGTTTCAAATTTTCCATGATTACATCTTAGATATACAACAGGGAGAATATAATGATACTATTAAATGCACACTCTCTTTTCTAATATCTGTCACTTAATGAAAAGCAAGAGCTTAAATCATTGCACTTAGCCTGAAGTATAATGAAATGAAGTGTTCTTGCTCAAATAGAAAGAATAATAAAAATCTAGTTAGGCAATTAACATCTTTATTTTTTGCTCTATTCCATACTTTATGACACCCATATCTTTATCTTTGAATAAACTGGTAGGAGAAGCTGGGTCTAGGAAGCTGGTAAACTGCTAGATCTCTTCACATATCAAACTGTAGAAGACTTGGATGAAGTTTTATTGCCTGTATTCTATAGTTTGATCTTCTTGTCTACTCTTCCTTAGAGGATTGTCAACAACCCTTTGGAGTGTGTGGTGTTCTGTCCATGTAGAAATGCCAGGTGGATCCAGTTCCTGATGACATCTTCTTATAGTATTTTGTGTGGCAGGCTCCTTGCACAGGACTGGAAGGAGGAATGATTGCTCTGAAGAACATATTCTGAAAAAGTGCAACACAATAGAGAAGACCTGCCTCAGAGACAAGGGAATGAACTCTTTTTAGCCTACATTTGTCTCCATTTGTTAAATGAACAAAATGATTGTCTAACTCAATTTTTATAGATGGCAAATATTTTACTAAAGAAAAAACATGAGAATTAAGATAATCAAATCTAAATAAGTTACATAAAATTAAGAAGCAACCACTTTTGCTTCAATTATCTAGATATCAAGATTTTTTTTGTTTGCTTTGCTTAAATTCCTCATGTATCTTCTTCATGTTTTTATTTTATAATGTAGTTTCCTTGTCTTTGTTAGTATATATTCAAAATAACTGGTTTTAGTCATTTGTTAAGAAACCTTGAAAATGAATGCATAACTTGAGTAATAAAACTTGAAATTTTAAAAATCAATTTTAAAACTAATAATTGTATCTACATATGACTAATTGTGTTATATAAGCTTAATAAAGATTAGGTGAGTAAATAAATATAAATACAAGACATTATAAGATTGATTATTATTCATTTTATGGGCTTCCCTGATAGCTCAGTAGGTAAAGAATCTGCCTGTAATGAAGGAGACCCCGGTTGGATTCCTGGGATGGGAAGATCGGCGGAGAAAGGATAGGATACCCACTCCAGTATTCTTGGGCTTCCCTTGTGACTCAAGTAGTAAAGAATTTGCCTGCAATGCAGGAGACCTGGGTTTGATCCCTGGGTTGGGAAGATGCCCTGGAGAAGGGAAAGGCTACCCACTCCAGTATTCTGGCCTGGAGAATTCCATGGACTGTATAGTCCATGGGGCGCAAAGTGTCAGACATGACTGAATGACTTTCACTTTATTCCTTTCATATTTCTTTTCAATGAGAGTAGACATTTGTGCTGTTTTTGCTTAATTATAATGAACGACTTCTCTCCTTCTTCAATTTTCACCATTTGACTACTTTCAGTTCAGTTCAGTTCAGTCACTCAGTCATGTCTGACTCTTTGCGACCCCATGAATCACAGTACACCAGGCCTCCCTGTCCAACACCAACTCCCAGAGATCACTCAGACTCATGTCCATTGAGTCGGTGATGCCATCCAGCCATCTAATCCTCTGTCGTCCCCTTCTCCTTCTGCTCCCAATCCCACCCAGCATTAGAGTCTTTTCCAATGAGTCAGCTCTTCTCATAAGGTGGCCAAAGTATTGGAGTTTCAGCTTTAGCATCAGTCCTTCCAAAGAACACCCAAGACTGATATCCATTAGGATGGACTGGTTGGATCTCCTTGCAGTCCAAGGGACTCTCAAGAGTCTTCTCCAACACCACACTTCAAAAGTGTCAATTCTTCAGCACTCAGCTTTCTTCACAGTCCAACTCTCACATCCATACATGACCACTGGAAAAACCATAGCCTTGACTAGATGGACCTTTGTTGGCAAAGTAATGTCTCTGCTTTTCAATATGCTATCTAGGTTGGTCATAACTTTCCATCCAAGGAGTAAGCGTCTTTTAATTTCATGGCTTGAATCACCATCTGTGGTGATTTTGGAGCCCCCCAAAATAAAGTCAGATGCTGTTTCCACCGTTTCCCCATCTATTTCCCATGAAGTGATGGGACCAGATGCCATGATCTTCGTTTTTTGAATGTTGAGCTTTAAGCAAATTTTCCACTCTCCTCTTTCACTTTTATTAAGAGGCTTTTGAGTTCCTCTTCACTTTCTGCCATAAGGGTGGTGTCATCTGCATATCTAAGGTTATTGATATTTCTCCTGGCAATCTTGATTCTAGCTTGTGCTTCTTCCAGCCCAGTGTTTCTCATGATGTACTCTGCATAGAAGTTAAATAAGCAGAGTGACAATATACAGCCTTGACATACTCCTTTTCCTATTTGGAACCAGCCTGTTGTTCCATGTCCAGTTCTAACTGTTGCTTCCTGACCTGCATATAGGTTTTCTCAAGAGGCAGGTCAGGTGGTCTGGTATTCCCATCTCTTGAAGAATTTTCCACAGTTTCTTGTGATCCACACAGTCAAAGGCTTTGGCATAGTCAATAAAGCAGAAATAGATGTTTTTCTGGAACTCTCTTGCTTTTTCGATGATCCAGCAAATGTTGGCAATTTGATCTCTGGTTCCTCTGCCTTTTCTAAAACCAGCTTGAACATCAGGAAGTTCACAGTTCACATATTGCTGAAGTCTGGCTTGCAGAATTTTGAGCAGTACTTTACTATCATGTGAGATGAGTACAATTGTGCAGTAGTTTGAGCATTCTTTGGCATTGCCTTTCTTTGGGATTGGAATGAAAACTGACCTTTTCCAGTCCTGTGGCCACTGCTGAGTTTTCCAAATTTGCTGGCATATTGAGTGAAGCACTTTCACAGCATCATCTTTCAGGATTTGAAATAGCTCAACTGAAATTCCATCACCTCCACTAGCTTTGTTCGTAGTGATGCTTAAGGCCCACTTGACTTCACATTCCAGGATGTCTGGCTCTAGGTGAGTGATCACACCATCGTGATTATCTTGGTTGTGAAGATCTTTTTTGTACAGTTCTTCTGTGTATTCTTGCCACCTCTTCTTAATATCTTCTGCTTCTGTTAGATCCATACCATTTCTGTCAGATCCATACCATTTCTGTCCTTTATCAAGCCCATATTTTCATGAAATGTTCCTTTGGTATCTCTAATTTTCTTGAAGAGATCTCTAGTCTTTCTCATTCTATTGTTTTCCTCTATTTCTTTGCACTGATCGCTGACTACTTTAGAGATTTGTTGCTATTAGATCACACATGACTTCCCTGGTGGCTCAGATGGTAAAGTGTCTGCCTACAATGTGGAAGACCCAGGTTCCATCCCTGGGTCAGGAAGATCTCCTGGAGAAGGAAATGGCAACCTACTCTAGTATTCTTGCCTGGAAAATCCTTGTTTGGAGGAGCCGGGTAGGTTACAGTCCGTGGGGTCACAAAGAGTCAGATATGATGAGTGACTTCACTTCAGATCACATATATTTATTTTCTTAAAAAATAAACATACTGTATCTTTAAATTATATTTTAAAATTGTATTGTTTATGAGTCATTTTCTTTTGTAGATGCAGGATATGTTTCTATGAGATGGAAAGGAGAAGCATTTAAAACTTAAATTGTCTTGCCTTGTTTTTACTTTGATAACTGTAGAAAGAAAGCTCAGTCATATTGATTTCTGATCACCTGCCTCAGGAAATGAAAGTGACGTTAAGTCTCTTCTTATTTCCTACTCTCTTCCCTCTTGAGTAATTATGGTTGAGAATCACTTTTGCTAATGGAAGGCTGCTTAATTTAATAGTGCAGAATATATCTGGGGAGAGCAATTTTGCAATTGTGAAATGTAGAATGGGATCTACTTGTCAGAGTTAGAATTAAAACAATAAAGAGAGCCACCTAATGAAACACATTTTAGGACACATGGGAATAAGGATGGACTTCCTTAAATCACTGACTGTTGAGGTATTGCAGGCACAATGAGGGCCAGGCCAGAGCAGAGGCATTGTGGCAACTTTGCTTCTTTATATATTTTCATGCCTCTTTTCTTTGGGTATGTGTTTCTGTGTTGCTTTTCTATTAGATGAAACACATCAAAAGAATTTTCCTGTTATTGATACTGAAATCCAGAAATAACATCTGGCACATGGTCCTTTCAAATTTGCATCTGTTTATTTGTATTATGTTCTTGATACCTAAAAGTAGGATTGATTTACCATAGAAGTTCAACTTTTATTTGAATTTTTTTAATGAATAAGAAATAAATGAATGAGTGAAAGGGATAGTTGGGGAGGATTTATATTAATAAGGAACCACATGTAGGGAAGGCTTCTTGGAAGAGATAAGACATGAGCAGAGTACAGTAAAGTGAAGAAGAGAGCTGTATGGGTACGGTTTGGATAAGTGTGCTTAGGTAGCAGGAACAGCAAAACTTTGTCTCTGAGCCAAAACCATAGTGTGTGTTTGAGAAACAGTAAGGAGGCAAAGGGGGCGATGGCAAAAATGGCAGAAGGTGTCATGGAGAGCTTGCCAGGACCTGAGTATAAGCAGCCCTTGGAGACTTTAGTAAAACCTTTGAGTGTTATTCTGGGTGAAGTGAGAAACCATGAAATGGTTTTTGGCAGAGCAGTGATTTAGTTAAATATATATTTTTAAAGCACCTTCGGGCTGTTGTATGGTGACTGGTGTATGAAATGCAAAGGGGAAGGCTGGGCTGCCAGTTGAAACTGCAATTCATGCATGCGCAGTCACTTCAGTTGTGTCCAACTCTGTGCAGCCCCATGGACCATAGCTCACCAGGCTCCTCTGTCCATGGGGTTCTCCAGGCGAGAATACTGGAGTGGATTGTCATTTCCTACTCCAGAGGATCTTCCTGATCTAGGAACTGAACCCACCTCTCTTATGTCTCCTGCAGGCAGGCAGGTTCTTTACCGCTAGCGCCACCTGGGAAGCTGACATCAAAGAGGATCATGGCTTGGACCATGTCAGGAGCCTGGGAGGAGATGCTATGAAGTATCTTTTGATGTACAAAGAATTTGATGACATGTGTGTGACAGAAAGATAGGAATAAAAAGGGCTACAGGTTTGGGGTCCTGAGTAAAGGGAAGATGGTGGTGTCACATACAAAGTTAGGGATCCCCTGAAGGAAGCACAAGTTGTGATTAGAGTTTGTAGTTGAGTTCTGTGGACATGTTTGAATGGATTTATCAAGTTTGGAGAGATTATAAGCAAGTATCTAGGGTATATGTTCTGGTCCAGTGGAGACTGTGATTGCATGAGAGTCACTAGAGGAAATAGGTATGATCAACAGAAGAACTGATATAGACAGAGGAAAGCTCTAAAGACTTAGGTTTGGGGTGGTATAAATTAATACTCTTTGTTTTTGTAATTTTTAAAATGAGCAGTAAAACTTTATTAATTTTAAATAATTAAATTTTGTTGTTGTTTCTCATTCACTAAGTCCTGTCTGACTCTCTGACTCCATGAACTGCAGCACAGTAGGCTCCCCTGTCCTTCACCATCTCCCAGAGTTTGCTCACTCAGGTCCATTTAGCCTGTGATGCCATCCAACCATCTCATCCTCTGTCATCCCTTTCTCCTGCCTTCAGTCTTTTCCAGCTTTGGGGTCTTTTCTAATGAGTTGACTCTCTGCATCAGGAAGCCAAAGTATTGGAGCTTCAGCTTCAGCATCAGTCCTTCCAAAGAATATTCAGTGTTGATTTCCTTTAGAATTGACTGATTTGATCTCATTGCAGTCCAAGGGACTCTCAGGAGTCTTCTCTAACACCACAGTTCAAAAACATCAATTCTTTGGTGCTTAGCCTTAAGACTTAACTCTCACATCCATACATGACTCATGGAAAATCATAGCTTTGACTCTACGGACCTTTGTCTGCAACGTAATGTCTCTGTTTTTTAATATGCTGTTGTATTGCTGTTCATCCTGCCAACTACACCAATTGTCTTGCTGACCCTGTTCACAGCACCAATTGTCTCACTGTTCATACTGTCTGCACTGTTCGCTGAACCCAGGGTAGGCAAGATGCGAGCTAAGAGGCTGGAAGAAGACTCAATGGTTTATTCACTTCTGTTATGGCAGCCACAACACAGCTTCTTTTCTGGCTGAGGCAGCGGCCATAGCAGCAGCCATAACAAAACCATAACACAGCCAAAACATAACCATGATGCTGCTCCAATGGTGAAGTTCATACAGGCGTATCATACAGAGTAGTCTCCATTCCAGCCTGTGCTTCATGTAGCTCGGCATTTCACATGATGTTTCAGCATATAAGTTAAATAAGCAGGGTGACAGTATATAGCCTTGACGTACTCCTTTCCCAATTTTGAACCAGTTCATTGTTCCATGTCCAGTTCTAACTGCTGCTTCTTGTCCTGCATACAGGTTTCTCAAGAGGCAGATAATGTCGTCTGGTATTTCCATCTCTGTAAGAATATTCTAGTTTGTTGAGATCCACACAGTCAAAGTCTTTAGCATTGTCAGTGAAGCAGAAATAGATTTTTGGGGGGGATTCTCTTGACTTCTCTGTGATCCAGTGGATGTTGGCAATTTGATCTCTGGTTCCCCTGCCTGTTCTAAATCCAGCTTGTATATCTGGATATTCTCAGTTCATGTACTGCTAAAGCCTAGCTTGAAGGATTTTGAACATAATCTTGCTAGCATGTGAAATGAGTACAATTGTATGGTAATTTGAACAGTCTTTGGCACTGCCTTTCTCTGGGATTGAAATAAAAAATGATCTTTTCCAGTCCTATGGCCTGTATTTATATAAATATATATTCAATTTGTCGGTTTTTAAAATTCTTTCCCTCCTGCCCCCCACCAAAAAAAGGATGCTCTGTACTGCTCTTGAGGAAGTATAAGGTTGATTGCCTTACTACCAGTGTTTTAGTGGGGCCAGAAGGGAAAAGCAGGTAGGAATTTCTTTCCTCTGTATCTTGATTTCCATTTAGCCCCATGCTTAGAGTTTGGTATTTGTGTCCACACACACCCATACCTCTTCTTACTGGCCAAATCTGGTCTTCTGTCTGAGTTTATATCTTTATCTGTATCTATTTCTGCTGCTGCTGCTGCTTCTGCTAAGTCGCTTCAGTCATGTCCAACTCTGCAACCCCATAGATGGCAGCCCACCAGGCTCCCCTGTCCCTGGGATTCTCCAGTCAAGAACACTGGAGTGGGTTGCCATTTCCTTCTCCAATGCATGAAAGTGAAAAGTGAAAGTGAAGTTGCTCAGTCATGTCCGACTCTTAGCGACCCCATGGACTTCAGCCTACCAGGCTTCTCCATCCATGGGATTTTCCAGGCAAGAGTACTGGAGTGGGTTGCCATTTTCTTCTCCAGTATCTATAACTATAACCCTATATTTCCATCCTTTAGTTGTTGTTTAATCACTAAGTCGTGTCCAACTCTTTGCAACCCCACGGACCTTAGCCCTCCAGGCTCCTCTGTCCATGGGATTTCCCAGACAAGAATACTGGAGTGGGTTGCTATTTCCTAATCCAGGGCATCTTCCTGAACTAGGGATTGGACCCTGATTTCCTGCCTTGCTGGCAGACTCTTTACCATCTGAGCCACTGGAAATTTCTGTAAATCTGTACTGCTAGGCCTAGGAGTAGAATTTCAGGATCATAGAATATTGCCATATTCAGACTTCAGTAGGTAATCCTAGATTTTTTTCTAAACTGGTTTGATAAATTTATACTTCTGCTAGCATTATGGGAATATTCATGTTGATCCACACCTTCACCACTACTTATTAAGAAGACAAATAGACATGTGATATTTATACAAAATATTAAATAATATTAGTATGAATATATTGAACATATTACATATATTTAATTTTTGACAATTGGAAGGGTATGAGATTGAGTCTCATTATATAGTTTTAATATGTATTTCTCTACATTGTGATAAGGTTGTGAATGTTTTGATACATTTGTTGAGCTTCTGTTTTTTCTTTGTTAAGTGTTTGTTATAGCCTTTTGACTTGTTTATTATTTCTTGATTTATAGGCATTTTTTATATATTCCAGATACTTGTCTCATCAATTATATGTATTGTAAAATCTTTTTCTAGCATGTGGCTTATCTTTTTATTTATGGAATGATACTTTTTTAAAACTAGATGTGCTTAAATGTAATGCAATTGACTTAAGTAATTTAGTTTTCTTATTTATGCATTTTGAAATCCTACTTCAGTTCAGTTCAGTTCAGTTGCTCAGTCGTGCCTGACTCTTTGTGACCCCATGAATCACAGCATGCCAGGCCTCCCTGTCCATCACCAACTCCCGGAGTTCACTCAAACTCACGTCCATCGAGTCGGTGATGCCATCCAGCCATCTCATCCTCTGTCGTCCCCTTCTCCTCCTGCCCCCAATCCCTCCCAGCATCAGAGTCTTTTCCAATGAGTCAACTCTTCACATGAAGTGGCCAAAGTACTGGAATTTCAGCTTTAGCATCATTCCTTCCAAAGAAATCCCAGGGCTGATCTCCTTCAGAATGGACTGGTTGGATCTCCTTGCAGTCCAAGGGACTCTCAAGAGTCTTCTCCAACACCACAGTTCCAAAGCATCAATTCTTCAGCGCTCAGCCTTCTTCACAGTCCAACTCTCACATCCATACATGACCACAGGAAAAACCATAGCCTTGGCTAGACGGACCTTTGTTGGCAAAGTAATGTCTCTGCTTTTGAATATGCTATCTAGGTTGGTCATAACTTCCCTTCCAAGGAGTAAGCGTCTTTTAATTTCATGGCTGCAGTCACCATCTGAAGTGATATTGAAGCCCAAAAAAATAAAGTCTGACACTGTTTCCACTGTTTCCCCATCTATTTCCCTTGAACTGATGGGACCAAATGCCATGATCTTTGTTTTCTGAATGTTGATCTTTAAGCCAACTTTTTCACTCTCCACTTTCACTTTCATCAAGAGGCTTTTGAGTTCCTCTTCACTTTCTGCCATAAGGGTGGTGTCATCTGCATATCTGAGGTTATTGATATTTCTCCCGGCAATCTTGATTCCACCTTGTGCTTCTTCCAATCCTGCGTTTCTCATGATGTACTCTGCATAGAAGTTAAATAAGCAGGGTGACAATATACAGCCTTGACGTACTCCTTTTCCTATTTGGAACCAGCCTGTTGTTCCATGTCCAGTTCTAACTGTTGCTTCCTGACCTGCATACAGATTTCTCAAGAGGCAGGTCAGGTGGTCTGGTATTCCCATCTCTTGAAGAATTTTCCACAGTTTCTTGTGATCCACACAGTCAAAGGCTTTGGTATAGTCAATAAAGCAGAAATAGATGTTTTTCTGGAACTGTCTTGCTTTTTTGATGATCCAGCGGATGCTGGCAATTTGATCTCTGGTTCCTCTGCCTTTTCTAAAAGCAGCTTGAAATAGATTACTTAAAACTGTGAGATGTTATCTAAAATACTATATAGTTATAAATGTGCTGCATATTTTAGTCACATTTTTATTATTATTTTTTAAATTATTTGGCTGTATTTTTAATGCCCTGATCATAGCTACTTTTCATAAACTTTTCCTCAGTACATGAAAATTTATATACCATTGTCTTAACTTGTGTTTTTTTTGTTTGTTTGTTTGGTCTATAATTTTTTTTCTTTTTCAATTTTGTACTTTCTTGATCTTTGATAGAACTATGTTTTACTTTGTTTCAATCCATATTTTACCTTTATTAATTTTGATGTTATAAATTATATGCATATAATTTTTGTTATTATAGTAGCCCCAGCCTTATCTCCTACTTGAGATCAATTAAATTCCAGACTCCCAATTAGATTTAGAAAATTGTCTCAGGGAGAATAGTGGCTTGGGTGTCTACTCTCTTCTCTTTGTAATGTTGCTTCTTTATCTCCTCTGTCCTCTAAATGTTTTCATTATTGATGTTTTAAGATGGTATTTTAAATTTTAAGACATCATTTGTATATTTAAACTGATAATGTTTTTATTACGTATCTTATCAGGTTGTTGGAAATAGGAAATTGATTCATTTTAAAAATAAATTTTCTAGCAGTTCAAATAATTTGAGGCCATTTAGGATTGAGACATATGAATTCAGTCAGCCACCCCAAGGCATTCAGTTAATTGGCTCTGTGTTTTTCTGCCTCTTCAAGGGTTCCCAGATAATGGTCAATGATATGCCTAGTTTAACCTTCATTGCATTATATGAGATACTGAGATTGTTGAGTTCAGCATTTCTGAGATATTTTTCATATTTCAAGGCAGGCAGCAGAGCATAGTTAGGCAGAAGAATAAGAATATAAGCTCTATTTTCTGAAGACCCTGAGTTCAGACAATACTTAGTAGTTAGGTGGCTTTATGCATAATACTTTAGATACTTATTTTGGCCTCAGTATCTGTTTCAGAAAAGGAGGAGCTTGCTATTCAAGTTAAGTGTTTCAATGATGATTAATTAAGATAAGATATATTTACTAATGTCCTTTTGTCCCTTCTGATCCATTCCTCACATTTCTCAGCTACTCTCTGCTCTGGGAGGCCTGCCTTTATGGACTATATCCAATAGACTACTCCAGAAGAGACATAGTATGTAAATAATCTGATGCAGTGAATTACTTAGAGAGGCATTCTTGAAATATTTGTTGAATAAAGAATGAGCTTTTGATTACTATTGACTAATAATATTGACATTAAATAGATACATTAAATTAAGATTCGGTCATAATAATAACTTTCAATGACGTTGTTACAAGACTTGTGGTAATCATTTTTCATACATTATAGCAGTGGTCAGCAAACTACAGTCTATAATCCACATCTCATCTGTTGCCCATCTTTGTAAATAATATATTATTAAAACACAGCCACCCACACTCTTTTGCACATTGCCTGTAAATGCTTTCATCCTATAGCACAAGCTCTGAGGCTCTGAGACTGAATCTACACAGCCCAATGGTAGAAGGTATTTACTATCTAGCTTTTCGTGAAAAAAGTTTGCTGACTTCAGCTTTATAGCATTGAATCCTCATAATGACCCCAGGAAGAAAATATAATTTATATTCCCATTTCATACCTAAAGAAACTGAGACTAAAAATGTTAATTAGCTTATAAATGCTACTGTAGAATAGATTCAATATCATTTTAATTGATTTAAGAGAACCAGTTATACATTTATCCAATATCCCAAGATGTTTTCAGTAAATAATATACTCTTCATACAGCAAACTCTACAGAGAAAAAAAGAGGCTTATTAATTTGAGAGTTATGGATAAAAATGAAAAAGAGAAAAGTGGTACAAATTGCTCATACTCTATTGCCTCTATCCTTGGTTTTGGGAAAATATTATTTCTTAAAATCCAGGCATCTTCCTCAGAAAGGTGCTGGTAGGATGTGGTGGTCCTCAGCTGACTGCTTTAGGGTATCTATTTTGCACCACTTAATCAGGACCTATCATTATTCCTGAGGATCTCAAAACATCTGAAGAAGGACGGTGTGTCTTCCAGAAATCCCAGCCCTGAATGCACCTCGTCCATGTCATACCTTTCTCCTTAGTTCCCATCCACGAGATACTGGCTCTTTACAAGTGGTCTTGCTATTTTTTGCTATTCTGGAAGTAGTGGGAGATTGTGTCTTCCTGGTTTATTCTCTACTCATGCCTCATTTAAAAGAATGAAAAATTTTAAATTAATTCTGTTCATTTTCATTACTTAGGGTGAACAATTTACTAATATTAGAAATCAAAACTTTTCTGTCAGATAATATTTGAGTGCAAAGCTCTTGATAACTCTGAGATCATTTAAAGTAAAAACATACTCACTCTTTTTAAAACTGACATTAAGTAGATTTGTTTGATTTCCAAACAGATAATCATAATAATATTTTAGAAGCTAATTTACCTTTCTTTGTGCTTTTTGTTGGAGCATCATAGACACTTAAAAAAATCTCCTCTGCACCAAGGCCCCAAAATTGGAGATTTAAGTCATCATTGAATTGATTCCAGAGTTTCTGCTGCTAGTTGCAGACTTTGTCTTTATCCCTCATACAGGTTCATTTATTACTGTTATTACTAGTAGTAGGAGACATGGGTTTGATCCCTTGTCAGGAATATCCTCTGGAAAAGGAAAGGGCAACCCACTCTAGTATTCTTGCCTGGAGAATTCCATGGACAGAGGGGCCTGATGGGTTATAGTCCAAGGGGTTGCAAAGAGTTGAACATGACTTAGCAACTAAAAAACAACAAACAAGTATTAAAATAATTTTATATATTATAAAATGATACAATACTATAATGAGGTATGTATAAGATATTGTTTATGTGATAATTATTATAATTAGTAATGACAATATATACATGTGTATATACCACTAATATTATATAATATTAATATATGTTATACTATTATATAATACACATATACCTATATATTATATATGTATAATTATAGAGTTGCAAATATTTATTACTATCACAACTAATGTTTATTATATATGCTCTTGGCTGGATAATCACAGCAATAAATAGTCTAATGTATTAAAATTCAAACTTAAATGATTATCTTAATGCTCTTTAAATTAGTAGTCATGAGTCTTATTGTAGAAAATTTTAGTACAAGAGAAATACACCTTTAACAGCCTGAAAAATAAGTTGATAAAGTCATTATAAGTTAAGCTGATGAATTATTTTTAATTTTACCTAACTCATGACAACTGTCAAAAGGCTTTTATAAACTAAATAATTATTGTATGTTTTATGTCTTATTTGTTAAGCCCAGGGTTTGATGGTAGCTCAGGTGGTAAAAAAATCCGCCTACAATACAGGATACCTGGGTTCAATTCCTGGGTCGGGAAGATCACCTGGGGAAGGAAATGGCAACCCACTCCAGTATTCTTACCTGGAGAATCCCATGGACAGAGGAGCCTGGCGGGCTACAGTCCAAGGTGTCCCAAAGAGTCGGACATGACTGAATGAGTAACACTTTCATTTTCACTTTTTCCTGCGCTGCAGGCAGAGTCTTTACCATCTGAGCCACCAGGGGAGCCCTGATTTAGTATATGATCTTTTATTGACCCATAAAATAAGATTTTAAATTTGATCATTTTTAAAGCAGGCAGCGTTTAGCTGAGGGAATAGCTTATCCCATTGCTATGTGAATACTTCAACTTACTGAAATAATGATAAATGTGTGAATAGTCTCATACGTTTTTTGAATTATAATTTAATGGTTGTATAAAACTATTCCTTTATGCTGCAAAACTCAGATATTTGAAGTTATGGCTATCTGTTTACTGGAATTTTTTCCCCTGAAGTTTCAGAGACATATTCCATTTCATTGGTTTTAACAGCTTTATGATTTCACATACGTTTGCCAAAGTTCTATTTAAAAGAAAACAAAAATATTACAGCTTTCACAATTTTTCCTTTATATAATAAAGTAACTAACTAGGGCTTCCTTGGTGGCTCAGATGGTAAAGAATCCACCTGCAGTGGGGGCAATCTGGGTTTGATCCCTGGGTTGGGAAGATCCCCTGGAGGAGGACATGGGAATCTACTCCAGTTTTCTTGCCTGGAGAATCCCCATGGACAGAGGAGCCTGGGGAGCTACAGTCCATGGGGTTGCAAAGAGTCAGACATGACTGAGCGACTAAGCACGACTAGATGAGCCAGTGTATCATACACTCTAACAGACTTTAATAGTTATGAATGATTTAGTATTGTATCTAGTCAAAGTGTTAATTATTTTCAGTATTGTGCTTTGTAGAGATAACTGTTGTAAGGCATATTTTGTATCATGCTTTTCCATTTTAATACTTGATGATTATTTGATTGCCTATTTCTATTTGCTTTATTTCCTTCTCATTTCTCATTGCTTTTCTATTCATTAATTTTTGTTTGTTTGTTTACATTAATGTCAACAAGTTTCACTTAGATCTGAGAATCTATTTATTATTCTCTTTAATGATTCATTGATATTTCTTCCTAGCCAGTTTTAGAGTTTTTACACACTGGATATTTTAAACTTCCTTAATATTTTTTCACTTTGATTAATTAAGTTAATGTTAATAGTATATGTGTTGTATGTAAGATATGTTCAAAATGCAAAATTTATACAAATAAAATGTTTAGCTGGATAGGTGGATATTTTCTCACTCAGTGTTTACATGAATATATTGTAATTACATGAAAATAATCATCATAATAAGCAGTAAAAGCACATTTCTGGAAATATTTTTAACAAAAGATTTCAGAACTAATTTGGATTTTGTTACCCTTGAGTGTCATTAAAATATGCCATGATTTTTGTGTGTGAAAAAAAGCCTAAGTAAGAATTTTTAAGAATTATATGCAGGTTGAGCATTTTTTTTTTTTACTTTATCAAAAAATTTTGTACATTAAAAAATATTGCTTTGTTGTATTGCTAGAAGAAATAATTTTCCTACAATAAGACCTTTAGAAATATAAACCTACATGTTGTGCTTACATTTAGTAGAATATTAGTATAATTTATCTTCCTAGCCCTCATTTATTCTCCTGAATAAGTATCTCTCACAAACTGGAAAAAAAAAAAAAAGCCTTATTGTTTACTGCTGTGCATTTATTCAGTAAAATACATTACCCCCACTGGATACCAGAAGATTAAAAAGAAGCTATCACTCTGTTTAAAATTGAATCAAATATCACTTTTTATGTGAAAACTTCCTCATCTCCCTCAGGTCTGGTCACTTTGCTTTCTGTGATTATATTACATTAAAAAAATCTCCCAGAAGGTAATTATTTGAAAACTATAATGAGTACTCAGTGAGTGTTCTTAATTTCTCTATTTTCAGTAATTATCACAATGCCTGATATGTCCTGATGTTCAATAAGTATTTGTTGAAAAATGAATAAATTACTCAGTGAAAGAAATGGGAATGGAAGTATAATTAAAGTTGGTCAGTGGATATGAGCTAAAGTATTGCCAACTGGAGAAATAAACTAGGATATTTCTGGACAAGACAAAAAAATAGATGAAAGAGAGTGCATAATTTATATGGTAATTTAACATTTTGGTCTTCCCCAGTGACTCAGTGGGAAAGAAATCCCCTGCAATGCCCAGGAGATACAGGAGATATAAGTTTGATCCCTGGTTGGGAAGAGTCTCCTGGAGGAGGGAATAGCAACCAACTTCAGTACTCTTGAAAAATCCCATGGGCAGGAGAGCATGGTGGGCTACAGTCCAAAGGGTCACAAAGAGTCTGGTATGACTGAAGTGACTGAGCATGAATATTTAACATTTTAAGAAACTTAATGTTATTATATATCTCCAAGCCAGGCTTCAGCAATACGTGACCGTGAACTTCCTGATGTTCAAGCTGGGTTTAGAAAAGGCAGAGGAACCAGAGATCAAATTGCCAACATCTGCTGGATCATCAAAAAAGCAAGAGAGTTCCAGAAAAACATCTATTTCTGCTTTACTGACTATGCCAAAGCCTTTGACTGTGTGCATCACAATAAACTATGGAAAATTCTGAAAGAGATGGGAATACCAGACCACCTGACCTGCCTCTTGAGAAATCTGTATGCAGGTCAGGAAGCAACAGTTAGAACTGAACATGGAACAACAGACTGGTTCCAAATAGGAAAAGGAGTACGTCAAGGCTGTATATTGTCACCCTGCTTATTTAACTTCTATGCAGAGTACATCATGAGAAACGCTGGACTGGAAGAAACACAAGCTGGAATCAAGATTGCCGGGAGAAATATCGATACCCTCAGATATGCAGATGACACCACCCTTACGGCAGAAAGTGAAGAGGAACTCAAAAGCCTCTTGATGAAAGTAAAAGTGGAGAGTGAAAAAGTTGGCTTAAAACTCAACATTCAGAAAACGAAGATCATGGCATCTGGTCCCATCACTTCATGGGAAATAGATGGGGAAACAATGGAAACAGTGTCAGACTTTATTTTTTGGGGCTCCAAAGTCACTGCAGATGGTGACTGCAGCCTTGAAATTAAAAGACGCTTACTCCTTGGAAGGAAAGTTATGACCAACCTAGATAGCATATTCAAAAGCAGAGACATTACTTTGCCAACAAAGGTCTGTCTAGTCAAGGCTATGGTTTTTCCTGTGGTCATATATGGATGTGAGAGTTGGACTGTGAAGAAGGCTGAGTGCCAAAGAATTGATGCTTTTGAACTGTGGTGTTTGAGAAGACTCTTGAGAGTCCCTTGGACTGCAAGGAAATCCAACCAGTCCATTCTGAAGGAGATCAGCCCTGGGATTTCTTTGGAAGGAATGATGCTAAAGCTGAAACTCCAGTACTTTGGACACCTCAGGCAAAGAGCTGACTCATTGGAAAAGACCCTGATGATGGGAAATATTGGGGGCAGGAGGAGAAGGGGATGACAGAGGATGAGATGGCTGGATGGCATCACTGACTCAATGGACATGAGTCTGAGTGAACTCCCGGGAGTTGGTGATGTACAGGGAGGCTTGGTGTGCTGCGATTCATGGGGTCACAAAGAGTCAGACATGACTGAGCAACTGAACTGAATTGAACTGATACTATTGTATATATTATATAATATATTGTTGAATAAAAAATATTTACCCCCTAGATTTGTTTCTTAGAATCGTCGCATATATTTAAGTTTAAAAAAGAAAATGCTTAGAGCGAAATACATTTAATTTACCTGCTATTTCTAATTTTAAGAATATAAAGGGAAATATTAACAGTGAGTATGTAGTTTTTCTGGAGACAATATTTGGAAAAGCAAGTGCAATAGTAAGGAAGAAGCAAGAACAAGAGGGAATAGGTAAACATTTTGTCTGCAATTTTACTCAATGTGCATTAAAAACTTTTCCATCTGCTTGTAGCTGTAAAAGTCCCCTGGATGCTAGTAATCTCAATGTTATTTCCTAGTAATCTAAGTATCACTTACTTCAGCTAATTAGTAATATCATATCTATTCAAAGCACAGTGCAGTGTGTATATACTACCATTGATTAACATATAGCACGCAAATTTTAAATATTTGTCAGTGAAAAAGTATAAAAGTGCCTAGTTTTTACAAATAGTCCTGCAATTATGCATTTAGCAATGATATACCAAGCCCCAGTTTTTTTCTTTCGGTGATAACCTAGAGAGGTTTAAATTTTGGTATTGACCAAGATTTCCTTAAAAAAGTGAAAGGGAAAGTCACTCAGTCATGTCTGACTCTTTGCGCCCCAAGGACTATACAGTCCATGGAATTCTCCAGGCCAGAATACTGGAGTGGGTAGCCTTTCCCTTTTCCAGGGGATCTTCCCAGCCCAGGGATTGAACCCAGGTCTCCCTCATTGCAGGTGGATTCTTTACTAGCTGAGCCACCATGTCCTTAGTATTTCCCTCTAATTTATACAGGTTTCATCCTGAGTGTAGGCCCCTGACCACCTTTTTCTTAGAAGGTGTATTTTAGAAAACTTGGAATTGTAAATTTTTTTTCTACCTTTTTGAGATGTAAATTTTCTCCCAGCCTCTTACAAATTTTACATCCCAGGAATGTTTTTCTCTAAAATTTGGGAGCTATTTCTTTGAAATATAATTACCAAGAAGGATAGAATGCCTGTCTCTCAGTTTCTGTAGGAAGGTAGGAGCCTAATTTCTATAAGTATGAATTAGCAGAGATGGACTAATCACATTGATCAACCTGCTTTCTCATGTCTTCTAGGACTTTTCCACTAGCTCACATTAGTGCTTAAAAACTCTTCACCTTGAGTTCAATCTTTCGTCTCTATTGCAATAATCTTGGCCCATATTATAATATTCTTTTTTAATATAAATTTATTTATTTTAATTGGAGGCTAATTACTTTACAATATTGTATTGGTTTAAAGTCTTTTTTTTTTTTACCATTTTTTTAAATTTATTTATTTTTTTTACCATTTTTAACAGTACAGTTCAGTACAGTTTCTCTTTGACATTATAGAATTTAAATATAAGCTATAGATAACAGGTTTCTCTGTAGTAGTCATCGTCCTAAAAACTAACATGAAAAAAAAAAAATCAGTTGGTGAAATCATTTGCTGTGGTTTCTTAGCACAATCTTCAGATTTTCTTTCCCTGGTTTGGGCAGGAGATCCCTGTGATGGGTAATTTTAGGTGTCTACTTGACAAGGCCATGGGTGCCCAGACAATTGGTTTAAACATTATTCTGGGAATGTACATCTGTAAGGATGCTTCTGGATGAAATGAAATTACCATTTTAATTCATAGACTGAGTAAAGCAGATTGCCGTCCCTAATATGTGTGGGTCTCATCCAATCAACCAAAGACTTGAATAGAACCAAAAGGCTGAATAAGAGGAAACTTCTCCTATCTGACTGCATGTGCCCTAGTCTGCCTCTCCCTCTGTCTGCACTCTGTCTTGACTTCTCTGTGTGATCCTTCAAGATTTGCCAGGTACTTCCTCCAACACCTGTGAGTAATCAATTTCTGTCTTTTTCTATTTTTGAACTACAGCTCACCATCCAGCATCCTTGATGAGTATTAGTTTCACAGAATCACACTTAGCTTATCAATCTTTTTTTCTCCCCTTTCAGTGGTTGCCCTAGAGTTTTCAATGTTCACTTACAACCAATTCAACTCCACTTTTATATTATACTGTATGATTTCACAAGTAGTGTGAGGTACATTATAATAGCAAAATAATTTTAATTCCTCCTTCCGTCCCTTATATCATTGCTATCATTCATTTCACTTATATATGTGTATATGTACATTTATAATATGAAATCAAATACATTTTTGCTATTCTTTTGAACAAACTAATATTTCTCAGATCAATTAAGAATAACAAAAATAAAACCTTTTTATTTTATCTTCACTTATTTCATCTTTGGGCTTCCCTGGTGGCTTAGACAGAAAGAATCTGCTTGCAATGTGGGAGATCTGGGTTCAGTCCCTGAATTGGAAAGATCCCCTGGAGGAGGGCATGGCAACTCACTCCAGGATTCTTGCTGGGAGAATGCCCTGTGAACAGAGGAGCCTGGCAGGCTACAGTCCATGGGTTCACAGAGTTGTCCGTGACTGAGTGACTAAGCACAGCACAACATTCCATCTTTGGTACTCCTCCTTTCTCTATGTAGATCTGTTATTTTGACCTATATAACTTTCCCTCTCTCTAAAGAACTTCTTTTATCATTTCTTTCAAGGCAGGTTGACTGGCAATACTTTTTGTTTGTCTGACAAAGTGTTAATTTCTTCACTTTTGAAAGATAGTTTGCAGGGTAAAGGATTCAATGCCGGTGGATTTTTTTCTCTCAGCACTTTAAATGTTTCACTCCACTTTATTACTGATATGTTTTCTGAGGAGAAGTCAGATATAATTTTTTCTTTTTTCCTCTATCAGTAAGGTGTTGTTTCCTCCAACACTTTTCAGGAGTTTTTTCTTTGACTTTTATCTTCTGTAGTGTGAAAATAATAGCCCTAGACGAAGGTAATGGCAACCCACTCCAGTACTCTCGCCTGGAAAATCCCATGGATGGAGGAACCTGGTAGGCTGAAGTCCATGGGGTCGCAAAGAGCCAGACACGACTGAGAGACTTCACTTTCACTTTTCACTTTCATGCATTGGAGAAGGAAATAGCAACCCACTCCAGTGTTCTTGCCTGGAGAATCCCAGGGACGGGGGAGCCTGCTGGGCTGCCGTCTACGGGGTCGCACAGAGTCGGACACGACTGAAGCGACTTAGCAGCAGCAGCAGCAGCAGACTTAGCTTTCTTGGGACTTACCATATATGATATTCCATCAGCTTCCTGGATCTACAGTTTAGTGCCTGAAATTAATTTGGGAAAATTCTGTCATTATGTTTCAAATAGTTCTTCTATCCTCTTCTCTCTTTTTTCTGCTCTGGTATTCCCATTCTGCATGTGTTATCTTTTGTATTTGTCCCATAGTCCTTGGATATTCTGTCTTCTTTCTTTTCTTTTTAAATTGGGATATAGTTCCTTTACAGTATTGTGTTAGTTTCTGCTGTACAATGAAGTGAAACAGCTATTGACAGAAATCACAGCAGATCTATTTTGACCCACCTCCTAGAGTAATGACAATAAAAACAAAAATAAACAAATGCTTTTCTTTTTTTGAGGATTCTATTGATACGTTCTCAGCCTGTCCAGTCTACCAATAAGCCCATCAAATGTAATTTTCCTCTCTGTATGGTGATCTTCATCTAGCATTTGGTTTGGTTCTTTCTTAGAATTTCCATCTCTTTACTTAACATTATCCATCTGTTCTCTTCTTTATCCATTAGAGCCCTTAGCATATTAATCACAGATGTTTTAAATTCCTGGCCTGATAATTCCAACATCCCTGCCATGTATGGTTCTGACACTTGCTCTGTCTCTTCAAATTGTGTTTTTGTCTTTTGGTATATCTTGTAATTTTTTTCTTTTTTAATAGCTGGCATGATATACTAACTAAAAGGCCTTGCTGTAAACAGGCCTTAATTACGTGGTGGTGAGGTGTGACTGCAGGAAACTTACTCTGTAGTTCTAAGATTAGGTCTCAGGCTTTTGGTAAGCCTTTGCCCCTGGACTGTGAACTTCAGAAGTGTTTGTCAGTTTTTTCTGCCCCCTTAGGTGGAACAAGATGGCTAGTGTGGGCTGGATCTGAATATTTCCCATCTTCCAGGTGGAATGCTAAAGCCAACTGGAGTTTGATATTTCCTTTTCTTAGGTCACGTAGACTCTGAAAACACTCCAGCAGGTTAGGCTCTGGTTGATTAGTTTCTGCAGGTTAGGCTCTCGTTAATTAGTTTCTGCTGAGGGCAGTTCTTTGTTAAGAGGAACAGAGTTCTCTGGACTATTTCAAAAGGGTTTCTTTTTACCTCTTCTGAAAGGAAGCAAGAAGGAATTTTTCTCTGATGTTTACTGTTGGAATCTGGTTGAGCTCTCTAGGTGAATATCCCAGTAATGTGGGACCCGCATAGCTGAGTCCCCTTGGAGTTCTTAACCATCGGAGCTGTCTGCACTCTGCCTCCAGCTATTTGTCAATTAGAGTTTAGGTTTTTCCACCCCCAGCAATGGTTCCCATGGCAACTTATAGTCACAAATTTCTGCTCCAGAAAGCCATGATTCCCTACAATCAACTGTCTGTCTCTCCAGTATTGACAGCAGACGTGTGTCCGGTGTCTGTTACTAAATCTAAGTCAAGTTTGTGGTGTTGCCTTTATGTGCTTCCTGCAAGATGGGCATCTTGTGGTGTGTAGCATTCTGGTCAGGTCTTTAGGAGACCTGGGGCCAAGGTGAGTTCTTCAGCTGATTAACAGCACTAAACATTGTTTACATACTTCTCCTAACAAAGTTTGTTTACATACATGAAGTATTTTGTGATGTATTATTTGAGTACTTTTCAGATCAGATCAGTCACTCAGTCGTGTCCGACTCTCTGCGGCCCCATGAATCGCAACATGCCAGGCCTCCCTGTCCATCACCAACTCCCAGAGTTCACTCAGACTCACGTCCATTGAGTCAGTGATGCCATCCAGCCATCTCATCCTCTGTCGTCCCCTTCTCCTCCTGCCCCCAATCCCTCCCAGCATCAGAGTCTTTTCCAATGAGTCAACTCTTCGCATGAGGTGGCCAAAGTACTGGAGTTTCAGCTTTAGCATCATTCCTTCCAAAGAAATCCCAGGGCTGATCTCCTTCAGAATGGACTGGTTGCATCTCCTTGCAGTCCAAGGGACTCTCAAGAATCTTCTCCAACACCACAGTTCAAAAGCATCAATTCTTCAGCACTCAGCCTTCTTCACAGTCCAACTCTCACATCCATACATGACCACAGGAAAAACCATAACCTTGACTAGATGACCTTTGTTGGCAAAGTAATGTCTCTGTTTTTGAATATGCTATCTAGGTTGGTCATAACTTTCCTTCCAAGGAGTAAGCGTCTTTTAATTTCATGGCTGCAGTCACCATCTGCAGTGATTTTGGAGCCCAGAAAAATAAAGTCTGACACTGTTTCCACTGTTTCCCCATCTATTTCCCATGAAGTGATGGGACCGGATGCCATGATCTTCGTTTTCTGAATGTTGAGGTTTAAGCCAACTTTTTCACTCTCCTCTTTCACCTTCATCAAGAGGCTTTTGAGTTCCTCTTCATTTTCTGCCATAAGGGTGGTGTCATCTGCATATCTGAGGGTATCGATATTTCTCCCGGCAATCTTGATTCCAGCTTGTGTTTCTTCCAGTCCAGCGTTTCTCATGATGTACTCTGCATAGAAGTTAAATAAGCAGGGTGACAATATACAGCCTTGACGTACTCCTTTTCCTATTTGGAACCAGTCTGTTGTTCCATGTCCAGTTCTAACTGTTGCTTCCTGACCTGCATACATATTTCTCAAGAGGCATGTCAGGTAGTCTGGTATTTCCATCTCTTTCAGAATTTTCCACAGTTTATTGTGATCCACACAGTCAAAGGCTTTGGCATAGTCAATAAAGCAGAAATAGATGTTTTTCGGGAACTCTCGTGCTTTTTCCATGATCCAGTGGATGTTGGCAATTTGATCTCTGGTTCCTCTGCCTTTTCTAAAACCAGCTTGAACATCAGGAAGTTCACGGTTCACATATTGCTGAAGCCTGGCTTGGAGAATTTTGAGCATTACTTTACTAGCGTGTGAGATGAGTGCAACTGTGCGGTAGTTTGAGCATTCTCTGGCATTGCCTTTCTTTGGGATTGGAAGGAAAACTGACCTTTTCCAGTCCTGTGGCCACTGCTGAGTTTTCCAAATTTGCTGGCATATTGAATGCAGCACTTTCACAGCATCATCTTTCAGGATTTGGAATAGCTCAACTGGAATTCCATCACCTCCACTAGCTTTGTTTGTAGTGATGCTTTCTAAGGCCCATGTGACTTCACATTCCAGGATGTCTGGCTCTAGGTGAGTGATCACACCATCGTGATTATCTGGGTCATGAAGATCTTTTTTGTACAGTTCTGTGTATTCTTGCCATCTCTTTGTAATATCTTCTGTTTCTCTTAGGTCCATATCATTTCTGTCCTTTATCAAGCTCATCTTTGCATGAAATGTTCCTTTGGTATCTCTGATTTTCTTGAAAAGATCCCTAGTCTTTCCCATTCTATTGTTTTCCTCTATTTCTTTGCATTGATCGCTGAAGAAGGCTTTCTTATCTCTTCTTGCTATTCTTTGGAACTCTGCATTCAGATGTTTATATCTTTCCTTTTCTCCTTTGCTTTTCACTTCTCTTCTTTTCACAGCTATTTGTAAGGCCTCCCCAGACAGCCATTTTGCTTTTTTACATTTTTTTTCTATGGGAATGGTCTTGATCCCTGTCTCCTGTACAATGTCACAAACCTCATTCCATAGTTCATCAGGCACTCTATCTATCAGATCTAGGCCCTTAAATCTATTTCTCACTTCCACTGTATAATCATAAGGGATTTGATTTAGGTCATACCTGAATGGTCTAGTGGTTTTCCCTACTTTCTTCAATTTAAGTCTGAATTTGGCAACAAGGAGTTCATGGTCTGAGCCACAGTCAGCTCCTGGTCTTGTTTTTGCTGACTCTCTAGAGCTTCTCCATCTTTGGCTGCAAAGAATATAATCAATCTGATTTCAGTGTTGACCATCTGGTGATATCCAGGTATAGAGTCTTCTCTTGTGTTGTTGGAAGAGGGTGTTAATGGTAGGCAAAATAATAACCCTTGTTCAAACACGGTCATGTCCTAATCTCCAGAACCTGTAAGTTGTTTAGTGGAAAGGGGGAATCAAGGTTGCTGATAGAATTAAGGCAGCTAATTAGCTGACCCGGAGACAAGAAGAATATTCTGGTTTACCCAGGTGGCCCCAATGTAGGCAAAAGTCCTTAGAAGCGAGAGAGAGTGAGGGGCAGGAGAGTCAGTGTCAGAGTGGGAAGAAGGGAGCAAAGAGCCAAGAAATTCGGGCAGCCTCTAGAAGCTGGGAAAGGTAAGGCAACGCTCCCCTAGAATCACCAAAAGGAATTCAGGCCTGCAAATAACTTGAATTTAGCCTACTGTGACCCTTTTTCAGACTTCTGGTCTCAGAATTATAAGACAGTAAGTTTGTTTTAAGCCACCAAGTTTGCGGTAATTTGTTACAGCAGCAGTGAAAAACGAACACAATTATCCTTACAAACCTGCAATGTAGATATCATTTTGCCTGTTTTGTAGACAGGGAATGAGGCTCAGAGGTTACACGGCATGCCTAAGGAGACTTGACCATTAAATATTGTTTAGGAAATTAACTCAGGTGTTTGGACTCCAAATCCAGTGAGCTTTTTGTTATAAAACGAGGAGGTTGGATGACATACTCTCTAAAGTTCTTCAGGCTCTAACATTTACTGATTTAAAGTGTCAAATGAAATCTCAGATTAAACTGTGAGGACTTTTGGCTGTGTATCTCCTCAGTTCTTGGGAGTGTTTCTAAAGCAAAAAGGTTTTGGCATCATTTTGCTGCATAGTAAAATATGTGGGTTCTTTGTATTGTGTGTGTGTGTGTGTGTGTGTGTGTGTGTTTTCCAAATGTAAGCCTTGTAGCCTTTGCTCCTGGTTCTGAAGTTTAGCTGCTTAGGCTCTTTCACATACATCAGTGAAATAGCTTTTTCCTTCTGTGCTGTTAGGGATTTACTGACAGTTCACCAAACTGACTTTCTGCTCATAGAAACTGATTTTTGCTTGACCTGTTTTTTGAATGAAATCCCTTTTCAACAATTCAGAACATTTGAAAAAGTGGGCTTAGATTTGGCATCTGTTTTGAAACATATTAGTTTCTTATATACATGAAAACTAATACATGTTTTTACATACTGCTATAAATTCCTTTAAAATGTTTTATTTTTTATTAAAAAAAAATTTTTTTTTATTCCTTTATTTCTCATGTGTTCCCCATCCTGAACCCTCCTCCCTCCTCCCTCCCCATACCATCCCTCTGGGTCGTTTTATTTTTTAAATGTAGTTTTTAAGTGCCAGTGCTTTATATTCAAAATATAATTTAATAGGATTTAGAGAAACGTGTAGAAATATGGTTCATAATTCCACTGACAAGATGATTCTCTGTTGACCTTTCATAAAAATGGGGCATAATCTATGCACATGCTTATAAAACACAAACAGAATAGTGTTGTAAAATGAACGGGAAAAGGAATGGCTTTATGTGACTGGTTTGGTTTATGTGTAAATTATTAAATTCAGTAAAACAGAATCACTTTCTATAAGCAATGTCACATATTTGTGTTGTATATTAGGTAGCCAAACAAGAGAAAGAAAATTCTACATGAAATGCTGCTTGCCTGATTTGTCATTCCGAAAAACCTAGATTCTTACCCTATTGTTTGGGGTCCACTTTTCATGTGATTTAGGAAGTAGTTTTAAAAAATGCACTCAGTGAAATTTAACCCAAAACTTTATAAATAAAACAGATAAACTTGAGAATGACTTAACTCAGAGAAGAGTGAAATGCACAATTATTTGTATATAAAAGAAACTGCAAATGTTATTTTAATTTTACATCTTTTCATAGTAAATGTGGATGAAATTTTTTGTTGGGAGTAATTAATATACTTGTTTTACTGTGTTTTCCTTTTTCATCTCTTGTCAAAATTTTACTTGTTCACTGATCTATATTCCTGCATTTGGCAGCAAAATAATTACTTCAATATGCCATGGCTCTTATTTCTCATTGCAGAGAGTTATTAGCTCCTTAGTCAGAAATTGTCTATAGTTTAGACTTGACATAAAAATCTACTTCACATACACTCTAATTTGTTACAGTTGTGTACCTGTTTCTGAGATCTGAGATCCCTCTCCATCCATGTACCTGTTGTGGCTCTGGTGGGTTTCTAATGAAAGAACATGTTTTCAGTGCAGGAAAGCCATCACAAACTTGGCAGGAAAGGTTGTTCTTCATTGTCTAAGGGAAATACAACCACCTAAATGCAAAAATAATGGTAAATAATGGTAATATGGAAAAATTTTGTATGCCAGTCTTAAATCTCAACTGGTTGTAAAACTTCAGGTATGCTTTTTTTATTTTTGGTTTTGGCTTTTATTAGAATATATATTTTACATTCTTCAGGACTTATATCAAAAAGACTGGTGCCAGGGTGGGCAAGAATATTAAAGAGTGGCCTTGCTGTTAAGGAGCTCTTATATTCATTGGAACAACAGACTATACTTGAAGAGTTAAATATTAGAATAAAATAGAACTCAATGAAAACTGCACGGTGTATATATAATTTGCAAATAAGTCTTTTTAAAAAAATTATTGGGATATAGTTGCTTCACAATGGTATATTGGTTTCTTGCTGTACAGTAGAATAATTCAGTTATATGTGTACATATATCCCCTCTTTTCTGGATTTCCATCCCATTTAGGTCACCACAGAACACTGAGTAGGGTTCCTTGTGCTATACAGGATGTTCTCATTAGTTATCTATTTTATACATAATAATGTGTATATGTTAATCCCAATCCATCCCATCTACCCTTTCCTTCCTTTTCCCCATGTGTCCATTGTTTGTTGTTTATGTCTATTTTAATCTTTCATGGAAATGCTTATAGGCAAATGGGAAAAGAAATCCTTTTATTTGTATGGATTATGAATAATTTGAATCCATGAAATATCACTCATTTAGCATTATTAGGAACTTTAAATGTGAGCATAATGATCACAACAATGCTGTGGTGTGTTACTATTTTTGTCCTATTTTATACATTAGGAAATGAAAAAAGTTAAATAACATGTTGAAGACCATAGGGCTATAAAGTCACATGGAAATAAAAGTGGGGGCTCTTGCTACCAAAGTACATGTTTGTTCTGTACCCTACCACCACTAAATTAATTAGAATTGTTTTATTTTTCACCCTGATAATAAGTTATTCTATACGCTTACAAAGATGATGTCACGAACCTCATTTCATAGTTCATCAGGCACTCTATCAGATCTAGGCCCTTAAATCTATTTCTCACTTTCACTGTATAATCATAAGGGATTTAATTTAGGTCATACCTGAATGGTCTAGTGATTTTCCCTACTTTCTTCAATTTAAGTCTGAATTTGGTAATAAGGAGTTCATGATCTGAGCCACAGTCAGCTCCCAGTCTTGTTTTTGTTGACTGTATACAGCTTCCAAATCTTTGGCTGTAAAGAACATAATCAATCTGATTTCAGTGTTGACCATCTGGTGATGTCCATGTGTAGAGTCTTCTCTTGTGTTGTTGAAAGAGGGTGTTTGCTATGACCAGTGCATTTTCTTGGCAAAACTCTATTAGTCTTTGCCCTGCTTCATTCTGTATTCCAAGGCCAAATTTGCCTGTTACTCCAGGTGTTTCTTGACTTCCTACTTTTGCATTCCAGTCCCCTATAATGAAAAGGACATCTTTTTTGGGTGTTAGTTCTAAAAGGTCTTGTAGGTCTTCATAGAACCGTTCAACTTCAGCTTCTTCAGCATTACTGGTTGGGGCATAGACTTGGATTACTGTGATATTGAATGGTTTGCCTTGGAAACGAACAGAGATCATTCTGTCATTTTTGAGATTGCATCCAAGTACTGCATTCCGGACTCTTTTGTTGACCATGATGGCTACTCCATTTCTTCTGAGGGATTCCTGCCTGCAATAGTAGATATAATGGTCATCTGAGTTAAATTCACCCATTCCAGTCCATTTCAGTTCACTGACTCCTAGAATGTCGACATTCACTCTTGCCATCTCTTGTTTGACCACTTCCAATTTGCCTTGATTCATGGACCTGACATTCTAGGTTCCTATGCAATATTGCTCTTTACAGCCTCAGACCTTGCTTCTATCACCAGTCACATCCCCAGCTGGGTATTCTTTTTGCTTTGGCTCCATCCCTTCATTCTTTCTGGAGTTATTTCTCCACTGATCTCCAGTAGCATATTGGGCACCTACTGACCTGGGGAGTTCCTCTTTCAGTATCCTATCATTTTGCCTTTTCATACTGTTCATGGGGCTTTCAAGGCAAGAATACTGAAGTGGTTTGCCATTCCCTTCTCCAGTGGACCACAATAAACTGTGGAAAATTCTGAAAGAGACAGGAATACCAGACCACCTGATCTACCTCTTGAGAAATCTGTATGCAGGTCAGGAAGCAACAGTTAGAACTGGACATGGAACAACAGACTGGTTCCAAATAGGAAAAGGAGTACGTCAAGGCTGTATATTGTCACCCTGCTTATTTAACTTATATGCAGAGTACATCATGAGAAATGCTGGACTGGAAGAAACACAAGCTAGAATCAAGATTGACGGGAGAAATAGCAATAACCTCAGATTTGCAGATGACACCACCCTTATGGCAGAAAGTGAAGAGGAACTCAAAAGCCTCTTGATGAAAGTGAAAGTGGAGAGTGAAAAAGTTGGCTTAAAGCTCAACATTCAGAAAACAAAGATCATGGCATCCGGTCCCATCACTTCATGAGAAATAGATGGGGAAATAGTGTCAGACTTTATATTTTTGGGCTCCAAAATCACTGCAGATAGTGATTGCAGCCATGAAATTAAAAGATGCTTACTCCTTGGAAGGAAAGTTATGACCAACCTAGATAGCATATTCAAAAGCAGAGACATGACTTTGCCAACAAAGGTCTGTCTAGTCAAGGCTATGGTTTTTCCAGTGGTCATGTATGAATATGAGAGTTGGACTGTGAAGAAGGCTGAGTGCCAAAGAATTGATGCTTTTGAACTGTGGTGTTGGAGAAGACCCTTGAGAGTCCCTTGGACTGCAAGGAGATCCACCCAGTCCATTCTGAAGGAGATCAGCCCTGGGATTTCTTTGGAGAGAATGATGCTGAAGCTGAAACTCCAGTACTTTGGCCACCTCATGCGAAGAGCTGACTCATTGGAGAAGACTCTGATGCTGGGAGGGATTGAGGGCAGGAGGAGAAGGGGACGACAGAGGATGAGATGGCTGGATGGTATCACTGACTCGATGGACTTCAGTCTGTGTGAACTCTGGGAGTTTGTGATGGACAGGGAGGCCTGGCTTGCTGTGATTCATGCGGTCACAGAGTCAGACACGACTGAGCGACTGAACTGAACAGAGATGATTGCAGTATTTTATCACATACAAACATTTCCAAAACTTATTTTCTACCTAAAGACAATTTGATTTAGAAACACCTTCTTCTAGGGAAATAATAGATATGAAAGAGAAAGAGTGGTGTGAGGAGATCAGTAATTAGGCTGCAAAAAATCAAAAGTGTGTACACAAGCATAAGCCATAATTTTGCTTTAATTCTATAGTTCTTAAAATATTTTAAAAAGATTTCTTTTTTCTTAGAATGAAATGACTGCCAAGTAATCATTTGTTCATCCTGTAGTCATTTGTTGATAATGGAAAGGAACAATATGTGGTGAGACTTACTTTCAGTTGAAATTATTGTGTGCTTTTGTATAAGATTATAAATTACCATTCAATCAAGTACATCTTTCTTAGAATTTGTGATGGAAATGTGCCACAAACTATTAATTAACTCCTCATCCGATGTGAGAACATTATGTACTAAAATCAAGTTGAACCCCAAAAGATTCCATGTTGAAAGTTTTATATTTTATAGCATGAATAAAAATAAAATACATTAGACTTTAAAGCAATTTTACAGAGAAGGAATTTAATGATAGGGGTTTAAGGAAATATTTTAAATGAATGGGCACAATTTAGAGTCTAGGTTAAACTGATTTAAAAGGCTTAAATTTTGAGCATCTCATGATATCTTCCAATATTAAAAGTGACTTAACTGTCATGTAATCTACCTGTGGGTGTGCATGTGTCTATGTGTGTGTCAGTCACCCAGTTGTGTCTGACACTGTGACCCCATGGATTGTAGCCCACAAGGCTCTCCTGTCCATGGGATTCTTCAGGCAAGAATACTGGAGTGGGTTGCCCTTCCCTTCTCCAGGGGATCTTCCTTACCCAGGACCTGAAAGCAGATATCCTGCATTCGAGGCAGATTCTTTGCCTTCTGAGACACCAAGGAAGCCCTATGTGAATATATGTGCCCAGGTAATCTCGACATATGGGGCTCGCGCGCAGTCTTACCTGACTGTTTGAGACATTTGGACAGAAGCCCGCTGGGCTCCTTTGTCTATAGGATTTCCGAGGCAATAATATGGAGTGGGTTGCCATTTTCTCTTCCAGGAGATCTTCCTGATCCAGGGATCGAACCTGTATTTCCTGAGACTCCTGAACTGGTAGGCAAATTCTTTACTGCTGAGACAGCATACTGAATTACCAAATTACTAATTCATACAATTTTATTTTAGTCTACCTTGACATGTATTTCTTCATGTTTATCAGTGTTTCAGTTGTTAGGAAAAGAGGGTATCTTTGGATCTATATTTATGTTGGTTGACAGTTATTCTATAAAGTTTTTTTTTTGGTCAGCAATGTGTAGTGAGGTAAAGGAGTTGCAGTGGGGGTATAAAATTATAATGTATAATATATAATGTATAACTATAAAATATAATTAAAATATAATTAAAATGTGAAATTAGGTAAGGCTTTTTAGTCTTGAGCAAAAAGAAGGAAGAAAGGTTAAGTTGGTGATCCATCCAGACTTAAATGACTAGTATATCTCAAGAATTTCATATTTGCAGCATTTCGTTCATTCTAAATTACATTTTTAGTTCGCGTTTTCACCTCTGAAATGAGGATACATGATACAATTGACGGTATTTTACGATAATTGGCCAGAAAGCAGTTTCCGTTTCAGTGCAGTTTCTTTCACTGTGCATGTGGGTATTGGGTCATAGATGTTCATTACAATTGAGTATATGCACTGCGCTACTAAATGTTTAATTTGACATTTAAATGTCGAATAATTTCAAGATAATTTGAGAAATAAATGAGTACAGTTATTGCCTGAAAACCTTCCACTCATAAAGTAGGGTGATATTAAAAATTAAAATATATAGACATGAAAATAGTATCTAGAAACTAAGATCTGGTTCCAGGTATTGCCTGTTGTTAATGGTGTGCCATTATCTTTATCCAACAGTGAGGTACCTGGCCTTCATTATCTACAATTTATTTATCTACTTGTTTGTTCAAACCTAGGGTTGAACAGTTGCTAACCCATAGCATGTGAAAGTCACTCAGTTGTGTCCAACTCTTTGCAACCCCATGGACTATACAGTTTGTGGAATTCTCCAGGCCAGAATACTGGAGTGGGTAGGCTTTCCCTTCTCCAGCAGATCTTCCCAACCCAGGGATTGAATCCAGTTTTTCGGCATAGCAGGCAGATTCTCAGCTGGTAAAAAATCTGCCTGCAATGCAGGAGACCCTGGTTCAATTCCTGGGTGGGAAAGATGCTATGGATAAAGCCTATCCTTTCAGTATTCTTGGGCTTCTACCTGCAATGCAGGAGACCTGGGTTGGATCCTTAGGTTGGGAAAATACCCTGGGGAAGGGAAAGACTACCCTCTCCAGTGTCAATGTTTGAGAATCTGCCTGGGTAATGTCATAGCACATTTAATTTGGGACTTCCCAGGTCGCTCAACAGTAAAGAATCTGCCTGCAATGCGTGAGAACTGGGTTTGATCCCTGGGTCAGGAAGATCCCCTGGAGAAGAGCATGGCAACCCACTCCAGTATTCTTGCCTGGAAAATCCCATCAGAGGAGTCTGCTGGGCTACAATCCATGGGTTTGCAAAGACTTGGACACAATTGAGTGGCTAATACACGCACTGTGAAAAACAAATTTACCCAACTTAGTACACTGTTGGATACACTCATTTTGTCTTTAGCTTTATATTGCTTTATAGCTCTGGGAGTTGGTGGTAGACGGGGAAGCCTGGTGTTCTGCAGTCCATGGGGTTGCAAAGCGGCAGACACAACTAACTGACTGAACTGAACTTATAGTTAAAATACTGTTTTAAAAGTTAGTTCAGCTATTAACTATCTCTTCAGAGAGATTTAAAGAATGGAAAGGACTCTGTTTGGGAAAATGCACATTGACAATGATTATGAAATAACTCAGAAGAGTTGGACACTGAGTATGAGGCTGATTTAAGAATAACCAATTTGCTTAGCTCTTTATTTTTATATATGCATAATGATAAACATTTATAACTAAATTACTTTTAAAAAGAACTCTGTAAAATAAGTGATCAGAAAGCATTTTGTCATAGCTTAATTAGCTGTATGCACTGTGGCATAGTGGAATCAGGGCAGTTTGCAACTGATGGTGTCTTAGGTGATAAATGCATCTTTGTGTCTCTTAACCCTTATACCAAGCATGCAGTGAAATATTACCATTATTCCTATTTACAAAAGAGGAAACTGAACATGAGTGATATTAATTTGCTCACCTCATAGTATTAACAAGAAGCATAGCTGAAATGTAAAGCAACTCTGTCAAACTAAAATGCTGATATTCTTTACACAAAACATACTACCTCCTATAACAAATTAAAGATTATGCAACAGGGCAGAAATTTGACCATAGACTCAAAATGCTGCTACTGCTAAGTCACTTCAGTCGTGTCCCACTCTGTGTGACCCTATAGACGGCAGCCCACCAGACTCCCCTGTCCCTGGGATTCTCCAGGCAAGAACACTGGAGTGGGTTGCCATTTCCTTCTCCAATGCATGAAAGCGAGAAGTGAAAAGGAAGTCGCTCAGTTGTGTCCGACTCTTCGACTCTTCGAGACCCCATGGACTACAGCCTACCAGGCTCCTCCGTCCATGGGATTTTCCAGGCAAGAGCACTGGAGTGGGGTGCCATTGCCTTCTCCGAGACTCAGAATATTACTATCCTAATCCTTTAGGCTGGCACCTCTAACATGTAGTGTATTCAGTAGGAACTGAATTCTATAAATGAAGTAATCTAGTTTATTTAGAAGTAAGAAATGTTCAAATTTAGAAGATAACCTCATAATTTGCTCATTTAGACATTAATTGCTTTCTGAGGCACAAAGTAGCCATAAAATGAGGGTGGTTTCATTTTGTTTAGATCAAATGAGTGAAACATACACTATTTTGAATGATTTTTAACTTTATTAAAACTATAAGTTTTAGCCTATTAGAAATAGTGCAAACAAGGGTGACAATGATGAATATTCTCCTATAGAAGCTTCTATACTTTCTGACACTGAAACATCAAAAGAAAATTAAAATGTAAAGCACTATGTATCACTGTGGGCTTTTCAAAGGTACTTGCTAATTTTTGAGAAAGAATCATAGAAGAGCAAATGAATTTAATTTCTAGGCCATATTTCATCCTTTATGTCATGCCAGTCAAAACAGTTCTGTTTGTTTCACAGCTTACCCAAATGGTACATTTCAGAGTGGATATTTATTTTCAACACTGTATTTTGAAATTTTAAATAGCTGCAAAGCTGAATAAGAATGGAAAAAAAAAAGATGTGGGAATCCTCATATTAGGGAACTCTCCACATCTACATACATTTTTGATACTTTTGAAATCAGGTTGCTTAAATGAGTCAAACTAATTTGGATTTTTTTATTTTTGTTGCCAGAAACAAGGTACTTAAACAAATTCTCATTTTTGATATTTTCAAGGAATATGTTTATGATCTATTCAAGATGTAAAAATAGTACATAAACTTAAAACCACTCCATATTTTATTGCACAGAAATAATTAAACATTTGAGATATAGATTTTATACATTAGTCACTTATGAAGATAATAGAGATATATTTCTGTTTAAAATAGACTTTCACATGTACTATTTAAATAGAAGTTCTTATTCTAACTGTTCTTTAAGAATATGGAGGTAAAATTTTAGTAATTTCTCATCTCATTGTAAACCTTCAAAGAATTAAATATTCTCTATGCCTGTTTCTCCATTGTTGCCCTGTAAATAAATTCTTCAGTACCATTTTTCTAGAATCTGTATATATGTGTTAGAATATGGTATTTATCTTTCTTTTTCTGACTCACTTTACTCTGGAGAGGGGAGGAGAGGGTGAGGTGTATGGAAAGAGTAACAGGGAAACTTACATTACCATATGTAAAATAGATAGCCAAGGGGAATTTGCTGTATGACTCAGGAAACTCAAACAGGGGATCTGTATCAACCTAGATGGGTGGGATGGGGAGGGAGGCTCAGAAAGGAAGGGCTATATGTATACCTATGGCTGATTCATGTTGAGGTTTGACAGAAAACAGCAAAATTCTGCAAAGCAAGTATCCTTCAATAAAAAATTAATTAATTAAAAAAATGAAATATTAAAAACACCTCTCTACTTTAGGCTTAAGTTTATCTTTCTTTACATTCCTAAGGTGGAAATTGGGCTTCCCAGGTGGTGCTACTGGTAAAGAACCCACCTGCCAATGCAGGAGATATGAGACAGGTTTGATCCCTAGATTGGAAGATCATCTGGAGGAGGGCATGGCAACCCACTCCAGTATTCTTACCTGGAGAACTGCATGGACAGAGGAGGCTGGTGGGCTACAGTCCATAGGGTTGCAAAGAGTTGAACACTACTGAGCAACTCACACATAGTAATGTGGAAATATATAATGATCTTTATATCATCTTTTCTAGAGTACTAATGCTATAAAACTTTCTCTAAGCACTCCTTTCTCAGCATCCCATAAATTATCAGTTATGTTCTCATTTAGCTCAAAATATTTTAAAATTTATCTTGAGATTTCCTCTTTGGCTCATGTGCTGTTTAGAAGTGTGTTTAATCTCCACTTATTTGGGCAATTTCCAGTTATCGTTCTTTGATTTCTAGTTTAAATTCATTGTTGTCTGAGAGCAGACATTGTAGGGTTTCTATTTTTTAAGTCTGTAAAAGTGTATTTTGCAGGCCAGAATGTGGTTTATTTGGGTGACTGTTTCATGTAGGCTTGAGAAAAACATTCATTAGAATAAAAGTTGTATACAAATCCATTATACCTACTTGATTGAAAATGTTAAGTTCAGCTATATCATTAACTAATATTCTGCCTGCTGAATCTGTCCATTTCTGGGAGAGGAGTGTTAAAGTCTCCAACTATGATAGTGGATTCATCTATTTTTCCTTTGAAGTTCTGTGGCCTCTATGTTTGTGCCTCACATAGTTTGATACTCTTGATAGGTACACACATGTTAAGCATTCTTATGTCTTCTTGGAGAATTGACCCCTTTATCATTATGTAATACCCTTCTTTATCCATGATAACTTGCTCCAAAGTTGGAAATTAATATGGCTACTCCTGCTTTCTTTTAATTAGTGTTAATGTGGTATATCTTTCTTCAGCCACTCTTCTAAATTGTTTTAATTCAATTTTTATTTATATATGAGTGTGCTGGGTCTTCACTGCTGTGAAGATGAGCAGAGTTGAGATCAGCAGAGGCTTCTCTCTAGTTGCCGTGCTCCGGCTTCTCATTGCGGCAGCTTCTTTTGTTGTGGAGCATGGACTCAAGGCTGCACAGGCTTTGGTAGTTGTGGTGCCTGGGTTTAGTTGACCTGCAACATGTGGAATCTTCACAGCCCAGGGATTAGACCCATGGCCCCTGCATTGGCAGGGAGAATCCCAACCACAGGACCACCAGGAAAAGTCCCATCCACTTATATTTAATCTGTCTGTATTTTTATCTTTAAAATGACTTTCTTATAGGCTACATAGAGTTGGAAGTTTTTTGGTCTAATTTTAAAAGCTTCAAAAGTAGACATGTTGGAAATATTTAGGCAGATGGGCTCAATAAAGGACAGAAATGGTATGGACCTAACAGAAGCAGAAGATATTAAGAGGTGGAAAGAAAACACAGAAGAACTGTACAAAAAAGATCTTCACAACCAAGATAATCATGATGGTGTGATCACTCACCTAGAGCCAGACATCCTGGAATGTGAAGTCAAGTGGGCCTTAGAAAGCATCACTACGAACAAAGCTAGTGGAGGTGATGGAATTCCAGTTGAGCTATTTCAAATCCTGAAAGATGATGCTGTGAAAGTGCTTCACTCAACATGCCAGCAAATTTGGAAAACTCAGCAGTGGCCACAGGACTGGGAAAGGTCAGTTTTCATTCCAATCCCAAAGAAAGGCAATGCCAAAGAATGCTAAACTACTGCACCATTGCACTCATCTCACACGCTAGTAAAGTAATGCTCAAAATTCTCCAAGCCAGGCTTCAGCAATACATGAACTGTGAACTTCGAGATGTTCAGGCTGGTTTTAGAAAAGACAGAGGAACCAGAGACAAATTGGCAACATCTGCTGGATCATGGAAAAGGCAAGAGAGTTCCAGAAAAGCATCTATTTCTGCTTTATTGACTATGCCAAAGCCTTTGACTGTGTGGATCACAAGAAACTGTGGAAAATTCTGAAAGAGATGGGAATACCAGACCACCTGACATGCCTCTTGAGAAATATGTATGCAGGTCAGGAAGCAACAGTTAGAACTGGACATGGAACAACAGACTGGTTCCAAATAGGAAAAGGAGTACGTTAAGGCTGTATATTGTCACCCTGCTTATTTAACTTCTATGCAGAGTACATCATGAGAAACGCTGGACTGGAAGAAGCACAAGCTGGAATCAAGATTGCCAGGAGAAATATCAAAAACCTCAGATATGCAGATGACACCACCCTTATGGCAGAGAGTGAAGAGGAACTAAAAAGCATCTTGATGAAGGTGAAAGAGGAGAGTGAAAAATTTGGCTTAAAGCTCAACATTCAGAAAACTAAGATCATGGCATCTGGTCCCATCACTTCATGGGAAATAGATGGGGAAACAGTGGAAACAGTGTCAGACTTAATTTTGGGGGGCTCCAAAATCACTGCAGATGGTGACTGCAGCCATGAAATTAAGAGACGCTTACTCCTTGGAAGAAAAGTTATGACCAAACTAGATAGCATATTGAAAAGCAGAGACATTTCTGTGCCTACAAAGGTCCATCTAGTCAAGGCTATGGTTTTTCCAGTGGTCATGTATGGATGTGAGAGTTGGACTGTAAAGAAAGCTGAGTGCTGAAGAATTGATGCTTTTGAATTGTGGTGTTGGAGAAGACTCTTGCGAGTCCCTTGGACTGCAAGGAGATCCAACCAATCCATTCGGAAGGAGATCAGCCCTGGGATTTCTTTGGAAGGAATGATGCTAAAGCTGAAACTCCAGTACTTTGGCCACCTCATTTGAAGAGTTGACTCATTGGTAAAGACTCTGATGCTGGGAGGGATTGGGGGCAGGAAGAGAAGGGGATGACAGAGGATGAGATGGCTGGATGGCATCAGTGACTCAATGGATGTGAGTCTGAGTGAACTCTGGGAGTTGGTGATGGACAGGGACGCCTGGCGTGCTGCAGTTCACGGGGTTGCAAAGAGTCGGACACGACTGAGTGAATGAACTGAACTGAACTGAGGAGAGTTGAAAATAAAATCCATGAAATTGAAAACAGGAAATCAGTAGAAAAAATCAAGGAAACCAAAAGCTAGCTCTTTGGAAAGATCAGTAAAATCAATAAACCCCTATCCAGGCTAAAAAAAAGAGAGGCAAATATATTAATATCAGAAATAAAAGAGGGGACATCTCTGCAGATCTCATGGATGTTAAAATGGTAGTAAAGGAATACTATGAACAACTCCATGCCCTCAAATTTTATAGCTTAGATAAAATGGTCCTCTCCTTTCAAAGACAAAACCTGCCAAAGTCATCCTTACAAAACTAGACATACTCTTACCATATACACCAGCAACTGTACTCCTTGGTACTTAAAAAGAGTTGAGAAGAATTATGTGTCCACATAATTTTATGTGTGCACATGAAATTTTCACACAGATTTTATTCATAATTGCCAAAACTTAGCATCAACCAAAATGTCCTCCAGTAGGTGAATAGATTAACTGTGGTACATCCAGACAATTGGATATCGTTCTACACTGAAAAGAAGTGAGCTATCAAGCCATGAAAATACATGCTGTGCTGTGCTTAGTTGCTCAGTTGTGTCCAACTCTTTGTGACCCCATGGATGTGTAGCTTGCTGGCTCCTCTGTTCACAGGGATTTTCCAGGCAAGAATACTAGACTGGGTAGCCTATCCCTTCTCCACAAGGTCTTCATGACCCAGGATTGAACCAGGGTCTCTTGCATTGCAGGAGGACTCTTTACCAGCTGAGCTACCAGGGAAGCCTGAAAAGACGTGGAAGAACATTAAATGCATATTGCTAAATGAAAGAAGCAAATCTGCAAAGGCTACACATTGTGATTCCAGCTATATAACATTCCAAGAAAAGGCAAAACTATTTGACACAATAAAAGGCTTGATGGTTGCCAGTGGGTAGGTGGTGGGACTGGAAGTGAATAGGTGGATATATCATTATACATTTGTCCAAATTGATAGAATGCTTCAGAATATTTTTAGGGTTTACCTTCTATTGGTGGCTTATGTGCTTATAAAGCCTTCAAGCAGGCTAGTCATTTCATGTTTTTCCACCTTGATTAGCAAAATGTCAATTTGATGTTCTTCAGGATGTTTGGACCATTTCCTTCTCTTCAAACGTTCTGACAAAGGGTGACAGAGTTGACATGGCCCTGGGGCAGAACTGTAAGTGTAGGTTGTTGTCTCTACACCAATTCTGATTGACATTTTTAAAAGTCATCGGTTAAGTTAAAAACAAAAAACCAAAAAACACTCTATTAAAAATGAGATTATGCAATGAATTAAGAGAAGGCAAAAAGGTTGTCTGAGGAGGTCTTACAAACAGCTGAGAAAATAAGAGAAGCAAAAGGCAGAGGAGAAAAGGAAAGATATAACCACTTCAATGCAGAGTTCCAAAGAATAGCAAGGAGAGATAAGAAACTCTTCCTCAGTGATCAATACAAAGAAATGGAGGAAAACAATAGACTGGGAAAGACTAGAGATCTCAAGAAAACTAGTGATGAAAAGGGAATGTTTCATGCAAAGATGGGCATAATAAAGGACAGAAATGGTGTGGACCCAACAAAAACAGAAGATATTAAGAATAGGTGGCAAGAATACACAAAAGAACTATACGAGAAACATCTTAATGACCCAGACAACCATGATGGTGTGATTACTCACCTAGAGCCAGACATCCTGGAATGTGAAGTCAAGTGAGCCTTAGGAAGTGTCACTATAAACAAAGCTAGTGGAGGCGATGGAATTCCAGTTGAGCTATTTCAAATCCTGAAAGATGATGCTGTGAAAGTGCTGCACTCAATATGCCAGCAAATTTGGAAAACTCAGCAGTGGCCACAGGACTGGAAAAGGTCAGTTTTCATTCCAATCCCAAAGAAAGGCAATGCCAAAGCATATTCAAACTACTGCACAATTGCAGTCTTCTCACATGCTAGCAAAGTAATGCTCAAAATTCTCCAAGCCAGACTTCAACAGTATGTGAACCATGAACTTCCAGATGTTCAAGCTGGATTTACAAAAGGCAGAGGAACCAGAGATCAAATTTCCAACATCCGCTGGATCATTGAAAAAGCAAGAGAGTTCCAGAAAAACATCTATTTTTGCTTTACTGACTACGCCAATGCCTTTGATTGTGTGGATCAAAAGAGATTTGAAAATTCTTCTAGAGGTGGGACTACCAGACCACCTTACCTGCCTCTTGAGAAATCTGTATGCAGGTCAAGAAGCAACATTTAGAACTGGACATGGAACAACAGACTGGCTCCAAATTAGGAAAGGAGTATGTCAAGGCTGTATATTGTCACATTGCTTATTTAACTTACATGCAGAGTACATCATGAGAAACTCTGGGCTGGAGGAAGCACAAGCTGGAATCAAGATGTCTGAGAGAAATATCAATAACCTCAGATATGCAGATGACACCACCCTATGGAAGAAAGTGAAGAACAACTAAACAGCCTCTTGATGAAAGTGAAAGAGGAGAGTGAAAAAGTTGGCTTAAAGCTTAACATTCAGAAAACTAAGTTCATGGCATCCAGTCTCATCACTTCATGGTAAATAGATAGGGAAACATTGGAAACAGTGTCAGACTTTAATTTTGGGGGCTCCAAAATCACTGCAGATGTTGACTGCAGCCATGAAATTAAAAGCACTTCCTCCTTGGAAGAAAAACTATGAGCAACCTAGACAGCATGTTAAAAAGCAGAGACATTACTTCGCCAAAAAAGGTCCATTCAGGCAAAGCTATCGTTTTTCCAGTATTCATGTATGGATATGAGAGTTGGACTATAAAGAAAGCTGAACACTGAAGAATTGATGCTTTTGAACTGTGGTGTTGGAGAAGACTCTTGAGAGTCCCTTGGACTGCAAGAAGATCCAACCAGTCCATCCTAAAGGAGATCCGTCCTGGGTGTTCATTGAAAGGACTGATGTTGAAGCTGAAAATCCAATACTTTGGCCACCTGATGTGAAGAACTGACTTATTAGATAAGACCCTGATGCTGGGCAAGATTGAAGACAGGAAGGGAAGGGGATGACAGAGATGGTTGGATGGCATCACTGACTCTATGGACATGAGTTTTAGCAAGCTCTGGGAGTTGAAGGACAGAAAAGCCTGGCAGTCTGCAATCCATGGGGTCTCAAAGAGTTGGACGTGACTGAGCGACTGAACTGAACTGAGACATAAAAATGTATTAAGGCGTAATTTGAAACTAAGAATTTCAGTCAAAGGATACATATGTAACTTCATGCAAAGTGATATGTGGATAATTATGCTATTCTTTAGGTGTTTTTCTTATTGTCAAACTTTAAATATAGTATAAATCCCTAGCATTTGAAGCAAAATTATAGGAAATTGAATAGTCTATACTTCAATGTATTTTACTTGTCATTAATATTAAAAATAGAAGCTTTATTCTTCTGTATCTTTAAAAGCGAACTCTGGTACAGGCACCTATTCTTTCTTCCATTTTATTACACTGTGTATTACCTCCTAGGAACAACAGTTCTTGGTGCCATTTCAAAAGTGGAAGTTTTAATTTTACTTGTAATAAATATTGTCCTTCTGATTATGGATTTAATTATGGAAGAACAGCACTTATAGCACTTTTGAAATGTTTAATTTTTATTTTATCTAAAATATTTATTTGATAGTAATTCCACTCCTGAGTATATATCAAAAAATAATGAAAACACTAATTCAAAAGATATATGCACCCCAATATTTATAGCAGTATTATTTACAATAGCAAAGATATTGAAGCAACCTAAGTGTCTGACAGACAAGTGGAAAAAGATTTGGAATATATATATAAGTAATGGAATACAGCATGTGGATGCTCAGTCACTCAGTTATGTCCAAATCTTTGCAACCCTATAGACTGTAGCCTGCCAGGTTCCTCTGTGCATGGGATTTTCTTGGCAAGAATACTGGAGTGGGGTTGCCATTTCCTCCACCAGGGGATATTCCACCCAGGAATCAAACCCATGTCTCCTGAGTCTCCTGCACTGGTAGGAGGATTCTTGACCATTAAGCCACCTGGGAATCACAGTGAAATATTACTCAGTCATAAAAATACTTTAAATTTGCCATTTGCAACAACATGCAGGGTATTATGCTTAATGAAATAGGTCAGACACAAAGTCAAATGCTGTATGTTAATCACTTATGTGAAATTAAAAATATGTATATATTAAAAAACACACACAAAAAACAGAAACAGGGTTCCCAGATATAGAGAACAAACTAGCAGTTATGAAAGCAGAGAGGGAAATGGGGACAGGCAAAATATAGAGATTGGGGATTAAGAGGTACAAGCTAATAGAAATAAAATAAGTTACAGGGATATATTGTACAGCACAGAGAATATAGCCATTATCTTGTATAACTTTAAAAGGAGTATCAGATCAGATCAGATCAGATCAGTCACTCAATCGTGTCTGACTCTTTGCGACCCCATGAATCGCAGCACGCCGGGCCTCCCTGTCCATCACCAACTCCTGAAGTTCACTGAAACTCACAGCCATCGAGTCAGTGATGCCATCCAGCCATCTCATCCTCTGTCATCCCCTTCTCCTCCTGCCCCCAATCCCTCCCAGCATCAGAGTCTTTTCCAGTGAGTCAACTCTTCACATGAAGTGGCCAAAGTATTGGAGTTTCAGCTTTAGCATCATTCCTTCCAAAGAAATCCCAGGGCTGATCTCCTTCAGAATGGACTGGTTGGATCTCCTTGCAGTCCAAGGGACTCTCAAGAGTCTTCTCCAACACCACAGTTCAAAAGCATCAATTCTTCAGCACTCAGCCTTCTTCACAGTCCAACCCTCACATCCATACATGACTACAGGAAAAACCATAGCCTTGACTAGATGAACCTTTGTAGGCACAGAAATGTCTCTGCTTTGGAATATGCCATCTAGGTTGGTCATAACTTTCCTTCCAAGGAGTAAGCGTCTTTTAATTTCATGGCTGCAGTCACCATCTGCAGTGATTTTGGAGCCCAGAAAAGTAAAGTCTGACACTGTTTCCACTGTTTCCCCATCTATTTCCCATGAAGTGGTGGGACTGGATGCCATGATCTTCATTTTCTGAATGTTGAGCTTTAAGCCAACTTTTTCACTCTCCTCTTTCACTTTCATCAAGAGGCTTTTGAGTTCCTCTTCACTTTCTGCCATAAGGGTGGTGTCGTCTGCATATCTGAGGTTATTGATATTCTCCGGCAATCTTGATTCCAGCTTGTGCTTCTTCCAGGCCAGCATTTCTCATGATGTACTCTGCATAGAAGTTAAATAAGCAGGGTGACAATATACAGCTTTGACGTACTCCTTTTCCTATTTGGAACCAGTCTGTTGTTCCATGTCCAGTTCTAACTGTTGCTTCCTGACCTGCATACAAATTTCTCAAGAGGCAGATCAGGTGGTCTGGTATTCCCATCTCTTTCAGAATTTTCCACAGTTTATTGTGATCCACACAGTCAAAGGCTTTGGCATAGTCAATAAAGCAGAAATAGATGTTTTTCTGGACCTCTCTTGCTTTTTCCATGACCCAGCGAATGTTGGCAATTTGACCTCTGGTTCCTCTTCCTTTTCTAAAACCAGCTTGAACATCAGGAAGTTTACGGTTCACATATTGCTGAATCTATAAAAATATCAAGCCTTTTTGTTGTACAACTGAAACTGATATATTGTAATCAACAATACTTCAATAAAAAATACCTATTTAAAATAAAACCCCAACTAAATTTCTCTTCTGTTGAAAGTGTCCATTAAAAAAAAGGCAGTAAGTTTATAAGTAGTTTAGTGCTTACGTTTAAAGAGTTGGTTTTCAGTTACTTTCTGAAATGCAGTGAGTACTGAGAGTTTCCTGTTGAGGCTGCTTGCTAAGGATCTTGACTGTGTGCTTTGAAGTTGTTATGGCTAAATCTGATTAGAACATGTTCTTCCTGTATTGCTATTAACTGACAGGAGGATTATGTTTCCTGGCAGCCCAGGGCTGTCTATCTTCGGCTTTATATCCATATTTATTTTATCACAAATACTTCCTTGTGGCCATTTGCAGCCAGCTGACCTCCAAGGCCCTGATTGCTTTTTGTGGTAGTTGATCATTAGACTTACTCTCCTGCAAGTAGCTAGTGGGTTTTTAAAATCAGGTTCATATATTTTCCTTCGTGTGTTTTAACTGCTTAGTTTGGAGATATTATACAGCCTTCTTTAATTTCAGTGTTACAAATGGCAAACTAGAAAGTCTAGCATAAGGGGAGAATTATGCAGAAAGTTAATGCTGAAAGTTAGGGAGATTGAGGGTTTTTTCCCAACAGAGAATCTATGAAATAGATCCCCATTATCCTTCTATAGCTGAAGTCTCTGTTACAACACTAAGTCTGCAAGAAAGAGCTGACATTGTCAACAGAAAAACCACTGAGCTGGGCAGCTCAGAAGAATCATCAACCTAAACTTCCCCCTTGACAGCAATAAGTCCACCCTGGGTTACAGTTCAGCTGAATTGCTCGTGCATGTTGTCTCCTTCTGTCTGGAACAATTTATTCTCTTTATGAAAGAGGGAGAAAGTTATCCAAAATACATTGTCTCCAATTTGTGCGATTAATTGCCATTGGCCAATGTGAGCAAGCATAATAGGAGAAAGACAGGTTAGAAGAACCTGCCAGAGAGGGACTCCTGAGTATGCTCCCTCAGGTTTAGCTCAGCAGTTAATCAAACAGTTTTTAACTTGCCACTAAGGTTTTCTGCAAAAGTAGTAAAGTGGAAAATCAGTAAACATGACATTGGGAGCCCTTTCTCCTGCTCTGGAACAAGTATCAAACATTTATCTTCCACTAATGTACAACTTCGGGCTTCACAGGTGGTACTAGTGATAAAGAACCCGCCTGCCAATGCAGGAGACAGAAGACATGTGGGTTTGATCCCTGGGTCAGGAAGATCCCCTGGAGGAGGGCATTGCAACCCATTCCAGTATTCAGGCCTGGGGAATCCCATGGACAGGGAAGCCTAGTGGGCTGCTGTCCACTGGGTCACAAAGAATTGGACAGGACTGAGTGATTGAGCACGCATGCGTGCACAACTCTGGGTTTCTTATGTCTGCTTGGTCTCCTCAACACCTTTTTCTGATGAAAGTTGTAGAAAAACTTTTCCCCGAAGAGATGACGTTCCTACTGTGTTGGTGGTGGTGGTGATAGTTTTATTTCTAAATATAGAAGTTGATATATGTTTTATCATGACTATCTGGAAAAATAAAAACAGCATGAGTTAACCAGGGATTATCTCTAGTCACCAAGAGTAAAATCGTGAATTTCTTTTGCTTAGCCTATCATGTTTCCTTGTGTTGCTTATTTCCAAAAAAGGTAGGAGGCTGTCATGAGAAGGCTTAGTCACTGAAGAGATTCAAAGGGACATGACAGTGATTTTAACTTACTCAATCTGACATTATTTGTATTGCTCATTATTTTCATGGACCTGTCTAATTGCAAACCTTGTTTTATTCAAAGAAACTGCCCAGCTAATAGTGATGTTAATGATTCAAATCACTGAATTTCTCTGAAAATATTTCTTCCAAATTGTTTTGGTGTAGTCAGATCTTTAGATGTTCTACTTCTCCAGCTGTGCAATGAAATAATCCTCATAGCTGATTGGTTTCCCTCTCTTTAGATAGCTTGGCATATGAACCGCACCAGCTTTCTCACCACTATGAATTAGTCATTTATGCTGACTCTTCAATATGACATGTGGGGCCTATTCAACTCTGGTAGTGTTGCTGAAACTTCAACTATAATACTTAATTTCCGAAGACCTAATAACTTTTCCCTTATGAAGTACATTTTGTAAGATCATCTTTCATGGTCTTCGGATCTAATACAAATATCCTAAACTTCTTTGATCATTCTAAATTTTTTTTTAATGAAAGTAACTTAAAATATTCAGTATCTCTGTTATTGAGGCATAGAACTTTCTGCCACAAATAAGAGATTTACCAACCTTGTTAACTACTATTGTGTGAATGAGTATCGTATGACTGACTTGGCAAATTACAGGCCATCTCATTTTAGGTCCTAAGTAATGGCAAAACTGTATTTTAGTACTTACATTCCTTTTGTCAAGATGCGTGCACATTGTTAGATGTCTGGTCTTAATTTTAGTCTCATTTTTATTGTCTATATCTGTTAATTGATATTATTGCAGGGAATCTGAATTCTAGCACCATAATAAATCCCTTTCTCAAAAGATAATGTTATTTTTCAAAGGATTACTCTGCTCAAATTATAATATTAATTAAAAGTAGTTAAATGGTAGTTGATGGGAAAATTATTAGCATCCTCTTAAAGTTGATATCTGCTATCTAATTGACAGATTTTACTTCTTTCTTGTGCTAGATTCTGTGTTTCCCAAAGATTACCAGAATGCACAGAAGAATGCAATTGAGTGAGGAACTCTCTAGTATAATAGGCAACTTCTTTTTGATAGAGGCTTGCCTCCTACTGCGTATGGGTATATCACAGGAATACTGAAACAGCTCTGTTTATTCCATGCTTAGCATTAATATCTAAAACCAAATAACTTACTAATTTCACATCACTAAGTAAAATTTGATTACTTTCCTAATTTATGTGTATAAAACATCATTGACATTCTTATATTAATTCACTTATTTTCTTAGATATTTACAATAAAGATGGCACACGATTGTAGTTACCTGATCAAGAGTTATTGTAACAGCTGAATACACTTAGATGGTTTCACAAAGCCTTTCCAATTTTTTCACTGCTCTGTGTGTGTTTCATCTTGGGAAATTTAAAAATATTAAGCCATTTCAATTTGGCAGCCTAACAGCAATAGAAAATCAATTAATAAAATAAATATATTGACTTTATATATTTCTCTCTATGTAGTTCTATACTTGATTAAGTTTCTATGCTTAATATAGAACTATATTAAGTAAAGTAAAAGAAATACTATACCTATTATTGAAACAAATAGGATAATTAGACCAAAGTACTACTCATGACTAAGTAGAAAGAAAAAAATTGTAATTCAGTGTGACAATCAGATTTAACAATTTTATAGGCTATTTTAGCTGCAGTGCTGTTTATCAACTAATTTTCCATGTAAACCAACTGACACGTAAAGAAAAATATGGACAATAAAATGATGGGTTTTGGACCAAAATAAATTTATTCACAATTAGCATTATAATTTTGTTAATATATATTATTTTGGTCTTGATTTCACGTGATTGTGATTTGAAAAATCATATAAAAACATTGATTGAATTGGAAATGGAAGTGTGGCATCAATCTCTGAAGGCAAGAAGCTGCTAACTTTGCAACCAAGCTGGCATGTATTTTTCTGCATATTTTAGCTTAATATAGAAGTTCCTTCAGAAATCATTTTTCTAAATAGATGATTAAATCAGATGTAACCTTATTCTCTTGAATAAAGTGTTAAAATTATATTAAGATTTTAAATTGAAAATTACAATTAAGTATTGATAAGGATTAAAAGTTGAATTTTTAAAATTTATTTATTTTAATTAGAGGCTAATTACTTACAATATTGTATTGGTTTTGTCATACATCAACATGAATCCACCACGGGTGTACATGTGTTCCCCATCCTGAACCCCCCTCCCATCTCCCTCCCCATACCATCCCTCTGGGTCATCCCAGTGCACCAGCCCCAAGCATCCTGTATCCTGCATCAAATCCAGACTGGCGATTCATTTCTTATATGATGTTATACATGTTTCAATGCCATTCTCCCAAATCATCCCCCCCTCCCACTCCCACAGAGTTCAAAAGACTGTTCTATACATGTGTCTCTTTTGCTGTCTCGCATACAGGGTTATTGTTACCATCTTTCTAAATTCCATATGTATGCGTTAGTATACTGTATTGGTGTTTTTCTTTCTGGCTTACTTCACTTTGTATAATCGGCTCCAGTTTCATCCACCTCACTAGAACTGATTCAATGTATTCTTTTTAATGGCTGAGTAATACTCCATTGTGTATATGTACCACAGCTTTCTTATCCATTCATCTGCTGATGGATATCTAGGTTGCTTCCATGTCCTGGCTATTATAAACAGTGCTGCAATGAACATTGGGGTACATGTGTCCCTTTCAATTCTGGTTTCCTCGGTGTATATGCCCAGCAGTGGGATTGCTGGGTCATATGGCAGTTCTATTTCCAGTTTTTTAAGGAATCTCCACACTGTTCTCCATAGTGGCTGTACTAGTTTGCATTCTCACCAAGAGTGTAAGAGGGTTCCCTTTTCTCCATATCCTCTCCAGCATTTATTGCTTGTAGACTTTTGGATCGCAGCCATTCTGACTGGTGTGAAATGGTACCTCATAGTGGTTTTGATTTGCATTTCTCTGATATTGAGTGATATTGAGCATCTTTTCATGTGTTTGTTAGCCATCTGTATGTCTTCTTTGGAGAAATGTCTAGTTCTTTGGCCCATTTTTTGATTGGGTCATTTATTTTTCTGGAATTGAGCTGCAGGAGTTGCTTGTATACTTTTGAGATTAGTTGTTTGTCAGTTGCTTCATTTGCTATTATTTTCTCCCATTCTGAAGGCTGTATTTTCACCTTGCTTATAGTTTCTTTTGTTGTGCAGAAGCTTTTAATTTTAATTAGATCCCATTTGTTTATTTTTGCTTTTATTTCCAATATTCTGGGAGGTGGGTCATAGAGGATCCTGCTGTGATTTATGTCGGAGAGTGTTTAACATTAATCATATATTGATCTACCATTTGCAATCTAAGATCATCTAATTCTACATACTATGTAAAAAGGAGGTACATTGCTATTTGGGCACAGTTTACACTGAATACACAATTTGAAGAAAAACATTTTATGTGTATTAGAATTAAAACATTGTTTCTCAGACAAACATATTATAACAAAAATTTTATTTTGAAATAATTACAGATTTCCAGGAAGTTACAAAGTTGAAAGGGACCATGTTTTCTTCATCCATTTTCCCCAGTGGTTTATATCTTGTGTAACTATGGTACAATATATAAACTAGAAAATTGATAGTGGTAAAATATGTGTGTATAATTCTATGCCATTTTATCACATGTATAAATTCCTGTTATCACCACTGCCATAGAGATATAGAACTATTCTATCTCCCCAAAGATCAGCTGGTATCTGATTTTCAGCTGAGTGAAGTGTAGAAACCTTTGTTTAATCCTGTTATCCACTTCTGTTAGTAATATAATTGTTTTAAATATTTCCTCTACATACGTATTCTGTATCCATACATATATTAAAGTCTACAAGAGACAGTGTTACACTTTTTGCTTTGAACATCAAACATACTTTAGGTACCTTAAGAAAGTAAGGAAAGTTTATTGTATTATCTGTACTTTTGCTTTTATTCTTTTCAGATATTCATCCTTAAATCTCATACTTTTATGACCCTTGCCTAACATTTTTACAAAGAAACTATTTTTACATGTTTCAGAGGCTAGTGCACTGGGACGACCCAGAGGGATGGTATGGGGAGGGAGGAGGGAGGAGGGTTCAGGATGGGGAACACATGTATACCTGTGGCAGATTCATTTTGATATTTGGCAAAACTAATACAATTATGTAAAGTTTAAAAGTAAAATAAAATTAGAAAAATAAAAATAAAAAAAAAAAAAAGAAACTATTTTTAGGGATATAGCCAGTTTTCCCAAATAAAACTAGAACAGAGAATGAGATGCTTAGATAGCATCACTGACTCAGTGGACTTGAATCTGAGCAATTTGGGAGAGAGTGAAGGATAGGGAAGCCTGGATGTGCTGCAGTTGATGGGTCACAAAGAGTTGGACAGGACTCTGTGACTAAACAATAAAAGCTAGAGCAAGGGATACTAGCTATTAATTATGTTGGTGTTTCCCCATATTCCCTTTTCTACTTAAGAAAAAAAATTAGTCAGTAGTGGAATTGGAGTTTAGGGTAGTTTAGACATACATGGGTGCTTCCCGGTAGTTCAGTGATAAAGAATCCGCTTGTGATGCAGAAGACACAGGAGACGTGGGTTCCCTCCCTGGATTAGGAAGATCCCCTGGAGGAGGGCATGTCAACCCACTCCAGTATTCTTGCCTGGGGAATCCTATGGACAGAATAGCCTGGCAGGTTGCAGTCCATAGGGTCCCAAAGATCGAACAGGACTAAAGTAAATGAGCATGCACACAGGTACGCAGACATATTTGGGGGAAAGAAAGAAAATTGGAACAAAGAGAATACTGTAGAAATCCTTTGCACCAGTGCTAATTTCAATCACACTCGTATGATCTGAACTGATTAGAGGTTCCATGATATTATTATCTGTGGAATAAAATCAATTGGCCAGTTATTGAAACTAGCACATGAAAATCAGAATGATAGCCGAATAATTTAACGCATCTTCTCATTATTATTTATTTAGTACTTCTCAAATTTTCCTTTACTCTGATTGGGTATACTTAGGGGTATTCTGTATTACTCTAGGATTTAATATAGGATTTTAAGAAATGGATTTTAAGAGTATGGGATTGATTTATAAGGAACATAACTATTTTTGAGAAGGGAATATTTTTCCCATGCGACAGAAAGTTAATGAAAATTCATCCATCAAATTAAATAACAAATGCTGTTTCCTTCCAAGAAAAGTATTTTTGAATAGCTCTTATATTCATATCTTTCAAAAATAAAAGCGCATTACTAAATAAAAGGAAAATTCTCCCTCTCACCTTCTCTTATATCAAACTAGGATATAACTGTCTACACCATCAGTGGTTTATTATTTACCCTTACTTATTAACATTATTACTATTACTAATAATTCTTGCATTTCTATGAAAATATAAAGATTCTTATATTTCACTGTTTACATACTAATTATTTTTTTCTCCTTGGAGATACACACATATCATTAATATATTCCTTATACATATTTTTATGGTTTTATACATTTTTCTAAGACAATTATGCAAGGAATCAGTTCAGTTCAGTTCAGTTGCTCAGTTGTGTCCGACTCTTTGCAACCCCATGAATCACAGAGCACCAGGCCTCCATGTCCATCACCAACTCCCGGAGTTTACCCAAACTCATGTTCATTGAATCAGTGATGCCATCCAGCCATCTCATCCTCTGTCATCCCCTTTTCCTCCTGCCCCCAATCCCTACCAGCATAGCATATTAAAAAGCAGAGACATTACTTTGTTAACAAAGGTCTGTCTAGTCAAGGCTATGGTTTTTCCAGTGGTCATGTATGGATGTGAGAGTTGGACTGTGAAGAAAGCTGAGTGCTGAAGAATTGATGTTTTTGAACTGTGGTGTTGGAGAAGACTCTTGAGAGTCCCTTGGACTGCAAAGAGATCCAACCAGACCATCCTAAAGGAGATCAGTCCTGGGTGTTCATTGGAAGGACTGATGCTGAAGCTGAAGCTCCAATACTTTGGCCACCTCATGCAAAGAGTTGACTCATTGTAAAAGACCCTGATGCTGGGAGGGATGGGGGCAGGAGGAGACTGGGGCGACAGAGGATGAGATGGCTGGATGCAAGGAGTAACCTTGTATAAATGTCACCTTATGTAATGGTATAGCTATGTATATATAAAGCTAAATTTCTGGTAGTGTAACTACCAGGTATAATAAGGAGGCATGTATCATTTTATAATCCCATCAGTAATCCATTTAGGCCACCCTTTATACACATTCCTGACAACTGAGGTTGTTTGTAGTCCTTTTCAACGTTTTGAAATTCAATTTTTAAATAGAATTTCTCAGTCTGTTCAGTTCAGTTGCTCAGTCATGTCCGACTCTTTGCGACCCCATGGACTGCAGTACACCAGGCCTCCCTGTCCATCATCAACTTCCAGAGCTTACTGAAACTCATGTCCATCGAGTTGGTGATGCCATCCAAGCGTCTTATTCTCTATTGTCCCCTTCTCCTCCTGCCTTCAATCTTTCCCAGGATCGGGGTCTTTCCCAATGAGTCGGTTTTTCGCATCAGGTGGCCGAAGTATTGGAGTTTCAGCTTCAGCATCAGTTCTTCCAATAAATATTCAGGACAGATTTCCTTTAGGATGGACTGGTTTGATCTCCTTGTAGTCCAAGGGACTCCCAAGAGTTTTCTCCCAACACCGCAGTTTAAAAGCATCAATTCTTTGGCACTCAGCTTTCTTTATAGTACAACTCTCACATCCATACATGACTACTGGAAAAACCATAGCTTTGCCTAAATGGACCTTTGTTAGCAAAGTAATGTCTCTGCTTTCTAATATGCTGTCTAGGTTGGTCATAACTTTCCTTCCAAGGAGTAAGCATCTTTTAATTTCATGGCTGCAATCACCATCTGCAGTGATTTTGGAGCCCCCAAAAATAAAGTCTCACTGTTTTCATTATTTCCCCATCTATTTGCAATGAAGTGATAGGATCGGATGCCATGATCTTAGTTTTCTGAATGTCTAGTTTTAAGCCAGCTTTTCACTCTCCTCTTTCACTTTCATCAAGAGGCTCTTTAGTTCCTCTTCATTTTCTGCCATAAGGGTGGTGTCATCAGCATATCCCAATCTGTTAGGTTTAATAAAAGGCTTGATGTAGCTTTGATTGAAATCTTACTTCGTGTGTGTGAGGTCGTATACTTGTTCAGTTGCTAAGTTGTCTATATGTTGCAAATATTTCCCACCTTTTTTGTTGTTTGTGTTCTGACATGGTTTTCAGTGGTTTTCTCCTCTTTTAAAACTTTTCATTGCTCTTGTAGTTAAATGTCTTAATCTCTTTTTTTTTTAAATGACTTTTGGTAACTGTATTATTGTTCAGACAGCTTCTAACATTTCATGTCTTATTTTTCTCTATAGCAGTTATTATGTTCTAGTGTATATCATTAACTTATTATAATTATTTATTTTATGTATTATGTTTCCCACATAAGATCTTAAGTATCATGAACACAGAGATTTTCTTACACTGCGATAGTTTCTTCACCTGAAAACAGTGCCTGACATAGAGTGATTGTTCCATAAACACTTGTCAAATAAATGAATGAATGAATGAATATAGGTTCTCTAGATCAGAACTTTACAAAGAGTAACTCAATAATAGTCTAGAGATTGGATTACGGTTGAAAGGCCATATGAGTACTATTGTCCTTTGTCTTTGGGTCATCCAGTTGAAAAATAACTGAGAAAGGGTTCTAATTAAAGATCAATGACTAGGAACTAAGCAGTGAATCTGTGTCAAACCCATGAGCCATCTGTCATAGAAGAGGAAAAACACAAAATTCATTGTTCATTCTTTGAGAGAGAATCAATGGCTGATCTCTATAAATTACATGTGCAACATCTTTTTCTGTACTTTCTACAGAGTCCTACTGGAAACCAGTAGAAGCCCTATAAAAGCACTGATTTTTGTTCAGTGACTCTGCCTATCCAATATGACCTTATTGTAGATATTAAAAACTATGACACTTTGGGAGTACATTAGAGACTACTGAAATAAAGGGAAAAACTGACCTCATGAAAAATTTCCAAAAGAGAATGGAGATAAAACAGGAAAAAAAAAAAAAAAAAACTCAAAAAGTTAAGTTGTCAGTTTGTGTTCACTCAAAGGACAGGATTTGAAACTATTTTTAAAAAGAAACTAGGAATATGACCACAAGTGAAGGCTTAAAAGTGGAGTTAAAAGACATAAGTGTTGGCTTGGTATGACTGGAAAGTAGAATATGGCTTTGTATGACTTTTGTTGACGAGACTATAATCAAAGAATATATTTGTTAAGGTCCATTTAATGGTGATTTGCAGGTTTCTCTTTGCAATTTGCACTGAAAAAACATTGAAAAAACTTGCCATTTTAGTTATGTGTTATTTAGAGACAGCCAACAGGGTGACAAGCTTTTTTTTTTTTTTTAACCTTTAAACCATTCATATTTTTGTAAATGGAAACTTAAAGAATATGTTTGAACCCCTTAGGTTTGAAGGGCCCACATGGCCACACTGAGATAGATGTTTGCCAATGAAATACAAAGTATGTACAAGAGTTTGAAGTGAGATGTTATGGGTTGAATTATGTCTTGCCAAATTCAGGTTAAGCCCCATTTTTCTCAGAACTTGGACTTATTTGGAAATAGAGTCTTGGCAGTTGTAGTTCCATATAGCTCATTCTGGAGTAAGGTGAGCCCCACATTCAATATAACATGTTCTTATACAAAAAGAGGAGACTTGAACGAAAAGATAGACGTAAATAGAGAAGATGCTACAAATAGGGAAAAGATGGCCACGTATGAGCCAAGACAGAGGCCAGGAAAGGGTCCTTTTCTCACAGACTTCAGAAGGGACAAATCCTGGTGATATTTTGATTTCAAACCTCTAGCCTCCAAAACTTGAGAAAATAAATTTCTGTTGTTTAAGGTAGTCAATTTGTAGTACTTTGTTAGGGTCTTTTATTTTACATAACAAAATTGTTCTAAGTTTTAAAGAAATACAACTTTTCACTAAAGAATAAATATCACTTTATTTGGGATAGGTCTCCAAAAAGCTGTTCTTATTTTTAGCAAAGGTCTGTTTTTTGTTTTTTTCTGGTCCATCTTCTTACTCTCTTAATGCCTAATAGTGGATTTTTTATTTTTCTAAGGAATATTTAAGTAAAAACCCTTTTATTAAAAAGCCACTTCTAGTGAAAATTTTCTTTTAATCAGTTTCTAGCCGCCTCTAAGGATCATGAACATGGCAATGATAGGTTGTTATTGAATCACGCGAAGACACCGGATTCTTGGCCCCCAGAGGAGAAGAATTCAATCCGGGGCCAGAGATGAGGCTTGATTGCTCAGAGCTTTTGTGTAATAAAGTTTTATTAAAGTATAAAGGAGATAGAGAAAGCTTCTGCCATAGGCATCAGAAGGGGGCAGAAAGAGTACCCGCTTGCTAGTGTTAACAATGAAGTTATATACTCCAAAGAATGTCTGGAGGTTGTAAAGACCTCCCATATTTTACATTTTAAGATAACAGAATTAGCCAGAAGGTTTGATCCAGAGACTGTCCTTAGGCAGGATACATTATTGTTATATAATCCTAAGGAATGTGGAGAAAGAAAAAAAAAGTTTGTCCTTTCTTCCTCTTTGAGAATTCCAGACGCCTCTCTTCTTGGGAACCCCTAGACTCCTTATCAACCTGCCTAGGAACTGACTCTCTCAGCAATTAATGCATTGCACAGGTACAGGTTTGCAGCATGTAAAATACAGTACTTCTCTGGCTCTGAAATCTACAGTTTGTTGACATTAACGTCATTTGAACTTTTAATAAAACAATCTTTAGCCAGTTTCCATAAGCTAGAGAAGATTTGGGGAAGTTGGTTCATTTTGCTACTCCAGGGACATTTCAAATAGAATACAATTAACCCAACTGATTGAGGTCAGAGAAACAAGTTAATCAGTTTGATCTATTTACTTTAAACTTATTTTCTATTAAGATGCACATGTTTATTTCCAAATTTTCAATGAAAAAATACCAGAGTTCAGTAATAATATAAACAAAGAGCTAAAACGCTGTGGGAAAGCTTTCAGTTGTCAAGGAAAAATGCTCTGGTTTTTCTCTTTATCATACAATGTCATTCTAGGCATGGGTGTATGACAAACGGCTCAGTACTTTATAAAAACTGAATTTTAAAATGACTGAAATGCTATTCCATATTAAATATCTCTTAAGTGCTTCTACATTTACATATCAAAAGATAGCTGTCCCACCACCATTGTCCTTGGCGCTGCTAAATGGAAAATAAGCTATGCGATTTGTGAAACAGGGTTTTGATGGATACAGTTATTATTCATCATTTCAGGATCAAAATTAGCTAGTGGCAGATCTTACAGAAAAATCATTATTTTTCAACCAAATCAATTTTTGTGAGACTTTATAGCTGGTCATTGATATTGCTCATTTTGTGTTAATCTATTCTCTTGTATTGCTAGAATGGTAATAGATTTGTAATTTTTATTAAAAAATATTTAAAATATTTAACTCAAACTAGTTATTAATCAATAAAATGATATATAGAGACTAGGTTTTACCAGAATTAGAATTGTCTAGATGGGAAAATCACTAGTACTCTCAGAGCTAATCTCTAAGTGTTCCTGTGTCATATAATTTAATCCTAACTACAGCTCTCTAAGAGGAAATGCCATTAGTATTCACTTTTTACAGTTGTGAAAACTGAAGTATGGCCAATTGAGTTGAATGGATAAGTAATTGAAATAAAATATGATATAGTATAAGTAAAGAGTATCCTTTAATAATGCTTAGGACAAATCAGTTTGGTCTAAGAAGGTAGAAAAATGAAATCATAGAGCAGGCAATGTTTGAGCTTCACTTTGACATCAAAGTGGAGATTTTACAGGGAAAGTGAATTTCCCAGAGGGGGAAAATACAGGATGACCAAGAATAGTTTTTCTGTTCACGTCAAGCCATTTTGGTGGAAAAGAGCAAAAACCTGCTGAAGCTAGCTCAAATGGGGGAAAGTGTATTTGAAAACAAAACAAAACTCTCAGTGACGATAACATTCAGAAAATGTCACGAATTAAGGTAGTCTTTTTATATTTCTCTGTCTGCCTGTCTTTGATTGTCCTCAGTGACTAAACTTCTTGTTCTAAGCCGGCATGTCTTTCGATTGACTTCCTCTTGTTATTTTCTCTGCAGACATCATGCTCATGGCTTTCTAGCCCCAGAACCTGAATGACTTCCTAGCTGAGTTCCCCATATATTGCTATACTTATTCCTCAGTGTACATATTTGAAGTTGTCTAGCAAAATCTGATTGCCCTAACTCATCTTTTTATACCAGAGCACACACACTCTTTCTATTCCATTCAGCTAAAACCAGAATAGTGAAGTATGAGCCATTCTATTGTCAACATCTGTAAGCAGGAATTCAGTGAACAAGTCTACTAGGTAATAATATGGTGAAGCAACTGCTCATGGCAGTTATACATGCATTTGGTAGATAATGGTAGAAAAAGTAGGATTATGGAGAGCCTTCTTTATTGTGGAACTGACATGATCATTGAGCTGCAGCAGTTAAAAACTTCCAATTTTTTAAAACTTTGGAGTCTTATAATACTACTACTCCTTTAGAAATAATACTTCAGAATATGTAAACAATAAGAAAATGTCAAGATACAGGAAGATAGGGGATAGTTTTGGTGATTCAGGCTAGTGATGAGGAGTAACTAAACTCAAAATGACAGGCACCAATCCCTAATATTGATACCAAAGTGAAAGCCTTCACAAAATGTCTTTCTGCTTCTGAAATGTGAGAAGGATGGTATGTTCCTTTACTCTGTGATGATTCCACATTTGGGATAAAAACAAAAAATATATATGAGAAAACCTTAGAAAGATGTAAACTAGAATCCAGAAATCAACGAGTGGAAAAACAATGAGGAAAAAAAGGAAAAAGAATAAAAGTGTAATTGTAGCATTCTTATATAAGCTATATTGGTTTTCAAAAAGGGAGGCAATAGAAGGAACTCCTGTCTGTTTAAAAGTCATGGCATATTTTATCCTACAAAATAACAAAAGCATTCAAAGGCATGAATAGATGCAAGGAATCTAGAAGATAGGTATCATGAATGTGTAGTTCTCTGTGTGTGGGAACATACCCACAAGGTGATGCTAAACTCAAGAATGTGCCAACATAGGAAAAATTGTCCTTAACTGTCAAAATTATCCATGACGGAGTCTTTAAAGGAAAAAGATATAATGAATTATAACAGTAACATTAATCATTAAGACCACAACCTATAAAGTACCACTATATATCTGGTATTATACCAAGTACTCTGTTCGGGTTATTACATTTAATCTTCACAACACCTCCAAGATGTATATAATAATAAGATAAAAATGTTAAGTTTCAAAAAGTTAATATTCAAGTTAGTAACCATTTCTGTAAGAAGAACTGAAAGAGCTTAAACCTATAGTCTTAATGCTGCATTGGAAAACCTCCCTGGAGTACTGTTGAAAGCTGACAAACACCATGAGAATATGGGTTCATGTAATGCTTTAGTTTATAAGGCTTTAAAAGAGGGCTAAAGGGCATAGTTTTAGATTTCTGAAAATAGATTTTGTTTTTAGATGAGGGTTTCTAAAAATTGGAAATGCTTCTGTTTCATTACAAATTATCCAAATAAAGAAGTATCTCCTGATCAACCGAAGACAACCAATATATGGGGATATTAAATGAACACAGGTCTGAAAGGACTGTTGAACAAAGGGCTGAGTTAGAATATAAATGTAAAAGTGGCATTTATAGCATCAGGAATGCTAAGTGACAGACTGTGCTAAAAGCCGGTGAAAATGGTTTTTAAAAAGGATCATGTATGCCTTTTAAATATGTTAAGAGCAAGGCGATAGAGGCAGAAAATGCTATCACTTGAAGACTATTTAATATTAAAAAGGTAAAAATAACACCATTAAATAGAAACGTAACCTCTAGTCTAAAAATATTTATGAAAGGAAGTAGGCTCAAGAAGTAATGGCACCCAGGATGTGAGAACCTCATAGCTGTTTTAAATGAATTTAGTTCTTTTTCCAGGTATTGAAAGAACTTAAAGGTATACTTGCACAGCAACTCATTGATAAAACTACAGAGGAAAAAGAAATCACATTTTTTTTAAACTTATTTCAGAAATAGCATTCTATAACACATAAACGGTAAACCTAATAAAACTTAGGAATTATTAAATAGATGGTTTATAAACATTTATAAAAGAAAATGATACTTAATAAAAGTCATTGTAGGTCTACCAACAAAAGTTCACCAGAAATCAAATTTATTATATTTTTTCAACATGCTTCAACAGGTTATAGCGGTTCTTTCTACTTTGTCTGTATTCATTCCTTTTCTTCTAAAAGAACCCTTTACAATGGTTTTGTGAAACTGTTCCCACTGCACTCGGATCGTGGTGTTGGCATGGCCCTGTCTAGGTTTTGCCATTCAGAGAATTCCATTTCTTAGGCAGGTTGACTGTATCATCAGACAGTAAGTAGAAGCCTGGAAATTGGAACCACATGGAGAAAGGAAAACACTTCTGGCACTTCTAACTAGAGGAATATGTAATTTTTGGTGGCAATTTTATATCATGAGGGGAAACTTTATTGCAAATAAAGCCAAAACACAGAACTTAAAAGCTTAAAGATGGAGATAGAATTCTAGCAACAGGATTTTATTTTTTTGGAGTTTTTAGTTAAATAGTAAATCTCACTTTTGCTTATGCCACTCTGAATTATTTGAAACTAAATTCTAGTTCTGAAATAACTCCTTGGAAATAAGAGTATTAAAATTGAAAAGTTTAAACTGTGAGTTGTTTATTTGCTAAAGAATACAAGCTGATGATTCCCCCTCACCTTGGTTGAGAAGATATTGATACCTGTTATACAATGGAAAAAATTGTTTATTCTTGCTGCCATGTTCATGCAAAATTCAGTTGGCTCTCAGATTTTCAGTTCTCTAAGGCTAAGGCTTTTGGAAACTTCTGTAGAGAAATGGCAGTACTTTAGAATATATTGACTATTTTTTGTGACTTTCAATAAGTTCTTTTCTGAGAGAGATGAGTTTCTTCTAAATAGCCTACTTGAAAGCAGAAGAATAAATACAACCTAGTGGAGAGATGCTCTTTGTGCCTATAGGCAGTGGCATGAGGTAGCTGAGAATCAAATAACCCTCCGTTTGACAGGACTGTAAATCTTAATACCCTGCCCTAAGCTAAAGTTTATGGTAGAAAAAACAGCTAAGGAGGTAAGAAGCAAAATGAAGACAATACTTGAAAAATGAAACTAGAGAAACCACTGTCCTCCTTCACCTCCCTCATGTAGCTAAGTTTTTCAATCTCTGATTGACAGGTGTAAACAATTATTCCCACTACAGAGTTTAATCCATTGGGAAACACCTTGAACAAAGGACTCTACTATTTCCATTGTCGCAGAATAGTGGCAAAGCTGGAAGCCATCATACCAGTGCTACAGAGACAGCAGAGCACCAAAGCCTCTTGTAAAAGAGAAGGAATTCCTAATCAGTGGTCTAGATTCTGGAATTGTGACTGGACCAACTCTGGTTTTGGCTATTACTCCATGAAGTTTTGGGTTCCCAATGTATATTACATAAGTTGAGTTGGTTTAAAATTTATTGGCTAACCATGTTTCTAAACTATAAGGAACTTTGCTTAGCAAAGACCGAGAGGCAATCTTGTGCTTGAAAGTGAAGTTGAAAGTTGAAAGTCGCCGACTCTGCGACCCCATAGACTGTAGCCTACCAGGCTCCTCCCTCCATGGGATTCTCTAGCCAAGAGTACTGGAGTGGGTTGCCCTTTCCTTCTCCAGGGGATCTTCCCAACCCAGGGATCGAACCCAGATCTCCTGCATGCCAAGCAGACGCTTTAACCTCTGAGCCACCAGGTTGTGCTTGAACTTATGTGTAATTTAACTCGGAATGAACCTTGGCTCCTCATGTACTTAATGACTTAAAGAATGCATCACAGGCTCAAATTCTCTATCATGAAGCAAAGTAATTAAAGAAGTTAGATGATCCCTCTTTGTAACCATGCTGTTCTAGGCCTACAAAGGCTAGTCTCTGAGCATGGGCATGGTCAGTCTTTACTGCCCTAAGTGGCCTGAAAAACAGCAGCAATGTAGGATGTAGAGTTATTTATATAGTTAAGAAATCTTATCTTAAGGTGAAAGGGTAAAAGCAGTTAAAATAATTTTTATTGGAACATTAAAAAACCGGTGAAGTGTACATATTTAGTATTATATTTAATAGGGGATAAAGATACTGTGAAACAATAATTAGTTCCTTAGTCTTTGTTTCTCAAAAAACTTTGATCTTGATATATTTAAATATTCAAATTTCATCTCCTCCTGTGACAGATGAGAGGCTGTCATATTTGGAAAGCCTTAAACCCTACCACTAAAAGTGACCAAAATCTAGGAGAGAGGTTGAAATTCTAGAATCTAAATTATCTAATAATTGAATTAGGATTCAAAATGCATCCATTTATTAATTTTTATTATCCATGTATAATTTTTTAAAAATTAAAATATTTTGTAAGAAATATTAAAAAAGAGTTGTTCCAAATTACTTACCTTATTATTTAAGGAAGCAGTAAAACAGTAAATCTGTTCCAAATGAGAATTAGAGGAATAAGGATTATATAGTATTTCAAAAAAGGCATTTTAAAAATGAAATTGCTGGGTTAGAGCTCATATGGTTAAAGTCCTACAAGGCAATACAACCATAAGCTTTGGGTTTTATCTTTTATACTAAGCAGAAATGTGCAAATTAACATGTAAATTCACAGAATTGATGCTCTTACTTAATAGGAAATAGCAAAGATAAATGTAAGCACGTTTCCCTAGATCAGAGGCCAACAAACCAAGCTTTCTGTCCAGTGTCCTGTTTTTGTGGAGTTTTAATGTAACACAGTTTTATCTATTAATTTATGCATCATTAGTGGCTAATTTGAGTTGTTGTGACATAGAGTGTATGACCTGAAAAACCTAAAATACTTAAGAGAAAGTTTGCCTACCTCGGCCTTAGATAATTAAATGATATTTAAATAGCTTTTATTCCCAGTACCCTAGTTTGAGAAATAATTTCTAAATAGTTTTGATGACAAAAAGGTCATTCTTTTTATGGGTCGATAAGTTCTGCTTATTTTATCTAGGTTTAGCAAGAGTTGCATATGTAAGCCTGTTTATGCACACGGTGTCACATAACTTATGAGTCTAAATAATTTCTTTTTAGGAAATTTAGTTTGCTCTTCTAAATGTTGGAAAACCAATTGAAAGAAATTCTCTCTACCAGTGTTATCTGTAGATTTGAGCGACTTCCTCTCTTCTTAAGGTCTACCAGATTTTCCAAGTTCCCGGCCTGACACAGAGTCACACACTTGTCACCCAGCAGGCTGGGACCCTGGAACCTGGGTGCTAAGTCTGTTTCCTTAGAAAGATTGGGAGGTGTTGGCGCCACATATAAAGTGCAATTCTTTTTCATTAATGGCTAGTTTGTTCTTACTGTGTTGTTTCATTAATGGTGGGCATTGTTTGGTTTATTAAACATGACACTCTAGGCATGCTTTTGATTATTGCATACTTAGTTTGTTCAATTATATACTAATATAGGGGGAAATTGTCTTATTGTACTTATGTGAGCACCAATGTTATGAAAAATGAGACTGAATACAAGTCAATGTTACCAAAATCACTTTTCATTAAAACAAAACCACTCTTTTCTTTGAAAAACAAAAAGATACACTGTTCCTTTGCATACATAGTTATATTTCTTTGCTGTTATTATTTCCAGTATGCACTCAATCACCCATATTAATTATATGTTTACCCAAGTTAACTAAACTAACCACATCATCCATCTTAATTCTAACTTTTAGTCAAATCAGCTACTATTTCACAGACAACACTAGGAGTTAGGTCATTGAAAATTGCCTGTTATATACGAGCATATTTAACAAAGCTCATGAACAAACCTAATGATCACCTATAAACATCCACATCACTTTCCCACCAAAGATAAAAGCACTAGGTGATATAACAAACTGAGAAATGCAGCTGTTCCTTGTGACCAGTGTTTCAGTAGTCTATCTTACTTAGGCAGTATTAGATGTGCAAAGATTGCCTATTAACGAACTCAATTTTATATCATCTAAGGTTTTAAAATTAAATAAAATTAACCTCACATACTACTGAGCAAAAATTTTTTTCAGCCTTTAAACTTTTTATTTTGTATTGTTGTATAGCTGATTAACAGTGCTGTGATAGAGTCAGGTGAACAGTGAAGGGACTCAGCCATACATATACATGTATCTATGAACAAAATTATTATTGAAATGTTTTTCAGAAATAGGGTTTGATATAGTAGAAACTGTTTTCTTTTTTTCCTTCTTTTTAGTCCTAAATATGATGTAAAAGTAAAATAGCTCATCTGATAGCCAGCATGAGCAGTTTAGGAAGTTCAAAATACCTAGATCTCTATGAAAAAAATTATATAATTGGTTATATATTCCAAGATGATAAATCAGAGAACATGTACTTGTATTTAGGGTTTTTTTTTAAATCATATTTTCAGACCATCTGATTGGTCTAATGATTCATCTTGATTGACCGAATTTGAATTCTTATATTACAATTCTGCTGAAGTAGCAGTCTCTATAAGAGGGACTTTTAAAAAGACTACTATATTTTCAGTTTTACAAAGTTTCATTTAAAAAGTTTATTTCTGACAACTGAAGAGGATATTATTGCTATGTAAACATGTGTTAATCTCTTCAAGCCAATCAGAACAGAATTATGTTTGAGACTTTTATAATCTTATTAATAGTTGCCAAGATAGCAAAATATTTTACATTTACTAAATAAAAGGTAAATACTTTTATAGCTCTTCAGTCTTCAGTTCAGTTCAGTTCAGTCCCTCAGTCATGTCCGATTCTTTGCGACCCCATGAATTGCAGCAGTGGCACCCCACTCCAGTATTCTTGCCTGGAAAATCCCATGGATTGAGGAGCCTGGAAGGCTGCAGTCCATGGGGTCGCTGAGAGTCGGACACGACTGAGCGACTTCACTTTCACTTTTCACTTTCATGCATTGGAGAAGGAAATGGCAACCCACTCCAGTGTTCTTGCCTGGAGAATCCTAGGGACGGGGAAGCCTGGTGGGCTGCCGTCTATGGGGTCGCACAGAGTCGGACATGACTAAAGTGACTTAGCAGTAGCAGTAGCAGGCCTCCCTGTCCATCATCAACTCCTGGAGTTCACTCAAACTAGCAAGGGTTAAGATAAAAGAAGCAGAAAAACTCATAATCTAGATCTCAAAGGGCTAGCCTCCTTTCTAATAGTCAAGAAAGATTTTCTTGATTGATGTGAGGTCATAGAAACATTTGAACAAATTCATAATCCAAAAAGGAAAAAAAAAATCTAGCAAATCATTTTTGTTGTTTTTTGACTGACAGAAAACAGATTTGTTTTAATTTTTTCTCAATTTCCAAACCTGTTGCTACTACCTTTATGTCTTTCTCCTTCTGCCTGTTCAATTCAGTTCAGTTCAGTCACTCAGTCGTGTCCGACTCTGTGACCCCATGAATCACAGCACGCCAGGCCTTCCTGTCCATCGCCAACTCTCGAAGTTCACTCAAACTCATGAGCATCGAGTTGATGATGCCATCCAGCCATCTCATCCTCTGTCATCCCCTTCTCCTCCTGCCCCCAATCCCTCCCAGCATCAGAGGCTTTTCCAATGAGTCAACTCTTCACATGAGGTGGCCAAAGTTTTGGAGTTTCGGCTTTAGCATCAGTCCTTCCAGTGAACACCCAGGACTGGTCTCCTTTAGGATGAACTGGTTGGATCTCCTTGCAGTCCCATAGCTAACAAGCTGAGAGCCACGTAGTATTGCCAGAAACCATCATTCAAGTATTTTTTTCAATCCAAAAAGTAAAGAACACTCTTCAAAAGGCTATCGAGTATAAGAATGGATAAATATATTAAAATTCCTTTTTTTTTCTAATTTTATTTTATTTTTAAACTTTACATAATTGTATTAGTTTTGCCAAATATCATAATGAATCCGCCACAGGTATACATGTGTTCCCCATCCCGAACCCTCCTCCCGCCTCCCTCCCCATACCTTTTTAATAGACAACTTTCTGAGAAGTTTTAGGTTCAAAGCAAATTTGAATGGAAGGTACAGCGATTTCTCATTAATTCCTACCCCCAATTATGCATAGCCAACTCCTTTTTCTAACATTTCCCATCAGACTGATACATTTGTTAAAATCAGTGAAACTGTCAGTTTAAAGATTATGTTAGGATTCATTCTTGATGTTGTACATTCCATGGGTTTGGACAAATGTACAATGACAAGTATTCACAATTATAGTATCATACAGTGTAGTTACACTGCCCTAAAAATATTCAATGACTAACTCATTTATCCCTCCCTCCCTCCTAGCCTCTGGCAACCACTGATCTTTTTACTATCTCTATAGTTTTGCCCTTTTCAGAATGTCATATAGTTGGAATCATATAGTACATAAAATTTTTGATTGGCTTCTTTCAATTAGTAACATGCATTTAAACTTCCTCCTTGTCTTTCAAGGAGCTTTCAAATGAGCCTGAAGCTCATTTCTTTTTTAGTGGTAAATGATATTTCATTATCTGGATCTACCAAAGTTTAACCATGCACCTACTGAAGAGCATTTTGGTTGTTTCCAGATTTTGACAATTACAAATAAGACTGCTCTAAATATCTATGTGCAGTTTTTTTGTTTGGACACAAGCTTTCAACTCTTTGGATGAATACCAAGGAACATGATTTTAGAATCATATGGTTAAGAATGTTTAGGTTTTAAAAAAAACATCCAAAGTGTCTTCCAACATGGCTGCGTCATTTTGCATTCCCACCAGCAGTGTTAGAGAGTTCTTGTTGTTCCACATTTGTGCCAGAATTTGGTGTTGTCAGTGTTCTAAGTTTTGACCATTCTTAATTGGTGTGTACTGATATCATATTATCGTTTCAGTTTGCATTACCTGGATGACATGATATACAGCACCTTTTCTTGTAAAGATTTGCCATCTATATATTTTCTTTGGTGAGGTTATTTGTTCTGCTACGGTCTTTGACCCATTTTTTAGTAGTTTTGTTTGTTTTCTTTTAAAATATATGATGTTGGCTTCCCTTTGAGCTCAGATGCAGAGTCTGCCCGTAATGCAGGAGACCTGGGTTTGATCTCTGGATCAGGAAGATCCCCTGGAGAAGAGAATGGCAATCTACTCCAGTATTCTTGCCTAGAGAATTCCATGGACAGGCCATGGGGTCACAAAGAGTCAGACATGAGTGAGCAACAAACCACATATATGTAATGTATATTTCAGGTTCACAATGTAATGGTTTGATATGGTACATATCCATAGTGAAATAATGACCACATTCAAACTAATTAACATAAACATCTCTTCATATAGTTACCATGTATGTGTGTGTGTGTGTGTGGTGAGAGAACCTGAAATCTACTCTTTTAGCAAATTCCTAATATACAGTACAGTAGTAAGTATAGTCATCACGCTGTGCACCAGATCTCTAGAACTCATTCACCTTATATAATGGCAACTTTGTACCCTTTGGCTAACATGTGCTGATTTCTCTCACCTCCCCATTCCTAGTAACTACTGGTCTATTCTATGCTTCTATGAATTCAACTTCATTAGATCTGCATATACATAACTCATGCAATATTTTTCTTAATATGTGTGGTGTATTTCATTTAACATAATATCTTCCAGTTTCTTTCATGTTGTTGCAAATGGCAAGATCTCCTCTTTAAGGCTAAATGACTTTCTGTTTGGGTGTAATCACAGTTCCTTATTCATTCGTCCATTAACAGAGGCTTAGATTGTTCATGCTTTGGCTGTTGTGAATAATGCTGAAGTAAATATGATTCAGGTGTTTGTCTTCTAACTGTTGACTTATAAGAGTTCTTTGCATATTTTGGATAATAATCCTTTATTCAGTGTGTATTTTGCCAATATTTTCTCCTAATTTTGCTTTTTTCATTCTCATGATACTATCTTTTGGAGAACAGAAATTTTAATTTTAGTGAAGTCCAGCTTTTTCAATTATTTCTTTCATGGATCATACATTTTGTGCTCTATCTTTAAAGGAATATTATATCCAAGGTTATCTAGGTTTTCTCCTATGTTTTCTTTTAACAGTTTCATTATGTTGCATTTAGGTCTGTGCTTCATTTTGAATTAATTTTTGTGAAGAGTATAAGGTCTGTGTCTAGATTCATTTAAATCCCATTTGGTCATGGTGTATAACTCTTTTTATACAGTTTTGGATTTGATTTGTTAACATTTTTGTTGAGAATTTTGCATCCATGTTTATGAGAGATAATGATCTGTAGTTTCCTTTTCTTATGATATCTTGTCTGGTTTTGGTATTAGAGTATTGCTGATCTCATAGAATGAATTGGGAAGTATTCCTTTTGCTTCTATTTCTGAAAGAGATTTTAGAGTTTTGGTATAATTTCTTTCTTAAATGTCTGGTAGAAACTAGTGAACTCATCTGGACATGGTACTTTCTGCTTCAGAAATTACTAATTGTTCAATGTGTTCAATATATCCAAGCCTAATCTTTCTTCTTGCTTGAGTTTTGGCAGATTGTGCCTTTTATTGGAATTCCTCCATTTTATCTAGGTTATCAAATTTGTGTATATGCATCAAAAAATTTCTACTAGTGTTTTTGCATATTTCCACAAGAGTATAGAGAAAACGGATTTATTTTAAAGAGAAGAAAAATGGATTCAGCATTTCTGAATGTTTTGAAAACCATTAAATACCATAAGAAAAAAAATCAATTCAGATGAAAACTGATTTGAAAATCAGCCTGTAGGTGACAATTTTTATCAGTTCACTGTACTCATTGAATAACAATCAAAGCCCTGTGTTTTAGGTACCCAATGTAGCATTTCCCCCTGCTCTCTTGTTTTCCAGCTCTTAACTTCCTTTGCTTTCCACTGCTATTGATTTGGAATGGCAAAATTTTGTTTAACTTGGGGGCTGATATATAAGGCTAAGCTTTGTCTACGAACATCATTCATGGCATGGATTCCGTAAGATGTGGATTTTGAGCGATGCATTTAAGACTGCTAAGAAGAGTTTAAGCTATTTTTTCTCACTTGACCAGCCTTCCTGTGGGCTGTAAGTAAAATATATGTTTTAAGTGATGGCAAGATTTAAGGGTGCAGTTAAAACATTTACTACAGATATTAAACCTAAAGTGTGGCCTCTTATACATTTTTTGACATTTTCAAGCAAGAGATCATGTGAAAATCTGGTGATCACTGGGATAATGAAATTTGAATTCTAAGAACTTCTAACTTTTCTGTAACTGTAATTATAAGTGTTTGTTATCAAGTACATTTTACATAATAATTACTTTTTAGGATCAGAAACATCAGAGGATATAAAATACTGTTTTTCTAAAGCTTTCTAGTGACCAGTTTTTACTCTTTGTTCATATGTATAAGATATCAGATTTGACTTATTAATGATGTTAATTCAATATATTTCCTCTGTGGATTATATTTCTTTTATGGTCAGAAAAAAACCTTCTCAGACAACTGGATTTCTTTTTAATTTCCTTCATTTCACCTCCTGTGTCAAAATTGTAATGAGGATGCCCAGTATCGTATTTCTGGTGTCATCTCCCTGCTTCCATTGGGTTTTGATTTTCTGTGTGATTAGGTTACTGATGTTGCTATCTACATCCTGCTTGTTCTGCTAATTTCTTTAGACACACTCTCTCAAAGAGAAAGATGAGATCTTCTGCATTGTCGCATTTTAAAAGAATTTCTTTTTAATTTCCTGTAAACTTGTTTTAAAAGAGGATTTTCCACTGTCCACTTTTGAATGATTTAAATATAATTTAAGATACAGTTAAGGAAAGTAAAAAAAAAAGAACATAACCACTTAACACGTATATTAAACACATGCAAGAAACAATAATGTGTGTCAGATATCAAACAGCCAAGAACACTAAATAGGTACACATCAAGATCCATGTAATACAACAGTATCATGAATGAAGGAATGTATATTGTCCAGTGTTATAAACTAAGACATGTGTATCTCAATCCCCAAAAATTTGCACATGAGATCCTCATTAGTTGAATCACAGATCATTAATTATTTATAAATTCCAACTGAATAACAATATGGATTCTGTTTCTTACAGATTGGTCTTTGCAAAGATTGGCTGATTCATGTCAATGTATGGCAAAAACCACTACAATATTGTAAAGTAATTAGCCTCCAATTAAAATGAATTATTAAAAAATAAAATATAAAATACACATTACTAACAAAAAAATAAAAAGAATAGACATTAAAAAAATTGCAGTAAACTTTCTTTAGTTCTCGAGTATAGATGCTGAAATGGAGATTTGCTTGCAGGAAATTTACTGGGGGATCCTCTCAGTATTAAAAGCCTATGATATCGGTTGAAAGTTTGTCTCACCTTCAAATTCATAGGCTGAAATCTTGTGGTATCAGAAGCGGGGCCTTTTGGAGGTCGAGTGGGACATGAGGGTAAAGCTGTAATGACTGGGATTAGTGCCCTTATAGGAGAGACCCCAGAGAGCCCCTTCTCCCTTTCTCTCATGTGAGGTTACAGCAAGAAGAGGCCCCCCCACCCCAACACCAGATCTGCTAGCACCTTGATCTTAGAACTTCTAACCTTCAAACTATGACAAATAAATGTCTCTAGCCATTGTTCATTAGCCACATAGTTTGTTATCTTGCTATATGAGCCAGACTGAGCAACCTGTGCAGGAGGAAATTAAGGAAGCAAAGTCTGCTCCAGGAACTGCAGTGCCATGGGAAGTTGTGCAGCTGGGTGGCGCTCAGAATTGTGAATGGAAAAAGAGGGCTGGGGTGTCCTATCCATGCATACATCAGGAACTGGGGAGGGACTTCAAGGTAGGGTGAAGCAGTTTCCGTGGGCTAATATAGGGAAGGGTTCAGTTGTGAACTGGCACCAGGGGAATCTCCTAGAAACTGAAAGGATGAATCCTTTAATCTGTAGTCATGGGAGTACAGGCAGCACACTCTACCTAGCCTTTACCATTGGCCAATAACCCAATAAATCTTGGTGATGTTCAGGACTTTAATATACTTTTCTAATTATCATAAAAGTATCATTCATTCATCAAACCAACAAATGTTAAAAGGTGATGCTTACTTAATGATGGTTTGAATGAAACAGTAAGAAAGTAAAACTTTTCCAAAAGAGGTGAATACAAAAATAAATCACACATTGGTAGAATTTTTTAAAAGCAGTTGGAAATGAACTTTTTTAGATACCAGAAAAATTAAAAAGAAAATGCAAAATATGGCAAAGTATTAACAATATATTTTCTTGTTTTAGTTATTTTTGGAACATAGATTTTGTATATAGTTTTTGAAACAGTTTTTTATACTTTTTATATCTTCTCATTTTTTTTGCCAATGAACATGTATTATTTTGACAGACAAGTGATTTCAAAAATTAATAATGACTTTTCGGGAAATAGCTTAGTATTTATAAAAGCTCCAAAGAGAGGAGTAGGAATCATGACATTATTCAGTGTTTAGGCTTCTGTATAGTTAAGGAAATGGCAACCCACTCCAGTGTTCTTGCCTGGAGAATTCCAGGGATGGGGGAGCCTGGTGGGCTGCCATCTATGGGGTCGCACAGAGTCGGACACGATTGAAGTGACTTAGCATAGTTAAGGACTGACAGACAGCCAGTGATTTTGCAAATCTAGGGTTTGACATTGGTTTACTTTCTCTGGGCATTCTATTGTTATTTTTTAGCATGGTTGTTTTGCCCTGAAGGTTGCATATTATTACTGCTGACTCAAGACCATGCTATCCTGAAAAGCAGCTTACTACTATATATGAATTTTGCTGATAGCAGTAATTTTTCAATTTTGTTACACTTCACTACATCCTGGAGGAATTTATCCAGATCTCTGAGTGTTTTTTTGTTTTTTTTTTTAATTCTGTTTTGTCATATCACATGTCCAGGAACAAAAAAACCACAATAATATGTAAGAGACCACTCTATTCCTAGAGTGTTCCTCTCCTAAATACAGTAATCTGTAGCAACTTTTCTAGAAAAATGAAGCTTTGGGATATGTGAGGCATTTAGGGAGGAGGGATTTTGGGAGGGAGAGAGAAAGACAAGAATGTAAATGGAAAGAGATAAAGAGAAGGAAGCAAACTAGAATGATGAGGGAAATTAGAAAATGACTTCCGGATGGTATATCTGTCTTCATTCCATTACCGATAGAAATAGCACCTATACATCTTAGAGCCTCTGGTCCCAGGGCTGACACCATTTCCTGAAGGTGCAGAGGAAGGCCTGCTGCTTTAATTTCAGCACAAGGGCATCTGTGCTCGAAACCTACATCTTAATAAGGTAAATGGTCTGTTTTAGATATTGGGTATCTAAGCACTGTTCTTTTGTGTTAGCTACATTTCTGTGTGATCAATTCTCTAGGCTGCCACGCAAATAAAATACATGGATGTGTGTATATGAAATCATTGTTCCTATAATTGTGCTGTGCCTGATCTCAAAGCAAATTGTAGATACGTTTATGTGCCCTGGCTTGTTTCTTGTTATTAGAACACAGTATTTCTGAAAACACAATAGTGAATATTATCTTTTTAAAGCTTTTATTTATCAACTTATCTACCAGAATCATGTGCTAAATGCCATGTTTAAGAGATAACTTAGTAATTCTAAATAATGTGTACTGTTATATAGTATTTATTCCTTTCACTATTATAACTGGAAAATACAGGCAACTGGTTATTCCATAAAAAGAGAGATAAATGGGATTTTTATGTTGTATGCCAAAAGAAAATTATAGCTACAGGAAATGATAAACTTGAGGAAAAAATTAATATAAAGTGTCAAATCTTTATAAGTTCACAAAAGTCCATATTAAAGAAATCACCAAATTCTCTTGGATATAAATAGTATTGCCAGTAGTATGGAAACAGCTTGCTTACGTTTTATTCCACAGGTGCCTTGTCATGGAAAGTTTGAAGGAAGGATATTGTTAAAGTTTTCTGTATATAAAATTAGAGTTTATTAAAAATTATAAGAGTGAACTAGTAAACCTGAAAGGCAAAACATCTATGAATCATACTGAGTATGGACCAATAATTGATGACTGCAATTATCTTGAGGGAAGAGATTTAATACAATGCTAAAACGGACTTGAACATACATTTCTTGGTTGCGCTTTATATATACAACACATCTAGACACATGAATATGTGGAGATCATACCAAGTGGGAAGAAGGTCTGTGTTAGGAAGAAAACGCTAGGAAACATAGATAAAACCGTTGAGGAATTTATTTTTTTTAATTTAAATTTAAATTTATTTATTTTAATTGGAGGCTAATTACTTTACAATATTGTATTGGTTCTGCCACACATCAACATGAATCTGCCATGGGCGTACACGTGTTCCCCATCCTGAACCTCCCTCCCACCTCCCTCCCCATACCATCCCTCCGGGTCGTTGAGGAATTTATTATTTGTTTTATAGGTAGAGGGGCTTCCCTGTTGACTCAGACAGTAAAGAGTCCGCCTGTAATGTGGGAGACCTGGGTTTGATCCCTGGGTTGGGAAGATCCCTGGAGAAGGAAATGGCAACCCACTTCAGTGTTCTTGCTTGGAGAATCCCCATGGACGGAGGAGCCTGGTGGGTTGCAGTCCATGGGGTTGCAAGTAGTTGGACATGACTGAGACTAAGCACACGCACGGCATGAATAAATGAGGGGCTTTGCAGGTGGTGCTAGTGGTAAAGAACATGCCTGTCAATACAGGAGACGTAAGAGAAGTGGGTTCAATCCCTGGGTTGGGAAGATCCCCTGGAGAAGGAAATGGCAGCCCACTCCAGTGTTCTTTCCTGGACAATCCCATGGACCGTGGAACCTGGAGGGCTACAGTTCATGGGGTCACAAAGAGTTGGACACGAATGAAGTGACTTAGCATGCGTCAATAAATCAATACCCAAATCCCTGATCATTTTGGATCTTCTTGCCAAGCTGGCTACACAGAACTATGAGTGCCTGGTTTGGCAGTTTACTCCACTCTGGAGAGCTTAATCCAATAAAAGATGAACCTGTGTGATTTGTATAGTAATGCAGTGTCCGTTTGGCAGCTCTTTGGATTCAAACTCAGTTTAGCTGTCCTCTCCCCTCCCCTTTCTCCCCTTTATTCCAAGCTTTTTTATTCTTAACTAAGAGAAGGCAATGGCACCCCACTCCAGTACTCTTGCCTGGCAAATCCCATGGACGGAGGAGCCTGGGAGGCTGCGGTCCATGGGGTCGCTAAGAGTTGGACATGACTGAGCGACTTCACTTTCACTTTTCACTTTCATGCATGGAGAAGGAAATGGCAACCCACTCCAGTGTTCTTGCCTGGAGAATCCTGGGGACGGGGGAGCCTGTTGGGCTGCCGTCTATGGGGTCGCACAGAGTTGGACACGACTGAAGTGACTTAGCAGCAGCACGAGCTACTCATCTAAGATATAAATGAAAAATAGAAATGAACAAAGAGCAATGTTGAAGAAAATGCAAATGCATACTTTGAAGCCATGAAAATGTTCAGGTCATCCCATAAAATAGCTTAAAATGGCCAAGAGAAATGACATTAAACAGTAAATGGCAGTGGGTCAGGGTGAATTTGGAGAAGGGCAAGGGAAAAGGTCATTGCCAAAAATGAGCTTAAGGTCACTTTTTTAATATAAAAGTATCAAAATACACTTTTTAGAGGTGTTAAAGCAAGGGCTTTAAGATCCTTTAAACACTTAGTAAATGCTCATTAAATGTGAGGTGCTATTATTATTTGCCATATAACTTTTTTTCTTTAAGTATCTCTAATACATAATAGTTTATTTTTACTTTCTAAGTTTACGCATATGGTACAGTGCACTATTTTTCACAGTACCTGATTTCTTTTACTCAACATTATGCCTTTAAGATTCATCCGTGTGTTTTGGTGAGTTTGTAGTTCATTTCCAATGCTGTATAATATCTTATAGTTTGTATATAAACACTGTGTTTATTCTATTATTGATGGGCATTTGATTACTTCTTGTTTGAACCTATTTTGAACACTTCTACTTTCTATACTCTTTTCCATGTATCTGGGACATTATAAGCATGCATTTCTGTGGGCTATATACTCAGAAGTAGAAAAGGGAATATGTGTATCTTCAGTTTTAGTCAATACTGCCCAATTTTGTTCACAGTAGTTTACAAAAGCTCTATTCCCATTGCCATTTATAAGAATTCACTTTTTCACCAAAATTTTCTATTGTCAAACATTTTAATTTTGCCAATCTGATGGACTCATACTGATATCATTATGGTTTTAATTTGTACTTCCCTATAATTAATGAGGATAGGAACATTTTATTGATCTATTAGCTCTGTTGACACTCTGTTTTGTGAAGTACCTGCTCACATCTTGTGCCATTTTTATTAGATTCTTCTTCTGTTTGTCAGTTTTGAAAGCATGTGCACATTTGGGGTACAAGCTTCTGGTTGATAATCTGTCAAAACAGCTGATAGATGCTTTACTATCAGCATTAATTTTTGTGTGTGTTTGTACGTGAAGCAAGGTCTTTTTTTTTTTTTTCCTTTTCCCCAGTTTGGATGTTTTAGCATCGTTTCTTGAAAAGACCATCTTGCTCTCCCTGCTCTATGATGTTGCCTCTTTTTTAAAATCAAGTGTTCATAGATACCTAGGTCTGTTTTTATTTTGCTGCACTTGGTTTTTCTAAGACAGACCCACACTTTCATTTCCATAGTTTTAGGACAAATCTTGACTTTCAGTAAAGCAGGTTCTCTTCCCCCGACTCTTTCAAAATTTCTTTGCTATTTTCTGACCATCTTGTCTTCATACAAATTTTAGTATCAGTTTATCACCAGAAAGAAATATTATTAAGTATTCAGATTTTGTGTGGGATTGCATTATGTCTATAAATTGGAAAGAACTGACGTCTTTAATAATGCTGAGCTTTCTAATCCGTGAACATGATTTATGTCTCACCCTACACCTGCATTTCTTTAGATGTTTCTTTCTTTACAATTTAATAGCTTTCTTTGTAGAGTTTTGCATATCTCCTGGGAGCTATATTCCTAAGTATCTTATAATTCATCTCTTGATCCTTCTGCATTCTAGGTATATCCAATCACAATAACAATAGTATTTTAATTTTTTTCAATCTTAAAAATTTGTCACTCTATCTTGTCTTGCTGCCTTAGCCAAAACCTCCAATATAGTGATTAACAAAAACAGACAAAGCAGGTGTTTTTTGTTTTTTTTTTACCTAAGCTCAATGGAAAACATTTTATGTCTCCAATTAAGATGTTTGCTATAGATGTTTTTGTACATATAGTGAAGAAATAAGCAAAAATTATTGGGCTGACCAAAAAGTTCATTTGGTTTTTCCAGAAGATATATAGGAAAACCCAAGTGAAACTTTTGGGTTTCATATAATTCATATATTTCAAATATTAAACAAGGAGGGTATCCATGACTCCTGTCAATATCTCACGCCCTACATCATACTCACTAGCACACCTTACCACCTCCAGGTAGGTATATAGCTTTCTTGACATACATCAAGCAGAGGTTTTTATTGGTCTTCATTTTTTATATAGCTGGATATGCACATGTAAGAACATTTTCCTATTAGAATCTTAATAATTCAGATTAATTTGAATAATTTAAATTGATTATTTAATTTTTATCTTTCTAACGTCAAAAATTGAATTTAAAATACGTCTATTAAGTGAATATTTTATATTTGTCTGGCATTATCTTTCATGTAGGGGCTTTCCCACAGATAGGCAGGGTTGCTGCCCTTTTGTTGCTATTCATTTGGTCACTCATGTCCAGCTCTTCGCAACCCCATGGACAGCAACATGCCAGGCCTCCCTGTACTTCACCATCTTCTGGAGCTTGCTCAAACTCACATAAGTTGAATCAGTGATTCCATCCAACCATCTCATCCTCTGTCATCCTCTTCTCCTCCTGCCTTCAATCTTTCCCAGCATCAGGGTCTTTTCTAATAAGTCAGTTCTGTGCATCGGGTGGCCAAAGTATTGGCGTATCAGTCTTTCCAATGAATACTCAGGATTGATTTCCTTTAGGATTGACTGGTTTGATTTCCTTGCAGTCCAAGGGACTCTTCAAGAGTCTTCTCCACACCACAGTTCAGAGGCATCAATTCTTTGGTGCTCAGCCTTCTTTATGGTCCAACTCTCACATCCATACATGACTACTGGGAAAAATCATAGCTTTGACTCTGCAGACCTTTGTCAGCAAAGAAATGTCTTTGCTATTTAATAAACTCTCTAAGTTTGTCATAGCTTTTCTTCAAGGAGCAAGTGTCTTTTAACTTCATGGCTGCATTTGCCATCTGCAGTGATTTTGGTGCCCAAGAAAGTAAAGTCTCTCACTGTTTCCATTGTATCCCCATCTATTTGCCATGAAGTGATGGGACTGGATGCCATGATCTTCATTTTTTGAATGTTGAGTTTTAAGCCAGCTTTTTCACTCTTGTCTTTCACTAAGACTCTTTAGTTCCTCTTCTCTTATGGCTTTCTGCCATAAGGGTGGTGTCATTGCTCATCTGAGGTTATTTATATATCTCCCTGCAATCTTGATTCCAGGTTGTGCTTCATCCAGCTAAGCATGTCACATGATGTACTCTGCATTTAAGTTAAATAAGCAAGGTAACAATATGCAGCCTTGACATAACTCCTTTCCCAATTTGAAACCAGTCCATTGTTCCATGTCTGGCTCTAACTGTTGCTTCTTGATCTGCATGTAGGAGGCAGGTAATGTGTTCTGATATTCCCATCTCTTGAAGTATTTTCTACTGTTTGTTGTGATCCACACAGTCAAAGGCTTTAGCATAGTCTGTGAAGCAGAAGTAGACCTTTTTCTGGAATTCTCTTGCATTTTATATGATCCAGCAGATGTTGGTAATTTGATCTCTGGTTTCTCTGCCTTTGCTAAATCCAGCTTGAATATCTGAAAGTTCTTGGTTCATGTACTGTTAAAGCCTAGCTTGGAGAATTATGAGCATTAATTTGCTAGCATGTGAGATGAGTTCAATTGTGTGGTAGTTTGAACATTCTTTGACATTACCTTTCTTTGGGATTGGAATGAAAACTGACCTTTTCCAGTCCTGAGGCCACTGCTGAGTTTTCCAAATTAACTGACATATTGAGTGCAGCACTTTCACACCATCATTTTTCAGGATTTGAAATAGTTCAGTGGGTATTCTATCACTGCCAATAGCTTTGCTCATAGTGATGCTTCCTAAGGTCCACTTGACATCATATTCCAGGATGTCTGGCTCTAGGTGAGTGATCACACCATTGTGGTTATCAGGGTCATTAAGATCTTTTTTGTATAGTTCTTCTGTGTATTCTTGCCACCTCTTCTTAAAATCTGTTTCTATTATTAGGTCCATACTGTTTCTGTCCTTTATTGTGCCCCAATTTGCATGAATTTTCTCTTGGTATCTCGAATTTTCTTGAAGAGATCTCTAGTCTTTCCCATTCTATTGTTTTCCTCTATTACTTTGCATTGATCACTTAGAAAGGCTTTCTTATCTCTCTTTGCTGTTCTTTGGAACTCTGTATTCAGGTGGGTATATCTTTCCTTTTCTCCCTTGCCTTTCACATCTCTTCTTTTATTCAGCTATTTGTAAGGCCTCCTCAGACAACCATCTTGCCTTTTTGCATTTCTTTTTCTTGGGGATGGTTTTGATCACTGCCTCCTATACAATGTTATGAACCTCCATCCATAGTTCTTCAGGCACTCTGTCTATCAGATCTAATTCCTTGAATCCATTTGTCATTTCCACTGTGTAATTGTAAGGGGTTTGATTTAGGTCAAGCCCAGATCTCTCACATTGCAAGTGGATTCTTTTCCATCTGAACCACCAGGGATGCCCACCTTAGAAAAACTCAAATAGACTTCCATCTGTTAGCAACAGAGAACATAGCATCGTCAACATTTTCATCCATGTTGGGGCTATAGGCTACTAAAGAGACAAGTGAATTTAAGGGTCATAACAACTAAGCAGCTAGCAGATTTGCAAATATTTTAGGGTTTTTAAAATGAAAAAGTTAGATACATAGTTTAGTCATTTCTTTAAGATTAATTAAAACAGCTTTGTTCCACAGTATGACTGTTAAATACAGCCATATATTACTAAATCCAAATAATGGATTTACTTTTTTTTTTTTTTTTTTTAGAAAATTGTCTTGCTTGATCTCTGTGTCTGAAGGTGAAGGGTGAGAACCCAAACTAATCCTTTGGCTTATTCTGACCAAATAAAATCTTTGATAGGCTTCCTTCTGGTTCTCCACCCCCAAAGCATGCTTTCTAGTCTTACTGCCCCAATTCCTCCCTCCCTTCCTAACTTTTCTGAGTAATTCTTTTGGTAATATGCTACTTGGGGGAAAGATAATGAAAACCACATTGTCATTTCTCCTTGAATTTGACTTTTATTCTCCTTATGGTATGAAATGAGAAAAATACTGTATGATCTTAAAGAGTGGTCATAATTGATCACAAAATCATTTTTTTCCAACTCCAAAACACATTTTGAACAAATTCTTTGAATGTCAGTTATCTACAAATATCACCAATGCAGCATTTTTATTTAGTTGGCTATTTTATCCTTTTTTTCTCTAATAAGTTATGCTTACTGACTCATCCTTCTCTCACAACAAAATTTCAACAGAATCCTCCAAAATTAATGAAAAGAAACATTTTTCATTTCTTATAGCTCTAATTTTTATCTTACTTTAGCAAAAGATTTTTCTTTTGGAAAAATTTTTACCTGTTTAAAATATTTAAATTAAGGAAATACTTAGCTAATTCAATGATAAAATATAGAACAAACCTTTGTTGAACATTTATGTCTTTATTAATTATTTGTTGAATGTTAACTCATACCTCTCACTGTCTAAATGTTGTGATATTTGGTTGAAAGTCATTAAAATCCTCCAGAAACTTAATCTACAGGGAGCGGATCTGTATAGAGCTAATGTTTATGGGCGATTGTATGAGAGCTTTTCAGCAAAGAAGAGGATTGGGAGAGTGATAGATTTCATAAACGTTGACCTTTCCATTATTGAAATTTAATTGGTGAAATGAGAAATAGCAAAAAGTTTAAAAAAGCAAGTATAATAATTACAAACTTAGTACCATGCTCAGCAGCTTCTGCAAAAGTTCAGTAGGAGCAGCCCTTTCCTTTTAAGAAAGCTATTTGATAGGCATTACAAGAAGAAAATGAAATTGCTAAAGCAAAAAATGGAGGAGGGAATTCAAACTAAGACAGCGAGCTCTGTCTCTAAAGCAAAGTGAATTGAGCTCATCTCTTCGATCCTCTAGTGAAGATTTTGCTTTGCTGCACTGCATGTCTGTGGCAGGTTTTCTACTGTAGTTGTGTGCTAGCTGTAGCCAGGCAGGAAAATTAGCAATAAGCTGGGAATCAGAAAGTTCCCTTTCTGATACACTGGTTGACATTATTATGTTTGACATTTGCACAAGAAATGAAATCTAGTTTCTTGATCTATGAGATGACATTAATACTGAATATGTCTTTGCTCACAGGGATGTTATTTCCACAAAATTAGATAATAGACTTGAACATTTTTTATACAATTAATGTGTATGCATATATTTAGTGTGTATGTATGTGTGTGAAATAACTTTGGGCAATATAGATAGAATCACAGAATCAGACAATGCAGAGTGGCTAATTTCCTCTTTTCCCACTGGACCTCTCTAGATAGTCCCTTTCTCTCATCTGTTTAAATGTAAGGATCATTATAATACTGAAAAACACAGATTTTACTGTATATGATAAATTTCCAAGATGAATGGTCCTTACATTAATGGGAGTTGGGTGCAAAAAGTTTATTTCAGAATTCATCTTGTTGGAAATTCTGAAACACCCTTTAAAATCCCCAAGGGAGGTGTTATAATGCATTTAACTAATACGCAATCAGAGTTGAGTTATATAGCACAAGGCTACTTAGTGGCAAAGTTAAAACACAAGCTGGATTCTGAAGTCCAATTTCATTTTTCTTCCTGAGTGTGTAGAGCAATATGTTTATATTTTAAACTTTTATTATGTATGAAAAGGGAAAGTGCCGTAGCTGAGAACCTTTTGTAATTGCATATCACCTGCTATTTACTTAGCTAATCAGAAGTGTTAGTTTTCCCTGTGGGGAAAATTAACATTCATAAGATATAATAAAAGATCCTGTCAGTTTATCATATCTCTGGGAAGTATAAGCCTACTTTCTAACTATCTCTATGCATAAATTAAGTAGTCAGAGTTATAAATAAATGTACTTTCTATTAATTTGCATTATGCAAATTTATTTTTTGCTATATATTTTTCTAGACAGTGTAACTCTTACTTTTCTTGCATAATTAAAAACAAAGATATAAATGTTCTCCACTGTAAAAACTGACTCTTTAGATAGATTTTTGATGACTTAAGTGGTTAATGATTAATATTTTACATAGCTAGTGCAAAACTTTATTAAAACTCATATGCATTTGAAATTATTTTGGGTCTTATTGTTCATGCTTAGTATACTATTAAGCATGAATAAGAAGTTATTAAATATTCCTAATCTTATATATAATGCTGATAACCATATCCAACTTGGAAATTCAATTACAAAAGTCAATATCTCTGACAGAATTAATTACAAAGGGACTATCTACATAGTTTCTAAATGTTACTAGGGTTTTTGATTTATCACTCTGTAGAAATCAGCTGATTACATATATTTAACTGTATATGGAAATTATTGCATTATATATATACATATATAAAGATATATATTTGTATATAAATAATTGACTTTAGGAAGATTTTCTAACTATGCTCAACTGGGCTTATTGGAAGAGAAATTTAGTAAATACATATGATTTAATGCAGGAAATAGATTTAAATGAAATATTTTTAAAAAGCAATTTTCTTAGCACCATTTAAACTAGGAAAATAAATGTTATTTATCTATCCTTTTGACCATGGCCTAGAAACTCATTCTAAGACATTTTTTAAAAGTGGTTAATAATTTATGTGAATGAGGTGTTTGGAGTATGTGGCAAGGGAAAGTTGAGAACTACTCCATTAAAATAAGGTCTAAACAAAATCCTTCATGGGGCTTTAGGATTTAAACTGCCTATAGTGGTGTGAAAAATAATTTATTATCTTTATATATATATATATATACACACACACACACACACAAATCTTTATTCTCTTTATATATACTTATATATATATGGGTGTGTACACGTGTGTGTGGATATATGCATATATGTATGTGTGTAAAATGTACTGTCCTGGATTGACACATGTAATTTATTCACAAAATGCTGATTACAGAACTAGTTACAGTTTGATTATAATGGTCTATAAGAATGTGAAGTGTGGCATTAGTACCTGGGTGGTTTTAAAAGGTAAAAAAATCAAAAATTCTTCATGATTAAAATATAAAGATTACTTCATTATATTCAGTAAAAACTCTAAAGTGTCTTATAAATATACTAGTGTTTGTGTATGTTCCATGCAAATTATAGCACTAAAATCAGAATTAGGATTATTTTTTTGTGGGGAGGTAGGGGGAGGGACGCTTTCCTGGTGGCTCAAACAGTGAAGAATCTGACTGCAATACAGGAGACCCAGATTCTATCCCTGGATTGACCCCCTGGAGAAGGGAATGGCAACCCACTCCAGTATTCTTGCCTGGAGAATTTCATGGACAGAGGAGTTTGGTGGACTATAGTCCATGGGGTTGTAAAGAGTCGGACATGACTGAGTGACTAATACTTTCACTTTCTACTTTTCAGTTAATTTTTTAAGCTTTTCATTAGTTTTCAAGGAAGTAGACCTTGGGAAAACCCCTAGCCCTTATGTAGCCTAAATTCATAGTTGGTTCATTTTAGTTGCATAGTTCATTGAATTTTATTAGTTGTAAACTTATTATCTAGGAGTTATGTTGTAACCTTATCAGTAAGAGTTCTAGGAGAAGAATCAAGGTAACTTCTCTAGCTTTTTCATTTGAAAGATATCTTTGTTAATGAAATAATTTTTCTTAAAGCTAATGAGTAAAAGAGACTGCTGGAGCATTACTGATGTATTTTCACACTTCAGTTTTTAGAAATATGAATACTAATGAGGATTTGCTTTTACACATTAGGGTTTTTTAATAAAGATGAGAATTTTTAGGGCTATCTACTGTTTCCAATGGAAAGAGTACATATATATTTTATAAATCACCTACTCCATAAAAATATTATGCATTTTATATAAATGTAAAAATAATAGTTTTGCAATCTAATCGCATTACCACTTGTGGCTTTCTCCAATTTCACATGTTTTCTTTTATGGACTAAAAGAAGAGACACACAACATGAAGCGAAATCTCTCATGCTTCCTTGATAAAGCAAGTAGTTGGAATCCCAGATACTTTTTCAGGAATTTTTATAGAAATGTGTGAATAGCAAAGAAACATAAAACAAAAATATTGATCTAAAAGGATATAAACTTGAGCTGTGTTCTCTGTTGTAATAAGACTAGCTGAGTGGAATTTACTGATTGTTAAAGATGGTCATTCAGGAGCTGTAAATAGCATTTTAACAGAGCATAGATTTTTTAAAGTAATTTATTTTATTTGGAGGATAATTACTTTACAATATTGTGATGGTTTTTGCAGTATATCAACACGAATCTGCCACAAGTGTATCGTGGCCCCCCCACCCCCATCCTGAACCCCTCTCCACATCCCTCCCTATCCTATTCCTCTGGGATGTCCCAGAGCACTGGCTTTCCTGCCCTGCTTCATGCATCAAACTTGCACTGGTCATCTATTTTACTTATGGTAATGTACATGTTTCAATGCTGTTCTCTCAAATCATCCCACCCTTGCCTTCTCTCACTGAGTCCAAAAGTCTATTCCTTCCATCTGTGTCTCCTTTGCTGCCTTCATGTAGGATCATCAGTAGCATCTTTTTACATTCCATGTATATACTTTAATATACAGTATTTGTCTTTCTCTTTCTGACTTCATTTCTGTATAATTGACTCCAGGTTTATCCACCTCATTAGAACTGACTCAAATGTATTCCTTTTTATAGCTGAATAATATTCCATCATGTATATGTACCATAACTTCCTTATCCATTCGTCTTTCAATGGACATCTAGGTTGCTTCCATGTTCTAGCTATTGTAAATAGTGCTGCAATGAACATTGGGGTACATGTTTCTCTTTCAATTCCGGTTTCTTCCGTGTGTATGCCCAGCAGTGGGATTGCTGGGTCGTATGACAGGTCTATTCCCAGTTTTTTAAGAAATCTCCCCACTGTTCTCCGTAGAGGCTGTCCCAGTTTGCATTCCCACCAACAGTGTAAGAGGGTTCCCTTTTCTCCACACCCTCTCCAGCATTTATTGCTTGTAGACTTTTGGATCGCAGCCATTCTGACTGGCGTGAAATGGTACCTCATTGTGGTTTTGATTTGCATTTCTCTGATAATGAGTGATGTTGAGCATCTTTTCATGTGTTCATTAGCCATCTGTATGTCTTCTTAGGAGAAATGTCTTTTTAGGTCTTTTGCCCACTTTGTCATTGGGTTGCTCATTTTTCTGGAATTGAGCTGCATGTGCTGCTTGCATATTCTGGAGATTAATTCTCTGTCAGTTGTTTCATTTGCTATTATTTTCTCCCATTTTGAGGGTTGTCTTTTCACCTTGCTTATAGTTTTCTTTGTTGTGTAAAAACTTTTAGGTTTACTTAGGTCTCATTTTTAAATTTCTGTTTTTATTTCCATTACTCTGGGAGGTGGGATCATTGAGGATCTTGCTGTGATTTAAGTCAGGGGGTGTTCTGCCTATGTTTTCCTCTAGGAGTTTTATGGTTTCTGGTCTTACGTTTATGTCATTAATCCATTTTGAGTTTATTTTTGTGTATAATGTTAGGAAGTGCAGAATATAGATGTTAACCAAGTAAAAGACAACTAGTGTATTGACAAAGAAAAGAAGAGAATGAGGTGGCTTTAGACATGCTATGAGGCTAATGTCTTCAGTGATTCCTCCCTCAAATATCATGATATTAGACCTTTCTATCTGATCTCAGGCATTCTGTTGTAATACTACGATCTCAGAAATGTAAAATTAACTTTAATGTGTCCTATAAAAGAGGCAACAGTGTTACTTCTATTACACTAATATGTAGATTATACATATTCATAGATTATAATTCGTCATTTAAAAAACTTATCTGAGGCAAGATTATCACATGAGACAGGAGATGTTTTACTTTGAAATGATGCATTTTATTAAGATATTATTGATAAGCACTTTTATATTCAGCAATATACAGTGCATAACCATACATATTGATGAGTGCTAATTTGTGATGGCAATAAGGACTGAGCTATTAGAATTATCCAAAAGGCCAAGTGTATTTTTACATAAAATAAACTAAAATGCAACAACAGTTATGTTCATCACTTATTCACATTCTAGACTAACCATGTAAAGTATTGTATTCTTAATAGTTGATTTTTATTTTATTTTTTTCCTTTATTTTATTTTTTAACTTTACAGTATTGTATTGGTTTTGCCATATATCAACATGAATCCACCAGAGGTATACATGTGTCCCCCATCCTGAACCCTCGTCCCTCTTCCCTCCCGGTACCATCCCTCTGTGTCATCCCAGTGCACCAGCCTCAAGCATCCAGTATCATGCATCGAACCTGGACTGGCGACTCATTTCATATATAATATTATACATGTTTCAATGCCATTCTCCCAAATCATCCCACCCTCTCCCTCTCCCACAGAGTCCAAAAGACTGTTCTATACCTCAGTGTCTCTTTTGCTGTCTCGTATACAGGGTTATTATTACCATCTTTCTAAATTCCATATATATGCGTTAGTATACTGTTTTGGTGTTTTTCTTTCTGGCTTACTTCACTCTGTATAATAGGCTCCAGTTTCATCCACCTCATTAGAACTTGATTTTTAAAAATGTTGATATTCTAGCTTGGAAGCAAACAAATCATTTGGAGGACATATTTCACTTCAGTTTTCCTAGTGCGTTGGTTTAGAATGCTAAGATTATAAAGAATTTAAAATACCATGGAGGTGAGTTGAATTTAAGGGAGGATAGTAGACAGGTCACCCAAATAAGCTGCCCTAGGTAAGGGTACACTGAAGTGGATGTAATAGAATCCTTTCATTCTACTTCAAAATTTTGTTTCCCCGAGGACTGTAGATAGTAGTGAATGGAGAATACACTTAGAATAGGCTTTTTGTACCAGAACAAAGGTAAAACAAAAACATATGTTCTTTTTCAACCTAGTAATTTTTTTTTTTTTAAAGACAAGAAGCAATATACAATCCTGAAGTTTGCTGCCTTGACAGCTGATAATCAGCAGAAGCTAACAGTCCCAGTGGGGCTCACTTTAATCTTATTCTTTTGATATTGAGCTGCATTTTAAGGCTCCATACAAGATGCTCTTTTAAAGCTTGTATGTATAAAACAGTCTTGCCTTGAGATTTGTTAGCTGCACGTGTTAAGTGCCATGAGACCAGATGGAAATCTTTGTTTGGGGTATTGCCCTCATGGCACATCAATAAATGGTGACCTTCTGTTGGTGTGTGCCACATGAAAAACTACTTTGTAATCAGTGTGTATTTTTAATATAAGTGTAGATTTTAAATAAAAATGGCCACACTGGAATTTGGTGGCATATATATATATATATATAATTGGTAAAAATGTCACAAAAAGAATAAACCTTGATAAGGCATTTACCTTTTTATTCCTGATTTAATCAAAGAAAGGTAGGCAAAAATGCTAGTCTTTTTCAGAAATTTTCCAGTACCATCACTTTCGGAGATCAAATCTAGAAATAAAATCCTTTGGGACATTTCTTAAAAAACTAAATGCTGAATCCTGATTGATAAAGAATAACAACCCTTCCTTTAAGAGACTTACCTAAATTCCAGTTGATATTATCATGTTTTTCTTCTACAATGTGATGACAAGCATATAAAGTAGGTTTTTCAATTACAGTTCCTAAATCCAGTTCACGATCTCAGAGAGGATATAATTATGCTCATTTCTTTCTCTCTCTTTAATCTGTTTCCTCCTTTTGAGGTAATTAGAACCAAATGACACTTTTTCACTCTCTTGGATAAGCAGATTAAGTGTTCTCAAGAATGGATTATTAAGATTATAGATAAAAGTAGCAAGAATAGTTTTGGAGTATTTTAAAATGACTAACTTCTCATTGAACTTACAGTAATAAATGACCTATAAGAGTGCAAACTATGTGATCTCAGTTATACTGAGTTAACTTGAGTATAAATTTAACATTCCTAACTTTAGTATAAATATAACATTTACATTAAGACAGTTAAGACCAAGACAATAGATATATTATTTTAGTGTTATAAAATTGCTTAATTTTGAATACGCATTACTTAATATGGTATAGTGAGTGAAGTGAAGTCGCTCAGTCGTGTCTGACCTTTGCGACCCCGTGGACTGTAGCCCATCAGGCTCCTCCGTCCATGGGATTCTCCAGGCAAGAATACTGGAGTGGGTTGCCATTTCCTTCTCCAGGGGATCTTCCCGACCCAGGGGTCGAACCCAGATCTCCAGCATTGCAGGCAGACACTTTAACCTCTGAGCCACCTATGCTCAAATTATGTGGAAAGGTATGTGACATTTATGGTAACAAATCAGAAGATACATGGTTATACAATAGGATTGCAATGGACTGCTTGTAACAGAAATCTGACAGCAATAGATCAGTAGCTTTTTCCTATAATAAGAAATTTGAAGATGAGCAGACCAGCACTGGTGCAGCAATGTTATGATATCAAGGACCCTAACCTTGTCTGACTCCTTAGGCTACCATTCTTAGCATGGGACTTTTCCCTCATGGTCACAGGCTGGCTGCTACAGATGTCTTATCTGTGTCTTAGACAGGAGCAAAGGAGTACAAAAGCAAAAAGTACAAACCAGCTAAGTCTTTCCTTTATACCAGGAAAACATCTTTCTGGCAGCTTATTTAGTGGACATTCACTTGCACCTCACTGATCCAAGCTCTGTTACTGTTTCATTGCTAGCTGCAGAGGAGTTGAGAACCAGTTGTAGCTGAGCTTTGGGCACCTTAACAAAGCCAGGTTTCTACTGGCAAGGAAAGCAAGGAGAACAGATTTTGTGTAGGCAATTTCAAGTTGTGCCAACATGAGCATAGAAGTCAATTGGTAAATGTTACCCCTATCTCATAGCACAAAGCAAATATCCCTCCAGGGATTATTTCAGCTGTTTCTAAAAGGAAGATTATTTCACAATTAAAATAATACTTGTTAATTGCTTTTTCACGTTTTTCTAGTATAAATTTTGGCAGAAAAACATAGCATCAGCATTAATTATTTTCATGGTATGCACTAAATTTATTCAGAGCACAATTTAGGAAATTCTGGCCTTAAGTCATAGAAATAATCTATTTTAAATAATAGACATATTCACATTAAGAAAACTCAGAACTTATCTCAAGATTTCTTTAAATCACACTGTCTCTTAGATTAAAAACATTTAATTAAAATTTTAAATATAACTCAGCACCAAGCTTGTGGTATCCTATGTAGGACTACAAATTTTCATTTCCAAATTCCAAATGGTTAAATAGTAACACCCTGTATACTTCCTGGAAATTTTTTCTAAAAACTATTATGTGCACTGTTAATCTGAGTCTTTTTAGTATTTGTTTCATTGTTTTGTCATTGTCCCTGTCTGTCACAAAGTCTCCTTTTACTTTTTCTATAGACGTTAGTCCATTTCCTGAGTGAAATTAATCCTCCTTTCTTGCACTTAATTCTGAATTATTTCATTTTTAAACATAATGCCTATATGAAAATATACAAGCTCATAGTAAAATTTTTAAACATCATGAATATTTATGTTTTATCTAGTACAAGTTCTCTCTCATAAGTAACTGTTAATGCAATTTGTATTCTTGCAGAGTTTTTGAATGCATATAAATAAGAGTTTGAAAAAAATATCTCATTGTAGGTTTGAGGTACACTTCCATGAGGAGCCTGGTAGACTGTAGTCCATGGGGTTGCGAAGAGTTGGACACGACTGAGCGACTTCACTTTCACTTTTCACTTTCATGCATTGGAGAAGGAAATGGCAACCCACTCCAGTGTTCTTGCCTGGAGAATCCCAGGGACAGGGGGAGCCTGGTGGGCTGCCGTCTATGGGGTCGCACAGAGTCGGACATGACTGAAGTGACTTAGGAGTAGCAGTACATCATGATTAAGGGTGGAACACCTTTTCATTTACCTCTGGCCATCTGTTTGTCTTAGAAAAATGTTCAAATCCTCTGCCCATTATTTAATTGAATTGTCTTATTTTTAATACTGGATTGTATGAATTCTTTGTAAATTTTGGATAATAAACCATTTAAAAACATTTTCCCCATTCAGTAGGTTTCCCTTTTCTTTTGATGATGACCCTCTATGTTGGGCAAAAGCTTTTTAGTTTGATTAGATCATTTTTGATTGCCTTACTATTTTTGTTGCCCTTGCCTGAGGAAGGAAACAGACCCAAAAAAGTATATTTGTTAGACTGTTGTCCAAGAGGGTACTGCCTATGTATTCTTTTAGTGATTCTATGGTTTTAGGTTTTAAAATCAATATTTTTAATCTATTTTAAGATTATTTTATGTATGGTGTGAAAAAAATGTTCTAGTTTCATTCTTTTACTTCTAGCTGTTTAGATTCTCAGCACCACTTTTTGAAGAGACTGTCATTTTTGCCTTCTATATCCTTGCTTTCTTGGTTACAGATTAATTGAAAATATGTGCATGGATTTATTTCTTGGCTCTCTTCCATTCTATTGATCTATGTATCTGTTTTTGTGGCAGTTTCACATTGTTTTGATTATTATAGCTTTGTATTATAGTCTGAAGTCAGGAAGCATTGTATCTCCACCTTTATTCTTTTTAAATATTTCTTTGATTATTCAGAGCATTTTACCATTGCATAAAAATTCTAGGATTATTCTAGTTCTGTGAAAAATGTCATTGTATTTTGATAGAATTTGCATTAAATCTGTAGTTTGGTTTGGGTTGTATGGACATTTTAATAATATTAATATTCAAATCCATGAACATGGTTTATCTTTCTGTTTATTAGAATGTTTAACTTCCTTTATCCGTTTTCAGATTACAGTTTTCAGATTACAGCTCTTTTACCTGTTAGATTTATTCCTAGGTATTTTACTATTTGTGATGCAGTTGTAAATACCATTTAAAAAATTTTTCCTTCTGATGGTTCATTATTCATATATAGAAATGCAACAGATTTTGTACATTAATTTTATATCCTACAATTTTACTGAATTCACTTATTATAATAGATTTTTTTAGGGTTTTTAGTATTTTCTATATTTAGTACCATGCCATTTGTACATAATGACAATTTTACTTCTTCCCTTCCAATTTATATGCCTTTTTTTTTGAATTGTCTGATTATTGTGGCTAGAACTTATAATACCATGCTAAATATAAGTGGCAAGAGTAGGCATCCTTGTATTGTTTCTGATCTTAGAGGGAAAGCGTTCAGTTTTTCATCACTGACTATGATGTTTCCCTTGGGTTTGTCATAAATGGCCTTTATTATGTTGAGGTGTGCTTTCCTCTATAGAAAATTTCTTGAGAATTTTTATCACAAATGGATGTTCAGTTTTGTCAAATGCTTTTGCTGCATCTATTGAGATTATGTGGTTTTTGTTCTATGTTTTGTTAATGTGGTGTAAAATGTTGCTTGACTTGCAAATGTTGAACCTTCTTTGCATCTCTAGAATAAATTCCTCTTGTATAAGGTATGATCCTTTTAACGTATTATAGCACTTGATTTACTAATATTTTGTTGAGGATTTTTGCATGTATGTTCATCACTGATATTGGCATATATTTTCTTTCTTAGTATCTTTGATTTTGGTAATGATGGAGTGAGTTGTAAGTGTTCCCTTACCTTTAATTTTTTGGAGTAAGTTGAGAATGATGGATATTCACTCTTTTATATATTTGGTAGAATTCCTCTGTGCAGCAATCTGGTCCTGTGATTTTACTGTTGGGAGTTTTTTTAACTACTGATTCAGTTTCATTCCTATTGGCAGTCTGTTCAGATTTTCTTTTCTTCCTGAATCAGTCTTGGAAATTATATGTTTCTAGGAATTTACTCATTCTAGATTGTCCAATTTGTTAGTATATAATTGTTATAGTGTTATCTTATGATTATTTGTATTTCTTTGAAATTGGTTATAATTTCTCTTTTCCCATTTCTAAATTTATTTATTTAAATTTTATTTTTCCCTTGGTAAGTCACACTATGGTTTATCAACTTAAAAAATTATTTTTAGGAATAACAGCTCTTAGTGTCACTGATTTTTTAAAACTATTTCTTTGGTCTCTTTTATTTCTGCTTTGATCTTTATTATTTTATTTCTTCTGTTAAGTTTGGGCTTTGTTCTTTTTCTAATTCCTTTAGGTAGGAAGTTAGGTTTTTTCAGATTTTCTTTCTTGAGGTAGGCCTGTATCACTATAACTTCACTCTTTAGAACTCTTTTTTACTGTGTTCATAGATTTTGGATAGGTATGCTTCTATTTTCATTTGTCCCCGTTTTTCTTTTAATTTCCTCTTTGATTTCATTGTTAACGCATTAGTTTTTAGAGACGTGTTTTTTAGTCATCATGTATTGGTGTATTTTGCAGTTTTCTTCCTTTAATTAATCTCTAGTTTCATATCATTCATATCAGAATATGCTTGATATGAATTCAGTTTTCTTAAATTTGTTGAGACATGTTTTGTGGCCTAGCATATGATCTATTCTGGAGAATGTTCTATGTATACTTGAAAAGAACGTGTATTCTCCTGCTTTTGGATGGAATGTTTTATATATATGTATATGTGTGTGTGCGTGTGTGTGTGTGTGTGTATATATATATTCATCTGTGCTAATGTGTCATTTAAGGCCACTGGTTCCTTATTGATTTTCTGTCTTAATGATCTATACATTGATATAAGTGGGGTATTAGTCCCTTACTATTATTTCATTGTTGTCTATTTCTCCCATAGTATCTAGTAATAGTTGTTTTGTATATTTATGTGCTCCTTTATTAGGTCTATATATGTTTACAAATGTTACATCCTTTCTTTGGATCACTTTATCATTATATAATACTCTTTATCTTTTGTTGTAGATTTTGTTTTAAAGTCAGTTTTGTCTGATATAAGTATTTTTACCCCAGCTTTATTTTCATTTGCACTTGTATGCAATACCCTTTTTTATACCGTCATTTTTAGTCTCTGTGTTTTTTAACTCTGATTCTCTCTCTCATAGGCAGCATATAGATAGCTATGTCTTTTGACTGGAGCACTCAGTTCATTTACATTTTTATTGGGCTACAGTAGTTTTACAATGTTGTGTTAGTTTCTGTTGTGCAATGAAATGAAACAGCTATACACACACACACACACACACACCCTCTTCCTTGTGTAACTTCCTCCCATTCCCCTCTGCACCCAGTCCCATCCCTCTAGGTCATCACAGAGCACTGATCTGAACTTCCAAGTTCCCACTGGGTGTCCATTTTACACACGGCAGTGCACATACATCAGTCCTAATCTCCCAGTTCATCTCCTCACCCTGTGCCCGCATGTCCTCTATGTCTACATCTCTAATTCTGCCCTGCAAATAGCTCCATCTGTCACATTCTAATTTCCACATATATACATTAATGTGTGATATTTGTTTTTATATTTCTGACATTTCAATTTGTAATTGATAATTGATACACACTTACTGCAATTTTGTTCCTTATTTTCTGGTTGTTTTTGTAATTCTTCTCCTTTTTTCTAGTCTCTTACTTTTCAGTTTGATTTTCTTTTGTGTTATTTTTGGGTCCTTTCTCCTTGTTTTTTAGGGGAATCTTGCAGAATTTAGTTTGTGATTCATATGCATTATGAGCTTTATATGCATTAACATATATATCTATAGCTAATATGTATATATCTATATGGTTGTTTTAAATTGATAGCTGTCTAAGTTGAAACACAGTCTAATAGGTCTACATTTTATGCTTCCCTCTAAAATTTTAGGTTTTTAATGTCATATTTTACACCTTTATATATGTGTTTCAACTGTTTATTGTAGATGATTTTATGGTTTTTGTCTTTTACCCTGTGTATTAGCTTTTTTAAGTTTTGATCTACTGACTTTACTATCAGTTCAGTTCAGTTCAGTTGCCAGTCTTGTCTGACTCTTTGTGACGCCAAGAATAGCAGCATGCCAGGCCTCCCTGTATATCACCAACTCCTGGAGTTCACTCAAACTTATGTCCATCGAGTCAGTGATGCCATTCAGCCATCTCATCCTCTGTTGTCCCCTTCTCCTCCTGCCCCCAATCCCTCCCAGAATCAGAGTCATTTCCAATGAGTCAACTCTTTGCATCAGGTGGCCAAAGTATTGGAGTTTCAGCTTTAGCATCAGTCCTTCCAAAGAACACAGGACTGATCTCCTTTAGAATGGACTGGTTGGATCACCTTGCAGTCCAAGGGACTCTCAAGAGTCTTATCCAACACCACAATTCAAAAGCATCAATTCTTCAGCACTCAGCTTTCTTCACAGTCCAACTCTCACATCCATACATGACCACTGGAAAAACCATAGCCTTGACTAGATGGACGTTTGTTGGGACAGTAATGTCTCTGCTTTTGAATATGCCATCTAGGTTGGTCATAACTTTCCTTCCAAGGAATAAGCATCTTTTAATTTCATGGCTGCAATCACCATCTGCAGTGATTATGGAGCCCCAAAAAATAAAGTCTGAGAGTGTTTCCACTGTTTCCCCATCTATTTCCCATGAAGTGATGGGACCGGATGCCATGATATTCGTTTTCTGAATGTTGAGCTTTAAGCCAACTTTTTCACTCTCCTCTTTCACTTTCATCAAGAGGAGTTTTGGTTCCTCTTCACTTTCTGCCTTAAGGGTGGTGTCATCTGCATATCTGAGGTTTTTGATATTTCTCCCAGCAATCTTGATTCCAGCTTGTGCTTCTTCCAGCCCAGCATTTTTCATGATGTACTCTGCATATAAGTTAAATAAGCAGGGTGACAATATACAGCCTTGACGTACTCCTTTTCCTATTTGGAACCAGTCTGTTGTTCTATGTTCAGTTCTAACTGTTGCTTCCTGACCTGCATACAAATTTCTCAAGAGGCAGATCAGGTGTTCTGGTATTCCCATCTCTTTCAGAATTTCCCACAGTTTATATGATCCACACAGTCAAAGGCTTTGGCATAGTCAATAAAGCAGAAATAGATGCTTTTCTGGAACTCTCTTGCTTTTTCCATGATCCAGCAAATGTTGGCAATTTGATCTCTGGTTCCTCTGCCTTTTCTAAAACTAGCTTGAACATCAGGAAGTTCACGGTTCACGTATTGCTGAAGCCTGGCTTGGAGAATTTTGAGCATGACTTTACTTGCATGTGAGATGAGTGCAATTGTCCGGTAGTTTGAGCATTCTTTGGCATTGCCTTTCTTTGGGATTGGAATGAAAATGGACTGTTTCCAGTCCTGTGGCCACTGCTGAGTTTTCCAAATTTGCTGGCATATTGAGTGCAACACTTTCACAGCATCATCTTTCAAGATTTGAAATAGCTCCACTGGAATTCCATCACCTCCACTAGCTTTGTTCTTAGTGATGCTTTCTAAGGCCCACTTGATTTCACATTCCACCATGTCTGGCTCTAGGTGAGTGATCCATCGTGATTTTCTTGGTTGTGAAGATCTTTTTTGTACAGTTCTATTGTGTATTCTTGCCACCTCTTCTTAATATCTTCTGCTTCAGTTAGGTCCATACCATTTCTGTCCTTCATCAAGCCCATCTTTGTATGAAATGTTCCCTTGGTATATCTAATTTTCTTGAAGGTATCTCTAATTTTCTCTAGTCTTTCTCATTCTGTTATTTTCCTATGTTTCTCCACTGGAGAGGGGAATGGCAAACCCTTCAGTATTCTTGCCTTGAGAACCCCATGAACAGTATGAAAAGGCAAAATGATAGGATACTGAAAGGGGAACTCCCCAGGTCAGTAAGTGCCCTATATGATACTGGAGATCAGTGGAGAAATAACTCCAGAGAGAATGAAGGCATGGAGCCAAAGCAAAAACAATACCCAGTTGTGGATGTGACTGGTGATACAAGCAAGGTCCAATGCCATAAAGAGCAATATTGCATAGGAACCTGGAATGCCAGGTCCATGAATCAAGGCAAATTGGAAGTGATCAAACAGGAGATGGCAAGAGTGAATGTCAACATTCTAGGAATCAGCGAACTGAAATGGACTGGAATGGGTGAATTTTACTCAGATGACCATTATATCTACTTACTGTGGGCAGTAATCCCTTAGAAGAAATGAAGTAGCCATCATGGTCAACAAAAGATTCCGAAATGCAGTACTTGGATGCAATCTCAAAACCGAATGATCTCTGTTCGTTTCCAAGGCAAACCATTCAATATCACAGTAATCCAAGCCTGTGCCCCAACCAGTAACGCTGAAGAAGCTGAAGTTGAGTGGTTCTATGAAGACCTACAAGACCTTTTAGAACTAACACCCAAAAAAGATGTGCTTTTCATTATAGGGGACTGGAATGCAAAAGTAGGAAGTCAAGAAACACCTTGACTTAACAGGCAAATTATGCCTTGGTGTATGGAATGAAGCAGGACAAAGGCTAATAGAGTTTTGCCAAGAGAATGCACTGGTCATAGCAAACACCCTCCTCCAGCAACACAAGAGAAGACTCTACACATGGACATCACCAGATGGTCAACACTGTAATCAGATTGTTTATATTCTTTTCAGCCAAAGATGGAGAAGCTCTATACAGCCAGCAAAAACAAGACCAGGAGCTGACTGTGGCTCAGATCATGAACTCCTTATTGCCAAACTCAGACTGAAATTGAAGAAAGTAGGGAAAACCACTAGACCATTCAGGTATGACCTAAATCAAATCCCTTATGACTATACAGTGGAAGTGAAAAATAGATTTAAGGGACTAGATCTGATAGAGTGCCTGATGAACTATGGACGGAGGTTCATGACATTGTACAGGAGACAGGTACCAAGACCATCCCCATGGAAAAGAAATGCAAAAAAGCAAAATGGCTGTCTGGGGAGGCCTTACAAATAGCTGTGAAAAGAAGGGAAGTGAAAAGGAAAGATACAAGCATCTGAATGCAGAGTTCCAAAGAATAGCAAGGAGAGATAAGAAAGCCTTCCTCAGAGATCAATGCAAAGAAATAGAGGAAAACAAAAGAATCGGAAAGACTTTACTATATAATTACCGTTTTTTCTTCATTTATTTTCCTTCTTTCTGTTTATGGTTCTTTCTTTTTTGCTTAAAGAACATAGTTTAATATTCCTTGTAAGACTGTTTCAGTGATGATGAACTCTTAGTTTTTGCTTGTCTGAGAATTCTGCCTCAATGGGTAGAGTATCCTTAGTTGTATGATTTTTTCTTTCAGCTCTTTTAAAATATCATAGCTTGTTATTTGGTCCTGCAAAGTTTCTGCTGAAAAAAATCAGCTAATAGTCTTATGGGCATTCACTTTTCTGTGATTTTTTATTTTCTTGCTGCCTTTAAAATTATCTTTAATGTTTGCCATTGTAATTATGTGTCTTGGTGTGGGTCTCTTTGGGTTCATCCTGTTTGGGACTCTGATTTCTGGCCCTGGATACCTATTTCCTTTCTCAGGTTAAGGAAGTTTTCAGTCATGATTTTATCTAATACATTTTCTTTTCTTTTTTTTTTTTTTGCATTTCTATATATGTATAGATTTATTTTGATATTCTTTGTTCTGTTCTATTTAGTCAATGTGTCTTGATTTACAAAGCTTCATAAAAAGTCTTAATTTCTGGTAAAGCAAGCTTTTTTCTCTCAGAATTGTCATTTTTGGTCATACTCTTCCATATACATTTTAAAAATCAGACATATGTTTCAAGAAAACCACTAGCAACACTTTTATTGTCAACACACTGAATATATAAATTATTGTGGTGGGAATTAACAATAGTATTTTATTATCAAAGCTATGCAATTAAATTGGTTCTTAACAGCCCTGAAGTGGGTGAATGTTGGTGAAATAATAGACAATCTTTAAAATTTATTAAGACTTGCTTTTATGGACTGGTCTTTCCTCATTGTAGGAAATGAGTTCTATAACTATTCATTAGATACAGCTCATTCCTATGCTATTTAAATTTTCTATATTTTGCTAATATTTTTCTTTTTTTTTTAATTTTATTTTATTTTTAAACTTTACATAATTGTTATCTAATACATTTTCTGTCTCTTTCCTCTCTCTTCTCCTTCTAGGACACCTATAATGCAAATGTTAGTATGTTCAGTGTTGTCTCGGAGGGCTCTCAAACTAGCCTCATAAAATTGTTTCTCTTATTGTTGTAATCCTGTGATTTCCACTGTTCTCTCCTCCAGGTTGTATATGTGTTCTTTTGTATCACCTTATATGCTGTTAATTATAGTGTGTTTTTTATTTCCATTACTGTATTTTGCAGCCCAAATTGGTTTCTTTTTATATTTTCTGATTATTTGTTCTCTCTGTGTTCCTTTGTTCTCCCAATGAGCATGAATATTTATATATATATTTCATTGAACTCATTATTAAGTCTGTGTCTTTTGATTGGAGCATTTAATCCATTTATATTTAAAGTAATTATGAATATATATGTTCCTATTGCCATTTTCTTAATTGTTTGGGGTGGATTTTGTAGATTTTTTTCTTCTCTTGTATTTTTTGACTATATAAGACCCTTTAACATTTGTTGTAAAGCTGGTTTGCTGGTACTGAATTCTCTTAACTTTTGCTTATCTGAAATGCTTTTTATTTCTCCATCAATTTTGAATGAGATCCTTTCTGGGTACAGTAATCTTGGTTGTATATTTTTCCCTTTCAGTACTTTAAATATGTCCTGCCATTCCCTTCTGGCCTGTAGAGTTTCTGCTGAAAGATCAGCTGTTACACACATGGGGTTTTCCTTATGTGTTATGGTGCTTCTCCCTTGTTGCTTTTAATATTCTTTCTTTGTGTTTAATCTTTGTTAGTTTGATTAGTATGTGTCTTGGCCTGTTTCTCCATAGGTTTATCCTGTATGGGACTCTTTGTGCCTCTTGGACTTGATTGACTATTTCCTTCTCCATGTTGGGGAAAGTTTCAAGTTTAATCTCTTGAAAAAATTTCTTATACACATTATTTTTCTCTTCTTCTGGGATCCCTATAATTCAGATGTCGATGTGTTTCATATTGTCCCAGAGGTCTCTGAGACTATCTTCAGTTCTTTTCATTCTTTTTACTTTATTCTGCTCCTCAGGAGTTATTTCCACCATTTTATCTTCTAGCTCACTGATCCGTCCTTCTGCTTCAGATAGTCTGCTATTGTTACCTTCTAGAGTATTTTTAATTTCAGTAATTGTGCTGTTTGTCTCTGTATGCTTATTCTTTAATTCTTTTAAGTCTTTGCTAATTGATTTTTGCATTTTCTCCATTTTGTTTTCAAGGTTTATTATTATTATCTTTACCATCATTATTCTGAATTCTTTTTCCAGTAGTTTCCCTATTTCCTCTTCATTTATTTGGACTTCTTTGTTTCTAGTTTATTCCTTCATTTGTGTAGTATTTTTCTGCTTATTATTATTATTTTTGACTTACTGTGTTTGAGGTCTCCTTTTCCCAGCCTTCGAGGTTGAAGTCTTTCTTCCTTTTGGTTTCTGCTCTCCTAAGCTTGGTCCAGTAGCATTTGTAAGCTTCCTATAGGGTGAGATTTGTGCTGAGTTTTTGTTTGTTTGTTTTTCCTCTGATGGTCAAGACAGTGAGGTGGTAGTCCTGTCTGCTGATGACTGGGTTTGTATTTCTGTTTGTTATTTAGATGAGGCATCCTGTACAGGGTGCGATGGTGGTTGGGTCATGCCTGGTCTTGTATTCAGGTGGTTTCCTTAGTGTGAGTTCTCACTATTTGAGACTCCTTAGAGTTAGTTCTCTGGTAGTCTAGGGTTTCAGAGTCAGTGCTCCCACTCCCTAGGCTCAAGGCTTGATCTCTGGTCAGGAATGAAGATTCCACAAGTGGTTTATTATGGCATTGCTGCTGCTGCTGCTGCTAAGTCGCTTCAGTCATGTTTGACTCTGTGCGACCCCATAGACGGCAGCCCACCAGGCTCCCCCATCCCTGGGGTTCTCCAGGCAAGAACACTGGAGTGGGTTGCCATTTCTTTCTCCAAATGGCATTAAGTTCAGATTAAAACAAATACCCAAAAATGAGAAACCAAAGATGGACCCCAGACAAATGACAGTTATAAAATGAGGCAAATAATAATTAAAATAATGGAATATACACGTAAACATATACACCCATAAGCAAAATCAAAACAGTTCAACAAAAATAAAGTACAATAGATTGACCCGGTGAACAAAGGAAACCAAAAATTCTATCTGCCAGAAAAAAAACTAAGTAAAGCACAAACTGAAAACAAAACTAAAGCAAGGTGCCAACAGGGGAATAAAGCAATGAAAATAGAACTAACAAATATGTTGAGAGGAAAGGAAAGAAAGAAAAGAAAGGAAGGATAGATATGCAAAGTTAAACAGAGGTAGATAAAGATTTATATACATTAAAGGTTAACTGCAAGGGGAAAAGAACAGTAGGAAAAGCAAACAAAGGAATAAATATAGAAAAAATAATAATAGGTTTAAAAATTAAATTTAAAAAGAGAGAGAGAAAAAAAAGAAAATTCCCCGGAACTGCAAAACCCTAACCCTAACCCTAACCCAAACGCAACACAGAGGCAGTGGTTTATAACAACAATAAAAAATGTGACTTAATGATTAAAAAAAGAGAAAAAAAAGAAGCTCAAAAGCTTAATTAGATTTCATAGTGTCAATAAAATCGACAACTACAAGTTGAGGACAGAGGGAAAAAAATCCAAAAGAATCTACAGAAGGAGATAAAACATAAGAATAATAAATGTTTTTCTTGAGTCACTGCTGTCAGAATCCTTTCCCTTGCTGGGAGTAACAGTCTGCCTCGCCTCCCTAGGATGCCCTTCAGCATTGTGCTTATCTCTGGACCTGCTGTGAGGACAGCTCAGATTCTAATCTGTCCTACTCCTTTGTGTTCTTGCTTCCAATGTCTGCAGCTATTAGAACTAGTATGTTTTCTTTGTAGGAGCTCTCAATGTCCTTTTATATATTTCATAGAGACAGAGTCTGCCTAGTTGATCATGTGGATTTAATCTTCAGCTTATACAGCTGGTAGGAAGGTTTTGGGTCTTCTTCCTTAGGCACACTGCCCCCGGGCTTCAATTTTAGTTTTATTTCCACCTCTGCTTGTGGGTCAACCACTGGGGTTTGCTCCTGGGGCTGCCCTGGAGGATTTGGGTTTGTCCCTGTGAAGGCCAGGTGTGGAGGTAGTACAGCTGCTTGGGTCACAGGGGTTCTGGCAGCACTAGGTACTCAGGGGAGTTGGCGGCTAGGGCAGCAGGAAATGTAGTGCTCTAGAAGGATATGGCAACCAGTACTGGCCAATACACTCCTGTATTCTTGCCTGGAGAAGCCCTTCCCTGACAGAGAAGCCCAGCAGGCCATAGTCTGCAGGGTCACAAAGAGTTGGACACTACCAAAGCAACCCTGTGTGCATAGACATGAGACTTTTTCTGCCTCTGGAAGCTCTGCCCCAGTGAGAATTGAGAGTGAAGGTGGCACAGCTACTTGGCTTGTGGGGACTCTGGTGGCTCCAAGTGCGCAGGGACATGGACTGCCTCTGCCACAGTAGTTATGGCCCTATCAGAGTCTATTTTCAAACCTCTTGTAGCTGGTGATCAGAAGTCCTCTTTGGCCAGTCTTTCTCCATAGCTCTGCCAGTTCAGGCACTTAGAGGGCTTCCTTGCCTCGGGTCCTTCTCTGTTGTTCAGCTTGTCAGGCACTTATAGGGGCACCCTGTGTGGGGTTCTACTCTGTAGCTCGGTCCTTCAGGCAGTTTGATGGGCCAGCCTCTCTGTTGTTCAGCTGCTGATGCTGGAGTGTTGGGGAGAGAGGCTATGGTGATGGCTCCACTCCTTATGCCTGACTCAGCAGTATCGCCTTCCTTTCATGGCTGCCCAGCTTTCCTCCACAAGCATTTCCCACCACAATCTGCTCCATCCCATCCCTTTAATCCATCTCTCTGCAGTCAACAGCCGCACTCGCCTGGGATTGCTCCACAATCCCTTAACTCCAGCTTCCAGCTGCTGCGCCTTCCCTGTCTGGGGTGTGTATGGCTTCCCAGGGGATCTGCCTCCCTGTCTGGGGTGTGTACGGCTGCAGCAAGGACTCTGATTCTCATTCCATTTAGGCTACCACAGATCAGCTGTTTCACTCTCAGCCTTAAATGTTTCTCCTCTGACTCAGACAATTGCCCCGATGTGGGGATCAGACCCCTGCTTCAGTTCTCCTACCCACGAAGGGTAGGTCCAGTCCTGTTAACACTCCTGTTTTTCCCCCTAGTTCCTTCATCCTACCAAGTTTTGCATGGGTCTATATATTCTTTTCCCTGGTCAGGTACTCCTGCCCTCTCCCAGCAGGTGTTCTGCATGCACTTCTGCGTCTGAGGGTGTATTCCTGATGTATCCATGGAGAGAGATGTACTCCACATCCACCTACTCCCCTGCCATCTTTTTCTCTCTATGTGCAACTTTTATGTCATGTTTTAAACAACACCATCAGCTATCTAAGGGGTAAACACAGAGCACAGCATTTGTAATTGGATTGCTTAGGTATCTAGAATGCTTCAAAAGCTAGAAAATTTATCTGGAAATTTTTCAGTTTCTTTCTTTCTTTTTTTTTAGTTTTTTGTAATGTATTAAGGTTAGGTGACTTGATGAATATCTCAAATTTTGAAGATGAGTATTCTTAATTTAGCAGGTTTTCAGACTTTGAATTTATAAAGAATAAATAAATGAAGATTTTTTTAAACCTTATTGTGGTCATCATAGTTATAGTATTATGGCAATAAAACAGGATGAAATAAATGCACTTGAACACTTTAAGATGAAGATTTTGTCAATGAATAGAACATAAAATTCAGTAAATATATATCCTGTTTTATTTTGAAGGAAATTTGTACATAGGTATTCAGTATGCTAGAAAAATTATTTAGAATAGATTGCCTATGTATTCCAAATGTTTCCAATTTTTAGCATTTAAGCATAAGATCTATATTTTTGTTAAAAGTATATACAAATAGAGTTTGAATGCATAAATGAACAAATATCATATTTAGAACAAATTAAATTAATTTTCCAGATAAAATGATGGCAGTATTCCCGTCTTGACATCAGACCTGTTGGCTTTAATGCACAGGACCTAATTTTTATCTGCTGAGCTGAAAATTGCTGTTGGCAGGCAAAAAGAAGCTGGTTTCTTTTCAAAGATACAACTAAATGCTAATTACAAAAATGAATTTAAAGTTACCAGAGGGAACATTTTTTACAAGCCTTATGAAAAGAACTGCTAGACAATACTCAATTAAGACACCAAGAAAGTTCATTTATTCCTGCATTCTATTAGTGGCATATTACTTATAGAGGACATAAAAGGAGGAAGTTAAACTTTTGATTTTCTGCATTTTTATTTTTGCCTTTTTAAAATGGCCAATCCTGTCTTTCTGTATTTTTTGGTGTTTTCAGTATGTTTCACCTAGCTTTGAATATGAAGCATATAATGCTTCTCCTATAAGGAGAAAATAGAGGAAGAATGTTTAGGCTGATAGTTAAAGGGGATAATGCTATTAATAAAGAAACAGATATTTGTTTTGCTTTCAGTGGCATAAACATTATAGACAGAATGAAACAGAAACTCAAACATAAATAGATTTTTAGTCATATTTTATTTCTACTGTATTTCATTGAATGGTGATTTGTGTTATTAAAAATGTTTGTGAAGATAAATTAATTAAAAAAATGTTTGTGAAGAATGTGAAGAATGGACTGGCTAAGAAGAGTATAGTCTTAAAAGTCTCATGTTCATTTATTCATTCATTTAATTTGATACGCAGTCCTTTATTACCATTGATAACCATTAATCTTGCATTTAAATCACCAAGTTCTAATTCTCTGTTCCCCATCCTATCTTTTCCCCAACTTGTTACTAAAATTATAGACATATGCAAACAAAAATTAGCTAGTCCAATTTCATGTACTCATTTATTGATGTTGTTTGGAGTTTTCAGGATTTCAGTAAATGAAGTAAAAACCCTTGATAAAAAAAGGTTTTTGGAGATTAATTTTTGCCTTATATCCCAAGGAGTATATGATGAAAAAAATACAAAAAAGATACAAATAAAATTGAACTGATGAACCAACTGCTGGGATTTTAAAAAACATGTATTTCTATACAATTCAACCACAGCCTTTGAATTTTAAACATGAATCTTTCTCAGCCTGTTGCAATGGAAATGGAGAGTGGAGTCATGGTACTTTCTTTTTCTCAGGAGGAGATCAGTTGGTAATAACAACTCATGCAGTTTTCGGTGATTTACTTAGGACAAAATCTATTGAAGAAACTTATTAATGTCATAATCACTTAGAAAAATTTTGGAGAAAATAAATTAGATTGAATAGCATAGTGGTAATTTTATCAGAATCCAGTCAAGAACAAAAGATCCCTCAGGGATTATGAATTTGGAAACATCCTACCTTTGGCTTTCAACTTTAAATGTTAAAACACAAATGGAAACAAGTCTGAAATAAATGTTCACAGAATATAAATGTGCTTATTTTAGATAAAACAGAAGAAATAAGAAAGTTTACAGCATATTAGCATCTCAAAGATGAAAAGTTGTAAGATAAAAAGTTTAGGAGTTGACATGATAGTTATCATTCACTAAGTGATTAAAATGTTAATGAAATTTTATATATTACCACATAAAATAGTGGCAATATTTTGAAGGTGGAGAAAGACAGTATATTTAGTCTTCATACAAATGATAATGCAAGTGCCTGGCTCCCCATTTTCAAAGTTACTTACCTTTCTCCATCAGTAGGACTGAGCAGTCCAGGTTAGAAAGCAATCTCTCCCTACCTGAGGATTCTCTGCAAGGATCAATGAATATACTCTCAATTGTGCCCAGAGGAGTGTTTAAAAGTTAAAGAAAGAGAAGTACTTCTAAATATGCTTTTAAAGTAGTAGAAACGGGAGTAGTTCATTGTGCACCCAACTTGAGTGAAGCAGGCAGCATCTCTAGAATTCTCTATTCATTCAACTAGTATGTACTAAGTGCCTACAATGTGCCATTCACTTTGACAGGCACTGGATTGTATTGGTTAAGGAAAAATTTTGTTGCTGGTCTCATGCAAATTATAACTATGTCAGAGAAAATATCTGTGAGTTTTCTGGAGTCTAAGGTTCTTTTAAAATTTTGATTTATTAAAGCATAATGGGTTTAGTTATTGTATAATGAGATGACACTATTTGACACCATGGCTTTTCTTTTCTTTTTTTTTTTTTAGTCTATTACCACTGTGGTGCTTGGGCTTCCCTGTGGCTCACTGATAAAGAATCCTCCTGCAATGCAGGAGACATGGGTTTGATCGCTGGGTCAGGAAGGTCCACTGGAGAAGAAAATGGCAATGCACACCAGTATTCTTGCCAGGGAAATCCCATGGACACAGGAGCCTGGCGGGCTGCAGTTCATTGGGGTAAAACAGAGTAGGATATGACTGAGTGACTGAGCAACAGCATACATACATATATATATATATATATATATATATATATATATATATATATATAGTGAGAAAAGGAAGCATACATATACATATATTCAGATTTTATCTAATTTAAATGCATAATTCATGCTTTTATCTAGACAGCAACAGTAACTATGATACTTATAATAAACAACATAATCATCTTATCCAAAGGAGCCTAATGTGACTACTTATTATTGCCTTCTTCAACCACAATGTAGCTTATCTGGGTACTTTGCATTGGACATACACAGATTAAAATCTGGAGATTATAATTGAACCAATCCTTTAAGAAATACTGTGCTTTCTCTAAAGAGAACAAAAATCCTTCAGCTTTCCCTTGGTTTTTAATTCTATCGACAGCAGTTTTTCATTTCAGAAAGACTATCTGGCCAAAGTGAAAGTCAGTTGTGACTCAAACATTGACCAGGTCTCCATTTAATTTTGTGTGTTCATTGCATTTTAATCTCCATGATTGTTCATTTTCTCTTTTAAAACTATGTAAAATACTATGACCTCATTTCCTCTGATATATTGAGTTGTTATCAAATGTATAATAGATTACTCTATCTCATTGTAAAATATACTTTTTTTTAAGACTTATCATATTTGTGTTTACTTCTACAACTGCTTGCTGATACCTAATGACCTTTTGGACAATCTCCTGCATTTGATGATTCTGGTCTTTGCTACCCCCAGGTGGATCAATGGTAAAGAATCTACCTGCCAAAGGATGAGACAAGGGTTTGATCCCTGGGTCAGGAAGATCCCAGCCATCTCATCCTCTGTCGTCCCCTTCTCCACCTGCCCCCAATCCCTCCCAACATCAGTATCTTTTCCAATGAGTCAACTCTTTGCACGAGGTGGCCAAAGTATTGGAGTTTCAGCTTTAGCATAGTCCCAGACAATTTCATCATCAAAATGTGAAGTTATAGAATAACTAATACAGAAGTTTTTCCTCTGATCTTATTACATTTTATTAGTCTAACAATCCCAACTATGACTGTTCTTTGACCTCAAGAAGATTTTTAGTCCACAGATCCAATTATTCTCTTCCTATTCATGATTTTTTCCTTAATTCCCTCTGTTTCTACCAAACATGTTGTCACGTGTTTTTAATTACATTTTTGTCATTGCTATTAGGATTTGTCTATTTCTCCTTTTGTCATTTTTCTTGGGAAAATGAAACCAAACATAATATTTAAGAAAACTATTTTCTCTCTCTGATAGTATCTAACCAATTAAACCATGCTGTAGAAAACCACCTAGCAGAGCATGTTGGTAACAACATTTATGAAATCTAAACCATCTATATTCTCAGGGCCCTAAATACAATTTAATATTGAATACATTTTCTTAACTTGATCCCCTTAGTCTGCAATGTTGGGAGAACAGATCCAGAGAAACTAAATAAAATTAGGAGTTCCACATGACAAATATGTGGTAGAGAGGAACACAGAAAATAAATGGGTGGTATTGCTGGTTAAAGTTATATACATATAAAATTTTGATAGCTCATTCCAGATTAGTTTCCCTAGAGATGAAGCTATTTCTATTCCTCCCAGTGACATGACAGTACTCATTTTCACAACTTTGTCTCTGTTGTGTGTTTGTAACTCATTTCGTATTTCCCAGTCTGATGGGTGTAAATGGGTATTTCATTCCTGTTTTTATTTATATCTTTTTATATTATACTAAGATTAATTGCATATTAACATAATCTGTTCATCTCTCTATTGACATTTTTTATTCCATTTCAGGTTTTCAGTGACTTCTTCTGATAACAATTATCAGCTTATAAAAATGATAAAAGCTTATACTTTATGTTTTATTTGAAAAATTAGTAAAGCAGGAAAACTATCTATAATTACACAGCATGGAAATAAACACTTCATTACACTGAAGTGTTTTTACTTCAGTGTAATTACTTCCCATTTTTATTATTAACAATAAAACAGACATGGAGAACAGACCTATGGACATGAAGGGAGAGGAGGAGGGAGAGGGTGAGATATATGGAGAGAGTAACATGGAAATTTACAATACAATATGTGAAATAGATAGCCAATGGGAATTTTTTGTATGAATCAGGGAACTCAAACAGGGACTCTCTGACAATCTAGAAGGATGGGATGGAGAGGAGATGGGAGGGAGGGGCCATGGGTATACCTATGGCTGATTCCTGTTGATGTATGACAGAAAACCACAAAATTCTGTAAAACAATTAACCTTCAATTTAAAAAATAAATTTAAATAAAAAATTCAAAATTCAAAAAATAAATAATTTTCATGAAAAAAAATTGTTACAATTGATGAACCTACATTGTTATCATAAGTGTCCACAGTCTATATTAGGATTTGCTCTTGGTGTTTTTACATGCTATAGCTTTTCTATAGTGATAAGTATCCACCTTATGATACCATACAGAATAATTTTATTCTGAAAATCCTGTTCTTCACCTATTCATCCCTCCTTTCCATACTTCCATCTTCTCTGCTCATTGGCAATCACTGATCTTTTTATACTCTCCATAGTTTTGCCTTTTCCAGAATGTCATTACAGTAGTTGGAATCATATAGAATGTAGCTTTTTCAGGATGTCCTTTTTCATTTACTAATATGCATTTAAAGTTTCTCCATGTCTTTCCATGGCTTGATGTTTTATTTCTTTTTAATGCTGAATAGTATCCCATTGTCTATATGTCTTTATACTTTCAACCTAGTTCATCTTGGTTGCTTGCAATTGTGTATAAAGCTGCTCTAAAATATCCACGTGCAGATTTTTGTGTGTACATAGTTTTAAAAGCATTTGTGTAAATACAAAGGAACATGATTCTTGGATCAAATGTAAGAGTATGTTTACTTTAATAAATTGCCAAACTGTCCTCCAAAGTGGCCATACCATTTTACATTCCCAATAGCAATGATGAGAGTTCCTTTGCTCTACATCCTCACCAGCATTTCTTAGTATTAGTGTTAGGCATTTTGGGCATTCTAATAAGGTTTTTATTTTATTCCTTTGGTATCTCATTGTTTTAATTTACAATTCCCTACTGACATTATATGGAGAATATTTTCCTATTATTATTTGTCATTGTTTATTTCTTTAGTGAGGTATCTGTTCAGGCATTTAGGCCACATATTAGTCAGGTTCTTTGTATTTTTATTGACTTTTGAGAGTTCTTTGTACATATTGGGTGGGTAACAGTCCTTTATTAGATATGTATCATGCAGATATTTTTTGCTGATCTATAGTTTTTTTCTCATTACCATGACAATGTCTTTACCAGAACAAAATTTTTAAAACATTTTAATGAAGTCTAGCTTATAAATTTATTTATTTCATAGATTGTACCCTTAGTATTCAGCATAATATTCAAGGCCATATAGATTTTCTGTTAGCTTCTAGGAGTTTTATAGTTTTGCACTTTATGTTTGGGTCTATAATCCATTTTAAGTTAATTTATTAAGCGTATAGGTCTGTGTCTAGGTTCATTTTATTTTGAATGAAGATGTCCAGTTGTCACAGCATCATTTATTGAAAAGCTTCTTTTTTTCTCCATTGTATGGCTTCTGTTCCCTTGTCAAAGATTAATTGGACTATTTATGTGGCTCTGTTTCTGGATGCATTTTTTTTTTCATTAAAATTTCATTTCTTCTATTGGGTTTGCCTAAGTTTATGGACATTTTATGTCTTTTTCACTTTCCTGAATGTTCAGTTAATTTCTAACATGCTGCAATCCACAGGGCTGCAAAGAGTCATATGGGACTTTGTGACTGAATAACAATATCTTTTTTACTTTCCTGAATGTTCAGCTAATTTCTACGTATTCTTCATGTCTTAGATTAAATGCTAGATTGGCTTACATGGTTGGTTCCTATAGTTTTGTGTAATTTATTTCTTTATAAAATTTGTCTTTTTTTTTTTTTTTTTACTATTAGCTGAGACTTTTTTCCATCCAGTTTTAGAGAGATATAATTGACATCAGCACAGTATATTTATCATGTACACCATAATGATTTGACCTACATCATGAAATGATTACCACAATAAATTTAAATCAATTATATAGAAAAAATAATAAAAAGAAATAATTTTTTGTTGGGATGAGAACTTATAGGATTTATTATCCTAACTTGAACGTATAACACAACAGTGTTTATTATATTAATCATGTTGCACATTTCATCCCCAATACTTATGATCTAACGACGTATGTGCATTTTCATCACCTTTACCCACTGTGTCCTGTTTTTAAAGTTCCTTAATCAGGGAATACTATTACATGTATAGGAATATCTCTCAGCTATGAATACATGAACTACTGATTCATACAGCAAGGTCAATGAATCTCAAATGCATTACGCTCAGTTGAAGTCAGACTCAAAATTCTACATATTCTATTAATCTATATAACATTATGGAAAAGGCAAAATCACAGGGACAAGAATCAGAACAGTGTCTGTAAAAAGTTAGGATAATAGAATTGTTGACTGAAAGGGACACAGGAGAAATTTTGGAAGGTGAAGAATCTGTTCTACCTATTGATTATATGCCTTTGTCAAAACTAGCAGAATTACCCTTGAGTAAATTATATATGAATTATACCTTAAGATATGTGTATATTTATGAGAATTTTATTGTTTTGTCATAATTTTTTCACTCCAATGTTTTTTCTAATTCCTATTCTACATTTTTTCTTCTTGAATATGTAAAACGTAACTGGCCACCTCAACAATCACCTTAGTAAATAAAAATATTATTAGACTTTCTTTGAGTCTCTGTGTATGCAGTTTTATCAGCAAAAGAAGATAATTTTAGCTCTTCTTTAGCTCATTATAATTTCTTTATGCCAGATATTCATGATCTGTTCTTTCTGAATTTTCTAGATATGCCAAGAAATATTACATAGTAATACTGATAGTAATAACTCTGTGTAGTTCCTGTTTCATTTAAAATTGTTTTTTACTTGGAAAAGTATGGGCTGGTTTTCGATAAATCATCTGTATTATATGTAAAGAGTTTGTTTTTAAATATTTTGCTTCAAACTGTCATTTATTTGGAATGTATGGGGTGTAGGAAATGCACAATATCCTTAGCACCCTTTGATATAATTTTTATATTTTGCTACAGTGACTCATAGCTATTTAAATAAGATAGTTGAGAAGATAAAGAATATATTCTTGATTGTATAAAATAATAACCAGTGACAACTTTGTTTAAAAAATAAAAGGGAATTAATTATCCAGTAATATTTATCTTCTTACTACTTTCTTACTTCTGTAAAATAACCATGAATCTCTGTGTTAAAGATGGCATCAAGCTTGTGCATGTATTTTATAACAGTCTTAATTTAATCTTCAGAAGGGATTATTTCTATCTCCAACTTCAAGTTCAGGACATTTTTCCCCCAGTGTATAACTTCTTATGTACTCCAAGAAGTTTGCTTATATTGATTCTCCCAAATATTAGCTCTTTTTGATGTAAATTATGCCCCACTGGGAAGGAATGCTTAGAAGAAATTATTATTTAAAATATTTCTCATTAAGAGAAAAAAGAAATTGACTTAAATTCTAGTCTATTTCAATAGACCATATATTTAAATCATAAAATATCATGAACCTTGATGCCAGAAACACCTAAATATAAATCCTACTTACTATGTGAACAAAGTAAATGAGCTCTGTTAACCTCACTGCAGATGGTGATTGCAGCCATGAAATTAAAAGATGCTTACTCCTTGGAAGGAAAGTTATGACCAACCTAGATAGCATATTGAAAAGCAGAGACATTCCTTTGCCAACAAAGGTCCATCTAGTCAAAGCTATGGTTTTTCCAGTGGTCATGTATGGATGTCAGAGTTGGACTGTGAAGAAAGCTGAGCACTGAAGAATTGATGCTTTTGAACTGTGGTGTTGGAGAAGACTCTTGAGAGTCCCTTGGACTGCAAGGAGATCCAACCAGTCCATTGTAAAGGAGATCAGTCCTGGGTGTTCATTGGAAGGACTGATGCTGAAGCTGAAACTCTAATACTTTGGCCACCTCATGCAAAGAGTTGACTCATTGGAAAAGACCCTGATGCTGGGAGGGATTGGGGGCAGGAGGAAAAGGGGACGACAGAGGATGAGATGGCTGGATGGCATCAGCGACTTGATGAACATGAGTTTGAGTGAACTCGGGAGTTGGTGATGGACAGGGAGGCCTGGCGTGCTGTGATTCATGGGGTCGCAAAGAGTTGGACACGACTGAGCGACTGAACTGAACTGAATTGAATCTCACTTTCCACAATTCTAAACAGAGGAATTAAACACTGTTGTCATGATAAGGCAATTCATATAGCAAACTAAAAATCATTATTTACTTGGTTCAGAGCAAAATAACAAAATATATAGGCAATTGTTTTTATTGGTAGTAGTATTTTATGTTTAAATAGGTAATGACATACTGAGTAATGACATCCTCAATCTTCTTGGTAAATCTCCAGCATACATCTTTGTGAATAATAAATATCTTCTCCCATCCTGTAAGATTAATCATTACCCTGATGTTGTCAACTCTAAGAATCTTGTCCACATCTTGCTTAAAGTCACCTGAAATAAATCCATATCCAATGCCAATAAAATTATCTTGTAATCTGTATACTGAAAATACAGGGACTTGAGTTATGTTCGTTAACAAACTTGGAAAAATTTAAGTACTTGATGATATGCTCCCATTAGCAATAGCAGCAATAATTTGATTGACATAGACTAATGATATGGATGCTATTTTTTGCTGCCTTTTTACAGTACACTAATGTTATTTATAGGACTCCATTTTAATATTTGGTTGAGTGCCAGGGAAATTGGTCTCAGCAAAGTGAATCTATCCTTTGAATGATACTGCTGGTCAACATAAAACCATATGATTAAATGTTCAAACTCTTATTTTTGTTGTAGAACAAAAACTCTTAGTTTCAAGTGATGAGGTTTTGTTGCAGTTGGCTCCATGTGGAATAATACAGTAACATCAAAGGAACTTCAAACATAGTGCAAAGAGTCCTTGCTAGAAGAGGTTATCATTGCAGAGGAATATATTTGAAAAGGTGTGGGAGATTAGATTGACTATGCACTGATCTTAAGACAAACACTGATATACTCTCATGTCCTTCATCTTTTCCCCTAAAAAGCAAAATACAAAAAAAGTAAATTCTATTTAAGGTTTATTCTACCATTAATAATAAAATAATGAAAGATCACTAATCCATTTAACTGTATTTCATCTTAAACATTATCCATATTTATTTCTCTGAGCCTTGAAAATAAACAAAAGATCAAAGAATATTTGTGTAAATGGAGAATAATTGTTACTGAAAAAAGTCAACTTGAAGATAAAAATGGAATTTGAAACTCAGTACTATGGAAATATTTTCGAACTGATTCTAGATAGGAATACAAGCTATAACAAAGAATATATAAAATACTTTTCAGGAAATTGTGATCATTTTGTGAGTAAATATTTTGTGTAATAGGAACTTTTGCCTCCCAAAGAAACCTCATTACAGCCAGGAACATGATACTGATAGTACAATGAGGACCCTATATTTATACATGTTTAGCATATATACATTTCCTTTACACGAATGTAGCAGTTCATTTTAATGTAAACAATAACATAATTAAAATAAAATATAAGTAACCTTCCGTGAGCATTTGAATGAGTCAGGCAGTATTATAAGCACTTTACACATGAAATAAATGTCATTGCAACCATTTTGCCAAATAGTTTGCTTACCTGGCCAAACTTTCAGAGCTAGAAAGTTGTCATCTGTAATTCATATCCACTTACACGATAGTTTGTACAGGTACAATTGGCAAATTAATGAATTAAAATAGGAATTTATTGCATATCACCTGAGTGCCATGCACTTCTATGTCCTGAGAAACAGCAAAAAAGGAAAAGTTTCTGCTCTCCAGGAATTTACATTTTATTTAGGGATGGAAATATTAGACAAATAAATATACACAGTATTGACAGAGGTAAATATTGTGAGGAAAAATAAAGTATCCTAATAAGTGGAGGGCCAGTGGTCTAAAATGAGCTCTGCACAAAGAGGACAGTCAGAAGAGAGCTGACTATTGTGTGGAATGACCAGCGTTAGACACATGGTTAAAGAGAGCTCTAGCAGAAAGACGAGCAAGTCAACATGCTTTAGACAGGCATGTGCACAGTCAAGGAATAGCAAAATGACCAAGAGATGGATCACAGCAAGTAGGAGGAAAAGTGGGAGAATTGAGGATGATTGTGAGAGTGAACTAGGGACCAGCGGTGTGTGTCATGGGAGGAGCTTGGTATTTTATTCTAAGGACGTGGGAAAACAACCAGAGTGTTGACATGAAGAGAATGGCTCAATCTGATTTCTGTTTTATAAGAATGACTCTGGTTCCATGCAGAGGATATTCAGTATAGCAAGAGTAGGGCCAAGGCTTTTTCTGCTTTCTGCACGGGTCATTAGAAAAGATGATCAGGCTTAAAGTACATGGCACCAGTGCAGGGAGCAAATCTGAGGATACTGGCTGCTAGTTTGATTGGACTCTTAATGAAGTTAAAGTGTTTAGTTCTGAAATAATTGCAGTTAAATTTAGTATGTTATCTTTTCAGTTTATCATTTTTTTCCTATAACCAGATACTGCTATCCTGTGAAAAGCACAGTCAACTGAAAAAATGCCTATTGAATGAATAAATGACAAAAAGGCATTTCTTTTCTATTTTGTAGATCTATCTTCATATGCAGTGTTGAATAATTTATCATCACATCATACTCCGGTAAGTTTAGCATGCTTCATAGCTTCAAAGTTAAAAAGAATTTTTTTTCTTTTTTTTTTACTGTAGTTATCTAAGTAATCCTAAAATGTGGCATGGAGTATTAAACTTAAAACTAAATAAGCTTTTCTTATGTAGTTTTCTAGTGAATATCATATTTTCTAAATATCTCTGATGCTAACCTTTATTGTTGTATACTGATCTAACATTTCAGGTAAATTGTTACATCAATTTTAACTTTATGAAATCTGGGATAAAATGCATAGAATTGTAAAAAAAAAAAAAAGTGTATTAAAGGAAAATGGTTTCAAATGCTGCTATTATTCTTATCTTTTCATGTTTCTGAAGGAGAAATGCAAATAGCTTCATGTTCAAAATATATGTGTGTGTGTGTGTATATATATATATATATATATATATATATGTAGGCAATGAATGAAAGAATTAAAAATGTATTTTCTTAAGGGACTGTTAAATTGGCCTTGAAAACGGTACAGAATATACAGCCTTTTCAGCACTTTCTTGCTTTCTGGTTGTTCTGTGAACTGTTGTTTTTTTTCTTTTCTGAATCATAGAAGTCATAAGATGTAAAAATGTAAAAGTGTTGGTGAATATAATTTTGCTATGTCGATAAAGATGGCCTGCAGTGGAAGGGGAAAATGTAGCAGAGATACCTGCAGACTCTAAAGCAAGAAACAGATGAACCTTCAGTGTTCAAGCCCTGAGACTGCAGTCCTAGGCTTCTCTAAGACACTGCATGTATCTTATCAAGTCTCTCCTTAGTATGAGCTGGATGTGGAACTTAAATAATACACCTGTTTAAAAAACAAGTTCAAAAATACTTGGGCTAAATATATGACTCCTCATTGTGAATACGTTAGCTAAAGAACACTTAAAAGGTTCTGTAGCTTTATATAAAAGTAATCTATATTTTCTATATTATTAATCTACAGATTATGTAGTCATTTTTTCTTGAATTCACCTATCCAAAATAAGCAAGAAATACTATTGGGGCTTGGTATTCTACAAATAAGCTACAAGGAATAAACAAGGAAATACTATTAGTGATGTCATTTAGTCTCATGGCTTTAAAGCTACTATGTATATATGGTAATTTCCAAGTTTATATCTATAGGTCACATCTTTCCATTTGAGTCCATACTCATATAGCTCATTCTCATATACCCAATATCTCCATGTAAATATCTTAATAAACTTTTAAACCAATGTATTCTTTTCTTGTTTAATGCATTAACATTCACCCTCAAATCCTGTAGACTTGACCTCATAACCTCCCCATGAGTTGATCACTCCTTATCACCACCACTATTTTCCTGTCACAACCATTTTTTTTTTCTTCTTGCCAAAATATTTCTAAATATGTCTTTAGAACTCCCTTCTAAATATGTCTTTCAACTTCAGCTGTTGCCCCTTTCAAGAAAAAATGGTTAAGACAAAAATTAAACCATCACACCCTACAGTTTAAAAGCCTTTGATAATTTTCCATCTCTTAGAGAAAAAGAAAGATGACCTACTAGGTTCTAGAAGATGTGCTTTATCCTCCATCCTTTCTTTTCTCTGACCCACTTTTTATTGTCTCTGGGCTGGCTCACCTCCTCCCTCCAGGGGCAGACACTGTGCCTCGAGCGCTGCTGGCAGCTCTCTCCCAAACGGTTGAACTTGTTCTTCCTGGTCCAGGATGATCTTTATCTAGATGACTATGATCTTGCTTTTTCACCTTCTGTAGTATCAGGGTCTAAATATTATTTGTAAACTCTTAAAAGGCATTGTTAAAGGCATTTAAAATATTTTGAAGAAGGAGATTTAGCACGTGGAATTGGTTTTACAAGTGATGGGAGTGCTAAGAACTTGTAGGTTAGCAGCAGTACGAAACCATCTAGCCCAGGGCAAGAGAGACCACAGAAAGAGGCAGTGTTATCAGAATTTAGGCCTTGGAGTCAACCAGAAGAATCCTGAGCTGCAGTTAGCCCATCCAGTGGGAGTTAGAGCCACAGAAGCAAGGCAGCCACTGGAGGCACTGCCCAAAGCTGGGAAAGTGGGAAGCACTGTCTTCTTTCTTCTATATCCTCTTGATTTCTGCCTGTTAGCCAAAACCAGCCAGTCTGAAGGTGTAGGTAAATGACTATGGAAGTGGTCTTTCACTGAAGAGTTTCACTGAAGTTGAACTGAACATTTCATTTAAGAGAGATTTAGGCGCTCATACAGGTCTCATTAATTTAAAGTGCTAGGTGAAATCAAGTTTCTGCATACTGCAAATTCCAAGGAGCCAGTTGGACATACAAACATGAAGCATCTCAGCAAACAGCCACACACAACCAAAGTAAACAGCCACTGAGCCATCAATAAAGTATCAAAAAAATATCAGAAACAAGCATAATAGTTCAGGTTCTACCAGAGTGAGGACAAATATGCCTTCAATATGACTTAAAGCATGAAAGTGTTAAATGTTCCCTCCATCTTGGTGGTGACCTTGAAGCATCAAAAAAGATGCCTGTATAAAATATGATAAAATATATTCAAAACTTGTATGATTTTAGTCACAGAACATAATTCCTAATTTCAAATTGTGTCACAAGTTGTCTGACTTTGTGAGATCTTTTTATATAGGCTTACTACAGGGATTAAATGAAAGGACACTGATCATTTTAATTACCTGGAACACTTACCTAGCACACAGGGGATGTCATTTTAAGTCCTTTGAAATGCAATTAAATATACCCAAGTACAGTTGAGCAAATATGTAAATAATAAAATTGAATTTAGATATAATTTTCAGTATTTTGAGTTAGAGTGAAATAGAATTTGCATCACAGCTCAAATTTATTTATAATAACTGCCAAAATAGAAATGGAGTAATTCTGGTTTATGTCACCACCTAGATATATTATTAGCCATCTTTTGAAAACTTATTTGGGAATATTTTCAGTTAAGTTAAATTATTGTTTTGGCTATAAATTGTCATAATGTCAAATAAAAATTCTCATTTTTAATGTTTAATTTGTAATATAGTTCAGTGGCATCTTTCCTTTCAATTTTTTGATAGGCCTGCTATAGTCTTAGTTAAAAAAAGAAAACCAATTACTGTATATTATGATGACTATTTCAACATAACTGCCCAGAGCAAAATCAATCAGATACTTATGCATTATGCTTTCAAAGGTATGCACTTTGGGAGTATGCAATTCATTGGTCCATTTATTTTCCTCAAATGCAAGCTTAAAAAAATGAAGATGCAGTTTTGATTTAAGACATCAAAAAAAATTTTTATCAAGACTTAAATACGTTTTCCATAGTATCTGATTTTATTGTTTGGGATTCTATTACACTAAAGTGTAAAATATGTTATAATGACCAATTTCTAGTAATTTATAGAAATATAGTGGAAATCACTCAAATATCATTGATTTTGGGGGTTGATATGATAGTGTATACTTAAGAAAAGTTTAACTCTTCTACTAAAATTTAATCACAGAAGTGCATCCAAATACTGACCATGAGATAGAAATAATGTGGGTAAGATGAACTAGAGTGGTATTTTTCTGAGTATCAAATCTAAATAGATATGACAAATAATTTCTACGGACTACAGTATTAGATGTTAAAAAAAAAAAGATATTTTATAGTGTTAATTGTTCATTTGTCTATTTAAAAGTGTTTTACTGAGCTTATACTACGTATATAGCACTATGCTTTTTCAGAAGCCGAAAAAAAGAGAGGAATTTTATTTGCCTTTATAAATTATGCTATAGCAGTGGTAAAAAAAAAATAACACACCATTAGTGAACTATACTGTCGATTCCTGTCTACCTCACTCGACTCATATGCAAACAAAATGTGTATGTGACCCTGTCCTATTTTTCTACTAGAGAAGCAGGCCTAGGAGAATGGGAAGAGTTTTCCCGTTTACTAGTGTTACCAGACTTGGGGAGGATCAAAGAGGACCCCCCCCCTAACCCCCGTGGGCCTTGGTCCTTGGTAAGAATACAAAGAAGAATCTGAGGTCTTACCGGTGGCAAAAGCACGTTTATTAAGAACAGAAAAAACACCTGCAAGAAGAGGTGGACCAAGCCAAGAGAGGCGCTGGCACCAGAGGTGATGAGGTACTGGGTTTATCAAGACAGGGCTTTTACATATTCATCTCGGTGGGTGTGGACTGACAGTCTTGATTGACAGTTGCAAATTGCATAACAGCAGACTCTATTGCACATGCCTTTTCCATAATTCAGTCTGTTGAAATCAGATGTATGTATGTATAATGTATTTACGAACCCTTAATAGGCTCTCCGCTGCCTAAGGTCACTTGAGGACACAGCGGTGCATCAAAGGCACATATACCAGAGTTGGAGAAGCCCCTGTGGTTAAGTTTGTATCCACTGTGTGCCTAAGGCGCATGCCCCAGAGTTGGAACACTCTGGTTATTTTGTAGCATATCTGTGAGCTCTCCTGGGCTGCTCTGGGGTGGGATTTAGAGATCAGCTTGAATCTTTTTAGGCTAGGCCACTCCTCCATTGCTCATGCCCAACTTCCTACTTAATACTAGGGAGATGGAGAAAGAAAGAAGCTGTGTTCTTGGTTTGGGATGCCTTTGGTGCTTCCTTCACACCTGGATTTAGCCTCCTTTCTCAGCTAACAGGCCCAGAACTGAGGTTTCTAATTCTGAAATTTTGCTACCAAGGTGAGACAAGTCCTTATGTTAATCCATACCCCAGAACTCTTCCTTGACTTGATTGATTTCTGCTTTTCATCAATAGACTTCAGTCTGCCACTGGACTGGGGCCACAGTATTCATTCTACTACAAAATGCTGAAAGAATTTAGTAGTGGTAGAGATTCCAGGTGGGCAGATCAGCAGCACTTTGTGGAAGATTTTACCACTGAACTCAGCTTTGATTGATAGGATTTTGCTAGACAGAGTCACAAAGGGAATATGTTCTAGACAAAGAACAGTGTTAATAAAAATGAATGAATGGACAAATACTAGCATCCCCAAAGTATACACAATATTTGCAGAATCAAAAATTCTTGTTTAACTGGAGAGTAGGGCATGGATGGAAACCTGAACTGCTTATGGAGGAGAATGAATGCCAGATTTAGCTTTCCACATACCAGGCCCCATTTCAACTTTTCAGGTTGAATACCCAGCCATTTGCTGTCTTTGTAATCTCTTGGCTAGAAACAAGGAGTGACACTGCTTAGCACATCAAGAACCTTCTTCTTGAGACCAGTAAATTGTAGGAACACCTTTTCTGAATCTTGCCCTGAAGCTGTCAATCTTCACATCACACATCTCTTGCCATCCTCCAACTTCTAACTATTCTGGATTAGCCAGGTCATCTATATGATGTGTTTGGCTTGGAACTCTCAAAGTCAGGGTTTCTTTATCCCTATTTAGGACACTAATCAGTAAACTGTGAGGAAAAGAAAACAGTTTCAGACAGCTTCATTGTTAATGTCAGCTTATTTTGAAGACTCTGCTCTTGTTTCTGGTTTCTTCTGCCCTTTTTCAGATAAAGTGTCTAGAACGACCCTAACCCACTTGCCATCACTGCTCTGCACTTACAAAATGATATCCTAGCTGTACTTCCAGGAGAGGGCAATGGCAACCCACTCCAGTACTCTTGCCTGGAAGATCCCATGGACGAAGGAGCCTGGTGGGCTGTAGTCCATGGGGTCACGAAGAGTCGGACACTTACTGAACGACTTCACTTTCGCTTTTCACTTTCCTGCATTGGAGAAGGAAATGGGAACTCACTCCAGTGTTCTTGCCTGGAGAATCCCAGGGACGGTGGAGCCTGGTGGGCTGCCATCTGTGGGGTTGCACAGAGTTGGACACGACTGAAGCGACTTAGCAGCAGCAGCAGCTGTACTTCCAAGAATGAGTCCTCCATTGCACTTCTAACACCTAAAATAGACACCAATGAATATGCAAAATCTGTGCTTGAACTTTAGACTAATAATCTTTGATGATACGTTACAAAATTGAGAACGGCTAATTTAAACAGAAAGCATAATTTGTTAGATTTGTGGAGTATCCCAGATTAACAGCAACAAAATGTAAAGAATCATATTTGGGAGAAGGAAGGAACCAGAGTGGAGATAGAACATACCAGAATGCTGCCACTTCTTCCCACCGGAACCTTACCCAGTCCTCTATGCTGGATACAGCAGATATTGTTATTGCCAGTGGACGCAGCTGCTGTTCAACCCTCTGCCTTGAATCTAATCACCCTGTCCATTTTTCTTTGCATTATCTACTTCAGACTTAAAGTTCTGCAAAGCAGAAAATGGACAATAGGTTATGTCCTCATCCTCAATATTAGTGAGTGAGTGCGTCCTACCTGTCACCAAGATTTAGAAAATGAAGCATTCCTCTAAAATATAAAGGTTCAGATCCTGGAAAAGTGTCCACTAGGTCTACCTTTTGACTACTACCCAATATCCACATACATTTTTCTTCCACATATACACTTATAAAATTAAAATGCTCCAGAAATCTTTGAATTCTTTACTTCATATTATGCCATATACTATCAACTGTGTTTAGTATGCAACACTCCTGAGTCCAGGTTTCCAGAAAAACAGGCAAATCCTTGTGGTTATTCCTATATCCTCATATATCCTATATATGAGTATATCTAATTCAGAGTCATGGGTAAATGCACCCCTAAAATATTTATCCCATTCTAAATTTATGTTCCGTATACCCCTGGAATCCATTCTCAGAAAATTTCCCCAGATTTTACTGGCTGGAAATTAGTCCTGCAATTCTATTTTTTTTAAATATTTGTTTCTAGTTAATTGATGATTGCTTTAAAATATTGGTTTGATTTCTGTCATATGTCAGTATGAATTAACCATAGATGTACATATTCCCCTCCCTCTTTATGTGGTCTTGTCTTCCATGTTTTGACTTTGCAGTTGGCCAGTTGGAAATATGAATATGTTGAAATATGATTCCAGATATATGTCTGTAGACCAAAATAGGTCATGGGGAAAGCTAACTCCCTAAAATAAATATATATATATATATAGTATTATTTTGCCTCATAGATAAAGGAGTATTACTAGTCTGACTAAGGGAGATCAATGGCATTGGGAGTTTGGGTTACACTTAGTCTCTGAATTTTCATGTATGTCTCCATTGCAGTATTTGTGGTCTGTTTTTGGAAGAATGCCCTAAATTTCTCATAAGAGATGTGGAGATATATTCAATAGATGTAATCTCACAACTTAAAGAATCAAAGTTTGGTTTTGGCTACTGCGAAAAAGGAATAAATTCTATTGGTCATGAAAGTCAATATGACTCACTGTTCGAAGGAGTCATTTAATTCCATATCCATGAAATTCACATGTCCTTCCTACTGTTTATACTGTCTTATTGCAGGGGCCTCCAACACTTCCCAAACATTTTGCTTAATTCATTTTCAGAGGACTGTAGGTGATTATTTAATTAGATATTTCCCCTCTGCTGCTGGAATCCAGTCCTTGAATACCAGTAGAATTGTCTGCCTTCTAACACCCACATGACACTTTTACCAAATCATAGTCCACATATTTTCCTGAGGAAATTCTGTCTTCTATTCAGTTATGGTGCTTGGTTCAGCCTTTGGATACTGATCTACTTATCTTATGCAGAAAGTACTATATTGGAAGTATTTTTGCATCGCTCCTTAAGTTGGCAAGAAAGCTTGGGAACTATATTTTGAAAATGGTCAGGAACCAGTGAAAGGCAAAACAAAAACAACAGCAAAAAGAACCCCACCAATCTGACTATAGCACCACCATGGACACAGGCCACCAGGATAGTGGCCAGGTGTAAAATGACCTTGCTGTTGTACACAGCAATATATTGCTATTGCTGCTACAGATTCATACTCCACTTCCATTCCCCCTCATGATATTTTTTTCAAGAATAACATTTTTAGGTGGTTACAGGTAAATGACTAAACCTGGGTTATTTGCTTTCCCGTTGGCTTGCAGATTGTAGGGAGAAAAAAATATCTTTCTTAGGCTTTCATGGTGGGTAAATGCTTTGCCTCTCCAGAGAATCATGTTGTGAAGACCCACTTCTAAATTAGGAAGGGGTTTTCATAATAGAAAGTCCAGAAAAGACCACCGTCCATAGAAAAGTTGGTAATGTGTCTTCCCTAGTTTTCCTTGCATTCCTGTTGGATAGCTGACCAGTGACCCTTTGGCTCCTCTTAGATCTAGAATTTACTGTGGTGGTATCCATGATAACTGCCTCCTCTCTCTCTACTGGGAGCAAATGTTGATGATTTGGTCTTTTTAGGAGGTAAAGAAAAGCTGTTGGAGCCGGTGAGCAGGGTGATTATACAGTCAGGGTGAGCCTTGGGGATATTATCTCACAGGAAAGATGAATGGAGGACCAGCCAGTGGAAGCTATCACTATCTTAGGATTTTCTTGTAAAAGAGAAAATGAGAGGTAAAAAGGAGTTTAAGTAAGTTTACGGAGGTAATAAAATAGAACTGAAGTGACCTTACTGAATTTCAGTATATAGAAGTATATATGTGCTAGCTTAAGATAATGAAGAGTTAAACTTTATGCACAGACGTTTTAGCGTAAATGACTAGAAGGATGGTGGTGCCATCAGAAGAAATAGGGAAGTCAGGAGAGAAATTTATTGTAGTAGAGGAGACAAATGATAAACATGGTTTGTATTATTTTCAGTTTGATGGGCTGGTTAAAAAAAAAAAAGCAAGTTCAGGATATTGGCAATGCAGAACTGCGGTGTGCAATCCTTCATAATTTCAGTTTGTTTGTTGGTTTGATTTACTATGATAGGTGATTTCGAGCTCTCAAAGGAGCATGAGATGAGATGGTGAATGGCACTGAGCATATGCGTTAATGATCATAAACCAGCGATGGATTGCTCACCACTCTGATGTATAATGTAGAAAACAGATTTCTGAAGTTTTAAAACTACTTGCTGAATAGTGAGTAGGATAAAACAAAAACATAAAAGCATGTGATTTATGAAGCTTATTAAACAACTCTAAATCCTCCAAAAGATTCTACACCTTGTTATTAAGATGAAAAAGGCGCTCAAAAAACAAGCACAGAAATGACCAATGTTGTATTAAGAACACAGTGTATTAAAATTTTTACTTTTTAACAAAAACAAAGATAAAGTAATTGCTCAGTTTAATTAATTAGGCTTTTTAGCAATGATTTTTAAAGAAATATTTTTGGTAAATTTCAAAATAACCAATTGAATCATGACAATTGGTACATAATTGCGATAGCTGATAAATTCCACAGATTTACATAAAGTGGTTGCACTTAAAAGAACATTGTTTTTATCATCTTCATAAGACTATAAAAATCCATAAATTTATTTGAATTTTTTTCTTTAGACCACTTTCTTATACTGTAACTACTGACAACACAGATCTGCTAACAGAAACAATTGTTCTAAAAGAAAATATTTTCAGTTTCGAGGAACTTCCCTTTGCATTCATTGAAAACCTGATAAATACGTCTTTAGGAAGTTCGTAATAATTTTCTTTGGTGTGATTTGACAAATAATTCTGGTTTATTAAAATAAAAAACAACCTTGATAATGAGATTAACTAATGGCACTGTGATCTTCCTTCCATTAAGACAACTATCCAAATTGATGCAGGATTAAACACAATTCCTTCTTATTTGATTTGACTTCTGTGTAGTCTTAGATTTCTGTGATTCAAATTTCTCCTTTTTCTAACATTATGACCAGTAATTTGCAAGACAAATTCAAAGCAAACTCTTATCTTTTATTCCTCTGTGTGTTGGATTCTCCATAATATTTTAATAAAGACATTTCTTATAATTCTTCTTTTAAAGCAATTCCAGTAAACATCTTCTAACAGGATATTTTTACTAAAAGTTGTGTTTAATTAAACCCAGCATTAGGAAATAATTTTCCAGTTTACAGATCTCTGGGTACAAAGATTCTTAGTTATGATTCACGGGAAACTTTTAAGAACAATCATTAACTCTCAAATTTCAAAGTGGATGAGTAATCTATGATGGAGAAACAAATTCATATTTTATGACTATAAATTTCAAACATGCTCTTTTGACTGTTAAGCTATTATTTTGAGTAATATCACATTTTTTTTTATCATGAGATTATCTTTTATTTAAACTACTGAAATGAAGTACACTAATAAACTTGAAAATTAATTGTGGCAGAACCAAAAAATGGAAACCTTTTCTATGTACCCAGGATTACAATAACAATCTAAGAGACCCATCCATAAAATCTACAAAAGATACAAAGACTTGGATAATACACTCATCTGAAATCATACCACAGAGCCTGAGTTATGATTTGTATGCAGCTGTCAAATTACATGACTGATATTCAGTGAAAATATGACAAGATATCATAAGTTATTTAATATTCTTGGGGCTAGAAGAAACTAGGAGTATAATTTTCTCTAATCCCATTTAATAGGACATGTTTGAAAATTAATGGAGAATATTCATTTTACTTGGGGTTTTGAAAAGTTTGAATGAAGTCATAATGTCACAAGACAGCTGAGTAACAACACATAATAGTCAATGAAAATGCTTATTAAACACTCTATATCAAACAATGAACTAAGAACTTTTCACACATTATTTTGTTCCATTCTTAAAAACAACATGCTGCTAAGACACTTCAGTCATGTCCAACTCTTTGTGACTCTATGGACTGTAGCCCTCCAGGTTCCTCTCTCCATGGGATTCTCCAGGCAAGAATACTGGAGTGGATTGACATAAGTTATTTCTTGTTTATTTGGTTAAAGAGCTGGGGGAGCATAATACAAAGGAACATGATTGATCTAATGCATTTATTTATTGAACAGTGAATGATACTTTAGCAGATAACACATCCCAGTTTTCTTTCTAGTCAGTGATGATGTCATCACTAACATTAAAACCAAATTTTTGTCCTGAAAGAGCTTATATCCCATCAAAAATGTGTTAAGAACAAAATGATGTATTATATAATGTTATGTGATAAGTGCTTTGAGAAAAAACACAAAATGATAATGAGATAAAAAATAATTTCTAAAGCAAAAAGGAAATGAGTTGGGGGGAGAGAGTGTGTTACTTTAGAGACTTTACATCGGCCACTGTGTAACAGAGCAGCAGAGACTCGAATGATTATCTCCCAGGTCGTGTTTCCATAAAAGGGTTTCACCAATGGGGAAATTTGAAACCCTAGCAAAATGATGAAACTAGCAAAAATACAAATAAATTAGCCAATAGATAAATATGTAAACACTTGGACTGACAATTTACAGAAGAAGAAACATCTAAGACCACTAAATATATGAATATATGCTCAAATTCAATAATAAACAAAAATAGAAGTTAAATTTCCAGTGAGGTGTGTTAAGCCTAAAAGCTTATTTCAAAAATTCTGGTAATTTTAAGGCTGAGTAATAATGTAATACAACAGTGCATTTTACACACTACTAGAAGAGTACAGTTTGGTACAACTATTTTTTTAAAACAATTTATTGTTTTTGACAGAGTGGAACAAATCTATAAATCCACCTTAGAAAAATTGACACACAAGTTCAAGATGCAATATTTAAGAATAACCCTAATGACATGGCATGTGGCAGAAAAGGCAATCCACATTTCTATTGTGAGGTGAGCAGTTAGGTAATTTTGGGGTAATTGGTGTAGTGGAATGCTATGCACAAGTTAAAGTGTATAAAGTATAGCTACAGGCATCATTTAGAATGAAAAGCTATAAAAAAAGTCACAATACACACAATATGATATAATTTACATAATATTTCAATCTGTGCAAAATTAAGTAATATATTGATGCCTAAATTTATGGTAAGTTTAGTTGCCCAGTCATGTCTGACTCTGCGACCCCATGGACTGCAGCAGGCCAGGCCTCCCTGTCCGTCAACAATTCCCGGAGTTTACGCATTTCGTGTCCATTGAGTCAGTGGTGACATGCAACCCTCGCATCCTCTGTCATTCCTTTCTGCTTTCACCTTCAATCTTTCCCAGCATCAGGGTCTTTTTAAATAAGTCAGTTTTTTGCATCAGGTGGCCAAAGTATTGGAGTTCCAGCTTCAGTATCAATCCTTCTTATGAAAATTCATGACTGATTTCCATTAGGATGGACAGGTTGGATCTCCTTGCTGTCCAAGACTCTCAAGAGTCTTCTCCAGCACCACAGTTCAAAACATCAATTCTAAAAAAAAAAAAAAAAAAAAAACACATCAATTCTTCAGCACTCAGCTTTCTTTATAGTCCAACTCTGACATCCCTACATGACTACTGGAAAAACCAAAGCTTTGACTAGAAGGACCTTTGTTAGCAAAGTAATGTCTCTGCTTTTTAATATGCTGTCTAGGTTGATCATAGCTTTTCATCCAAGGAGCAAGTGTCTTTTAATTTCATGGCTGTAGTCACCATCTGCAGTGATTTTGGAGCCCCTCAAAATAAACTCTCTCAGTGTTTCCATTGTTTCCCTATCTATTTGCCATGAAATGATGGGACCAGATGCCATGGTCTTTAGTTTTCTGAATCTTGAGCTTAAGCCAACTTTTTCACTTTTCACATTCATCAAGAGGCTCTTTAGTTCTCATTTGCTTTCTGCCATAAGGGTGGTGTCATCTGCATATCTGAGGTTATTGATAATTCTCTCAGCAATCTTGATTCCAGCTTGTGCTTCATCCAGACCAGCGTTCTCATGAAGTACTCTGCATATAAGTTAAATAAGCAGGGTGACAATATACAGCCTTGATGGACTCATTTCCCAATTTGGAACCAGTCAGTTGTTCCATGTCCAGTTCTAACTGTTGCTTCCTGATCTGGTAATAAATTTCTCAAGAGGCAGGTCAGGTGGTCTGGTATTCCCATCTCTTTAAGAATTTTCCAGTTTGTTGTGATCCACACAGTCAAACGCTTTGGCATAACAATAAAACAGTAGATGTTTTTCTGGAACTCTCTTATTTTTTTGATGATCCAGCAGATGTTGGAAATTTGATTTCTGGTTGCTCTGCCTTTTCTAAAACCAGCCTGAATATCTGGAAGTTCATGGTCCATGTACTGTTCAAGCCTGGCTTGGAGAATTTTGAGCATTACTTTGCTAGCATGTGAGGCGAGTATAATTGTGTGTAATATGAGCTTTCTTTGGCATTGCCTTTCTTTGAGATTGGAATGAAAACTGACCTTTTCCAGTTCTGTGGCCACTGCTGAGTTTTCCAAATTGTTGGCATATTGAGTGCAACACTTTCACAGCATCATCTTTTAGGATTTGAAATACTCTACTGGAATTCTATCACCTCCACTAGCTTTGTTCATAGTGATGCTTCCTAAGGCCCACTTGACTTCTCATTCCACGATGTCTGGATCTAGGTGAGTAATCACACCACTGTGCCTATCTGGGTCATGAAGATCTTTTTTGTATAGTTCTTCTGTGTATTCTTGCCACCTCTTAATAGCTTCTGCTTCTGTTAGGTCCATACCATTTCTGTCCCTTATTGTGCTCATCTTTGCATGAAATGTTCCCTTGGTATCTTGAATTTTCTTGAAGAGATCTCTGGTCTTTCCCATTCTATTGTTTTCCTCTATTTCTTTGCATTGATCACTGAGGAAGGCTTTATCATCTCTCCTTGATATTCTTTGGAAATCTGCATTCAAATGGGAATATCTTTCCTTTTCTCCGTTGTCTTTTAGTTCTCTTTCTTCTCGGATATGTGTAAGGTCTCCTCAGACCACCATTTTGCATTTTTGCATTTCTTTTCCTTGGGGATGGTCTTGATCACTGCCTCCTGTACAATGTGACAAACCTCCATTTATAATTCTTCAGGCACTCTGTCTATCAAATCTAATCCCTTGAATCTGTTTGTCACTTCTACTGTATAATTGTAAGGAATTTGATTTAGGTCATACCTGAATGGTCTAGTGGTTTTCCCTACGTTCTTCAATTTAAGTCTGAATCTGGCAATAAGAAGTTCATGATCTGAGCCACAGTCAGCTCCTGGTCTTGTTTTTGCTGACTGTATAGAGCTTCTCCATCTTTGGCTGCAAAGAATATAATCAATCTGATTTTGGTATTGACCATCTGGTGATGTCCATGTGTAGAGTCTTTTCTCATGTTGTTGGAAGAGGGTGTTTCCTATGACCAGTGCATTCTCTTGGCAAAACCCTGTTAGCCTTTGACCTGCTTTGTTTTGTACTCCAAGGCCAAATTTGCCTGTTACTCCAGGTAGTTCTTGACTTCCTATTTTTCTGTATATAGTACTGCATATGTACTTTTGGGTACATGAACCTTGAACTTCCACATGTTCAAGCTGGTTTTAGAAAAGGCAGGGGAACCAGAGATCAAATTGCCAGCATCTGTTGGATCATTGAAAAAGCAAAAGAGTTCCAGAAAAACATCTACTTCTGCTTTATTGACTATGGCAAAGCCTTTGAGTGTGTATAATGACAAACTGTGGAAAATTCTTCAAGAGATGGGAATACCAGACCACCTCTCCTGCCTCCTGAGAAATCTGTATGCAGGTCAGGAAGCAACAGTTAGAACTGGACATGGAAAAACAGACTAGTTCCAAATTGGGAAAGGAGTACGTCAAAGCTGTATATTGTCACTCTGCTTATTTAACTTATATGCAGAGTACATCATGAGAAATGCTGGACTGGATGAAGCATAGCTGGAGTCAAGATTGCCGGGAATAATATTAATAACCTCAGATATGTGTATGACACCACCGTTATGGCAGAAAGTGAAGAAGAACTAAAGAGCCTCTTGATGAAAGTGCAAGAGGAGAGTGAAAAAGTTGGCTTAAAACTCAGCATTCAGAAAAGTAAGATCATAGCACCTAGTCCCATCAGTTCATGGCAAATAAATGAGGAAACAATGGAAACAGTGTGAGATTTTATTGTTATGGGTTCCAAAATCACTGTAGCTCTGTGACTACTGCCATGAAGTTAAAAGACGCTTGTTCCTTGGAAGAAAAGTTATGACCAACCTAGACAGCATATTAAAAAGAAGAGACATTACTTTGCCAACAAAGGTGCATCCTGTCAAAGCTATGGTTTTTCCAGTGGTCATGTATGGATGTCAGAGTTGGCCTGTAAAGAAAGCTGAGTGCCAGAGAATTGATGCTTTTGGTGATTTTGGAGAAGACTCTTGAGAATCCCTTGGACTGCAAGAAGATCCAACCAGTCCATCTCAAAGGAGATCAGTCCTAGGTGTTCATTGGAAGGACTGATGTTGAAGCTGAAACTCCAATACTTTGGCCACCAGATGCAGAGAGTTGACTCATTGGAAAAGACCCTGATGCTGGGAAAGATTGAGGGTAGGAGGAGAAGGGTATGACAGAGGATGAGATGGTTGGATGGCATCACTGACTCATTGGACATGAGTTTGGTTAGGCTCCAGGAGTTGATGGATAGGGAGGCCTGGTGTGTTGCAGTTCATGGGGTCATAAAGAGTCAGACATGACTGAGCAACAGAACTGAACTGAACTGATACAGGAAATTTATTATACATGTTCTTTTGGTTTTTAAGCAATTTATACTAAACACAATTTTCAAGAATAAGAATTAGATGCAATTAGTGGAAGAAGTATTCTAGCCCTTTCAAATAGTTTTGTTGAAAAGCATGAAATAGGTGGCAGATGGAGCAGATAATGTGGCCAGGGACAGGGTGTGGTGTGTTTGTTTATATTGTGGGTTTTTTTGTTTTTGTTTTTGGTCAACATTTTTGGTTGAGTCATTTTGCTTTGTTTGCAAGTTAATGAAAGTGATCTAGTAGAGAAGAAAAATAGTAATGGCATGAAGACATGCCTGTGGTTTGGGCAAAGTCCTTGTGTGGAAGAAAGGGGAAGGGGTTGACTCATTAGTAGGTGTTTTGTGCTCTAGCCAGGCTGCGTATTGGCAGTCCCACAGAATTACGGTATCTTTCACAGCACCATGACTGCAAGCTGTTTACTCTGTCTTTGATTCTCTTTCCCCACTGTCCACCTGTGAATTTTCTCATCTTTCAAGAATTCAGCTCCAATGTCATCTCATTAATCAATGTTTCCTTACCAACCCACATGGAATTAGTCATCCCTTCACCAGCATTCCACAATATCTATACATATGTGTGTGTTGAAGTCACATTTATCATTCTGTATTCTGACTTCCTCACTGTGAGCATTTTGTCTTACTCATTTGTGTATAGCTTTACTGTCTAGTATTGAACCCGACATATCATAATTCATCATAAAATATTTAAATGAGTAAAAAACAGATTTTACTCAAAAATAGTGAGTGATACAAAATGTTTTGAAGGCATAGCTAGTTTCCCCATTTCTTCCCATCCCGATGATTTCAAAGTCTTCAATTTAAAGAAGGTGAAGTAAAAATATTTTAAACCCCTTTCCTTTAAAAATTGTACTAATCTACAGAGAATGAAAAACTGAGAGGGTATAAGCCTTCCATACTCAGTGAAAAATAAAAATCAACCAGGAGTAGAAATGTATACTTGATGCTACTACAAAATCTGGTTCATAGCTACACAGAGCTTCTGTTATCTAAATCAGAAAACACATTTTTCCCAGATGGAAAGACTCATGGTTCTGAAAATACTTTGATTAGAACCATATTTCATAGTTTGTGGCTGGGTCCTAGGATTAAAGGGCAGGGTCTCTATGGAGACCTAGGTCACTAACACAGATTGGTAGGAAAGGCGATGCTAAAAGGGAAGGTAGGCGGATGTGTATCATATAAACTAGTTCCCTAGCCAAGAAGACTTGAATTAGGAGATATGTTCCAAGTTCTAAGAAAATGATTAGTTTTATTAGTCAGTAATTGACTGTGAGCTTCATAAGACACAAAGCTGATTTGGGTTATGTTCCTGCCTGACTAAACAACAACAATAGAACAAAATGTAATCTGGAAAAGATCAGGGAACTAACAAGAATAGAAAACGAAAACATAAATTAAAGCTATACTATAAATTATGTTTACAGAATGTATATTACTAAAAACATACTATGGGGAAATCAACCAGAAGAGAATGGAAATAACAGACAATAACATCTGTGTATACCATAAATATATAGGACAAAAAGATACACTGCTGCTGCTGCTAAGTCGCTTCAGTCGTGTCCAACTCTGTGCGACCCCATAGACGGCAGCCCACCAGGCTCCCCTGTCCCTGGGATTCTCCAGGCAAGAACACTGGAGTGGGTTGCCATTTCCTTCTCCAATGCATGAAAGTGAAAAGTGAAAGTGAAGTCGCTCAGTCCTGTCCGACTCTGAGTGACCCCATGGACTGCAGCCTACTGGGCTCCTCCGTGCATGGCATTTTCCAGGCAAGAGTACTGGAGTGGGGTGCCATCGCCTTCTCCGAAAGGATACACACACACACGCAATTTATTTATTACGTGCCAACTTTGGATGCCCATAATATCAGGACAAACAAAGTGGAAAAATAGTGACTACCACGTATGCCTGTGTGAAGAAAATTGTCTTTCCAGTTGGATAAATGTTAAATGTATTGAGAAGAAGATAAATCTTCAGTTGCCATGTGTGTGACATATCCATAAGGAAGGCATGCTTAACAACTTTTTGGTCTCCCAGAAGAGACTGATAATTTACTCAATTCAGTTTTATGAATGGTGGGCGTGAGACTGAGGAGTCCAGGTGTGTGTACAGTAAAGTAAGACATTGCAGTTTGAATAAGCAAAGTGGCATCTACACAAAGAATAGCTTGTGGCCCCAAAACATCTTCCTAATCTTAATCATGCTGAAGGAGTAGCTGCTGCTAAGTCGCTTCAGTCGTGTCCAACTCTGTGCGACCCCATAGACAGCAGCCCACCAGGCTTCTCCTTCCCTGGGATTCTCCAGGCAAGAACACTGGAGTGGGTTGCCATTTCCTTCTCCAATGCAGGAAAGTGAAAAGTGAAAGTGAAGTCGCTGAGTCGTGTCCAACTCTTAGTGACCCCACGGACTTCGGCCTACCAGGCTCCTCCATCCATGGGATTTCCCAGGCAAGAGTGCTGGAGTGGGGTGCCATCGCCTTCTCCAGAAGGATGTAGCTGGAAAAGTCAATTTGATCAAATGGTGGTCACTTCTTTTCACAGTGATTTTGAAAAGAGGAAGTGATTAAAAGCTTCCTTTTGTTTCTCCCTGTGAAGTATTATAACAAGTTGGTCTCTGAAGGCAATAGGTTCTTGCTGGAGTTTTCAAATTGGGGAATGAGATAAAAACAATTCATTTATAACACAGATGCTAACAGTGAAGAACAATCCTATGATTTCAAGTGACTTGCTCTGAGGACCTTTCTCAGGTCAAATCTAGGATGTGTCACATCTCCTCAAGTTTTATTACTCAAATCAAGTCACACAGCCAAGCCAAATACATGTCAAAGAGAAAGTAAGTGTCTGTAGGGGGAGGGGTTGGAGGAGTGAGTATTATGAACAGTAATACAATCTATTATACACACCAAACATTTCCATTATGATTTTGAATGTGAAAAAGTTTTTTTCCAACTACTTTAGAAAACAAAAAAATATTTTATTTATGTAAGTAAAATTCACATACAGAAATTTGGGGAATATTAGTCCATATACAGTTTTCAGATAATCATTCCTAACAGACAACATTAAATAAAATTATTTTACTGATAGATATTTTAAAAATATATATGTATTTGAATTGTTAATTAGGCAAGACCTTGTCTTAAACTGAATATTTTTACCAATAAAGACATCTATTTTAATTGGAAATTTAAAAAAAAAGGCATACTTTTAAAAAATTGGAGATGTTTCAGCAAGGATTAGAATTATGACATAGCTGGAATATGTGTGCTCAGTTGTGTCTGACTCTTCACCACACCATGGGATGCAGCCCTCCAGGCTCCTCTGTCCACGGGATTCCCCAGGCAAGAATACTGGAGTGGGTGGCCATGTCCTCCTCTAGAGTACCTTCCCAACCCAGGGATTGAACTCGCATTTCCCATGTCTTCTGCACTGGCAGGCAGATTCTTTACACTGAGCTACTTGGGAAGCCTATAGGTGGAATAGAGAATAGCATAAGGCATGTACAGTATTCTTGCTTGGGAGAATCACCATGGACAGAGGAGCCTGGCGTGCTGTAGTCCATGGGGTCGCAAAGAGTCAGATATGACTGAGTGACTCAGCCAGCACATGTCATTAAATACTGTTACTGTATAGGACAAATTTAACTTATTCTCTGTGATTCAAGGAACCCGGTTTAACAAACACAGAAGACAGATGTTATGGACTGAATGTGACCTCCCCAAATTTATTTGTTGAAACCCTATCCCCCCACCTCACCCCCCGATGTGATGGTATTTTGAGAAAGGGGGATAATTTCAGGGAGATAGTTAAGGTTAAATGAAGTCATAGGATGGAAGCCTAATCCAGTATGATTATTACCATCATTACCTGAGTGTTCTCTCTGTCTGTCATGTGAGGATAGAGAGGTGTCTAAAGCCGTGAAGAAAGCTTTTACCATAAACCAAATTTGCCTGTATGTTGATCATATACTTCTGCCTTCAGAACTGAGAAAATACTTGTTGTTTAAACCACACCCAGTCTGTGGCATCTTGTTTTGGAAGCTCAAGCAGACCAGTATCATAGATAAAGCCTCAAACCGACAAATACCTTTCTTATGCTTAGAGTTTTTAAAAATGAAATGCAGCCTGTAGTAAACTTTTATTTGTGGAAAAGAAAGAATAACTTATATGCTTGGACAGGTGTGAAACTGAAAATTCTTTCTGCCATTTGTTTTGCATAATACATTAGTAAATTGTTCATATATTTCTTTCATCTTGGAAAATTTCTTAGTGAAGCCTCAAGGGCACATTTGTCAGAACGAAAGGTGATAAGATGACCCCAAAAAGGTGACAGAATTTCTGATGCTATTGAGAGCAACAACAACAAAACAAAACCCATGACCTTGTGTGAATTTTGGCATCTACTCTTCAGGTTCTACATTTAATTTGCCATATATTTTTAAAAATAGCAATGTCTTAAGTTTATTTATCTATGATTGGACACCTGTACTCCATCTATGGAGAAGGAAATGGCAACCCACTCCAGTATTCTTGCCTGGAGAATCCCAGGGACAGAGGAGCCTGGTGGGCTGCCGTCTGTGGGGTCGGACATGACTGAAGTGACTTAGCAGCAGCAGCAGCACTCCATCTATATATCTATGTTTATTTCTCCTAAAGTGTTGGAAAATATCTGAAAGAACACAGATAGCAGTTGCATTAAATATGCGGGCAAAACAGTGAACTAATTTTGACATGACAAAGAACAGATCCTCACCAAGGCCCATGTATCTGTCCAATTCTGGTTCTGCCCTAAAAAAAAAAAAAAAAAAAAAAAAAAAATCACTGAAATTTGATAATACCAGTTTTCCTAGAAAGATACAAAGACTCCATTTAAACAGAATTCTTGCATCTTTTATAAACATGTAATTTAAGTTGTCTACCATGGTAACTAATATCCCTTCTATGTGGATCTATAAGATATATTTATATGTAAGTGTAATCTCGGAAAAAAGTCTAGATGTTATTTATAATTTTAGGGGAAAAAAATCACATTTCCCCTCTTTGCGGTTAATTGATTTACAGGCATTTGTATTTGTAAAGCATAGAAGTTAAGTCATCTATGATACTCACTAGAATCTGTTCCCTTTCTGTTTTATTGAAGTATAGTTAGTTTACAACATTAATTTCAGGTATACAGCATAGTGATTCAGATTCTTTACCGATTATACTCCATTTAAGATTATTACAAAACATTGGCTATAATTCCCTGTGCTATTCAATATATCCTTGTTGTTTATCTGTTGTATATATAGTAGTTTGAATCTTTTAATTGCACACTCCTATCTTGTACCTTCCTGCTTCCCTCTCCGCACTGGCAACCACTAGTATGTTTTTTATATCTGTGAGTGTGCATCTGTTTTGTTACATACATTAGTTTTATGTTTTAAATTCTACATATAAATAACATACAGTATGTATCTTTTTCTGACATTTCATTAAGCATAATAATACCCTCTAAACACCCTCTAAGTGCTGCAAATGGTAGAGATTTTTCTTTTTAATAGATAAGTAATATTCCACTGGAGAAGGCAATGGCAACCTACTGCAGTACTCTTGCCTAGAAAATCCCATGGACGGAGGAGCCTGGTAGGCTGCAGTCCATGGGGTCACTAAGAGTCGGACAGGACTGAATGACTTCACTTTCATTTTTCACTTTCATGCATTGGAGAAGGAAATGGCAACCCACTCCAGTGTTGTTGCCTGGAGAATCCCAGGGACGGGGAGCCTGGTGGGCTGCCATCTATGGGGTCGCACAGAGTCGGACACGACTGAAGCGACTTAGCAGCAGCAGCAGCAGCAGCAACATTCCATTATGTGTTTATGTGTGTGTATGCATTTTTATCCATTGATCTGTTGATGAACGCTGGGTTGCATCCATATCTCAGTTATTGTAAAAAGGCTGCTATGACATTGCAGTACACATATCAATTTGAATTAGCATTTCTTGAATGAATAACCAGGAAGGGAATTGGTGAATCATACAGTAGTTCTATTTCTAATTTTTTGAGTAACTTCCAACTGTTTTTCACAGAGTCGGCACCAATTTACATTCCCATCAAGGGCATGAGTGTTCCGTTTTCTCCACATCCTCACCAACAGTTATTATTTGTAGACTTTTTGATGATGACCATCCTGACAGTTGTGAGGTGATGTCTCATTGTGATTTTGATTTGCATTCCTCTAATGATCAGGATATTGAGCATCTTTTCATGTGCCTGTTTCATTTCTTAAAGGTTAGGTTTAGTGCTGATGAACTTTTAGTTTTTATTTTTCTGATAAGTTTATCTCTCCTTCAATTGTAAATTATAATCTTGCTAGGTAGAACATACTAGTTTGCTGTTTGTTTTTTTCCCATATCAATACTTTGAATATATCATGCCACGCCCATGTGGATAGAAAAATCAGGTGTTAGCTTTATGGGGATTCCTTGTATAGTAACTTTTTTGCCATTACTGCTACTAGAATCCTCTAACTTTTTTTTTTTTTTTTTTCCTCTTCCAATTTTATTTTATTTTTAAACTTTACATAATTGTATTAGTTTTGCCAAATATCAAAATGAATCCGCCACAGGTATACATGTGTTCCCCATCCCGAACCCTCCTCCCTCCTCCCTCCCCATACCATCCCTCTGGGCCGTCCCAGTGCACCAGCCCCAAGCATCCAGCATCATGCATCGAACCTGGACTGGCAACTCGTTTCCTACATGATATTTTACATGTTTCACTTGCCATTTTAATTATGCTATGTCTTGGTGTGAGTCTGTTTGGGTTCATCTTGTTTGGACTTTCTGTGCTTCCTGGGCCTAGTTATCTGTGTCCTTCTTCAGATTTGGGAATTTTTAAGCCAGTATTTCATCTAATACATTTTCGGACCTCTTCTTTTTTCTTCTTTTTTCTTCTCCTTTTGAAGACCCCTGAAATGCAAAGTACAGTTGAAGCTATCCCAGAGATCTCTTACACTGTTCTCATTAAAACATATATATGTATATATTCTTTTTGCTCTTCTAACTGGATGATTTCCATTTATACTGTCTTCCACATCACTTGTATTTTCTACTGTCTCGTTTAGTCTGCTGTTATGTCCTTCTAGTGTGTTTTTTGTTTCAGTTATTCTATTAATATCCTTCAGTTCTGACTGGTTATTTTCCAGTTCCTTGTTAAAATTTTTACTGTGTTCATCTATTCATTTCCCTAATATAGTAGCATCCTTAATTATAATTCTTTGTATTCTTTATCTGGTAAACTTTTTTTCTATGTAGTTAATTTTTTCAGAGGTCTTCTGTTCCTCTTCCAGTTGGGACTGGTTTATCCCTCTCCTGGTTTTGCTCAGTTTTCTCTGCCTGTGTGAATTCAGGTGAAACGCTGACCTACTGAAGTCTTGAAGTATTGTCCTTATATGGGAGCATCCCTATACAGTCTGCATGGACCCAATGGCTTCAGCAGCAGAGCTGGATTTGATGTGCACACGTCACGTCTTTCTGCAGGGTGTCCTGAGAACTGGAACCTTGGGAGGAGGTAGGACTGGAGATGGAGGGGTTGTGGCTGGAGCCAGGCATGAGCCAGGGCTTCCCCTCTGCTCAGTGACTGTCCTGTGCGCCTGTGTAATGTGAAATAAGTGATGCTGGCGCCTTTGCTCTGTTCAGGCTAGAGCACGTGCCAGGGGATGGTTGCAGGCAATACAGGAAGCCATTTAAGGAGTTTTTCAATCCACTTTCAGGAAACAGCCAGAGCTCCTCATAACCAGAGTCTGGGCTTCCCATAGCCCTCCTGTAAGTCTCATCAGCTGTCCAACCAGTAAGTCTGTCCAACCAGCCAAGAGCACTTGTCTTTCCTGTGTCAGACCCCAATATGTTACTTGAACTGCTCACTTCCCAGGACAGATCTCCACCAGTGAAATCTCCCTTTTCTTCCAAGTCTCCTCCCAGGGGTGCATGTTCCAACCTGATAGCTCCTCTTCTTTTCCCACCTAGTTCTGTTAGCTTTTTCTTAGAGCCTTGGTTGTATAGGAGGCTTTCTGCCAGTTTCCAGGTAGTTTTCAGTGAGAACTCTCCCACATGTAGGTGTATTTTTGATGTGTTCAAGGGGGGAGATGAGTTCTGCATCCTTCTACCCTGCCATCTTGATTGAGCACTCAATTCCCTTTAATAATGCAGATGATCTTTCTATCAATCAAGGTTCTTGCGAGAGCAAGATGCACTCTTAAACTATTTAATTGAGGGTAGTTTTAAAAAACTATGTACCAAGGTTTGGGCAGAAGTTAGGAAAGTCAGTAAGATGGTGTGTTTTCAGAGATGAGCAAAAATATGCTACTCCCTGCATATTTTCCCTAGGCTCCCTACCTAACCTGATTTCTCTTTTCCTAAATTGGGTTCTTCTACCCTCTGATCCTGACATCCAGGAAAAAAATAAGGGGAAAAGAATGCTTTCATGAAATCTATAAAAGAAACCTCCAGACATTAAAGAAGAGGCTGGACAGGTATAAAAGCTATAAAAGCACAAATAGAATAAATCCAGGAGAATATTTATTTTTATTGTTAGACACTTTACATTTATTTTATAGGTAAAATTATTTAAGGAAAATTCCTATAAAGTAAATAAAATACTAAAAATTAATTAACCAAATAAACACTAATATATATTTTATATTCAAATTATGTGTCTTTTAATCCACTTCATTAAAATGAGTATTAAATATTATAATGAAGCTATTTTAAATAATTTGGAGATGGCTAGTGATAATACTTTATTATTAATTACCTCACAGAAGTTTCTATTATAATCCTGTTAGTTTTGAGTGTTTTATATTTTATAAAGAAGCTTTACAACTATTATTACTAAGAATAACTCAGTGGGACGCTAATTTTTTAGATAATACTCATTTACTTGAATGAAAAAAAATCAAAGACTTAATGGAGTTTCATAGTATGCAAGGCTGAACATAAAACAGTTAATTGTAGAAAACTGACTTTATAGCTCAGGTTTACCAAGGAAATAAGAAAGTAATGCCATTAATTTTGGAATCGAATATTTTGAGGAATAAATGTGAGCTTAATCTCATTGTTCTATAATAATATTTTTGTATAATATATAAACTTGGAACATTTAATAATATATTTGATTATAACCCCATTGAAATAAATTAAAGATATGAGATCCATTTAAATGATCTAGTGGTCAATTTCTGGCCACAATATTACATCCTTGAGATAAAGGATCTGGAATTGGAAGTTAGTTAGTTATGACGCATGCTTGTCTCTATGGCCTAATGCATGCCATTGGCCATAGTTTAGATTTCAGTATGTAGTGTGATAAGTAAGACTGTTGTATTTCATCAAATTCCTGCATTTCCTTACTCATAATTTTTCCTGCATCTGGAACCTGTCCTTCATCCATTTTTTATAGTCATTCTGTTTTGTTAGTAAGCATGGAGACTACTTTGGCCACCTGATGTGAACTGACTCATTTGAAAAGACCCTGATGCTGGGAAAGATTGGAGGCAGGAGGAGAAGGGGACAACAGAGGATGAGATGGTTGGATAGCATCACCGACTCAATGGACATGAGTTTGAGTAAACTCTGGGAGTTGATGATGGACAGGGAGGCCTGGCGTGCTGGAGTCCATGGGGTCGCAAAGAGTCGGACATGACTGAGCGACTGAACTGAACTGAATAGAGAATAGCAATTGAGAAGGAAAAGGATGATTTTGGAAGTCTTTCCTTCTTAGTGAGATGAAATTGAATATTAGGTATAACTTTATTAGGTCAGTATCTTTTTAATACACAGGTTTTTAAAGCCCTCTGACCAGCATATTTAAAGTAAAGGGGATGTAGTGGAAAAGAGGTAAACGTATTAGGTTGAAGACTACCTTTGTGTTTGCCAATAAAACAATGAACCCAAAGCATTTCTTTGTAAAGCAGAAAATGACTATTATAATTTATTCTCAGGTATTTTCTACATAATACCATTCATCGAATACTTCTTCCTTGCTGAATGTCATTAGAATATTCTGGCTAACTGTTTATTAGTGCACTTTTATCAAAATTAATCAACATTCAGGAAAACTATCAAAATACTCATCTGTGATTCAGATTGTAAAATAAACAATCAAAGATATAGTGCCTGTGACTAAAGGAGGAAAGTGAAAGTTTGTGGGAATTGTATTGTCAAAAAAAAAAATCTAGGCTTTACTTGAAAAGACTAATACGGAGGGAAAATACTCTGACCATGAGATTTGCAAGCATCTCGGAGGACAGATAAATGCAAGTTTCTTTTATAAGGTGGAGTAAATAACCCTGGAAAAAAATGGGTCTAGGGGAATAGGATGAGTGGATGATAACTGAACTTGATCAGGAGGTGTCTGACCGCAAAGCTTCTTCGTTAAGAACTAGCTAATCAGTCAGAGAAGGCAATGGCAACCCACTCCAGTACTCTTGCCTGGAAAATCCCGTGGACGGAGGAGCCTGGTGGGCTGCAGTCCATGGCATCGCGAAGAGTTGGACACAACTAAGCAACTTCACTTCCACTTTTCACTTTCATGCATTGGAGAAGGAACTGGCAACCCACTCCAGTGTTCTTGCCTGGAGAATCCCAGGGATGGGGGAGCCTGGTGGGCTGTCTTCTATGGGGTCGCACAGAGTCGGACATGACTGAAGTGACTTAGCAGCAGCAGCTAATCAGTGTATTTTAAAAATACAAAATTTAATATTTCAAAGCTATCTGTATAGCTCTAATTTCTCTTGTACTTCCAATCCTATGTTTGTTGTTGGTAATAAACAACAATGTATTAACTATTACCCTCATCTGAAAGTAAATATGAATGTGGGTGATAACAAGAGTGTAAGTTAGTTTTTTGAAACAAATACTACTATGAGAGATGGAGAACTTAACTCACCAATACTAATTGTACCTTACTCACCTCCATGTTTTGTTTTTTGTTTATGTAGATTTCAACTTGTAATTTTAAAATTTTTACACATTTTATGGTATTATTTTCACCATTGGACTTCTCAAACTTTAGTGTCTGTAAGAATCAATTGAGGACCTCTTTAAAATGCAGAGGCCCAGTCCTTCTCCAGACAGTCTGGTTTCGCAGGACATGACGTCTACATTTTAAACCAGCATCCCATCTTTAGCATAGCCATGAAAGGGAATTCAAAAGATAGTCAAACAAGAACAAATAAATAGGTAATAAATTTATGGAGCAGCATTGAAGATCCGAGTGGATTTGAAGTAGATATAAAAATGAAGAGTTAAAGTGCTATCAACCCAAACCTCCTATTTTTCTTTCTCCCCAGCTTTTTTTTGGTGGCCAGTCATAAAAGTAAAGATGCTACTTTTTAGAATTGATCCGGAGATAGTGTTGATTGAGTGTGATAGAAAAAAGTAGGGTTGTAGTGAGACAAAAGAACCTATGAAGAGAGTGCTGCAAAGGCTATTTATAGAAAATGAAGAAGGGCCTAATAAGCTGTGAAAACATGAACTGACGTATGGAAAGGACTTCTAGTATCAATACTGAAGTCAAAGGAAGATGTGGGTAGAATACAGAAGACAGGCCTTGAGTTTAAAATATAGTGTTCAGCATGTAACCTTTTTATTTTTATTTTTTTAAATTTATTTATTTCAATTGGAGGCTAATTACTTTACAATATTGTAGTGGTTTTTGCTATACATTGACATGAATGAGCCATGGGTGTATAGTAACCTTTTTAAACACAAGGAAACAGATGTTTGTAATGATCTAGAATTTACAAGAAAGTATGTGTGCTGCTACTGCTGCTGCTAAGTCACTTCAGTCATGTCTGACTCTGTGCGACTCCAGAGACGGCAGCCCACCAGGCTCCCCTGTCCCTGGGATTCTCCAGGCAAGAACACTGGAGTGGGTTGCCGTTTCCTTCTCCAATGCATGAAAGTGAAAAATGAAAGTGAATTCGCTCAGTCCTGTCCGACTCTTAGTGACCCCATGGACTGCAGCCTACCAGGCTCCTCTGTCCATGGGATTTTCCAGGCAAATATACTGGAGTGGGGTGCCATTGCCTTCTTTGAAAGTATATGTACAATAATACACAAATATTAAGATATGTTTAGAATTTGGTAGTAGTGCATATGCATATATCTAGAAGTTTGAATCAAGAAGGAGAGAGTTTCTACTTACTGTAGTTCCAAGATAATTATTATCTCCCATAAAACTGAAATAATGGGAAAACCAACCTTACTGAAATCGTTTTCCCAATCCTTGTAGAGATCATATGCCAATTTTACCTGTTGATATAATACAGCTTAAATAAATTTGACATAAATATCATGAGGCTTTTCTTGAATATTCTAGAAATAATAAGAAATGATCCAACTTAACAATGTATAAATTACATTATTTATTGTATATTCTTTAGATTCAATATTCTTTTAATGTCAGTTCAGTTCAGTCGCTCAGTTGTGTCTGACTCTTTGTGACGCCATGAATTGCAGCACGCCAGGCCTCCCTTGTCCATCACCAACTCCCGGAGTCTACTCAAACTCAGGTCCATCAAGTTGGTGATGACATCCAGCCATCTCATCCTCTGTCATCCCCTTCTCCTCCTGCCCCCAATCCCTCCCAGCATCAGAGTCTTTTCCAATGAGTCAACTCTTCGCATGAGGTGGCCAAAGTATTGGAGTTTCAGCTTCAGAATCAGTCCTTCCAATGAATACCCAGGACTGAACTCCTTTAGAGTGGACTGGTTGGATCTCCTTGCAGTCCAAGGGACTCTCAAGAGTCTTCTCCAACACTACAGTTCAAAAGCATCAATTCTTTGGTGCTCAGCCTTCTTCACAGTCCAAATCTCACATCCATACATGACCACTGGAAAAACATAGCCTTGACTAGACGGACCTTTGTTGGCAAAGTAATGTCTCTGCTTTTCAATATGCTATCTAGGCTTTCCTTCCAAGGAACTTTCCATGCTTTCTTTCCAAGGAGTAAGCGTCTTTTGATTCCATGGCTGCAACCATCATCTGCAGTGATTTTGGAGCCCCCAAAAATAAAGTCTGACACTGTTTCCACCGTTTTCCCATCTATTTCCCGTGAAGTGATGGGACCAGATGCCATGATCTCCATTTTCTGAATGTTGAGCTTTAAGCCAACTTTTTCACTCTCCTCTTTCACTTTCATCAAGAGGCTTTTGAGTTCCTCTTCACTTTCTGCCATAAAGGTGGTGTCATCTGCATATCTGAGGTTATTGATATTTCTCCCGGCAATCTTGATTCCAGCTTGTGCTTCTTCCAGCCCAGCGTTTCTCATGATGTACTCTGCATACAAGTTAAATAAGCGGGGTGACAATATACAGCCTTGACGTACTCCTTTTCCTATTTGGAACCAGTCTGTTGATCCATGTCCAGTTCTAACTGTTGCTTCCTGACCTGCATATAGGTTTCTTAAGAGGCAGGTCATGTGGTCTGGTAGTCCCATCTCTTTCAGAATTTTCCACAGTTTATTGTGATCCACACAGTCAAGGGCTTTGGCATAGTCAATAAAGCAGAAATAGATGTTTTTCTGGAACTCTCTTGCTTTTTTGATGATCCAGCAGATGTTGGCAATTTGATCTCTGGTTCCTCTGCCTTTTCTAAAACCAGCTTGAATATCTGGAAGTTCACAGTTCACGTATTGCTAAAGCCTGGCTTGGAGAATATTGAGCATTACTTTACTAGCAAGTGAGATGAGTGCAATTGTGCAGTAGTTTGAGCCTTTTTGGCATTGCCTTTCTTTGGGATTGGAATGAAAACTGACCTTTTCCAGTCCTGTGGCCACTGCTGAGTTTTCCAACTTTGCTGGCATATTGAGTGAAGCACTTTCACAGCATCATCTCTTTTAATGTACCACTGGGAAAAAAAGATTTCTGAATGATAATTGTCAGAAAGTTGAGAGTTATAATTAAAATGGAATGAAGTAGATAACATGGTTCTCATTATTCTCAGTGGAATTCAGATTTCTACTGGAAACATACCCCCAAAACTTTGATTCTTATACCTTGTAAGGCATAAGAATGAAGAATAAATTTCTCTGCAACAAAATTACTTTGCAAAATAAAAAAATTAAATAAGCAGCTGGTTACCACTTAGAGAAAATAATTCAGTAGCACAGGGAACCAGGGACTAGGAAAAATAAATATCACATATATGGGACTGTATATATCTCAAATAAACACTAGAGAATATAATCTTAATATAAATGCATGTGTATCAAGCATTCAGTTCTGTTTATTCATTCACAAGAGGTTCAAACAGAGTCTGACATCCAAGTTAAAAAATAAGAGGAAGCCAAAATGGTGTTATATAATATTTCCACCTCACAAGAAAATGTCCATAAATAAATTATATCTTCTTTTTTCCAGAAATAAAATAAAGTAACTTCATCACGTATATCTATGACTAACAACTATTGGCTCATATTATTAATAGCAAGTTAAAAAATAAACTTTTTATTAAATATTTAATGAATTTAACATTGACACTATTGGAGCACTGAATAAATTTTATACTCAGTCAAAATTTATAATAGTTTCATCAGGTGATTGTTTTTATTTTGTGTGCATGTTTGGGATTACGTCACAATTTGACATCTACTCTATGTGGTTAAAAAGGATATAATGACACTTAATAGATATTTTCTGAGCTGTGATTCTTTTCCATTAAATTCATAAATAGTTACCAAAAAATATGTATTACTGACTTGATAAATGTGACTTATTTTTAAGTGATTCCAAATTTTTATTATTTAGGAGTTAAAATAGTATAAAGATAATACTGCTGAATATAAACCTTATGTACAGTTATAACTTTTCTCTATAAAAGTCAAGATGAAAGTGGTTTATGTGAAAGCAAAACTGTGGTCCACTGATAGAAGAGGAAAAATGTCATAGAAAGAAGTAACTTTCCTTTCAAAGTGCTAGGTGACTACTGTCAGCCCTGAAACAATTGTCTGAGGTGCCAAATGCATGAGAAGAGATATATTTATAATTTACCACTTCAAAACTATTTTTGGTTCAGAAGACATTAAACATTTCTGAGAAAAATAAAATTGCTTTACAAGACGCTATTGCTTGAAAATATGCCTTTTATCCATAGTTATGGGAAATAAAAGACTAAAACATATTTTAATCCAAAATATTGTCTCCTAAAATACAAAAAGGACTTTTATGAGCTTTAAACTATTGTTTTTTCTTGTTTCAGTTCTTAATTCTTCTCATGTATTCATAGCACAGTTTTTGCTATATTGTTTTTAACAGTTTTATGAATATAAAAACCTCCAGTTGCAAAGTCATAAATAAAAACAACTGTGGAAATGTTCTGATGTTTGAAATGTGGAGAGAGAAGATTATAATAAAACTAATTCTACTTTTGAACACTTATTTTGTACAGAGCATTGCTACACAATTCATACACATTAATGGAATATAATTTCATCCGTACCAGCCCATAGAAGTTTTGACAGTAATTCTACTTTGCGATGTGGGAAACTGAATATTAGAAGGAAAAACTGGCAAAAATTACAGGGCTAGTAAAGAAGCATGAATGTGCATTAAAGTCTGTCTGATTCCAAGGATGGCTTTCTTAACATTTGGATCTTCCTGGTATAGAATTCAATAAGGATCTAAAAATGAAGCTTCAAAGATAGTTTGCAGCAGACTATGTATGAGGTATACTTTGTTACCCTTGGCACATGGCTTGCATCTATTTCACTTTCTGTCTTAATTGTAATTTCAGACATATTGCTTTATTTGTACTTGCTGCTGCTAAGTCGCTTCAGTCGTGTCCGACTCTGTGTGACGGCAGCCTACCAGGCTCCCCCGTCCCTGGGATTCTCCAGGCAAGAACACTGGAGTGGGTTGCCATTTCCTTCTCCAGTGCATGAAAGTGAAAAGTGAAAGTGAAGTCACTCAGTCCTGTCTGACTCTTCGAGACCCCATGGACTACAGCCTTCCAGGCTCCTCCATCCATGGGAGTTTCCAGGCAAGAGTACTGGAGTGGGCTGCCATTGTCTTCTCCGTTATTTGTACTTAAAAACATCTAAAAAATTAACAATCATGTTCTGAGTTAATTTTAAAAATGACTGTTTTCATACCTGCTTCATATTTCTCCCTTGAAAGAGCCCAGATCTCTCCCTCACAGCCTAGAGTCATTTGGTTTTTAAATCCAACCAGTTTTCATCAGCATGTCTTCCCAGCATATACACCTCTAAATACCCTCTGCCTAGGTGTGGAATGTCGCCATCTTTGCTTAACTCATCACATCCCATTCTCTCTCCCTCTCTGCAAGTCTCATTTCCTCCAGTCACTTAGTTCTGAAAACAACAGTTAGAACAAAACAAAGAATGCAATCAGTTATTTCTCATCTTACTTTATTTTTTTAATTTTAATTAGAGGCTAATTACTTTACAATATTGTATTGGTTTTGCCATACATCAACATGAATCCACCACGGGTGTACACGTGTTCCCAATCCTGAACCACCCTCCCACCTCCCTCCCCATACCATCCCTCTGGGTCATCCCAGTGCACCAGCCCCAAGCATCCTGTATCCTGCATCGAACCTGGACTGGCGATTCATTTCTTATATGATATTATACATGTTTCAATGCCATTCTCCCAAATCATCCCCACCACCACAAGCCAACAGGGTGATTCCGTCTCCTCACAATTTTGCTCTTTCCTAATTTTCTTCCTTTTCTAATTATTCTGTAATATTCTCAGCACACAGTGATCTACTTTTATTTAAAATGTACAATTTGAGTTTAGACCTATGTATGTGTGCATACTAAGTCGCTTCAGTTGTGTCCAACTCTTTGCAACCCTGTGGAATGCAGCCCACCAGGCTCCTCTGTCCATGGGATTCTCCAGGCAAGGATACTGGAGTGGGTTGCCATGCCCTCCCCTAGAGGACCTTCCGGACCCAGGGATCGAAGCATTGGCAGGCAGGTTCTGTACCACTAGCACCACCTGGGAAGCCCAGATATCTGTATACATTAGTGGAAATCATCACCATGATCAAGATAATGAACATTTCCCCCTGAAGTCTTCTTATGCACCTTTGTAATCTCTTCTTGTCACCCATCAACAATGCCTGCTGCCACCCTCTCTGGTCTGATCTGGTTTCAGACCCTACAGGTGAAGCTTAATGAGAGTCACACTGCAACTCTCCCCAAAGAAAAATTTCTTAAATTATCTTCTTAATATCATACCATCTCTTTATTCTGTGAATGACTAATTTTTGAGCTATAATATCAGTTCTCATTTGTCCGTTGGAAAATATGCGTCTTAATCTGTGTCAAAAAATTTGCACTACATGGGGTAAATAGACAGGGAAGATATGTTTTTCGGGAAGGCAATACATTATTGCAATAGAGGACAAGACTAATGCTATAGGGTGAGAGACTGAACTGTGTGGGAACAAAAGGCAGGAGCATACCTAAACTTCTGTATCAACTAGGGGAAAAATTGGGGGGCATTAGGGCAGAGGTTGGTCAATGTGATTAGCATAACTATGTTTGCTAATGGAATTAAGTTCCACTGGAACTAGGAGACTGGGATGGTACTATTTTTCTTTCTTTCAGATTTTATTTTTATTAGTCGATTTACAATGTTGTGTTCGTTTCAGGTGTACAACAAAGTGAGCCAGTTGTGCATATACATATATCCAGTCTTTTAGATTCTTTTTCCATGTAGGCCATTACAGAGTGTTGAGTAGAATTCCCTGTGCTACAAAGTTGGTCCTTATTAGTTATCTATTTTATGTACAGTAGTGTATATGTCAATCCCAGTCTTCCAATTTATACTCCCCGGCTACCCCCTGGTAATCATGTTTATGTTCTACATCTGTAACTCTATTTCTGTTTTGTAGATAAGTTCATTTTTACTCCTTGTTTAGATTCCACATATAAGTGATATTATACAATATTTGTCTTTCTCTGTCTGACTTTACACAGTATGATGATCTCTAGGTATATCCATGTTGCTGCAAATGGCATTATTTTGTTCTTTTGTTTTTTTTTATGGCTGAACAACATTCCACTGTATATATGTTTATTTACCTATATATGTATATATACCACGTATTTATCCATTCCTCTGTTGCTGAACATTTAGGTTGCTTCCATGTCATGGCTATTGTAAATAGTGCGGCAATGAACACTTGGTGTGTGTGTATCTTTTCAAATTATGGTTTCTCTGGATATATGCCTAGGAGTGGTATTGCTGGATCCTATGGTAGCTCTATTTTAGTTGTTGTCTTTTTTTGTTTGTTTGTTTTTTGTTTTTCTAAGGAACCTCCACTCTCTATAATGGCTGTACTAGTTTACATTCCACCAACAGTGTAAGAGCATCTCTTTCTCTTCTACATAACCTCTCTTCCATGTATTGTAGACATTTTGATGATGGTCATTCTGGCTGGTGTGTATTTCATTATAGTTTTGATTTGCTTTTCTCTAATAATTAGTGATGTTGAGCAACTTTTCATATGCTTTTTAGCCATTCAGATGTCTTTGGAGAAATGTTTACTTAGATCTTTTGCCAATTTTTTTGATTGGGTCATTTTTTTTTTTTAACTGCATAGAGTTTGTATATTTAGGAGATTAATCTCTTGTCAGTTACTTTTTGCAAATATTTTCTCCCATTCTGAGGGTTTTCTTTTTGTTTTGTTTATGGTTCTTTTTGTTTTGTTTAAGCTGTGATGTGCAAAAGCTTTTAAGTCCCATTTTAAAGGGATAGCTCCCAGGTCCTTAGTCCTGGGGTTAACTCGATAGAGGCTGGAAGAAGATTTACAGCTCAAAGGGAAAGGACAAATGTTTACAAGGGCAAGTTATCTAAAGAAAATGCTTTAAGAAAAGGGAGGCCAGGGGCCTACAGTTGGGTAACAAACTGTATGGAGTGGAAGTTGCTCAGTCGTGTCTGAATCTTTGCAACTCCATGAACTGTAGCCTACCCTGTCCCTTCCACCGCCCAGGCTCCTTTGTCCATGGAATTCTCCAGGCAAGAATACTGGAGTAGGTAGCCATTCCCTTTCCTAACCCAGGGATCAAACCTGGGTTCCTGCATTGAAGGCAGATTCTTTATGATGTGAGCCACTTAAAAATATTAAGGATACTTTAGGGGCATCTGGCAACTTACCTGAGTCTGTCATTTCTATGTACCTTAGAATGCCTCAGTCAAAATGGCAAAAGGTTGCTAAATACACTAATAAATAACTAATAAAGAGGAGATATAAGTGGCCAATCAGTTCAGTTCAGTTCAGTCACTCAGTCGTGTCCAACTCTTTGTGACTGCATGCACTTCAGCACGTCAGGCTTCCCTGTCCATTGAAAACTCCCAGAGTTTACTCAGACTCATGTCCACCGAGTCAGTGTTGCCATCCAAACATCTCATCTTCTGTCGTCCCCTTCTTCTCCTGCCTTCAATCTTGCCCAGCATCAGGGTCTTTTCCAAGGAGTCAGTTCTTTGCATTAAGTGGCCAAAGTATTGGAGTTTCAGCTTCAGCATCAGTCCTTCCAATGAATATTCAGTACTAATTTAATTTAGGATGTACTGGTTGGATCTCCTTGCAGTCTAAGGGACTCTCAAGAATCTTCTCCAACACCACAGTTCAAAAGCATCAATTCTTCAGTGCTCAGCTTTCTTCACAGTCCAACTCTCACATCCATACATGACCACTGGAAAAAACATAGCTTCGACTAGACGGACCTTTGTGGTAAAGTAACGTCTCTGCTTTTCAATATGCTGTCTAGGTTGGTCATAACTTTCCTTCCAAGTAGCAAGCATCTTTTAGTTTTATGGCTGTAATCACCATTTGCAGTGATTTGGAGCCCCCCAAAATAAAGTCTGTCACTGTTTCCATTGTTTCCCTATCTATTTGCTATGGGACCAGATGCCATGATCTTAGTTTTCTGAATGTTGAGTTTTAAGCCAACTTTTTCACTCCTCTTTCACTTTCATCTAGCAGCTCTTTAGTTCTTCTTCACTTTCTGCCATAAGGGTGGTGTCATCAGCATATCTGAGGTTATTGATATTTCTCCTGGCAATCTTGATTCCAGCTTGTGCTTCTAGTGGTTTCCTTTCTTCAATTTAAGTCTGAATTTTGTAATAAGGATTTCATGATCTTAGCCACAGTCAGCCCCCAGTATTGTTTTTGCTGACTATACAGAGCTTCGTAGAGTCTTCTCTTCTGTTTGTGGAAGAGGGTGTTTGCTATGACCAGTGCATTCTCTTGGCAAATCTCTATTAGCCATTTCCCTGCTTCATTTTGTACTCCAAGGCCAAATTTACCTGTTACTCCAGGCATCTCTTGGCCAATAGGTTCATAAAAAAATTCTCAGCTTCACTAGTGATCAAGGAATTGACAAATAAGCCTGACTGAAAATACCATTTCACTTATAGTCATAGAAAAATGTCCTAAAATCTGAAAACACCATATGCTTAAGAACATGCCAGTGGGGAAGGGAGAGGATGGGACAAATTGAGAAAGTAGCATTGACATAAGGAAATGGCAACCCACTCCAGTATTCTTGTCTGGAGAATCCCAGGGACGGAGGAGCCTGGCGGGCTGCCGTCTATGGGGTCGCACAGAGTTGGACACGACTGAAGTGACTTAGCACCAGCAGCAGCAGCATTGACATATATACATTATCATGTATAAAATAGATAGCTTGTGGGAAGCTGCTATATAACACAGAAAGCCCAGCCTGGCACTCTGGTGACCTAGAGGGTAGGATGTGGGAGTAGGGAAGGAGGCTCAAGAGGGAAGGGGTGTGTGTGTATATGTATGTGTGTGTGTGTAATTATGACTGATTTTCATTGTTATATGGCAGAAACCAACACAACATTGTAAACGCTGTAAAGCAATTTTCCTCCAATTAAAAAATTTTAAAGAATTATAAACTATCATACACAGCTGGTAGGAATAAAACTTATAAAAAGACTTTGGGAGAGTAATTTGGAGTCTTAAAAATTTAAAGAAAGTATTCCCAAGAAGCACTCATTCTATTTCTATAGATATGAATAAGAAAATGTGTACTCATGCAAATAGTCATAGAAACATTATCTGTAATAATAGAAAAAAAGGGAAAATAACCGATCAGCTTAAATATTAATCATAGTGAAGAAGATAAGTAATTTTATATTCAAAGACTAAACAGGAAAGTAATTTTATATTCAAAGACTAAACAGGAATAAAAATAATTGATCTAAGAAAGCTGTATCAATATGGTTAAATCTTCCAATGACTACACTAAGTGAAAGTGAGCTTCAGAAGAATAGATACAGAATGATGCAGTTTATACAAATGTTGCAAATGGAACATAACAAATTATTTACAGAGACACATAAGGCAGGCATGTAAATAATAAACTCTAAAATCAGGAAACAACACACTTATACAAAAAGAAAGAGATGGATTTCAGGAGGTACATTTAGGGAGTATAAAGAGTATGCTGCTGACTGGTAGGTACGTGAATGTTTCTTTATACCTCCTGATTTGACTGGAATACTTCATAATGAATTAGCATTAACAAAGGTGTGTGTGTGAAATCATTATTTATGTGTATATATCATTTATAAGTAAAATGAAATAAAATGAATGATTTTTTGATATTTGACTATCAAAATATCAATCATTTATAATTTAGAATTGAACTTTCAGTAAACGTGAATTGGATTTTAATTTGATAATGTTTGCATCTTAAGTGGAAAAATAGGTGACTTTAGAGTATTAAAAAACATGAATCCACTGTTGACTTTCCAAACAAAAATTATGGGAGGGGGTCAAAAGTCCAAGTTCCATAGGACAAAGGTGTTCCTAGGAAAATTCTTGATGCTAGGACATGAAAATAACATAAATAACAAAAAAATGTTCTTGATAGCCCATGGAAAATGTAATCAGTGTTACTTATAGATTTAACATTGTACATTGAGACTGCAATGTTATGTTAAGTTGATTAAACAGAATATTTTTCCCCTAGTGAGAATGCTGAAGTTTTTCATGAAGATGTTATACTTCTACATAGCTCAGGACAAGTAGGTCAATATGGTCCTAGGAAAAGTAAATGACAAATATAAAAGCATTGCATAAACACATAATTATTTGCTGTTTGACTCAATTTTAATTTAGTGCTTATTCTAAGGAAATATTCTAAATGAAAAGTCAAACAGCAAATAATTATGTGTTTATGCAATGCTTTACACAGACATCAAATTATGTAATAGTGATGACTTTTTATTGTGTTGGGCTTTTCTCCAGAAATATTATAGATCTACTTGAATAGTTACTTGTAAACTACTGATAATCAAATACATTGTGTTGAATCTCTTCTAATACGCGATAGTTAAGTGTACATTATTGCTGTAAATTCACAATAAGTATTTGGAGGTGCATTTTCAGATAATGGTGATTCATTTATTCTGATGAATCCTTTGTTTCTAGTCTGCCTCCCCTGACAAACATTATAATGAGTTGGCTACTATCATAAATAAAAGGGGTATAATCTGTGGTCATTGAAGACAAAAAATTGATTTGCTTACATCAATAAATAGTTTTTTTTAATTAAATTTATTTATTTTAATTAGAGGCTAATTACTTTACAATATTGTATTGGTTTTGCCATACAACAGACACTAACTTCTAATAATATAACAACTTAGGCCATCTTAATGTTATACCACATATATGTTTAGTAGTTTAGTTTGAAAACCATTAATGCTTAAGTTGCTAGTATAGCAATGATAACATTGAGAGTAATGTTTTCTATGATATGATACTGGTATTATAATAATACTGTGACACGTAATATCTATTGAGTATGTGTGGTGGGTCAGGCACGATTTTGATGCCTTAAATAAACTATCTAACCTTAGCTACAACACAGCTCTCTAGGATGGGTACTCTTGTCATTAGAGGTTAACATGGAGCCTGGAGCACAGAATGGTTGTTTAATTTGCCCAACTGGCAAAATCTGCTAGTGACAGAGCTAGGATTTGAGCCCAGTGACACAGAGAATAGTTGACTGGGTATTTGCAAAGTGAGGCTCTGTCATTTTCTCCCACTGAAGGATATTTCTAAAACCAGGGAGAAAAGTTGACATTGACTCTTCAACAAAATTCCTTTTTTATGTGAAGGACATTAAAACAATAACACTTCAACCGGTAACCCGTTTTCCAAGATAATAGCTTTTCTATTTTTTTCTTTAGTCTTTTGTTCTTTTTTTCCCCCTACTGTGGAACTTGATTGGGAAAAAAAATCTCAGTTTGGTAGTCTGCTCTCAAAAGAATACCTACTAAAGGCAAGGAACTTTTAAAAGAATAAATCCTTTTGTTCCCTGTCTGACAAAATATAGAAATATGGTACAATGAAACCCCTCAACTGAATACTCGGCAAAGAGGGAAAAGAAATCTGTTAAAAGGTAATAGCTATTTGAATTTTTTCCAAGATAAATCACGTACATTTCATTTAAAGTGGAACTCTTTTACAGGAGTTGTTGGAAGACAGATTGAGCAATACTGAAAGTAATTGAAAACTTCCTGCAACATACAGGCAGTTCATGAAAACACAGTCAATGAATCATATCTCTGAGTCTTTGTATACATGATTAATCCCGTCTGTCCTTCACAGGAGGTAGTTTGAGAAAATAATTCAGAATAAAATTATATTTTATTTAAATAAATTGAAGGTGTTGCTTGTTAAATGTTTAGAGAAAATATAACCATATAAGCAAAGAAGAAAAATAGAAAACATTCCAAATTTGATCCCCCAAGATAACTATACTAATATCCCCATGTATATTCTTCTCATTTTGCATATATTGTGCACACAGACATAAAAAGAACAAGATAAAACCATAGTATATTTCAGCTATATTTATTATTTACCTTTTATTAAAACTCATGTTTCCACTTAATTGTACATGGTGCATAGCAATAACAATTTTGCCATAAGATGATTATGGTAAATAATTTTACCATAAGATATTTAGTTGTTACCAATCATTTTATGGTAACAACTAAATACTATGTCCTTGTACCACATATCTAATGCTAAATAAATGGATAATGATATGTTATCATTATCCATTCAGCTAAGATGAACAATTACAAATTATAGCTAATCATTTAGTTTTCATTATGATAAGCATATATTTTAATATTTTAAAGATACCACAAAACACTAACTGCAACCATTATATAAGCCTAAGACCTAATGAACATTTATCCTAGGGATACAATATTTGATTAACAATTGAAATTAATACAGTTAAACCGATTCCAGTTTAACAAAACATAAAGAAAACCATATGCTCCATTTAATAGATAAAGAACAGGCATTTGCCAACATCTAGAATCCATGCTTGATAAATCTTTTAGCAAAGAGCAGTTATATATAACTTCCTCAAGCTGATAAAGTGTATTAGTTTCCTGGGGCTGCCAGAACAAAGTACCACAAGCTGGATGCCTTAAACAACAGAAATTTATTGTCTCGCTTCTGGAGGCTAGAAGTATGAAATCAAGGCATCAGCAGGATTGGTTCCATCCCAGGGCTGTCAGGGAAAAACTGTTCATGCTTCTCTTGTAAGCTTCTGGTAGCTTCAGGCATTCCTCAACTTGTAGATGGTATTGTGTTCACATCGTCTCCCCACTGTGCATGTCTATCTTTGTGTCTATACCAGGCATCTAATCTGAAAAAGCAGTAAAACTGTCTTCATTGTAAGATAACATGATCATCCACATTGAAATTCAACGGAACACATGAAAATACTATAAAAACTAATAAGCATGTTTGACAAGGCTGGAGGATATAAGACCGATATAGAAAAATCAATTGTATTTAAATATACCAGCAACAAACAATTGGAAATAAAAATTAGGCAATCACTGCCATTCACAATAGCTTTAAAAAATCTAAAATACTTAGGACTAAATCTGACAAAGCGTTCTTATGACCCAAACAGTGAAAACCAAAAAGCATTGCTGAAGAAAACCTAAGTAAAAAGAAAGTTATAGTGTTATTCATTGAACAAAAAATTGGAAAAAAAAATTGAATAGAGGTAAGATATCAATCTCTCCAAATTTGATATATATAGTCAATGCAGTCCTAATCAAAATCCCATGAGGCACTCCTGTAGTAATTGAAAAGCTAATTTTAAAATTCATAACAAAAGACAAAGGAACTAGAACAGCCAACGCAATCTTTTGAAGTAAGAAAATTGATATAATACCACCTGATTTCCGCCAGTGTTTCTTCTTATTTCTTTTCATTTTTGGGGGGATACATTTCATATATCTTGAATTTGTCCAACAGCTCAATGACTCGCTGATCATTTTTTATATATGTCTTTCATTTTGGATTAAATCTTTTATGTCTTCATGTTTATTTTATCTTCTGTGATATCTAATCTGAAGTTCAGGTCTGAATTCTGCTCAGTGTATTTTTCATCTATAGCTTTCATCTCTAGAGGTTTTATCTGAGTCTCTTTTCTAATTCTTATGACTATACTTGTTCAATATTTTTGTTAGCTTTTAAACATATGGAATATATTTTAATAATTGTTTCCTGTCCTCTGTTGCTAATTCTAGCAGCTATGTCAGTTCTGGATTTTTTTAATTAGTTGATTGTTACTTGTCATGTGATTCATATTTTCCTGCTTCTTTGCTGACTAGAATCCCATACATTATGAATTTTATCTTTTGGTGGCTGGGTATTTTTATATTCCTATAAATATAATTGAGCTTTGTTCTTAAATGCAGTTAAATTAGTTGGAAATGGTTTGATCCTTTCCGTTTTTTATTTTAAAATGTGTTAGGACGAGAGCAGGGTTTAGACTAGAGCCAGTTTTGTCTTAATAATGATTCCAGATGCTTTATCTGATGCCCTGTGAGTTGTGATGGTTTTTATTTTCAGTTTGGTTGGCCCTGTGGGAACATCTACTACCATTTCCTCAACTCCTTTTAGGTGGTTTTTCTTGGTTTTTGGTAGTTTACCCACTGCATGTGCTGATAAGTATTATGCTAAATGCTCATGGAAGACCCACTCCAGATCTTTGTAATTCTTTCTGTTCAGTTGTTTTCTCTGTGGTTCACTGTCCTGGTCTTAGATTCTCAACTCAAGAAGTTCATCCTTTTCACAAGGGTTTTTTTTCGTCTATGTCATGATCTAGAAACTGTTAATGCAATGAACTATGACAGTCACTAGGCCACCTGTCTCTCAAGAATCAATGGCCTTTGTTGTATAGTGTTCAGTGTCTTGAAAATCATTTCATATACTTCATCTATTTTTTTGTTGTTGTTTAAGATACAGTAAATCATATCCCTGTTCACACACCTTGCCTTGAAGCAGAAGTGATCCTTTACTATTTCAGAAGTGAATAATATTTTTCCATGAACTTACTAACAAAGTTGAATTCTTTTTAGTTGCTAGATATTCTAGGGTAAGGAATCAAATTCAGTGACTTGCTGGCTGACAATAGGTTATTTGAGATTTAAAAGTAGTAAGCTAAAATCTATATACAAACAATTGAAATTGGGCTATGCCAACAAAAAGTGACTTTTGAGATTTTGAAAATGCTGTTAATAGTTCTTCTGTTAATCTTGGACTTTAGAGTAAAAGATTAAAAACTAGAGATACTTTTGTCATTGTTTGTTTATTCAAATTTCACCCTAAACTTTTTAAACAACTCTTTAGGGTATACTCTTATGATAAAGTCTTCAGAGAAATTTATATATGTGTGTGTGTATACATGCATATATTTATGGACATATACATAAATGTACATAAATATACATATATGTTTATATATACATATATACATATACAAATATTTTTTGTGAGCACATTTTGGATCAAAACTTTTAGCTGAGAAAGTGCTAATGTCAGCTGAGATGTGTGTGTGTTTAGAAGAAATCACTAATTTGCTTCCTTGCTGCTTTTGTCTTTCATCAGCAAAAGAAGAACATTTGGGGACATATGCACACTAAATATAAAATAGGACTGATTTTTAACAACTTCAAAGAGAGCATATGGCTGTTTCTTTCTTGTTCTTAGTAATGGGGAGTCAGACATTTGCATACATAACTAGATAACCCATAGAACTCACCCTGAAAATTTAATAAAAATTATGTTTGAAAAATCTTTTATGGAGTAAGTACTACATATGAAACATTGTTCTCAACACCAATATTCAAAAGTATATAAATGACAGTCTCTGATTTTGAGCAGTTTAGGTTTTGGAGAGGAGGAAATGTTTGAATCATCTACTGAGTAACAGGCAGTAACTGCTTTGGTAGAACAGGAAAGAGTTCTGGCAGTCTGGGAGGAAGTCCAAGAAGGAAATTATTTGAGAGTTCATTCTTTAAAAGCACAGACAAAGGTAACAGTAGGAGATTGGCGTACAGAAGTTTTCGAAAACTGAGGACTCTATGTATAACACCCTTGACTTGAATGTCTTTGGGAACTAGTCTTTTTTACTTTTCTGATAGCTCTTTTAAAATGCTTTTTAAAAACATTTTTTATATTCAAAATTTTATATTAATGCTATATAAATCCTACCTGTGTCTCCAATCCATTATCCATATTGTAGGTAGGATATATTTGTGAACACTGCAGTTTATACATGGCAATCTTCTGCTTAAATGTCTGTAATAGCTATTCTCCCAATCCCATCAGGAAAAAGCCCCAAGTGTTTAAAGTGTGTTCCAAGTTCCTTCATGTTCTAGTCAATTATTGTCACTTTATTTCAATGTCATGTCACCTTCCTCATTGAGTATTTGGACCAGCCATATTTATTTCTAAGGCTTTCTAAAACTTTTAGGTTTTAGGCTTTCTTTGGCCAGTAAACATTCCTAGGCTACTTGAAATCTCTCCCTGGTGTTGATGCTTACATCAGCAGGAGTCTACAGAGTGTGTGCTGGAAATATGATTTTCTCACCCTATAACTCTAAACTTCTGTCATCAGTTCTTAAAAGAAATCTGTACCCGCTCAGAGACAGGCCAACCCTGGATTCCTCCAACTCAGTTTCCAGATCTTTACTTAACAAAGTGGAGGAGAGTGCTGGCCTCCACACACCTCCCAGCGTTTTCTGCCTTCAACCATCCCCACTGCTCTCACTGTGCACTTCACTCATGTTGATGCTGGTCAGTGTTGTCAGTCTCCACAAGAAGTCCAGGCCTCCAGGTCATTGCTCACTCCCTTCTGCTTGTTTTCTAGATCCCATCTCTTTTCAAGGACATTCCTTCAGCTAATCTTCCCACTATCAAACTAACCACTGATTTTTCTTTATTACTGAGTACATCTCATCTGCCATAAAACTTGGCCACATTTATCCCTATAATTGTTTCCCAGTTAACTGTTCCTCTCTACATCAACTCTCCCTCCAGAAAACCTGCCTTGCGTTCTTCCTTTCACATCTTATTTTGTTCCCACCTCTTCAATAACCCCAACCTTTTCTAAGTTACCATGATCTCCATTTTGCTACATTCAATGACCCACCCTCATATCAAATTACATTGACTTTTTGGTGAAAGTGGAAGTGTCAGTCACTCAGTTGTGTCTGACTCTTTGTGACCCATGGACTGTAGCCCACCAGCCTCCTCTGTCCATGGAATTCTCCAGACAAGAATACTGGAGTGGGTTGTCATTCCCTTCTTCAGCAGGTCTTCCTGACCCAGGGATCGAACCCAGGTCTTCTGCATTGCAGGCAGATTCTTCACCATCTGAGCTACCAGAGAAGACACCCAACCTTTTAGTATAATTTATTAAAACTGTCTTTTCTCCTCTTTGAAACATGGTCTTCTTGGCTTTTAGAAAAATTTGCTTCACTTGTTTTCCTCGCAGATCATCAGTCTGTTCGTCAATCTCCTCCACAAGATGTTTTTCATATCTGAGAGTAGTAACATAGAAACATTCCAGAATTAGTCCTTGGTTCTCCCTTCTGCTATATATTTATTTCAATCTGTTGGTGATCTGACTCTTACAGATCTAAATTCACAGCTCCATTTGCCCCAGATTACTTGACTCCTTGTTTCCTCCCTTGCCTCATTTCCAGTATTCTTCTTGACCTCTCTCTTTCTCTCTACTAGATTCCATGTTGGTGCTTGAGGTCTCTTAGGAATACTTCAACTTTCAGAACTTTGCATTTGCTATTCTTTCTACCTGGAATGTCTTTGCCTCAGATATCTTTAGGACTCTTTCCCTCACCTCGTTTAAATACTCGCTTAAATATAACAACCTCACTGAAAAGTTTCCTAACCAATTTTTAAAAATTGCCCATTATCCTGGCACTGACTAAACACCGTCCCTTGTTTGTTTTATCCATAACATATATCACCTAATTTATTATATGTTTATTTTTAATTTCTGCATCTACTCAATAGAATAAATTCTATAGGAAAGAAATTCTTTCTTTTTTGTTCAGTGATCTCTCTCCACTGCTAAGGAAAGTTTACAGTGAATGGTAGGTATTTATAAATATTTGCTGAATAAATAAATGAATGAATGAAGCCCTTGTTCAGTTGACATCTTTATTTTCCTTTAGCAGTCAGTATAGTTATCACTTTTTCCAGCACGTTTTACCTAATTAGGTCTCATCATGATGTTCTTTCCTTATATTAAGAATTATTGTGCTGCATGCATTGTTACTGCTTTTCTAATTATCTTTCTCCCTTAACCTGAATTGTAAGCTAAAAGAGGTGAGGGAATAGTCTTATTTGTTGACCATATTTTACGAAGTATTTAGAAGAGATTGATAGGTATTCCACTCAACACAATTTTGATGCATGTCTTGTGACTGCTTTAAAAGGTATAGGAAAAATAATTTCAAAAGTCTTTGAAATAATTTGTAATTGTATAACTTCTCACAAACTATTTGCTGTTGTCATTGTCAAAACTAGCACTTAAAAGATGGGACATTTTGTATCGCCTATTTTCCTGACCTTTCCCAGCAGACATTACAAAAGCCAGATCTCACATCTTACAGCACAGTGGGAAGAACCGCTCCCTCTGGTCATGTGCAAAGTTTGAATGCGGGCAACAGAGCTGTTGTGAATTCTGCCAGGGAGGCCTAGCCACCTTTATGGCCTCATCCACTAAGCAAGTAGCCAAAACCTGAGCAGCAGGTGGAGCTGAGCCAATCCAGGGAGGCACATGAACTGAGTCCAGTACAGAAGTGTGCAAATGTTAAATATTCATAATCATTGTCAATGCTATGCATAGGATAAGGAGACATACATACATACATACCCATCGACAAAATAAAGGATAATTGTAGGGATAAAGGCTTAGGCTTCTTTGTCAAGAGTATTTAAACTGAAAATTAAGCATGCAAAAGAAGTTGGTGTTTACATTTATGAATACTTAAATGATTGCTCTGCCAGTCTCTACATTTCCTAATATGTAGCCCTGGAAATAAAGTTAAGGAGACTTTATTGATGTCTCTGTTTAATACTTGACAGTGTAGCCCACTCTTGGAGTTGGGATATAATATCCTGAAAATATCAATTAAGTCTAATTGTTCTGTTGTATCACTTAAGTTCTCTGTTGCCTTACTGATTGATTTCTCTGTCCGTAAGATCTGTCCATTGATATGAGTGAAGTGTTAAAGTGCCCTACTTTTCTTGTATTCCTGTCAATTTCTGCCTTTATGTCTGTTAGTATTTGTTGTATGTATTTGGTTGCTCCTTAGGTGCATATATGTTGGTGAGTGTAAAATCCTCTTCTTGTATTGATCCGTTGATCATTATATAGTGTTTTTGTTGTTGAGTTGCTCAGTTATGTCCAACTCGTTGCAACTACGTGGACGGCAGCACGTCATGCTTCCCTGATCTTCACCATCTCCCAGATCTTGCTCAAACTCATATCCATTGAGTCAGTGATGCACAGAGTTCTTTTTCTCACTTTTGTTTAAAATTTATTTTTAATTGGAGGATAATTGCTTTACAATGTTGTGTTGGTTTCTGCCATACAACAATGTGAATCAGCCACAAGTATACATATATCTCCTCCCTCTTGAACTGCCCACTCCTCTAGGTCATCAAAGAGCATCTGGCTGAGCTAAGACAGAGATCTTAAACCATATTTTGCAACTCTCAGTACTTGTAAGAGACAAAGTATTTATTAGATTATTGAATGTTTTTCTCTTCACTGTGTAAAAAGTAGAAATCCCTCAGCCTTTTTTATTCAGTTCATGAATCTTTAACCATAAACTTGTAAACCACTAGAAGTAGTATAGTCAATTAAAAAAAAAAAACAATTTGTGAAGCATTTTTAAAAATTGCACTTGACCCAGAATAAAACAGTTTTAATTCAAGAGTTGTCTTTATAAATAGTGTTATTCTGAAAGAAGTTTATAGGTTCTAAATGTAGTTGGAGGTAGGCAATATCTGTGCACAGAAGCTCTCTGTTGACCCTGAGTGCTGTTCTCATGAATCTAAAACAATTAGAAACAGCAAGAGTTATCAGTTAATAAACTGTGGTGTTCTCTTTGTTTTTGGAAGCACATAATCTTTCTAAATGCTAATAATTGTCACTTAACAATAATTTTATGAAAACAAACCTAAAAAGCTATGAGAAAATGTTTTGGCATTTCATGTAATGTTGCTCTTTTCTACTTACTAAGATAAAACTGAACATATTATAATTATATATTTAAATCTAAAACAAGCTATCCTAGATTATGTGTTGTATATAATAGAGAATAAATAGGACTATTTTTCATTTTAAGTTAAGCAAAATGCTCTAAGTTTTTGATGTCTCTTTGTAGTAGGTGGACATTTTTGTCATCATAGCTTTGGGAGCTCCACCAATTTCCTTTACAATTCCCTTATGCTATAATGAGAATAGCATCACAAATGAAAGATTTTTGGTCAGGGAAATCTCATGGCATGTTAAAGATATTTGAAGATTCCATCTAGATTACATCTATTTACTTCCATTAATATTTTTAATTACTATAGAGTATGATGTTTTGTCAGCCATTGTTTTAGTATTCTTGAGGAAAATGAAAACTCTTGGAGAAACAGAAAGTATTCATTGAGACCTGATATATCCTGATTTTGATTTGTGCCACTTGTTTTGGGGGAAAGAAAACATATAACTAGAAATGAATTCATATGAAATAAATTGCAATGTGTCAGGAATTGTGCTACAAGGATTTTTAATGTTGAAGCAAGCTGTAAAGTATTTGAGCTTGTTGTATTTGAAAATGCAGAACATGTTTTGGAGAGGTTACTTTATATAGTCAGAGCGACACAGTTACTAACTATTATAGCCTGGAGTCCATCACCTTCCATTTTGCACTTTCTGCCACACTATCAGGCTGTCACATGTAACTGGAGAGATGAAACTGAAGTTGAGTACAGTGTGACTAGGCAAGATTTTTGTGTTCAAACTTGAATTTCAAGGGTGGATAAAGTGAGATAAAGAAATAAGCATTCGGAACTGAGGAAGAAAGTCAGCAAATACACAGGGATTGAGGGGACTGACAGAGCAGGGAGAGATCTGTTTAAGCAGAACATATACAGGGAAGTTGGGTTAAAGTGACGTCAAGTTGTAAAGAGAGCTGAAACTGAGTTAAGGCAGGTCTCTGTAACCAGGCAGAATGGTTCACTTATAATATGTGTGTTGTAGAGCAAAGGTTGCTTGCATCAGAGAAATAACATGGTGGAATTATAGACTGAGGTGACATTATAGACTGAGGAGACATTATGGACTGAGGAAGGAGGACTGAAATAAAAAGGATGGAATTAGATGAGTTAATATGTTTTTAGCATTAATAAAACTGATATTAAGGACTCTTTTGAACTTGATTTACTTCTGAGCATATCTATAGTCTCAACACAAATACATAATATACATTTATATGTATAATTTTGATAATAATCAAATATTTATTAAGCAATCATTATGCGTTTGGATTTTTAAGATACAGCAACAAAGAAAATAAAGTCCCAGTCTTCCAAAAACAATTCTAGTAGATAATTCATACAATCAGTTCAGTTCAGTTGCTCAGTCATGTCTGACTCTTTGCAACCCCATGGACTGCAGCACATCAGGCTTCCTTGTCTATCACCAACTCTTGGAGCTTGCTCAAACTCATGTCCATCGAGTTGGTGATGCCATCCAACCATCTCAGAGGATGAGATGAGATTAATTCATACAATAAATAAATACAGAAGATGTCAAATGTGGTAAGTTTTATGAAGAAAATTAATTTACATTTATGTAAATTTATTATAGTTTCCATAGGTCAGGAATCTGGACCCTATTTTTCTGGTTTCCCAGCTCAGTGTCTCTCAAAGCTATGACAAAGGGCTGAATTGGGCATGAATTCTTATCCTAGCTTCAGGGTCTTCTTCCAAGCTCCCTCCAGTTTTGACAGAATTCACTTCTGTGCTGCTCTAAGAACTCATGACAGCTTGTTTCTTCAAGATCAACAGGCGTTTCTCTTTGATCTGCAGATTATCTCTTAATAAGCCCATCTGATTAGTTCAGGCCAATTTAGGATGATTTCCCATTTGATTCCCTGGTGGCTCAGACAGTAAAGAATCTGACTGCAATGTAGGAGACTGAGTTCGATTCCTGAATCAGGAAGATCCCCTGGAGAAGAGAATGGCTACCCACTCCAGTATTCTTGCCTGGAGAATTCCATGGACAGAGAAGTCTGGTGGGCTACAGTCCATGGGGTCGCAAACAATTGGACAAGGGTGAGCAACAAACACTAACGTAAATTCAACGGATTGGAGACCTTAGTTACATCCGTAAAATCTTTGCCGTATTAAAGTGGTTAGAAGCAAGCTTCAGTTTCTGCCCACACATAGGAGAGGGGGTTATATAAAGGATCAGTTCATTTCAGTTGCTCAGTTGTGTTTGACTCTGTGACCCCATGGACTGCAGCACACTAGGCCTCCCTGTTCATCACCAACTCTGGGAGTTTACTCAAATTCATGTCCATTGAGTCAGTGATGCCATCCAACCATCAAGATGCCTTCAATCTTTTCCAGCATCAGGGTCTTTTCAAATGAGTCAGGTCTTCTCATCAGGTGGCCAAAGTAATTATTAAAGTGTCAGCTTCAGCATCAGTCCTTCCAATGAATATTCAGGACTGATATCCTTTAGGATTGACTGGTTTGATCTCCTTGCAGTCCAAGGGAGTCTCAAGAGTCTTCTCCAATACCACAGTTCAAAAGCATCAATTCTTCGGTGGTCAGTTTTCTTTATGGTCCAACTCTTAACCCTAACCCTAACCCTTAGGTGACTACTAGAAAAACCATAGCCTTGACTAGATGGACCTTTGTTGGCAAAGTAATGTCTCTGTTTTTTAACATGCTATCTATGTTGGTCATAGCTTTTCTTCTAGGGGAGTGTGAATATCTGGGGCCATCTTAGAATCCCAACTACCATACACTATGACTACGGCTTAGAGGTAATTTAAGAGAGAAAAAATAATAATCTGTTTGTATTTTAATTTCACATATTATAACCAGCAAGATAGTAATAATATCTCCATAAACATTTATTAATACAATGCTAAATGAAAGTTTTATTATTTTTGCATCATAACTAAAAGGAGACTTTTGTGGCCATTCATTATTAAGGTAATTTTAATATAATCTATGGAAGTAATCTTCAAACACTTGACCTAATTCAGAATTGGAGCTTTGAGAAAGAGTCCCTCTATAAATGTGGACATACTTGAATACTTTCATGATGTGAAGAATGAGAAATATTAAAAGATTTCCCCATCATTTGGACTTTTGTGATATTCTAACATCGATCTTTGTCAGTCAAGAGTACTTATGCCCCACTTGTGTTTTAGATTGTGTAATACAAAAGTGTCTAATGCTATCAAACAGTATTTTCCTGAACTTAAGATTGTTTTATTTCAATCTTTTAGTAAATGTAAAAATAATCAAGAGAAATGAAAGCATCATACTGGATTTCATTGAAAACTATTAATAATTTATTAAACATTAAATAATGTTTAATGTTTATCATGAAGCAAAACTATTGATGGGCATAGAAATCTTTCCATGCTTGAATAATGTTTTATTTTGAAATATTTATTCCTTAGAGTTTACCAATTTATGTGCCTAGATAAATATATTCAAGTTAATATCCAAAATTTAAAATGTAGTTATTTTCAGGGTAAACTTAATTGTATTAAATTTTTAATATTGTTATTAACTGAGTCCACTCAGTAAATAATGAGTCCAGTCTACAAATTATAACCTCAGCTTCTATTTTGCCTTTTTATATCCAACATAAGCTATAGTATAAATTATTTCGATAAGACAAAATAAAAGTTACATCATTTAATTCTCCTTTACCTTGGAAATTTCCTGAGCAGGGGCAAAGGATGAGAATATTGACCAGAGAAACTGCCATTGGTTATAACATTGCCCACTATTCAAGCACTGTCATAAAGTAAATACCAACTAAAAGGTTATACATAATTAGAAATATAACCTTTTCTCAGTTAAACCAGAACTTCTTCCTGTGCTGAGTCCTTGGTATATTCATATTGTGATTGGAATGGTTATAAGTGGTTGAACGTTCTCTATTCATCAAGGATTCTTTTTCTCACCTAAAATTTACAAGATTTTAAAAGTTGTATTGATCTAAAAGCACTTTCTTTGCAGCCCATGTTGCTTTCTCTCTAAGCATTATTGCCCACTAATTGCTCTGGAATTGATAGCCATTACAAGTAACTCCCACTGTGGTCAATTATCAGACAGTATAATTTAGAACAGTGGGGACTATCTGTTAATATGATTCTTTGATCCACTCAAAAATATGAAGATTTTAAGGATGACATCTAATACATGTGAATTTCATTTTGTAGGCCAAAAAAAAAAAAAAAGCCCAATTTAAATTCCAGCAATTTGTGAGGTCCATCATACTAGGAAGGACAAGTGCGACAAAGCATTTAGCATACAGAAAGAGACAACATATTTTATCATACTTTGTCAAGGCAATGCAGTCTAGATACTCTTCCTAGAGCTTTCTGGCACCCTACAGAGTCATGACGTTATTTAGTATGACATGAAGCACGCACAAAGGACTACTAAAAAATCCCTGACCTCGCAGACTTGCTCTCATAATATATAGAATCATGAGTTAAACCTTGGATTCTTGTTAAAATTTAAGAGTAATTTCAGCAAAGGGTAGCAAGTCATACCTTAAGGCAATTTATGTCAAACTATTTGTCAGATTATGATAGTGGATGCCAGTGAGGCAAAAAGAGGGGTTTTTGTCTCCTAGGAGAAAAGATATGTCTGCACTGTCTTTACTCGTTTTCCACCTTCCTCCTTTTGCTACCAATGGAGAAGGGCATGGCAATCTACTCCAATATTCTTGCCTGGAGAATCCCATTGACAGAGGAGCCTGGTGGGCTACAGTCCATAGGGTCGCACAGAGTTGGACATGACTGAGAGACTAACACTCCACACACTACCATTGCATATGACAGTAATTGTGTACGACACAAAAAATCAAGTATAACCTATGGCTAGCATATGAATTGCCTCATTATTCCTCAAGAAGAGAGGCCCAGGAAGAAACCTGCAATGGCTCTAGAAGTGTAGGCCATTTGAGTAGATTCCAGTGTTTTATAATCCCGAGCCTCGCCTAGACTAGGTAAAAGGCTCCATGTGGGCACATCCCATTGGGAGGAGCTTGGTCACAGTAAGGTGAGAACTGGAAACTAAAGACAGGGTCCAGGACAGGGGTCCTATTTTCCTAAGTCTGCAGTAGAACTATGCTCCTTGTTGATTTTTTTTTTTTAATGTTCTGCTGATTTATACAAATTTCCCTTAATTTCCTGATTTAGTTTTTACTAAGAAGTATATTGTAACAGCTAGTATTTTTCCTTCTTCAATATAAGAAAATTATTTTCCTACCAATGTTATATATATTTATATATGATAACTGCATATATACAGCATCAACACAATATTTTCTAAGTGTATATATTTTAAAATTAAACCTATGAGTTTCATATAATAGCATTATATACCTTTTGATGAGTATTTCATGAAAAAATATATATTTTAAGTCTATTCACAGTATTCAGAAACTAATGCCATAAACCATAATGAGATTAATTGAGCAAATATAACTCCAATTACCACTTAGTAGTTGTGGTTGTTTGTCAATAGAGTAATACTTAATTTTTGTTATTGTAGTGGCTGTTTGAAAATATTTATATTTAATTTCTTGAAATTTCTTCAATATACTATTATGATTCTAAGTTCTTTTGATTTCATTTTGAATTTAACACTCATTAACCTAAATTTTGCTCACTTTTGGCTTTACCTAAATGTCTAGAAATATTATTAGCTCTTTCTTGCTGTACAATTGTCTTGATAATTTTAGATTTTTATAGCTAAATCTAGAGAATTCAGTACTGAGATAAGTTAGGTTGGTGAAAAGGGAAGCTTAATCATACATACGATGAGGAACCTAATTCCATGATGGTTTTCAGTTTATTTGGCATTAAAAGATAAGGATGTCTGGATATGAAATGCCATCAATAATATTTTTCCTAATCCTAGATGAAAATTAATTTTACATAAAGGACATATAATGGCTTAATTTTGAGAGAAGATCAAAGGAAATTTCTGTTTATTATGTCCCCATAGTTTACCTAGATGAAAATAGTTCATTAACCCAAATGGCACAGAAACTCCTCAGCACAGGAAAGTATTCCCAAATAGAAAGATATATACCTTCTCATATTACAGAACATGGTAACTCTGTGCTACCCATGTTAACACAATTAATTGTGGAGCAAGATTCTCAGTTGTGTCACAAGGTAAGACTTGCAATAGAAAGGTAAGGTTGCAATAGAAAGGTAAAGTTGCAATAGAAAGGTCAATGATATACCTTCTCTACTAAAGAAGGAGTATGACTAATTCTCTCTTGACTTAAAAAGAGAGAATATTTCCTAAAACTTTTTCAACATTCTTGGGAGATAAGCAATTTCAAACGGTATCTCATGCACTACTATTTTGGTCAATCAGATCGAACCTCCAATGTTAATAGTAGCATCCAAAAAAAAAAAAAGTCTACTGACACCAAAGCAATGTGTAAAGTTTGACCTTATTAAATTGATAAATACAGCATGGTTTTTAGAATATGAAAGCATTGCTTAAACTGTAGATTACTATTTTAGTCCAAATTTTGTTCTGATTTATCCCCCTCAGGGAAATGCTGATAAAATTGTGTACTTCTATGAATCATGAAAAAAAGTCTCATTGTTAATAATTTTATTATTGAGAAATAGCATATAGTATCATGAAATAGCCTATTAGAAAGCATTGCTTTTTAAAAATTATTTTTGCAGCAGAATGGCTTGGGAATCAAGATATGTGAGATTACATTTCAACTCTTTCAAAATTAGTTGTATAACATTTACCTTTTATACCTGGTCTCTTCATGTGTTAAACTGTTAAGACCTAGTACTATCTAGTTCTCTTTCAGCTCTAATATTCTGTGATAATTATTTGCAAGATAAGGAAAGGATCCCCTTTTAATTAAACTATGTACATTTGTGATATTTTACATAGATTTCGCCTGTATGAAGCATTAACATTTGTAATAAACTTAAAAGATATGTTTTCCAAAATATTCCATTCAATGGTAATCTTAACCTGTGTTCTTTGTGGATTGTACTTAAGGGAGTACATATGCCTTGGTAGACAATAGACTCAATATATTTTTGTTGAATGAATGAACTCTACAGTCCATAAATCTTTATATATTTTATGTGTTTTAATCATTTGGGAGAAAATCGTGTTGAATTGTATCCATTCACTTAGGCCGTACATTCCCTAAGGTGACAGGGTATAGTTTCCTTGCTCTGTCAAAGAGGAAAATGTTTGGGCCTTCCCACTCCAGTACTCTTGCCTGGAAAATCCCATGGGTGGAGGAGCGTGGTAGGCTGTAGTCCATGGGGTTGCTAAGAGTCGGACATGACTGAGCAACTTCCCTTTCACTTTTCACTTTCATGCATTGGAGAAGGAAATGGCAACCCACTCCGGTGTTCTTGCTTGGAGAATCCCAGGGACGGGGGAGCCTGGTGGGCTGCCGTCTATGGGGTCACACAGAGTCAGACACGACTGAAGCGACTTAGCAGCAGCAGCAGCAGCAGCAGCAGCAGGGTGTTGTCATGGAGAAGGCAATGGCACCCCACTCCAGAACTCTTGCCTGGAAAATCCCATGGACAGAGAAGCCTGGTGGGCTGCAGTCCATGGGGTCGCTAAGAGTTGGACATGACTGAGCGACTTCACTTTCACTTTTCACTTTCATGCATTGGAGAAGGAAATGGCAACCCACTCCAGTGTTCTTGCCTGGAGAATCCCAGGGACGGGGGAGCCTGGTGGGCTGCCGTCTATGGGGTCGCACAGAGTTGGACACGACTGAAGCGACTTAGCAGCAGCAGCAGCAGGGTGTTGTCAAGTGAGGAAATTGCTAGGGAGCAAGAAGCAGTCAGAAATGCTTGAAAGACCCTGAGTCACCAAGACAAAAGATAGAGCCCATTATGGAAGATAAATTGTTCTTCCCAGCTTATGGAATACAAACTCAAGATACTTATTTTAAATAAAATTATTAAATGGTGGGAGGTGCATTTTTGTTTTATGACTTCTAGCTTAGATAACAGGTAGAAATGGTAATTTCTTTCATCAGCTTAAAAGATTCATGTGTTTGGTATCATTATATACTGATGTGTATGAATATAATGAAATGTCTGGGTTTTTGTATTCTGGCACTATAAACTGAAACCATATATAAACTATTGTGTTTTTTTTTGTCCAAGTATTTATTGAGCCATTACATGATAGACTTACTGTCTGTTGATTCCACTTCTCAACATCTTTCTCTAGGAAACGTGTCTAATTCAGGTACATTTTAGAAAACAGGACATAGGATGGATAGGGTCAATAATTTGGTTTCAGCATAATGAAAATCATGAACTTTTATTCATTTCTGAGACAATTTGAGAAATTTAGGTAATTTTGAAAATATTACAGAGATTTAGGTATCCTAGATCCATTGTAGAGTGAACTTGAACGTGAAAGTATCTTCAAACTTGTCTAGCTACCTCCAGGTTGCATGTAAGCCACACTGGTCCCTTGAGTACTAAACAGACACATGATTTCTGAATATTGAGAATCTGGAGCCCTAGGCATCACCTTGAAGGTAAAAGTTCTTGATTAGATTACAATTGTTTTTTAGGAAATGTCATAAGTGTTAAGTAATCACTTTCCTTTTTTTTTTTTTTTTTTTGCTTACATGAAAAAATGGAAAAGGTATTTCCTAAAATGTTCTTTTCATTCCTTTCTCTAATGAGGTAGGGTATAAGAATTACCATAAAGTTGAAAAAAAAAAAAAAAAAAGAGGGGGAAAATACATTCAAAATCCATTTGTAGGTAAATCCATACATGTGGGATGAGATGTCTTCAGCGACCTGAATCTCAAACACAAAAATAAAGCAAAACACCCATAAATCTTCTAAATGGCAAGTCTGTCTTCAATCCTAAGACAACATGCAGTCACAAAGTTTGAAATCAGAACATAAATGAGAAAGTTTCCAGGAGATTGTTGTCAAAATATGAATATTGATATTGTTATTGTTCTTGAGTCATTCAGTTGTGTCTGACTCTTTGAGACCCCATGGACTGCAGCACACCAGGCTTCCTGTCCTTCACCATCTCTAGGAACATGCTCAAACTCATGTCCATTGAGTCAGTGAAAGTGAAAGTGAAGTCACTCAGTCGTCTCCGACTTTTTGCGACCCCATGGACTGTAGCCTACCAGGCTCCTCAGTCCATGGGATTTTCCAGGCAAGAATACTGGAGTGGGTTGCCATTTCCTTCTCCAGGAGGTCTTCCTGACCCAGGGATTGAACCCGGGTCTCCTGCATTGTAGGTAGACGCTTTACCGTCTGAGCCACCAGGAAAGCCATTGAGTCAGTGATGCCATCCAAACATCTTGTCCTTTGTCATCCCCTTCTCCTCCTGCCTTCAGTCTTTCCCAGCATAAGGGTCTTTTCCAATGAGGCAGTTCTTTGCATCAGGTGGCCAAAGTATTGGAGCTTCAGTTTCAGCATCAATCCTTCCAATGAATATTCAGGGTTAATTTCCTTTAGGATTGGCTGGTTTGAACTCCTTGCTGTACAGGGGACTCTCAAGAGTCTTTTCTAACATCACAGTTCAAAAGCATCAATTCTTTTGTGGTCAGCTTCTATTATGGTCCAACTCTCACATCCACACAAGACTACTGGAAAAACCATAGCTTTGACTAGACGGACCTTTGTTGGCAAAGTAATATCTCTGCTTTTTAATACACTGTCTAGGCTTGTCATAGCTTTATTTCCAAGGCACAAGCATCTTTTAATTTTGTGGCTGCAGTCACCATTTGCAGTGATTTCACAGCCCCCCAAAATAAAGTCTGTCACAGTTTCCATTGTTTCCCCATCTATTTGCTATGAAGTGATGGGACCGGATACCATGATCTTAGTTTGCTAAATGTTGAGTTTTAAGCCAACTTTTTCACTCTCCTATTTCACCTTCATCAAGAGGCTCTTTAGTTCCTCTTTGCTTTCTGCCGTAAGGGTAGTGTCATTTGTATATCTGAGGATACTGATATTTCTCCCGGAAATCTTGATTCCAGCTTGTACTTCATCCAGCCTGGCATTTTGCATGATGTACTCTACATGTAAGTTAAATAATCAGGGTGGCAATACACAGCCTTGACATACTCTTTTCCCAATTTGGAACCAGTTCATTGCTCATATCCGTTTCTTACTATTGTTTCTTGATCAACATACAGGTTTCTCAGGAGGCAGGTAAGGTTTTCTGGTATTCCCATCTCTTTAAGAATTTTCAACAGTTTGTTGTGATCCACAAAGTAAAAGGCTTTAACATACTCAGTGAAGCAGAAGTATATGTTTTTCTGGAATTTTCTTGATTTATCTATGATTCAACAAATGCTGGCAATTTGATTTCTGGTTCCTCTGCATTTTCTAAATCCACCTTGAACATCTGGGATTTCTCAGTTCATGTACTTTTGAAGTCTAGCTTGGAGAATTTTGAGCATTAACTTGCTAGCATATGAAATGAGTGCAAATGTGCAGTAGTTTGAACATTCTTTGGCATTGTCCTTCTTTGGGAGTGGAATGAAAACTGACCTTTACCAGTCCTATGGCCACTGCTGAGTTTTCCAAATTTGCTTGTATATTGAGTGCAGCACTTTCACATCATCTTTTAGGATTTGAAATAGCTCAACTGGAATTCCATCACCTCCATTAGATTTCTTCATAGTGATGCTTCCTAAGGCCCACTTGACTTGGCACTCCAGGAGGTCTGCCTGTAAGTGCGTGATCACACCATCGTGGTTATCTGGGTCATTAAGATCTTTTTTGTACAGTTCTGTTTATTCTTGCTAGCTCTTCTTAATATCCTGCTTCTGTTAGTTCCATACCATTTCTGTCCTTTATCAGGCTCATCTTTGCATCAAATGTTCCCTTGGTATCTCTAATTTTCTTGAAGATATCTCTAGTCTTTCCCATTCTACTGTTTTCCTATATTTCTTTGCACTGATCACTCAGGAAGGCTTTCTTATCTCTCCTTGCTATTCTTTAGAACTCTGCATTCAGATGGATATATTTTTCCTTTTCTTCTTTGCCTTTCAGTTCTCTTCTTTTCACAGCTTTTGTTAGACCTCCTTAGATAACCATTTTGCCTTTTTGCATATCTTTTTCTTGAAAAAGGTTTTGATCACTGCCTCCTGTAAAATCTTACAAACCTCCATCCATATTTCTTCTGGCACTCTGTCTATCAGATCTAATCCCTTGAATCTATTTGTCATTTCCACTGTATAATTGTAAGGAATTTGATTTAGGTCATACCTGAATGGCCTAGTGGTTTTCCCTTCTTTCTTCAATTTAAGTCTGCATTTGGCAATAAGGAGTTCATGATCTGAGCCACACTCAGTTCCCAGTCTTATTTTTGCTGACTGTATAGAGCTTCTCCATCTTCAGCTACAAAAAATACAATCAATCTTATTTTGTTATTGACCATCTGTTATGTAGAGTCGCCTCTTGCATTTTTGGAGAGGGTCTTTTCTATGACTAGTTCTCTTGGCAAAACTCTTCTAGCCTTTGCCCTACTTCATTTTGTACTCCAAGGCCAAACTTGTCTTTACTTCCGGGATCTCTTGACTTTCTACTTTTGCATTCCAGTTCCCTATGATGAAAAGCGAAAGTGAAAGTCACTCAGTCCTGTGTGATGCTTTGCGGCACCATGGACTGTAGTCCATGGATTTCTCTAGGCCAGAATACTGGAGTGGGTAGCCAATCCAAAACCAGGGACTGAACCCAGGTCTCCCACATTGCAGGCGGATTATTTACCAGCTGAGCCACAAGGGAAAAGGATATCTTTTTTTGGTGTTTGTTCTAGAAGGTCTGGTAGGTCTTATAGACCCATTCAACTTCTGCTTCTTCATCATTAGTGGTTGGGGCATAGACTTGGATTACTCTGATATTGAATTGACTTGGAAATGAGCAGAGCTCATTCTGTCATTCTTGAGATTTCACCCAAGTACTGCATTTTGAATTCTTTTGTTGTCTATGAGGGCTACTCCATTTTTTCTAAGGGATTCTTGCCCACAGTAGAGGATATTATGGTCGTCTGAATTAAAGTTACCCATTGCTGTCCATTTTAGTTCACTGATTCCTAAAATGTGATGTTCACTCTTGCCATCTCCTGTTTGACCACTTCCAATTTGCCTTGATTCATGGACCTAACATTCCAGGTTCCTATGCAATATTGTTCTTTACAGAATTGACCTTTATTTTGATCACCAGACACTCCACACCTTGGCATTGTTTTTGCTTTGATTCAGGCTCTTCATTCCTCTGGAGCTATTTCTCTACTCTTCACAGCAGCATATTGTCACCTACTGACCTGGGGAATTCATCTTTCAGTGTCACATCTTTTTGTCTTTTCATACTGTTCATGGGGTTCTTAAGGCAAAAAAACTGAAGTGGTTTGCCATTCCCTTCTCCAGTGTACCATGTCTTGCCAGAACTCTCCACCATAACCCATCCATCTAGGGTGGCCCTATGCTGCATGGCTCATAGTTTCACTGAGTTAGACAAGTCTGTGATCCTTGTGATCATTTTGATTAGTTTCCTGTGATTGTGGTTTTCATTCCTTTGGGCCTCTGATGGATGAGGATAGAAGGCTTGAGGACGCTTCCTGATGGGAGGCACTGGCTGTGGGTAAAACTGGGCCTAGCTCTGGTGAGCAAGGCCATGCTCAGTAAATTTTCCATCCTCTTGTTTGCTGGTGGGTGAGGCTGTGTTCTCTCCCTGTAGTTTGGCCTGAGGCCCAATTATGGTTGGGGTAATGGCAGTAATGGCGACCTCCTTCAAAAGGACTTAAGCCAGCATGCTGCGGCTCCCAGACTATTGCAGTCACTGTCCCTGACCCTGCAGAAGGCCACTGTTGACCCACACCTCTGCCAGCAACTCCTGAACTCTCACAGGCAAGTCTGGCTCAGTCTTTTGTGGAGTCACGGCTCCTTTCTCCTGGATCCTGATGTGCACAAGGTTTTGTTGTGCCCTCCAAGAGTCTGTTTCCCCAGTCCTGTGGAAGCTGAATATTGGGCTTACTAAAATAAAACAAAGCCTAGGTAATTTTTTTTTTTAATTTTGTCTAATAAGTATCTAATAAGAGGATGGTGATTGCCTTCCTCTCAGTAACAAACAGAAAGCTAAAAGTTTAAATTGCAGCAAAAAGAATTTGTGTAAGTCATAACAACTATTTTTTTCTAACTTGTATTATAAAGTACTGGGAAGATTAAGCAAGAGTAATTTTTGAAATTTTTAGCTTTTTGCTAGAAGAAAAATTCTAATGCATCACTTTTGGTTTTAAGGAAGAGTTGAGACTGGTAAACTTTTTGGGATTTGTAATCTGTAGTGATAGCCATGTCTATATAAATTATTTTATGCTTTTTCATAAAATTTCAAGACCAAGATTTATCAAGTGTTCACTTGTTTTAGTACACTCACTGGTTACTGATAATTTTTAGAGCTTCTTTTATTTTATTCTGCCACTTTTCAGGATAAAGTATATGGAAATTTAGAAGATGGAATATGGAAGACAATGTGTCTGTTCCAGGAAAACGTTTAACATGCTCTGCATTGGCACATGCCTTTAGAGAATAATTTAGGCTGTTTTCATTTTAACAGATAAGAGGAAAGGGCTTAATGCAGCAAATATATGAGTTAGACATAAAATGCCTTTTAGTTCCTATTTTGCTACCCAAACATAAACCCAAACATAAAAAGGTGTTCCCTTCCACCAATATTTTCACTTTGTTTTCTAAATACCCCAGAGGGAAAAAAAATACAAATAATTTAAACTATTGAAAATATAAAATTTAACTGTACATGAAATAAGCTACAAAAATATACCAAATATGTTGTGATTCCATAAACATTCAGTGGAAACATGAACTAAAAACTTTAGAAAAAGTTTCACTAGCTTATGTACTTGTCCCTATAAATATTTTAGTAACAGTATATCATACTGAAAGAAGAACATTGGCAAAATAAAATGAGATGTTGAAAGACTTTTGAGGAGAGCATTATTTGCTACCTTATGGTGTATGTATGCATCAGAGGTAACAGAGGAAGGAGGCAGAGGTATGATAAATAAATTTCTCAGTTATTTGTTTACATTAAGCCTAGGGGAAACTGGGGTGTGGATGATAGAACAGACACTGTAAGTCATTTCTACCAACTAGGCTTTTGGGAACTGCATGCAGCTATATAATGGCCCTTATTAGAAGGGATTACATTGAAATGAAAAGTCAGAATTAGAAAATGTGAAGTAGCAATAGAAGATTGATTATTCATCGTTCCCTTAGACATTTGTAGCAGAAAGAGTTGGGAAACTCAGAGATAGGAAACAAATGAAGAATCAAATAGAAAGAAAAGATAGAGTGCTTTTAAACAAATTACCCTATCCTGTCTTAGAAGCAAGTAAATAAGAAGCTGAGGATATACTGGATAGAATAGGGACTAGGTATTGCATTTATGGAATTTATTTCAAAAATGAGCTTTAATTCAATGGATGCAGTGACTATCTTGAAAGAAGAGTGGAAAGCAAGCTTGCAACGGATATGAGGTTGCCATGTTCTATCCTGTTTATGCAGCTAAAAGAGCAATTTTGCCCTAAAGTTGGAATAATTTTTATAGCTTTCAGTGAATCTTTATACATAAAATATGTGAAAATATAAAAGCAAAATGGGAGTTACAGGAAGGTCATCCTGAAAAGAAAGCATAATGAGACTCACACATTGCTTGCAAGTTGACATCACTGCCCTAACAAAGTTTGATTTCGAGTTACTTTATCTTGCCCTTGGATGACCTGTTCAGCAGGAAGTCGAGAAAAAAAATTACAATGGGAACAAATTATGTTTCTTTTCCTTTCCACTAAAAGGAACATTATAGTATATTTTCCACTATTAAACGTAAATTAAACCACTCTGAATTATTAAAGTAATATGAGGTTGAAACATAATAGTATAAAAATGGGGCCTCGTACTAGCAGATAGCTCTCACCTTAAAGAGCAGCCCTTAGTTCGGCATTTCCTTTCTTTGTGCTTGCACTTGCTTATCTTTTCCCGAGAGAATAAACTCATTGGGTTTAAAATACATTAAAGAGTTGTTTGTTCGCTCTTAAATGGGTATAAATTTTCAATATGATCACTTATCCAGCATTTGTTGTCTCTTCTTAAATTTCTTTATTTGGAACTATTATTATGGAAAGGCATTCAGCTAGGCTTCAATTATAGATTTACAAAGCAAACCAGAAACTCTATCCTAAACACATTTAGAAGAAGCTATAATTAAAGTCTTCCTGTGGTAGCAGTCACTGGGAGTATACTTTAATTATTGTTATCCTGAGGAAAAGGCAGCCTTTAATTCTAACTATGGGATTCTGGGAAGGCTTAGGAGCAGGGCTGGTATTGTCACTGATTCACAAAAGATGAGTTGAATGTAGATAGTGGAAAAACTAAAAAGTAAGCCAAGAGAAGTCTTATGAGCAAATATTGAGAAATAAGAAAATTCATAGACTAGGTTAATTTTCTCAGTTCAAGAAATATTTACTTTCTTGATCTCATGCACAAGGAATGGTTAGAGTTGGAAATTTGTAATTCAAGGTACATTTCAGATATTCAGCTGGCACACACTGGTACAGATGTCCTGAGTGTTAAAATATTGAAATGCTGTGATTTTATTTGATAAATAGTCACAGCCCTTGCCCTTCAAATATGCCATTCTACTCTGTCCAGCCTGGGACCTTTTTTGAGATTCTGTGTACCCCTCAGAATCAAATAGTGAAAGCAAAAACTTGCCTGGCATAGCAGAGGATCTCAAAGAGCCTGGTTCAGATTAAAGATGTTTAGGATCAATTTTTATCAGCTAGTAAATTTACCATAGCAGTTATTATATATTATGAGTTTACCCCTGCATATATAGAATGGACAATACATCTGAAAAGAAAGATCAAAAGCATATTGTGAAAAGCCTTGACTATGGTGCTCAAAATTCAGGGGAGGTTTATTTATTGTTTATTAGAAGTAGGTGAAATGATCAAATATTGTAATTATTACTTTTTTCTAAATGTATCTCTAATGTCAAAATAGTGTATAGATTTGATATTTGATGTAAGTGTTCAGAATGGCTAGAGGAAAATTATCTATACAATAGAACAAGAGAAATCACATGAATACTACCTCACATTTGAAATCGAATCTTGTTCCTTTTGTATCTAAATTATATTATTTCTCATTCTTTTAAGTAGAACTTGTTTTCACATTACTTATAAATTTATCTAAAACATGGGGATATCAAATTTCCTTTATGGAAAGATAGCTGGGAAGAGTGGGTTCAAGGTCAACAAATTTAAGTTAAGTCAGCATGTCCAAGGGCTGCCCAGGTAGTGCTAGTGGTAAAGAATTCACCTGCCAATGCAGAAGCCTTAAGAGATGCAAGTTCTGTCCCTGGGCCCAGAAGATCCCTTGGAGGAGGGCACAGCAACCCACTCCAGTATTCTTGCCTGGCGAATCCCATGGACAGAGGAGCATGGCGAGCTATAGTCCAAAGGGTCGAGAAAAGTCGGATACGGCGGAGCACGCCTGCTCGCCCCATGTCACAGTTCATTTTCACTCTCTAGGGTTATAGAAGGACCAAAACAGAAACCTGTCTTTTCCTTTACTAATAGATCCATGTCCAGTATCCAAGATTTTACCAGCTAAAATTCTAACCGAGGCCCATCCTTTGTAAAGATTCCCCCCATTTCTAAGATTTAGTGCTTCTTGAAGAATTACTTTTCACAGTTCATGAACTACAGTAAGCTAAGACAGCATTAATTTCATTTGATTGCTTTACTTCATATTACTATACCCTCTATTGCCCACAATTAAGCTACATTACTTGAAATTATAATTCATGTTGTGATTATACCTTTGCAGACACCTTCTTTTAACAGGCCATCTGGGAGTTATTTGCCTACCTTCAGCAACTACCTGCAACTATTAGAACAGTGATCAGCTTTGCTTTAAGCCAGTGATTGACAAGCCTTTGGAGAATAACTCTTGCCCAGTCTATTTCATATTTATTATGTCTTCCAAGTTAGGTTGATTAATTTAAGGAGCTGACTCTGCCATTTGTGAGATGAACAAATCTCAGAGTGACGCTATGTTGACATTTTGAAAGTAAAATGCATGCTGCAAAAGAGTGCTGCCAGGGCAATTTTGGCCAGCCTGCTGGATTCCCAGATCCTTTACAAGATAGTAAGAACTTGTGATGCTATGTCAGTGATATGGAGAAGGCGATGGCACCCCACTCCAGTATTCTTGCCTGGAAAATCCCATGGACGGAGGGGCCTGGTGGGCTGCAGTCCGTGGGGTTGCTAGGAGTCGGACACGACTGAGCGACTTCACTTTCACTTTTCACTTTCATGCGTTGGAGAAGGAAATGGCAACCCACTCCAGTGTTCTTGCCTGGAGAATCCTAGGGACGGGGGAGCCTGGTGGGCTGCCGTCTATGGGGTTGCGTAGGGTCGGACACGACTGAAGCGACTTAGCAGCAGCAGCAGCATGGTCTTATATGTCTAGGAACAGGATTTTATCATTGCATCCTGATACCAAATACCTTGGTGAATACTTGGTGAGCAAGGTATTAGCCTCTTGAATGATACTCTTGAGAAGTATCTTGGTCAGGCCAGTGGTTTTCAAGCTGTATTCTATGAAACTCTAGAACTTCACTGTCCAGTATTACAGCTTCCAGTCTTAAAATATTGAACAATTAAAATGTGGCTAGAAAAATTATGGAACAGAATTTTTAATTTTATATAAAGTTTTAATTTTGTTTGTATTTTAATATATATTAGTTTAAATTAAAAGTTAAAAAATGGATAGTCAATTAAGTTTGAAAAACATGTTTAGAACAACAATGGGTTTGTAACTATACTTTCTCAACTCCAATTTTTCTGAAATCTTTGTATAGATCACATATTTCCATTAAATTAAGCATTTGAACTGAGATGAACAGGAAGTAAAAAATGCACATTAAATGTGAAAGCTTACTAGAAAAAGAATGTAAAATATATCATTAATTTTATGTTAATGATATAGTAAAATGATTCCATTTACTTCATTTCATTTTTCATTTATTTACACTTCATTCATAAAATGATATTCATATTAAATAAAATCTAGTTATAAAATTAATTTCAGCTCTAACTTTACTTTTTAAGGAAGTGGTTTCTAGGAGATTTAAAATAACACATTTGGCTCACATTATGGTTTCACTGGACAGAGCTGTTTTAGAATACGGGCTGTGTGCAGACACCAGGCCCACAGTGCCATCCTTCCCATATCAGACTTCCCTTAAACAAGTGTGTCTCTTCTCTTATACATTTGTATGTTTTACAGTTGAGCTTTCATTAGTTTAACCCCAAGAAAGCACTGTTTTTTTTTTTTTATTTTTTTATTTTTAAACTTTACATAATTGTATTAGTTTTGCACTGTTTTTGAAAATAATGTCTAGAAACCTCATTTTAGACCTGAATAAGGTTTAATAAAATAGTATGATGCTGTTTGGTTTTTGTTTTCTTCAGTTTGAATATAATATGCCAAGATATAGGTTTTTTTATTTACCATGCTTGGTACTTTCTGGATGCATGGTCTATCTCTAATTTTAGAGAAGTTTTGTCCATTCTTCAGTTTGTCCAATACTTCAATTATTCCTTTAACTCTGTCTCTCTTCTCTTTCTGGTATTCCAACCATGTGTGTGTTATATATTTTATAATTTTCCCGCAGTCCCTGAATGGTCTGTTCTGTTTTTGTCATTGTCTTTCTGTTTACATTTTAGTTTGGGAAATTTCTATTGACTTATCTTCAAGATCAGATCACTGATTCTTCTGCATATTGTTTTCAGATCTCAGCATAGCATCACCCTGAGATTTGTTGTATATTCACGCTTTAGGAATGTGTATCATTTTATTGTATTCCAATTAACAGATATTATGTCTCCTTTCAAAGATGCTAATTAAATTAAATCTTATTTGACTACCTTTTTCCTCATATAGTGGAACTTAAGAGCTAATATTCATATCTCTATGTTTTAACAAATCATAAACTGTTACTTGGTGTTGTTGGAATTACAAAGAAGGATCAAATAGAATTTAAGCCCCAGTGAAGCTTATTGTGTATATAGAGAGATGAAGCTAATCTAGAAACAACTGAAAAAAAGTTAGCTACCAATGAAATTTAGAGAGTAAAGAATGGCTTCTAAAGACACTTCAGTGTAAGAAATGGTGTACTTCAGAGTCTAGATAAGCATGCAGTGCATGTGACCAGGACGGAAAATGAAAGCATTTGATTAAATTGTCTTACTTTATAAATGAAAAAAAAAAAACAAAACATTGACAAGAAACAACTTATAGTTACCAGTGTAACTGAGAAGAGCTTCTAAATTTTCGAAAAGTTTATTGATTTGTTAAATTATTTAGGATTAAAAAATTAATTCATCATTGGTATACCACCTGCAGGCACAGTAGCATTTTCAGATGGTTTTTCTCAGCTAAATGAACACAATTTAGGCGTATCATTCAGTACTAAACATTCAGTGGTGACTCCAGCCAATAAAGGAAGTTCAAGTTACAGCCCCAGTCTTCATCAAGCTGATTGACATCACTCTGAAGTGTGTGATACCAACTCTGAAAATGAACACAATTTCTTACATATGTACTTCCAAACAATAGCTGTCAGCAAATAATAGTTCCTAAATGATATTTACAATATTTTTTTCTCTCTGGTACTAGCATAGCCTGTTAATTTTTTTTTCTTGTGGGAAATGACAAAATTTCAAATATCATTTAAATACTAGGAGTCTTTTTAATGGAAGATATGTTCGAGATATTTATTTTATGCTATTGTAATAAAGTAATAAAATATGTAATGTTTAAAATCTCAGCAGTAATTATCTTTAATTTCTTTTAAAATTTATATTTATGGACTGGAACAAACTTCCTGTAACCCTGAGACAAGCATAAATAGATGAATTTAAATGTGGGGAATTTTATGTTATGTCCTAATATGGAAATACAATTTATCAAACCTTACCTTTTACTACTTGCTAATATGCAACTTCTGCTCATTTATAGCTCCTCTTCTTATAGTCTTGTTCTGAAAAGACAGTATAAAAGAGTCATTAAAAATGTAGACTGTGACTTCTACGTATAAATCTGAATTATATGTCTTATTAGCCATTGACTCTGGTAAAGGCTTTTAATATTTCTGTGTGCAGTTTTTTCTTAGCACAATGGGGAATCCTACTTACCTCACAGGGTTTTGAAAAAATTAAAGTAATAAGTTTATTTATTCACTTAATATTTTTAAACTATTCACTATGTGCCAAATCCCGTTGTAGATTCTGGACATAAAGCAATGAAGAAAATATAGACAAAAATCCCTGCACTTATCAAGATAAAATTCTAGTGAATAGAGATACATGATCAATATGCAGCATTAGAGATGGCAATAAATGCTCTAAAGTAGAATAAGGCAAGGTAAAAGTATTGAGAGTAAATGGAATTGTTATATCAGATGCAATTATCATGGAAGACATCTCTCAGGAGGTGGTATTTGAGAGAGAAGTTGAGACCCAATCAAATGAAACTAGCCAAGTGGTTGTAATATGAAGAGGTTTTTGTTGTTGTTGTTGGTTTTTTCCCGGAGAGCCCAGAAAGTGAATACAAAGATCCTAAAGCATGCATGTGCTTGACATGTTTAAGCAGTAGCAAGGAGGCAAATCTTTCTGGGTCAAAGTCGGCAAAAGGAGAGTGGTCAGCAGGTAGATGAGAGTGGTAGCTGGAGGTGGGGTGCCGGAAAGGGGTGTGCCAGGTCTTGTGAAGCCATTCTAAGGATTTTGGATTGTATTCTGAATCAGGAAGAAAAGCCATTCATTTTGTGTAGAACAATAATATGGTGTACCTAGTGATTTTAAGGAATTATTCCTCTGGCTTCTTATGGAAGAAGACCCTATCAGAGAGTAAGGCAGGGTGCGCTAGGACTGACTGGATGACTGTAGCAATTGTCCAGGAGGCACGTGGTTGTGGGTTAGAGGAGACTACTGGTGATAGAGATAGAAAGTGCTAGACTCAGCATATATGTTGAAAGTAGAGCCCAGAGATGTGTAGAGAGATAGCTCTCCCAAATTTTTACCTGAGCACCTGTAAGAATGGTGCTTCCCAGGTGGTACTAGTGTGAAAGAATCCACCTGCCAATAAAGGAGACATAAGAAATGTGAGTTCAGGCTCTGGGTCAGGGGATTCCCTGGAGTAGGAACTGGCAGCCCATTCCAGTATTCTTGCCTGGATAATCCCATGGACAAAGGGGTCTAGCCGGCTATAGTCCATAGTGTTGCAAAAAGTCAGACATGACTAAAGCAACTTAGCATGCAAACATGCTGTAAGAATAAAGTTGACAAATTTTGAAGTGAGAGAGAGGAAAACAAAGGATAGGACTTCAGATGGGGATGGGCATGGTCTGGGTATAGCTAAGGATATAACCTGTTTTGTGCAAAGAGTGCAGTATGTATAGCTCTCCTTTCTACCTCAAATGCTAGTCTCTGCCTGTGTACCTCTAACTTTGCCCTTGAACTTTGTCATTCCAAATTCTTCCTTTCATTCACAAGTCAGTTTGAAACTTATCTCTAATCTCACCCCAATAATCCTTCCCTTCTTTCAAATCTTAAATATAGTAACCTGCATAGATTTTCTCATACAGTTCTGTGTTGCTTTACATTTTTCTATCATTCTATGAGCCATAACATTGTGTGTGCAGGGTAGGCGCACAAAGGCATCACCTCTCATATCTCTAAAACTTTCAGATGACTTTGTGCCAGACACACCAAAAATTAATATCTTCTGTAGAACACAGGACTAGGTGTTGTGAAATATTCATTAAAGAATTTTCTTTTCTTTGACAAAACGTGTAGAAATTTAGGTGTTGTGTGTCCCTATAATTGCAGGTTCAAATGTTTACCAAATAAGACTAAGTTCTATAAGAAAAGGGTGATCTTTTGGGGGATGTGTTTGTTAAATATTTATGATATATGTTCTCATGTATTAGTTGTTTATTGTCTCTTCTACTCTAGATGTGCTCTCATTAGAATTCATGCACTTGAAGATCTTCACATCTTCTCACTCCCATCCAGCCATCCATAATGTCTCTTTCCCAGACTCTTTGCCTTCCATCTTATAATCTTTCTCTTTTAGGCTCCTGGCCAAGTGACCAGTCCATTTGCTGCTATTAGGGCTACTCCTATAACCAGCTGTTTCAGAACCAGAGAATAGGCTTCATGTGCAAGAAACTTGCTAGTAATGAACAGGAAGGGGAGCTTGAAAGAGGGACACAGGAAAGGAGAGAAAGCTATTCGAGTATATCATTCATTTGGTTCCCACTGAGGGTGATTGGATCTCAACCCCACTCGAGGCCCTCAGTGGATCGGCATTACATCTCTGCCTGAGACGTAACTGAGGGACCATTTGTACTGGCTCAGTTAAGCTCCCCCATTTCTCAGGGGTTAACCTAGGGAGCATAAACACCTCCAGCTTTGTTTTACACATGGGCTAGAATGTTTGAGCTACTGCATCCTGTATGGTGGTGGCAAAGATGCCCCAGGGCAGAAAGCAAGAGATACAGTCATCTTAACTCAGGCTAGGTGATGTTAGGCTGCATTTATGTACAACTGGGTCATAAAATAGATTTTATATATTATCCTGCGTATGGTTTATTTTCAATTTCTAACAAATTTTTCTTGGTTTGTAAAATTAGTGTTTCTGTTATCAGTGTTTTGATGAGGCAACTGTCTCCTAAAGCTCATTTCCTAGTGTTACTGATTATCTAGATGGCTTATGAAGAAGTGGATTAAGGTTTTAAAAGTATAATTACTGTAGTTGACATAGTGTTCTCTGTGTCTTCCAGCTGGAATAGTCTATGTCAGCAATTTGAAATCACCAAGGCTTCATTTACTTTTAAGGAATATAATTGGCTGCATAGCTTGGTCATTTTAGAGGGAATGAGAAGAGATCCATGACTTTACTCTTTATGCTGCCTGCATTTTCCCCAAAGAACTCGGCCCATCTTTCCAATGTTTAAATTCCAAAATTTAAATTCTTCTCTGAGGTCTAGGCTTTTTACCCTCTATTAAAATGCAGATAATACATTCTTCATACCTTAATGCATTGGTGTATTAGATCCTCACCTGAAATCAGATTTTGATGTTGATAGTTAAGAATGACAGAGTGAATGGGAAGATACTTGTATCAAAAGCTATGAGTTGGCCCCAGTGATGGAAAATGTCTGCATCTTAATGTTTTCTAGAGTTCTCTTTGAAAGAAGGAAGTATTTCCTCAGTTGAATAAAAGTTAGAATAAATTGCCCTTAAGAGGGTGGAGGAAAATGGGAACAATCTGATGCAGTTTAGTAATGAACCTGAACAAACAGGGTTAGTAAGGAGAAAGATCCAATTCATTCCTTGCTAATGTATCCTCCTCAAAGAAGTGAGTGTGTTACTGAGCAGCAGATTTAAATAGAAGGCGTGTTTGGAATAAGAAGGAGCACCAATGCTGAGCATTTATCAGCCTGAGACTAGATAACAGGGGTTCCCTTTCAGACTGAAATTGTCTTTCTGAACTGAATCCAATATACAAAGAAGAGGGCAAGTCTATTCTTGTTTGTAATTTTAAAGAGTTTCACAGATGGTTTTAATAACAGTGAGTCTTGGCTTTGAAGGTCCAATAAACTGATATTTTGAATAAAGCTGCTAAGTCTTACAATGAACATTTCCTCAGTGACAATTTTGATACATAACTCTTCTCATAAACATTGGCACTGTGCTTGGAAACGGAACACAACTTTGTCTCTTGTTAACTTGAATACTTTACCCAGCATCTGAGAACCTCATTTTCTTTATCTGTAAAATGGAACAAAAAGAACTCTGTTTTAAAGTTATTGTAAGTAATATATTTTAACAACTTTTATTATACATTCTCAAAATAGTAACAGGAATTTTACAAAATATTAGCTCATTTATGGGCTTCCCTTGTGGCTCAGGTGGTAAAGAATCGCCTTGCAGTGCAGGAAACCTGGGTTTGATCCCTGGGTTGGGAAGATCCCCTGGAGAAGGGAAAGGCTACCCACTCCAGTATTCCGGCCTGGAGATTTCTATGGACTGTATAGTCCATGGGGTTACAAAGACCTGGATATGACTGAGCGACTTTCACTTCACTTCAGCACGTTTATAGCAGTACAGAACATACAATTTTAGCTCAATAACTACTGTAGTATACTTGAATGTCAGTGTTAATATCAGATAAATCAAAGGAATCAAAATATATTTTACCAAGTTTATCTAAACTGATTAACATGGCTCATATTATTCTCTTAAGACCTGAGTGCTATCTGAAAATAAATGTTTCAGATAATATCTTTTTTTCCTTTAATATATTAAAAGATCATATCTTGATGTTCTGGGAAAGTTACAAATTCCCTAGCTCTCACACTGCTTTGTTTTGTTTTCAATTTTTACTTGTTCAGAATCTGGCTCTAAAATTCAGTCATTTCTGTAGTATTCCTATTCAGTAGAAAAGCATTTCCTGTCTTGAGGTTAACATGAATGAACGGTATTCCAGGGCTCTCTTACCAGGACTGTTGTGAGATCATCTCGCTGATCAGAACTTTACTTTAGTCCCTTTTACCCTTTTCCATACATGCTGCTTTCTTTGGATTGCTGAACTCTAATTATTATCTTGTTCTTTTCATAAAAGTTTTCTGTAATTTGACCTGTTTCCTAGGCTTTGTGTTCATTGTTTGCCATGACGCTATCATCTGGCAAAGCAGAATTATTCACTTCTTCCTTGCACTTCCCAGGACTTTCTGATTTTATCTGTGGTTGCTTACTGTTTTTCGCATTCAAGGAATGCTAATCCTGATCCTATTTCTATATCCTATGTTTGACATCAGCTCTTAAGGTGATTGCAAAAAGAACAGACCCATCCCTTCTTCACTGCCATTTTGTGCAAGAGCAGGACTATCTGCAAAGGAAGATGCTTTTGAAGTTAACCTTTCTATTCAGTGAACCCCCTGACTTTTGAAAAGGAGCCAGTTGATTTGTTAACTGATAAAACAAAAATTTTAATAAGGATTTAAACTGTATCATCCATGAAAATTAACATTTATATTTGGAAATATGCATGTGCTTAACTGAATAGAAACTTTAAGGGAACTTACCTGACATGGCTGGGAAAATAAAGCCCCCAATTAAAATAAATAAATTCAACAACAACCACAACAAAATAAAGATCCTGACCAGATGATCCATACTGACCTTATATAAGGGGTTCTAGAGTCCCTGATTCATCTGCAAACTTGGGGAGCAGTAGATATCATTGGTGAAATTCAGGGATTCCTTCAGATAAACCAACTCAAGTCTGGTGAAGGAAGAGAGCAAGATTTCCTCTTGCCAGTAGAAGAAGCTGTATTTCCAGGTAGAGATTTGGATGAAAAAAATTAAAGAAGGCCTACCTAGGGAAAGAGAGAGTAAAGCTAAGGAAGACAAACCTAGGCAGAGAGGAGAGAAGCAGAGGAATGATGAGAACTCTCCAAGATTCCTTTCCTTTTAGACCTAGGATGTAGTCCACAGTGTGTGTCCTAAGTCACTTCAGTTGTGTCTGACTCTTTGTGACCCCATGGACTATAGCCCGACAGGCTCCTCTGTCCATGGGGTTCTCTAGGCAAGAATACTGGAGTGGGTTGCCACACCCTCCTCCAGGGGATCTTCCCAACCCAGGTCTCCTCCATTGCAGGAGAGACTAATTTCTTACTCCTCCATTGTACTTTTTCTTTGGAATTGTTCCATTTATCTGTACAACAAGGTGTGAACATCTCAGAGGAGAATAAAGGGGCTTAGAAGTGTAGGATTGGAAGTCCTTATTTCATCTTCTTACTGACTCCAGTAGAGAAGTGATAATGAATCTAAGTTCTATTTGGTGCCCAGACATACAGGAATGTTGTTGATAAAGAATTTGGTGTCACTGGACAAAGACTATTAGTGCTAGGATGGATTCTGAACTAAATGACAAGTAAAGCTGTCCAGTCTTATTTCCACGTTGGTATACTGAAGGAAGCTTCACTTGGGCAACAGGAAAGAAAAGTTGGAGATGTGAGTTATGGCTTCTGTACCATAGTCTACTACCTTCCAGCAAAGTATCCTCTTTCTCTCTCTCTTTGAACTGACATGACTTTTATCTGAATTATGGATTGTATCCTTTTATGTTATATAATAAAAGCATTTATGTAATAGTAGTCTATTTATAAACACTGCTATTTAAATCACACCATTTGATTCAGTCATATCATCATTTATAACCAGGGATTTGGGAGAGGATAAAAGATAGTATTTGCATTGATCATATAATATTCATTTATCAGAACTTAGATTTTTTAAATAAATGGAAGGCATTTAATAACAATAACAATTTGTATCGCAAATTGCTGAGGAATGATTACAAGTGATAAAATAAGAGGCTGAAAAATTTTAAGGTACTTATTACTCTAGCCACTGATCAACCACCCATCTATCTATTATCTAGTCATCTGGCTATCTATCTACCATACAAATTTTTCTCCCCCAAAAGACAAAGCAAATGAGTATACTCTCAATAAAGCAAACAAACATAAATTAACAACAGAGAGTTGAAGTCTTGTTTGCTTTTTTTGGTTATCACACCAAAAAAAGTTATTCTCATGCTACATAACTTTTGCATATCTTTTTCTGTCCAACTTCTCTCTCTCTCTCTGTTTCACTTGACCAATGCTTATTTGATGAAGGAAGGAAGTGGCTATCGTTATAAAAGGATAGCAAAGGGATCCTTGTGATGAAACTTCTAAATTACGTGGTGGTAATCACAAAATCTACATATATGATAAAATGGCATAAAACTAAATACACTTACACCCATAAATACACTTAAAACTGGTGATATCTGAATAAGGTTTTCTCATGTCAATTTCCTGGCTGTGTATTGCACTATAGTTTTGCATGATGTTAGCATTGGAGAAAACTGAGTGAAGGGTAATAGCATCTCTTTATATCATTTCTCCCCACTGCATGTGGATATATAATTATTTCAAAATAAAAAATTAAAAAAAATAACCTTCTCAGATGTCCATAAATATCTGTATTATTTGTGTGACATTAGCAGTGTTTGGAGAAGGCAATGGCACCCCACTCCAGTACTCTTGCCTGGAAAATCCCGTGGACGGAGGAGCCTGGTGGGCTGCAGTCCATGGGGTCGCTGAGGGTCGGACACGACTGACAAACTTCACTTTCACTTTTCACTTTCATGCATTGGAGAAGGAAATGGCAACCCACTCCAGTGTTCTTGCCTGGAGAATCCTAGGGATGGGGGATCCTGGTGGGCTGCCATCTATGGGGTTGCGTAGGGTCGGACACGACTGAAGCGACTTAGCAGCAGCAGTGTTTATTAAAGGGTGTTTTTTTTTTTTTTTAACATTTATAGACAGCTGTACAAATTAGTCTTTCAGCATAAATCCCTACCAGACTTAAGATTCTTAACATAAATTCCTATGAGACTTAGGTCTAGTTAAGTTTCTTAACTAGTCCTAAAACTTGCTGGATCCAGTGATCAATTATCTATCCAAACAGTTAACACCAGAACAAAAAAATGCTTCCTTTAAACATACATATTAAGTATAGGATTCCATGAAAGGAAAGTAAATAAGTTCTTGTTTGCTTTGACGTGACTCACTATTTCTTCTTATTTTCACTCCTGGATTCTCAATTTCTATTGACCTGTACATGTTGGCTAGTCCAAAATGTCACTCTTTTTCTCTTTTTAAGAACTGTGAAGACCCTGAAGTTTTACCTTAATTGCAAGCTAATAAATTGGCTTGCCAAATTATATAGGTGCTGGCAAAACACGCCAAACTCCTGAGTCAGAGCCAAAGGGCTTTACGGCTCATGTTACAACAAGTAGCAGGAGCTTCACGTTCCCATTATTTTCCGTTTTCCCCCAGGCTCACAAAGATGATGCAGAAGTGACCCAGGTGGATGCTATTGTAAAGATCCACCACATGTTCTGAAAACCCCTGCACTGATTTTTAAGGGCTACTGGTCAATATGCCCAACAACTGTCCAGGGCAGAGTCATTCTTTTTATTATGTGGGTCAGGAAGCAAATTTAACCTTTGCTCCTGGTGGATACACTATCTCTATATTCCAGGCAATTTACCTCGCAAACATCCTTCAAAGAGGCAGAAACAAAAACTAAAGAAATGTCTTAGGGAATTATTTCCCAGCCCTTTGTTTCTCTGGTGATCTCATCTGGTTCCATGGTTTTCATTATCATTATATGAATGAGTCTCAATTTATAACCCTAATATTAACCTCTTTCTAAACTTATACCAACTTTAAAAAGAAGCCTTTATATAAAGCACTGGAAACTTAATATCAAAACAAAAATTGTGGGTTCACTTCTGAATCAAAACATGTTTTTTTCTTTTCAGCGTTATTTATAGATACCCATTTTCAGTGTTATTTATAGATACCCAGTTTCTCAGGAACAAACATGAGAAGTTATCCTAATTCCTTGATTTCTTCAATTCTCATATGCACATCACTACTAAATCTTGTGGCTGTTGTTCAGTCTAAGTGGTGTCTGACTCTTTGCCACCCATGGCCTGAAGCATGCCAGGCTTCCCTGTCCTTCCTTATCTCCTGGAGTTTGCTCAAGCTCACGTCCATTGAGCTGGTGATGCCATTCAACCATCTCATCCTCTGCCACCCTCTTCTCATTTTGCCTTCAGTCTTCCCCAGGATCAGGGTCTTTTCCAATGAGTTGGCTCTTTGCATCAGGTGGCCGAAGTATTGAAGCTTCAGCATCAGTCCTCCAAATGAACATTCAGGGTGGGTTTATTTCCTTTAGGGTTGACTGATTTGATCTCCTTGCAGTTCAAGGGACTCTCATACATCTTCTCCAGCATGAAAATTTGAAGGCATCACTTGTTCGGTGCTCAGCCTTCTTAGTGGTCCAGCTCTCACATCTATATATGACTACTGGAAAAGCCAGAGCTCTGGCTATACAGACCTTTGTCAGCAAAGTGACAGTTTTGCTTTTTAATACACTATCTAGGTTTGTCAGAGCTTTCATTCCAAGGAGCAAGCATCTTTAAATTTCATGGGTGCAGTCACCATCCACAATGATTTTGGAGCCCAGGAAAAAAAATCTGTCACTGCTTCCACGTTTTTCATATCTATTTGCCATGAAGTGATGGGACTGGTTGCTATGATCTTAGCTTTTAGACTGTTGGGTTTTAAGCCAGCTTTTTCACTCTCCTTTTTCCCCTTCATTGAGGTTCTTTAGTGTCTCTCTCATTTTCTGCCATTAAAGTGATATCATCTGCATGTCTGAGGTTGTTATTTCTCCCAGAAATCTTGGTTCCAACTTGTGATTCATCCACCCTCACATTTCATATGATATACTATGCATATAAGTTAAATAAAGAGGGTGACAGTATACAGCCTTGTCATAATTGTACTCCTTTCCCAATTTTAAACCAGTCATTTGTTCCATGAAAGGTTCTAACTGTTTCTTCCTGACCTGCATACAAGTTTCTCAAGAGGCAAGTCAGGTGGTCTGGTACTCCCATCTTTTTAAGAACTTCCCACATTTTGTTGTGATCCACACAGTCAAAGGCTTTCACATGGTAAATGAAACAGATGTAGATGTTTTCCTGCAATTCCCTTGCTTTTTCTATGATCCAACAAATGTTGTCAATTTGATCTCTGGTTCCTCTGCCTTTTCTAAATCCAGCTTGTACATCTGGAATTTCTCAGTTCATGTACTGCTGAAGTCTAGCTTAAAGGTTTTAATCATAGCATTACTAGTATGCAGAATGAGCACAGGTGTGCAGTAGCATGTACATGGTTTGGCCACGCCCCTCTTTAGGACTGGAATGAAAACTGACCTTTTCCATTTATGTGACCACGGCTGAGTTTTCCAAATTTGATGACATATTGAGTGCAACACTTTAACAGGATTATCTTTTAGGATTTTAAATAGCTAAACTGGACTTCCATCACTTCCAATAGCTTTGTTTGGTTTGTAATAAGGCTTCCTAATGCCCAGTTGACGTCACACTTTAGGATGTTTGGCTCTAGGTGAGTGACTATATCACCATGGTTATCTGGGTCATTAAAACCTTTTTTATATAGTTTTTCTGTGTATTATTGACACCCTACTTTAATCTCTTCTGCCTCTGTTAGGTCCTTACCATTTCTGTCTTTATCATGCCCATCCTTGCATGAAAATTTCCTTGGAATCTCTAATTTTCTTGAAGCAATCTCTAGTCTTTCCCTTTCTGTTGTTTTCCTCTATTTCTTTGCACTGTTCACTAAGAGTCTTCTTATTTCTCCTTGCTATTCTCTGAAACTCTGCATTCAGTTTGGCATATCTTTCCTTTTCTCCCTTGCTTTTTGCCTCTCTTCTTTACTCAGCTATGTGTAAAGCCTTCTTAGGCAACCGCTTTGCCTTCTTCCATTTCTTTAACTTTGGGATGGCTTTGGTCACCACCTCCTATAAAATGTTACAAACCTCCATCCATAGTTCTTCAGGCACTCTATCCAATCTAATACCTTGAATCTATTTGTCAAGTCCACTATATAATCATAAGAGATTCAATTTAGGTTATACCACGCTGAAGTGACTTAGCAGCAGCAGCAGCAGACCACCTGACCTGCCTCTTGAGAAACCTATATGCAGGTCAGGAAGCAACAGTTAGAACTGGACATGGAACGACAGTCTGGTTCCAAATAGGAAAAGGAGTACGTCAAGGCTGTATATTGTCACCCTGCTTATTTAACAAATATGCAGAGTACAACATGAGAAATGCTGGCTGGAAGAAACACAAGCTGGAATCAAGATTTCTGGGAGAAATACAAATAACCTCAGATATGCAGATGACACCACCTTTATGGCAGAAAGTGAAGAGGAACTAAAAAACCTCTTGATGAAAGTGAAAGTGGAGAGTGAAAAAGTTGGCTTAAAGCTCAACATTCAGAAAACGAAGATCATGGCATCTGGTCCCATCACTTCATGGAAATAGATGGGGAAACAGTGTCAGACTTTATTTTTGGGGGCTCCAAAATCACTGCAGATGGTGATTGCAGCCATGGAATTAAAATATGCTTACTCCTTGGAAGGAAAGTTATAACCAACCTAGATAGCATATTCAAAAGCAGAGACATTACTTTGCCAACAAAGGTCCATCTAGTCAAGGCTATGGTTTTTCCAGTGATCATGTATGGATGTGAGAGTTGGACTGTGAAGAAAGCTGAGCAGCGAAGAATTGATGCTTTTGAACTGTGGTGTTGGAGAAGACTCTTGTGAGTCCCTTGGACTGAAGGGGATCCAACCAGTCCATCCTAAAGAAGATCAGTCCTGGGTGTTCATTGGAAGGACTGATGCTGAAGCTGAAACTCCAATACTTTGGCCACCTAATACGAAGAGTTGACTCACTGGAAAAGACTCTGATGCTGGGAGGGATTGGGGACAGGAGGAGAAGGGGACAACAGAGGATGAGATGGCTAGATGGCATCACCAACTCGATGGACATGAGTTTGTGTAAACTCTGGGAGTTGGTGATGGACAAGGAGGCCTGGCGTGCTGCAATTCATGGGGTTGCAAAGAGTTGGACACCACTCTAAACTGAACTGAGTGGCCTAGTGTTTTTCCCTACTTTCTTCCATTTAAGCCTGAATTTTGCAATAAGGATTTCATGATTGAAGCCACAGTCAGCTCCAGGTCTTGTTTTTGCACACTTTATAGAATTTAGCCATCCTTAGCAGCAAAGAATATTATCAACCTGATTTTGGTATTGACCATCTGGTGATGTTTATATGTCGAGTCATCTCCTGTGTTGTTGGAAGGGGGTGTTTGCTATGAACAGTGCATTCTCTTGATAAAACTCTGATAGCCTTTGCTTTGCTTCATTTTGTACTCCATGGCCAAACTTACCTGTTACTCCAGCTATCTGTTCACTTCCTACTTTGGTATTCGAATTCCTTATGATGAAAAGTGCCCTTTTTTTGTAGGTCATCATAGAACCATTCAACCTCAGCTTCTTCAGCATCAGTGGTTGGACCATAGCCTTGGATTACTCTGATGTTGAATGGTTTGATTTAGAAACAAACCAAGATCATTCTATTGTTTTGAGATAGCACCCAAATACTGCATTTTGGACTCTTCTTGACTGTGAGGGCTACTGCATTTCTTCTAAGGGATTCTTGCCCACAGTAGTAGATGTAATGGTTATCTGAATTAAATTTGCCCATTTCTGTCCATTCTAATTCCCTGATTCCTAAAGATGCCAATGTTCATTCTTGCCATCTCCTGCTTAACCACATCTAATTACCTTGATTAATGGACCTAAAAGTCCCAGTTCCTATGCACTGTTGTTCTTTACAGCATTATACTTTACTTTCACCATGACACAGCCACAACAGGCTGTTGTTTCTACTTTGTGCCAGCTGCTTTATTCTCTCTGGAGTTATTAGTAATTGTCCTCTGCTTTTCCCCATTGACACCTTCCAACCTGAGGGGCTTGTCTTCTGGTGTCATATCTTTTTGCCTTATGCTGTTCATGTGGTTCTCACGGCAAGAATACTGGAGTGGTTTACCATTCCGTCCTCTACTGGACCACATTTTGCCAAAACTCTCCACTGTGATCTGTCCGTCTCGAGTGGCCCTGCACAGCATGGCTCATAGCTTCATTGAGGTACACAAGCCCCCTCACCATGACAAGGCTGTCACCCAGGAAGGGTTAAATTTGGTTGACCCTGCCCCTAAAACATATCCTGATACCAAACTACATTGCTGAGATGACCACTGCCACTATGGTTACTCTACTTCCCTTGTAGCTAAAAGTACATATAATATGTAAATAGAAGTATTGTGGTAATTCCAGAAAGGCTATTTAAGGGCACTGACTCAAAAAGAAATTGGGCTTTTGAAATAAGGCTTTTGAGTTTTTTTTTTTTTTTCTTTTGTCCTCATCCTCTTTATTGGAATACACAATAGGAAGCCTGAAGTTCTAGAAATGTTAGGTCACTTGTAATACAAAGATTTGGGGTGGGGGGGGAAGAGGACCTGATACTCTATCAGCCTGAGAAAAAATAGAAGACTATAGATAGCTTTTCTGGAATTGTCTTCAATCTTATAAATTTGAGATATTGACCAATCTTAACTTGCTTCCTCTCTCTGATTATGAAAAACTGACCAGTGAGGATAAAGCTTAGGAGGATAGATGATGGAATCATGTAGAATCTAAACTTTACAGCATCTAAGAAACTGTTCCTCAACGACATCTTACTTTCTGGTATAATATCAAAGAGCTTTTTCCTTTATTTCATTCACTGGTGGTTTATCAGTAGGACACATATGCTTGATTTCTTCTGCCCTGTTATGTCCTCTGGGTCTAAAACTAAGACCCAGAGGACATTTACTACCCTAAGAGGGTAGTAAAAAGGCAGTAACTCCACATCTATCTTTCAATACCAAAAAATGGGCCTTTTTTTTGGGAGTTGAGGGTTTATTTTAATTGACCCAGCAAATGAAGATGATGGAAAACTTTTACTGAGTCCTAAAAATGGTGAGTTTACTTTAGGGACTGGATACTAGCTTGAGGACATTGTACCACAACTACTCGGTTCAAATGGTACAACCTCTGGGAAGCTTTTCCAGATAAAAGACTGGGACTAAATTAAATGTACCTTCTCTGTGTTCTAATTAGAGTCAAGTTCATTCCACTATTACAGCATTTATCTCCCTGTATTGTAATTAGGTTTTTAAATCGTCTCTTCCAATATACTGGACATCTCTTAAGGCAGGACTTGCATCTTATATTAATAGATTTTGAGGGCAAGGACTAGGCTAGATAGATACTATATGCTTAATAAATATTGATTGAATAAATGAATCAATCAATGATTTGTATAGTAAAGAAGGAATGGGTGAATGAATTATAATTTTCTTAAGACAGATACAATAGCACAGAGTAATAGTGAATTGGCCATACATGATTGATCATGGAAGCAAAACCTTAATTATTATTTGCTTATTAAATCAGGAAGCCTATGCATTTTAGGAAGCTCTGCAAAAGCTCTAGCAATGGAGTCATGAAATCTTGTCCAGTAATCCTAGTTTTCTAAAGTGTAAAATTGTCCTTATTTTATCTACATTAGAGAATTGGTATTGAAATAAATAAAATGATATTAAAGTTTTTAATATATTCCCTGATTTTTAGTGATTAATAGTCATTTATAATTTAAAAAGATATATGTATATACCATACGTAGTCACTCTTTGTAGGTTATAAAGATTAAATAATCTTTGTAAGTTATAAGATTAAATATTTGATGTAATTTATTCCCAATTCATAGGCTTATGTATAAACATATTTGAATATCTGATCTTAGCTTTGACAATAGGGAATATGAAATGTGATGAATAAGTTTGTATACAAATTGATTTTAGACAATATATGCTATCTTCTTTGTAGAAATTATGTCAAAAAAAAGTTAAAAGCAATTTAAAGCATGTTTCTACTTCCTTTGATTTTCTTTCTGTTAAGAGATGGTAATATGTTTAAAAGGAGACACACCAAGCATCACAAATTAATATTTTATCCATTTGGTGGGTTAGTGTAGTTCAATTATTTTCTGCCTTTAGTTGGAAATAATTTATTAAAACTCTAAGAATTCTATAGTAAAAGATATACTCTAAGTGAAAACTGTAAGAACAAGAAAAGAAGCTGTTCTTCCAAATGCATTTTCTGAACTCTTTCAGATAAGCTCATGCTCTCTGTGTCCCATGGACCATGGGTGGTTGGATAGATAGGCTGCAAGAAATTTTTAAAAAGTAGCAAAAACTGGAAGTAGAAATGCAACTTTATTGATCCCCAGCAGGTTTATTCTTATTACTAAATTTTCAGCTGTTCCAAAATTCAGAGTCAATTGAAGTGAATTCAGAAATGACATTTCTTGTGGGTTTGCTTTATTCAGTGAGAATAACAAATAAGAGCATTTCTCCTAACCTGAGCTATAGAATGACATATTACTCTTTGCTGATACTGTAGTTTTAGTAAATGATAGATATAAGCATCACCTTATTCTTTATGGGATATAATGGGTAAAATATATTCTAGATGTGAAAGAATAAAAGACCATCATGTTCATTCAACAAAATTTATTGAACTTCTATTATGTGCACCATTTTATGATTCATAAGTCTACGGGGAGATAAAGCTGTGAAATCATATGATCCTCAGCTGCAAGAGCTTACACTAAAATAGAAGAGACAAGGAACAGTAGAAAAGCAATAGGAGAAAGCTACTGATAAAATGTTTATAGAAACAAAGAGAGTACTGTCTGAGAGATCTATTGATTGACTGGTAGAGAAAAGTATAGATATGGGTAGATATAAAATTTTAAAATTACTTTAATAAATATTTAGTTGTATGTTGGTATGAGATTTTACTGCTTCAAAATATTTTCAATATGTTATTTAAGTAACATAACAACTGTGCCTTCAGGATTGGTTTTATTGTCTGTTTCCCTTTTATTGTTAAGGAGATGAAGCTCATTGAGGTCATATTCATGAATTAAGAAAAAGCATACATGTCTCTTAATTCCAAATCTTAGAACTGCTTTCGACTGTAAATTATTATTTTGATATGTGTGCTTAATCACATGTACCATAGTGTGAGAGGATGTATAGCCATTTAGTTAATAGTTTGAGCACTGGAATCAGACATAGTTTGGCTTACTAGCTGAAGATGCAAATTTCTTTCATGACTATATTTAAAAAAATAAAGATAGAAATAACAGTAATTGCCTCATAAGACAGTGTATCAGTTAAGATACTTTCAACTACAAATACTGAATGGTGGCTTATATAACATAGACTTTTTTTTTACTTTATTTTTTTAGAGAAGTTTAAAGTTCAAAGCAAAATTGAGGGGAAATATAGAGATTTTCCATATAACCCTCTGCCCACGCATGCTTGGTCTCCCCTATTACTACATCCTCCACTAGAATACTACATTTGATATCATTGACGAGTCTACAATACGTGTCATAATCACCAAAAGTCCTATGATTTACAAGACAGTTCATTCTTAACTTTGTGCATTCTGCAGCTTTGGACAGACGTCTAAAGATATATACTATTATTATGGTATTATAATATTTTCAGAGCCTTAAAATACCTCTGTACTCTGCCCATCCATCCCTCCCTCCTCTTCAACCCCTTAGCGATCACTGGTCTTTTTACCACCTCCATAGTTTTGCCTTTTCTAGAATGTCATGTATTTGGAATCCTACAATATGTTAACATTTTCTGATAGGATTCTTTGCTTTAGTAACATGCATTTGTTTCTCCCACATCTTTTCATGGCTGTTGGCTCATATCTTTTTAGTAGTGCTGAATAATATCCCCTTGTCTGAATATACCAGAGTTTATCCATTCACTTACTGAAGGACATCTTGGTTACTTCCAAGTTTTGCAATCATGAATAAAGTTACTATAAATATTGCTATGCAGGTTTTTTTTCATGTGGCCGTGTTTTAGACAGCTTCAGGAAATAGCAAGGAGAACAATTGCGGGAACTGATAAGAATATGTTGAATTTTGTAAGAAGCCACAGAACTGTGTTCCAAATGACTACATCATTTTTCTTTCTCATGAGCGATGAGTTTCTGTTGCTCCAAATCCTTGCCAGCATTTGGAGTTGTCAGTGTTGTGGATTTTGCCATTCTAATAGGTGTGTACTGGGCCTCATTGTAACTTTAATTTACATTCCCCTGGTGACTTGTGATGTGGAACACACTTTCCTATGCTTGTTTCCCATCTGTTTATCTTCTATGGTGAGATATCTGTTAAGCTTTGGGGCCCACTTTTTAATTGGATTGTTTTCTTATCATTGATTCCAAGATTTCTTTGTACATTTTGGGTAACGGTCCTTTATCAGATGTCCTTTGCAAATACTTTATTTCAGCCTGTTGATTGTCTTCTAATTCTCTTGACATTTCCTTTCCAGAGCAGAAATTTTAATTTTAATGAAGCCCAATTTACCAATTATTTCACTGATTGAGCCTTTTTAGTTCAGTTCAGTTCATTGGCTCAGTCATGTCCAACTCTTTGCGACCCCATGAACCGCAGCACACCAGGCCTCCCTGTCCATCACCAACTCTTGGAGTTCACCCAAACCCATGTTCATCGAGTCGACGTTGCCATCCAACCTTCTCACCCTCTGTTGTCCCCTTCTCCTCCTGCCCCCAATCCCTCCCAGCATCAGGATCTTTTCCAATGAGTCAGCTCTCTGCATGAGGTGGCCAAAGTATTGGAGTTTCAGCTTCAGCATCAGTCCTTCCAATGAACACCCAGGACTGATCTCCTTTAGGATGGACTGGTTGGATCTCCTTGCAGTCCAAGGGACTCTCAAGAGTCTTCTCCAACACCACAGTTCAAAAGCATCAATTCTTTGGCCTTTTTAAATTGAACCTAAAAGGTCTTTGACATATCCAGAGTCATCTAGGTTTTCTCTTATATTCTGTCCTAGGTGGTGGTGGTTTAGTCGCTAAGTCGTGTCCGACTCTTGCGATTCCATGTACAAAGGAGCCTGGCAGGCTACAGTCCATGAGATTCTCCAGGCAAGAATACTGGAGTGGGTTGCCATTTCCTTCTCCAGGGGATCTTCCTAACCTAGGTCTCCTGTACTGTAGGTGGATTCTTTACCAACTGAGTTGTCTTGGAGACATTGATTATTTTCATGCAGATACTTTGTAGGTGGGTAGTTCCAGGTTTGGTTCTGCAGCTCAGCATTGCCACCAACAGACTGGGTTTATCTCATCTGCTTAGTGTAGCACTATTAGGATTTTTGTGACATCTTTCCTTCTGGACTAATATTTCTATGAAGCTGGTTTCCTTCTTGTCTGATGTTTGTGTGTGCAAACATCATACCCACATAGAACTGTGTAGAAGGGGTTGTCCTGCATGTGTCTCACTTGATCTTTCAAATCCCTTCTCGAACCTCCTCTAGCCATTCGTTCTATGGTACAAGAGGCTAACAAGAATAGACTTCTTCAGTCAACTCTGATTTCTGGTTTATTTCAGCAAATGAAACCTGGAGGTTAAAAGTAAGAAGAGAGACGTTGGTGTATTCATTTCCCAACGCTTCCTCACTGCCAGATCAGTGTGGGTTGTTTATCTGACATTGATATTCTTCTCAACTGAGATACTTTCATATAACAGCTACTTACCATGCCAGTGATTTTTGTCCCTACATACACTGGACTGTTAATGATCTGTATGTGTCTGATCTAAGAAGTTATTACATAGGCAATTTCTTTTCAAAATGTCACACAATTAAGCAGACTTCTTTAACTTCTCGTAAAATATCCATAAATAGAAATATAAAAAGAATATTCTCTACACCAATCAAAGCAGTATCAGGCAACCTATGATATTTTAATTTACAACCAGAAATCATATGGTTTGTCTGTGTCTCCATTTCTGGCACAGTGCTTGAAATTTCCTAAGTGGTAAGAGCAATAAACGTGTCTATTGTATTGTAATGAGGTGACTTTTGGAAAGTTCCTAGGCCACCTAAGGATGGGGCCTGGTTGCTAGGGGAAGCAGCTACGTGATGAGAGGATTGCATGCAACATTCAGTCCCACCTCTTGACCAACTCCAGGAGGGAAAAGGGACTGTAGGAGATTGAATTCAATTATCAATAACCAGTGATTTAATCAATTATGCCTACGTCATGAAGCCTTTATTAAAAAACAAAACAACAACAACAAAAAAAAACACCCAAAGGATAGGGCTTGGAGAGCTTGGCTCACCAGTTTAGTGAACCAGAACAGATCTTACTTCTGGGAGGGTGGTGAACCCCAGACTCCCCAAGACAGCTCTTGTGTTTTGGAACCAGCAGAACCTTGCCTGTGTATCTTTTCTTCTGGCTGTTTATTTGTATCCTTTAATATCCTTTGTAATAAACCTGTAATCTAGTAAGTAAACTGAGTATTGTGAGTCACTCTAGCAAATTAATCGAAACTGAGGAGTGGGTAATGGGAACCTCTGATTTTCGGCCAGTTGGTCAGAAGCACAGGTTTCCAACCTGTACTTGACACCTGGAATGGAGGTAGTCTTATAAGACAGAGCCCTTACCCTGTAGGATGTAACACTATTTCCAGGTAGATGGTGTCAGAATACAGTTAGATTTGTAGAACACTCAATTAGTGTATGTTAAAAATTGGAAAATTTCTTGTTGGTATCAAAACACATACACACACACACACACACAGACTACCTAACTATAAAATCAGGAATAATTCAAAACTAACCATGAGATAGTATAGATTGAAAAGATCTATTTTAACTCCTGGAATTTACACTTTACAATATGAAATAAACCTGACCTAAGAACACAAAATATGCTTTGTACCTTTCCATCATGGTTTCTGTGATTCAGACTTTCAGGACCTAAACAAGCTTAAAAGTGCATTTCCCATTCACTTTTCTGAAGAAGTGCTTTACAAAGCTCTGTTTTCTCTATTCTGTTTATGGTGAGAACCGACAGCAACATAATTTTCTATCCCTAAGCTAAATAATTGGAGAAGGCAATGGCAACCCACTCCAGTACTCTTGCCTGGAAAATCCCATGGACGGAGGGGCCTGGTGGGCTGCAGTCCATGGGGTCGCTAGGAGTCAGAAACGACTGAGCGACTTCACTTTCACTTTTCACTTTCATGCATTGGAGAAGGAAATGGCAACCCACTCCAGTGTTCTTGCCTGGAGAATCCCAGGGACGGGGGAGCCTGGTGGGCTGCCGTCTATGGGGTCGCACAGAGTTGGATACGACTGAAGTGACTTAGCAGCAGCAGCAGCAGCAAGCTAAATAATACTGTGAACTGATAAAAGCAATTTAGCAATTTGCTTTAAGAAATTCTTGTTTCTAGAAGACAAGATTGGGAAAAGAACTAAAATAACTTACTTTTCAAAATTATTTGCTGATCATTAAGATTCCCTTCAAGATACTTTACCATGATGAGTCTTAAGCTAAAACTATTAAGATGTAAACTTCCTAATCCCGAGTTTTCCACCTTGCAAAACTCACCTTAAAATCCTTCAACCTAGTCCCTAGTCATTTAAGTATACTCCTATGACTTCATCCTTTTGAGATACTATTAAGATTCAGTCAAAATAATATCCCCCATACTGCCCTAAACCAAACTGCACGGCTTTGCTTGGTTTTTTCTAATGGTCTTTTGGAGACTTGGCATCTGACAGCTTTCTACCTTACCTTCAGCTATCCTGAAATCTTACAGCACCCAGATGGAGACTGCAAATCCTAGATTCTAACTGAACCAAAAGCAAGGATTTTGAGGGGAATGGATTGATATTGGTTAGCAATACAATCTATGGTTTTAGATTTTTGTGAGCCAAGTGCAGTTGGGATTCTCAGGAAGAAGAGAGATTATATCTGAAAGCAGTTTATATCTGAAAAAAACAGATTATATCTGAAAGCAGTTTACCATGTATTACATGGTCTTGAAGCATCAGACCACCAAGAGGTGTGAGATAGGAAGAAGATAATGACCCTATCTTACTAGAAAAGGAAAATAGGACTAAGATATGCGCACTTCAATTGTACATTCAACTCCAGATCTAAGAAGAGTATTCACCTACTAATACAGTTCAGAGTGAGTGATGAGAGAAATCTGCAGTTACCTCACACTTCTGCCACTGCAAACTAATTGAACTTATTGTTATTTAGTCACTAAGTTGTGTCTGACTCTTTTGTGACCCCATGGACCGTAGCCCACCAGGCTCCTCTGTCCATGGGATTTCCCAGGCAAGAACTCTGGAGTGCGTTGCTATTTCCTTCTCCAGGGGGTCTTCCCAACCAGGGATTGAATCTGGGTCTCCGACTTGACAGGCGGATTCTTTACCACTGAGCCACCTGGGATGCCCTAGGTATTTATTATTTGAGAATGAATAGAGTGGGGAGAAAATCAACCAGTGGATTTTTTTTAAAGACTTTGTTACAAGAATAGATTAGAATCTCAAGACCAAAATCACCTAGGAAACTTTTAAAATATAACAAAGACCAGGAGACCCTATTAATAGGGATTTTGAGTTAATAAATATGTTTAGGCCCTAGTTCCAATATGCAAGTAGGATTGAGGAGTGCAGATCTATTAGAATGGAGGTTGGGAAACTACTGTTTATGGGCAAAATCTGGCCCACTGCCTGTTTTTGTACAGCTCACAGCCAAGACTTTCTTTTAAAATTTTAAGTAATTGAAGAAAAAACAAAGAATATTTCAGGACACATGCAAATTAATATATAATTAAATTCAAATTATAGTGTTCATAAATAAAGATTTATAAGAACACAGTCACCCTTGTTCATTCACATATTGCCTGTGGTGGCTTTTGTATTGCACAAGCAGAATTAAATAGTTGTGATACAAACTGTACAGCTTGCAAAGCCTAAAATTTTTAATAACTATACCCTCACAGAAAAAGTTTACTGATTTCTAAAGTATATCTCATTAGCACAATTTAGCACAATTCAGTATAAAATTTCAGGCAATTTTAATAATATGTAATAGCTTAAAATGATTAAAATTGGATAACTTAAAATTATGTGGCAAAAAGTGAAAGTCGCTCAGTCTTGTCCAACTCTTTGTGACCCCATGGACTGTGTATTCCATGGAATTCTCCAGGCCAGAATACTGGAGCAGGTAGCTGTTCCCTTCTCCATGAGATCTTCCCAACCCAAGGATCGAACTGGGGTCTCGATTGCAGGTGGATTCTTTACCAACTGAGCTACCAGGGAATCCAATTATGTGGAAAAAACACATTTAATCACTATCAAAAGGCATAATAGAATAACAAAAATATTTACAACAGCCTGACAATATGACTTAACTATTTAGCATAAAAATAGTAGAGGGAATAAAAAATAAAATAAAATGGGTATCTATGTATGTAAAAGCATGAATTTTGAACTTAAGATACATTATAGTAGTTGAAAGATAATCCTCTAAACTAAAATCAGAAAACATGAATATTTTTCAGCCAAATTTCTATGTTTAAGTCTAAGTATGGAGTGAATTCATGCATTAATTTATTTTGTAGGGATACATTCTCACATTCTATTTTCAAAGACCATCTTGTAAGTGAGGCATTTGTCTTTCACAGCTTTTGCTGACCTTATTCTTTCCATTTGTGGGAGTGTGAACATAAATATTTCATAATACCAAAGTGTAAAATATTTAAATGCTGCATTTCATACCACTATATGTATATTTTAAAAGATGGTTCAGAAACGCTCTAGTTTACTGTTTCCTGGAATGTTTAGTATATTTGTAGGAATAGTGCTTTTTAGGATTATTGACAACTCCCTCTGATCATAAAAATTATATACATTTTATAATATATTAAGCTAAATGTTTTGGAAATGAATGACTTCTGAATGGAATCATGATATCAATTATAAAGTAGATTTTTTATTGCATACCTTAAAACATGTCCTATATTTACCTTATTTCATGGAATGTAGGTTGCAGTTTATAATGAAAGTGAAAGTGTTAGTTCCTCAGTTGTGTCCAGCTCTTCTTGACCCCATGGCCTGTAGCCCTCCAGGCTCCTCTGTCCATGGGATTCTCCAGGCAAGAACACTAGAGTGGGTAGCCATTCCCTTCTTCTTGACCCAGGGATAGAACCCAAGTCTCCTGCATTCCAGGCAGATTCTTTATCGTCTGAGTCACCAGGGAAGCAAACCATTATTTTATGTACCACCAAGAAATAAAGAATTCATCCAATTATCAATGAATCATGAACTATAAGGAAACAAACATTTTCAGAGATGCTAAAATATAAAAACAAATACCTCGGGCCTAAAATTCATGACAATAATATAAAGTATTGTATCAGTTTTTTAGACATGACCTGCTGCCCAAAGTTCTTAGCACTTGTTTAGTGCCTTGTATTTTCAATTTATTTTCTTTATTCTCTCTGATATTCTGATTAGCATTATATGTTGCATCTTATACTTCAAAACATGATCTTACATTTTCTTCAACTTTGCATAATAGTTTCTTTCAACAAGCCTTTTTGTTTAGAGAGATCAAAGGTTTTCCTTTAGTTACAGTTGTATTTTAGCATACCTGATATCTTACTGGATGGTAAAGCAAGAGCTTTGCTATGAGACTCATGTTATATGAAAGCTTTATGCATTACTGCCTTCAAGATAGAGCAGATGCTTTCCTTTTTCTAGATTATTAGTGCTGAAAGATAATTCTGTTAGAAAGACATTCTATAAAAAGATAGTCCGTTCGGTAAAATATCTTTGTACCTTCCACTCAATTTTGCTATGAATCTAAAACTGTTCTAAAAACAGTATGTGTGTGTATGTATATATGCATACGTACATACATACATGATATTCTGAATGATCGTTTTTAAGTTTGACTGTAAAACAACAACACAAAAAAGTAAAGTTCTGAGAAAAAGGACAGGACAGATCACATAGGAAAAGTGTTTAATTTATAAATTGAGTGACATTCAGGAGTGATGTAACTATTGCACCAGCAGCATAATGACCATATGACTATGCCATTTCTGCATTATACTCATAGGGGCAATTCACACTCTGAAATTAGATGAAGTAAGCTTTACAGCTTCTGGGTATTCTGTATAGATCTAATCATACATGTACTGAACATCAATGACCTATAAAACACTCTGCTGGCAAATCTAGACTTCCTAACATTAAGAAGTTTACAGGTTTGTAAGATGGAGAGGATTCTGAGTGGATTTTTGGAGAAGGAAACTGAAATTCTCTGGAAAAGATTCATTTTGGCAAGTGATAGGGTTTGATTTTCTAACGGTAGAAGGGGTGGAGCAAGAGATTCCAACTGGGTTTTATCTTACAGTAATTATTAGAAGTAATTCACCATGGAATTGAAATAAAAAAGAGGTATAGGTAGATAGGAATGTTTCAATAGGAAATTAAGGAGACAGAGGATGCTTTCTGTGTTCCAGATCTAAGGTAAAGGGGCTGGGAGAGAAAGGAGTTAGAGACAAACATGAAAAGAAAGAGATTAATGTAATATATAATTTTTAATTGTAAGATCTAAAGACCAAAAAGATTATATTGACATTGTAATATACTCAAAAAGATGATCAAAGAATATTTTTAGAAACTTTCCTGTTTTACCATGTTTCCTACATATTATGTACCAAAATCCTCACTAAGAAGGCTGTCTCTAGGTGTTATTCAGGTGAAAAACAATATATCCTGGATTTATACATATGTATACACATATGTATATACAATATAATTGTGTGGATATATATATACACATATAGTATATATATGTACACATATAATACCTGGATTTCTTAACTATGTCTTAATATTTATTTTAATTATACTACATTTTTGAAGATACAAATATTATTCACTGATGAACTCTTGATAAAACAACTTGTCACTTTTGATACAAATTTAGAGGAAGCATAAGACAAAATTGTGTCTGGTCTCAGAGCTCAAGATGCCACTCGTGTTATATAAAGTTGAGAAAGTAAGCTCATATTGGAGCTCATATATTCAAATATAATTAACAGTGAAATGAGATTGGATCAATAAAAAAAAGCCTAGCACTTATTAAAAAAAAACCTGCTTCAGTATTATATCAAAAGTGAATTCATAAAAAAAATCAATTATAAGCAATTGATTAGAAATCACATCCTCTCAGTAAAATGGCAAATACAATTTTCATGAACAAATGACCAAGTCAGAATTAGGAACAAAATTCATATGCATTGTTCCAGTCGGGTTTGGTTAATTCATGCTGTGGCAACAAACAGCCCCCACATCTTTTTAAATTTAAACAAGTATGGATTTCTTGCTCACACGGTAGGTTCATCTTGGCTTAGTTGGTGTCCTGTTCTCTGTCGAGCTGTCTCATGGAAGTAGACTGAGCCATCTTCATGAACACTGACTATCACTGTGGTAATCGGGAAGAGCAAGAATAATTATGTATTTTCTTCTAAAAACCTTTGTCTGGAAATGACACCTATCAAATCCACATACAGCTCCTGACAAAATCAGAGCAGGGGCAAGGGCACAGTAAGATTTCCTGTCCTTTCGCCATCAATAGAAAACCACTGGTACTCGTATAGGCCCCAGAGTACAGATGGCTTTCTCTAGGTTTGCTATACAAGTGAGCTAATTGGTCCAGGCATATTGATCCTCTGTCATTTACTTCTTCACAGCAGGCTAGGACTGTTAGCTCAAAGCTTACCAGCACCAGACTCAAATCCTACACATCCAACTGCTTTAAATATAGCTCAGTTAGAATCTGCTTTAATCAATTTAGAGTCTCCTTGCTTTTCATACCCCCATGAAACTGCACCTAACATCAGCTAGCCATACCTTAGATAAATTCTGTACCTGTAAAATACCCCAAACTGCTGTTGTACTTTAGCGTTCTCACTTTTTTTGCCAGATGACATTGTTTAGACAGGTGAGGTCCGTATCATAGTCCGCTTTCCTCAGGGGATCTTCCCTACTTCTCCCCCAAGAAGACTGTGTGAAAGAGTTAGCAAGCGGGTATATATAGAGTTACTTGTTTCTGGGTTTCCTAGAGATTTTAAATGTTTGTACCATCTTCCACTTGGCCTTTAAGATTTTTTTTTAATTGTTTACCTGAACCTATTACAACATTGTTAATCAGCTATACCTTGATACAAGATGTTTTTGGTGTTAAAAAATAAATAAAAATAAAATAAAAATTCAGCACATTTTACTAATGGGCCTTTATTATGACTGCCTTTTTCTTTCACGCTCTGCAAAGATAAGATAATCCATATGACACCTCTCTGAAAGAGGGGCTGCCACTCTTTGGATTTTAGTTTGTCAAGTACCTTACATTCTAAGCTTTCTGATGAATGAAACAAAAAAAAATATGATTTTATAGATTATCCAGGTGATTCTTATTTTAGATTGTTCTTTGTTAGTGACTCCTGAGGCTTAATACTTCCAAAGTAGAAGTAGATGATGCTAGATTTTGAATCTGATTTACTTGGAGTGACTTTGTATTTTCTATTAACTGGGAGGGGATGAGTTTGCTGCTGTTTGAGGTTGACTTTGAATTCATCCTATAAATTTCTGATATTCAAATATAATTGATATTACATTGAAGGAAAAAGCCATGACTATTTGAGTTCGTAAACTATTTTAAAGCTAATATTTACTAAGTCTTTACTGTGTGCTCAGAAATAATTAGAAAAGCAAACTTACATGGTACATATCCAATTTTATGGTTGATGTAGCCTAGATATGTTATATAACTTTTCTGATGTCAACAGAAACTAGGCTCTAGTCTCTTATTAATGTGTTATCCTGCTTGAAATCATAATTTTCAAAGGCTGAAATTATAATGAGTAGTAATGTAATAGCTTAACATTCAAACAAAAATGTAATTGCTTTTTATATAATAGAGTATAAATTAATGATTGGTCATTATTGTCACTCATGAAACATATATTTTAGTCATGAATATATAAATATTCACATTATATCATATGTATTTTCCATTTTAATTTTATGTAATTTTACTGTCCTAAGTATATAAAGCTCCAAATTGAGCACATTTATTTGAAAGAATAGTAAGCTAAATACAAGACTGCATTAAAACATCATACTTAGAGAAGTGTTAAGCTGCTTGGTTTTATACAGTCATCATTGTACACTTTGATGGCACTGTTACTAAAGCCAGTCCTCTGTAGAGTTGGAAGTGGTTAATGTATCACTAGGAAATAGCAATATGCTTTAAACTCAAGCAATTATTTCTGTCATGTGTGACCTTGGTAGTAAAGTCATTGTTTCCAATCTGTGTGATTGTAAAGCTAACCAAATTTTAGTTTTAGTGGAAAAGCAGAACTTAGCAAGCTCACAGAAGAGCAGCTAATTTTTGAAAGTTTGACATTAAACTAGAAGACTAAAACTCATCTTGGAGTCAATCTTACCAGATAATTATTTTTTTTTTTACATTTGAATAATTACAGAGTTTTAGTGTATAGATATGGGAAGTTTTCGGAGAAGGCAATGGCACCCCACTGCAGTACTCTTGCCTGGAAAATCCCATGGACGGAGGAGCCTGGTGTAGGCTGCAGTCCATGGGGTTGCTAAGAGTCGCACACGACTGAGCGACTTCACTTTCACTTTTCACTTTCATGCATTAGAGAAGACAATGGCAACCCACTCCAGTGTTCTTGCCTGGAGAATCCCAGGGATGGGGGAGCCTGGTGGGCTGCTATCTATGGGGTCACACAGAGTCAGACATGACTGAAGTGACTTAGCATAGCATAGCATGGGGAGTTTTTCAAAGCTGAAAATGGGTGGTGTCTTAACCACAGATAAAAGAAAATATATAGATGGAACAAAGCCTATGTAGATAGCCCACGCCTGTGTTATGTACTTACAAATTAAGGCACTCATGTAGAAATTTCAGTGTGAAATTCTAAAGTCACCCATGCTTGAAGTACTCTCCTTTCCTTTTTTTTTTCCCCCATATGTAGAGTTTTTTTTTTTTTTTTTTCTTCTAGTCGCTTCAGTCATGTCCGACTCTCTGTGACGCTACAGACTATACCCCGCCAGGTTCCTCTGTCCATGTGATTCTGCAGGTCAGAATGCTGGAGTATGTTGCCATTTCCTCCTCCAGAGGATCTTCCCAACACAGGGATCAAACCCATGTCTCTTATGACTCCTGTATTGGCAGGTGGGTCCTTTACCACTAACCCACCTAGGAAGCCCTTTGTTAAGTGTTGAATAAATATAAATCCAGGAAAACAAAGCCAGATCCAGATGGATTATATATCTTTATTTTCCTCTTTCAATATTTTGGAATAATTTTCAAAGTGCTTTATATTAGCTATTTGATCTTTGCAAGATAACTCCTACCAATACACAAGTTCATGTTCACTTACTCAAATATTCCAGCTAACTTTAGAAATATGAATCCATTTGCTTTATGTGCTTAACAAAAGAAACAAATTGGTGTTTTGAGGATAAGAATTTGATTCTAAGGTGGAAGTGTTGTCTGAAAATGCACATTATAATTATACAGTATCATTATTACACTGTCATTAGAGATTACTTTAGAACATAATTAACCAGAAGGATGATGCATATAATTTTTGAATCATCATTGTAGTTGGTACATTTATACAAAGGAAACAGAAAGTTAATAAGTACTTGAAGTTAATGAGAGTTTTCCCTGAATTCCACTGTTCTTTCTCTGACTGATTTAAATTTCAGTTGAGTCAGGTATCATCTTTTCATTTTGTAGAAATTCTAAGTTTTGTGGCACTTCTGAATTTAAAAAGAGATGGAAATTTTAGATGATTTAAAGCAATATTTTAAAACATGATAAAGCAACCTTCAGTTGCTTAAAATCAAGAATTGTCACTCTTTCTACAGCTTAATATGCCTAAAAATTTATAATGGTCAATTGATAAGCAAATGGAATACACAGATTTTTAGAGAAAATAAATCCTAATTAATGAAAATTGAAATGTCGAGTTGAGTTTGGGAGTAACTCACTAAGTAGTAGAGTGCAATATGGAGAGTACAATGGCAAATTCAGAAGTTATTTGAGTTACTGCTGCTGCTGCTAAGTTGCTTCCCAACTCTGTGCGACCCCATGGATGGCAGCCCACCAGGCTCCCCTGTCCCTGGGATTCTCCAGGCAAGAACACTGGAGTGGATTGCCATTTCCTTCTCCAATACATGAAAGTGGAAAGTGGAAATTGAAAGTGAAGTCGCTCAGTCGTGTCTGACTCTTAGTGACCCCATGGACTGCAGCTCACCAGGCTCCTCCATCCATGGGATTTTCCAGGCAAGGGTACTGGAGTGGGATGCCATTGCCTTCTCCAATTTGAGTTACTAGGAACTATGTAAAAAGTGTTGAGAAAGCAGATGCTATAGAAGTGAATGACAGTTTACACCACTCCTTCAGTTTACTCATCTGTAGATTAAACAAAGAAAACCTGTCAATTACTTTGCAGCTTTAAAACTTATATTCAGTACATGTGAAAATGAACTCTTATAATGTTCCAAAGCAGAGGTTATTTAAAAATAATAAACATTCAAAAAACGTCTAAAACACCTACATTATCTTTTAAGGAAGAAGGACCCTGTTTTGTGTACACTTTCTCTTTTGTAGAGGTTAAAAAAGTGCACTTCTGTAGTGAGAGTGCTCATCTATGGGATGCTTTGAACAGGACGCACTTAGTTCAGGGATTGCTCACAGTAACCAAACCCAAGATCTATGGATTAAGGGGGCACAGCTCCCTGGCGGATGTCTCCTAAACTGTGTGAACACGTAAAGTGGACATGTTTCATATGCTAAAGACTCTCCACCTCGTGAAATGACCTGCAAATCTCATTTAAGATGCCATCTATGACTCTGGGCTGTAATCTGAGGAGCCATGTGTCTTACACTTCTCTCCACTTTGTCTGTTCCTCTCAATCTCTTAGATCCTTGAACTTAATATAAAGCTTAATACTGTAAATCTGATTTAACAATTCATAGTTTGTGTTCATTCACGCATAGTAAAGGAAATTGAGGTATGGTATGACTGAAGATGTCAATCCTGTGCAGATCTCCACGATAAGATGAAAAGGAATCATTTATTCTGAATCCGTGAGACCAGTGGAAAGGGAAAGAATGTTCATGCCTGTGACTGGGAAGAAGATGTAATTTTCTGACTATCTAAAGGAGTTTGGCATTTGGCAGCGTATGGATACTTTCTAGTTATGAGGTTTTGTAACTTGTGGTTTTGATCCTTGGAAAACATAATCATGCTAATTCTGATAGAACTCGGAAGATATGGGGTGAGCCAGAGCTACTGGTGTATGATACATTACTTCCAATCTGTATGCTTTGGAAATAGAATCATTTGAAAGATCATCCTTAGACCTAAGTACGAGTGGTCCTTGACTAGAAAACCACACTCTGGCCCTCTATTGGCTAACCCCATTTTAAGGTTTGAATTCTAAGGGCCAGGTTCAAATTCCATTTGTTGTTTCACCTTATGTGCCAAAAAGCTGCCAAGGGACATCACAGCCTTAACGTTAATCCTAGCCTCCTTAAAGGTGCTGCTTTGTCAGGAACAGGCCCCAAATGAAGGAAGCTGGGCCACTTCCTCCCTCCCGTTTGCAACTTGGTATCTCCCATTATCTTTGCCAGAGGAGTTGTCCATACTAATAGTAGTTCTATCACAGTGTATTGTATCCTTTGAAGATTAGCAGGTCATTAGAGGGAGGGTGGGGCAGGGGACAGTTTCTATAGAGAAAAAATAGTGTTTGTTGTACAACTGTTCTGGGGAGGGGTGATCATCTATCCTACATGAAGCTATTATTTTTCTGATTCTTTTTGTTTCTGCATTTGTGTCCTCCACCACTCCCATCTTGGCTGACATTGATATGCCTGCCTAATTATCAAGCATCATACTTCAATTAAAGTTTGCTGATATTCAGTCACTCAGTCATGTCCGACTGTTTGCGACCCCATGGACTGCAGCATGCCAGGCTTCCCTGTCCCCCACTATCTCCCTGAGTTTACTCAAACTCATGTCCATTGACTTGGTGATGCCATCCAACCAACTCATCCTGTGTCACTCCTCCTTCTCCTGCCCTCAGTCTTCTCCAGCATCAGGGTCTTTTCAAATGAGGTGACACATGCATCAGGTGGCCAAAGTGTTGGAGTTTTAGCTTCAGCATCAGCATCAGTCCTTCCAATGATTATTCAGGGTTGATTCCCTTTAGGATTGACGTTTGACCTCCTTGCTGTCCAAGGGACTCTCAAGAGTCTTCCCCAGCACCATAATTCAAAAGCTTTTGCACTAGGCCTTCTTGTGGTTCTTACATCTGTACATGATTACTGGGAAAACCATAGCTTTGACTATATAGACCTTTTATATAAAAATATATAAATTAGCTGATTAATGCCAAAAAGAGGAAAGAAGATGTGAAATAGAGTTTTTAGATATAAAGAGATACAAAACTCAGAGTTTAAAATGAACTGGGAGCAAATATTATTGAAAGAATTACATGACAAAAAAAATTATCTGAAGAAAAACACAGTTGATATCAATAGGAATGCCAAATTATGGATGTACAGTAAAAGGTTAATTCAGCAGGCCTGTACAAACCTGGTACATTTCTAGGAAAAGAACTGAAACTTGATAGAACTCTGAGCCTTGGGATATTCCTTCCACCTGTTAAGAATGTTTCTGTATGTTTGAGGGCTTGGGCCAAGCCTGAGAGCTTATGCTAAAAATGAGATCAATGGTGAATGCCTGCTTTTGTAAGCTTGAGACTTTGTGCCAAGCTGATCAGCGTGACTCTTGCACTCTCAGTTAGGGGGTCAATCAGCTTGAACATCTAAGAGAATGGTCCAGTATTCTTCCCTGACTGGCAATACCTGTTGTTATACATTGTTGTTCAGAGAAACGAGCCCTGTCTCTTTGACCCTGTAAGCTTGTTCTTGATTACCCCTGACTTCACTCATATGCTTTTTTCTTTACTGACTTTAATGAATTTTTTGTGCACAAATAAACCATAACTGTGAATTTAACAGCTGTTCTGATTTCTGTGAGTTAAGGTGGTCTTAGAGACCTCTGACACAGGTGTATCTAACCATTGTTGTTGCTAAGTCATGTCCAGCTCTTTTGTGACCCCATGGACTGTAGACCAACAGGCTTCAGGGGATCTTCCTAACCCAGAGTTTGAATTCCATGTCTCCTGTGTTGACAGGCAGGTTCTTTACCCCTGACCCACCAGAGAAGACTGTATCTAACCATTACACTATCTAAATAACCTAGGTTTTCTACCTAAATGACAGGCCCACATACTGAAATGATTTAAAATCTTGAATGCACTATAAATGAAAAATAGAAGGAAATTTTATTTACAGTGAAATTATTTAGCATGCTGCAACCAAGCAGAAATGGAGGTCATTGAGAGCTGGTTTGCAGATAATTTTAAAATAATATCATTTAATGGCCATATACAAATAAAATAAAAAACAGAGTGGAGCTGTTTTTATACCCATTACTTCAATGTCTATAATAGCATCCTATTTACTACTAATACCTTCCCACTATTGCAAAGGCACCTCAAAGGCGCTGAAAAAGCTAATTCTGAAAATGAGTCATTCATGTTAATGTAGGAAAAGCGATATGAAGTCAAATAGTTTGGTGTTTGATCATTGCTGTGATGAGAAGCAAGTGCTGCATAAAAGTCAGTGCCAAAGCTGACATAAGGGGGGTAATGTCCAGTCTGATTCGAAATTTAACTCCTACAGTGTCCAAGAAATGCTTGCATACATCCCAGTAAATAATAGATGTTAGTTACAATGATAACAAATATTACTTTTAACATGATTTGTATGTTTTTAATGGTTATTAAGTTTTTAGGACTTAAGTACATATTAAGTAGTTTAGACCTAACTACTCAAGCAAACAGTTATGCATTTCTTTTGGCCTGAGTGTGCTGTGGAATAAAAGCACTAAGGATACTGAGAATGGAGAAATTAAAGGAATGTCTTATTACGGCATTTTGACTCATTGGAAAAGACTCTGGTGCTGGGAGGGATTGGGGGCAGGAGGAGAAGGGGACGACAGAGGATGAGATGGCTGGATGGCATCACCAACTCGATGGACGTTGAGTCTGAGTGAACAGGAGTTGGTGATGGACAGGGAGGCCTGGTGTGCTGCAATTCATGGGGTCACAAAGAGTCGGACACAACTGAGCAACTGAACTGAGCTGAATAATAGATCACAGGTTTTCCTTATCTCAGATTTATTGAACCAGAACTTAGGTTTTATAGAGACTAATCAGAAGTTTAAGAAGCTTTTTAACTAATTCTGATGATTTACATCTACATTTCCAGAATCATTCTTTATTACTGCCTGTGGTTGTTATTTGTCTTGTGATTGACTATTTAATGATATTGTTCATATTCATTATGGTCAACTGATAGTGTTTTATATTAGTGTTTTTGTTTTTATTATTTTATTATTATATGTATATGGGCATTTTTGCAGCAGCCCCTAAGTTTAAAAGAAACCATCATCTTAAGACCTCCCATTGGAACCAATTAGCACTTTGAGTGTTTATCATGAAAACTCTAATTGTTCCTTAATACATGCACTCTCAGTTAAATTTTAATGAGGTTATTTATTTAGTTCTTTTGACAATAGGCCTTTATATCCTACATGTGACTTTGATGATGAGTATTAATGAGCTAGTATAAAATAGTTCTGCAAAAAGACTTCCACATGATTCTTTGATCTATGGAAGTGTTACAATTTTGTCAGTCATTAACCTACAAATGTTGGGAGTAAAGGGCACCATTAACTCTTGTAGGAAGCTTACCTCTGGCCCAACTGTGGAGAAAAAAAGATTGTAAAAGAGTGTTCACTAGAAGTTAGCTATACTGATTAATCATTATGAGAGATGCTGTGAGAAAGAAAGTTTATACAATAATTTAGAGAAAGCAATATACAGTATGTTTTCATGATCCATGGTTCACATTTTCATATTAAGTGCTCTGTATGAGTACTCCTTTAGTATTAATAAATAAACAGTTGAACATTGTTAACTCCAGTGATTAGCTACCATTTTTTTAATGATAACACCCATTATTAATCCAAATAATTTTTGCTCCTAGCAGGGTACTTTCAGAAGTGCTATATAAGAAATGTGCTATAATATTCAGCAATACTCAATGAGTGTTTATTAAATGTCCATTATATATGAGTCAATTCTAGACGCTGATGTAGAGGAGGAAGAAATTTTTCTTTACCTGTTAGGCTATTCTGGCTGGTCAAAAAGTTAAACTGGTGTGAGACAAATTAACAGAAAACCAAGCAGAAGTTTAATACCATGCATACATGGGAGTGTGTGTGTGTGTGTGTGTTAGTCACTCAGTCGTGTCCAACTCTTTGCGACTCCATGGGCTGTAGCCCGCCAGGCTTCTCCATCCATGGGATTCTCCAGGCAAAAATACTGGAGTGGATTGCCATTCCCTTCTCCAGAGATAGATGGGAGAAACCCAGGAAAATTAAGTAACTTGCCAAAATGGCTGAAAAGTGAAAGTGAAAGTCACTCAGACCTATCTGACTCTTTCTGACCCCATGGACTATACAGTCCATGGAATTCTCCAGGCCAGAATACTGGAGTGGGTAGCCTTTCCCTTCTCCAGGAGATCTTCACAACCCAGGGATCAAACCCAGGTCTCGCACATTGCAGGCAGATTCTTTACCAGCCGAGCCACCAGGGAAGCCCCAAATGGCTGAAAGCCTTTTATTTATTAAGTACCATCTTCAGCTAAAGGTAAAATATGTTGAGGATAGTGGTTTAGGAGGGCTTCCCTAGTGGCTCAGACAGTAAAGAATCTGCCTCCAATGTGGGAGACCCAGGTTGGATCCCTGGGTCAGGAAGATCCCCTGGAGAAGAGAATGGCTACCCACTCCAGTATTCTTGCCTGTAGAATCCCAAGGACAGAGGAATCTGGTGGGCAACAGTCCATGGGGTTGCAAAGAGGAGGACACAACTGAGCAACCTACACACACAGGGGTTGAGGACTTCAAAGTGCAGGAAGGAGATGGGGATGTCAATTTGCAAACGTTTGGCAAGCGTTTCCTGAGCCATGCAGTGACAGTGAGATGCAGAGAGGAATTTTATCAGACTTTGCTGGATTCCTCCCTGTCTACATGCCTAGTTTATACTATAGTTATCATGGTAGGACTTCCTTCCTGGAATAGGCCCTCTAACATTCTTTAGGCAGTTAGGGAAAGGTCAAAGATTCTTCTTAATTCTTCTAGACCTTGACTGTTTTTAGCTCAAAATAAAGAGCTTGCCAAAGAGACATTTTGGGCTGGCAAATTATGATCTGCATTGGACATACAATGATGCAGACAGATCCACCTCACTTTTAATTCTTTACTATCTTTTCTCACCAGAGTGAAAGCTTTATGAAAGCAGAAACTGCATCTGCTTTCTCTTCAGATGTTGCCCCAGATAATGAGAATGTTGTCTAGAATATTGTAGCTCTTCAAAAAAAATTGAAAAACAACTTGTTGACTAAAAGTAACCTGAAAATATTTAGTCAAATTGAGCATAAACTGAAAAAGTTTAGTATAAAAAGTAGACTGTACAGCAGAATCCAGCTCTTGATTCATTACCATGTATTTTGAACTGAATGTGTCTCCCTAAAATTCAATGTTGAGGCCTTAGTCCCCAGTTTCTTTAGAAGTATTTCAGTTTAAATGAGGTTGTAAGTGTGAGGCACTGATTCACTAAGATTATTGTCCATATTAGAGGAGATACCAGAGAGCTGAGCTGTCTCTCTCTGGTAGAAATTCACAGAGAAAAGCCCATGTGAAGATATAATGAAAAGGTGGCCATTTATATACCAGGAAGAGAGCTCTCACAGTAAACCAATATTTATAGAACCTTGATCATGGATCTCTGGCCTCCAAAATTGTGAGAAAATACATTTATGTTGTTTAAGCCACCCCAGTCTGTTGTATTTTGTTATAGAAGCCCAAACACTCTAAGACACTACACAATTATTTAGTATATATTTTATGCAAAATGGGGAATCATTTAAAGAATTTAAGCAAGAAAAGATTAGAAAATCACTCTGGCTGCAGTGTGGAAGATTGTGGGAGGCTACTGTGATAAAATGTCAGTGGGAAGGTTAATTATATTTAAATATGTAGATTGACAGAATTTGATATCTAGCTATGTAACAATTCTTGTCTTAAAATTGTAGATTAAGATTTTGATACACCTTAATCTACAATTGTAGATTAATTGTATATTAAGTTTATGATACTAACAGTCAAATTAGGGAAGTTTGAATGGCTCCTTGTTGTCATGTTGAGTTTGATGTTGAGAAATATTCACTAGAGCTATCCAAGAAAGACTTGAATACATATGTCTGGAACTTGGAAGGAAGGGTGACCTAGAGATACACATTGCTCTTTGAGATTTATGTGTGAATTCAAGCCATGTGGAGAATTTATATTAAAAAAAACCATGGAGAATACCTAGAAGAGAGGTCTAAGGAATAAAATAATTTAAAAGATTGGAAGAGACAAAGAACTTGCAATGAAATACATACAATAACAAATTGAAAAGATAAACTGAAATTTTTGAGAAAGGAATAGTGGAAAGAAACTTTTTGAAAAGGGAGTATGATAACTTATTTCAGTTGGATATATAGTATATTTCTTTCAAATGTAAAGATGTATGTTTTTTCCTCCTGAGTCCATTGTGAGGAGTAAGATGTGCATGAAGGTGCTCAAAAAGCACAAATTTCAGTTGTAACATATATTCTAGGGCTATAAAATACAGCATGATAACTAAAGTTAACAATAACATATAGTGTATTTGAAAGTTGCCAAGAGAATGGATCTGGAAATTTATCAGAAGGAAAAAACACAGTTTATAAATATGTGAGACAATGGATAGTAACTAAACTTATTGTGGTAATAATTTCCAAATATATATATATATATACACACACATATAAATATGTGTGTGTGTGTGTGTATATATATATATATATAATTTTTTGACACACCTTAAACTTATACAATGTAATTGCCAATTCTATCTCAATAAAATTTGGAAAAAGTGATACCTTTTCCACATATCAAAATATAATTTCAAAGAAAAAGAAAATAAAGTTCTATGACTACCCATTTAGCTCCCCCATGTAGAAATCTTTCTAATATAAAATACTAATCTGCTTCTCAGGGTGCATTCTTCATCTAAAGCCTTTTTAGCTTGCAACATTGACACCTTTGCTATGCATAGCTTTATAAGCCCGTTCAGTCAGTTCAGGCACTCTATCATGTCCAACTCTTTGTGACCCCATGGACTGCAGCACGCCAGGCTTCCATGTCCATCACCAACTCCTGGAGCTTACTCAAACTCATGTCCATTTAGTCAGTGATACCATCCAACCGTCTCATGCTCTGTTGTCCCCTTATCTTTCTGTCTTCAATCTTTCTCAGCATCAGGATCTGTTCCAATGAGTCAGTTCTTCACATCAGGTGGCCAAAGTATTGGAGTTTCAGCTTCACCATCAATCCTTCCAGTGAATATTCAGGACTGATCTCCTTTAGGATGGACTCGTTAGATATCCTTGCAGTCCAAGGGACTCTCAAGAGTCTTCTCCCACACTACAGTCCAAAAGCATCAATTCTTCAGCACTCAGCTTTCTTTATACTCCAACTCTCACATCCATATGTGACTACTGGAAAAAAGGAAATGGCAACCCACTCCAGTATTCTTGCCTGGAGAATCCCATGGATGGAGGAGCGTGGTGGGCTACAGTCCATGGGGTTGCAAAGAGTCGGACACGACTGAGCGACTTCACTTTAGCTTTCTTTGACTAGATGGACCTTTGTCGGCTAAGTAATGTCTGCTTTTTAATATGCTGTCTAGGTTGGTCATAACTTTTCTTCCAAGGAGCAAGCACTTTTAATTTCATGGCTGCAGTCACCATCTGCAGTGATTTTGGAGCCCAATAAAACAAAACTCTCATTGTTTCCATTGTTACTCCATCTATTTTCCATGAAGTGATGGGACTGGAGGCCACAATCTTAGTTTTTTGAATGTTGAGTTTTAAGCCATCTTTTTTACTCTCCTCTTTCACCTTCATCAAGAGGCACTTCAGTTGCTCTTCACTTTCTGCCATAAGGGTGGTTTCATCTGCATATCTGAGGTTATTGATATTTCTTCCAGCAATCTTGATTCCAGCTTGTGCTTCATCCAGCCTGGCATTTCACATGATGTACTCTGCATATAAGTTAAATAAGCAGGGTGACAACATACAGCCTTGACGTACTCCTTTCACGATGTGGAACCAGTCCTGTTATTCCATGTCTAATTCTAACTGTTGCTTCTTGACCTGTATAAAGGTTTCTCAAGAGGCAGGTCAGGTGGTCTGGTATTCCCATCTCTTGAAGAATTTTCCACAGTTTTTTGTGATCTACACAGTCAAAGGCTTTGGTGTCATCAATAAAGCAGAAGTAGATGTTTTTCTGATATTCTCTTGTTTTTTCAATGATCCAGTGGATGTTGGCAATTGGATCTCTGGTTCTTCTGCCTTTTCTAAATCCAGCTGGAACATTTGGAAGTTCACAGTTCACATACTGTTGAAGCCTGGCTTGGAGAATTTTGAGCACTGCTTTGCTAGTATGTGAGATGAGTTTGCACTTGTGTGGTAGTTTGAACATTCTTTGGCATTGCCCTTCTTTGGGATTGGAATGAAAACTGACCTTTTCCAGTCCTGTGGCCACTGCTGAGTTTTCCAAATTTGCTGGCACATTGGGTGCAGCATTTTCACAGCATGATCTTTCAGGATTTGAAATAGCTTAACTGGAATTCCTTCATCTCCACTGGCTTTGTTCATAGTGATTCTTCCTAAGGTCCACTTTACTTAGCATCCCAGGATGTCTGGCTCTAGGTGAGTGGTCACACCATCATGGTTATCATGGTTATCATGGTCATGAAGGCCTTTTTTGTGAATTTCTTCTGTGTATTCTTGCTGCCTCTTAATATAAGCCCTATACAAGTCACTTATTTCCAAAGAATATCTAATACATAATACATTGTTAATTATTTGACAAAAAATTTCCCTGTCGCAAAAATAAAGTGACAAGAAACAGCTCTTTGTATATATATTAGAGTGGGAATGAAAAAAAAAAAAAACATTTAATTAAAACACAGACTAAGTGAATCCTTAATCCTAAGATCCCTGTCATATAATTAAACTAATGAAGAGAGAAAAATGACAGACTTTATAATAAACGGTATGGTGGTTTGAACATTAAATTTAAAATTTCTGATTATATTAATGCATTTTATTTTATAGATAAATAATTTATATAGACTGTATTTTTTAATGCTCTCCTGTGAAATTCAAATGTTTGATAAGTCATACCACTGAGATGATAGAAAATATACAGAAATTCTCCTATTTCAATTTAAAATGAGATTCATCATTGTCATGTATCTCTGAAGATGAAAGCAAAATACTAATAAAGGCAATAAGCAGCATTTTCCCAAGTGAACCCTATAGTAAACAAAGAAAATTTCAATGGAGCACAAGAACTTTGAGTAAAAGAAAGGAAGACTTACAGAACAGTAATGTTTTTAAGCACCATGATTATCTAACTAGAGTTAACCTATTTGGGGATATTTTTAAAATTGCTACTGTTTTTTTCAGAGTGACTTACAGTCTATGTAAATGTGCCTTTTTGAATTATCTAAGCTATGAATTTATAATTTCTTATGTAACAGGATTTGTATTCATTGTATAGTACTCAAAATAATAGCAAGAGAAACAACTTTTAAAAATTGGATACCCTGCATTTGTTAAATTATCTTTGAGAAATATTCTGCTAAACTTGTTTTTCAGTCCTCACAATTGCACAGAAATGTAAGGTTCTTGGTTCTCCTAACCCAACTAGAATCTTGGGAAGCTCTGCTTGCTGCAAGCAATATGTGAGGTTTTTGTTTTTTTTTTTTTCCTTTTCCCCCACAGTGGAGTATTGATGGGACAAATAAGAAACATAGTGATGCAGTTCCCCAAACATTTATGTTTAGGAGTCTGGTAATAGACTTGCTTGGGAAAAATTTATAATTTCTAAAAATATTGATCTAACTGTTCAAAGGTGAAGATTATTTTATTAATAAGGTCAGACAGGTATTTTGGAGTCTAAAGTTTTTATAATTTTAATACCTCTTTTTAAAACAAGATATAAGATTATACATAATAAATTAGATAATTTATTTCCTTATTATTGCCATACAAATAAAATGGCAACAGATTATAAATTTTAAAGTGTTTTATATTTATAATAATTATGTTTGTGATATCATAAACATCATTTAATCTAGAAAAAACATTAATCTCCTAACACAACTCCTAACGCTTCCCATACTTTTGGCCTACATCTTCAGGTTTCCTCTTCATATGACCACCATTCTGAGTCAAATTTTCTATAGAGAAAATAGAAAGGTAATTCAGTGTTTTCTCTCTTGTAGATTTTAAAATGTATTTATTATCAAGATTTGACTCCACACATGGACGTGTACACTGTTTGAGCATCACTGCAGATGTGTGTTATACAAATAGGAAATTATTCTTTTTAATATAATTTATTTATTTATTGTGGCTGTGTTGGATCTTTGTTGCTGTGCAGGCTTTTCTGTAGTTGTGGTGCACAGGCTTCTCCCTGTGGTGGCTTCTCTTGTGAAACACAGGCTCTAGGCACACAGGCTAGCAGTTGTATCATGTGGGCTCAGTAGTGGCTGCTCCCAGGCTCTAGAGCACAGGCTCAGTAGTTGTTGCACATGGATCAGCTGTTCCAAGGCATGTGGGATCTTCCTGGATCAGGGATCAAACCCATGTCTCCTGCATTGGCAGGCAGATTCTTTACCACTGAGCCAGCAGTGAAGTCGTTCAGTCGTGTCTGACTCTTTACAACCCCATAAACTGTAGCCTACCAGGCTCCATGGTCCATGGGATTTTCCAGGCAAGAATACAGGAGTGGGCTGCCATTTCATTCTCCAGGGGATCTTCCCAACCCAGGGATTGAACTCCGGTCTCCTGCATTGCCGACAGATGCTTTACCGTCTGAGCTACAGAATCTGCCTTCTGAATCGACCATCAGAGCCAGCAGGGAAGCTCCCTAACTGGAAATTCTGATCATTTCTTTTGTAAAAAAAAAAAAGTTCCATATATGCATAATTCCACGTACATATTCGAATATATTACTACTATAAGAATTTGACTAGGAATTGATTAGAATTAAACCTCCCACACTGATTTTGCATATTTGGAAGGATTTCTATAACTTCTTCTTCTGCCCATTTTAAGCCTTTTTTTCTCCTCCACTGTGTACATGCATCCAGTACAGTGGACTGTGGGGCACATTGTATCAGCATCTGCTCTCAGGCCCTGTATCTGTGCTGTGATGCTAGGTGAGCTGGCAGAGTGGAGCTCATCTCTATGGTGATGGCTAGCAATCAGCTACCTAGACACTGACATCACTGATTTACATGAAGACATTCCCCTGTAACCTAACTAAATAGAACACAGATTCACCTTTCCCTTTCCTGGATCCCTAAAATTCTCACAACCATTCTAGCACCATATTACTGTTTATAGAGAACAGGGCTTCTACTTGAGTGCTGTAAAATATAATCCTTGCCATTAAAAAAAAAAAAAAAAGACCACATGAATATACTACTAGAGTTTCTTCCAAGGTTTCCAAGGTCCAGGAAGGGGCCAATGAAAGTGAGCAATCCTGAAAGTTAAGATTCATTAGCTTCCCATTTATCTACTGTGGGCTTCTATTCTTAATTACACATTTTATAACTACTAAAAACAGCATCCCAGTATTAAAAATAATACGTGATACATTTCAGCTACTGGAAGGTGATTAATTACAGGCTGAAATCTGGGTTATTCTTCATGAGAAAATAATTGCAACGATCATCTTTAGACCTGATATGCATTTAAATTAAGTGTTTTTAAAGGAATGGTCTAATTGTCATGGTTTTGTAAAGTTTTCAAATCTCATTCTTCTTATGGAAATCAGTTTTTGTAATACACGAGCTCTTAAGATAAATCATTTTAATGATGACTAATTAATAGAATGTCAAAGATATTTGTACTTTATATATTCCATTTATAAATAGCATTCCCTTGTTCCTAAAAAAATTATTATGAAATATTAAACCTATCATAAAAATCTAGATTAAAAAAATCCTTGAGTTTTATTAAAAAATGGAAAGTATTAGCTTTCATTTTTATAAAAATGGCTTTATGTGAACTGATGAAGCTTCAGCTGGTTATAACAGATAAATGATGTTTAAAAAGAGAAGTTATTTTGCTTGAAAATAAAGTCTCTGACAGTTTCTATGCAATGGAAACTATTTGTCTATTACCACTTACATGCACTTAGAGTTTTATAAATAAGTAATGGGAAATGAATCCATACAAGTTACAAAAGGACTTTTGATAGTCAGCACTAACATGTAAATGGATCTTTTGAATTGGCAACTTTTGGCTGTAGCAAACGGAAATAAATCCTCAGTGACTTGGCAAACACTTTCACTTCAATTCAGTGAGGTTTTCTCTTCTGATAGGCTTTGAGTTTGGGCTTAGTTGTTCTTTTATTTCTATTCTACAGTGAATACTGAGAGCCATTCTCAGAAATCAGATCTTCATTCTCCAAGGAGAACCATTCTAAGTAAACATAAGAAGCCTTCCAAGGAAATCTTGTGGGCTCTTAACAACTAGTTATGTAAAAGTGGATACTATCAAACCAAAACTCACTTCTGTTGAAGATTTTTCTTTGAATCTCTAATGACCTTCTCATTGTGATTTACAGTTTCAAATATGTCTAAAAATCAGATCAGATCAGATCGGTTGCTCAGTCGTGTCCAACTCTTCGCCACCCCATGAATCGCAGCACGCCAGGCCTCCCTGTCCATCACCAACTCCCGGAGTTCACTCAGACTCATGTCCATCAAGTCAGCCATGCCATCCAGCCATCTCATCCTCTGTCGTCCCCTTCTCCTCCTGCCCCCAATCCCTCCCAGCCTCAGAGTCTTTTCCAATGAGTCAACTCTTCACGTGAGGTGGCCAAAGTACTGGAGTTTCAGCTTTAGAATCATTTCTTCCAAAGAAATCCCAGGGCTGATCTCCTTCAGAATGAACTGGTTGGATCTCCTTGATAGAATTAAATAGAATATATTATACAGGATAATTCTATCAAAATAGAAGGTTCTATTTATTATATTACATATATTATATATTATATAATATTATATATATTATACTTTTTCTACAGTGAAGACTGTGGCATTTGTATATTGATTTCTCTAATATGAAAGTTTAGTCACTCAGTCATGTCCAATTCTTTGTGACCTCATGGACTGTAGCCTACCAGGCTCATCCGTCCATGGGATTTTCCAGGCAAGAGTACTGGAGTGGGTTGCCATTTCCTTCTCCAGAGGATCTTCCTAACCCAGGGATTGAACCCAGGTCTCCCACATTGTAGGCGAATGCTTTACCATCTGAGCCACCAGGGAATTCCTAATAAAGAATTCGTAATATTATAATTATAAAGATACATGGTTATACCTAAACAATATTTAAATCTAAAGTAATCCATATTCTAGGAAATGAACAATAGACATTAAAATCGATTCATATTACAAGTACTCAAAAGGTATAGGAAAGGTGTTAATAAGAAATGCATAGCATCTAAGAGTTTCCTTTAATAATTTACTTATTCCTGTTTGAAGCTAAAGTGAGACTTATGTTAGAAAACTCTTACACAAAATAAATTGACCCTGCTGTCTTTATTTATAAAATATCTGTGTTTGTATCAAATGACTTCTAGCTTCATAATATAGAAAATTAGATTAAATTTTAAATACAATTTTATTTTCCTAATATATGCATTTAAACTTAAACATTTCCATTTAAGCAGTGCTCTAAGTGTATTTCTCAGATTCTGACTTGCATTTTTACTTTCAACCAGTTCAAAATACTTTCTCATTTTCTTGTTATTGTTTTCACCCATAGATAATTTAAATTTGTACTCTTTAAAATGGAGATTTTTTCCATATATCCTTTTGTTATTGACCTCTTATTTAACGTTATAGTGATTAGAGAAAATGCTCTCTATGATTTGAAGCATTTAAATTTTTGACACTGGTTTACTTCCAGCCCTTCCTTGATAGTGTATTTTGATACAAGTTTGATGTATCTTCCTCCATTCCTAGCTTTATTAAGGAGTAACTGGCATATAATATTGTGCAAGTTTAAGGATGTGTTCTTAAAAAAATTACATTTGACTATTAATGGATTGTTGTTGTTTAGTGGCTAATCATGTCCCACTCTTTGCAATCCCATGGAATATAGCATGCCAGGCCTATCCCACTATTGCTGGGATAATGCTCTATAAATATTAATTAGATCATTGATTTAATAATGTCATGTGTTCTGTATTCTTTCTGATTATCAAAAACAGAGAGCATAGGGTTCATAACTTTAACTATAATTGTACACTTGTCTATTTTTTCATTGAATACATTAGTCTTTAGTCTTTCTTCAGATATTCTTAAGCACTATCATTCTCTGCATACATGTTTAGGATTGCTATCTTTTTGAAGAATTAACCCCTTTATAATTGAGAAAACCAAAGGCAATAATTCTTTTTAACCGATACAGAAGATTTCTCAATAAAATATTAGCAATCAAATTCAACAATGTAAAAAAAGGAATAGTGCATTGATATACTGTGAATGTTTACTTCTTTTTAGTTTGAATGCTTTGTTCCCCTATCCCAAATTCATAGGTTGAAATGGGTCTGATAGTTTAAGACAATCCCATGGGTAACTCTGAAGGTGGGGTGTTCTTTCAGAACTGCCTTGTACTGAAGCAAAGGAATAAGGTCTTTATCCCTGGACAGACCAGTTACGAGGTGTGGACTGCTTCTGGGATGAGGACAAGACCTTGGTCAAAGCAGTTTTCTTAAGCCAAGGCCAGTTCTCAGAGAGGCGCTTAGTTGTGAGCTCTGCTCCGACCCTGCTAGCATTGGGAGAATGAGTGTCCTTGTACTGAAAGTGCAGGCTTTGGTGGCACACCACAGTATCCACTACTGAAAGTAAGAGAAAAAAATTTCACAATTTCTTGATAATATGGTCATGTACAACAAAATGTAAGAGAGACCAAAGTTTATCAGATACATGATGAACACTCAGAAGTCTATAACATTTTTATGTCTCATTAATAGCCAAGTAGAAAATATAATGGGAATTTACTATTTACAGTGGAAGTGAAAGTCATATATCCAGATATCATCCTAAAAAATGCACATTATAAATTCATAAAGTAAGAAATATATGTATAGTGATAGACTAAAATTTTAAACATATAAATGATCCCAGGGTTTATATACCAATTTAAATGTAGCTCTCCCTAAAGTTTGAATACCATTTGGTAGGAAACTAGACAAATATACTAATTTACTTTAAGAAATATATATGTTCAGAGATATTTAAAATAGCTTTGAAAATAGAGTTAAACATGTAATGAGAATATAGGTGGATTCAGGTAAACACTATTGTGCTAATTTTTTAGCACATACAAATAGTTGAATTAAACCAATAAGTGTAGGAATCATAATATGAGAGAAGCAACATATGGATGAGTTAAAAAAAGTATTGTTTATTACTGGTGTTGTGAAAGTTTTCTTAATCAATAAGTAATTACACTGCTCATACCATGAACAAATAAAACTGAAAAGTTTAATGTAAATGTTCAAATAATAAAATTAGCATTATAATTCATGAACTTTTCTTTTGAATTTTATTTGCACAAGCATTTTTAAATAGGCCACCAAGAAACCTGAATTATAAGAGGAAGAAATAAATAATTGATTTCTGTGTCTTCTATGGATAAAGATATATATTAAAAAAAAAGCAGAATATGCATAGTTGGCATAGCTTAAGCTGATCAGAGCTCTGTAGTTTGGTTGTAGAAAACACTACTAAAGTTCAGTAATAGAAGCAGAAAATATAATAAACAATAAGTGATATAAATTGTGTAAATCTGAGTAATTAACAAATCTAGTTAGAAAATATTATTTTATTAAAGGTTATAGAGTAGAAATGAGAACCTATAAGGACTTACTCCTTATAAACATCAGATTGTTAAAAATTAAACATTACATACAATGAATGCCAGTGGTAATCTACGTGTACTACTGACGGGAGTATGAAAAGGTGCCAGATATCTGAAGATTAATTTGTCATTCCTCAACAAAATTAAGTGCATTTCTTACATTTCTTTTTAGAAATATGAATCATTTCATTTATTATATCAGGGTAGCAAAGGCTTTCCAAGAAGGCAGTGGCACCCCACTCCAGTACTCTTGCCTGGAAAATCCCATGGACGGAGGAGCCTTGTAGGCTGCAGTCCATGGGGTCACTGAGGGTCGGACATCGACTGAGTGACTTCACTTTCACTTTTCACTTTCCTGCATTGGAGAAGGAAATGGCAACCCACTCCAGTGTTCTTGCCTGGAGAATCCCAGGGATGGGGGAGCCTGGTGGGCTGCCGTCTATGGGGTCGCACAGAGTCGGACACGACTGAAGTGACTTAGCAGCAGCAGCAGCAGCAAAGGCTTTGTTCATCAAGATATTAACACCAGAAACCGTGGTGGAAATTTTGATAAATACGATTACAAACAAATTACAAATTTCTCTATGACCACAAAGGCAAGAGAAAAGGCCACTTTGAAAGTCCATTTGATGTTTTTTGCTACTGTTCAGTCACTCCCTCGTGTCTGACTGTTTTTAATGCCATGGACTGCAGCACTCCAGGCTCCTCTGTCCTCCACTGTTTCTCAGGAGTTTGCTCAAATTCATATCCATTGAGTCAGAGATGCTGTCTAATTATCTCAGTCTCTGTCACCCCCTTCTTCTTTTGCCTTCAATATTTCCCAGCATCAGGGTCTTTTCCAGTGAGTCAGCTCTTCACATCAGGTGGCCAAATTATTGGAACTTCAGCATCAGTCCTTCCAGTGAATATTCAGGGTTGATTTCCTTCAGGATCGATTCATTTGATTTCCTTGCAGTCCAAGGGACTCTCAAGAGTCTTCTCCAATATCACAATTTGAAAGCATCAATTTTTCGGTGCTCAGCCTTCTTTACCGTCTAACTCACATACATACATGACTACGGGAAAAAACCACAGCTTTGATATATGGTCAAATGTTTGTTTGCAAAGTGATGTCTCTGTTTTTTAACATGCTGTGTAAGATTGTCATAGCTTTTTTTCCAAGGAGCAAGCATCTTTTAATTTCATGGCTGTAGTCACTGTCTGTAGTGATTTTGGAGCCCAAGAACATAAAATGTGTCACTGTTTCAACTTTCTCTCCTTCTATTTGCCATTAAGTAATGGGTCCAGATGCCATGATCTTAGTGTTTTGAATGTTGAGTTTCAAGCCAGCTTCTTCACTCTGTTCTTTCACCCTCATCAAGAGGCTCTTTAGTTCCTCTTCACTTTCTGCCTAGAGTAGCATCATCCGCATATCTGAGGCTATTAATACTTCTCCTGGAAGTCTTGATTCTACCTTGTAATTCATCCAGCCTAGCACTTCACATGATATACTCTGAATATAAGTTAAACAAGCAGGGTGACAATATACAGCCTTATCATACTCCTTTCCCAATTTGGAGCCAGTCAGTTGTTCCATGTCAGGTTCAAACTGTTGCTTCTTGACCTGCATACAGGTTTTTCAGGAGACAGATAAGTTGATCTGGTATTTCCATCTCTCTAAGAATTTTCCACAGTTTGTTGTGATCCTCATAGTCAAAGGCTTTGATGTAGCCAATGAAGCAGAAGTACATGTTCTTCTGGAATTTTCTTGCTTTCTCCATTAGTCAGTTCAGTTCAGTTGCTCAGTCGTGTCCGACTCTTTGTGACCCCATGAATCACAGCACTCCAAGCTTCCCTGTCCATCACCAACTCCTGGAGTTCACTCAGACTCACGTCCATTGAGTCAGTGATGCCATCCAGCCATCTCATCCTCTGTCATCCCCTTCTCCTCCTGCCCCCAATCCCTCCCAGCATCAGGGTCTTTTCCAATGAGTCAACTCTTCGCATGGGGTGGCCAAAGTATTGGAGTTTCAGCTTTAGCATCAGGCCTTCCAGTGAACACCCAGGACTGATCTCCTTTAGGATGGCCTGGTTGGACCTCCTTGCAGTCCAAGGGACTCTCAATTTGTAGCAAGTGCTAATTTCCTTCTTTCAATAATTTCCTACAAATTTGGATATTTGTTTACTAGAGGAAAACCTACAAATTTGGGTGTTTGGTAGAGGAAAACCAGTTCATAATTTTCATTATTTTTTTATAGCGATAGTAAGATTGACATAAGGTGATATTGGTTTCATGTGTACCACATAATGACTATCTTTCAATCTTCTCATTGTACTCCTGAGTATGGAACTACTTGCATCTCTATTGTTTATCAGAGTTCTCATTTCAGGAATGATGGTAGTAGCAAAGAGTCAGAAGCTACTTATACTTACTGATAACCTGAATAGCTAAATTGTAGTATTTGCATACAAATGGTAACTATAGGTTGGTTCAAAGGAGAAGGCAGCGGTAATGTCAATGCCTTCCAGGCAAAGACTACCAGGCACACACCTGGCTGACTGACAATATAATGTGCCATGGACCCTGGAGTCTGATTAAAATTCTGTATATTTTAGGTCCATCTTGCCATTAACATGCATAATATTTAACGAAAAAGTGAAATTACACTGTCTGGAACAGAAGACTCTAATGAACTGAGAAGTGGAAAATCTAAGCTGTCCTTAGAAGTGATCTTAGAGTTGTCCATCTTAGGTGGTCTCAAGACGATTAAAAAAAATCAGTTTAATATAAATGTTTACATTTTTTTCTAGTCTGAGAAGTTTCCCCTTTGCTGTTGGTATTCATTATTGCTAAAGAAATGCCTAGAGGCAATCTGACTTGTATTTTACTATAGGCACTAAATTTTTATTTTCACCTTGCTTTTGTTACATTTGTCTCTTTTCCTTTGTTTTAAAATGTCACATTGATAAATCGACTAAGTGGCCTTCCCTTTCTCTATAAACCAGTTGGAAGGTGGCAGTGTGTGTCTTTCTAATCTTCATTCTCATTTTGTCAGGAAACAACTCATTCAGTTCAGTTCAGTTTTTCAGTCGTGTCTGACTCTCTGTGACCCCACGGACTGCAGCACGCCAGGCTTCCCTGTCCATCACCAACTCCCAGAGCTTGGCTAACACTAATCATGTCCATCGAGTCGGTGATGCCATTCATCCGTCTCATCCTCTGTTGTCCCCTTCTCCTCCTGCCTTCAGTCTTTCCCAGCATCAGGGTCTGTTCCAACAAGTCAGTTCTTTGCATCAGGCAGCCAAAGTATTGGAGCTTCAGCTTCAGCATTAGTCCTTCCAATTCAGGACTGATTTTCTTTAGGATTGACTGGTTTGATCTTGCAGTCCAAGGGACTCTCAAGAGTCATTTCCAACACCACAGTTCCAATAGAGCTATTGGGTCACTTTAATCTGGAAATGCATATCCTCCCTTTCTGTGATGTTTTCTCATATCATTTAAAGAATTCTTCTTACCTTTCATCTTTTTTATTCCCCACCTTTTATTTTCTATGAATCAGATGTTGAATCCTCTAAATTGTCTAACTAGATTTTAATTACTTTTCAATCTTTCTGCAGGTTTTTTAGATTTTAGCAAGCATTTCATTTTTTTTTTAATTTTCTGGTCTTTCCCTTCCCACTTTATTGTCTTTTCTTGCTCTGAATTTAGTATTTGAAGGTAGCTTTGTGAGGGTGATATATTTTCTGTAAAGTCTTGTTTGTGTTCCCTTATTTATATTTGCTTCTTTCATGATTCATATTTTCTTTTTAACTTGGGGGGAGCATTTCTTAAATATGTAATGGTCCTTGATTGTCAATCTATGTTTAATAATTAAAAAAGCAAAACAAGAAAGCATCCTCTGGGGCTCTTAGTTTATGTGTGTCTTAGTAGCAGATAGACTGCAGATTGAAGTGATGAAGCAGTTATGCTGAGTTAACCCTGTCCATGTACATCTTAGTCACTAAGTCATATCTGACTCTCTTGCAACCCCATGGATTGTAGCCCATCAGGTTCCTCTGTCCATGGTACTGCCCAAGCAAGAATACAGTGGGTTGCCCTGTCTTCCTCCAGGGAATCTTCCTGACCTACGGATTGAACCTGTGTCTCCTGCACTGCTGGCAGATTCTTTACCGCTCAGCCACCAGAGACACCCCATTTAAACATATTACACTATTTTAAACTCTATTATCATGTCCAATCACTCTACAAATTGGACACACTTGGAGCTCTCTTGATTCATATTTTAGTATTTGATCTGAGAATTATTATACTTGTATGAATTTCTAACTTCATGAAAAAAGTATCATAACAGTGAAAGTGTTAGTTTTTTTGTTTGTTTCAGAGGGAACTTGATGTAAATCTCAACTCCACTACTTCTTACAAATTTACATCTTTGAGTTTAAATTTCTTCACCTATAAAATAAAGGTGACATCTCTGGGATTGCTAGAGAAATTCCTAGAGAAAATTTCTGTAAATGAAAGCATCATATATAGCTTCAAGAATTTAGTGACCAACAAAAGCCAGGCAGCATTTCACTTATGTAAGCTTAAGTCTATGCCTTTATCAGAGTAATGCAGGTACAAAGTAAATATGTGGATGGGAAATTACATTAATTAATATATAAAGTGTGACTTATTCAGAGTAAAAAGCAGTTAAGTAGGTAAACTATTGATAAATTACCAGGGAAGTAACTATTTTGTCTGGATGTAAATTTGTTGTGTGTGTGTGTGTGTGTGTGTGTATGTGTGTGTGTTAGTTGCTCAGTCGTGTCTGATTCTTGTGCCCCATGGTCTGTAGCCTGCAAAGCTCCTCTGTCCCTGGGATTTCCCAGGCAAGAATACTGGATGGGTTGCCATTTCCTTTTCCAGTGGATTTTCCCTACCTGGGGATCAAACCCGCATCTCTTTAATGGCAGGCAGATTCTTTACCTCTATGCCATCTGAGAAGCCTGATAAATGTTATAGTACTGTAAATTATACTGAGAAATATCAGTGGCAAGATTTTAATGACACAATTATTCTCACCAATAAAATAACAATTAGTTTGTTCAGTATTATATTGTTATAAACATCGAGTATTGTCAATACTTACATGCTAAATACGGAGTCACTTTAGAAAAAAAACTTACTACAAAACTATTTCACACATACAAAACTGATGATCTTGCTAATGCTAAAGAAATTTAATATAAAAATTTCAAAACTATTAACATTAATAGGCTTTATTTTTGAACAGTTTTAGATTTACAGAAATATTAAGAAGGTGATATAGAGAGCTTCTGGGCTTCCCCAGTGGCTCAAAGGTAAAGAATCCACCTGAAATGCCAGAGACGCAGGAGATGCAGGTTTGATCCCTGTGTGACTCTTTCCATTTCACAGATACATATATATTAACAATAACTTTATTTTTTCCAGTTTTACTGACAAATATGACATACACACTATTTAAGCTTAAGGCATACAGCATAATGATTTGACTTACATAATTGTGTGACCTATATGTTTATACTTTATAAATATTATGTTGAATTTATTACTGTATTTTTATATTATGCCTCATGATTGGGAGTGTCTGTCAGTTCATGAAATTTGTTCCTTTTCTTTAGTGCTATGTAGCTATTATTTGGGGTTTCTTGCTTTTAGATGTAAACTTTAGAATCAGTTTGTTGATATCCATATAACAATTTGTTGGGCATATACTGGGGTCCAGCCCTGGCTGATCCAGGGTATTTGAAGGAAAGATGGCATTGGCAAGGATCAGCTGCTTAATTAAACATTAATTAAGGATATAAAGAGTGGTTAAATAAGGATAGCTCAGTGAGGAAAATTCAGTGGAGAAAAGAGGGTGAGTAGCTTGGTTTACGCAGGAGACCAATAAAACTTGAAGACAAGAAGTCTGCACCACTTACGTAGGCCGCAAGCGTCCTTCCGTTCTCCTGAAGGAGAGGAGACACTGAGGCCTCCCCGGTCGGATCTTAGAAGCCCAGGCATAATTAGTAAGCATGGCGGGTTCCGCGCTCCAGATGGAGACTTAGCCAGAGTTTGAGAGAGAGAGAGACATGGGGAGACCAGTCTTTCGAGGAACTGATCCCAATTCTTTATTTTCCATGGTCTACTTTTATACACAGAGATGTTATACAAAAGTCACGCGGGGTCAGCAGTCCTGACTTTTATCAAAGTCAGGTGCTTCATACAAATGTATACAGAGGTCTTAGGGGTGTTACATCATCTTCTGGCCAGGGGGCCTGCTGACAATTTATGACCCTCTCCTTGTGACAGTGGTCAGTCAACCAGGACACTTATTTCTCCAGGGGTGATTATTCTTAAAACAGACGCCACCCAAATAAAGTTACATTCCTATAGGGTGAGGGTGTAGTGGGTTTTAGTTAAGGAAAGAATTTACTTAGCCTAAGGTCTAATGTGATTAATATCAAAGGTTAATACTTATTTCTTCTATATACTCATTAATATGTGTAAGGGCAGGGGATGTGGAGACTTAGCAACAAACATTGGCTCAACAAATGAAAAACCCTTCACCAATACAATTTCTAATCAGCCCACTATACTTATACTAATGGTTTTCTAACTTTTCTAAGGAACCTGTTTTTAGAAGGTTTAAAGCATCTCGTGCCTTTCACAGTTGATAGGCTGTGAGCAATCACATGTGGCCGGACAAGCCTGTCAGGCAGGCTAGAGAACCTTCAGAGGAGTTTGTAGGTTAAAACACTCTTGTCACGCCCAGGAGTTTTTATTAACTTGAGCTCTAAGTTAACTCCTTCTCCCAAAGAGGTGGTGGGGCACAGCCCCCCGTAAAGTCAGAGGTGTAGGTGAGAGCACAAAGTAGCAAAATAGGCAGGCTCTGGTTATGGGGATAGATGCTCGAGGATTTCCAGGGGGACTCCTGAGGCTCGATCCCACCTTTGCGTATGTCGAGCCTCCTTCCTCATGACCTTTGCCACGGGCGGAGTGCCTCACGCTGGCCCCCAACAGGCATATGATTAAGATTGCACTGAATTTATAGATCAAATTGAGAAGAACTGACATCTTTCTAATCATAAACATATTTTAGAATGTCTCTCCATTTATGGAGCCTATCTAACCATGAATAGGCTTCTCTGGTGGCTCAGTGGTAAAGAATCTTCCTGTCAATGCTGGATAAGGAAATGGCAACCCACTTCAGTATTCTTACCTGGGAAATCCCATGGACAGAGGAGCCTGGTGGGTCTATAGAGTCACAAGAGTTGGACAAGACTTAGTGAATAAACAACAAGAAGACATGAACATAGAATGTCTCTCCATTTATTTAGACTTTCTTAAATTTCTGTCATCATAGTTTTATAGTTTTCCTCATGTAGATCTTACATTTATACCTAAGTATTTTATTTTCTTGATACTAATACAAATGGTATTGTGTTTTTAATTTTGAATTTCTACTGTTGAATGCTGGTTTATATGAAAGAAATTGACTTTTATAGATTTGTGATAATTGCTAATAAGTTCAAGGAGAATTTGTCAATTTGTTGTGATTTTCTTTATAGATAATCATTCTATCTATAAACAAAGACAGTTTTCTTTCTTTATTTTCAGCCTGTAGGCTCTTTACTAGCTTAGTTCTTTTCCTGACTTATGCGTTAGCCAGCTCTCCAGTACAACATTAAATAGGAGAGATGAGAGGAGATATCCTTGCTTCATTTCCTATGTTAAATAAAATTAATCAGTTTCTCACAATTAAGTATGATGTCAGCTCTAGGCCTTTTGTAGATTTTATTTTTTTATCAACTGTAAAAGTGAACCTGTATCCTGTATTCCTAATTTACTGAGTTTTTATCCCTGTATCTCAGATGGTAAAGAATCTGTCTGCAATGCGGGAGACCTGTGTTTTATTACTGGGTCAAGAAATCCCCTGGAGAAGGGAATGGCAACCCACTGCAGTTTTCTTGCCTGGTGAGTCCCATGGACATAGGAGCCTGGTGGGCTACAGTCCATGGTGTTGCAAAGAGACAGACACGACTGACTGACTAACAATACTGCTGCTGCTGCTGCTGTCGCTTCAGTCGTGTCCGACTCTGTGAGACCCCATAGACAGCAGCCCACCAGGCTCCCCCGTCCCTGGGACTCTCCAGGCAAGAACACTGGAGTGGGTTGCCATTTCTTGCTCCAATGCATGAAAGTGAAAAGTGAAAGTGAAGTCACTCAGTTGTGTCCGACTCTTCGCGACCCCATGGACTATAGCTTACCAGGCTCCTAACAATACTCCTAATACTTTATTATGAAATAGTGCTGGGTTTTTGTCAAAATCTTTTTCTGCATCTATTGATAAGATTATATGATTTTTCTTCTTTAGCCTTTAATATAACAAATTACATTAATTAATAATTAAGTGTTGAGCAAATTTGGCATACCTAGAATAAATTTCACTGGGCTGTGGTGTTTAAATTTTTTCAAATGTCATTAATTTGTCACTGATATTTTAGTGAAGATTTCTTTCTATGTTAATAAGATGATGATTGGTAGTTTTCTTTTCTTGAAGGTCTATATATAGCTTTGGTATTAGGGTAATGTTGGACTGATAGGATAAGCTGGGAAGATTTCACGTTTATTTTATGAAAAAGATGACAGAGAATTAATATAATTTCTCCCTAAGGTGTTGAATAGAATTCACTAGTGAAACTATATGGGTTTGTTGTTTTCTTTTTTTTTTTTTTAAATTCATTTATTTTAATTGGAGGCTAATTACTTTACAATATTGTATTGGTTTTGCCATACATCAACAAGAATCTGCCACGGGTGTACACCTGTTCCCCATCCTGAACCCCCTCCCACCTCCCTCCCCATACCATCCCTCTGGGTCGTCCAAGTGCACCAGCCCCAAGCACCCTGTATCCTGCATCGAACCTGGACTGGTGATTCATTTCTTATATGATATTATACACGTTTCAATGCTATTCTCCCAAATCATCCCACCCTCTCTCTCTCCTACAGAGTCCAAAAGACTGTTCTATAGATCTGTGTCTCTTTTGCTGTCTCACAGGGTTATTGTTATCGTTACCATCTTTCTAAATTCCATATATATGCGTTAGTATACTGTATTGGTGTTTTTCTTTGTGGCTTACTTCACTCTATATAATAGGCTCCAGTTTCATCCACCTCATTAGAACTGATTCAAATGTATTCTTTTGAATGGCTAATATTCCATTGTGTATATGTACCACAGCTTTCTTATCCATTCATCTGCTGATGGACATCTAGGCTGCTTCCATGTCCTGGCTATTATAAACAGTGCTGCGATGAACATTGGGGTACACGTGTCTCTTTCAATTCTGGTTTCCTTGGTGTGTATGACCAGCAGTGGGATTGCTGGATCATAAGGCAGTTCTATTTCCAGTTTTTTAAGGAATCTCCACACTGTTCTCCATAGTGGCTGCACTAGTTTGCATTCCCACCAACAGTATAAGAGGGTTCCCTTTTCTCCACACCCTCTCCAGCATTTATTGCTTGTAGACTTTTGGATAGCAGCCATTCTGACTGGGGTGAAATGGTACCTCATTGTGGTTTTGATTTGCATTTCTCTGATAATGAGTGATGTTGAGCATCTTTTCATGTGTTTGTTAGCCATCTGTATGTCTTCTTTGGAGAAATGCCTATTTAGTTCTTTGGCCTATTTTTTGATTGGGTCGTTTATTTTTCTGGAATTGAGCTGCAGGAGTTGTTTTCTTTATTGGAAGATTTTAAATTAATAATTGCTTTAAATTCTTTCAGTTAGGGCCTATTCATATTATCTGCTTCTCATGTGTGAAATTTTATAGTCTTTATTTTTCAAGGAGCTGGTCTATTTCATCAGAATTATCAAATTTGTGGGCATAGATTTGTTCATAATATTCCTTTATTATCATTTTACTAACAATAGATTGAACAGTGATAGCATCTCTTTCATTCTCAATTTTGTTAATTTATGTCTTCTCTTTTTTTTAAGGGTTATTCTTAATAGAGTCTTGTCAATTTTTATCTTTTCAAAGAGGTGACTCTTATTTTTCTTATTTTCTCTATTATCCTGATTTCAATGTAACTGGTATCTGCTCTAATTTTATTTTTTCTTTTATATTGCTTGCTTAGACTTATATTACACTTTGTCTAGTTTTCTATGGTAGAAGCTAAATTATTGATTTTAGTTTACTTATTAATGGATAACTATTTAATTTTACATTGGAGTATAGCTGATTAACAATGATGTATGAATTACAGGTATGTGGCAAAGTGATTGAATTATACCTATACAAGTATCTATTCTTTTTCAAATTCTTTTCCCATTTAGGTTACTACAGAATATTGAGCTGAGTGAGTTCCCTGTGCTATACAATAGGTCCTTGTTGCTTACGTGTTTAAACATGGTAGTGTGTGCATGTCAAGCTAAAACTCCCAATCTACCCTCCACCCACTGCCACTCTTAACCCCTGGTGAAGCCCATAAGTTCTTTCTCAAATTCTGTGAGTGCTTCTGTTTCATAAATAATTCATTTGTATCATTTGTTTTTAGATTCCACATCAAAACAGTGTCATATACGTGTCTTTCTCTGTCTGACTTATTTTACTTAGTATGATAATCTCATGTCTATCCATTGTGGCAAATGGCATTATTTCATTATTTTTTTTAATTTTTTAAAATTTATTTTATTTTATTTTTTATTTATTTTTTTATTTCATTATTTTTAATGGCTGAATAATATTCTATTATATATTATGTGTATACATACAGCAGCTTGTTTGTTTATTCATCATACAGATGGCTAACAAACACATGAAAAGATGCTCAACATCACTTATTATCAGAGAAATGCAAATCATCTGTTTATGCATATTTAGATTGCTTCCATGTCTTCGCTATTGTAAACAGTGCTATGGTGAACATCAGGGTGCCAGTATCCTTCTGAAAAATGGTTTTCTTTGATACATATACAGGAGTGGGATTGCTAGATCATGTGGTAGCTCTATTCTTAGCTTTTTAAGGAAACTCCATATGGTTTTCCATAGTGGTGTAGCAGTTTATATTACACCAACAGTGTAGGAGGGTTCCCTTTTCTTCACACCGTCTCCAGAATTTATTGTTTGTAGACTGTTTAATGATGGCCAGTCTGACTTGTGTGAGGTGATATATCTTTGTAATTTTGATTTGTATTTCTCTAATAATTAGCAATGTTGAATATATTTTCATGTGCTTGTTGGCCATGTATATGTTTTCTTTGGAAAAATATCCATTTAGGTCTTCTTTCCAGTTTTTATTAGGTTGTTTGTTTGTGTTTGATACTGAGCCACATGAGCTGTTTGTAAATTTTGGAAATTAATTCCTTTTCAGTGTATTGTTTGAAAATATTTTCTCCCATTCTATGGGTTGTGTTTTCATTTTGTTTATGATTTCCTTTGCTGGGAAAAAGGTTTTGGACTTAAATAGGCCCTATTTTTTATGTTTGTTTTTATTTCCATTACATTAGAAAATAAATAGAAAATGATTTTGCTGCCATTTATGTCAGAGGGTGTTCTGCCTATGTTTTCCTCTAAGAGTTTTATAGCATCTGGTCTTACATTTAGGTCTTTAATACATTTTGAGTTTATTTTTGTCTTTTGTGTATGAATTTAAAAGATGTTCTAATTTCCTTCCTTTACATGTAGCTGTCCAGTTTTCCCAGCACCATTTGTTAGAGAGACTGTCTTTTCTCCATTGTGTAGTCTTCCTCCCTTTGTCATAATTTAGATGATCGTAAGTACATGGGTTTATTTCTAGGCTTTCTATCCTGTCCCATTCATCTACATTTCTGTTTTTGTGCCAGTACCATATATTTTGATGACTGTAGCTTTGGAGTCTGAAGTCAGGGAGCCTGATTCCTCCAGCTGCATTTTTCTTTCACAAGATTGCTTTGGCTATTCAGTCTTTTGTGTCTCCATAATGAATTTTAAGGGGTTTTGCTCCAGTTCTGTTTTAAAAAAAAATGCCTTTTGCTATTGTTTGCATTGAATCTGTAGATTGCCTTGAGTAGTACGGTCATTTTGACAATATCGATTCTTCCAATCCAAGAACATTATTTGTCTTTCCATCTGCTGTGTCATCTATTTATTTAGTCAGTGTATTATAGTTTTCAGTGTTCAGGTCTTTTGCCTCCTAAGCAAGTTTATCCCTGGCGATTTTATTCTTTTTAATGTGACAGTAAATGGGATCATTTCTTTAATTTCTCTTTCTGACCTTTCATTGTTAGTCTCTAGGAATCCATTAGATTTCTGTGTATTAACTTTGTATCCTGCGACTTTACCAAATTTATTGATGAGCTCTAGTAGTTTTCTGGTAACATCCATCTTTGGGACTTTCTACATATAGTATCAAGTTATCTGCAAACATTGACACTTATACTTCTTTTCCAATTTGGATTACGTTTATTTCTTTTCCTCTCTAATTGATGTGGCTAGGACTTCCAAAATGATGTTGAGTAAAAGTGGCAAGGGAGGGATACTTGTCTTGTTTCTGATCTAAGAGGAAATACTTTCAGCTTTTCATCATTGAGTATGATATCAGCTGTGGGTTTGTCCTATATGGTCTTTATTATGTTGAGGTATGCTCCCTCTATGCCCACTTTCTGGAGAGTTTTTACTCATAATGAGTGTTGAATTCTGTCAGAAGCTTTTTCTGGGTTTATTGAGATGATCATATAATTTTTAATATTCAATTTGTTGATGTGGTATGTCACACTGCAGTCATGGGGTTGCAAAGAGTCTGATATGACTGAGCAAATGAACATTAATCACACTGATTTGTGCATATTGAAAAATCCTTGCATCCCTGGGATAAATCCCAATTGTCATGTGTGATCCTTTCAATGTAGTTGGGTTCAGTTTGCTAGGTTTTGTCAAGTATTTTTGTGTTCATGTTCATCAGTGATACTGGTCTGTAATTTTTAATTTTTTTCATGGTATCTTTGTCTGGTTTTGGTATCAGGGTAGTGGTGGCCTCATACAATGAGTTTGGAAGTCTTACTTCCTTTGCAGTTTTTTTAAAGAGTTCCAGAAAGATAGGTGTTAACTCTTCTCTAAATGTTTAATAGAATCCATCCTTGAAGCCATCTAGTCCTGGACTTTTGTTGGAAGTTTTTAACTCACAGTTTCAATTTCAGGAATTGTGATTGATCTGTTCATGTTTTCGATTTCTTTCTGGTTTAGTCTTGGGTGAAACTGTACCTTCCTAAGAATTTATTTCTTCTATGTTGTACATCTTATTGGCATATAGTTGCTTGTAGTAGTCTCTTATAATCCTTTGTATTTCTGTTGTGTCTGTTCTAACTCCTCCTCTTTCATTTCTGTTATTTTTTTGAGTCCTCTCCCTTTACTTCTTGATTAGTTTGGCTAAAGGTTTACCAATTTTGCTTATTTTTTCAAAGAACCAACTTTTAGTTTCATTTTAACTTCTTTTTCAACTTTTCATTCTATTGTTTCTGGTTTTTTGCAACACATGACAACACTTGTATTTTCTGTTATGCAAGAGAAAAGCCATTCTATTAAATTGTTATCCAGGTCTAAGGCTATGTTTATTTATTTTTTAATTGATTATAAGTGATTAATTTACCAACTTAAAAAATGATACAAAATGCATTATTTAAAATATAATTTTTGGAACTAAATGAAAAATATTGGTAAATATTGCAGCAAAAAAAGTTAATGTTGATCAGTATCAGTGTTATAAATAAATTATGAAAAACATTTGAGAAATTCATTCCAACTTTTAAATTTTATATAAATTTTATTGGAATGTTAGTAACAGTAATGGCTTTCTGCTATTAATAGGGAAGAAGAATTATTTGAGTCAGTTATGCTTAAAATTATTTTCCCAAAGATATTTTAAAATAAATAAGTGATATATTTACATTCTTACAGTTATATATAACACTATCAGTTTATATGTTTTATTTGCTATTATTTTTGGGTGTGAGATGCAGGGATTTATATTTTAATGAAACTCACCATAGGGTGTTAGTATGTAACTATGACAGGAAGAGTAGGCAAAATGTTTTCCCCAAAATAGCTTAATCCCACTAGTTTAGAAGATTAAAGCTTTTTGAATATGAAGTTTCATAGGCAAATAGGTTCAGATTTGCAAATCCCTTTAATAAGCCAGCACAGTTTTATTAGTTCAAGACTGGAGAGTGCATGTGGTGGGGAAGCATGATTATGAAAGAGAAACCAGGCTGTTTGACCCCGTGAACCTTAGTGGGAGATAAAGATGATTTGGTATCATGGACCCTGTGGTACCAGGGGCTGCTGAATTCTTCTCACTGTTTTCATCACATATTTTACGAATTTTTTTTTTTCATGTTGATGATTAAGAGATAAGCTGTCATGTAAGGACAGTGAAAGAAAAAAGGACTAACAGCTTCATTAGAGACAGGCTGTAGATTAACATCTCATCAATGCACCAGCTTCTCCCAAGCAGTTTAATGTTCACTTCAGAGCTCAGATGCTAATTTCTTTCTTTCTTAGGCTGTCCTCATATGATACTGAAACTGTCTGTGTGGTGGGTTTCATGGAATTTGAGATTCTAAAAATGTGAACATGTAACAGAAAGGTTGAAGCTGCTTTTGTTGTTGCTCAGTAGTTCAGTCACGTCCAACTCTTTGCAAGCCCATGGACTGCAGCACTCCAGGCTCCTCTGTCCTCCACTGTCTCCCTGATTTTGCTCAAATTTGTGTCTTTTGAGTCAGTGTTGCTATCTAACCATCTCATCCTCTGCCACTCGCCTCTCTTCCTGCCCTCAATCTTTCCCAGCATCAGGGTTTTTTCCAATGAGTTGACTCCACATCAGGTAACCAAAGTATTGGAGCTTCAGCTTCAGCATCAGTCCTTCCAATGATTATTCAGGGTTAATTTCACTTAAGATGGACTGGTTTGATTTCCTTGGAGTCCAAGGGATTCTCAAGAGTCCTCTCCAGCACCACAATGTGAAATTATAAAATCTTTGGTGCTCAGCCTTTTATAGTCCAACTCTCATATCTGTACATGGCTACTAGAAAAACCATCACTTTAACTATATGGACCTTTGTTGGCAAAGTGATGTCCCTGCTTTTTTAATAACTTGTCAAGGTTTGTCAGAGCTTTCCTTCCAAGGAGCAAACATCTTTTAATTTCATGGCTATAATCACCGTTTGTAGGGATTTTTGAGCCTAAGAAAATAAAATCTGTCACTGTTTCCATTTTTGCCCTTCTATTTGCCATGAAGTAATGGGACTGGACTGGCTGGATCTCCAAACAGTCCATCCTAAAGGAAATGAGTCCTTAATATTCATTGGGAGGACTGCTGCTGAAGCTGAAACTCCAATACTTTGGCCACCTGATGCGAAGAACTGACTTATTTGAAAAGATCCTGATGCTGGGAAAGATTGAGAGTGAGAGGACAAGGGAAGGATGAGATGGTTGGATGGCATCACTGACTCAATGGACATGAGTTTGAGTAAGCTCTGGAAGTTGGTGAGGGACAGGCAAGCCTGGCATACTGCAGTCTATGGGGTCACAAAAAGTTGGATATGACTTAGCAGCTGAAATGAACTGAATGGGAGCGGATGCCATGATCTTAGTTTTTTTAATGCTGTTTCAAGCCATTTTTTTACTCTCTTCTTTCATCCTCATCAAGAGGCTCTTTAGTTCCTCTTCACTTTCTGCCATTAGAGTAGCATCATCTGCATATCTGAGGTTGTTGATATTTCTCCTGGCAATCTTGATTCCAGCTTGTGATTTACCCAGCCCAGCATTTCACATGATGTACTCTGCATATAAGTTAAATAAGCAGGGTGACAATATACAGCCTTGTCATACGTCTTTCCCAATTTTGAACCAGTTTTTCCATGTCCAATTCTAACTGTTGCTTTTTGACCTACAGACAGGTTTCTCAGGAGACAGGCAATGTGGTCTTGTACTCCCATCACTTTAAGAATTGTCCACAGTTTGTTGTGATTCACACAGTTAAAGGTTTTAGTGTAATCAATGAAGCAAAAATAGATCGTTTTCTGGAATTCTCTTGCTTTCCCCATGATCCAGTGAATGTCGGCAATTTGTTTGCACAGTGAATCAAATATGTGGTCCCTGCAAATATTGGCATCAATTAGGAATGAAAGTTTGAAAAATCATGGGATTTTTCCAGGCATGATTTTCCCAGCACAATGGGATTTCCAGGCATGAATACCAGAATGGGTTGCCATTTCCTTCTCCAGTGTATCTTTCCGACCCAGGGATCAAACCCGGGTCTTCCACATTGTAGGCAGACGCTTTACTGTCTGAGCTACCAGGGAAGCTGAGAAATAAAGAACTCCAGAGCAGAGAATCAAATCCTCTTTCAGTGGTGCTAAAACTAAATCAAATCTGTTTAAGTGGGCATTGCAATGCCCGGTAAAAGGACAGAAGTCACACATGGTTTTGGCCTGAGAATGCCATACTGAAAGTCTTAATTATGTGCTTTTCGCCATCTGGGACAGGGGAAAACTAATCCAGAACTGATGAAGTGTATTGCTTTGTTTTTCCCTAAGATAGCCATCAATCTCAAGTACAAATGTGAAATTGTTTCCCAAATACCAACCACCAAATGTTGTCTATAGAAGCAGATTATGACATGCTGGTTAAGAAACTCTGAGGAATCTGGTCCCTGTTTTGATTACAAGATCACAGATTCTGAGGTCTCCAGTAATGGAAGTCTGTTATTCCTGGCAGATTGTTGTAGAGAGAGGACTAGTTTATTTAAATTGTTCAAAGTGTTTATATTAAAATTATATTCCCCAAATGTCAAACAGACATTAACAGGATAGCTGCATTCTGTCTCCTTTATGACAAGATCATGACAACATTTTATTCTCTCAGACATAGCTGCTGACTTGCATTCATTAAATCATTTTTTTTATATAACACAGAATGGCCAAAACATTGACATGTGCTCTACTTTTGTTCATATATCAATTCCCAGGCTTTTGTATACTTTTCTACTCAGCCTTTGATAGTCTTCATCTGTCTAACCTGCTCATTCTAAAAGGAAAATAGCATTCTGATAGGTAAAATGGCAGAACTTAATCTTTTTGTCAAACTCTGGCCATGGAAAATATAGATGTCTTGGAGTGAATATGTGTGTCATTGCAAAATTCATATGATGAAATCCTAAAACCTACTGTGCTTATATTAGGAGTTGTGGCCTTTAAGAAGTAACTAGGTCATGAGGGTGGAGACTTTTAAAGGAGATAGTTAAAGGTTCTCTAGCACTCTTTTCTAAGCTCCTTGGCTTAAAACTCAACATTCAAAAAACTAAGATCGTGGCATCTTGTCCCATCACTTCATGGCAAATAGTTGGGGAAACAATGGAAACAGTGAGAAACTTTATTTTGTTGGGCTCCAAAATCACTGCAGATGGTAACTGCAGCCATGAAATTAAAAGACACTTGCTCCTTGGAAGAAAAACAATGACCAACCTAGACAGCATATTAAAAAGAAGAGACATAACTTTGCCAACAAAGGTCCGTCTAGTCAAACCTATGGTTTTTCCACTAGTCATGTACAGATGTGAGAGTTGGACTATAAAGAAAGCTGAGTACCAAAGAATTGATGCTTTTGAACTGTGGTGTTGGGGAAGACTCGAGAGTCCCCTGGACTGCAAGGAAATCAGACCAGTCCAATTTAAGGAAATTAGTCCTGAATATTCACTGGAAGGACTGATGCTGAAGCTGAAACTCCAATACTGTGGCCACCTGATGTGAACTGACTCATTGGGAAAGACCCTGATGCTGGGAAAGATTGAAGGCAGGAGGAGAAGGGGTCGACAGAGGATGAGATGGTTGGATTGCATCACCGACACGATGGACATGAGTTTGAGCAAACTCCAGGAGTTGGTGATGGACAGGGAAGACTGCCATGCTTCAGTTCATGGGGTCGCAGAGAGTTAGACATGACTGAGCAACTGAACTGAACTGAGCCCTCTTTCTGCCATGTGAGGACACAAGGAGGAGTTGGAAGTCCGCAACCTGAATCTGACCAAGATAGCAGGATGATCTTAGACGTCCGGCCTCCTGAACTGTAAGAAATTGCTGTTATTTATATAAGTCATTCAGTCTGTGGTAATTTGTCATGGCAGCCCCAAATGACTAAGGTATTGGATAACATAGATCACTTAGTGTTGCTGTATCTTTATAGCAACTGTCAAGAATTCTTTTTCTCTAGCATTCATGGTGGCTCAGACAGTAAAGAATCTGCCTGCAATGTGGTACACCTGGGTTTGATCCCTGTTTTGGGAAGATTCCATGGAGGAGGGCATAGCAACCTTCTCCAGTATTTTGCCTGGAAAATCCCTATGGACAGAGGAGCCTTGGTAGGCTATAGTCCATGGGGTCACAGAGTGAGACATGACTCAGCACAGCATTCATGGTAAAAGTGCAATTACATTCTCAGGCACATAGTCTAGAAAGATATATGATGAAGGAAAGGCAGAAGCTGCCCAAATTCTGCTACCAATTGATTCTGCCAAACAAGTATACTTGTTGCTGAGGGTATTAAGAAATAAATTGCTGACTCCTTATTCTGTATCCAATCTTAATACAAACAAGTGTATGGTTAGGGTTAAGGTCCAAGCGACTGTAATGGTACACATTGTAGACAGTGCCTTCTTATTAAAAAGCAAGAATAGATTCTTGTTGTATGTGTTAAACCCAGAAAATTTCTTGGTATCAATAAATTTAGTACCACTAATTACTCTTACTTGCAGTATTATTATGTTAAGAAACAGTTAATTACTTTGCTAATGAACTGGATTCTTTCCCAAGGTTTCTAATTTCTAAATGCCAATCTACTGTCTTATTCAGCACTCATAACTTAAGGAATGACAACAAGGAAAAGACAAAAATAGTGAAATTTGGAAAGGATATAGTATGGTGATTTCCCACACCATCACCTACAAAATGTTTTTTTTTTTTTTTTTTTCTTTCAATCAATCACGACTCGCCATTACAGCAGTTAATTCTCAAGGCACTCACAATAAATTCTCATCCAGAGAGCTCTCCTTATTAATTTTCCAAAGAAACCAAGATGTCTGTGTTGATCCGTATTTTACCTTGCCCAGGCTGTTCATTAATGTCAATACAAAAGTTCATGAGCTGTAAAATCCTGAGGTTAAGATTAAGCAGCTATTACAAGTGTACCTTCTGGCCTAAAGTGAAAGCCTCATAGAGTAAATTACTCTGCTGCATATCACTGCTTTTGTGGTTCCAGAGTGATTACTTTTTTTTTTTTTCACTATTTTATAAGATCTTATGGAAGCCTCTTTGAATCTTTTATTACTTTCCTTGCAGTAAACTGGGGAGGGGGGCAAAAATAAAAACTCCACTCTGAATAGAATCTATTACTTTTCATCCTCTGAAGATTTACACTTCAATTGATTTTTTTTTCTTTCAGGACAGGGGAAAAGATGCACTTCATATTTCACAACATTCTCTTTACTGTAATTCTAAGCACCATTTTTTTGTAGGAATAAACATAAGATGAAGGGTACTTTGTCTCTTTATATTTTTCCTTGATGTAGTCAGTTTTCTTTGCTCTTAGCCAAAGAATCATATGCAAACTGTAATTTCAATATACAGGACAAAGGATGCCAACGTAAAATGTATCCCTTGATAAAGGTCATAAAGATTTCTTGATAAAGAATCAAGACCCTTTTCTCAGACTTTATAGCAACTTAATGTTATTATTCTCAGTGAGTATTTAGCTATTTTCTTCCTTTTATCTTTCATAGATTTGTAAGTGTAAATCTGCTATTGCTTGCTGTCTCAAGGAAATTAGAAGTAGTAATAGTAGTTGCTCAGTCATGTCCGACTCTTTGTGACCCCATAGACTGTAGCCTGCCAGGCTCCTCTGTCCATGGAATTCCCTAGGCAAGGATACTGGAGTGGGTAGCCTTTCCCATCTCCAGGGAATCTTCCCAACCCAGGGATTGAACCCAGGTCTCCTGCACTGCAGGTGGATTCTTTATCATCTGAGCTATCAGGGAAGTCCTTGAAGAACTTACAGTCTCAATTTCTGTTTGTCTGTGACTAGCAGCCAATAGGATGAGCCAACAGCTTCCCATGTTTAGCTATGAGAATCTCTTGTCCTATGTAATGGAAAGGGTGTTGATTAAAAAATAAACCCACTTTCCAAATGTACTCAAACTCGGAACTGCCTTGACTTTCTTGATATCTGAATGTTGAAGTTATACTTGGTTACAAATGACCATTTACTTGAGCAGCAGATTTTCTGCTGTGGAAATTAAATATCATCCTGTTCACCTGATGCCAGTCCCTGACTGTGTCTGGTTATATGCTGCTATCTTTTGGATCGTCATTTCTGTAAATAGCAGCTATGGCAGCATATGCCCCAAACTGAAGAATGTCTCAAGCAGTGCAAGTTGATTTTTTCAATCACAGAATAGTCACAAGTAGATGGCATTGGCTTTTGTATGGTTTTCCTTGTGGTGATTCTCGGACCCTGACTATTTCTGTGCTTTTGCTTTACCATTGTCAAGGGCAACACAGGCCTATAGACTTTTCTGCAATGATGGATGTGATAGTAGCCATTAGCTATGTGGTTTTTGAGTGCCTGAAATGTGGCTGATGTGATCGAGGAACTAAGTTATAATTGTATCTAACTCTAATTAATTTAAATATAAACAGCTGCATGTGACTAGTGACTGTCACATTGGACACAGTGTAAATCCAGGGTCATCTTGTTGTCTTCATCTACCTGGAAGAAGCACGAGAAACTATGGAGGAAACACAACCATATCATAACAGTCTTGATATGGAAAAGACACACACAGTTCTACTCACTATTCATTGCCTAAGGTTCAGTAACCTGGACATATCTAAATGAAAGAAAGCTAAGCCGTGCAGTCCTGGTTTGTGCCTGGGAGAAAGAAGACGAGGACCACATAGACTTCCGTGAGCAACTAGCAGACACTCTGCTGCACTGAACAAAGAAATATATCTATTAAGAATCTAAACATCAAAATGGAATTTAGTTTTGAAATTTTGGGTTTAGTAATTAAGCTGTCATTACAGAAGAACCAAAATTCTTGTTTGGTTATTCGGCCACCGCGGCATCAAACTAAAATAAGCCTTTAAAAACCTCACCTGGTCCTTTTCACCTGGACATATACTGCTGTTGAACATATAAAAACAGCTCTTACAGCCAAAAACCAGGGCCAAGGAGGAGAACGCTGCCTCATTGAACCGTGCCTCCTTGATACTAACATTCTCATGCTTTTGAGCTCATTTGGACTTTCCAGTCCCATTGCATAAAGATGTGGTGACCTAGTGTCTAATTCTCTCATGATGCAGTTTCTTGTTAATTTTATAATTCTGATTACACCCGTGCTGGCAGTGATTTTTCCTGGCCAGTCTTACAGCTAACCTTTACCTGCTGTGAATGGTGACAATCATATCCAGAAGTTTGCTTTTCTGACCAGTTACTATTTGATGGCCTATACCAATCTGAGTTGACTTTACTAACCCTATCTATGTGTGACTGACTATCAAACAGTGAGACGCAAAACTAAAGAGCCTTCTAGGGAATGTAATCTTTGAATCTGACATGACTTGAACTCTTGATTCTTCCCTTATTCTTTTTCTTTTATAGGTTTTCCAAATACCTTTAATAAACACCCGTTAGGGCTGACAGCAACTAGCAAACTGTATCCTAAATACACATGAGAGGATAAGTGTGTATGTGTATAGGTGTATTCTTCCTACATTTGCATTAATGTATTTCTATCCACTTTGCATTTTTCTCTGCCTAGCTTTACCTGCAAGTAGTATTTCATTAGGGACCTGAATAGAAGAACTTCAAAGAAATGTGTCAGTTAAAAAATTGTCGTAAGAAGGGATCAAAGACAGTATTTCAAAACTTTCCTTTTAGGATACCTTTAAATTGTTAAATGTACAGATATTGCTTTGTACAAATAAACAGTAAGAAAAACACTAAACAAGTAAAATGGGACAAGGAGATTTCTTGACATACTTATGAAAAAAATACATGTTACTTTCTGACATTTTATTCTCTTAAATTTTGTAGCTGCTCATTTAACTTCTGTTAAGAAATCTTTCTTTCAAACTATTACCAAAACTTTTTGTTTGAAAATATCACCTAGGTGGCAGAAATTTTTAGATGCCTTATGTTAAAAATTCCAAGTATATTGGTACCTTATAGAAAACAGACTAACATGTAACTATTTTTGTGATGAGAAGTGAGGAGTTAATGGGATTGGCTTATGTAAATTTATGTACATACATTGTAGTAGTTTTGAATGATTCATTCATCAAATATTTTTGATGTTTACTCTTTTATAGTATTAGGTATACAGCAAAGTGATTCAGTAACACATATATCTATGCTTTTTCAGATTCTGTTCCCATACAGCTTATTATAGACTATTGAGTAGAGTTTCTTGTAATATACAGTAGGTCTATGTTGATTATTTACTTTTATGTATGTTAGTGTGTATATGTTAACCCCAGCATCCTAATTTATCCCTTCCCCTCACCTTTACACTTTGATAACCATAAAGAGGAGAGTGAAAAAGCTAGCTTAAACTCAACATTCAAAAAATGAAGATCATGGCATCCAATCCTATCACTTCATGGCAAATAGATGGGGAAACAATGGAAACAGTGACAGACTTTATTTTGGGGGCTCCAAAATGCATCTGGTGTCATCTGCATAGCTGAGGTTATTGATATTTCTCCTGGCAATCTTGATTCCAGCTTGTGCTTCATCCAGCATGGCATTTCTCACGATGTATTCTGTATATAAGTTAAATAAGCAGGATGACAATGTACAGCCTTGGCGTACTCCTTTCCTGATTTGAAAACAGTCCATTGTTCCATGTATGGTTCTAACTGTTGCTTCTTGATCTGCATACATGTTTCGCAAGAGGCAGGTGAGATGGTCTGGTATTCTCATATCTTTAAGAATTTTCCAGTGCTGTATTCTACAGTCAAAGGCTTTAGCGTAGTCAGTGAAGCAGAAGTAGATGTTTTTCTGGAATTCTCTTGCTTTTTATGTGATCCAATGGATGTTGGCAATTTGAGCTCTGGTTCTGCTACCTTTTCTAAATCCAGTTTGTACACCTGAAAGTTTTCAGTTCACATACTGTTGAAGCCTCGTTTGAAGGATTGTGAGCATAACTTTGCTAGGATGTGAAATTAGTACAATTGTGTGGTAGTTTGAACATTTTTGCCATTGCCCTTCTTTGAGATTGGAATGAAATCAAACATTTCCCAGTCCTATGGCCACTGCTGAGTTTTCCAAATTTGCTGTCTTATTGAGTGCAGCACTTTAACAGCATCATGTTTTAGGATTTGAAATAGTTCAGCTGGAATTCTATCACCTCCACTAGCTTTGATTATAGTGATGCTTCCTAAGGCCCACTTGACTTCCCATTTCAGAATGTCTGGCTCTAAGTGACTGATCACACCATTGTGGTTATCCAGGTCATTAAGATAGTTTTTCTGTATACTTCTGTGTATCTTTGCCACCTCTTATTAATATCTTCTGCTTCTGTTAGGTCCATACCGATGTTTCTGTTCATTACTGTCCCTACCTTTGCATGAAATTTCCCTTGGTATCTCTAATTTTCTTGAAGAGATCTCTAGTCTTTTCCATTTTATTATTTTCCTCTACTTCTTTGCATTGATCACTGAGGAAGGCTTTCTTATCTCTCCTTGGTATTCTCTGGAATTCTGCATTCAGTTGGGTATATCTTTCCTTTACTCCTTTGAATTTGGCTTTTCTCCTTTTCTCAGCTATTTGTAAGGCCTCCTCAGACAACCATTATGCCTTTCTTTTTCTTTGGGATGGTTTTGTTCACCACCTCCTGTACAGTGTTATGAACTTCCATCCACAGTTCTTCAGGCACTCTATCAGATTTAATCTCTTGAATCTATTTGTCACTTCCACTGTATAATCATAAGGTATTTGATTTAGGTCATACTTGAATGGCCTAGTGGTTTTCCCTGTTTTTCTATTTAAGTCTGAATTTTTCAATAAGGAGTTCATGATCTGAGCCACCGTAAGCTCCCAAACTTGTTTTTGCTGACTGTATAGAGCTTCTCCATCTTTAGCTGCAAAGAACATAATCAATATTATTTCAGCTTTGAATATCTGGTGATGTCCATGTGTAGAATCATCTCATGTCATTGGAAGAGAGTTTCTGCTATGAACAGTGTGGTCTCTTGGTAAAACTGTTAGCCTTTGCCCTACTTCATTTTGTACTCCAAGGCCGAATTTTTCTGTTACTCCGGGTATCTCTTGACTTCCTACTTTTGCATTCCAATCCCCAATGATGAAAAGGACATTTTTTTTTTTTGGTGTTATTTCTAAAAAGTGCTGTAGGTCTTCATAGAACCAATCAACTTCAGCTTCTTCAACATTAGTGGTTGGGGCATATACTTGGATTACTGTGATACTGAATGGTTTTCCTTTGAAAAGAACCAAGATCATCACGTCATTTTTGAGATTGCACCCAAGTACTGCATTTTGGACTCTCTTGTTGACTGTGAGGGCTACCCCATTTCTTATAAGGGATTGTTGCCCAGAGTAGTAGATATAACGGTCTTCTGAATTAAATTCACTCGTTCCCATCCATTTTAGTTCACTGATTCCTAAAAAGTCTGTGTTCACCCTTGCCATCTCCTGCTTGACCACATCCAATTACCTTGATTCACGGACCTGACACTCAGGTACCTAGGCAATATTGTTCTTTACAGCATTGGACTTTACTCTCACTACCAGACACATTCACAACTGAGTGTTGTTTCTGTTTTGGCCCAGCCACTTCATTCTTTATGGCACCTTTAGTCATTGCCCTCTACTCTTCCCCAGTAGCACATTGGACTCTGTCCAATCTGGGAGGCTCATCATCCGGTGTCATATCTTTTTGTCTTTTCATCCTATCCACGGGGTTCTTGCAGCAAGAATACTGGAGTGGTTTGCCATTCCCTGTTCCAGTGGACCACATTTTTTCAGAACTCTTCACCATGACCCATCTGTCTTAGGTGGCCCTACATGGCATGGCTCATAGCTTCACTGAGTTAGTGCAAGCCCCTTCACCATGACATGGCTGTGATCCATGAAGGGGAAGAGTTAATGGGATTGGCTTATTATGTAAACTTACATACATACATTGTGGTATTTTTGAATAATTCACTTATCAAGTATGCTTGACATTTACTTTTATTTTTATTATAGAAGTCATTTTTACCTGTATATATTAATTTGGTGTTGCATGGACTGTTTCTTAGCTTATCTGGCCCTGTAAAAATGTTTAACGTGCTACATTCAGATAATGACCTGGAAATAATTCTGCCTTTCAAATTGTAGATAACTCCCATAATCCCATTTTTCATCACTTTTAAAATGGTTGGGATATCACAACAGGAAAAACTAGTACAGAATTTAAATTTTTTTGAAATGAATCATGTGTTCAGTTCAGTCGCTCAGTCGTGTCCAACTCTTTGCAACCCCATCAACTGCAGCACGCCAGGCCTCCCTGTCCATCACCAACTCCCAGAGTCTACCCAAACTCATGTCCATTGAGTCGGTGATGCCATCCAACTATGTGTAAAATAGTTAATTCAGTGAATTAATTTGCTCATCAACTACTGCATGTTTTTCCAGCCTATCTTAGATTTGAGAGAAAAATATATACAAGTTCTAAAACTTGTTGTCTATTTCTCCTGTGCATTTCTTTATCATAGTTCTATCACACTGAATTTAACGTGCTTATGTGTATTCTTTTCTCTATACCAGATGGCTAATTGCCTGCCGGTAAGGGCTCCCCTGGAGACTCAGTGGTAAAGAATCCACCTGCCCATGCAGGGGATGAGGTTTGATCCCTGGGTTAGGAATATACCCTGGAGAACAAAATGACAACCCAAGTTAGTACTCTTGCCTAGGAAATCCCATAGACAGATTAGCCTGGTGGGCTCCAGTCCATGGGGCTGCAGAGAGTTGGACTAAACAACAACTAGGACCAGACAGGAAAACTCTATTGGGCTTGTATTTAAAGGGCTTAGGCTCAAGAAATTAAAAAAAAAAAAATAAAAAATTATGCCATAACTTTAGTGGAGGAGAAAACCAGTGCTAGGATGAAAAGCCTCCCTAAATAATTAGGGAGAAAAGAAATTCAAGTGAGAAAAGAAATTCCTCAGGTTCGAGGCAAACAACAGAAGCGCCTGGGGAAAATACTACTCCGGCCCATCATATTCTCACATTCCTTGAATGTGGTTTATGCAATATTACAAAATGGGGCTTTTAATAGATGACTGGCTCTTATCTTTTCATGGAAGTAATATTTATTTTTATAGAAGTAAGGCAAAGATTTATTGGTTGGAGAAAAGTGGTTGAGTGGAAAGCATTTTTTGAAATATTATCTGATGTTATTTGAAATATTATCTGATTATCTGATGTTATTTGGTTCTTCTGTTTTCTTCTATTTGCTAACCTTTTTTTACTGTTTACTGAGTATATTTTCTGCCTTGAGAAGTTGTATAATGAAGATAGAGCTTCCATATTAGAAGCATTGAGGGATCTACTATTCAAGTCTAAGCATCATGATGCCAGTCTATGATATTAAACTCCACTAAGTACTGTCTCCTTCGAAATGTGTAAGGCAATGAAATGCTGTGTACTAAAACTAACTTTACTAAAAAAACATCATACTACCTGTCACTAATCTGTATATGAATGACAAAGGATTATTTACTGTGGTTCAGTGGAAATATGGAAGTCATTAGGAAAGACAGCATGAAATCAAGAAATTTGAGTTCGCCATCAAGATCATCAAAGATGGAGAATGATTTACATAGGTTTAGGAATGAAGATGTGTATTAAAGAAGGTTTAAAAGGTAGATTGTGTTCAAACTATAGCAGTTTTTGATTCCTCTATGAGCTTTTTGCCTTGGTCATTGAAAGACTTTGAAAAGTAGAAGGTCACCAAGTTGAATATAATGTCATTACAGATAAGATGAACAGGCACTTTCTCACCCAGCTCTTTTTTAGACTGCAAGGATTAATTCTCAGTAATTGCAATCGAAAAAAATGGAAGTATCCTAGGGAAACTAGAACGTGTGGTCACTCAAATTATAAGCCGTGGGATGCATCAGGGCTGCACTTACAAGCATGTTCAGTTCAGTTCAGTCATTCAGTTGTGTCCGACTCTTTGCGACCCCATGAACCGCAGCACACCAGGCCTCCCTGTCCATCACCAGCTCCCGGAGTCCACCCAAACCCATGTCCATTGAGTTGGTGATGCCATCCAACCATCTTATCCTCTGTTGTCCCCTTCTCCTCCTGCCCTCAATCTTTCCCAGCATCAGGGTCTTTTCAGATAAGTCAGCTCTTCGCATCAGGTGGCCAAAGTATTGGAGTTTCAGCTTCAACATCAGTCCTTCCAATGAACACCCAGGACTGATCCCCTTTAGGATGGACTGTTTGGATCTCCTTGCCATCCAAGGGACTCTCAAGAGTCTTCTCTAATACCACAGTTCAAAAGCATCAATTCTTCGTCACTCAGCTTTCTTTGTAGTCCACCTGTCACATCCATACATGACTACTGGTAAAATCACAGCCTTGACTAGACAGACCTTTGTTGACAAAGTAATGTCTCTGCTTTTTAATATGCTGTCTAGGTACAGGAAAAATGGACATTGTCATTGTCTAGATGTGAAATATGAGGGTATAGACTATAATGATCATCAGGAGGATGAAATAAAAGCAAACAATTCAAAGGCACACACAGAGACTGATAGAGGTTAGTGTTTGCTTGGATGTGACTATGCTATGCTATGCTAAGTTACTTCAGTCGTGTCCAACTCTGTGTGGCCCCATAGACGGCAGCCCACCAGGCCCCCTCGTCCCTGAGATTCTCCAGGCAAGAACACTGGAGTGGGTTGCCATTTCCTTCTCCAGTGCATGAAAGTGAAAAGTGAAAGTGAAGTCGCTCAGTCGTGTCCGACTCTTAGCAACCCTATGGACTGCAGCCTACCAGGCTTCTCCATCCATGGGATTTTCCAGGCAAGAGTACTGGAGTGAGGTGCCATTGCCTTCTCCGGGATGTGTCTATAAGAATGAGTAAAAAATAATGCCCATTATGACTGAATGTGTCTAAAAGAATTTATCATTCTTAAAAATTACTATATCTATCCTACAAGCCTCAGTTTCAACTTGTGACAAAGAAAATGGTATATATATACTGTTAGGGGATTCTAATGCAAACATACCACTGACTTTTACAAACCAAACTAAAATTTTTTACTAGACAATTAGGGCAGAAGAGTAAGTTGTATTTATTGCTTTTTCCACCAAAATGTAGTTTAGTCCATGGCACATATATTTTATTGATACTGTTTTGATTATCCTTAAATGGAAGTTTCTATTTTTAGAACTCTGTTTTTAATGTTAGATATCTTAGGGAATAAATTATAATACTCCTAATAAGGTACACTAGAGAACAATTTTATTGTGTTAATAATTCAGTTCACAAACCTCAAACCAAAGCTCAATGCCCCAGGTACATCATGGAAGAGTGAATAACATCCATTTCTAATAAATGAAATAAAGCCACCTGGTGTCTTTACTAAATCAGGATAAATCACAAGGCTATGGGATAGCAAAAATCAATTAAGTCATTTGATATTATTTTAACTCACCCAATAATTATGATAAAAGTACCATGAAATCAAAAACATGTGATCATTAATGCCTTTAATTCATCTAATTTTATTCTGAAAGGGAAAGTGAGAAAAAAAACTGCTTCATAAAACCACTGATGGAAAAGCATTGAGAAACATGAATTCCCCTTAGATGAATTGTCAAACCTCTATTCTTTGCTTTGAGACTTTCCCTAAAGTATTTATGTGGGAGAATAAACCAATTTTCATGGCTTGGTTAATATTATTTTTAGAGGAAGGAAGTTCATCTACTAATTTAGTGAAAAAATTCCTCCCACTGGCAAAGAAAATAATTCAAAATTCAAAATTACTGTATATTATAGACATCTCAGGCGAAGAGTTGACTCATTGGAAAAGAATCTGATGCTGGGAGGGATTGGGGGCAGGAGGAGAAGGGGACGACAGAGGATGAGATGGCTGGATGGCATCACTGACTTGATGGACATAAGTTTCAGTAACCTCCGGGAGTTGGTGATGGATAGAGATCCTGGTGTTCTGTGATTCATGGGGTCGCAAAGAGTCAGACACGACTGAGTGACTGGACTGAACTGAACTGATAGACATCTCTTGTAATTGTCATTTATTTTATTATTCATTTATTATTGATTATTGTTAATCTATTTATTAATGCCTTATTATATTATAATTATACAGATACAGTTCTGGAGATATATATATATATATATATATATATATATATATATATATATGATATATTGAAGTTTCGACTTGACCTACTTTGGAAAAAGAAAAATGTTGATGAAGTTATTGTGAGAATTTACTTTCACTACATTCATCTTAACCACTGGACAATACTGAGCCTCTGAAGAGCTTTTGTGCCGACTCTGTAGCTTCTTGCCCTCACCTTTATTTCAGCCATGCAGCACTGGTTCTGTCCATCTTCAACAAGCCTTATTTGCATTCTCTGTACCTCTGTCCCTGCCCTAAAGCTTCCCTGAATATATGGTTTGGGAGGCAGCTGGGAATCCTGCAGAAATTGCTTAATCCTCATAAATGCAGTCTTGAAAATGTGTGAGAGTTAACACTTCATAGGCAGCACTTTGTAAGTCGAGGGCAGGTGCCACTAGATAGCTAAATGCTTCCTTCCTTTGTCTCCTGGGGGGGTAGTTCTGATATATATTTTATAAGGCGCCTCACAAACTTTTGGTGACATCCCATTACTGAGTCACCCTCAGTTGCAGTCATTGTCATAACCATCTTTCTATTGGTTTTTACTCCTTTCCTCACTTCAGCTCGCTGGCATTCCAAAATAAACCACCTGACTCTAGGTAGCTAACTGGTGGTGAACATTTTCTACTATTTGCTTCATTTGGATCATTACTTCTGGGCAAACAGTTGTGCTTAAAGTTGTAGATGCAGGAGTTCTGCCTCTTAACAGGTAGAGGTGACATCAGGGAAGTTTGTAGTAGAAAAGTGAATAACTTTCATAAAGCATAAATAAAGAAGCATAAAGAAGAAGAATAAAGTGTAATTGGTTAATACTTGAGGCCTTCCCAGGTGGCTCAGTGGTAAAGAATCCGCCTGCCAATGCAGGAGACATGGGTTTGATCTCCAAGCTGGAAAGATCCCCTGGAGAAGGAAATGGCAACCTAGCATTCTTGCCTGGAAAATCCCATGGACAGAGGAGCCTGGTAGGCTACAGTCCATGAGGCTGCAAAGAGTTGGACATGACTGAGTGACTGAGCATGCATGGTTAATACTCGAAGTTATGGGATGTACCACCTATCTTTACCACTGATCTAAATCTTTTTATGGTTGCTGGGTCTCTATTTCTTTTATTTTTGTCTTTCAGTTGAAGTATAGCTGATTTATAATATTAATTTCACACATTCAACATAGTGATTCAGTATTTTTTATAGATTATACTTCATTAAAAGTCATTACAAGATAATGGCTTATACTTCCCTCTACTGTACAATGCATCCTTCTTGCTTATCTATTTTATGCATTGTAGTTTGTATCGCTTAATCTCATACCCCTAATCTTCCCATCCCCACTTCCTTCTCCCCTTTGGTAACCACTAGTTTTTTTCTGTATCAGTGAGTCTGTTTGTTTTGCATACACATTTGTTCATAATTTCAGACTCCACATGTAAGTGATATCATACAGCATTTGTCTTTCTCTCTCTCACTTATTTCACTAAGGAGAATACTCCCTGGGTCCATCCACCTTGATACAATTGGCAGAATTTCTTTCTTTTTATGGCTGAGTAACAGTCCATTGTGCATCTGTGTGTTATCACTTTTTCCTTATCCATTTGTCTGATGATGGACACTTGGGTTGCTTCCTTATCTTGGCTACTGTAAACAATGCCACTATGCACATTGGGATACATGTGTCTTTTCAAATTAGAGTGTTTCATCTTTTCTGAATGTATGCTCAGGAGTGGGATTGCTGTGTATCCCAGAGATTTCTCAAACAGCTTTCATTTTTTTTCCCTTTGCTATTCTGATCAGTTGATTTTTATTATTCTGTATTCTAGATCATTTATCCATTCTTCTGTATCACTTAGTTTTCTATTCATGTCTTCTATTAATAGTGTGTTTTTATTTCAGCTATCAAAGTCTTCATTTCTGACTGGGTCTTTTTTATACTTTTTAGTTTCTTGTTAAAATGTCACTGTTTATATCAATTACTTTCCCTAATTCAGTTGACATTTGTATTACCAGTGTTTTTGAATTCTTTATCTGGTAAAATTTTTACTTGTGTCATTATTTTTTTCAGGTGTTGTCTCACTCTTTCAATTGAGACCAGTTTCTCTACCTTTTAATTTTTCTTAACTTTTTCTGCCTCTATGAATTTAAGTGAAGCAGTTACTTATTGCAGTATTAAAGAACTGTTCTTATGTGTAAGCATTCCTATATAGACTCTGAGTGCCCAGTGCGTTCTAGGGGAGAACTGGATTTGATGTGGACACAAGTCACTTATTTCTTCAGGGTTTGTAGCATCTATCACCTTGGTAGAGGGTGGAGCTGGAGATGAAGGAGCTAGGGAAGGTTTTGGGTGTGGGGTGGGACTTCCCCCCTGCTCAGTGGCCATTACCACTCTATTATGGACCAGGTCTGATCCCAATTTGCTAGAACAGAAGCCCAGAGGGTCAGGCTTGAAGTGACTCTTCTCCCTTTAAGGTTGATTTTTCCCTCTCCCTACACTGGGTCCTTTCCTCAAAGGAAGGGAGTACTGACGTGAGTGTTGCCTTTGAACAGACAGAGGGCCAATGCATTGTCTATGTAGGCATCCATGGCTCTGTTCAGACATGGCCTTAGGTTCAATCTCCCTTTGTTCCTCACAGCTGATCACTATTCCCTGCTTTGGCCACCCCATCCTGTTGTGGAACCACTCAGTAGGGCTGGCAGGGGCCCTCATGATTTTTTGGCGTGTATTGAGATGTTAGCTGTGGTGGGGAGTCTGCCATCAGAGATCTGGTGGGCTTCTGAGACACAACTTGAGTAAGCTCCAACAATGGCTGACACCACCCCACCTGAGATCTACCACAGAACCAGATCATCTCTGTATCATAGGCAAGTCCTTTCCCCAGTCATGGCCATGCCAGATCCAGTGCTGCACTGTGGCATGGAGTGAGCTGGACTGAAGCATCCGCTAGGTTCAGCCTGTGGAGCATGGTGAGGTGGTCATGTAAACACATCGCCACTAGAGCAGACCTTTCTTCACTCTGCCTCAGAGACTAGCCAGACCCTGGACCCTCCTCACAGGTGTAGTCCAGGGTTTATGTCACTCTTCTCTTTGGTTCAGCCTTCCTCTGGCCAGCCAAGGGGGCTTGTCTCCTTTACATAGGACCCAGGACTGGGACATCCAATTTATGGCTCAACCTTCTCGCTTCCCAGGTCAAGTCTCTACCCATGAATTTTTCTTTTCCTCTGGGTCCCTTCCCAGGGGCACAGGTCCTGACTTGATCACTTTTCTTCCCTTTCTACCTGATTTGTCAACCCACTCCAGTACTCTTGCCTGGAAAATTCCATGGACTGAGGAGCCTGGTAGGCTACAGTCCATGGGGTCGCAAAGAGTCGGACACGACTGAGTGACTTCACTTCACTACTGACAGCCTTGGTTGTACACAAGTCTTTCTGCCAGCTTCCAGTTAGTTTTCAGTGAGAACTGTTCCACACGTAGACTTATTTTTGATGTGTTTGTGGAAGAAGGTAAGTTCCACCTCCTCTTACTTCACCCTCTTGATCTCCTTTTGGGTCTGGTTTCTTGAAACTGTGGGAATTATGGGCTAACATTAGTTTAGCAGTTAATATTTTTAAGGTGTCTTCAGTATTTTGTTTATATTATCTTATTCTTTAAAAAAGAATGCAAATAATCATGAAAACTGGGAAACCACTAGGTTATATGATCTACAAAGGACTCAACCTCTATTCAGTTAGTGACTGACTGACTTAACATCCATGTTTTTGGTCTTTTCTTTAGGTCATTTGCCTCCATTTAGTTCATGACCAGAGTCATTTAAAATTTTCTCTTATTTACAGTCATCATTGTTCTTTAATAAATGTAAAAAATAGTTGAATATATTTTTTGCATCTTCTTAAAATTGCTACATCAGTGGGTAAAATAAAGAGAAAGACAATTACAGTCAAGGGGCTGATTTCCTGGTGAGACTAGAATTATCATAGCCTTTTCACACTGCAGAATCAAACATGAGTTAAACAATAATTATTCACTTATTATATGATCACACTGAAGACATATGAAAAGAATGGGGATATTTATTATTAATAGATATAATGCATGAAACAGTTTGATAAAACTTGGAATTAAACCAATGCTAAGAAAAACCAGATGTCAAGACACAAAAAGGAAGCTTATCTTCAAATATTACAATTGGCAAGAAGCAATCAGAGCCTAAATAATAGTTCTTTATCTTTAACCACCTCATTTAATGGTAGCTTCATCTTCCTAATTCTTCAGGCAAAAAAAAAAAAAAAAAACTGCATAATTTTTGACCTCTATCTCTCAGAACCTACATGTAATACCATAGTCACTCCTAACAGATCAACATGCATATTTTATGCAGAATCCTGCTGTTCTTCATCTCCACGGACACTACTATAATACAAAAATCTAGTGTGACTTGCTTGGATTATGGTAGTAGTTTTCAGCTGTTTCCCTGATTCCACTCTGGATGAGGAAATGGCAACCTACTCCAGTATTATTGCCTCGGAAATCCCATGGACAGAGGAGCCAGGCAGGCTACAGTCCATAGGGCCATAAAGAGTCAAACAGGACAGTGTGACTGGGCATGCACATACTTATTCCACCCTTGCCCACTTTAGTCATTTCTAGACAAAGAAAACCTGTTAAAATATACTGCTGCTAAGTCGCTTCGTGTCCAACTCTGTGCGACCCTAGAGATGGCAACCCACCAGGCTCCCCTGTCCCTGGGATTCTCTAGGCAAGAACACTGGAGTGGGTTGCCATTTCCTTCTCCAATGCATGAAAGTGAAAAGTGAAAGTGAAGTCGCTCAGTCATGTCCAACTCTTAGCGACCCCATGGACTGCAGCCTATCAGGCTCCTCCGTCCATGGGATTTTCTAGGCAAAAGTACTGGAGTAGGGTGCCATTGCCTTTTCCGGTTAAAATATACTAGATAACATTAATTCAACTCAAAAACTTCAGACACTTTGTTTCTTCTGCAGAGTAAAAGCCAAACCCATTAAAATCCATTTTAATGTAATTCCATTTAATTCTAATACAGGCCCTAGATGATCTGGTCGGTTGCCCCTCACACACCGCTCTCTATCTGATCTCTTATCACCCTCTTCCCATCTCACTGCATTCCACCATCCTGTCCTCCTCTCTCCAGGGACATGTCTAGCACACCGAGTCCTTGCTCTGCCTAGAATATTCTTTACTTGTGTGGTATGACTCATTATCCCAGCTTCTTTAAATCTTCCTGTAAATGCCACATTCTCATTAAAGCTTGACCTTATTTAAAATTCCAAAATCCCCCCTCAGCTCTGCATATTGCCCTTCCTTTATTTTACTCCATTACACTATCACCAGTTTATATATAATATATATTTTACTTATTCATCTTGATGTCTGTATCCTCCCATTGTAAAAATGAATAAGGGGAATTTGTTTTCTTCAGTGTTGTCTCTACTGTCTGACAGATGGTAGGTGCTCAATAAGTATTTGTTGAATGGAAGAATGAATAGCATAAGAAAAAGGTCTTTTAAATACTTTGAGGGTAGACTCTTTTCCTCATGACTGAGCACTTAGAAATTATGAAGGCCTGATCTGAATTCTCCAATTAAAGTATATCCACTTTTGGTGGATGAAGCATCTAAAAGCTACTCAGCCATGACATTCTTTTTTACAGTTAAATCTGTTTTTCATTTTCTTAATCTGTCTGTATCATCGACTTTCTCTTATTAGTGTAGTGGTGAGCCTTACTGTCACTACCTGTCACTTTATAGTGTTAATGTGGACATAAAAGAATGAAAAATTGAGTTGGCAAAATAACTGAAAAGAATTATTCAGTTGTTAGCATAGGTATCGTGTTCATTCTTTGTGCTATACTTGAAAGAATGTAACTTGCATTTAATATTGGAACCTTTTGGAAAAATCATTAAAGTCCTCTGACTTTCTGTCTTGTAAGCCATACAATAGGAATGTTTCTGGTCCTATTTCATGGACTAAGGAAGAAAGGAGAAAGGAAGGGAGAGAGGTAGAAAGGAAGGAAGAAGATTTTAATGCTGAGACTTTATAAGAACCGAGTTTTGAGCACTATTTTTGGGTTTTGGAAAATATGCCTGTATCATACACTCCTCCACAAGATTAATGTATAGTGTGCTTGTCTCTCAGACACACAGCTGTAGTAACTTTAGCAACCCAACAATAATTTTTGTTATTAGCAAAGGAGACACTGATATATAGAACAGTCTTATGGACTCTGTTGCAGAGGGAGAGGGTGGGGAGATTTGGGAGAATGGCATTGAAACATGTATAATATCATATATGAAACAAGTCGCCAGTCCAGGTTCAATGCACGATACTGGATGCTTGGGGCTGGTGCACTGGGATGACCCAGAGGGATGGTATGGGGAGGGAGGAGAGAGGAGGGTTCAGGATGGGGAACACATGTATACCTGTGGCGGATTCATTTTGATATTTGGCAAAACTAATACAATTTGTAAAGTTTAAAAATAAAATAAAAATAAAAAAAATCACACACACACAAAAAAAGACTTCATAGACATGAGTACACTCTCTTATATAGTTATAAAATCTACTATGATCTGTTACCACTTGCTCTCCTGGAATGCATTCAATTCATTCCTTTACTGCTGACTCTGATCCATGTCTTCATTTTGATTACCATGCCTGGAAATATTCTCAACATTTCAACTGCTTATGGACCCTAAGGATCTTAAAACAAGTTCATTACTAGGGAAACATCTCTGCAGTATTATACAGAGCAGCATGGTTGAATGGAGATTTCATGATCTTCATGTAAGCTTTAAAGGACTTAAATACCTTAGAGGAAAAGTGTACCATGAAACTTGGGCACTTTACTATTTATGACAAAGTTTCTGTCTAAATCTGCTTTGCTTTTTGATCAGGATGAATTGCATTTTATGATGCTTTCCAAATCTTGGCCTTATTTTAGAGAACATTTTGATTTATGTCCTTTATACAGAAGTTCCAAACAAAAATGGTGAAATTGGTGTTAGTTCATATCACTGAGCAAGTATTGCTTCAGCTTGTATTCTTCCAACAATATTTTTCAACCCGTAAATTTGTCGTGCTATCAAGCAGTAGATATTTCTTCCCTCAAGCAATTCCTTCACTACTTCCTTAGTGTTAAGTGCACATTCTAAATCATTACTCTTCCTCTACTGAGGAGATAAACACAACTAGTATTTTCTTAGGAAGTCCTCTCCATACGATTTTTTGCTCCTCCTTAATCTGAAGATCTGATCAGACATTGAAAACATTGATATTAAATATTCTTTCTTTATTCCAAATCCTTCCACAGTACTCACTTACTACAAGTCTCATGTGGATGTTTTATTCAAACACCATTTTCTAGGTATTTCCTAAGTACTTTGACTCTGTGTTACTCACACCCATGGTGATAGCCAAAAACTAGTCATCTCCTAGTTCAATTCAGATCAGAAATCTTAACTTTCAGCTTCTCTCTTGCTGAAAACAAACTATTTTCCCACCCAGACATACTACGACACATGATACACTCATGCTATGAAATGCTATAACCTTCCACCGTATTGATCTTCCTATCTTCTCAGCGTCTAAAAGGAGCTTTCTTATTTCACTTTTCTAGATAGTCTAAAACCCTGGATTCATCACCTGAAGCACGTTTTTCACCGTCGTTCTCAAATCTCTCCCATCACCAGTCCTTCTACTATACCCATCTGACCAAATACGCAAATAAAAGCTGCTCGAACTTGAATCAATCTTAGTATTTATTTTTATTGCTACTAAGTTTCCTAAGCTCTGACTAGGTATAGTGCCTCAGCCATGTACACTGTTACCGGGAGACATTCAGGGAACCCAGTGTCTTTTTCCCTAACGTTTTTCCTCTTCTGTTATCTCAATTAGTGGTACACCTAAATAGCCACTCACTTACAGCTAGACTGTAAAAAGACAGTCTAAATCTTTTCTGCCCCCCAAATGAATACGTCATTGTACTCATGAAATTCTAATGATATTTGTCTCCAAGTTTTCTTAAGTTTGCCTTTTTTCCCTCAGCTTATCACTGGCCTGTTTCATCCTTTAACATATCTTGTCTAGATTATTGTAAAAAGCTTTGAAGCAGTTTTCTTGCCTCCAGTCCTAAAGATTTATCTACAACAAAGTCATAACTATATTATCCCTCTGCTTAAAAACCATCAGGTGCCTCCTGCACTGCATTTATGACTGAGCTAAAATTATCTTTTCTATGTCTCTGCAGTATTTTCATCTGTATCATAAATCTAAGTATATTATATTGCTGTTAATATTTTATTCTATAGGATTGCTTACTGCCACTAAATGTAAGTTTTTGAGAGCTATGATTTTATCTATTCAGTTATAAGCTGTTAGCAGAACTTCTAAAAATGTTTTTGGTTCTTATTCAGTATTTGATGAGATGGTTAGATAGTATCACCAACTAAATGAACATGGATCTGAGCAAACTCCCAGAGATAGTGAAGGACAGGGAAGCCTGGCATGCTACAGTCCATGGGGTCACAGAGTTGGACATGACTTAGTGACAGAACATCAACAACAAAGTATTTGACAAATAGAATAAATCATCCAGATTATGAAGAGTAGAAGCCAACCAATTCATACTGGAAGGTATGAAACAAAATGCTAACTCAAAATTTTGTTAATAGTTATAGATGTGTGAAAACACAATGCATATTCAAAATATTGTTTCTGTGCCGAGTGCTTAAGCTTTGATACTACCATTTCAGTTGGTGAGTTGTGTAGGTCAGGGGTAAATTTTGCTTTCTTTAACATATTAATAACAATCACAAAGATATTTGTTTGAAACTGAAAACGTGTCAGTTTACAGCCTTATCAAAAATGTTTGCTGTGCAAACAGTACAGTGACAGTGTTTACAAATTCTGAGTTTCTGGCTCTTTTACATTTTTTCATTTTCCATGTAAATATGCATTGGCACTTCCATAGATCCCCACGTTATTAACATGTCACCTGCGTGATACAAGGGTCAATGATTGATTATTAACTATTTAAATTAAAAGTCATCATACAGTTGCAGCTTCCTCTTACAAATTTTTTTTTTATTTTTAATTAGAGGATGATTGCTTTACAATGTTTGGTTGGTTTCTGTCATACTTCAGCGCGAATCAGCCATGGGTATGCATATATTCCCTCCCTCTTGAACCTCAATCCCACCTCCCCACCTCCCTCCTCTAGGTTGTCACAGAGCACCAGGTTGAGCTCTCTGTGTTATACAGCAGCTTTCCATTACTATCTGTTTTACATATGGTAATATATATACTTCAGTGCTACCCTCTTAATTTCAATTAAGCTAATTCCTTGGATATTGTCACTTAATCATATAAATAGTTCAAAAACCTGTCATGGAATGTAGTATATTGACATAGAAGAAAAATAATGAAGAAAAGAAGATGATAACACAGGTTTTATCACACTGAAATTTCCTACCCCTGACTTAGCATGTCTAAATCCTACTTTCCTTAAGATGAAATGAGGTTCAGCTATCCCCTCAGCGCTATCACCCACTTTCCTCCCATCCCCTCTGTGTCTATAAGTTGTAGTTTCGTGTTTTAAATCAGTGGTTCTCAACAGTTATGTCTCCTCCCCACCCTGGAGGCCAATGTCAATGTCAGGAGACATGTATTGTTGTCACAGCTGTGGAGAGGGAGCTAGGAACTGGAAGCTACTGGCATCTAGTAGACAGAGCCCAGAGAGGCTGATAAACATCCTAGAGTGGACAGGACAGCCTACAACAACGCCCAAGTGTTCAGTGAGATCTTTAGGAAAGACCGAAACGTCAGTGGTGCTGCGGTTGAAAAATCTTGGTTTGTTTATGTATTTACCACTTAATACTGATTTATATCATAGAACTTCGTACTTAAGTGCTGTTGGGAACCAAAGAAAGACTTCTATAAGAAACTGCTTTCAAGGAGCTTATAATCTAATGTAATAAGAGAGACTATTATTAGTTATCCATAGTTATTTATACATAGTTACATATGTAAAATGGAGATAAAGATAGTTACTACTATTGAGGAAGAAAATTTGAAATTATATGAAAGTTGAAAGAATTATTTCAAACTGAGAAGGAATATAAAAGACATTGGGTTTAATCCCTGGGTCGGGAAGATCCCCTGGAGAAGGGCATGGCAACCCACTCAGGTATTCTTGCCTGGGAAATCCCATGGACAGAGGAGCCTGGAAGGCTACAGTCCATGGGGCCAAAAGGAGTTGGATATGACTTAGTGAGTAAACAACAACAACATACATATGTACCTATATGTATATATGTAAATGTCCCTGAAAAGAGAAATAAGTGAGCAATTAATTCATTTTATATGAAAACATGAGAGAAGCATCCAGAAAACAAGAACTTTGGATTGAACTCTGTTAAATGAGTGAGAATTTGAGGTCAGAGGAAAGATAAGATACCACAGAGCAAGAGTCAGGTCAGGGGTGTGAATGTGCTTGTTTTTCAGAGAATGAGGCTGGATATATTGTTTAGCAAGTATATGGCCTTAGGTGTAGATTTAATTCGCCTGTGTACTCTATATAGGCTTTATTAAATATTTCATTTAAATAGCAGCATTACCCAATGGTAATTACTGGCATTTTATTTTGCTTTCAAATATAGTGTCAGTGAATATCACATTTAAGCACTCCATTTAATGTATGTATGTATATGTGTGTGGTGGGGTTGTGTTCATTTGTTTTGTTTTGGTATTTTTAATAGTTAACTCTTCTTTTACTTTCTCTGCCCACCTAAGACTTGATTTTGAGACTGAGATCCTGGGACACCTCCCATGCCCCAAATCACGTTTAATAGATATTTCTTAGCTTGACATTTGGCAGCAGTCTGAGACACAACACTGTGTAAACACCGCAAGAAATGGATTAGAGGGAGATGATCAAGGATCTGGCTGTGATAATTGGACAACTTTACATTTTCCAAAGTAGAAGTTTGCAATGAGCCTCATCTTACTGTTTCTTCTAAAATTTATCCTCAGAACATATTGAAATTTTGTATGTCATAGAAAATCAGCTGTCCCAGACTCCTTGCTCTTCCTTACTCCCCAAGTCTAATCAGTCATCACAATCTGAGGTGCCTGCCTTCTCCAGTGTCTCTAATTTATCTCTGCTCCCCACTCCTAGGTGAAACTGGATGTCAAACTCTCTGTTCATGTTTTCACTGGGCCTTCTCCAACAGCTCCTTAACAATAGTCCTGAATTCAGGCTTCAATCAGTGCTGCAGAAAAGATTTAGAATGCAAATTTGCCCCCCCATGCTTCCTTACTTAAAACTTTTCTATGGCTTCTGCTGCCTATTGGATGAGATCCAAACTCCCCAGAGAGACTGAGGAGACTGTTCAAGTCCCAGCTTGATAGAATTACTGGCCTCATGCCTTGCTCTGTCTTAACAAACACACCCTAGCTGTGTATGCAATAGTTGCTGGGTATACCATTCATGCTGGTGGCAGATGAAATTTTCTCAAGAGAGGACATTGTCCAGCTGGGAGGAGTGTGACCAGCTCTGCCTCCTTCATGTCTCTGCCTTTGAGCTGAGTCGTGCTCCTTTCAGGGTGGCTACAGCCAACTGCTGAGTAAGACTGTGGAGTAAGACTGCTGAGTAAGACTGAGTAAGACTACCACCTTACCACCTCTGCCACTGTAGGAGCCTCTAACTAGGAAGTTTTGCTCCAGAGTCCCACATGAGGCTGTCAGAGGTGTGTCAGGCTTATAATTTCAATCCCCTCTGCCTGATCTTGCAGGGGGATCCCTCTTTTCTTTGGAAAGGCCTAACTCTCCAATAAACTCTTTACTCTGTCTCAGTAGACATTTCCGAGGTTCAGTGTGCCCAGTCCTAGGCAAGGTGGCCCTCAGCAAAGGACACCCACTCTGTCCTTTACATGGAGTTCATCTTGTCCACTCAGACTTCGTGCAGTAAAACAGTTTCCTTCTTCATCATCATGTCTTCTCTCATTGAACTGTAATTGTTCATTTACTTTTCTCTCTCTCCCAACACCCAGTCTTCCCCAGGAGATAGACTCCCCATGCCTTACTTGATTCTGTAACTTCAGTGCTTAAAATTATATTTGACAGATTTATTCACTTTCTGATTTAACAGTTTTAATTTAGTGTTTATTCACTGGAAGGCCCCATGCTGGAGATATAGATGTAAAAAAGGAAAATAGGTGTTGTCCTTATTCAGTATACATATACATGGAAAAACTAGTTATACAATTATTTATCTTTTACTATTGAATAAGTGCAAGGAAAGAAAAAATACAAGGATATAAAAAGAAGGATGGATCTGACATAGGCTGAAAGGTTTGGAAAAATTGCTTTGAGGAAATATAAATACAAGCTGAATTCTGAAGGCTGAATAGGAGTTAATTAGCTGAAGTAGGATGGAACATGATAAGTGTTTATGGAATGAATAAAATGTATTTTATGTTTATAAAACTATACTCCAGAGATGAATGCAACAATTTTTATTGGCCACATCAAATCTTTCTTTACTTGACCAATTACAATTACTATACTTTTTCTTCCAGGAAATATTTTATTCATATCTTAACTATTATATCCAAAAAGCTATTTAAATGTACTTTTCTGCTTGTAAATATGTCTAGTTTCAAATTTCAAGATATTATTTGTTGATGGTTTAAGCACCTACATAAACACCACAGAGTATTAGAGCTACCATTTTCCATGATTTTCCAAATATTATTTTTTCTGAAATGTCATTTATTTTTAATTTCTGCAATAAATTCTCTAAACAAGTATTTACCAACAGAATTGATTCTTACAACAGACAGCCAAGAGTATACTTATACATTCTGGCAACAAAATCTTCAATTTTAATGGCATTTCTTTAAAATTTATTTTTAAATTGTTCCTTCTAAACATCTCTGATATTTCTAGGCTTGTAGAAGATACTCGGTTGCAACATGTCTAATCAAAGAGAATTGAACTGCTGAAATGTAAACAAAAAAATAATTTGGGGGAAAAATAAGTTACTAGAAATTTGAGAGTATAGCTTTTGATATCAAATAGCTGGTTGGATTAATTTTGTATTTCATCACCATGTTGTTGGCTCCATGCAGACAGAAATCTATTTCTATTGTTTCCACTTTCACGTCACTCCTTATGCCTCATTAGGCTTACAATAGAGAAAAGGCCAGCACAAAATAAAGCTTAGATCAATCATTCCCCTATAGGCCAGAGCAAGCAAAATCAATCACTGTCCATTCAAGTGGTTCTCGGCTATTGACTTTAGACTTTCTTGGTCTTGAGGTTACTGTACTGTTAATTGCACTGAAGTTGAATGTTTGCACTTCAGCATATTCCTTAACTATCTTTAAAGAATATACACTACTATATCTGTATTAATTTCTTATGTGAATAGATGAAGTTTGGGATCTTTGGTGATTAGCAGTCTGATAGTAATACCCTAAAGCATTTATGAAAAGCTCTTACATAGAAACTGCTACTTGTTTGTTGAAGAATTTAGAGCTTTTAGTTTCAATTTGCATAGTATATTGTTTTATTTAAAGCTCTATATATTCATTATTAATATATCTACACAAGAAAAAATTTTTCTTAAAGTTAAACAAATATAAACTTTAAAAAATCATGTGAAAATATATGATTTGTGTTGTCTGACATTTTTAAAATTTCCTTTTCCCTACAGTCACAATTACTGTATGTACTGTGTACATGTGTGCTCAGTCTTGTTTGACTCTTTGTGACCCCACAGACTATAGCCCACCAGGCTCCTCTGTCCATGGGATTTCCCAGGCAAAAATACTGGAGTGGGTTGCCATTTACTTCTCCAGGGGATCTTCCAGACCCAGGGACTGAACCAGCATCTCTTGTGTCTCCTGCATTAGCAGGTGGATATTAAATATACTAGTTGATTATTATATTTTCATATTAATAATCATGCATAATTTTTGCTTTTGCATACAATAGAGAGTAGGTGTTATGAGTTTAGATAAGTTACTTTTGAGCATGAAAATTTGTTTTGCAACCATGACTTTTGCTGAGAAACAAAGGCAATTGATATGTGTCCAAAATATGGTCGTGTGTATCTTCATATAGTCTTCTTGGTGATGTTGTTGTCTAGTTGCTAAGTTGTGTCCAACTCTTTCCAACCCCATGGACTGTAGTCCACCAGGCTTCTCTGTCAATGAGACTTCCCCAGCAAGAATACTGGAATGGGGTACCATTTCCTTCTCCAGGGTGTCTTCCTCACCCAGGGATCAAACCTACATCTCCTGCATTGCATGTGGATTCTTTACTGCTGTACCAGGGGCCAAAACCCTGACTTTCTGCTAAAATCCCACAGATTTGAAATAGGTTAAATCTAGGAATGACTGTATATCTGCATAAAAAAGAGTTTCTAGAAGAAAACAAATAGATTCAACTTATCAGTAAATGTTTGATGAAACAAAGGTCAATGCAGAGTGAAATGGAGTATAAGGTGAAGAAGCACAGAAATTATGTGAATGCTTATAAAATACCAAAGTTTGAAGAAGAGCAGAAAGTGAAAAGTATAGCTATAAAATGGGGTTGTTATGGATTTTCTAAAAATGCTTAATCAGTAAAACTCAGAAACAAAAACAGCAAATTGCATTAAATATATATTTATATTTATGTATTTAGCCAAATTTTCCACTAAGCAAGTTTTTATCATTTTTTGTCATTGATTCATGCTACCGATGCTTTCATTTTTTCAATCAATATTTATTGATTAAAAAACTGATTATTTTATCTTTTATATTATTCCTGGTCTGCCAGGGATTTATATGTTTTAAACAAAATTCAATTTTAAAATTTTATCAGATTACCTTAGGTTCCCTAAATACAAGTAGCTGTTGTTCAGTCACTAGGTTGCGTCTGACTCTTTGCGACCCCATAAACTGCAGACTCCAGGCTTCCCTGTCCTTCACTATCTCCCAGAGTTTGCTCAGACTCATGTCCACTGAATTGATGATGCCATCCAACCATCTCATCTTCTGTCGCCGCCTTCTCCTCCTGCCCTCAATCTTTCCCAGCATCAGGGTCTTTTCCAACGAGTCGTCTTCTCATCAGGTTTGGATGAGAAGGATTGAAACCTCATCAAAAGATTGGAACTTCAGCATCAGTCCTTCCAATGAATATTCAGGGTTGATTTCCTTTAGGATTGACTGGTTTGATCTTGCTGTCAAAGGGACTCTCAAGAGTTTGAAAGCACCAATTCTTCAGCTCTCAGCCTTCTTTGTGGTCCAACTCTCACATCTGTTCATGACTACTGGAAAAATTGTAGCTTTGATTATATGGGCCTTGGTTGGCAAAGTGATGTCTCTGCTTTTTAATACACTGCCTAGGTTTGTCATAGTTTTTCTTTCAAGAAGCATCTTTTAATTTTGTGGCTACAGTCACCATCTGCAGTGATTTTGGAGCCCAAGAAAGAAAATCTGTCATTGTTTCCGCTTTTTGCAAAGAAGTGATAGACTGGATGCCCATGTTTTGAATGTTGAGTTGTAAGCCAGCTTTTCCACTCTCCTTTTCACCTTCATCAAGAGGCTCTGAAATTCCTCTTTGCTTTCTGCCATTAGGGCGGTGTCATCTGCATATCTAAGGTTGTTGATATTTCTCCCAGAAACCTTGATTCCAGCTTGTGCTTCATCCAGCCTGGCATTTCATATGCCATACTGTGCACAGAAGTTAAATAAGCAGGGTGACAATATACAGCCCGATCATACTCCTTTCCCTTTTTGAACCCATCTGCTGTTCCACGTCCAGTTCTAACTATTGCTTCTTGGCCTGCATACAGGTTTCTCAGGAGACAGGTAGGGTGGTCTGGTATTCCCATCTCTTTAAGAGTTTTACACAGTTGTGATCCACACAGTCAAAAGCTTTAGCATAGTCAATGAAGCAGAAGTAGATGCTTTTCTGGAATTCCCTTGCTTTTTCTGTGATCCAATGGATGTTGGCAATTTGCTCTCTGGTTTCTCTGCCTTTTTTATATCCAGCTTGTAAATGTGGAAGTTTTGGTTCATGTACTTTTGAAGCCTAGCTTGAAGGCTTCTGAGCATTATCTTGCTAGCATGTGAAATGAGTGCAAACTATATGGTAATTTGAACATTCTCTGGGATTGCATTTCTTTGGGATTTGAATGAAGACTGATTTTTTCCAAAGAAGAAATATCACCTGTATACCTTTAACCCTGTTACAAACACTATTAGTAATTTTATAATCTTTGCTCTACTATTTGCATTTGAAGTCATGAATTACATTAAGCTTTTGTAAGTTTTCACAGTTTGTTGATCCATTACTATTTTTGTTCACACAGATAAATTAGGGTCTCCTACTTGAAAACCATTCCTTTTTCATTGCTTTATCTTTTACAATATGTATATAAATGAGATTTCCATTGGCTAAATTAGATTGAGAGCATTAGATTCTCCTTTATAGAGCTAGAAACACAATTAACAGAAAAATATGAAACCCAGAATGACCTATATTTTAGTGTTTCTTCAAACCAAATGTACTATATGTATTCTTGATACACTTTACATTTACACTGGTTAGCAAATGTTTTCCTAAAACACATTCTGATATTCCAAATAGATACTCACTGTAATTCTCTCTTCCTGGCACACCCCACCCTCCCAAATAGATAGCTCTTTGATATCACCAACATATAACCCTTTGGTTTAGGGTGGAATGATTAAGGCATGGTGGTGGTTTAGTCACTAAGTCATCTGACTCTTGGGACCCCATGGACTGTAGTCTGCCAGGCTTCTCTGTCCATAGGATTCTCCAGGCAAGAATACTGGAGTGGGTTGCCATTTCCTTCTCCAAGGGATCTTCCAAACTCAGGAATCAAATCTGGGTCTCCTGCACTGCGGCAGACTCTTTAATGACTGAGCTACAAGGGAAGTGAGTACCTATTCTCTTACTATAAGAAAAATAATTTGCAATATTTGAACAAATATTAAAATTAGAAAAATATATAACATTAAGATATTTCATTTTCTGTGTTCTCAGGAGGAATATATACTCTTGCAGTGCCAAAGATAACATCTTTTACTTTTGCATAATGAACATATAAGTAACAGGTTTTCATAACTTTTGTGATATCTTTAATTGCTTTTTGATTTTCTCTCAAAGTATGACTCTAAATATAGAAAACTAAACTTGTTCTTACTCTACTTGATGTGCAAATCAAACAACAGATTTTTAGGGTTTTATTTTCCCTCATATTTTACATCATCCTTTTATAGTTCATGAATTTTCTCAAAATCAGCTGATATATAATTTTCATCTTACTTAGGTAAATTCATTCTAAAATAGCTTGCTTAATTATAAGTAGTAATTAGTATAGTAAAAACTTCTAGCTTTCTGTAATCAAAATGTTTATTTTATATAGATAAAGAAAAAATTTTCCTGAATGGAATATAAATTATATTCAAACTGATGAGTTACAAAACCTTCTGTAGAGATATTTTCTCTTTTAAATTAATTTTAATCATTATCATTTACATGAATTTACCATAAATAAAATATATATGAACTTACAAATCTTATAAATGATACTTTGTTAAATAACACACTCTTTAAAAATGAGTCTCATTTATTTTTGACCTTTATATTATTCTTAATTTTCCCCTCTTCTTAGTAATAATTCTAACTCCTATAATATGAAATAAGAGTTCACTTATTAGAGCGTGAAGCACCCATTGGAAATTGTGCAGATTCAGTTTATCCAGTTCTGAGATTTACATGTCAGAGTCTGATGGAGACATTCACATTTCTGACATGAGCAGTAAATTTCTGCACATAGATACCCTGCTTCCTTTAACTCACTAATGCAGTACTTTTTGTTCTGTGCTAGAGAGCCACTGATTTATATTCTTGTGCTTTTAATCTATCTATATTTTTCCACTACAATCATAATGATAGAAGGCTAAAGCAACTTTACAATTATGCCATCTAAGAACTTGAGTAATAGCATATTTAAACTGTTTCAGTCTTTTTAATATCTTCTGGAGAAGGGAATGGCAAACCACTTCAGTATTCTTACCTTGAGAACCCCATGAACATCATGAAAAGGCAAAAAAGATAGGACACTGAAAGATGAACTTCCCAGGTTGGTAGGTGCCCAATATGCTACTGGAGATTAGTGGAGAAATAACTCTAGAAAAAATGAAGAGATGGAGCCAAAGCAACACCACCACCCCGTTGTGGATGTGATGGGTGATGGATGTAAAGTCTGATGCTGTAAAGAGCAATATTGCATCAGATCAGATCAGATCAGATCAGTCGCGTCCAAACTTCGTGACCCCATGAATCGCAGCACACCAGGCCTCCCTGTCCATCACCAACTCCCGGAGTTGACTCAGACTCACGTCCATCGAGTCAGTGATGCCATCCAGCCATCTCATCCTCTGTCGTCCCCTTCTCCTCCTGCCCCCAATCCCTCCCAGCATCAGAGTCTTTTCCAAAGAGTCAACTCTTCTCATGGGGTGGCCAAAGTACTGGAGTTTCAGCTTTAGCATCAGTCCTTCCAAAGAAATCCCAGGGCTGATCTCCTACAGAATGGACTGGTTGGATCTCCTTGCAGTCCAAGGGACTCTCGAGTCTTCTCCAACACCACAGTTCAAAAGCATCAATTCTTTGGCGCTCAGCCTTCTTCACAGTCCAACTCTCACATCCATACATGACCACAGGAAAAACCATAGCCTTGACTAGACGAACCTTTGTTGGCAAAGTAATGTCTCTGCTTTTGAACATGCTATCTAGGTTGGTCATAACTTTCCTTCCAAGGAGTAAGCGTCTTTTAATGTCATGGCTGCAGTCACCATCTATAGTGATTTTGGAGCCCAGAAAAATAAAGTCTGACACTGTTTCCACTGTTTCCCCATCTATTTCCCATGAAGTGGTGGGACTGGATGCCATGATCTTCGTTTTCTGAATGTTGAGCTTTAAGCCAACTTTTTCACTTCCACTTTCACTTTCATCAAGAGGCTTTTGAGTTCCTATTCACTTTCTGCCATAAGGATGGTGTCATCTGCATATCTGAGGTTATTGATATTTCTCCTGGCAATCTTGATTCCAGTTTGTGTTTCTTCCAGTCCAGCGTTTCTCATGATGTACTCTGCATATAAGTTAAATAAACAGGCTGACAATATACAGCCTTGACGAACTCCCTTTCCTATTTGGAACCAGTCTGTTGTTCCATGTCCAGTTCTAACTTGCTTCCTGACCTGCATACAAATTTCTCAAGAGGCAGGTCAGGTGGTCTGGTATTCCCATCTCTTTCAGAATTTTCCACAGTTTATTGTGATCCACACAGTCAAAGGCTTTGGCATAGTCTATAAAGCAGAAATAGATGTTTTTCTGGACCTCTCTTGCTTTTTCGATGATCCAGCGAATGTTGGCAATTTGATCTCTGGTTCCTCTGCCTTTTCTAAAACCAGCTTGAACATCAGGAAGTTCGCAATTCACATATTGCTGAAGCCTGGCTTGGAGAATTTTGAGCATTATTTTACTAGCATGTGAGATGAGTACAATTGTGCAGTAGTTTGAGCATTCTTTGGCATTGCCTTTCTTTGGGATGAAAACTGACCTTTTCCAGTCCTGTGGCCGCTGCTGAGTTTTCCAAATTTGCTGGCATATTGAGTGCAGCACTTTCACAGCATCATCTTTCAGGATTTGGAATAGCTCAACTGGAATTCCATCACCTCCACTAGCTTTGTTTGTAGTGATGCTTTCTAAGGCCAACTTGGCTTCATTTTCCAGGATGTCTTGCATAGGAACCTGGAATGTCAGGTCCATGAATCAAGGCAAATTGGAAGTGGTCAAACAAGAGATGGCAAGAGTGAACATCGACATTTTAGGTATCAGAGAACTAAAATGGACTGTAATGGGTGAGTTTAACTCAGATGACTATTATATCTACGACTGTGGGCAAGAATCCCTTAGAAGAAATACAGTAACCATCATAGTCAAATTAAGATTCTGAAATGCAGTACCTGGATGCAATCTCAAAAACAACAGAATGATCTCTGTTGTTTTATTGAAAGGCAAACCATTCAATATCACAATAATCCAAGTCTATGCACTGAGCAACCAGTAATGCTGAAGAAGCTGAATTTGAATGGTTCTAGGAAGACCTACAATACTATCTAGAACTAACACCCCCAAAAGATGTCCTTTTCATTGTAATGGACTGGAATGCAAAAGTAGCAAGCCAAGAGATACCTAGAGTAGCAGGCAAATTTGGCCTTGGACTACAGAATGAAGCAGAGCAAAGGCTAATAGAGTTTTGCAAGAGGAAACACTGTCATAGCAAACACCTTCTTCCAAAAACACAAGAGAAGACTGTACACACAGACATCACCAGATGGTCAATACTGAAATCAGGTTGATTACATTCTTTGCAGCCAAAGATGGAGAAGCTCCATACAGTCAGTGAAAACAAGACGGGGAGCTGACTGTGGCTCAGATCATGAACTCCTTATTGCCAAATTCAGACTTAAATTGAAGAAAGTAGGGGAAAACACTAGACCATTCAGGTATGACCTAAATCAAATCCCTTACGATTATACAGTAGAAGTGACAAACGGATTCAAGGGATTAGATCTGATAGACAGAGTGCCTGAAGAACTATGGATGGAGGTTCATGACATTGTACAGGTAGTGATCAAGACCATCCCCAAGAAAAAAGAAATGCAACAAGGCAAAATGTTTGTCTGAGGACGCCTTACAAATAGCTATGAAAAGAAGAGAAGTGAAAGGCAAAGGAGAAAAGGAAGATATACCCATTTCAATGCAGAGTTCCAAAGAATAGCAAGGAGAGATAAGGAAGCCTTCCTCAGTGATCAATGCAAAGACAGAGGAAAATAATAGAATGGGAAAGATTAGAGATCTCTTCAAGAAAACTAGAGATACCGAGGGAACATTTCATGGACAGATGGGCACAATAAAGGACATAAATGTTATGGACCTAACAGAATCAGAAGATATTAAGAAGAGGTAACAAGAATACACAGAAGAACTATACAAAAAAGATCTTTATGAACCAGATAATCACAATGGTGTGATCACTTACCTAGAGCCAGATATCCTGTAATGCGAAGTCAAGTGGGCCCTAGGAAGCATCACTACAAACAAAGCTAAGGTGTTGATGGGTTTCCAGGTGATCTGTTTCAAATCTTAAAAGATGATGCTGTGAAACTGCTGCAGTCAATATGCCAGCAAATTTGGAAAACACAGCAATGGCCACAGGACTGGAAAAGGTTGTTTTCATTCCAATCCTAAAGAAAGGCAATGCCAAAGAATGCTCAAACTACTGCACAATTTGCACTCATCTCACATGCTAGCAAAGTAGTGATCAAAATTCTCCAAGCCAGGCTCCAACAGTACATGAACCATGAACTTCCAGATATACAAGCTGGATTTAGAAAAGGCAGTGGAACCAGAGGTCAGATTGCCAACTGCTGTCGAAAAAGCAAGAGAGTTCCAGAAAAACATCTATTTCTGCCTAATTGACTATGCCAAAGCCTTTGACTGTGTGGATCACAACAAACTGTGGAAAATTCAAGAGATGGGAATACCCGACCACCTGACCTGCCTCTTGAGAAATCTGTATACAGGTCAGAAAGCAACAGTTGGAACTGGACACGGATCAACAGACTGGTTCCAATTGGGAAAGGAGTACATCAAGGCTGTATATTGTTACCCTGATTATTTAACTTCTATGCAGAGTACATCATGAGAAATGCTGGGCTGGAGGAAGCACAAGCTGGAATCAAGATTGCCAGGAGAAATATCAATCACCTCAGATATGCAGATGACACCACCCTTATGGCAGAAAGTGAAGAAGAACTAAAGAGCCTCTTGATGAAAGTCAAAGAGGAGAGTGAAAAAGTTGGCTTAAAGCTCAGCGTTCAGAAAACTAAGATCATGGCATCTGGTCCCAACACTTAATGGGATGGGGAAACTTGGAAACAGTGTCAGACTTTGCTTTTTGGGGCTCCGAAATCACTGCAGATGGTGATTGCAGCCATGAAATTAAAAGACACTTGTTCCTTGGAAGAAAAGTTATAACCAACCAAGACAGCATATTAAAACAGAGACAGTATTTTGCAAACAAAGGACGTCTAGTCAAAGCTATGGTTTTTCCAGTAGTCATGTATGGATGTGAGAGTTGGACTATAAAGAAAGCTGAGCACTGAAGTTTGGGGTTTTTTTTTTTTAATTTAAATTTATTTATTTTAATTGGAGGCTAATTACTTTACAATATTGTATTGGTTTTGCCATACATCAACATGAATCTGCCACGGGTATACACGTGCTCCCCATCTTGAACCCCCCTCCCACCTCCCTCCCCATACCATCCCTCTGGGTCATCCCAGTGCACCAGCCCCAAGCATCCTGTATCCTGCATCGAACCTGGATTGGCGATTCATTTCTTATATGATATTATACCTGTTTTAATGCCATTCTCCCAAACATCCCCCCCTTTCCCTCTCCTACAAAGTCCAAAAGACTGTTCTATACATCTGTGTTTCTTTTGCTGTCTCGCATACAGGGTTATCGTTACCATCTTTCTAAATTCCATATGTATGTGTTAGTATACTGTATTGGTGTTTTTCTTTCTGGCTTACTTCACTCTGTATAATCGGCTCCAGTTTCATCCACTAGAACTGATTCAAATGTATTTTTTTTAATGGCTGAGTAATACTCCATTGTGTATATGTACCACAGCTTTCTTATCTATTCATCTGCTGATGGACATCTAGGTTGCTTCCATGTCCTGGTTATTATAAACAGTGCTGTGATGAACATTGGGGTACACGTGTCTCTTTCCCTTCTGGTTTCCTCAGTGTGTATGCCCAGCAGTGGGATTGCTGGATCATAAGGCAGTTCTATTTCCAGTTTTATAAGGAATCTCCACACTGTTCTCCATAGTGGCTGTACTAGTTTGCATTCCCATCAACAGTGTAAGAGGGTTCCCTTTTCTCCACACCCTCTCCAGCATTTATTGCTTATAGACTTTTGGATCACAGCCATTCTGACTGGCATGAAATGGTACCTCATATTGGTTTTGATTTGCATTTCTCTGATAATGAGTGATGTTGAGCATCTTTTCATGTGTTTGTTAGCCATCTGTATGTCTTCTTTGGAGAAATGTCTATTTAGTTCTTTGGCCCATTTTTTGATTGGGTCATTTACTTTTCTGGAATTGAGCTGCAAGAGTTGCTTGTATATTTTTGAGATTAGTTGTTTGTCAGTTGGTTCATTTGCTATTATTTTCTTCCATTCTGAAGGCTGCCTTTTCACCTTGCTTATAGTTTCCTTTGTTGTGCAGAAGCTTTTCTATAGATTCAATGCAATCCCTATCAAGCTACCAATGGTATTTTTCACAGAGCTATAACAAATAATTTCACAATTTGTATGGAAATACAAAAAACCTCAAATAGCCAAAGCAAACTTGAGAAAGAAGAATGGAACTGGATGAATCAACCTGCCTGACTTCAGGCTCTACTACAAAGCCACAGTCATCAAGACAGTATGGTACTGGCACAAAGACAGAAATATAGATCAATGGAACAAAGTAGAAAGTCCAGAGATTAATCCATGCACCTATGGACACCTTATCTTTGACAAATGAGGCAAGAATATACAATGGAGAAAAGACAGTCTCTTTAACAAGTGGTGCTGGGAAAACTGGTCAACCACTTGTAAAAGAATGAAACTAGAACACTTTCTAACACCATATACCAAAATAAACTCAAAATGGATTAAAGATCTAAATGTAAGACCAGAAACTATAAAACTGATGGAGGAGAACATAGGCAAAACGCTCTCTGACATAAATCACAGCAGGATCCTCTATGACCCACCTCCCAGAATATTGGAAATAAAAGCAAACTAAACAAATGGGACCTAATTAAAATGAAAAGCTTCAGCAATGAAGATTTGATGCTATTGAACTGTGGTGTTGGAAAAGACTCTTGAGAGTCCCTTGGACTGCAAGGAGACCCAACCAGTCCATCCTAAAGGAAATCAGTACTAAATATTCATTGGAAGGACTGATGTTGAAGCTGAAACTCCAATACTTTGGCTACCTGATGCAAAAAAAACTGACTCATTTGAATAGACCCTGATGCTGAGAAAGATTGAAGGCAGGAGGAGAAGGGGGCAACAGGGATGACATGGTTGGATGGCATCACCAACTCAATGGACATGAGTTTGAGTAAACAACTCTCGGATTTGGTGATGGACAGGGAGGCCTTGCGTGCTGTAGTCATTGGGTCGCAAAGTTGGACATATCTGAGCGACTGAACCGAACTGAACTGTGAGTGCTAGGAGGAGCAATATAGTCTGTGCCTCTAGCTAGCATTCCTGGGTTGAAATGAACATGCTGTACACCAACCTTACCCTAAATAACCTATCAAATGCTATTTATTTTCTGAATTTTTTGCCACCTTTTTATTTAAATTGGACTAGTGACATTGAACAAGGTGACTGTCTCCTCTGGGTCTTTAAAATGGTGATAATAATACCATACGCTAGCTGTTAGAATTAAATAAGATTTGCTATGTATAGTATTTAGTAAAAGAATGCCTAACCATAGCTCATATGTGATCATATTTAACTGGATAATGATTATAACAACTACATGCAAATACAGAGTTAATAGGATCAAAAACTAAGACCATGTAAATAGTCAGGTTTTACTTTTTTAGGTAATTCTTGCCTAGGAATATTATATAATGTCATTATTTGTTTCAGAATCTACCTAAAAATGTATTTACACAAATAATAGATTATTCCTTTAGCCTGTCTTCTCAGGGCAATGTCTTACTCAACCAGGAAGGCTATTATCTTATCAAATGAGTGGTCATCCATCAAGGCACATTCAAAACCTTCATTATTCTCCACCAGTTCTCAGTTATAAATCATGAGTTTTGGGTTGCTGCATTAAAAGACCCACCTTAAATCAGATTATAATTCTCATACCTGCTTGCTAACTATCTTCTAGAGACACTGGTAAACCTGTCAAGGAGGTATTGTCTATTGGTAGCAAACACATCTCTGCTTGACTAACGAGTTATGTTGGTGGAGTGTACAGAAAGTCAGCAGTTGTAAAGATGATGATAGTAACATTTATGCTTTTGTGTAGAATTTATTTTCACTAACCAACTTCAGATTTAATGTGTGCATTTTTACCTTGTTATAAATTGGGGACTGCATTCATTTCACATATGTTTTGTGAAGTGAATGGGCTTCTGAAGTAGCTCAAGTGGTAAAGAATCTGACTGCCACTGCGGGAGACATGGGTTCAATCCTTGGGTCGGGAAAATTCCCTGGAGAAGGGCATAGCAACCCACGCCAGTATCCTTGCCTGGAGAATTCCATGGACACAGGAGCTTGGTGGGCTAAAGTTCATAGGGTCACAAATAGTTGGACATGAATGAGCACACTTGTGCCCTGTGAAGTGAATATCATGTAAACAAGTAGCTGAGATGAGCTAGAATCCCTAATTTTTTGATTTTCTGTCTCATATTCTGTTTTTCTTATTTTAAGTGTCCTTTGTCATAAGTTATTTTCTATAGTCACCTTCACTTTAAAAATATTGTTAATTTTAAAGAATAAGGCCAAAATAATAGATCACATAGAGCTATACTATTTTTAGCAGTATTATTTGAACTAAGTGATTGTTTGAAGTCATCGTCTATTTCTAAGCCAACAGATACACAGATATAAATTTAATTTATTCTCTTTATTCCTACAACATATAGATATTTCAAAATTTTGGCAGGGACAAGGGTCAAGAGGACCTTATACTCTACCTCTCAAAACTTCACTGGTGATTTTTCACAAAATATTCCCCTTTTCATAATTCTAGTTAAAAGAATTGCCTTTGTCAGGTACTTGAAAGAAACTCAGCTCATGTAAATTCATCTTTTCTTTCATAATAAATGTACCTGAGAAAGGTCACTTGCTTATTTTGTAAAGACATTTATTTACAGAGTCTAAAACTTCTTATGCAAGATGCAAAAGCATACAAGTGGATAAAGCTTCCTTTAAAGAACTAGCTGTTTTACACTCATGAATATAAGGAATTATTAAGGAATTAATAAAATTTGTGAAATTCCACTTTAGAAGTGCATAGACATGCAGGCTTTGTTAAAACGTCTGTTACGATCCCAATTACCAAGTATTTATTGATGTCCTAGAAAAGAGCCTGGCAAATTTTGTGTCATAATTTCTGTCACAGAACAATGAATATATTTTACAAACACTGATAAAAACATAATTTAGCTCTATTTGCAGACTTTGCTGATTCTTACCATGATTAATTCACTCTTATATGTAACCATCACAATCTTGGTCATAAATTAACTAAGTAACATTCTGGACCACTCCACAGTAACCCATGTAGGAGAATACTTAGTAATATTTAGGAACACATCTTATAGTAATGGTCAAATGTGAGTCCATTGTCAACTCATATTCTGAAGCAAGAGAAGAGCTTTTAGAACTCTCCTTTTGACAATGCAAAGGGAGAGAACTCAGCCATCTAAGAAGAAAACTGCAGATTTGGGTAGAAAAAGAGCAGAAACAATACTCATGTTAAAACTGCAGATTTGGGTAGTGATTCCTGCACTATAGCTTATAAAGAAAGTGGAAGAATTCCTCAGCACACTTGGGGCAAGTGCCTAACCAAAGGCAATCTTCATAATAAAAGCCAATAAACATCCTTCAGAAGCACCCATCCAGTCAGCCATCCCAACCCAAGCCAGTTTTTGGAATATAAGGAAGTCTTTCAGGTTGAATTTGCAGAGTCTTAATTCTCACTCTATCCCTACCACCTCTCTGGTTTAGGATGAACATATATCCCTTTACTGAGGCAGAACTGGGGTCAGACAATGAAACCAACTAGTCTCACTTATGTAAACACACACATATTTAAAATCTGTGTAAATGTAGGTGCGTGTGTGTGTGCTCAGGTGTTAAGTCATGCCTGATTCTTTGTGACCCCATGATTTTCCAGGCAAGAATATTGGAATGGGTTGCCATTTCCTTTTCCAGTGGATCTTGCCAACCCAGGTATCGAACCCGTGTCTATTATGTCTCCTTCATTGTCAGGCAGATTCACCACTGAACCTATATAAATGTATATTTATATATAAATTATGTGTTATCATTATGGAAAATTATTTAAATCAAATTATAAGTTTATCATGATAAATCTCTTTACTATAATATTTTCTCCACCCAAAGTAACAACAAAAAGCTACACTGATGTCTCTTGGGCTTCACTGGTGGCTCAGATAGTAAGAATCTGCCTGCAGTTCAGGAGACCTGGGTTTGATCCCTGGGTCTGGCAGATTCCCTGGAGAAGGAAATGGATACCCACTCCAGTATTCTTGCCTGGAGAATCCCTTGGACAGAAGAGCCTGGTGGGCTAGTCCATGGGGTTGCAAAAGTCAGAAACGACTGACAGACTAACATTTTCACTTCTCAGAGTTAAGGTTCCATTTTCCAGAGTGAGCAAAACACCAATAAAAGTCTTGTAAGATTCCTTCTTTAAGAAACTTATTTTTGCCTGTACTTGATATGAATTATAATGTAACTTGCAGATAAATATCTTTTTGGAATAGCTTGGTAACTATTACTGGATGATCTCATCATTAGCATTTTCACATTCCAAGCTGTTTCATCCTCCAAAGTAAAATTTGCCATATCCCCCTCTGCATAGGCTTGCCAAATTCTATGGACTTTCAACAATCTTAGTGTCCTGCCATGAGTATAACATGTCAATTCTTGACGGATGGTTTTACACAATCTGCTCTCATGCTCCTTAACCATTAGTGTTTTCTGGCTTATATTATGCCAATCCAACTTTTTCACATCTTTTTAAGCTCATTCTTTTCCAGAATCTTGTATGTATTGCCAATATGAGGGATTACTTTAATTTTCATGGCTGTGTATTGTAACTTCTGTGCAGACTCAGAATCTGGCATGTTTAGGAAGCAAAAGCTAACCTTTTTAAAAGTTTCAGTTGAGTTAGTAATTAGCTTGGTATAATCAGTGATAATCAGGCTTTTGCATACCAGTACATCTTTCATATTATAGTCATTCAAAAATCAGGTAACTTTCCCCAGATGACCACTGCTAATTGAAAGAACTAAAAATAACTACAGAAATGTACATATCTAATGACATGCATCTCCTAGGTGGTTTTTTCCCCCTTGACTTGAAAAGGGGGAAATACACTTCATGTATTAAGGGGGTTTGTTTGGCTTTTTTATACTGTTTTCTATGATTCTATGAGATTGGTTAGTAAAGAACATATCAGTTACTACTTTGAACAGAATAGGGGTGCTTTCCCAATAAATGACCCACAGAATGCCATTTTATGCATGAAGGATGTTATTCTAGCAGAGAAAGCAGGACACCCCCCTATATAAAAAAAGGGTAATTCAAGTTAGAGATGGAAAAATTAAAGACCAACAAAGTAGGTGATTTGACAAATAAAATACCACTCCAGTTAAGGACCCAGGAAGGGTTATTAACTAAGGTCAATAAGGTAATACTTTAAAGGTATTCTACTGGAGAAACTTGTAAGGAACAGAGAGAGAGAGAGAGAAGGGAATTGTATTAGTTTGCTTAAATTGTGATACTTCCCTGGTCAAAAGGTGCCTCTGGATTTGCTCTGTGGTCAATTGGTTCTGTCTGTCAGACTGCTTGAGCATTGCTGGATGATAGCTTCCAGGTGTTCTGGTCAGGCAGGGCGAGGTTCTTCATTTGATATCCCAAATCAGGCAGATCTGCACCCCACCGAGTTCTCTGGTCAGACCGCACTGCCATCTTGGCTCTGCAGATAAGCAAGCCACTGGCTGGGCCTACTGCGTGGGTGCTGTAGGAAGGAACTTGGTCTTCCAAGATCTGAGTGCTGGCTGTTGCAAGGTCCTACCCGCTTCTCTTTCAAATCAGATTCCCAGTCAGGTCCTGCAGATTTCCCTGAAATCCTCATGGGGTAAGACTAGAGCAGGGAATCCTAACAAGTGACCCATAGTGCTAAGGGACCTGGATGTCTACCCCGAGTACTTTTCCCACTGGAGCAACTGTAGGCCCAGGAGAGACCACTCAGTGCAGTGCCGTACTGGCCTGAGGGAGGGGCAATGTGGTCAGCACCCAGCTTCTCCTTTTAGCCTTTTGATGTTGTCCATCTCAGACTCTATGTTGCAGGGGAATGTTTTAGCCTTTACCTGTGTTCTAGAATTTTCTCAGTGGTGTCTTCTCCAGGAAAAGTTGTTAATTGTTGTTCTTATGAAGGAGAGCAAAGTTACTAATGACTTACTTATGTTTCCATCTTGGTGATGTCACTTCTTAATTCAATTTTTAAAATCTAAGTTAAATGGGAATTTAATGTAGTAGGTCATGGGGAGCCAACACTGGTTATTATTAGGGGGGAAAAAAGGACAGTTTAGTCATAGTTTAGAGAACTGTGAATTAAAACAATAATAAAATACCACTACACTTGTGTTGACAGCTAAAATGCAGAACACTAACAATACCAGTTCTGGTGAGGATGTGGAGAATCAGGAACCCTCATTTAATCCTGATAGGAATGCATGATGTGTGTGTACTTAGTTGCTCAGTCGTGTCTGACTCTTGCAACCCCATGGACTGTAGCCTGCCAGGCTCCTCTGTCCATGGGATTCCCCAGGCAAGAATACTAGAGTGGGTTGCCATTTCCTTTTCCAGGGGATCTTCCCAACCCAGGTATCAAACCCAGGTCTCCTGCATTGCAGTCAGACTCTATCGACCGAGCTATGGAGCAAGATGGTATAGCCACTTTTAGATAGCTTAGAAGTTTCTTACAAAACTAAACATGTTCTCACCATATGATACAGCAGTTGTGCTCCTTGGTATTTACCCAAATGAATTGAAAACTTATGCCCTCACTAAAAACCTGTACACAGATGTTTGTAACAGCTTTATTTACCCTACCTCAGAGATACAGCGGGTTCAGCTCCAGGTCACTGCAATAAGATGAATATTGCAGGAAAGCAAGTCACATGCTTTTTTTTTTTTTTTTTGGTTTCCTGGTACACACAGAAGTTATGTTTACACTGCACTATAGCCTATTAAGTGTATAATAGCATACTGTCTAAAAGGTACATATCTAAGAATACTTTATTGCCAAAAAATGTCCAATTATAGTAGAAGTGTAAAAGATCACTGACTGACCACAGATCACCATAACACATAAATAACTGAAAAAGTTTGAAGTACTGTAAGAATTAACAAAATAGGATACACAGACACAAAGTGAGAAAAATGCTGTTGGAAAAATGGCACAACAGACTTGCTTGATTCAGGGTTACTATAAATTTTCAGTTTGTAAAAAAAAACCCTCAATATCTGCACAAAGTACAATAAAGTAAAAGCAGCCAAGATGTTCTTTAGCAGGTGTGTGGGTAAATAAACTGGTACATTCAGAAAATAGAATATTGTTTAGTACTAAAAAGAATAAGTGATCAAGCCATGTAAAGACATAAAAGAAAAGTGAAAGTGAAATCGCTTACTCGTGTCCAACTCTTTGGGATCCCATGGACTGTAGCCTACGAGGCTTCTCCATCCATGGAATTTTCCAGGCAAGAGTGCTGGAGTGGGTTGCCATTTCCTTCTCCAGGGGATCTTCCTCACCAAGGGATAGAACCCAGGTCTCCTGCATTGCAAGCAGATGCTTTTACCATCTGAGCCACCAGGGAAGCTCATGTAAAGATAGGAAAAATATACAAATACATATTATTAATGAAAGAAGCCAATTTGAAAAGATTACGACTGTATGATTCCAACTCTATAAATTCCTGAAGAGGAAGCCCTATGGAGACAGTAAAATATTAGTGGTTTCTGGGAGTTGGGAGATGGGAGAGAGGAATAGACAGGGTATGATATATGTTGGTGTGTGGAAACTATTTTGTGTGATACTACAGTGCTGGATACATGCGTATCCAAACTGATGGAATGTACAAAAACAAGAGTGAACTCCAGTGTAACCAATGGACCCTGGATGATAAGGATGTGTCAGTATAGATCTATCAATGGTAACACATAGGAATGTCAGTAGTGAGAGAGAGTGGGCATGTATGGTACAAGGGGTATATGGAAATTCTCTGTACTTTCCATTCAATATCATTGTGATCCTAAAACTGCTAAAACTAAAAAAAAATAGTTTATGAGTTTTTAAAGAGTTAAGGGATAGATATATACTGAGCTAATGTTAATAAAGAAGAAGAGTAATTATATTAATTATAGGCGAAGTCAATTTCAGAACAATAAAAAATAATCAGCATTGGGGAGAAAGATTTCATAATGATAATTCTCTAGATACCTCAACCAGATTGTAATATTTATGCACCTAACCACAGAGTATCAAAATTAGGAGACAAAAACTGAAAGAACTGTGGAAAGAAATTGACATATCTACTATTATAATTGAGATTTCAACCCTTCTCTTTTGGTAAATGATAGATAAGCAGGCAGAAAGCTAGGAAGGATAGAATTGATCTAAATAGCACATTCAGTCAACTTGATCTGATATTTATAGAATACTCCATCCAACAACAGCAGAATAAACCTTCTTCTCAAGTTCCCATGAACATTCACCAAAACACATCTTAACATATTGAACAAAATTGAAATCATATATAAATTATGTCTGAAGGTATCATTAAATCAGTAAGGGAAAGGAACAATGCTCAAAATCTCCCAATATTTGGAAATTTAACAACATACTTCTAAATAGCACATGAATCAAAGTCTCAAGAGAAATTAGAAATATTTTGAACTAAATGAATATATTACGTACCTAAGTTTGTGGGATGCAGTGAAATTGCTGCTGAGAAAATTACAACATTAAATACATATATAAGAGAAGAAAAAAGATCTAAAATCAACAATCTCAGGATATATTTTAAGAAAACAAAGAGATAAAATAAACTAAACCTAATTACAAGAAAGTAAAACATACTACAAGAAAGGAAAATTAGGCAAATGTTTCTCATGAATATAGATACAAATAACCTCAATAAAATATCAGCATGTCAAATTCAGAAATATATAAAAATTATACAAAGATAAAATGCAATTGATTCCAGTTTTACAAGCCTGGTTCAAAGTTTAAAAATCAAAAAATATAATCTGAGAAATGAACAGACTAAAGGAAAAAGTCATATAGTAATAGATGTGGAAAAAACATTTGACAAAATTCAACACACATTCATAATAAAAACTATAAACTAGTAAAAAATGAAGAGGAACTTCCTCATAACTAAAAAGTACTCAATAGTGAAAAACTGGACATTTCCCCCTTAAGATTTGCCACAAAACAAGGTTATCTTTCAACACCTTTACTCAATATCTTATTGAAAGGAAGATGAGAAAAAATAAAAGGATTACATGAATTTGAGGGGATCCAATAAAGCTATTTTTATTCATACACAATATAATTATCTATGAAGGAAATGCCAAAGCCTCAAAACTTCTTGAAACTACTTACTGAATACTGAAAGGTTGTAGGATACAAGGATAATATATATAAAGTCAATTGTTTTCCCGTATACCAGTAGTGAACAATGTGAGCACTAAATAGAGTAGTACTGGATTAGAAATAGGACTATAAAATAAATACCCATGAGTACATATTGATATAAATACATTCTTCTAAAATGGATAATTGGCTGAGAAAAGAAAAATTCCCTATGTAGAAGAATTTCCACAATTTGTGTAGATATTCTTCCTCCAAGTAAGTGTAGCATAACTCCTCACCAATAAGTGTGGGTTGTACTTAGTGACCTCTTTGTAAACAGTGGTGTGGAAAGGGAGAAAAAAAGAAATGTTAGGTGTGGAAATCTGACAAATACTACTCCAATGAAGAGATTAAAGTCAACACTTGGAGGGTTAAGTCATTCTGATGCTCTGTATACTTGATATGCTGTAGTGAAATGGCAGTGATCGTTCATCCAAAAACACATAACCCCATTCCAAAAAAAAAAAGACAAATCCCAGAGGAAATCTGAAAAAAAAAAAATCAATACCTTAATGTTTGTATTTTAAAAACTCTAGTAAATCTAGATGCTGAAAGTAGAAACTAAAGTTATGGGTCCTATATTTATTTCGTAAACATTTCCTTTGTTATTAGAAGATGAACTGTTTAAGAGTCTCACAATAATTTAATATGAAAATTTTAGAGTATTTTTTCTTCTCTATGCTAGATATATATTTTTAGAACTGTCAACATAGAACTACAGTTATAAGTGTCTTTCTTTGCATGAAATGTCTACAGTTCAGTTCAGGTCAGTTGCTCAGTCATGTTCGACTCTTGTGACTCCATGGACTGGAGCATGCCAGGCCTCCCTGTCCATCACCAACTCCTAGAGCTTGCTCAAACTCATGTCCATCAAGTCAGTGATGGCATCCAACCATATCACCCTCTGTTATCCCCTTCTCCCCCTGCCTTTAATCTTGCCCAGCATCAGGGTCTTTTTCAACGAGCCAGTCCTTCACATCAGGTGGCCAAGGTATTGGAGCTTCAGCTTCAGCATCAGTCCTTCCAAAGAAATATTCAGGACTGATTTCCTTTGGGATTGATTGGTTGGATCTCCTTGCACTCCAAGGGACTCTCAAGAGTCTTCTCCAACACCAACAGTTTAAAAGCATCAATTCTTCGGTGATAAGCTTTCTTTATTGTCCAACCCTCACATCCATACATGACTACTGGAAAAACTATAGCTTTGACAAGATGGACCTTTGTTGGCAAAGTAATGTCTGTCTTTAGTATGCTGTCTAAGTTGGTCATAGCTTTTCTTCGAAGGAGAAAGTGTCTTTTAATTTCATGGCTGCTGTCACCATCTGCAGGGATTTTGGAGCCCCCCAAATAAAGTGTCTTACTGTTTCCATTGTTTCCCCATCTATTTGCCATGAAGTGATAGGATTGGATGCCATGAACTTAGTTTTCTGAATGTTGAGTTTTAAGCCAACTTTTTCACTCTCCTCTTTCACTTTCATCAAGAGGCTCTTTAGTTCTTCATTTTCTGCCATAAGGGTGGTGTCATCTGCATATCTGAGGTTATTGATATTTCTCCCGGTAATCTTGATTCCAGTTTATGCTTCATCCAGCCCAGCATTTCACATGATGTACTCTGCATATAAGTTAAATAAGCTCAGTGACACCATACAGCCTTGACATACTCCTTTCCCAATTTGGAACCATTCTGTTGTTCCATGTCCAGTTATAACTGTTGCTTCTTGACCTGCATACAGATTTTTTAGGAGGTAGGTCAGGTGGTCTGGTATTTCCATCTCTTGAAGTATTTTCCACAGTTTGTTTTGATCCACACAGTCAAAGGCTTTTGCGTAGTCAATAAGGCAGAAGTAGATGTTTTTCTGGAACTCTCTTGCTTTTTCGATGATCCAATGGATGTTGGCAATTTGATCTCTGGAGAAGGAAATGGCAACCCACTCCAGTATTCTCGCCTGGAAAATCCTATGGACAGAGGAGCTTCTTAGGCTGCAATCCATGGGATTGCAGAGAGCTGGACATGACTGAACGACTTCACATTCACTTTCACATTCCTCTGCCTTTTATAAATCCAGCTTGAACATCTGAAGTTCTCAGTTCATATACTATTGAAGCCTGGCTTGGAGAATTTTGAGCGTTACTTTGCTAGTATGTGAGATGAGTGCAAATTGTGCAGTAGTTTGAACATTCTTTGGCATTGCCTTTACTATTGCATATAATTACTTCTGGTCACATTTTCAGAGCATTACAATACTTTAGAACATAATTTATGTTAAGATACACAGAATTTGAAGGATTTCACTTCTATATTCTTGAGTTCAGTGGACTGTTATGGTCAAGGCGGTAATTTAGGCATACTCTTGTATATAGGTTGCTTTTTTAATATATGAAACAATTTACTACTGTATTATCCTATTTTTAAATTTCATTTATTGTTAAAAACAATGTAATTTTTCATACTAGTACCATTTGTTTCTTTTTATGTCAACATTTTTTCCCCAAAATGTTTTAACACAGTATAGAGATTTCTGCCTTAGGTTAAATTGCTCAGTTTAGTTACATACTTTGGAAATATATTTTAAAAATAATATCCTATAAAATGCATTTTCCTTTGCCACATAAATCATTTAAACACTGTTCTACCATTGCTATAGTCTCTTTAAACTTGATTTGAATGTTTATTTATAGCACATTTTGATCACTTTTCAAGTGATAATTTCTAACATTTTTCCCCAGCAATATCATATTTAATCCTATCTGTAACTGCATTTTAACCAGAAATACAATATTTTTACTCAGGAATATCAATTTACTTGAAAAACAAGTATTTATTTGACTTAGAACATCTACAAAAATTCACTCCCACATTTTCTTGTGTCTTATCACCATATTTAAGATGCATTACCATTCATGCCAGTTAGAATATTTACTCACAGAGTTAGGGCTATTACTGCTAATTATTCCCTGAATTGCTTAGGATTTAAATCTAGCATTAAGTACTCCATAGTAAGTTACTTTCTAAGATCCCTCTTTGATGCAGTATGGTCAACAGAAAAATCAATTATTTAAGGTCTTAATATTACTATTTGAAACACATTGGCTTGGATTATATTTTTTAAAAACAGGATTAAGGAAAAGATCTTTGTACTATCCACTTGAAACTTGTTATGTCAATTTTCATTCTCTTATACTCTAATCAAAATATTTAGTAGGGTCCAGAAGTGCATTTTCTCCCCATGACCAAAGCTTAACAATTAAATGACACCCACAAGCAATTCTGAAAACAGGAAAAAACTCAGTATGATTCATTTCCAACCAGAAAGCAGAGATTGTTTAATATAGTAAAAAAAATACACACGAATATTTCTGCTTCAAAGACACCTTAAACTCACTGCAGCCATGAAATTAAAAGACACTCACTCCTTGGAAGGAAAGTTATGACCAACCTAGATAGCATATTCAAAAGCAGAGACATTACTTTGCCAGCAAAGGTCCATCTAGTCAAGGCTATGGTTTTTCCTGTGGTCATATATGGATGTGAGAATTGGACTATGAAGAAAGCTGAGTGCCGAAGAATTGATGCTTTTGAAGTGTGGTGTTGGAGAAGACTCTTGAGAGTCCCTTGGACTGCAAGGAGATCCAACCAGTCCATTCTGAAGGAGATCAGCCCTGGGATTTCTTTGGAAGGAATGATGCGAAAGCTGAAACTCCAGTACTTTGGCCACCTCATGCGAAGAGTTGACTCTTTGGAAAAGACTCTGATGCTGGGAGGGATTGGGGGCAGGAGGAGAAGGGGACGACAGAGGATGAGATGGCTGGATGGCATCACTGACTCAATGGGCGTGAGTCTGAGTGAACTCCTGGAGTTGGTGATGGACAGGGAGGCCTGGCATGCTGTGATTCATATGGTCGCAAAGAGTCAGACACGACTGAGCGACTGAACTGAACTGAAGGCAAAAAAATGTTCCCACCAAAAGAGGTCCCCATCCTAATTCCCAGGAGCTGTGACTTTGTCCTCAAACTTCCTTTGTTGTAAAGGGACTTTGCAAATATGATTATGTTAAAGACATGGAGAGGGGGAGAGTATCCTGGATTATTCAATTGGGTAATCACATGATTATTCAATTTCTAATCACATGAAACCTTAAAAGCCAAGAACCTTTCTGACTGTGGTTGGAAGGAGGCGTGATTATGGAAAAATGGTCAGAGATGGAGGAAGGCAATGAACAGCTATGGAATTTTAGGTACCTTTACAAGTTGGAAAAGGCAAAGAAAGGAATTCTCTGCTAATTGCCTCAAGAAAGGAACACAGCCCTTCCAATCCCTTGGCTTTAGCCTACTGGGACTTGTGTTAAACTTCTAACCTTTATAACTTTAAGGCAGTAAATCTGTGCTGTATTAAGCCATTAAGCTTATAGTAATTTGCTAAGTCAGAAGCACAAAACTAATGCACAGACCAAGATAGAATCTATGACTTAACACTTAAACTAGCCCCCTCCCCACACTGTTCTTGATTTACCAGGGGTATTCCTATACAAGCAAACCTCATTTTATTGCACCTTGCTTCGTTGTACTTCACAGGTATTGTTATTTATTTTTTTATAAATTGAAGGTCTCTGGTAACCAGTGTTGAGCAAGTCTGTCAGTACCGTTTTTTCAACAGCATTTGCTCACTTTGTGTTTCTGTGTCACACTTCGATAATTCTCACAATATTTCAAAACTTTTTCATTATGACTGTATTTAGTATGGTGATCTGTGATCTTGATGTTATTACTAAAACTTGCTGAAGGCTCATATGATGGTTAATATTTCTTAGCAATAAAGTGTTTCTAATTAAGATATATACATTTGACATAATACTATCACACATTTAATAGACTACATGCCCTGGGAAACGAAAACCTTTGTGTGATTCGCTTTATTTCAATATTCACTTTATTGCAGTGGTGAGAAATTGAACCTGCCATGTCTCTGAAGTATGCCTGTATTTTTGACAATTATTTTCTCTACTATATTATAGATTTCATGAAGACCAATTTGCTCATGTTTTCCCCATTTGACTTTAGATAAATTATATACTGTATAGACCTCATTTATCTTATCACACCTGGATATCTTAGTTGTTTGAAGGCATCAGCCTGAAAATAGACTTTCAAGAAACTTTTAAAGCCTTTGAGATATTTGTTTACATGTTAGAGAAATTTAGTGAGGTAAGAATGTGTGTTCCATATTTCCTCCTCCTCACTTCTAAGCACATACCCGGAATCTTGCATTTCTTTACCTAGGTTATTTTGCAAAGCAGAAAACAGTGGTTGCCTAGAGCCTTTATTTCTGACTTTTATAGAAGTCTAAACTTATTGAAGGAGTTATTTTGGTAGCATATTCTAACTGCCCTACTCTTAAGGGCAACAGAGTAGGGGAAGGATGAATCTTATAAAGACAACAAAGACGTTGAAAATTGAGAGGTGGAGAGAGGGTAATGGAGAGAAGTGTGTCCACAAATCCTTGGTACATATTCGGGGTGATGAGACTTGGAGCTGAGGAGTGGGATGACTGTGCAATGTGCCTTCAGAGGCTGGATTATGGGCACCAAGGTCAGAAGCTGGTCTGAAATTAACAGAGCCAATAGACTAAAGGTTTCACTGTACAATGGATATCTAGACATGGGCTAAGATGGGATTGCTGTCATCATATTCTTCCCTGACATATGATTCTACATAGAACTCTGTGACAATTCTGGAGTAGTAGACTAAATGTCTCACATACCTGGCAGAAGGACTCAACATTAAACTGATATGAAGAAAATAACAATATGTCTAAGATATCCTAGAAACTACATTAAAATTTGATGTTAAATTATAGGAATATTTTGTATTCCCCTCAAATGCAGAATTCGGAGAAGACAATGGCAACCCACTCCAGTACTCTTGCCTGGAAAATCCCATGGGCTGAAGAGCCTGGTGGGCTGCAGTCCATGGGGTCGCTAAGAGTCAGACACGATTAAACGACTTCACTTTCACTTTTCACTTTCATGCATTGGAGAAGGAAATGGCAACCCACTCCAGTGTTCTTGCCTGGAGAATCCCAGGGACAGGGGAGCCTGGTGGGCTGCCGTCTATGGGGTCGCACAGAGTTGGACACGACTGAAGTGACTTAGCAGCTTAACAGTAAATGCAGGATTACTGCATCCTGGTTTGAAGTATTTTGGTGCACAAATTGTTTATTACAAGTGATACTTCTGATGAAATATATTCTAATCTCCTTTTCTTCAAAAGATATGGCTAAAATATGTACAAATAGCTAGACTTGTAGAGAACTACCGCATAGAGTAAATAAGGGATGGGAATTTGGATAAACAGGATGTTGGATGATTCAAGTAAACTTGTAAAAGTAGGTGATGATTTGAATGAAATAAAATGCTTTTTCAGGAGAGAATGAAGAGGTGACAAGTGTAGTAGCTACCTCCCATTCACATTTGATGACAGGAACTAGAATCTGGGTCAGCTAGATTGTGATGGACATTGTGAAGAAAACACTATTAACAAGGTATAAATCAGGTTTTAAGGGAATGGGGAAAATAAATAAAGGAGAACCACAGGTTAACACTTTCATAGAGACATTACTGAATTTTGGAGATAAAAATTTTTTCTGATAGCATATATTTTTAAAAAACAAGAAACATATATAATGATTATTTAAGTGGAAAAACTGAAATAAGCTCTCTGTGGTAGCAGCTAGCAAAGGTATAAGCCTACAATGATTTCTCCTTTCAAATTGAATTTTTTTTTCATTCATGCTTCACAGCTTCTTTGGTTTCCTAGCATATTCATTTCTAGTTGGTTGCTTCCTATCAATAATTATTTTTCAATAATTCCTATATGATCCAACCTTTCATTAGCTTCAAATATAGTTTTTGTTCTTGAATATTGCCCTTTAAAAAAAGAGTTGTCCAATTTATCTCAGTCATGCCTCTGAGAAACATATTCCACTAGTTCTTCCCCCTTCTGACTACCTAGTCCTGAAGTGTTCACATAAGCATAACATCGTAACTATTTATTCACGTGAGCAGATAAGGCAATGGCACCCCACTCCAGTACTCTTGCCTGGAAAAATCCCATGGGCAGAGGAGCCTGGTGGGCTGCAGTCCATGGGGTCGCTAAGAATTGGACACAATTGAGTGACTTCACTTTCACTTTTCACTTTCATGCATTGGAGAAGGAAATGGCAACCCACTCCAGTGTTCTTGCCAGGAGAATCCCAGGGACGGGGGAGCCCGGTGGGCTGCCATCTATGGGGTCGCAGAGTCGGACACAACTGAAGCAATTTAGCAGCAGCAGCAGCAGCATTCAAGTGAGCTAAATGACAGGTGTTTCCTTATGATGACCTGGTTTCTATCCTTTCTCTGTTCAGCCTAAATTTAAGCTTTTCTAGAGAAATGACTGGAAAATCCCATGGGCGGAGGAGCCTGGTAGGCTGCAGTCCATGGGGTTGCTAAGAGTCGGACACGACTGATCGACTTCTCTTTCACTTTTCACTTTCATGCATTGGAGAAGGAAATGGCACTCCAGTGTTCTTGCCTGGAGAATTCCAGGGACGGCGGGGCCTGGTGGGCTACTGTCTATGGGGCCGCACAGAGTTGGACACGACTGAAGTGACTTAGCAGCAGCAGAGAAATGATAGGAAGCTTTCAACTAGACTCTGTCTTAAGGCATATCTTTGTAAATTATTAAAATAAGAAAAAGTAGAAGTTGAGTCATTTAAGTTCAAGAAAACAGGCTAATTTAGGAGGAGGTGTGATCCTGAGAGGAGAAGGCAATGGCGCCCCACTCCAGTACTCTTGCCTGGAAAGTCCCATGGACCGAGGAGCCTGGTGGGCTGTAGTCCATAGGGTCGCAAAGAGTCGGACACGACTGAGCGACTTCCCTTTCACTCTTTACTTTCATGCATTGGAGAAGGAAATGGCAACCCACTCCAGTGTTCTTGCCTGGAGAATCCCAGGGACGGGGGAGCCCGGTGGGCTGCCGTCTATGGGGTCGCACAGAGTCGGACACAACTGAAGCGACTTAGCAGCAGTGATCCTGAGAACTGAACCCAGTCTTCCTATTCTGCTTACCAGGAATCCATGGCTGAGTAGTAGAGTGAGAATTCTAAAGTACATGTGTGAGTAGCAACTACACAAAGTTTGTCATTTTATTACTACCTTCATCAAGAAACTTTGAGAAGGCCAACTGTCACACTCGTTGGTAGTCACATTTATCACTGATACAAGACAGCAATAAATTGACCTGTCATATAATAAAAAAAAAATCTTATCCCTGTAGGGGGAACTCAATAAATTGGTTTTCCTGGACCCTTGCCTTCTGGCTGGGAAGGCATCACTACACTCAGTTGTAAAACGGGGATACAAAATGAATTATACTTCCAAATAATGACTTTAACTTGCCTGAGTGTACCAAGTGAATAATGCTGGGCAGTGCATATGAAAATAAACAGAGGTAGAATACTGACAGTATCCTAAACTGTCTCAGTAAAGATGAAAATATATTCACAACAAAGGAGACAACACTGAATAAAATGGCGTGTAGATTATTTCTGTTCATTAGGAGTCAGATGTAATTCTAGGTGTTTCTGCCAATCCAAAACTTCCTAAAATTTCCTTCATCATCAGTTTCTTGCTAAACCTCCTTGTTCAATTTCCTGGTGTTTAATTAAATTATACCAGGTTTTGATTCTTCAGATTTCTTAAGCAAGCAAGCACTTTCGTATACATTGGAAGGATGACACTCACATTCAGCTTTGCCACAATGAACAAACAGTGGTTGAGAACACACACCTGCTCTTTGCACCATTCCTCACGGGTTTGGACCCACAGGCAGGCAGAGTTCACAGATGCACTGCACTGTTTCATATGCATTCTGCGATATTCAGGACTCTACATCCAAGCACAGACATTAAACAGAAACTAAAACAGGATGTATTGTTGTTTCCAATCAATTCCAGTGGGGCCATAACTCTAAATGCCTTCCTTTAGTGAAATCCACTGGATGAAATGTTAAGCAGGATGGACAAAAACACAGTAATTCCTGGATTATGTTCTAAATACTTCTACTTATTCAGGTAATTCTTCTACTTTACAACTTTTGCTTCAGATTCCTTCACCAAGAACTCTAATTTGTGGAAATACACTTAACTGCCTCCACCACCACTTCAAGCGCTACATTGTATAATAATGATGTAACTTATGAGTCTTATGTTCAGTCAGTTCAATTTAGTTGCTCAGTCGTGTCCAACTCTTTGAGACCCCATGAATCGCAGCACGCCAGGCCTCCCTGTCCATCACCAACTCCCGGAGTTCACCCAAACTCATGTGCATCGAGTCAGTGATGCCATCCAGCCATCTCATTCTCTGTCGTACCCTTCTCCTCCTGCCCCCAAGCCCTCCCAGTATCAGGGTCTTCTCCAATGAGTCAACTCTTCGCATGAGGTGGCCAAAGTACTGGAATTTCAGCCTCATCATCAGTCCTTCCAATGAACACCCAGGACTGGTCTCCTTTAGGATGGACTGGTTGGATCTCCTTGCAGTCCAAGGGACTCTCAAGAGTCTTCTCCAACACCACAGTTCAAAAGCATCAATTCTTCGGTGTTCAGCCTTCTTCACAGTTCAACTCTCACATCCATACATGACTACTGGAAAAACCATAGCCTTGACTAGATGGACCTTTGTTGGCAAAGTAATATCTCTGCTTTTGAATATGCTATCGAGGTTGGTCATGACTTTCCTTCCACGGTAATTTTTACAGGAAGTGTTTCATTTTGAAGTCATTTTCTTTTAGAGAAAAATTAGGAAATTCACATTTAATACTACATTTAATTAAATAAAAAATCAAAGACCTGTTCATATCTTGCTGCTGCTACTGCTGCTAAGTTGCTTCAGTCATGTCTGACTCTGTGTGACCCCATAGATGGCAGCCCACCAGGCTACCCCATCCCTGGGATTCTCCAGGCAAGAACACTGGAATGGGTGGCCATTTCCTTCTCCAATGCATGAAAGTAAAAAGTGAAAGTGAAGTCGCTCAGTTGTGTCTGACTCCTAGCGACCCCATGGACTGCAGCTTACCAGGCTCCTCCGTCCATGGGATTTTCCAGGCAAGAGTACTGGAGTGGGGTGCCATTGCCTTCTCTGTTTTATATCTTAGAAAGTGGTTTAAAGTTATAAGCATGATATAGATGTCTATGGGTACATCTGTTTGTATATTTTAACCTTATCACCATTCTCTTCCACAGACCAAAGTTTTGCAAAATCTTGCATATTTTATCCTTCCTCAAATCTCACATAGCCTCCTCCTCTCCCCTTCTGCTGATTAATCTCATTACTAATTTTGTTTGAAAGTTCATTTTGTCACAATCAAATTTACCAAAGTTCCTTCCTCGATTCCATTTTTGCTCCCAGTATGCTTGACATGGGGCTTCCTTAGAGATCTCTTTTTCTGAGATGCAATGGATAGACTTCCAGACTCAGGACACAGTGACATTAGACACTCATATATTTCTGATGTGTGACTTATTCAGACATAGGTAGTAGTAGTTCAAGTAGTGCAGGACTAAACCAGTGAAGTCTCTTTTACATATATCTTTTCTTGAGCCAAAAGTAAAGAAAAATCAAGTTAATGCTTTGTCCTAGAAGAGTCTCTTCCTAATATGTCTCTTAAAAATTACTTTGTAATGTGGCTGACATTAAACACATATAGACATACATTCACACCTCCCAAACTACATAATCTACCATGATTAAAAAAAAACACATACAAAACTTTTTGGATCAGTCTATCAGTCTGGACTAAAAAATAATTTGGAAAGAAAAATTATTATAAGAAAATATTCACACTAAAAAAACCAACCCTGTAATATACCCTGCATTACTGGAAACAGAACCTGCCTCTCTTGGTTCAGTGTTATCTCAAAAGTGTTAGATGAACTTGACTTATATTTACATATAGTCACAAAACTTCTACATTAAATAGCAGCCAACTCCCCCCAAACAAATTTATCTTTCCCATTAAAATATGTAAAGTATGTTTTTATGCCACTGGATGAGGATAGAGATGATACAATGATAGCTGATACTCTATTAAATGGGTATTTTTTAAAATTGAAGTATAGTTAATTCAACTATACTTGATGTTCAAGCTGGTTTTAGAAAAGGCAGAGGAACAAGAGATCAAATTGCCAACATCCGCTGGATCATTGAAAAAGCAAGAGAGTTCCAGAAAAACATCTATTTCTGCTTTATTGACTATGCCAAAGCTTTTGACTGTGTGGATCACAATAAACTGTGGAAAATTCTGAAAGAGATGGGAATACCAGACCACCTGATCTGCCTCTTGAGAAATTTGTATGCAGGTCAGGAAGCAACAGTTAGAACTGGACATGGAACAACAGACTGGTTCCAAATAGGAAAAGGAGTTCGTCAAGGCTGTATATTGTCACCATTAATTTAACTTATATGCAGAGTACATCATGAGAAACACTGGACTGGAAGAAACACAAGCTGGAATCAAGAAATTATTAGTATCAAGGAATGATACTAAGGCTGAAACTCCAGTACTTTGGCCACTTCATGCAAAGAGTTGACTCATTGGAAAAGACTCTGATGCTGGGAGGGATTGGGGGCAGGAGGAGAAGGGGACGACAGAGGATGAGATGGCTGGATGGCATCACTGACTCGATGAACGTGAGTCTGAGTGAACTCCGGGAGTTGGTGATGGACAGGGAGGCCTGGCCTGCTGCGATTCATGGGGTCGCAGAGAGTCGGACACGACTGAGCGACTGATCTGATCTGATCTGATAGTTAATTCACATCATTAGCTTTAGGTATACAGAATAGTGATTCAGTATTACTAGAGATTATAATTCCTTGTTATAGAAGATAATGGCTATAATTGCCTGTGTTATACAGTGTATCTTTGTTGCTTATCTATTTTACATACATAGCAGGTTGTATCTCTTAGTCCCATATCCCTAACGCGCCCCTTCCTCTCTCCTCACGGGCAACCACTAGTTATCTGTGATTCTGTTTCTGTTTTGCATATATACTCATCTGATTATTTTTAAAAAATATTCCATGTATAAGTGATATTATTCAGTATTTGTCTTTCTCTGACTTTATTTCACTAAGTATAATATCATCTAGGTTCATCCATGTTGCTGCAAAGGGCAGAATTTCACTCTTTTTTTATGGCTGTTATTATTCTATGTGTACATGTGTGTATATACACATATCCCTGAATGGATAAATGTGTATATATATGCTTCTTCTTTTTCCATTCATGTGGTATATGTATACCATGCCATCACCATTCATCTGTTGATGGCCAGTGGGTTGCTTCTGTTTGGCTATTGTAAGTAGTACTGCCTGGGATAGTGCTGCATGGGGCTGCCTGTATCTTTCCAAACTGGTGTTTTTGTTTTCTCCAGCTATATACTTAGGAGTGGAATTGCTGGGTTCTACTTTTAGTTTCTGAGGAAACTCTGCATTGTTTTTTTATAGTGGCTGCACATTTATATTCCCACAAACACTGTTTAAGTGTTCCCTTTTCCTCATATCCTTGCCAGCATTTGACATTTGTAGACTTTTTGAGATTGCCATGCTGACAGATATGAGGTGATATCTTGTGGTTTTGATTTACATTTTATAGATGAAAAAAATACTCAAGTACAAATATTGAGTAATTCTTATTAAGTCACCATATACCATGGTATTCATTAAATAATTGTTGAGCTATGAGTAAGCTTATAATATGAAAAATATTGAACAATCTTATAAACATAGATCAAATATAGAAAAAATTCTGTGACATCCAATAAGAATACTCTCAACCTTGTATCATTTCACCTTTTGCCATATTACCATTTCCTCAGTATTTGCTCTATTTTTAAATATTTTATCCCCAAGTGCTATTTAGCACAAAAAACTATCATTAAAAAAACCTTCTCTAAATAATAAACTATGTCCCTTATTATAAGGAAAATATAGAAGTCACTTTAGACAATTTTCCCCTAAACAGTTTATACTGGACAATTTCTATAAGCCCACAAACCATGTAACTTTTACAATATTTCTCGGTATGTAAGCTCCAGAATTAATTTAGTACACTAAATGAAAAGTCACTCTTTTCAGAATGAAAATTCATAAGTTCTACTATAACCAGTGGCTGGGATAGTATTTATCAGCTATAGTTTAAAAATCACATTATTTTATAGACTTTGTCCAACTATTTTATGGAATTTCTAGCCACTCTTGGAAAAAAGCTATCTTTTACTAGTCCTATGAATTTATTAAAGTGGCATATTTATAATCATGTGTAATATCTCAATAGATGCAGAGAAAGCCTTTGACAAAATTCAACATCCATTTATGATAAGAACTCTCCAGAAAGCAGGAATAGAAGGAACATACATAATAAAAGCTATATATGACAAACCCACAGCAAACATTATCCTCAATGGTGAAAAATTGAAAGCATTTCCTCTAAAGTCAGCAACAAGACAAGGGTGCCCACTTTCACCATTACTATTCAACATAGTTTTGGAAGTTTTGGCCACAGCAATCAGAGCAGAAAAAGAAATAAAAGGAATCCAAATTGGAAAAGAAGAAGTAAAACTCTCACTATTTGCAGATGACATGATCCTCTACATAGAAAACCCTAAAGACTCCACCAGAAAATTACTAGAAATAATCAATGACTATAGTAAAGTTGCAGGATATAAAATCAACACACAGAAATCCCTTGCATTCCTATACACTAATAATGAGAAAACAGAAAGAGAAATTAAGGAAACAATTCCATTCACCATTGCAACGGAAAGAATAAAATACTTAGGAATATATCCACCTAAAGAAACTAAAGACCTATATATAGAAAGCTATAAAACACTGGTGAAAGAAATCAAAGAGGACACTAATAGATGGAGAAATATACCATGTTCATGGATTGGAAGAATCAATATAGTGAAAATGAGTATACTACCCAAAGCAATTTATAGATTCAATGCAATCCCTATCAAGCTACCAACAGTATTCTTCACAGAGCTAGAACAAATAATCTCACAATTTGTATGGAAATACAAAAAACCTCGAATAGCCAAAGCGATCTTGAGAAAGAAGAATGGAACTGGAGGAATCAACCTTCCTGACTTCAGGCTCTATTACAAAGCTACAGTCATCAAGACAGTATGGTACTGGCACAAAGACAGAAATATTGATCAATGGAACAAAATTGAAAGCCCAGAGATAAATCCACACACATATGGACCCCTTATCTTTGACAAAGGAGGCAAGAATATACAATGGATTAAAGACAACCTCTTTAACAAGTGGTGCTGGGAAAACTGGTAAACCACTTGTAAAAGAATGAAACTAGAACACTTTCTAACACCATACACAAAAATAAACTCAAAATGGATTAAAGATCTAAACGTAAGACCAGAAACTATAAAACTCCTAGAGGAGAACATAGGCAAAACACTCTCCGACATACATCACAGCAGGATCCTCTATGACCCACCTCCCAGAATATTGGAAATAAAAGCAAAAATAAACAAATGGGACCTAATTAAACTTAAAAGCTTCTGCACAACAAAGGAAACTATTAGCAAGGTGAAAAGGCAGCCTTCAGAATGGGAGAAAATAATAGCAAATGAAGCAACTGACAAACAACTAATCTCAAAAAAAATACAAGCAACTCCTACAGCTCAACTCCAGAAAAATAAATGACCCAATCAAAAAATGGGCCAAAGAACTAAATAGACATTTCTCCAAAGAATACATGCAGATGGCTAACAAACACATGAAAAGATGCTCATCATCACTCATTATCAGAGAAATGCAAATCAAAACCACTATGAGGTACCATTTCACGCCACTCAGAATGGCTGCAATCCAAAAGTCTACAAGCAATAAATTCTGGAGAGGATGTGGAGAAAAGGGAACTCTCTTACACTGTTGGTGGGAATGCAAACTAGTACAGCCACTATGGAGAACAGTGTGGAGATTCCTTAAAAAACTGGAAATAGAACTGCCTTATGATCCAGCAATCCCATTGCTGGGCATACACACCGAGGACACCAGAAGGGAAAGAGACACGTGTACCCCAATGTTCATCGCAGCACTGTTTATAATAGCCAGGACATGGAAGCAGCCTAGATGTCCATCAGCAGATGAATGGATCAGAAAGCGGTGGTACATATACACAATGGAGTATTACTCAGCCATTAAAAAGAATACATTTGAATCAGTTCTAATGAGATGGATGAAACTGGAATCTATTATACAGAGTGAAGTAAGCCAGAAAGAAAAACACCAATACAGTATACTAACGCATATATATGGAATTTAGAAAGATGGTAACAATAACCCTGTGTACGAGACAGCAAAAGAGACACTGATGTATAGAACAGTCTTATGGACTCTGTGGGAGAGGAAGAGGGTGGGGAGATTTGGGAGAATGGCATTGAAACATGTATAATATCATGTATAAAACGAGTCACCAGTCCAGGTTCGATGCACGATGCTGGATGCTTGGGGCTGGTGCACTGGGACGACCCAGAGGGAGGGTATGGGGAGGGGGGAGGGAGGAGGGAGGAGGGTTCAGGATGGGGAACACAGGTATACCTGTGGCGGATTCATTTCGATATTTGGCAAAACTAGTACAATCTTGTAAAGTTTAAAAATAAAATAAAATTTAAAAAAAAAACAAAAGAAAAAAAATAAATGGTGTTGGAGGACTAATAAACTATTTTCATGAACAAAATACTGAGTAGCAGATATTATGTTTAACAGCAGCCATTATTATCTTCATTTATAATTGCAGTTTCTAATGAGTTTGAGATCCTCCTTCTCCCCCTTCTTTTACACAAAGCTAATTCCAAGTTTTAAGGGTAAATCATGGGTAGTCTAAGTAGCCCGTTTCTGTGGCTCAGTTCTGTTGCCAGGCATTGTTTCAATTTGGGCTTGTGATGCAATCCTGGCTAATGAGATAAATAAAAACATTTACTGAGAGAACCTTGAAATTGTTTCTTAGATCTTACAAAGTTCAGAGAGAGAATCCCTCTTTCTGTGATGGGCATTGTCATATCTGTGATCTTGCGGTTATAATAGCAGGCAGCCTAAGGACAAATTCAACCACAGAAAGTGGGAAGATGGTAATAATTTGGCACCATGATGGTATGATTATGCTACTAAATTAACCAATTCTGGGCTGTACTTTGCCTTGAATCTGGTTACATAAACATAAATTGTTCTTTATTATATGATCCCAGGGTAGTTAGTTTTCCTATTCGTGAAGTGAAAATATTGGAATAGATATATGAATGCCTCTATCCCAAATTTTACATTTTATTTGCAATCTCTAAACTCATTAGTAAATTTTAAAAATATGGTATTATAACTTCTATATTTGAGTATGTAACAATAAAATGAATTGCAACTTGTATTCTTAGATTCACCATACAGGATATGACTTAATTTATTACGTATATGTATACTATATACATGTGGGTAAGAATAATCAAAAACATTTTTAGAGAAAGTACAAGTTTAGTCAATTGTACTAAAAACTACAAAAATATGTACATTCTTCTAAAATATCTTGCATATAGTATATATGTATGTGTGCTGAGTCTCTTCAGTCATGGGTTGCCATCTATGGATACTGTTTATTGAATAGTACTAAATATTGATATTAAATATCATGAATTGGCTATAACAGATCCTCTCACATTCTTACAAATTCTAGAATGAGAATTTACCTTCAGTCAATTTTCTATTTCTTTTTTTCCTGGAAACTTCATATGAGTAGAACATTGCTTATGGTAAAATTGACCAATTCGGTAAACTGCATCTGGAATGAGAAAATTTTGTAAATACTTAGTATAAAGCCATGGTTTTGAGCATTCTTGATTGCAGTGACCCTTGTAACTTGCCTGTCCTTTGCTGAACCTGAAAACCATACCCACTGAATTGTCACAAGCAACATTAGCTCCTCTAAGGAATAAGTATTACCCTGGGATGGCTTCTGTACCTCACCAATATGTCACCTTTCATTCCCTCACCCTGGTCTATCATCTGAAGAACCATACAGGATAGTTCCTGGATGCCACACACACTATTTCAAGGACACCCATACAAGTTGGATAGGCATCACTACCCTGTTGGAAAATTGTGTTTTCTGGCCTAAATTCTTCTAAGTAAACCCATTGTTAAACATGGCCTATGACAGGTATCTTATGAGCCTGACTGTTCAGTGGACTCTAAGAATACCTCCTGAGTATTTCAGTGTGATACTGCAGATACGGTCCTTAGAAAATTCATAATTGATCATTTGTTTACCAGAAGAAATCCTATCCTCTCTAATGTGAAAATAGAATTTTCAATTAAATAAGTCATGTATTGGATGCTATCTATCCTTGTAAACTATCCTTGTAAAAATTGAAATACAAAAAGAACAAAAAGAGACCTTTACTTCTGGTTAAGTTATGAAAAGTTGTAGGAAACTGTTGCTCCCTACAAAAGCAAACAAAAAATGTGAATATAAACCAGATAAAACCAAGTCACAATTACTTTAAAAGGCAACAGAAGGTGGATGATGAATTTAATTAAAGAAACTGAGGCAAATTTAAGAGAAAAAAGTCTATTCTAAGAGAGAACAGTTACATGGCTATTTTCACTGGAAAATGGTGGGAGAAGGAGGAATCCTATGGAACCTCAGCTTTAGAAAATGTCTGCAGCTACCTCCAACTTTTCCCACTGATTTTCAGTGAGTGCATAGGTAATATGCCAAAGACAGGGCCAGGCAATAAAGCTGAAAGATTAACATAGGAGGCACATGGGACCTTCCCAAGCATGTAAATCATCCCTCCAAATACTGAGATCAGCAAGACAGAGAATAACTGAGGTACAGAAAGCTAGTGTAGGTGTTAAAAACTAAGAGGATTGACAAATATTCCTGAAAACTGGACACTATAGTATAAATTGTGAGATCTCTAGAGACTTACTAATCACCTCTCAAAACATTTGAAGCTAAGAGTGAACCAAATATATCAGAAGTTGTAAGAGTGCCCAGACTCTGCTCAACTAGTAGAATGACATGGTAACATTATCAACCTTTCAAAGGAAAAGACATACTTTTCCTTATCACTTACTCTTAGTCTCCAATGTTATTTTACACAATGCCTAACATACTATAATTTTTTTTAATTTCCACGAAGATGCAGGAAAATGAGACCCAAGATGAGAAAAGCAAATATACTCTAGAAAAAAATACACAGATGGCCTGATATTTTAATTTTCAGAAGGGAATTTAGAGTAACTATAATAATTACACAGAAGCATACATGCAAGTTGTATGCATTAGCCAGAGTTCTCCAGAGCAGCAGAACCAAGATAATAAACACACACACACATACATACACACACTGACATATTTATGGAAACTGAGAAGTCCCTAAATCTGCCATCTACAAGCTACAGAACCAGGAAAACTGGTTGTATACTTTAGTCTGAGTTTGAAGACCTGAAAATCAGAGAAGCTGATGGTGTAACCTGCAGTTTGAGGACAAAGGCCTGAGAACCAGGGGTATGTTATAAGTCCCAGAAACAGAAAGGCCAGAGAACAAGAAGCTCATACACTCAAAGGCACTAGGAAATAGACACTCCAGGTTAAGGGAGAGAGAGAATTCACCCTTCCTTTGCCTTTTCATTCTGTTCAGGCCCTCGATGGATTAAGTGATGCTCACTTACACCGATGAAGACAGGTCTTCTTTTAATTAGCCTACTTAATCAAATGCTATTTTTTCCAGATACTCTCATAGACACAGCTAAAAATAATGTCTTACTGTCTGGTTGGGCATCCCTTTGCCTAATCAAATTGACACACAGAAAATTACTATCACAGTGTATAATAGGCGTACGTGTGTTAAACATGATAAAATTTAGCAGAAACCTGGAAACTATTTTTTTTTTAAAGCCAAAATGAAAATGCTTAAAATAAATATATAAGTATACTATTTTTTAAAAATAAATTCACCTCAGATCTTAAAGTAGTCACTTAATCCTCTTTGGAGTCAGCAGAGAAAAGATCATTAAAACTGAAGATAGTCCAAACTGAAACATAAGATAAAATGATAAACACAACAAAGAGTCGCTCCCTGCTCGCTGCAACTAGAGAAACCTGCGCAAAACAAGGAAGACCCAGCACAGCCCACACTAAATAAATAGATGTTCACAAGAGAATGAAAGCGAATAAAATTATGACAGGCTGTCTGGAAATATGTGGAGCAGAATTAAATGTATGTATATGATTATTGGAGTACATGATAAAGAGGAGAGAGAAGATAGGGCAGAAAATTATTTGAAAAGGTAATGGGCAAAACGTTCTCTAAATACGTGAAATACATCACAGAGGTTCAAAAAGATGAAACTGCCTCAAGAAGGAAAATGCAAATAAAACCACATTAGGTCCACCAGATTAGGTTGATCATTCTAACTGCTGAAAACCAAAGATACAGCAAAAATTTAAAAAGCATCCAGGGTCTAACACAAGATGATTAAATAGAAACAACAATTAAAAAAAAAAAAACAGCTGCTTCTCATCAGAAATAATGAGGGCCAGAAAACAAAAGACATCTTTAAAATATAAAAATGGGGGGAAACATAAACCCATCTACTTACAATTCTGTATCACTGAAAACACTATGTAGATATGAAAGCAAAAACTATTTTCTGAGACTTCATCTTCAGCAGACCTGCATTATAAGGGATACTGAAAGTTTTTAAACTGAAAGAAATGATTACATACAGAAATTTGGCTGCTGAAAAATAAATAGAAGTCAATATCTGGGTATTTATGAAATTCCTTTACAAGTTAACTTATGAACAAACTATATAAATGTGTGTGAATATATATATGTATATATATATATATATTATATATGTATATAATCACTAGTGACTCAAGAAAATAATAAATCATGGAATTATTACATATGTAGAAAAATTGATAAATAAGAGATCAAAATTCATGAGAAGAATAAAGTATTATAAGGTTTTACCTATAAGTTCATAAAGATAGTCCTATTATTTGAAAACAGACTGAAGTTAATATGCATATTAACAGTTATATCCAGTGATCATGGTATTGGGATCTTTAGTTACATGCGAGTAACAGCAGGAACCCATATTTCCCTATGGTGATTGAAGTCATGCTGCTGCTGATAAGTCATTTCAGTCATGTCCGACTCTGTGTGACCTCATCGATGGCAGCCCACCCAGGGTCCCCCGTCCCTGGGATTCTCCAGGCAAGAACACTGGAGTGGGTTGCCATTTCCTTCTCCAATGCATGAGAGTGAAAAGTGAAAGTGAAGTCACTCAGTCGTGTCTGACCCTCAGCGACCCCATGGACTGCAGCCTTCCAGGCTCCTCCATCCGTAGGATTTTCCAGGCAAAAGTACTGGAGTAGGGTGCCATTGCCTTCTCCTGGATTGAAGTCATACCCACTGCAGAACTACACATGAGGTGAAGCTCAATGGGGAAGTCTGCTTATATCCCAGTCTTACTATTACTAGTTATTATCATTATCCAGACTTAACCTTCAACCCAGGGAAGAGTATTAGAAAAGAGAGAAGGATGGTAAAAGTGTTAGCTCCAGCTGAAAGCATGTAGATTCTATGGCTTTTCTCCAGGTCTTTCTCTTCTCTCAAACAACAAAAACTATACAGAAAGATTCCTACAAAGTAGAAGACAAAACAGACTTGGTAAGGGGATATTAGATTCCACAAATCCAGTGGATGCTGTTCCTCAACTCGGTCCCTCCCCCCTTATCCATATAATTCTTAAAAATTTATTTTTATTAAATGGCAACCCACTCCAGTATTCATGCCTGGGAAATCTCATGGACAAATCGCCTGGTGGGCTACGTTCATGGGGTCACAGAATTGGACATGACTGAAGCAACTGAGTATGCATAGTTGATTTACAATGTCGTGCTTCAGGTGTAGAGCAAAGTGAATTCGTTAAACATATGTTCACTTTTTTTTAAAGATTCTTTTCCCATATTATTACAGAGTATTGAGTAGAGTTACCTGTGCTATACCGTAGGTCCTTATTGTTATTTATTTTATATATAGTAGTATGTATGTGTCAATCCCAAGCTCCCAATTTATCCCTACCCCCACCCCTTATCCCCTGGTGACCGTAAGTTTGTTTTCTACTTTTGTGACTTTATTTCTGTTTTGTGAATAAGTTCATTTGTACCCCTCTTCTTTAAGATGCCACATACAAGCAATATCATATGATATTTGTCTTTCCCTGACTTGTGTCCCTCTGTATGATAATCTCTAGGAATTTTTAAAGCAGCATTAGCTTGCCTATAACGGCTCCCTTTGAAAACTCAGTAATATCTACAAAGGATTAAGCATGGCCTTTTGCATAAGTTTCTACAAAGAGAGGTAAGCAAAACCAGAAGATGTTTGGCAAATATCTGCTGTAGGCCTAAAGCTGTACATTATTGGTCATATACAGAAGTATATAAGATGTGATAAAGATTCTTATATGGTAATATAGGAATTAATATTTTCCTTGTGGGCAATTGATAATTCTGGAAGATTTCAGAGGAGTAATTAAATGACATTGTGGTGTTTAGATAAATATTGACAGAGAATACAAGCATATAAATCTGTGCCAGAATACCCAGATGGCCCTGAATAAGAATAAAATCCATGTCGGTGACATGAGAAAAGGAGAAACAGTTGGGGAAAGTGAAAATAAAAACACATTCAGTATATAGTACGTACTATGTCCTCCTATGTTTAAGTGATTCTTACAGCATCTATTATTTAGAGGATATTTTCATTGTATCAGTAAGGGAATTGAGACATGAGGACTTTGTCACTTTAAAGACCACACAAGTCACAAGTGGAGAAACCAGGATTGGAAACTAATAATAATGAGTCCCTAAAAACATTATTGTATTCTTGAATAAGGAGATGTATTTTTGAAATAAGTTGAATTTTCTGTCTGATTCTATCTGAGATTTTAGGAAGAGACAAGAGAGAAACTATATAGTTATTACGGTGGGTACTGTGCCATTTACCAAAGAAGAAGAATATGTTTTAAGGTTGAAAAAATTCAAGTTTTATATTAAGCTTGAGATTTTCACAGAGTATGAAAGTGAATATTTCTAAAATTATGTTGGAAATATATGTATGAAATTTAGGAAAGATGTTTACTGCTTCTAGAAGGCAGGACCATATTTAGTCTCCTTTTGTCCACCTAGCACCTTGCACAGTAACATGACATGTTGAACTCATGAAAGCTGATGAGAATGTCTACAGACAGAAGAATGTGCTTAGAACACAGAACTAAGGAAAGAGCACTCAGATTGGTCAAAGTAGAAACTGGAAAATGAAGGACCACAAAATGTACCAAAAATCAGAAATTATAAGCGATGATAAAATCAGATGTTACCAAAAGTTCAAGTAGATGAGATTTTACAAGATATAACTTGATTGTATTTAACAACTAATAGAAATGTCAACGAAATACAAAATTTTAGTGTTCTAAGTCTAGTATTCTAAGACTACAAGTAGTAAAGTGTGTTGACTTGATTGGCAAAATAAAGAAAGTCATTTCAATGAAGGGGAAGTTAGGAATGGTGAAGCTAATACAAGTCATAAGTCATCAAGCCAAAGAAAATATTTTCAGATGAGACTGGGCACATTCAGGGAAGTACGGCCATAGACAAGAAAATGTTTTCAAATGCTTGAGTCAAGGCTTTGACTGCACTTGAGATGTGAAGACTGCCCCCTCATTAAGAGTATAATAGGGCCTTTGAGGCTTGTGCAGTTGGCTGTAATTGAAATGCATTATTTCTAGAGAAAATTGTTTGCTCTTAGAAGTAGCTGTGACTAAATGAATTTGTGATTCATGAAACAATCTAATTTTGCTCTTTCAAACTAAAATTCTTCACATAACTATATAGTTTTTTTAAGTAATATGACAGTGCAAAAAGGTTCTGCATGCATATTAAATAGCTATTCATTTGATGTTGATTAACAAACAAAAACTTGAAAGACTATCAGAAAATAATACACTGAAAAAATTTCGAGTTTGACAGAAGTTGATAATCTAGGAGGTATGTGTTGACTAGCATCCTTTGTGACTACCATATCATTTTCCAGGCTGTGCTTTATAGTTTGTTCAAACAATGTCATTTCTTAAAAAGGCGCCAATTCCCAGTAAGCTTTCCCTGTTGACTTGGATGTTTCTGCAAAGCAGATATGAAGCTCTTTCTTACTTTTTTTTTTTTAATTAAACCAGTGTTTGTCAGCACGGGACCTTGTTGCCTCTGCATGTGTGGAATAAGCATGTGTGTTCACTAGGATTGGGCTGGGATGCTCACTAAGAAGGTCACAGGAAATGAGTCCACCAGTCATGCAGTTTCAGTACGCCTTTCCTGACCAGTTTCAGGGGTAAGCCAGATTGTATGAAATGCTTATGACAGAGTTCAGACTTTACACAAGTCTCCTGTTAATCTCCGTGGTTCTCCATCCAGCCAAGGGGACACATCTCCCCTGTGTATGACCCCAACTAGGATGCCCAATCCATGACCTGTTCACTTTCAGGGTTGGTCTCTGCCCAGGTATATTCTCCCTTTTCTCTGAGTCCTGACTTGTTTCCCCTTCCCTTCTGATTACATATGGATCTTTCTTACAGCCATGGATGTACAAGGGTCTTTCTGCCAGATTCAATGAAAATCTTTCCACACGTGGATGTATTTTTTGTTGTGCTCATGGGGAAGGGTGAGTTCTACGTTCTCCTACTCCACCATATTGTTAAATCCCTCAAAAAGTTATTTTTTAAATTCTTGACCCCCAAAATTTTCCCCCTAGAAGCAGTCCTGTGCTATTGGGAATGATTGATATATCTCACTCAAAATATACAGTGAGTGAGGCCTATTTCAAATCCTAAAAGACAATGCTGTGAAAGTGCTGCACTCAATATGCCAGCAAATTTGGAAAACTCAGCAGTGGACACAGGACTGGGAAAGGTAATTTTCATTCCAACCCCAAAGAAAGGCAATGCCAAAGAATGCTCAAACTACTGCACAATTGCACTCATCTCACACGCTAGCAAAGCAATTTTCAAATTTCTCCAAGCCAGGCTTCAACAATACGTGAACCATGAAATTCCAGATGTTCAAGCTGGTTTTAGAAAAGGTAAAGGAACCAGAGATCAAATTGCTAACATCCATTGGATCATTGAAAAAGCAAGAGAGTTCCAGAAAAACATTCTGGAACTATTGACTACTTCTTCTATTGACTGCTCTATTGACTACACCAAAGCCTTTGACTGTGTGGATCACAACAAACTGTGGAAGAGTCTTCAAGAGATGGGAATACCAGACTACCTGACCTGCCTCTTGAGAAATCTATGTACAGGTCAAGAAGCTACAATTAGAACTGGACATGGAACAAACAGACTGGCTCCAAACAGGAAAAGGAGTCCGTCAAGGCTGTATATTGTCACCCTGCTTATTTAACTTACATGCAGAGTACATCATGAGAAATGCTGGGCTGGAGGAAGCACAAGCTGTAATCAAGATTGCTGGGAGAAATATCAATAACCTCAGATATGCAGATGACACCACCCTTATGGCAGAAAGTGAAAAGGAACTAAAGAGCCTCTTGATGAAAGTGAAAGAGGAGAGTGAAAAAGTTGGCTTAAAACTCAACATTCAGAAAACTAAGATCATGGCATCTGGTCCCATCACTTCATGGCAAATAGATGGAGACACAGTGTCAGACTTTATTTTTTGGGGCTCCAAAATCACTGCAGATGGTGATTGCAGCCATGAAATTAAAAGATGCTTACTCCTTGGAAGAAAAGTTATGACCAACCTAGATAGCATATTCAAAAGCAGAGACATTACTTTTCAACAAAGGTCCATCTAGTCAAGGATATGGTTTTTCCAGTGGTCATGTATGAAAGTGAGAGTTGAACTATAAAGAAAGCTGAGCATGGAAGAATTGACGATTTTGAACTGTGGTGTTGGAGAAGACTCTTGAGAGTCCCTTGGACTGCAAGGAGGTCCAACCAGTGCATCCTAAAGGAGACCAGTCCTGGGTGTTCATTGGAAGGACTGATGTTGAAGCTGAAACTCCAATACTTTGGCCACCTGATGTGAAGAACTGACTCATTGGAACAGATCCTGATGCTGGGAAAGATTGAAGGCAGGAGGAGATGGGGAAGACAGAGGATAAGATGGTTGGATGGCATCACTGACTCAATGGACATGAGTTTGAGTAAACTCTAGGAGTTGGTGATGGACAGGGAGGCCTGGCATGCTGCAGTCCATGGGGTTGCAAAGAGGCAGACACAACTGAGCAACTGAACTGAACTGTACTGTAAGTGTAGTAACCTAAAAAAATGAAGAGAACAAACTTTAGCAGAGTTTCTCCTTGGAAAGGTTGGTTTAAATACTTACTGAATCTGGATGCATGACTGTGAAAAGCAAAGTGTTATGAAATGTAATCATACTTGCAGAAGCTTAAACACAAAATTATATGCATTTTATATAAACAGCTTTCTAAAGCAAAAGAAGAAAAAGATTTTTTTCAAAAATATTTATCAAATTCAGTTGTGGCTAAAATGGAAACAAGCCCAACCTCAGAAAACTATTGCCTACAGGGTGAAAGAGCAGCCCAAATCAGGTTAGTAAGGGTCAAGTTCAAAGGTAGAGAAAACTATGAAGATTTAAATTGAGACTGCCCATAGGCGGACCAGCTGGCAGAGAGGACAGCTGGCCGGCTATAACAAGTCTGTGGGCATGGCGGATTCTGACCCTGAGGTACCAGAAGTGAAGTGAAAGAGGCATAAAATCTGTTCTGCATAGGAAAGCAGTTGGCAAATGTCAATGATATCGGTAAGTAGTGAAGATTTCAACAAGGCAGGCTGGGTCATATCCAGATTTTTTTTTTTTTTTTTTTTTGAGGCAGGGACACTTACCAGGCAAACAATTACTTGTGAAAGGCAGATAAGTCATTCAAGCCACAGCCTGAGGAATAAAGCAGTGGATATACCCAGCCACAGGCACCCGGGCTAATAGAAGAGAGTACTAAGGGAGTTTAAGCATCAAGTGTCAAAAAACTAAAAATACACAAGATGAGACCAAGAGGAAAGATACGTCTGGCACTAGCAACAGCGGAACAAGCACTGACAGAGGATTAGAGACCAGCTTCTTTCTCCTCTTGCTTTACATCTCCTAGAATAAAGCACTCGTGAACAGGGGTAAATAACCCATCACCTGAAAGGCAAACAGTTGATTGTGGCCACACCTTTAGAGGAAGGCTTTTCTGGGAGTCCTGAATTCCAACTCCTTTATCATTGTGTCATGTCAGTCTCCAATACTGAGTCATTTCTTTTGTTTTCTCTGCAATTGTTCTCAGGTTAAACAGCACAGCTACAAAACCACCAAGAATATATAGTGGTATATACCACTAAGTATCAAATTTAAGTATACTACTTACTTTCCCCAAATATGATAACTTGCCTCATTTCACTGTCTCAGGTATAAGCCTACAGTCAGAAACTTATTTTATATACTCCACAATGCCCTACATTTCATGTTTTTGGTAACAATCATCCCACTTTTAGTACAAATTTTTTCTCCACTAGAAGTCAGCCTCTTAGTGGCAGGGGGGGCACCACCCTGGTTATTACTATTTCCCCAACACCTTTCATAGTGCAGGGAACATCAATAACTATCTGTGTCATGACAGAGTGCATAAGAGTAGAAGAGAACAGCATTGCAGGAGGATGGAGGGAAAGAACAAATGAACAAACAAAAAAGAGGTAAAAATGTCCTTTCCTCAGAGTATTAAGAAAGTTTTATTTCTTCCTCAGAACTGGCCATTTATGTCAGATAAGAACTATTCCCCTTTTAAATAAATGCTGGTATTAAAATAAGTACTTATCCAGTTTCATTTTATAAATTCTAAATGTATATATTAAGGGATCTACATTACAAAAATTTTTTTTATTTCATCACATTTATGTATCAAAGCAAACCTATTTAGTTATTTCATAATTAAAGAAAAACATTTGGTTAGATGTTATTTTTCCTTCCCAATTGTAAAAATCTCAAGAAATGTCTCCAAGTAGATAATGAATTAGTGAACACGAGAAGCTTCCCAAGCAACATGTAATGCCATTTTAAAAAGTAAGCACCTAATAGAGAAATATCAGCAAATTAATATTCTTTAGGCCATAAATCAGAGAAGGCAATGGCACCCCACTCCAGTACTCTTGCCTGGAAAATCCCATGTGCGGAGGAGCCTGGTAGGCTGCAGTCCATGGGGTCGCTAAGAGTCAGACACAACTGAGCGACTTCACTTTCACTTTTCACTTTCATGCACTGGAGAAGGAAATGGCAACCCACTCCAGTGTTCCTGCCTGGAGAATCCCAGGGACGGGGGAGCCTGGTGGGCTGCTGTCTATGGGATCACACAGAGTCAGACACGACTGAAGTGACTTAGCAGTAGCAGCAGCAGACCATAAATATTTCATTTTATAAGGCTATGCCACATGTTTTAAATTTTCTTATAGAGTGTTATAAAGGGCATTGGTTGCCATTAAGAAAACTTATTTTAACTGGCTCTTAGAAGATCTGTAATGCTTGGTTTTCTCAGAGGTCCTAGTCCACCCAAGTCCATTCCCGTTGATCTCCACAACAGCCAGCAGGACCCAGGGCCCATGCATCATCACCGGTGATGTGTATTCTTAGCGACCTTATTTGGAATTTAGAATACAACTTAACCATATAAAATATCTGATATGGTAAAAAGCATTAATTAATACTATATTTTATATATTTGAAGGGCTGAATTGGGCATCTGTGGCTTATCTTCAATCATTAATCATCACTATATATTTTGAGGAATGGATTCAGATTTCCAAAGATCAATTCACAAATGAATTTTTGGCAGAAAAACCATTTGTCCATTGAGCTATATCCATAGTTTCCTAAAATATATTTTTTCATAGTTTGCTTATGGCAGCCTAGTTAAACCCAACATACCATTGCTCCTTCAAAGAAGACTCTCAGTGGTATTGGCAAGGCTTTGGCTTTGCACTATTCTAAGCTTAGCTTGCAAAACCTCAAACAAGCCTGCATATCTATGCTTAGGCAGCCTTAACTTAGATCCTTTAAACTTGTTTCAGACCTTCTCCTGTTTTATGTTAGAGTCCATTTAGTAAAAATGAAGTCTCTGGCCAACTGAGCAAAACGCGCCTAGGTAGTCTTTCTTTAGTTGCCATGTCGATCTCCTGGGGACATCCAGGTGCTTTAATGGCTGCTTAACCAGAAAGGTTTTAGGAACTGTAATCTCCGCATTACCAGTTTTTTTCTAGGACTGTCTGTGTTTATTACTTGTTTTTAGGCCTGTACCCACTTTCCAAAAACAAATGTCAATTCTGCAGGTTGTTTTAGGGAGCAGCAGCAGGTAGAGAACGATATGCTAATTGGGCTCTCTTGGGAGACACAAAGCAATTTCTCAGGTACAGTACACAGAACAGATGACATGCGGGTAGCTTTTGTGCCAGTGCTACTTTCTTAAAGAAAATGATACCTATGGCTGAGACAGATGCTGCAAATTAAAAATCAAATTCATGGCGTGACTCTTTACATATTGTCTATGGTATAACAGTATATAATGTTTCTGACAAAATTATTTATGAAAAAATGCTAATTATTTAAAATTTAATCTTTTAAGAAAGGAAGTATGAATTCTACATCAGGAGAAGTCAGATTAGAATACCATTATGCTTATGTAATGTCCGAAATATTTTACTCTTTCTATCCACAGCAATTGTTTCCTATTTTCTTAAAAAAATCTGATGCAGGAATTCTGACTGAGTTTTGGTTGATATGATTATATAAATTCCTTATAAATATATTATTAGAGATACTTCTTAAAAATATTCACCTAGCCTTAGTTTAATATACTTGAAATAACTGTTCTGAATAATCATTTTTTTTCCTGATGCCTCCAATAAGTAAAACAAATAAAATAAAATGATTATCTATGATTGAATGTGTAACTCACAATTTCTTCTCCTCTCAGAACTGCATTAGCATCATGTTACCTAAAGGCAGTATGGTATATCAAAAAGAGTCTTCATTGGGTAATATCTTGACTTTTTCTCTAACCATTTGTGTAACTTTAGATGCATCATTGAAACTTTCTATTAAAGCCTTAATTTTTTTTATCTGCAACATAACCTTAAGGATGTATTACAGTGATTGAGAGGCATCATTGGAATAGCCAGCACTAATTACACATTAGATTGATAACTATGTAATAATTACCAGCTTCTCATTTCTTTTGAATTATTTTACTTATTTATTGTCCAGCTGTATATGTTTCTTTACTAATAATAAGCTGTAAGCCAGAGTATTCATTTTTGTGTGTTCATTACACACACATACACAGATGCACTCAAGAGCTACAGGAATTCTTCTTTGCTGTGGTATCTGAACAAGTACTCACCTTCTATTCCTTAGCCTTTCTTTCTTACCCTTAGAAATAGCAATCACTTAATTTTAAATTAGTAATTCATAAAATAATTTTTAGCATCCATGACATTTAAAAATTTTATCCATGTTTAATCTGTTAAATGTCTGGGTGAAAGATGAGGAAGTGACTCAGGATGTTATTGAATTTGCTAAAAGACCTTGAGGCACTGGATATGGGGGTTGATTCATCTTTGAGGTCTCTATTGTAAAAATCTATCACAGTAAACAGTTCAGTCACTCAGTCCTGACCAACTCTTTGCAACCCCATGGACTGCAGCATGCCAGGCTTCACTGTCCATCACCAACTCCTGGAGTCTACTCAAACTCATGTCCACTGAGTTGGTGATGCCATCCAAACCACCTCATCCTCTGTCATCCCCTTCTCCTCCCACCTTCAATCTTTCCCAGCATCAGGGTCTTTTCAAATGAGTCAGTTCTTCACATCAGGTGGCCAAATTATTGGAGTTTCAGCTTCAGTATCAGTCCTTCCAATGAATATTCAGGACTGATTTCCTTTAGGATGGACTGGTTGGATCTCCTTGCAGTCCAAGGGACTCTCAAGAGTCTTCTCCAACACCACAGTTCAAAAGCATCAATTGCCAAAATTTATCACAGATAATTATTAGAAAACAATTTTTTGGTACTAGAAAACCATAGAATAGAGAGCCCAGAAATGAACCTAAATTGGCATGGGCAATTAATCTAGGGCAAAGGAGTCAAGAATATAAAATGGATAGAAGATTACCTCTTCAACAGATGGTGTTGGGAAAACTGTGCAGATACATGAAAAAGAATTAAACCGTACTACTCTCATACCATATACAAAAATAAATGTAAGACATGAAACCACAGAACTTCTAGAAAAAAACATAGGCAGTACTCTCTTTGACATAGATCTTAACTATTTGGAGGCATATGTCTCTTCAGTCAAGGGAAACAAAAGCAAAAAGTAACAAATGGAACTTTATCAAACTAAAAAGTTTCTGAACAGCTAATAAACATAGCAACAAAATGAAAAGACCACCTACAAATGAGAGGTATAGTACTTGCAAACTATATATTTGATAAGGGATTAATATTCAAAATACAAAAACTCATACAACACAAGAAACACACAACCTAATTAAAACATAGGCAGATGATCTGAACAGACATTTGCACAAAGAAGACATACAGATGGCCAACGGACACATGAAAAAGATGCTTGATATCGCTATCAGGAAACTGCAAATCAAAAGCACAATGATATTACCTTTTACCTGTTAGAATGGCTGTTATCAACAAATAACAAGTGTTGACAAGGATGTGGAGAAAAGGAAACCATGAGGCACTGATGATAGGACTGTAAATTGGTGCAGCTGCTATGGAAAATAGTGCAGAGATTCCTCAAAAAATTAAATATAGAATTATAATACAATCCAGAAATTCCATTCCTGGGTATTACCCAAAGAAAATGAAAACACTAATTTGAAAAGATGTATGTATCCCTCTGTTCACTGCAGCAATATCTACAGTTGCCAAATACGGAGGCAACCCAAGTGTCCATAATAGATGAATGGATAAACATGTAGCATACACATATAATGGAATATTAGCCAAAGAAAAGAATGAAACCTTGGCATTTGGGACAACATGGATAGATCTAGAGGGTGTTGTGTGCTAAGTAGCTTCAGTTGTGTCTGACTCTTTGTGACCCCATGGACTGTAGCCCGGTAGGCTCCTCTGTCCATAAGATTCTCCAGCCAAGAATTCTGGAATAGGTTGCCATGCCCTCCTCCAGGGGATCTCCCCAACCCAGGGATCAAGCCTGGGTCACCTGCCTTGCAGGTGGATTCTTTACCACTGAGCCATCTGGGAAGCCGTAGGGGGTATATATGCAGTGAAATAAGTCAGGCAGAGAAAGAGAAACACTCTATGATTTCACTTATATGTGGAGTCTAAAAATGAAACAAATGATCCTGTGTAACAAAACAGAAACAGAGTTTTAGATACAAAGAACAAACAGGTGGTTGCCAGAGGTGATGGGGTGGGGAAGGGAAAAAACAGGTGAGGGAGAATAAAAAGTACAGACTTCCAGTTGCAAATCAAACGAGTCACAGTTATGAAATGCACAGTTTGGGGAACTCAGTGTGGGGAATTTAGTCAATAACTAAGTAATATCTTTGTATGGTGATATATAACTAGATTTATCTTGGAGATACCATGCAGACCCCTGTGGGGCTCTATGTAAAGTGAAAGTGAAAGTCACTCAGCTGTGTCCGACTGTTTGTGACCCCATGGACTGTACAGTCCATGGAATTCTCTAGGCTGGAATACTGGAGTGGATAGCCTTTCCCTTCTCCAGGGGATCTGCCCAACCGAGGGATCAAACCCAGGTCTCCTGCACTGCAGGCAGATTCTTTACCAGCTGAGCCATAATGGAAGCCTGTGGGGCTCTGTGCTGCTGCTACTGCTGCTGCTAATTCACATCAGTCGTGTCCAACTCTGTGCGACCCCATAGATGGCAGCCCACCAGGCTCCCCCGTTTCTGGAATTCTCCAGGTAAGAACACTGGAGTGGGTTGCCATTTCCTTCTCCAATGCAAGAAAGTGAAAACTGAAAGTGAAGTTGCTCAGTCGTGTCTGACTCTTAGCGACCCCATGGACCACAGCCCACCAGGCTCCTCCATCCAGGCAAGAGTACTGGAGTGGGCTGCCATTGCCTTCTCCGTGGGGCCCTGTAGGACAAAGCCTTTCTGTGTCCTCCATTTCTTTGATTATAGGAAACAGACTTCCCTCAGGCCCCATGACCTCCTTGAGTTCCAATGGGCAGATTCCAGCGGTTGTTAATTAAGGAGAGGAGGGGAGGGAGGACTAGGGAGAAACACTGAGCCGAGAGCAGCCTTTGGACAAGGTCCTGTTTCCCTATCATCAGAGATACACAACAATATATTTGAGCTCTTTTGCAGATACCAAAAACCCCTTCAGGTGGGAGAAGTTAATGCTTAACAATGGTACACTGCCCACAAGCATATAGACCTCAGACCAGTTGGATCTGAAGGCTGATGGTGCTGACTCCTACTTAACTTACCACCACCCCATCAGAAGAATGCCCATGAGCTGATTACACCTCTTTGAACAATTACTGTAAAACTTCTATCTTTCCCAAGGAGATGGGCACACAGTATTGATGGCATTAGCCCACTGTGTCTCCCTTTGACTGGCAAAGCAATAAAGCTGTTCATTTCTACTTCATCCAAAACTTTGTCTCTGAGATTTGATTTGGCACTGGTGAACAAAGAACCTAAGCTTTTGGCATCACTGGTAATTATTTTGAAATGTATAAAAAAATCACTACCAAACAAGACCAGGAGCTGACTGTGGCTCAGATAATGAACTCCTTATTGCCAAATTCAGACTTAAATTGAAGAAAGTAGGGAAAATCACTAGACCATTCAGGTAGGACCTAAATCAAATCTCTTATGATTATACAGTGGAAGTGAGAAATAGATTTAAGGGCCTAGATCTGATAGATAGAGTGCCTGATGAACTATGGACTGAGGTTCATGACACTGTACAAGAGACAGGGATCAAGACCATCCCCATGGAAAAGAAATGCAAAAAAGCAAAATGGCTGGGGATGCCTTACAAATAGCTGTGAAAAGAAGAGAAGCGAAAAGGAAAGATATAAGCATCTGAATGCAGAGTTCCAAAGAACAGCAAGAAGAGAGAAGAAAGCCTTCCTCAGCAATCAATGCAAAGAAATAGAGGAAAGCAACAGAATGGGAAAGACTAGAGATCTCTTCAAGAAAATGAGAGATACCAAGGGAACATTTCATGCAAAGATGGGCTCGATAAAGGACAGAAATGGTATGGACCTAACAGAAGCAGAAGATATTAAGAAGAGGTGGCAAGAATACACAGAAGAACTGTACAAAAAAGTCTTCATGACCCAGATAATCATGATGGTATGATCAATGACCTAGAGCCAGACATCCTGGAATGTGAAGTCAAGTGAGCCTTAGAAAGCATCACTACGAACAAAGCTAGTGGAGGTGATGGAATTCCAGTTGAGCTGTTTCAAATCCTGAAAGATGATGCTGTGAAAGTGCTGCACTCAATATGCCAGCAAGTTTGGAAAACTCAGCAGTGGACACAGGACTGGAAAAGATCAGTTTTCATTGTAATCCCAAAGAAAGGCAATGCCAAAGAATGCTCAAACTACCGCACAATTGCACTCATCTCACATGCTAGTAAAGTAATGCTCAAAATTCTCCAAGCCAGGCTTCAGCAGTACATGAACCGGGAACTTGCAGATGTTCAAGCTGGTTTTAGAAAAGGCAGAGGAACCAGAGATCAAATTGCCAACATCTGCTGGATCATTGAAAAAGCAAGAGAGTTCCAGAAAAACATCTGTTTCTGCTTTATTAACTATGCCAAAGCCTTTGACTGTGTGGATCACAATCAACTGTGGAAAATTCTTCAAGAGATGGGAATACCAGACCACCTGACCTGCCTCTTGAGAAATCTGTATGCAGGTCAGGAAGCAACAGTTAGAACTGGACATGGAACAACAGACTGGTTCCAAATAGGAAAAGGAGTACATCAAGGCTGTATATTGTCACCCAGCTTATTTAACTTCTATGCAGAGTACATCATGAGAAATGCTGGGCTGGAAGAAGCACAAGCTGGAATCAAGATTGCCGGGAGAAATATCAATAACCTCAGATATGCAGATGACACCAGCCTTATGGCAGAAAGTGAAGAGGAACTCAAAAGCCTCTTGATGAAAGTGAAAGAGGAGAGTGAAAAAGTTGGCTTAAAGCTCAACATTCAGAAAATGAAGATCATGGTATCTGGTCCCATCACTTCATGGGAAATAGATGGGGAAACAGTGGAAACAGTGTCAGACTTTATTTTTTTGGGCACCAAAATCACTGCAGATGATGACTGCAGCCATGAAGTTAAAAGACGCTTACTCCTTGGAAGGAAAGTTATGACCAACCTAGATAGCATATTCAAAAGCAGAGCTATTGCTTTGCCAACAAAGGTCTGTCTAGTCAAAGGCTATGGTTTTTCCAGTGGTCATGTATGGATGTGAGAGTTGGACTGTGAAGAAAGCTGAGCGCCGAAGAATTGATGCTTTTAAACTGTGGTGTTGGAGAGGACTCCTGAGAGTCCTTTGGACTGCAAGGAGATCCAACCAGTCCATTCTGAAGGAGATCAGCCCTGGGATTTCTTTGGAAGGAATGATGCTAAAGCTGAAACTCCAGTACTTTGGCTACCTCATGCTAAGAGTTGACTCATTGGAAAAGACTCTGATGCTGGGAGGGATTGGGGGCAGGAGGCAAAGGGGACGACAGAGGATGAGATGGTTGGATCACATCACAGACTCGATGGATGTGAGTTTGAGTGAACTCTGTGAGTTCGTGATGGATAGGGAGGCCTGGCGTCCTGCAATTCATAGGGTCGCAGAGTCGGACAGAACTGAGTGACTGAAGTGAACTGAACCTTGTGTAATGAGAAATGCCATAGTATTACACCTCTCAAACAAACAAACAAACAAAATACAAACAAATTCATAGAAAAAGGGATAAGATTTGTGGTTCAGTTCAGTAGTTCTATCGTGTCTGACTCTTTGCGACCCCATGGACTGTAGCATGCCAGTCTTCTCTGTCCATCATGAAGTCCCGGACTTTACTGAAACTCATGTCTAGCGAGTTGGTGATGCCATCCAACCATCTCATCCTCTGTCGTCCCCTTCTCCTCCCGCCTTCAATCTTTCCCAGCATCAGGGTCTTTTCCGAGGAGTCAGTTCTTCACATCACGTGGGCAAAGTACTGGAGTTTAAGCTTCAGTAACAGTCCTTCCAATGAATATTCAGGATTGATTTGCTTTAGGATGGACTGGTTGGATCTCCTTGCAGTCTAAGGGACTCTCAAGTGTCTTCTCCAACACCACAGTTCAAAACCATCAATTCTTCTGTGCTCAGCTTTCTTTATAGTCCAACTCTCATATTCATACATGACCACTGGAGAAATGATAGCTTTGACTAGACCAGAGGTGGAAACTAGGGTAAAAGGAACTGGATGAAGGCAGTCAAAATGTATTGTAAACTTTCACGTATAAGGATGTAATATACAACATGATAAATATAGTTTATATTATAAACATTTAGGCACTGATGTATGTTATAGGGAGGAAAAGACCCATGGAAAATGTGACACATTTATAAGGGAAATTGGGTAGGCTCAGTTTTAAAGTGAGTATTAAGAGTATATAAAAATGCCACTCAGGTTCATAACTTTTTAGGTTGTACAAAATGAATAAAAGAGTGTTTCTAAACTATCTAGGTTTGATAGTGGAGAATGGAGAATATGAAAATGGAGAATATGATCTTGATCTATAAATTACTGTGGTAGAAATGTCTACAAGTTACATCAAGAAGACAGCTGGTGCTAATTCTCGGGAATTTATTTACTCTAAAGTCCTATGAAAGGGCTCCACCTGTAGTCGATCCTTTTATTTTTAAATATACCTTAGAGGATTTTGTACAAAGAAAGATACCATAGATAAAGTGAATATATAGATGATAGAATGAGTAATTATATGTAATTCTAAGGAAAACAATTGAGTAATTATATGTAATTCTAAGGAAAACAATCAAATACCTAGAGTACAGTAACAGTACTGTACTCAAAAATACTCAAACCAGAAATAAAAAAGACAGCAACCTCATTGTAGAAAGGGTCAACAGACACATACTGAAAAGTAAAAATGAAAGTCCAATGAGCACATGAAGAGATGCATAAACACACATTAATAATGCAAATTAAAATGATATGATTTTATGCCTAGTATGAGGAAAATCTGAAAGATGGTTGTCAAATATCAAGAAATATTTACCAGCTGCTAGAGAATGATGTAGCCATTGGGGGAGTACTGTGTTGCTCACTAGTCAAACCAAGTATGTACACCCTACTGAAAGGTGGTTGTTGAATCACACGAAGACGCCGGGATTCTTGGCCCCCGGAGGAGAAGAATTCAATCCGGGGCCAGAGATGTGGCTTGATCGCTCAGAGCTTTTGTGTAACAAAGTTTTATTAAAGTATAAAGGAGATAGAGAAAGCTTCTGACATAGGCATCAGAAGGGGGTAGAAAGAGTACCCCCTTGCTAGGGTTAGCAATCAAGTTATATACTCTCCAATAAATCCAAAGAGAATGTCTGGAGGTTGTAAAGACCTCCTCAGACCTACTCCCATAATTTACATTTTAAGATAACAGAAGGTTTAATCCAGAGACTGTCCTTAGGCAGGATACATTATTGTTATATAATCCTAAGGAATGTAGAGAAAGAAAAAAAGTTTGTCCTTTCTTCCTCCTTGAGGATTCCAGACCCCTCTCTCCTTGGGGACCCCTAGACTCCTTATCAACCTGCCTAGGAAATGACTCTCTCACTACCCATGACCAGTGTGGACTCACTGATATCCAGAATATAAATAATATTATGCTATTTGGGTTGTATTTTCTATATTTAACATTTTTACATTTATTATTATTATTATTTTTTTTTTTTTTTACCACTCTTGAAGGTAAAGAGAGCAAACTTTGTCTTGAAAATATTTTTATTTCTGTCTTGTCTTCTCACCTTTTATCTTACTTGCTTTCTCATTTGCTAGCTACATAGGCATAGTTCCTAAGCACATCTTTTTTCAAACATACTTCCTCACCAGGACCTTTGTTTTTTATGTCCTACAAGTAGAGATGCTCACCTGATGTGGATCACTGCTCCAATATGACTACTAGTCCACATATTTGCCTCCGTATCAGTAAGTACTGACCTGTACCTAGTCTTTTTTCATATGCAGTTACAATATTCATTAGCGACACACAAGCAGAAAGGCTGTAATTAAGTATATACATATGAGAATTTAGACTAAAGATGTCTCGGTGAAATCATCAGGTGAGAAGAGGAGCCATGTGCTCTAAAATAAGGCATGGCAGGTAGTGAGGTGAGATCCTTTAGGACCATGTATATACTGCGAAGGACAATGAACACTGGAATGAACAATAGTAGTCCCATTTTGTGAACACTGAATATTTAAAATATTGGTTGCTGTTTATTAAAAAATCCAAAAATTACAAATTCACATATTAAAGTGCCCATTTAGAATTAGAAAAAAAAAATCACTACAAATTAGAATTTAAGGGAAAAGTCTCTAAATTATCACAAATTTGAAAATATCTGGAAAAAGAACAAAGTTTGTAGTAATTACAAACCACTCAGTGTTTGTAGTAATTGACATACCACTCAAACACGTTCTTTTCCAAAAAGTTTGGATGGTTTACCTTTGATCACTTCTTCCTATATTCTCATTAGGAGACAACTTCTGGTTGGACCATGCTTCGAAGAGAACCAAATATTCTGCTTATAATTTTTCACATCTAATTATTCAAGGAATTTTCTGAAGACTGGCTCCTGGCTTTGTTGATTTCAGGAGCTTTTTTTCTGACATATTTTGGGATTGGTTATCACAGAACTCTTATATTTCAATAAGGTATGTCTTGTCATGATATCTAACATATTGGCACAAAGGGAGATAGAAGATGGAAGTCATTCCTATATCTGAATGACTTCCAAAGGCAACTATGAAACACATAAATATATCTCACTATGGCCAAACTCAAAACCCTTTTATTCATATTCAAAGAAATGTCAGAGGCTACGCCACTGCCAGTCAAAAGAAAGGGATTTGTAAATGAGAGCAATTTAGAGTATAAAAAGACAGAAGTTTTAAACTTTTGCAATAAAAATCTTACTTTCCAAAACTGTACAAAATACACAAAAATGTGAATACATTGCTAACACTTCTTAGAGTGTAACTGAAGCATCCTAAAGCTTAAGTATTATTAGTTTCACTTTTTTTTTTATTAAATACAAAATATACCTTCTCTTGACTAAATACAAAATATAAGATACTTAGTGCTACCTTGGGAGTGAAGAAGCAATGACTCTGATAATGAAAATTTTAATTGGAAGAATCTTTTGTGCATACTTTTGACAGCATTAAGGTTATTGGTGTGTTTAATGATTGCAACATCTGTGGAAACTTAAGGATAGAAACTGTTTTGTATTACAGAAGTAAAGGCAGTTGGTAAAAGTAAGCAATCAGATGCAGAGGGGAAAATTACTTTGAAGATGTCATTTTGTTTTGACTTGGTGTTTTGAATGAGACTGAATTGAGCATATACAATTGCCAATGGAAAGAAACTAGGATTATGTAGAAGTTTAAAGATAAAAATACTGAAAAGTGAAAAAAATGAAAGAGAAATGACCAGCTTCATTTTAAGAAAAGAAACAATCCCACCATAGTAGAAAAGAATGGAAAAAGATGAGACTGATGCAAAGAGGATAATTCATTATACTTGTCTATGTCATAAACTGTTTTACAGTAGGAAAGTACTACCTTTACTATCATAAGCTACAGAAGCTTTCAAAAGATAAATATAGAGGACTAGAACAGTAAATGATGCCTCATTTACTAGTCAATGATTTTAAAACTATTTAACAAACAGGTAAGTGCTCAATTAATCTCAAATACAATGTGACAATTTAAAAACAGATATTGTGACAAAGCCCATTGTAAAAATTAAATTTAAGAAAATTTAGATATTTGTAGATTCATATGCAGTTGCAAAAAGAAAAATAATAGAGATGTCCCATGGCCCATTACCAAGTCTCCCTAATAGTAACATCTTGCGAAACAATAGTATAATATCTCAACCAGTATACTGACAGTCTAAATACAGAACAATTCCATCAAAACAAGGATCCCTTCATGTTGCTCTTTTATAACCAAACTAACATTTCTTCTCCTCAACTCTCTCCCCAACCCAATTCCAGTCTCTGATCCCTGCAATGATTTTGTGTTTTTCATTTATATAAATTTGTCATTTTAATAATACTATATGAATGGAATGTAACCTTTTGTTATTTGCTATTTGTTCTCAGCAAATTCTTTGGAGATTACTTTATGGTGTGTATCATGAATGTATATTAGTAGTTTGTTCCTGTACTGCAGAGTACTATTCCAATATATGTATATCTAACAGTTTAAACATTCACTCATTGAAAGTCACTTGGGATGTTTTTGATTTGCAATTATTGGGAATAAAACTGCTACAGACATTTTTATCGAGTTTTTTTTTTAATCATGTGCTTCCATATGCATTGTAAAGAACACCTCCAGATTTAAGAAGAAAAGAGAGAAAGAGCCAATATTTTCTAATCACTCTGATCTCATTCTTGGTCCTCAACTCTTTCAGTCTCCTGACAAAAGAAAACAAAGTAAAAAAAAAAAAAAAAAGTAAAGCAGTGAAACAAAAAAGAAAGAAAAATCACTAGGAAATATTTGTGTCAGAAACAATCATCATATTTTACATTAAAAATGGATAAACATTTAAATTTTACAGAGAAATAATTTGAATATTTTTGCCATTAGGATCTAATGATAATTAAGAAAAAATTTGATGGAAAAGAGTTTAAGATCTTATTGTTGAAGTAAAAGTACACAGATTTTGAAAAATCTATATAGAATAAGTTTAAAAGAATAGATAATCATGTGCTGTGCATGCTTAGTTGCTCAGTCGTGTCTGACTTTGTGATCCCATGGACTGTAGCCTGCCTGCTCTGTCCATGGGGATTTTCCAGGCAAGAATACTGGAGTGGTTGCCATTCCATACATTTATCCATTTACTTTCTATTTATTCAACAATTATTACTGAGCCTTTAGTATAGATTAATCAACAAGGTGATACAAACTTTTGGTTTCAGTCCTTGTATTTAAGTAGCTTGGAAATAGTTATTTCCATATTATGGTGCTGCAGGCCATGTGGTGGCAAAGACTCAGACACAACTGAATGACTGAACTGATATTACAGTTAGGGAAAAAAACTAAAAATAACATGAAATCCATGACTTTTTTTTTTTTACAACTGAGATCATGGGGCACACTGCCGTCCTGAAGTCTGGAAGGATATAGGCAGAGAGCTACCTCCAAGATCAGTTTTTTGGGAGTAGAAGCAGCCAGTACCATTAACTCATTGGAAAACTTAAATAATATCCTGGGTTGAATTGGGTCTCCTCAAAAGATATATTCAAGAACTAGCCCCTGTTCCCTGTGGCCTTATTTGGAAATAGAGCCTATAGATATAATCCAGCTATGATGAGGTCATACTGGGAGAGAGTAGGCCCTAAATTTAATGACTGATGTCCTTAAAGGGAGAGACACAGAAGAGGCAGAGGAAAGAAGGCCATGTCAAGACAGAGGCAGAGATGGGAGCAATGCAGCTCTAAGCCAAAAACTGTCACGGATGGGAGTCGGCCATCAGAATCTAGGAGAGATTGTCCCTCAGCGCTTCCAAAAGGAACCAGCAAGCTGGTATCTTATTTTAGACCTTAGCCTCCTGGATTGAAAGATAATCAATTTCTATTATTTTAGGTCACCAAATATGTGGTAATTTTTTATGGCTTCCCTAGAAAATGGCTACAAATGGGTAACTAACAAATTCCTGGAGTTAGAATGTGAGTTAGTGTGCTAAGTGAGAAACTCTTGGTGACCACAGCCTTGGTGTGGCCCTACACATTTTTGTGATCTCTGCCAGGTTCCTATGGTGAAGAATCAACCAAAATATATCTGGCAGGGCAAATGAAAAATTACCATTATGAAACACTACCAGAGCATGCTCCATGAAAATGGCCTTCCTAGAAAAGGAAAATACTTTATCAAAGCCATATGTGTTGTTGGGGAAGGGAAGTTTCCTATCTTAATGCCCTCCAGGTTTTTTATTTAACCTAAGGATGGAGCAGGGAACAGAAGTACCTGTGAAAATTATAGTCCAGGGACCCAGGAACATGAAAAGACTGGGGCTAAATTTTAAGATTCAAGAATGCACCTCTGTGCCTCACACCTTCTTGTGGAGGCTTTAGTGTAATAGTGGATTATAGCTGAAACAGATGCAAGGCTTAGATTGCTTTTAAAGAGTTTACAGAAAAAGTCAAATCAATAGGGTATACAAAAATAAGGATCCAGAGGAATTTAAAATATCTGGCACCTACATCTACAGAACGCAGTAAACACAGCCTGACCTTTAACCAAACTTGGTGTAAATTTTCACACCAAAGGTCTATTTGTACTTGTTCTAAGTTGCTTCAGTCATGTCTGACTCTTTGCGACCATACAGACTGTAGCCCACCAGGCTCCTCGATCCATGCGATTCTCCAGGCAAGCATACTAGTGTAGGTTGCCATGCCCTTTTCCAGGGGATCTTCCCAACCCAGAGGTCGAACATGCATCTCTTGTGTCTCCTGCATCATCAGGGAGGTCTTACCACTAGCCACCAGGGAAATCCTCAGTTCCTATTACCCGTTATACCATATCCAATTTTGAGAAACATAAAAATATGCTACAGACAAGGTGAAAGTCAGTCTAAAGAGACAAGCAAGCATTATGCTCAGATATAATATTGATTTTAGAGTTATCAGACCCAGAGGTAAAATAGCTATAGTTAACATGTTAGGGGCTCTGACTGAACAAGTAGACAACATGCAAAGGCATTTGGATAATATAAGCATGCAAATAAAAACACTAAATTAAAGACTCATGGAAATGCTATAATTAAAAAAAATGGAAATAAAGAATGTGTTTGATGGGCTCATCAGTAGATTATCAAGGGAAGAATCAAATGGGAATAAAGATATGTCAGTAAGAATTTCCCAAACTGAAAAGTAAAAGGGGTATTCCATTTTTTTGGGGGGGGGGATAGAGACAATATGGTAAAGTAAAGAGTAAAAGGATGTGTGCTCAATTGCTCAGTCGTGTCTTTTGCAGTCCCATGGACTGTAACCCACCAGGCTCCTCTGTCCATGGAATTCCCCAGGTGGGAATACTGGAGTGGGTTGCCATTCCCTTCTCCAGGGGATCTCCCTGACCCAGGGATCCAGCCCATGTCTTCTGTGTCTCCTGAAGTGGCAGGTGGGTTCTTTACCACTAATGTTACCTGGTAAGCCCACAAGGATGTGAGCTCACCTCTTCTAATGAAAACAGTATAATCACAACTAACTGCTGAATAGCAATGGAAATAAAAACAAGAAGACCAGAAACTATAAAACTCTTAGAGGAGAACATACGCAGAACACTCTCTGACATAAACCACAACAAGATCCTCTATGACCCACCCCCTAGAGTAATGGAAATAAAAACAAAAATAAACAAATGGGACCTAATTAAACTTAAAAACTTTTGCACAATGAAGGAAACTATAAGCATCGTGAAAAGGTAGCCTTCAGAATGGGAGAAAATAATAGCAAATGAAACAACTGACAAAGAAGTAATCTCCAAAATATACAAGCAGCTCATGCAGCTCAATACCAGAAAAATAAACAACCCAATAAAAAAGTGGGCCTAAGAACTAAGCAGACATTTTTCCAAAGAAGACATATAGATGTCTAATAAACACATGAAAACACGCTCAAATCACTATCAGAGAAATGCAATTCAAAACCAAAATGAGGTACCATCTCACACCAGTCAGACTGCCTGCCATCTACCACCAATAAATGCTGGAGAAGTTCTAAATGAGGTGGATGAAACTGGAGAAATATACCATGTTCATGGATCAGAAGAATCAATATAGTGAAAATGAGTATACTACCCAAAGCAATACACAGATTCAATACAATCCCTATCAAGCTACCAACGGTATTTTTCACAGAGCTAGAACAAATAATTTCACAATTTGTATGGAAATACAAAAAACCTCGAATACCCAAAGCAATCTTGAGAAAGAAGAATGGAACTGGAGGAATCAACCTGCCTGACTTCAGGCTCTACTACAAAGCCACAGTCATCAGAAAGACAGTATGGTACTGGCACAAAGACAGAAATATAGATAAATGGAACAAAATAGAAAGCCCAGAGATAAACCCACGCACCTATGGACACCTTATCTTTGACAAAGGAGGCAAGAATATACAATAGAGAAAAGACAATCTCTTTAACAAGTGGTGCTGGGAAAACTGGTCAACCACTTGTAAAAGAATGAAACTAGAACACTTTCTAACATCATACACAAAAATAAACTCAAAATGGATTAAAGATCTAAACATAAGACCAAAAACTATAAAACTCTTAGAGGAGAACATAGGCAAAACACTCTCTGACATAAATCACAGCAGGATCCTCTATGACCCACCTCCCAGAATATTGGAAATAAAAGCAAAAATAAACAAATGGGATCTAAATAAAATTAAAAGCTTCTGCACAGCAAAAGAAACTATAAGCAAGGTGAAAAGACAGCCTTCAGAATGGAAGAAAATAATAGCAAATGAAGCAACTGACAAACAACTAATCTCAAAAATATACAAGCAACTCCTGCAGCTCAATTCCAGAAAAATAAACTACCCAATCAAAAAGTGGGCCAAAGAACTAAATAGACATTTCTCTAAAGAAGACATACAGATGGCTAACAAACACATGAAAAGATGCTCAACATCACTCATTATCAGATCAGATCAGATCAGTCACTCAGTCGTGTCCGACTCTTTGCGACCCCATGAATCGCAGCACACCAGGCCTCCCTGTCCATCACCAGCTCCAGGAGTTCACTGAGACTCATGTCCATCAAGTCAGTGATGCCATCCAGCCATCTAATTATCAGAGAAATGCAAATCAAAACCACAATGAGGTACCATTTCATGCCAGTCAGAATGGCTGCAATCCAAAAGTCTACAAGCAATAAATGCTGGAGAGGGTGTGGAGAAAAGGGAACCCTCTTATACTGTTGGTGGGAATGCAAACTAGTACAGCCACTATGGAGAACAGTGTGGAGATTCCTTAAAAAACTGGAAATAGAACTGCCTTATGACCCAGTAATCCCACTGCTGGGCATACACACTGAGGAAACCAGAAGGGAAAGAGACACGTGTACCCCAATGTTCATCACAGCACTGTTTATAATAGCCAGGACATGGAAGCAACCTAGATGTCCATCAGCAGATGAATGGGTAAGAAAGCTGTGGTACATATACACAATGGAGTATCACTCAGCCATTAAAAAGAATACATTTGACTCAGTTCTAATGAGGTGGATGAAACTGGAGCCTATTATACAGAGTGAAGTAAGTCAGAAAGAAAAACACCAATATAGTACACTAAAGCATATATATGGAATTTAGAAAGATGGTAACGATAACCCTGCATGCAAGACAGCAAAAGAGACACAGATGTATAGAACAGTCTTTTGGACTCTGTGGGAGAGGGAGAGGGTGGGATGATTTGGGAGAATGGCATTGAAACATGTGTATCATATAAGAAATGAATCACCAATCCAGGTTCAATGAAGGATACAGGATGCTTGGGGCTGGTGCACTGGGATCAGAGGGATGGTACGGGGAGGGAGGTGGGAGGGGGGTTCAGGAGGGGGAGCATGTGTATACCTGTGGCAGATTCATGTTGATGTATGGCAAAACCAATACAATATTGTAAAGTATTTAGCCTCCAATTAAAATAAATAAGTTTAAATTAAAAAAAAAAAAACTCCGTGAAAATTTTATTTCAAAAATGAAAAATAAAGGAAAATGTTTACTAAGAAAAACGGAGAGGATTCATTACCAAGAGCTCTGCTCTGCAAAAAATGTTAAAGGAAGTTCTTCATGGAGAAAGAAAATGACATAGGTCAGAAACTCAGATCCACATAAGGAAAGGAATAATTCAGAGAAGATAAAAACAATAATCAAATAAAATATTTTATTTGCCTATTCTTAACTAATCTAACAGAAAACTGCTCAAAATAATAACAGCAATGTATTGGGTGATTACAGAATATGGAAAAGTAAAATAAATGACACCCACATAATAAGGGATGGGAAGGAAGAATTGGGAATAATTTACTATCAGATGCTTGCACTCCTGTAAAGTTGTACAGTGCTATTTGAGTATGGACTTAAATTAGTTGTGAATGAATACTGCAAATATTTAGTGAAGCACTAAAAAATCTTTAAAAGAAGTATAATCAATACCCTGAGAGGAGATAAAATGAAATTATATAAATGTTCTATGAAAATCAGTGAAGCCTGTAAAACAAAGGAAATAATAAACAATTTAAATGAATAGAAAACAGTTAGAAATATGGTACAGATTAAACAATTTCAGTAATCACTTTAAATGTGAGAGGGGTAAATACACCAAAGGACAGAGACTGTCAGATTATATTTAAAAATACTCCAATATATGTTGTCTATACGAAATCCTCTTTAAAGACTCAGTTTAAAAGTAAAGGCATGAAGAAAGATATACCATGCTAACACTAAGCAGAAGAATTTAAGTAGCACTTATGATTTCAGATAAACTTCAAAACAAAGAAAATTATTACAGATAAATAAGGAGATTGCATAATAATAAAGGGACTTCCCTGGTGGTGCTAGTGGTAAAGAACCTGCTTGCCAATGCAGGTGACTTGGGTTTGATCCCTAGTTTGGAAAGACCCCCTGCAGGAGGGTAGGGCAACCCACTTCAGTATTCTTGTCTGGAGAATCCCATGGACAGAGGAGCCTGATGGGGTCACAAAGAGTCTGACATGACTGAAGTGACTTAGCAGGCATAATAATAAAGGGGTCAGTTCTCTAAGAAGACATAATAATCCTTAACATTGAGAGTGGCAAAATATCGGAGGTAAATAAATACAATTTTAAAGTGAAGTAGACAAATCTAGTGGTATAGTTAGAGATTTAAACATTCTTCTTTCAGTAACTGATAGATCAAGCAGGCAATGATCAGTGAGGATATATTTGACCTGAAAAACAGCAATAATCAACTTGATGTAAATGACATTTATGGATGCTTCATCTAACAACTGTGAAATACACATTCTTCTCAAGCTCACATGGAACTACACTACATGATAAACTACATTCTGGTCATAAAATACGTCTGAAAAAATTTAAATAATAGAAATTATGCAAAGCATGCACAAACATGAAACCAGAAATTACTAACAAAAAGGTAGTTGGAAAAATCCCAAAATACTCAGAGGTTAACAGCACACTACTAAATAAAATAAAGATCAGAGAAATTTCAGGAGAAATACTAAAATATTTTGAATTTATGAAAATTTGTGGTATGGAGCAAAACAGTACTTATTGAGACAATTATAGCTTTGAATGAGTATATCAGAAAATGAGAAAGATATAAAATCAATAATTTGTTTCTCCCTTGAAAACTAAAGCAATCAGAAGAAAAATAATAAATAATACAACAGAAATCAATAAAGTCTGTAAAATCAAAAGTTGGTTATTTAAAAGAAATAAACCTGGCAAACCCCCAGCCATGCTAACCAAGAAAAAACAAAATATAATTACCAATATTAGAAATGAAATAAAAATCATCACTATTGATCCCAAGGACATCGAAAGTATAGTAAAAGAATATTTTGAATAATTCTACAGCCATTATTTCATAAATTAGACGAACAATTCCTGAATATACTACCAAAACTCACACATAGACAAAGACTCTTAATAGGCCTATATTTATTTATTGAAGAAATCAAATCTATAATTAATAACACCAAGAAAATCTAGCCTAGATGGTTTCAATAATTAATTCTACCAAACATTTAAGAAAGAAACGGTGCCAATTTTAAAATATTTTCTTCCTGAAAACATAAGCAGGGTGAAAACTTTTGTTATGAACTGAATTGTGTCTCGAAAATTCATATGTTGAGATCCTAACACCCAGTACCTCAGGATGTGACTGTATTGGGAGTAAAGTCTTTAAAGACGTGGTAAAATAAAAGTGAGACTGTCCAGTCAGAATGGCTGTGATCCAAAAGTCTACAAATAATAAATGCTGGAGAGGGTGTGGAGAAAAGGGAACCCTCTTACACTGTTGGTGGGAATGCAAACTAGTACAGCCACTATGGAGAACAGTGTGGAGATTCCTTAAAAAACTGGAAATAGAACTGCCTTATGATGCAGCAATCCCACTGCTGGGCATACACACTGAGGAAACCAGAAGGGAAAGAGACACGTGTACCCCAATGTTCATCACAGCACTGTTTATAATAGCCAGGACATGGAAGCAACCTAGATGTCCATCAGCAGATGAATGGATAGGAAACCTGTGGTACATATACACAATGGAGTATTACTCAGCCATTAAAAAGAATATATTTGAATCAGTTCTAATGAGGTGGATGAAACTGGAGCCTATTATACAGAGTGAAGTAAGCCAGAAGGAAAAACACCAATACAGTATACTAACGCATATATATGGAATTTAGAAAGATGGTAACGATAACCCTGTATACGAGGCAGCAAAAGAGACACTGATGTATAGAACAGTCTTGTGGACTCTGTGGGAGAGGGAGAGGGTGGGAAGATTTGGGAGAGTGGCATTGAAACATGTGAAACGTCATGTATGAAATGAGATGCCAGTCAGGGTTCAGTGCACGATGCTGGATGCTTGGAGCTGGTGCACTGGGACCACCCAGAGGGATGGTGTTGGGAGGGAGGAGGGAGGAGGATTCAGGATGGGGAACACATGTATACTAATTAAATAATTTTCTATTAAAGAAAAAAAAAAGTGGAAAAAAAAAAAAAGTGAGACTGTGATGGCAGACCCCAATCCAGTGCGATTGTGGTCCTTATAAGAAGAGGAAATTTAGACAGACACACACACAGAGACCAGGGGTGTGCATGCACAAGGAAAGATGATGTCAGGACATAACAAGAGGATGGGCATCTACAGGCCAAGGAGAGAGGCCTCAGGAGAAACCGAACCTGCCAACATCTTGGTCTTGGACTATGAACCTCCAGAACTGTGAGGAAATAAATGCATGTTGTTTAAGCCACTCAGTCTGTGATACTTTTATGTTGGCAGTTCTAACAAACTAATCCAACTTCTAAATTAATTTTATTAGGCCAGCTGCAATACCCAAACCAGATAAAAACATTAAAAGAAAAAAAAAAAACCTCTAAATATTTTAATGAAAAAAATAAAAATTCTTAAAATATTAGCAAGTCAAATCAAAAAATGTAGAAAAAGAAGTATACTTCATAACCAAATAGGGTTGATTCTAGATATGCAGAGCTGATTTAGCATTTTTACAAATCAATATAATCCATGACCTCAATGGATTAAGGAAGAAAAGCTATTCTGATCATATTAACTGATGCAACAGAAGCTTTTGACAAAATCCAAAGAAAACACTTATGGGTAAAAAAAAAATCTCAGCAAAATAGGAATAGTGAGAAACTTTTAAACTTAATAAAGAACACCTATAGCTATCATTTTCCTTCATGGTGAGAAATCAGGTTTTACCCCTAATGCAAGGAATAAGGCAAGAATGCCTTGCCTCACCACTTCTATACAACACTGTACCAGAAGTCCTAGCCATTGCAATAATACAAAAAATGAATTGAATATACATAGAATTAAAAGAAGTAAAAATGTATTTTTTCTTCAGATATCATGATTGTCTATAGAAAATCCTGAAGAATCAACAAAATTCTCTTGGAACTAATAAATAACTCTAGTACTGTTTCTGAATCCTACTCCTGGGGATCTTCCTGACCCAGACACATACACACACACACACACAGACACACACACACAGACACACACACACATATATATCTATCTATAATATATATATAAATAAATTCAAAAGAATACATGATTCACTCCTTTAACAACTATTTACTGAGTATGTAATAAAGGTTAGCCAATGAGGTGATAGAAAGTTGAAAAAAGACAATTACTTCTATCAGAGAATTCTAATCTCTAACAGATTACAGAGTAAATGTTAAATACTTATCATGCAAGATAATAAAAGTGTTTGAAAAGATACTAAAATATAATGTTATAAAGGTCAGAGGAAGAAAGTCTATAGCTGCATAGTAGATTAGAAATAGTCACTTTGGGAAGGAATGATATCAGCAAAATGGTAGAATAGGAAGCCCCAGACTCTCCCTACTAAGATTTCAAATTAAAAATATACAGACCAACTCCCTTCATGAGAAATTCAGAAACCAGTTAAGAGGCTCTTGTATCCAGTTGAGCGTGAAACCAGCTGCAATAAAGTGGGAGGGAAAATTTTGGCATCCACTCTTTACACCCTCTATTCCCAGCATGGGCTTCCCTGATAGCTCAGTTGGTAAAGAATCCACCTGCAATGTAGGAGACCCTGGTTCTATTCCTGGGTTGGGAAAATCCCCTGGAGAAGGGAAAGCCTACCCACTCCAGTATTCTGGCCTGGAGAATTCCATGGATTGTATAGTCCATGGGGTCGCAAAGAGTTGGACACAGCTGAGCAACTTTCACTTTCACTGTTTCCAGCATACTGTAGTGCAATAGAGAAAAAATCCAAATTCTCAGTTTCTGCTAGAGACAAGGAGAAAAGAATGGACCATACATTCAAAGTTCTGATTTCTCAGAAGGCTGCTTGAGGGACAGAATTCTATTTTGCCTGAGTCTAGGGGCCTCGGAGAAGAATAGTATTGGTTTAGAATAACAAGTATGAACCCACCAGAGCCTGTCCTATATGGAAAAAAGCATAAAGCAGAAAGCACAGAGTTAGGGGGGAAAAATCTAACTCTTGGTTATTCCTTGTGAGGATAAAAGTTGGAGCATAAGTCCAACTTTCTGGTTTTGAGGGAATTAAAGGGTAAGGCACCTTTTCAATGGTTTCTGTATAGCCCATCTGTGAGTGCTAATGAGACAAACATATGTTAAGATGCCCAAGAGCTAATGAGAACAAGAGAGAGGAAGGAAGTTTGTGTGAGTCTTATTCCTGCTCTAGAAGACCCATGAAAACAGCAGACAGAGATCAGTTTGCTTGTTGAAGTCTACCTCCAGGAAAAAGGAAAACAGTTGTATTGTGTGCCCAACTTTCCAGTTCTGAGAGAAGGGACTTCCCTAAAGACCGGTTTCTGTCTTACCCAAATCTAAGAGTGGAAAGTAAAGGGTGCCAAGTTGGGAGTTACTGAGAACAAAGGTGGAGTTGAAATGCTATGTACACATGTATACACCTGCCAGAGCCCCTCTCCCCTGACAAGCACAAGATGATCAGGAGTAAATCCCCATCTCCTGACTTCTCCTTGGAAAGAGAAAAAGCTGGAGTGCATGTCTAATACTCTGGTTTTCCTGTGGGCTGTCTGAAATAAGTCTTTAGAAATTGAACGTATCGGAATGGAAGTCTATAAATTACTTGAAAAATAATTCAAAACAATTATCACAAAGATACTCACTGATGTTAGAAAAACAATGCATGATCAAAATAAGAATTTCAACAAACATTAAAAAAAATAAGAAAACGCACAAATAGAAATTTTGGATTTCAAGAATAACTGCATTGAAAAATCATTAAAGGGACTAAAGAGCAGATCTGATTAAGCAGAATAAAGTATAAATGAACTAAAATACAAATCATTTTAAATTCTTCCAGAAGAACAAAAAGAAAAAAAATAATGAAGAATAGTGAAGAAAATCTAATGGATGTATGGGACATTAAGTACACCACATTCATTATACATATGACACAATATATACACATTATTGGATCTCAAAAATTCTAAAGAGAAAGAAAGGGACAAAAAGTTCATTTGAAGAAATAAAAGTGGAAAACGTCTAAAGTCAGGACATCTGGATTCAAGAAGTTCGGCAGACAGAATATAGGATAAACCCAAAGAAATCAACATTATAAGCAAATAGTCAAAGACGAAGAGAGAATTTTGAAAACAAGAAAAAGTGACACATTGTATATGAGGGAGATCCTAATAAGAATTTATTTAGATTTATTGATAAAAACATTGCAGGTAAGAAGAGAGTGGGATAATATATTCAAAGTACTGAGATAAATAACAAAAATAACCTTACCAAGAATACTGTATCTGGCAAAACTGTCTCTCAGTAATGAAGGACAAATAAAGACATTCTCAAAAAAAGAAAAAAATAAGGGGATTTATCAACCACTAGATCTGACATAGAAAATGTGCTGAAGGGATCCCTTCATATTGAAAAGAAAGGATGCTTTATAATAATATGAAAGCATATGAATGTTATAGGGTAAATGAGTAAGTTTGGTTCAATTCAGTTGCTCAGTCGTGTCCGATTTTTGCAACCCAAGTTACTGCAGCACGCCAGGCTTCCCTGTTCATAACCAACTCCCAGAGCCTACTCAAACTCGTGTCTATCAAGTCAGTGATGCCATCCAACCATTTCATCCTCTATCATCCCCTTCTCCTCCCACCTTCAAACCTTCCCAGCATCAGGGTCTTTTCAAATGAATCAGTTCTTCACATCAGGTGGCCAAAGTATTGGAACTTCAGCTTCAGCATCAGTCCTTCCAATGAATATTCAGGACTGATTTCCTTTACAATTGACTGGTTTGATCTCCTTGCAGTCCAAGGGACTTTCAAGAGTCTTCTCCAAATCCACATTTCAAAAACATTGATTCTTTGGTGCTCAGCTTTCTTTACAGTCCAACTCTCACATCCATACATGACCACTGGAAAAACCATAGCTTTGACTAAATGGACCTTTATCAGTAAAGTAATGTCTCTGCTTTTTAATATGTTGTCTAGGTTGGTCATAGCTTTTCTTCCAAGGAGCAAGTATCTTTTAATTTCATGGCTGCAGTCACCACGTCTGCAGTGATTTTGGAGCCCCAAAAATTAAGTCTGTCACTGTTTCCATTGTTTCCCCATCTATTTGCCATGAAGTGATGGGACTGGAGGTCATGAACTTAGTTTTCTGAGTGTTGAATTTTAAGCCAACTTTTTCACTCTCCTCTATTGCTTATATCAAGAGGCTCTTCAGTTTCTCTTCACATTCTGCCATAAGGGTGGTGTCATCTGCATATCTCATGTTATTGATATTTCTCCTGGCAATCCTGATTTCAGCTTATGCTTCATACAGCCTGGCATTTCACAAGATGTACTCTGCATATAAGTTAAATAATCAGGGTGACAATATACAGCCTTGATGTACTCCTTTCCTGATTTGGAACCAGTCTGTTGTTCCATGTTCAATTCTAACTGTTGCTTCTTGACCTGCATACAGATTTCTCAGGAGGCAGGTAAGGTGGTCTGGTATTCCCATCTCTTGAAGAATTTTCCACAGTTTGTTGTGATCCACACAATCAAAGACTTTGGCGTATTCAATAAGGCAGAAGTAGATATTTTTCTAGAACTTTCTTGCTTCTTCTATGATCCAATGGATGTTGGCAATTTGATCTCTGGTTCCTCTGCCTTTTATTTATTTATTTATTTTTTATCTTTCCCATAGTTCTTTTTTTAAAATTTTATTTTATTTTTTAACTTTATAATATTGTATTAGTTTTGCCATATATCAACATGAATCCGCCACAGGTATACATGTGTTCCCCATCCTGAACCCTCCTTCCTCCTCCCTCCCTGTACCATCCCTCTGGGTCATCCCAGTGCACCAGCCCCAAGCATCCAGTATTGTGCATCGAACCTGGACTGGCGACTTGTTTCATATATGATATTATACATGTTTCAATGCCATTCTCCCAAATCATCCCACCCTCTCCCTCTCCCACAGAGTCCAAAAGACTGTTCTGTACATCAGTGTCTCTTTTGCTGTCTCGTATACCGTGTTATTGTTACCATCTTTCTAAATTCCGTATATATGCGTTAGTATACTGTATTGGTGTTTTTCTTTCTGGCTTACTTCACTCTGTATAATAGGCTCCAGTTTCATCCCCCTCATTAGAAATCCAGCTTGAAAATCTGGAAGTTCACAGTTAATGTATTGTTGAAGCCTTGCTTGGAGAATTTTGAGTATTACTCTGCTAGCATGTGAGATGAGTGCAATTGTGCAATAGTTTAAACATTCTTTGTCATTGCCTTTCTTTGGTATTGGAATGAAAACTGACCTTTTCCAGTGCCGTGGCCACTGCTGAGTTTTCCAAATTTGCTGGCATATTGAGTGTAGCACTTTCACAGCATCATCTTTTAGGATTTAAAATGGCTCAAATAGGTAAATATATAGATAAACAAATAATACTCTAATGATGGTATAGAAATTACTTTTACTTCTAGCTCAGAATTTATAAGAAAATTCTGTATAAAATATACTAATGAATACAGGGTAAAACAAATAAGTTTTAATATCAATAGTATAAAATATGTGATGAAGAGCAAGACATAAAAGTGTAAAGTTTTGTAGATGACTGAAATTGTTACAAATGTAAATTTTGTAACTATAGTATGCTTTATGTAAGTCTTGTGGTAATCACAAAAAAATTCTGAAAGAGATGGCAATACCAGACCACCTGACCTGCCTCTTGAGAAATCTGTATGCAGGTCAGGAAGCAACAGTTAGAACTGGACATGGAACAGACTGGTTCCAAATAGGAAAAGGAGTACGTCAAGGCTGTATAGTATTACCCTGCTTATTTAACTTATATGTAGAGTACATCATGAGAAACGCTGGACTGGAAGAAGCACAAGCTGGAATTAAGTTGCTGGGAGAAAGATCAATAACCTCAGATATGCAGATGACACCACCCTTATGGCAGAAAGTGAAGAGGAACTCAAAAGCCTCTTGATGAAAGTGAAAGTGGAGAGTGAAAAAGTTGGCTTAAAGCTCAGCATTCAGAAAGCAAAGATCATGGCATCCAGTCCAATCACTTCATGGGAAATAGATGGGGAAACAGTGGAAACAGTGTCAGACTTTACTTTTTTGGGCTCCAAAATCACTGCAGATGGTGACTGCAGCCATGAAATTAAAAGATGCTTGCTCCTTGGAAGAAAAGCTATGACCAACCTAGAAAACATATTAAAAAACAGAGACATTACTTTGCCAACAAGGTCCGTCTAGTCAAGGCTATGGTTTTTCCTGTGGTCATGTATGGATGTGAGAGTTGGACTGTGAAGAAGGCTGAGTGCCAAAGAATTGATGCTTTTGAACTGCGATGTTGGAGAAGACTCTTGAGAGTCCCTTGGACTGCAAGGAGATCCAACCAGTCCATTCTGAAGGAGATCAGCCTTGGGATTTCTTTGGAAGGAATGATGCTAAAGCTGAAACTCCAGTACTTTGGCCACCTCATGCAAAGAGTTGACTCATTGGAAAAGACTCTGATGCTGGGAGGGATTGGGGGCAGGAGTAGAAGGGGACGACAGAGGATGAGATGGCTGGATGGCATCACTGACTCGATGGACTTGAGTCTGAGTGAACTCCGGGAGTTGGCGATGGACAGAGAGGCCTGGCGTGCTGCGATTTGTGGGGTCGCAAAGAGTTGGACACGACTGAGCGACTGAACTGAACTGAACTGAACTGAATCACAAAAAAGTATCTAGAGAAAATGAGAAAGAAAGAAAAGTATGTTATAAAAATATCAATGAAACACAAAGGAACACAACAAAAGAGAAAAAGACAAAGAAACTATAAGACAGAGAAGACAACTGAAAATATGGCCACAGTAAACCCTTCCTTGTAAAAAAAAAAAAAAAAAAAAAAAACACTGAAAGAACAGAAGGGAAAAACAGATGAAAATATACTAATAACAGGAAATTTTAATACCCGTGTTCATTATGGATAGAATAATCAGAAGACTATTAAGGAAACAGAGGACTAAAAACTATAGACCAATTGAGTCAAACTGACATAAGCAGAATATTCCACTCAAAAGCAACAGAATGCATACTCTTCTCAATTGCATATGGAACATTTTCTGTGATAGATCACATACAAGGACACACCATTAAGAGCACTGAAATAATACCAGGTCTGTTTTCTTACCATAATGTAATATAAGTAGGAATCAATAGAATAGAGAAATTTAAAAAAGAATCATTAGTGAAAATTAAACATCACACTCTGAAACAGCCAACAAGTCAAAAAACAGATTAAGAGGGAAATTAGAAATTATATTAAGACAGTCTTCAAATAAAATGTAGCATGCCAAAACTTGTAGCATTACGCAAAGTAGTACTTAGAAATTTACAGCAATAACCACCTACATTGAAAATGAAGAAAGGTCTTAAATAGACAATTTAAATCACAAGCCACTAGAGAAGAATAAAGCACAAAGTTAGTAGAAGGAGAGAACTAATAATGATTAAAAGTAAATAAAATAGGAACTAGAAAGACAATAAAAAAGGTGTAGAAGATTTGGATTTTTTTTTAAACAAAATTGACAAAACATTAACTAGACTAGCCAAGATAAAGTAAAGAGGACTCAAATAAATGAAAGTAAAAATGAAAAAGATAGATACTGCAACTGATATCACAGAAATACAAAGACTCACATGTGTCCACTCTGAGCAACTAAATGCTAACAAACTGGGGAACCTATAAGAAATGGATAAATTTCTAGAAACAACCACCTACCAAGACTAAGTCTTAACAAGGAGATCAGTAATCAGAAACCTCCCAACAAAGAAAAGGTCAGAACCAGATGGATTCATTAGTAAAGCTATCAATTATTTAGAGAAGATTGCTAATCCTTCTCAAATTCTCCCCCAAAAATGAACATGAGGGAATATTTCCAAACTTTTTATTTTTATGAAACCAGCATTATCCTGGTATCAAAGCCAGAAATGGATACTATAAGAAAGCTACAACGCAATATCCCTGATGAATAGAGATGCAAATTTTTCAACAAAATACTAGCAAACTGAACATATAAGTATACAAAAACAGTCATATTCCACGACCAAGTGGGATTTATTCCTGGGATACAAGGATGGTTCAATACAGAGATGAATTGGTATGATATACCACATTAACAGAACAAAGGATAAGAATTACATCATCATCTCAACAAATGCAGAAAAGGCATTTGACAAAATTCAAAACTTTTTCTTGATAAAAACATTAACAAACAATGAATATCAAAAATTTCACCAATAACAGCTGCAGCTAAATCATACTCAACAGTAAAACAAAAACAAACAAAATATTTGAAAGCAATTTCTCTACGATCAGGAGACAAAGCAAGGATATCTATTCTTACCAACTCTTTTCAACATAGTACTGGAACTACTAGTGAGTATAATTAAGAAAAATAATAAAAGGCACACACATTAAAAAGGAAGAAGCAGAATATAGGACCTATATATATATATATATATATATATATATATTTTAGTGCTTCATATTGCTAATATTCTCCATATTTAAAAAAATAATTTATTTATTTTAATTGGAGGCTAATTACAATATTGTAGAGGCTTTTGCCATCCATTGACACAAATCAGCCATGGGTGTACACGTGTCCCCCATCCTGAAACCCCTCCCAGGGTCGTCCCAGTGCACTGGCCCTGAGCGCCCTGTCTCATGCATCAAACCTAGACTGGCGATCTATTTAAGATATAATAATATACATGTTTCAATGCTATTCTTTCAAATCATCCCACACTCGCCTTCTCCCACAGAGTCCAAAAGTCTGTTCTTTATATCTGTGTCTCTTTTGCTGTCTTGCATATAGGGTCATTGTTACCATCTTTCTAAATTCCATATATATGTGTTAATATACTGTATTGGTGTTTTTCTTTCTGACTTACTTCACTCTGTATAATAGGCTCCAGTTTCATCCACCTCATTAGAACTGATTCAAATGAATTCTTTTTAATAGCTGAGTAATATTCCTTTGTGTATATGTACCACAGCCTTCTTATCCATTCATCTGCTGATGGACATCTAGGTTGCTTCCATGTCCTGGCTATTGTAAACAGTGCTGCGATGAACATTGGGGTACACGTGTCTCATTCAATACTGGTTTCCTTGGTGTGTATGCCCAGCAGTGGTATCGCTGGGTCATATGGCAGTTCTATTTCCAGTTTTTTAAGGATTCTCCACACTGTTCTCCATAGTGGCTGTACTAGTTTGCATTCTCACCAACAGTGTAAGAGGGTTCCCTTTTCTCCACACCCTCTCCAAAATTTATTGCTTATAGACATTTTGATAGCAGCCATTCTGACTGGTGTGAGATGGTACCTCACTGTGATTTTGATTTGCATTTTTCTGATACTGAGTGATATTGAGCATCTTTTCATGTGTTTATTAGCCAGCTGTATGTCTTCTTTGGAGAAATGTCTGTTTAGTTCTTTGGCCCATTTTTTGATTGGTAGGACCTATATTTTACACTGTACACAAAAATGAACTAAATCAACTCCAAATGGATTAAAGACTTAAATGTAAGGACTAAAACTATCAAATTCATAGAAGAAAAAATAAAGAGAATATCATTACATTGGTCTTAGAAATTACTGCTTGAATTTGGCAATAAACCACAGGAAACAAAAGCAAAAGTAGACAAATGGAACATCAAACCAAACATCTGTGCAGCAAAGTAAGCATTCAGCAGGTTAAATAGGTAATCTGTGGAAAGGGAAAAAAAAATCAAACAATATACTTGATAAACAGTTTATCTCCAAAGTATATAAGAACCTTCTACAAATCAATAGCAAAAATGAAAACAAAAAACAGGTAACCTGATTAAAAAATTATCAAGGACCTGAAAAGACATTACTCCAAAGAAGACATACAAATGGCCAATGGGTATATAAAAAATGTTAAGTGTCACAAATCAAGAACATGCAATACAAAACTACAACAAAACATCACTTCCTGTGTGTTTGGGTGACCATAAACCTTAACAAAACAGATAGAAGCATAACTAGCAGGGAAGAATAATAATAATCAGAACCCTTCTGCACTCATGGTGCATTCCAGGTATGAATCTCACTTGGTCATAGTGTATGATCATTTTAATATGCTATTAAAGTTAGTTTGCTAATTTACGAATATAGGATTTTTTACATCTATATCCATAAAGAATGTTGGTTTATTGTTTACTTACAGTGTTATTTTCCGTCCAGATAAGGACATACAAGAAAACTATGAGCCAATACTTCTGATGGACAAGGATGCAAAAATTTTTAACAAAATATTAGCAAACTAAATTCAATAATATATTAAAATGATGAAACAACATGATCAAGTGGGATTTATTTCAGGGATTCAAGTATTTTTCAAAAACTGTAAATCAACCAACATGATACACCACATTAACAAAAGGAAGAATAAGTCATAAGATTATTTCAATAGATGTATAAAAAGCCTTTGACAAATTTCAACATCAATTTATGATTACAAACTCTCAAGAAAGTGAGTATATAGGGAATCAACCTCAATATAATAAAGGCTGTATATGACAAGGCCACTTCATACTCAATGGTAAAAAACCAAAGGCATTTCCTCTAAGATGAGGACAGGACAAGGATACCTTGCCACTTTTATTCAACATAGTAGTGGAAGTTCTAGTCAGCGTAATTAGGCAAGAAAAAGAAATAAAAAGCATCCAAATTAGAAAGTAGGAATCAAAACTGTCACTCTTTGAAGTTAACATGATACTATGTATTGAAAACTCTAAATTCTAATACACTTAAAAAAAAAAAAACTATTAGAAGTAATGAATGGATTCCTTAAAGCTGCAGGATACAAGATGAATATACATAAATCTGTTGCTTTTCTATACATTAATAATGAATTTTCAGAAACAAAAATTAAGAAAATAGTCCTATTTACAATTGTATCCCCAAAATAAAATACCTAAAAACAAATTTTACCAAGGAGGTGAAAACTTGTACACTGAAAACTAGAAGGCATTGATAAAAATACATTAAAGATGTCACAAGTAAATGGAAAGATATTTCATGCTCAGAGGTTGGAAGAATTAATATTCAAATGTTCATACTGTACAAATCAAACAGATTCATTATAATCCCTATCAACATTCCAATGGCATTTTTAATAGAGAACAACTCTGAAATGTATGTGGAATCACAATACACTCCATTTAGCCAAATCAAACTTAAGAACAAAGCTGATATATCACAATCCTGATTTCAAAATATATTTACAAGGCTATAGTAATCGAAGTAGTATTGCACTGGTATAAAAATAGACACAGGGATCAATGGAACAGAACTGATAGCCCATAATAAATCCACACCTATATGGTCATTTAACTGATGACAAGTTAAATGCCATATGGCAAGGAGGCAAGAATATGCAACGGGGAATGGATAGCCTCTTTAATTAATGATATTTAGAAAACTGGACAGCATATGCAAAAGAATGGAACAGACCAATATCTTACAATGAACATAAAAATCAACTCAACATGGAATGTAACTTGAATGTAAGACCTGAAGCAATTAAATTTCTGGAAAAAAAACAAGTGGTAAGCTCTTTAGCATAACAATGTAGTAGACAAGTGTTGGATACCCGAGTCAGGAAGATCGGGAGGAAATGGGAACCCACTCCAGTATTTTTGCCTGGAAAACCCCATGGACAGAGGAGTCTGGTAGGCCACAATTTACAAGGTATCAAAAAGTCAGACATGACTGAACACTCACACACACACTATGTTAATAGCTGCAAATACAAACAAAGTAAATGCTATGTAAATAGTTGCCAGCTAGGGGCAAACTTGTTTTGTTCTTTGGTATTTTCTGGGATTTTTTTCCCCCATATATATTCAATACGGATTTGGTTGAATCAGCAGACATGGAACCTGCACATGTGGAAGACCTACTGTGCTGCAGTAATGACACAATTTCAATGACTTGTCATAAGAAGTCCTTAATGGTCTTTCCTGTTTCCTTAAAGACAATATCAAAAAGGGTCTTGTTGCTCTCGGTTGTTCTCAAAAAGAACCTGAAGTACTAGTACTACCTGATATCTAATATTATTGTTAGAAACATATATTTTAAAGAAATATTTTTAGTGTCCCTAAATGACACTTGCTGTTCAGTCACTAAGTCATGTCCGATTATTTGCAACCCTATGGACTTCAGCATGCCAAGCTTTCCTGCCCTTCACTATTTCCTGGAGTTTGTCAAACTCAATTCCATTGAGTTGCTGATGCTATCAACCATCTCATCCTCTGCCATCCAACCATTCATTCTCTGTCACCCCCTTCTCCTTCTGCCTCTAAATCATACTTGCTGCTGCTGCTGCTGCTGCTGCTAAGTTGCTTCAATCGTGTCCGACTCTGTGCGACCCCATAGATGGCAGCCCACCGGGCTCCCCCGTCCCTGGGATTCTCCAGGCAAGAACACTGGAGTGGGTTGCCATTTCCTTCTCCAATGCATGAAAGTGAAAAGTGAAAGTGAAGTCACTCAGTCATGTCTGACTCTTCGCAGCCCAATGGACTGCAGCCTACCAGGCTCCTCCATCCATGGGATTTTCCAGACAAGAGTACTGGATTGGGTTGCCATTGCCTTAGATGATCTTCATTCCATACCTTATAAAAAATTTTTGGTTTTCTCCCTTTCCTTCTCTGCACTGAATTCAGTTAAGCATTGCCTGCATCTCCCAGTATTTTTAGGACTAAAGCATTTATTCCCCTGGCACTAACAGCTCACAACTCAGCCCCTAATCCCATCACCCTGATCTTACTTTAAGGATACTCCTAAGATGAAGTTCCAAGACTGGTGCATGCCAAATTCTGAACTGCCATCCTAGCTTCAGAGGTCCTTGTCATAGTGAATGATCTTTGTTCAGATTCTATCAATAATCCAAATTCTGCTGAATCCTGCTTCCTTTATTCTTGCATTTGGTTGATTCCTAGAGCATTCCCAAATGATTTATGTGTACACATAGTTCTGCCACAAGATCTGTTTCCAGGGAAGCTTAACCATGACCTTCTCTTTAAATTCATTCAATTATTAAAATCTGCTAGTTTATCTCATATATAGCTTCAAAACTTACCTCTTCCCCATCCCCACAGCTATTATGTTATACCAGACTCATACTTCTTTTAACTGCTTTGCTTTTTTCCTCATTAAACCCATCCTTCAAGCCATTATAAAATGATCTTTTAAAATTCCAAAACTTCTAAGCCTCTGCCTATCTTAAAATGTTTAAGTATTGTTTTATTTATGGAAAAAAATTTAAACTCCTTAAGAAGACATTAGATTCTACAGCACCTAATCCTTCAAACCATTTTTCTCACTCTGTACTTCAACAATCCTGGGAAATTTGTAGTTTTCTATGTTTTGATGTTCTTTCATTTCTTCATTGATAGGTATAGGCTCTTCTTTTAATCTGAAATTATATTTCAATTTTGTGTACCTCTAAATTGATATGCATCCAAAAAGGGTCATTTTTTAACTTATCTGGGAAAACTTCCACAGGCACAATTCTACCCTTTCTCAAAATAACATCAATAACACAAAATAACAGTGTTGTACTTATATTTTTCCATGGAACATGATTAAATAAATAACTGAAAGAAGTGATGTTAATTACAGAAATATTGCTGATGGGAAAAACTTGTATTGCAATTCTATTTTATCTGTGCTAAATTGCTTCAGTCGTGTCCAACTATTTGCAACCCTATGGACTGTTATCCGCTGGGCTGCTCTGTCCATGGGATTTTCCAGGCAAGAATTTCTGACCCAGGGGGTTGAACCCATAGGGAAGCGAGTTCTTTACCACTGGGCTTCCCTGGTGGCTCAGAGAGTAAAAAATCCGCTTGCAATGTGGGAGATTTGGGTTCAGTTTCTAGGTTGGGAAGATCCCCTGGTGGAGGGCATGCCAACCCACTCCAGTATTCTTGCCTGGAGAATCACCATGAACAGAGGAGCCTAGCAGGCTACAGTCCATGGGGTCACAGAGTCAGACATGACTGAGTGACTAAGCAGAGCACAGAGAGAGCTGCCACCTGGGAAGCGCCAACTCTGTAGGATTTTTTTGAACATTTTTCAATGATTCTCCACCAGAGGGAAGTCTTCCTTTCCTGCAGACATCAACCACATCAAGTCACTATGCTGTGTACCCTGAAACTAATAATATTGTAAGTCAGTCAGTTTAGTCGCTCAGTCGTGTCAGACTCTTTGGGACCCCATGGACTGCAGCACATCAGGGGTCCCTGTCCATCACCAACTCCCGGAGCTTACTCAAACTCACGTCCATCGAGTTGGTGATGCCACCCAACCATCTCATCCTCTGTCATCCCCTTCTTCTCCTCCCTTCAATCTTGCCCAGCATCAGGGTCTTTTCCAATGAGTCAGTTCTTCGCTTAGGAGGTCAAAGTATTGGAGTTTCAGCTTCAGCATCAGTCGTTCCAATGAATGTTCAGGACTGATTTCCTTTAGGATGGGCCATACCTCAATAAAGAAACACACATACAAACCTATTGTCTAACTAATACTTTTAATTCATTAGAAGAGTGACTACTGGCAAATAATCAAGAAATAAGATATTGTTTTTCACTTAAGGAAGTCTCTGATTTGAGGAATAAGACAGAGAAATCAAATGATTATAAAAATAGAACATGTCCTAATGCATATAAAACATATATTTTTAAAGAACTTTAAACAGAGACAAGGCCTTGAAATCTGAAGAGGGTAAAAGGAAGAAATTATTAATCAACTGCAGTTTTCTCATTTAGTTTATATAACACCATTTTGAGTTTGCTAATATTTCCTCTGCTTTACAAATGAGAGAATTGTGCCCAACACGATCATTAAATGACTTTAAGGACTTGAACCAAGGACTTGATGACTCCTGAGTCAAGAACTTTCCCTCAGTGATAGTCTGTTTAGCTTTTCTAAAATTCTCTTCACTGAATGCCCATTTACTCAATGATATCTCTATTATAGGTGCGTCCCAGGTAGCACTAGCGATAAAGAACCTTCCTGCCAATGCAGGAGACATAAGAGACTCGGGGTGGATCCCTGGATCAGGAAGATCCCCTGGAGAAGGAAATGGCAACCCACTTCAGTATTCTTGCCTGGAAAATCCCATGGACTGAGGAGCCTGGCAGGCTACAGTCCCCTAGGATCGCAAAGAGTTGGACGGGACTGGAGCGACTTAGCATGCACACATCTCTATTATAATATAAACTGTTTCAGCATTTCCTCTACAAAAATATCCTGTTTTTCATAGGTTTCTTGTCTTCAACTGATTAACTTCCCTCCTGCTTTTTCTTTTTGTTAAAATTTGCCTGATCAATGCCTTCCAGGTGTCTTGATGATTAAAGAACATATTTGCATATCAAAAAACAGATATGATGGCTGGGGAACCATCTGATCCAGAATATTGCTGTCTGAAAATTTGCTGACCTGCTCCAAAATATAAGAAAACAAATTATAAAATTCCATTAAAGGAATCTGACAAACTGTTTGCTACCAGCATCACTAGAATTGATGACATGCCCCCAAATTGACCCTTTGACAATAGTAAATAGCTGCACAGTTGCATGCTCAAAATGAAAGGAGGCTAGGGTTGGAGATACAGCTAAGCCGATAATTACAGTTTGACATGTTGACATGGACTGGTGATGGGTTATTATGTGGCTAGTTTCTGGAAATACATAAATATACAGATGCTATATTAAGGATATTGCCACTGATATCATTATAGGCATCTATAAAGTGGAGAAAAAGCTGTTATGATGAAAAACTGAATTGTGTGTGGGAAAAAGCTTCTCTTGGAAAAGGAAAATTAAAACATGCTTTATGAATACTTAGGATGTCAAGTTTACTTGTTTAGATATGTATTATTATTACCTCATGAATAAAACTGAAATTTATCTACATAGTATTACATTAAGATATAATACATAGGATAAATACAATTATTATATAGTACCATTTGATCAGCTGTAAAACAGAAAGTAGAACAATAATGCCATTTTTAAAACCCTGACATTTTAAACTTCGCCTATATTTTAAGGGCTTCCCTGGTGGCTCAGATGGTAAAGAATCTGCCTGAAATATAGGAGACCTGGGTTCAATGCCTGGGTTCAGGAAGATCTCCTGGAGAAGGGAATGGCTATCCACTCCAGTATTCTTGCCTGGAGGATTCCATGGACAGAGGAGCCTGGTGGCGGACTACAGTCCACAGGGTTACAAAAGCTGGACATGGCTGAGCAACTAACACTTTCACTACATTTTAAAGTGTTATTCATAAACATTAGCTATAGCTTTTTCTGTACATTAGTTTCCTTGAATACACCTTAGTGATGCCAGACCAATATGCTGAATTTGCAAACAGTAATAAGAATAAATCATGAATAATTGAGGAAAAGTAGGTAATGTTCAGCACAGTGAGATGAATTCAAGGCCACCTGACCTGGATGCTGGACTTCTTGAATTACTTACATAGGTAATCTGTAGTGAAAATCAGCATATGTGAAAGCTTTAATGGAAATGTGAACTTCTGTGTGTCCAGGTCTCTTCTCATTAATACAGCTAGAAAAATTTTTATGTCAAAATTGCTTCCTTAAAATAAGGTGAAATGTCTTGCCTAGGTAGGTCTCCAGCTGATAGTAAATGATACCTATTGCATAAGTAGAGCGAGTGTGAGGAATGAAGAGAGCAACATCTTTTAATTAGAAATCATGTTTTGTGTGTAAAAATTGCTATTACTGTACTAAATGGTTCTTACCTTTACTATCAGTCCTTTTCAGGTGTCAGACAAAGATATCTCTAATATAAGAAAGATATCTCTAATATAAGCATTACTCATTGGGAGAAATCATATTTGAAGTAGACTAATAAAAACATTATAAGAACATTAGTTTAGAAACTTGGATATACTTTTGTAAATGTCTAAAATTTGGTTCAAAAATTCAGTCTTTTTCCTTTGTTCACAAAAATGGTGACAAAAATGTGTATGGGCTACTGCATTTTCCCTCATATGCATTCCATCAATCAATTTACCTATGGCCAATTTCAATTTTAACCTGGAAATTTTAGGCATTTTAAAAATTGACTACTTTAAGTTAAAATTTAACAATTTCAGCATTTTCCATGGAAAAGAGCACTTGACATCTGTGAAGATAAAGGCTTGTAAAGGCATATTTTGAAAAGCTAATGCAGAAATTTGAAGAACTAAGACTACTGTGAAAATTTTCAATCACAGAACTTGCTATAATTTGTGATTTTCAACATGAAATCTTAGCTAAGTTGCAAGGAAATATCAAAAGAGATTACAAAACTTTGAGTTTATATTGATATGATATGAATGTGAGTTTGTTGTGACAAAAATACCATTCCTTCAGTTACTTCTTCTACTTGGACAATAATGTACTTAGGACTTAACTTCCATAAATATATAATACATATGTATTATGTACATATTACACAAGTATATAATAATGTACTCAGGACTTTACTCACAAGTGACCATGTGACTGGGACCACATAGACAAAATGATACAGACACCATATATATTACATACATCAGATATAATACATGGGCTTCCCTGGTGACTCACTGGTAAAGAATTTGCCTGCCAAGCAGGAGACACAGGTCCGATCCCTGGGTTGGAAAGATTCCATGGAGAAGGAAATGGCAACCCACTCCAGTATTCTTGCCTGGAGAGTCCCATACATATATTAAAATTATGTATATGCATATATATGTGAATCAAGAACTTCCAGGTATACAAGCCAGATTTAGAAAAGGCAGAGGAACCAGAGATCAAATTGCCAACATAAGCTGGGTCATAGAAAAAACAAGGGAATTCCAAAACATCTACTTCTGTTTCATTGACTACACTAAAGCCTTTGACTGGGTGGATTACAACAAACTGGAATATTCTTAATCAGATGGGAGTACCAGACCACATTACCTGCCTCCTGAGAAACTGGTATGCAGGACAAGAAGCAACAGTTAGAACTGGACATGGAATAGACCATTTCAATGTTGGGAAAGGAGTACATCAAGGCTGTATATTGTCACCCTGTTTATTTAACTTCTATGCAGAGTTCATCATGCCAAATGCCAGCCTGGAGGAATCACAAGCTGGAATCAAGTCTGCTGGGGGAAATATCAACAACCTCAGATATACAGATGATAACAATTCAATGGCAGAAAGTGAAGAGAAACTAGAGAGCATCTTGATGAAGGTGAAAGAGGAGAGTGAAAAGCTGGCTTGACTGAACATTCAAAAAATGAAGATCATGGCATCTGATCCTATCACTTCATGGCAAATAGATGGGGACAATGTGGAAACAGTGTCAGATTTCATTTACTTGGGCTCCAAAATCATTGCAGATGGTGACTGCAGCCACAAAATTAAAAGGTGCTGCTCCTTGGAAGGAACACTATGACAAACCTAGACAGCATGTTAAAGAGCAGAGACGTCACTTTGCCGACAAAGGTCTGTATAGTCAAAGCTTTGTTTTTTCCAGTAGTCCTGTACAGATGTTGTGAGTTGGACCATAAAGAAGGCTGAGAGCTGAACAACTGATGCCTTCAAATTGTGGTGCTGGAGAAGTCTCTTGAGGGTCCCTTGGACAGCAAGGAGATCACACCAGTCCATCCTAAAGGGAATTAACCCTGAATATTCATTGGAATTACTGGTGCTGAAACTGAAGCTCCAATACTTTGGCCACCTGATGCAAAGAAATGACTCATTGGAAAAGAAACTGACGCTGGGAAGGATTGAGGGCAAGAGAAGAGGGTGAAAGAGGATGAGATGGTTGGATGGCATCACTGACTCAATGGACATGAGTTTGAACAAATCATGTTTGAATGCTTATCACTGTCTCAGAGAGACGGTGAAGGACAGGTAAGCCTGTCATGCTGCAGTTCATGGGTTGCAAACAGTTGGACATGACTAGTGAATGAACAAAACAAAAATGACAAAAAGAGAAGATGCTTCATGTACTTTGTAAGCATATTTGTTACTATTATCACCACAAGCAACATCATATAGAGAATTTATTGTTGCTTACGTTTCCAGTTGGCAATGGATTTTGATTCAGAGCAACAAAATGGAACTAGCAGATGCAAATCCATTGATGTTTGGCAGCTGGAAGTTGAACAGCTGGAAGACATGGTATTTTGAAGCCAGGATGGAAAAGCAAGAATATTTGGCACAAACTGAACAGTTTAAAATAGCAGTATTGCTTTCTGAGTCACTAATGCATAGTATAAATAAAATACTAGGAAAGGTAACTATATAGTGTTAACTTTGTGAATTAAAATTCAACACCTGTGAAAATTACTTAGACCGTTTGAAATATCTTTGCTAAATTAATTTTAAAGCACAGAGAAATAAGTATAACAAAAAACCTTAGGTTTTTTTTTTTTAATGTAACTCAAAATATACACATAAGCACTGTTTCAAGGTTAAATGTTTAGGAATAACATTTCAGGATTTAGTACCAAGTCATATATCTAGCAGAAAACAACAGAATGCCTTTAAGTATATAAAATTTTGTCATGAGGTTTATTCACAGAATACATCCAATGTATTTATTAGTTTTTATTTGGAGTTTCATTAATTCATAAAACACTTAGTTTCTTAGTATCAGGCTATAGCAGAATGAAATAGAACAGTAGAGTAAGACTCCTAGGGACAGGTAAAGGGTGAGCTGGCTAACAGTCCTTAGATCGAATGAAGGAAAAATGAGTTCTCCAGGAATGACGTTACCATAGAGTAGAAGGATAAAAGATTGTTATGAGACTGCTGAGTCATCAAGTAAAGTCTGCATTATTATCAAGTCAGTTTATGACGCATTAAAAAGATAAAATAGATTTTTAGGGGAAAAGATGACCAGAAAAATGTGTAAAATTTGAAAAGATATTGGTGCTTAAATAGGCAGGAATCAGACAGATGAAACATAAAGTTATGCATATCACCTTTTTTCCTTCAAAGAGAGCAGTAAATTTAGATGTTATATTAACTCATGTATTTAGCAATTATTCATTGTATACAGTAGATAAAAATCTTTTAGATATTTAAAGCCCTCTCACATAAATCCCAGTTTAAGGTAAAGTATACATGCATATATAGGAATGTGATATGTGTATATCTATGTATATATACACATGTATGTGTACTTTACTCCAAACTGTGGTATGTGAGAGAGAGTTGTAGAGGAATAAATAAAGAATAGTACCAAAAGTAAAGTAGGGCGTTTCTTGGTTAGGGGCTGGAAGTGATCAAAAAATGCTTCACAGAGTAAGTGATAATTAAGCTGAATCTCAAAAAGTAGTAAGAGTTTATCACATGGATTATATAGGAAAGAATCATAAGAAATAGCTTTTGGAAAACTATAAGTACTCTGTTTAAAGACTAGTAAAAAGTTTTAAGAGTATAGTTTATTGAAGAAAGTGATATAATGGAGTCAAGATACTGGAGTTAATCACATTTTTCTCTATAAGGGACAAGAAAGTAAATATTTTAAGCTTTGCAGGTCAAGTGATCTCTGTTGTAACTACTCCCCTCACATTTTTGGGCTCTGACATCTCAGGAAGAACTGCCCTCTTCACCCTGCTGCTACTGCTAAGTCGCTTCAGTTGTGTCTGACTCTATGCGACCCCATAGACGGCAGCCCACCAGGCTCCCCCGTCCCTGGGATTCTCCAGACAAGAACACTGGAGTGGGTTGCCATTTCCTTCTCCAATGCATGAAAGTGAAAAGTGAAAGTGAAGTCGCTCAGTCAGGTCCGACTCTTAGAGATCCCATGGACTGCAGCCCACCAGGATCCTCCGTCCATGGGGTTTTCCAGTCAAGAGTACTGGAGTGGGGTGCCCTTGCCTTCTCCCCTCTTCACCCTGGGAGGATTCCAGTACCTCATTAGGGTCATCCCCAGCATGGGTGTTCCCCTCATGCAGCTTCCGCTTGTGGAATATACAGTAGGATTCCTCACCAGCTCCCTGTCCGGACACCCTCCTCTCTGCACTTGGGTTCGGTCACACCATACCATGCTGGTCCTCTGTGAGGATGACCTCTTTTTATGTTTGGGCTGTGGGTCCCTATTCTCCATTACCATCACATGTTGATGCTCTCCTCACCCGATTTTAGTTCTGACAATGGACACCAAAATGCCCCTACTCATGGAAGCCTTCTAGACCCACTGGGATTGTTTCCCTTCATTAGAATGCTGCGTTTTATTTATTTTTTTTAAACCATATTTGGGCTCCTCTTTCCTGGCCATGCCTCTATAGGATTCCATCCTCACCCACCTTAGGTCCTGAACCCATGGAGACAGAACAACCTCATGCCAACCAGGCTTCTTGGACATTTTAATCAACAGAAACTGCTAAGAGACCAGATGAGGAATTCAGGCAAGGCCTTACTGGGACTCATGCTGCAGCATGAAGGACTGAAAACAGTTAACAGGTTTCCTGGCTTACTTCCTGAGTGGAAGCAAGCTGCTTTCTTAAATGGGGTGAATGTGGGGGCAGATAGGTATCGAACAGGAGATGATGTAAGGATGTGTGGTGACCTGCTTTTGCTCCCAGGACCTCAGAAATGATAGTTAAGTTTTGGCCTTGCTGTACGTTACTGTTCATACTTTGTCCCAACTTCCTATGGATGCAGTTACTTTTAGTTCCTTATAGCTTCTTTGTATTCTATTGCTGGAGGATACATTTGTCCAGGTGTAAGCACCCTCCAGTAAAGGGACCCAGGTCCCACTTGCCTCAGAACCATCCAATATATTAAGCATTGTGGGGACTAGGTTTCTCATGTGGATGGGAAGAGTTACAAATATATACATGATATAAAAATAACTATCCCTAAATACTTATTAATTATAGAGGGAAGACAACATAAAGACAGAGAGCAAAGAGCCATCTACAAGCCCAGAGTACAACATGGAGTACAAGGCCCTGAGTACAAAGTGAAGCAGGGCAAAGGCTAACAGAGTTTTGCCAAGAGAATACACTGGTCACAGCAAACACCCTCTTCCTACACATGGACATGACCAGATGATCAATACAGAAAGCATACTGACTATATTCTTTGCAGCTAAAGATGGAGAAGCTGTATACAGTAGGCAAAAACAAGACCAAGAGCTAGCTGTGGCTCTGACCCTGAATTCCTTATTGCAAAATCCAGGCTTACCTGGAAGAAAGTAGGGAAAACCACTAGGCCCTTTGAAAGTGTTAGTTGCTCAGTCATGTCAACCCCATGGACTGCAGCCTGCCAGGCTCTTCTCTCTACGGAATTCTCCAGGCAAGAATACTGGAGTAGGTTGCCATTCCCGTCACCAGGGGATCTTTCTGGCCCAGGGATCAAACCCAGATCTCCTGCATTGCAGGCAGATTCTTTACCATCTGAGATACGGTAGACAATTCAAGTATCACCTGAATTAAATCCCTTATTTTTATACAGTGGGGTTGATGAATAGATTCAAGGGATTAGATCTGGTAGACAGAGAGCCTGAAGAACTGTGGACAGAGGTTCACAACATTGTACAGGAGGTGATGACCAAAACCATCCACAAGAAAAAGAAACACAAAAAGGCAAAGTAGTTGTCTGAGGAGGCCTTACAAATAGCCTAAAGAAAAGAGAAGCAAAAGGCAAAGGAGAAAGGGGCGGATATACCCATCTGAATGCAGAGTTCTAGAAAAGAGCAAGGAGAGGTTAGAAAGCATTCTTAGCTGATCAATGCAAAGAAATAGAGGAAAACAATAGAATGGGAAAGACTAGAGATCTCTTCCAGAAAATTGGAGATACCAAGGGAACATTTCATGCAAAGATGGACTCAATAAAGCACAGAAATGGTAAGCACCTAACAGAAGAAGATAAATTAAGAAGTGGTGGCAAGAATACAGAGAACTGTACCAAAAAGGTCTCAATGACCCAGATAACCATGATGGTGTGGTCACTCACCTAGGACCAGACATCCTGGAATGCAAAGTCAAGTGGGCATTAGGAAGCATCACTACAAACAAAGCTAGTGGAGGTGATGGAATTCCAGTTGAGCTATTCCAAATCCTGAAAGATGATGCTGTGAAAGTGCTGCACTCAATATGCCAGCAAATCTGGAAAACTCAGCAGTGGCCACAGGACTGGAAGAGGTCAGTTTTCATTCCAATCCCAAAGAAAGGCAATGCCAGACAATGTTCAAACTTTTGTAAAATTGTGCTCATTTCACATGCTAGCAAGGTAATGCTCAAAATCCTTCAAGATAGGATTCAATAGCAGGTGAACCAAGAACTACCAAATGTACGAGCTGGGTTTCAAAGAGGCAGAGGAACCAGAGATCAAATTGCCAACATCAGTTAGACCATAGAAAAAGCAAGGGAATTCCAAAAAATTCTAATTCTGCTTCACGGACTGTGCTAAAGCCTTTGACTGTGCGGATCACAACAAACTGTGGAAAATTCTGAAAGATATGGGAAAACCATACCACTGTACCTGCCTCCTGAGGAACTTGTATGCAGGACAACAAGGAACAGTTAGAACTGGACATGAAATAACGACTGGTTCAAAATTGAGAAAGATGTCCATCAAGACTGTGTATTGTCCCCTTGCTTATTTAACTTATATGCAGAGTACATCAAGCAAAATGCTGGGCTGGATGACTCATAGCTGGACTCAAGATCGCTGAGAGAAATGTCAACAACCTCAGATAGGCAGGTGATACTACCCTAATCACAAAAAGCGAAAAACTAAAGAGCCTCTGGATAAGCATAAGCACTCCTCCTATCCTCCTCTTATCTGCCCAAGAACTGACACTTTCAGATTGTGGTGTTGGAGAAGACTCTTGAGAGTCCATTGGACTGCAGGGAGGTCAATTCTAAAGGAAATCAACCTGAACGTCCATTGGAAGAACTGATCCTGAAGCTGAAGCTCCAATGCTTTGGCCATTTGATGCGAGTGGACTCTTTAGAAAAGACCCTGATGCTGGGAAAGATTGAAGGCCTGAGGAGAAGAGGACGACAGAGGATGAGATGGTTGGATGGCATCACCGACTCAATGGACATGAGTTTGAGTAAGCTCCGGGAGATAGTGAAGGACAGGGAAGGCTGCCGTGCTGCAGTTCACAGGGACACAAAGTGTCGGGCACAACTTAGTGACTGAACAACCACCACAACAATCCAAGGTTGGCCTCAAAAGAAATCAGTCCTGGTGACACCTTAATCGCAGAGCCCTAACCTCCAGAATTATGAGGAAACTACTTCTGTTGTTTAAGCCACCTAGTCTGTGATTCTTTGTTATGGCAGCCCTAGCCAACCACTGCAACAGCTATGTGAAAGGCATCTAAAATCAATCATGAGGAAACCTCAGACAAAACCAACCTGAATGACAACCTACAATTAAGTAGAATTGCAAAAGCAACAAAGTCATGAAACCCTCAAGCACGTTCACCTTCTGTGAACAAACCTCGCTAAAAGTTCAATCCCTGGGTCTAGAAGATCCCCTGGAGAAGGAAATGGCAATCAACTCCAGTATTCTTGCCTGGGAAGCCCCATGGACAGAGGAGCCTGGAAGGCTGCAGTCCAAGGGGTCGAAAAAGTGTACACAAGCCATTCTATCTGCTGCCTACAGTCTAAATTTATCAGAAACAAGAATTTAAGCCTTGCAAATTTTAGGGAAAAAATAATTTTTTCCAAAGACTAATATGAGGAGATTAACTCAGAGCATTTCTCAAGGACCTCTCTACAAGTGCCCTCCATGAGACAATATCCTCCATGCCCCAGACTCATCCTTCCTTCAAACATACTGCTTAGACGGCCGCACGTTTTCATTAACTTGAGAAAGGGGGCATGAGCTGAGAAGAGAAAGCAGTGAATAAGTGAGATACTTTGCTTTTAAACTATATTTAGAAGAAAATCTTGGCTTTAGTAAATTAGACTTTCATGACAGTGAGTAGTCCGAAAATTAGGTTTCTCAGTAATTATATTGCCTAAGAAACAAACAAAAATCTCCAATACCTTTGACTCTTCTACTCCTAAAATGATTTGCAACCTCTGGGCCTTCAGCTTACATGCAGGAAAGCAGGCTACAGAAGCGGTATCACTGCAGATGAGAATACAAATGCACCCCACTGTGATCTGATGTGACCATGAAGGATAATGGACAACAAATCCAGAATCCAGAAAGGACAATGGACAGGTTTGTTTTTTGCTTCTCTCAAACAAATAAATAAATAAAAAACCTAATAATAAAGGAGAAGTCCATATACCCAGTTAGAGACTCTTCATAATTCCTGTCCTTCAGGTTTTAATAATTGCAATGGAAAAGTGACTGTGTCCCCAACATACCCACTCCTTTCTTCTTTTTTCAAAGTGGGTATTTTTGGAACGGGAGATTTTACTGAAGTCATCTTACACAAGTAGTGTATGTCGGTTGTGGGTGTGTAGTAGAGGAATCTTACATTTTAGTTTGTAGGTCACTGGAAAATGAAGATTTCTGTTTGCACCTGGAGGAGGAGCCCTGAACATCTGACCAATCCTCAGAAATCATGGGTTTGCAGCTGGATATGGAACCTATGGATGTCATTTTAACATTGTCTCCTTTTGGAGGAGGTGCAAGTGTTGTAAAATGTATATCCTTGGGTTCGCTGGTGTTCAGAGGGATGAATTTGTTCCTTAATCTCACTTATCCTTTTCTTCCCTACTTCTGGGCATTTAACCACCTGAAGTGAAAGTGAGAGTGGTAGTTACTCAGTTGTGTCAGGCTCTTTGTGGCGCCGTGGACAGTAGCCACCAGGCTCCTCTGTCCATGAGATTCTTCAGACAAGAACAGTGGGGTGAGTTGCCATTTCCTACTCTAAGGGAACTTCCCCACCCAGGGATCAAACCTGGGTCTCCTGCATTGCAGGCAGATTCTTTACTGTCTGAGCCACCAGGGAACCCCCATTTAACCACCTACCCAGAGACTATATTCCTTTACAAACAGAAGAGAACAACTATCTCTTGGTGAGCCTCATCTGTTTCAGTCAAACAGTTGATAACAATATCATAATGAATGGTAAGGCAAAAAATAAATTTAATAATAATAATGATGAAAAGAAAAAAAAATCATGGTCCTTGAATGACCTCATAATGTTTAATTTCCCCACTAAATCTAGAAAACCAACCTCCATCTGGTCTGTTCCATAAGGGTTAAAAACAAAAAGTATTTAATTGCCTTACTTATTGCAGTTTAGGACTTACCTAATAAAAAACACTATTAGAATAATACTGATTATAGTCAACACATTTATTCATTACAAATTGTGTGCTGAGCACTCTGCTCAGTGTTTTAAATGAATCATCTAGTTTTCCTTACATTAAAAAAAATCTTACAATTCATATATAACTAATTTTTTCATTGTATAGATGAGGAAACAGATTTGATGCATTTAATAATGATTTTTATATTTAAAATGCCAAAATTTCTTAAGTAAAGTAGTTAAATTAGTAGAAAGTCATTTTATTAGACTATTTTGTTGTTATTAAAACAGTTGCCAAGTACATGTGAAAATATGACAGAACACTTGTTATATTTTGTGAATAAGGACTCAATTGTATGCAGAATATGGATACAACCAACAGAAATTTTATAAACTAAAAAGGCCTATGCATTTAAGAAAAAGGAACAAATATATACCAATAAATCAGGAACTCTGTTTTATGGTTATATTTTAATTTATATATATATATATTTTTTAATTTTATTTTTTAACTTTACAATATTGTATTGGTTTTGTGATATATCAACATGAATCCGCCACAGGTATACATGTGTATTTTAATTTTTTAAAAAATGAAACAAATGACTATTGTCTCCCTTAAAAATTTTTTAATTATTAATAAGCCTAGATATTTTTTCTTTTATTTATATTCCTGAAGTATTTCATATGATTTCATATATTTCAAGAAGTTGACAGATATTTTCAAAATTAAAAAAAAACCACTGAAACTCAACAATCTGCTATATTGCGTAACACTCATGTTTCGAGGTGGACTTTCTAAGCAAAATGGTTGGTAAGAACTGATGATCATCGATTGCTAATATGCAGTTGTTTCTAAACTGTTATTTTTCCATTTATTTAATATATTTTGAAATCTATTGATTCTGTTTTTTAAAATACTTATATTCAGTGTCTTATGCATTCTGGGAACTCTGCTGAGTGCTAGAGAGATATAAAGATGAAAAAGACACTGTCCCACTTCCAGAAGAGTTCTTTGTCCAATGGGATCAAGTATTTCTAAAGAAAAATACATTAAGCAACATAGTGAAACTTCAAATTTAGTACCACTGTGCATGGATTATTTATTGATCTTATCCTAGGACATTAATTGCACTATTTCTTTCTAAATATTTAGTAACATTAAAATTGTAAACCACATTTATCTTGAGGACTTATTTAAAACGCCCAGCCACTTAAGGTTGTTGAGCTCTGTAGTATGTCTTGTGTTTCAGGCACTGGAAAAACAGAAACAAAACACACTTGAATGGTATCAGGTTGCTAAAAATAACCTCAAATTCAGGTTTGACTCCACAGATAGCATTGAAGGCAAAACACATCTGGTGAATAATTAATGTAGAGAGTAAAACTGAAATACAAAAAAGTTCTGATCCACTTGCCTCAGTAATAAGTACTTGTAAATATTAGGAAGTGTATGATATTGCAACATCATGTAATCTTTTTAAAACTTATTCAGATGCTCAAAATAATTTTTATAATATGAAGCACTTTGTTTTTTTAATATTCTATAGACAATTTAAAAAGCCATGTCCACCTTCCACCGAGATGATAACTGCCAATACACTGTGAGGGAAGACACGACTGCCTCTCACTTCAGATCCCATTCTCCCAGCAAAGCCTCTGGGCACACAAAGACTGCATAGGGCCACCCACGCCAGGTCTACACAGACTGCATAGGGCCACCCACGCCAGGTCTACACAGACTGCATAAGGCCACCTACACAAGGATACCTCTTCAAGTCTGCAGTAGGTAAATGTTTCATCTGATGTCATGGAGACAGAGAAAATTAAGCAAAATCAGGAGGCAGAGAAATTTGTTTCAAATGAAAGAACCTGAAAAACCCTTGAAAATACAGCTAATGAAAGAGACAATTCACCAGATAAAGTGTTTGAACATCAGTAATGAGAACAGTAATTGCTAAGTCACTTCAGTCGTGTCCAACTCTGTGCGACCCATAGACGGCAGCCCACCAGGCTCCCCCGTCCCTGGGATTCTCCAGGCAAGAACACTGGAGTGGGTTGCCATTTCCTTCTCCAATGCATGAAAGTGAAAGTGAAGTCGCTCAGTCGTGTCCGACTCTTAGCGATCCCATGGATTGCAGCCTACCAGGCTCCTCTGTCCATGGTATTTTCCAAGCAAGAGTACTGGAGTGGGGTGCCATTGCCTTCTCTAGAACTATGAAAAAGAATAAATGAACGCAATGAGGATTTTCACAGAAACTAGAAAATATAAAAATGATCCAGTCAGAATTGAAGAACACAATAACTGAAATGAAAAACACACTAGAAGGAATTGGAAACAGACCACATGATACAGAAGAATGCATGCTGATCTAGAAGACAGAATAATGGAAATCATTTAATAGCATAGCAATAAGAAAGACAAAACAGAGAGAGAGTGAGAGAGAGCTGAAGAGATTTCTGGAACCAAAACTAATCTATCATTATTAACATTATAGATATCCCAGAAAGAGAAGAGAGAGAAAGGGGTAAAAAATGTGTTTGTACAATTATGGCTTGAAACTTCTGGAACCTGTAGAAAAAAAACAAATATCCCTGGTGGCTCAGCTGGTAAAGAATCCACCTGCAATGTGGGAGGCCTGGGTTCGATCCCTGCATTGGGAAGATCCCCTGAGAAGAATACCCACTCCAGTATTCTGGCCTGGAGAATTCCATGGACTGTATAGTTCATGGGGTCGCACAGAGTCGGACATGACTGAGTGACTTTCACTTTCACAGGACACACAGAGTCCCAGACAAGATGAACCTAAAGAGACCCACACCAAATTATATCATAACTAAAATGTCAAAAGGTAAGGGTAAAGAGAGAATTCTAAAGACAGCACGGAAAAATAAAAGTCATACAAAAAGAATCCCCATGAAACTATCAGCTGATTTTTCAGCAGAAACTTTACAGGTCAGAAGGGATGGCATGACAGCATGATACAGTTTAAAGTCCTGAAAGGAAAACCCCTACAACCTAGGGTAGTTTTAACCAGCAAGATTATTATTCAGAGTTAAAGTACACATTAAAAAAACCCCAAAAAACAAAACAACTTCTCAAGCAAGCAAAAACTTAAAGAATTCATCAATACTAAACTGACCCTAAAAAAAAAAAAATGTTAAAGGGTCTTCTCTAAGTGGGAAAAAAGGGTTACAACAAGAATTAAGAATTTATAGGAAAGGAAAACAAAAACTGCTAGTGAAGGCAAATGTATAGTAAAGGGTGTGGATTAACCACATAAATGCTAGTACAAGCTTTAAAAGAAAAAAATTGGAAAACCAACAACCAAAATAAAGGGTTAAATAAGCATAAAAATGTAAAATATGACACCAGAAATGCAAAATGTGGAGGACAGAAGTAAGAAAAAATGTAGAATGACTACCAGTTTAAAACATGTAGATATAGGTCAACATATATGAAACCCATGGAAATCACAAATCAAAAACCTACAATAGATATACAAAAATTAGAAAGGAAGCAACAAAAACATACTGCTAAAGAAAGTCATCAAACCACAAGGAAAAACCTACAAAAAGAACAGAGAAGAACTATTAAAACTATTAACACATTGTATTAAGTAATACAATGGTAAGTACATACATATCAATAATCACTTAGAACACCAATGCACTAAATGATCAAAGACGTAAGGTGTCTGACTGCATAATAAACAAGACCTATTCATGTGCTGCCTACAAAAGACTCAGAGCTAAAAACAGACGCAGGTTGAAAGTGTGTGGATGGAAAAAGATATTTCATACAAACAAAAATGATCAAAGAAGACATAAAAAGATGTCAACAAGCACATAAAAAGATGATCAACATCGTTAACCATCAGAAAAATGCAAACCAAAACCACGATGAATTATCAGCTGACACCTGCCATACTGGTTATCATAAAAAAGACCAAAGATATACATGCCCCAATATTCATAGTATTATTTACAACAGTCATGATATGGAAGCCATCTAAGTTTCCATTAACGGATGAATGATAAAGAAGTGTTTTATATATATTTATATATATATATATATATGCAATGAAATGTTGCACAGACATTAAGAAGAATGAAGTTCTGCCATTTTCAGTGACATGGATGAATTAGAGGTTATCATGCTTAGGGCCATAAGTCAGAGAAAGACAAATCCTCTACGTTATCATTTATGTGTGGAATTTTTAAAATATCCCAGTACATTGAGCAATACAGAAACAGACTCACAGATAAACAGAATAAACTTGTTACCAGTGAGGAGAGGGAAAGGGCAGGGGCGAATTAGGGGTATGAGATTAAGAAATATGTATAAAGTAGATAAGCCACAAAAATACACTGTACAATGACTTAAGGCTCTGGTTTCCTGAGGTACCAGTGGGGCATGAAGATGTGCTGCCGCCTTGTGGCCACACCTGAGAACTACAACTTTAAAACCCGCACTGCCGGGCACTTAAGGGTCACAAGTTCTCTGGGCTGCCCTTGAACCCCTTCCCTCAAGAAATGTCCCAAGGCAGGTAATGGGAAACAAAATCAAAACAGTACTGACTCTCTAGAAACCAATCTCAAGAGCTAAACTTTACTGTCTCAAAGAAAATCACCTGAAAAGATGCTCAGCCTCCCTAGTGGTTAGAAAAACTGCCAATCATAATGAGGCTATATCCCCTGACACCAGTCATCACAAGATCCACACAGGAAGAATGCTACAGAGGGCAGGGATAAAAGGGAGCCACCATACACTGAAGGTGGGAATGTAGATTTGCAACAGCCACTATGGAGAAAAGTAGCAAAGTTCCTTATAAAAATGAAAAATAGAGGTACCCTGAGATTGAAGAAAGTAGGGAAAACCACTAGACCATTCAGGTATGACCTAAATCAAATCCCTTATGACTATACAGTGGAACTGAGAAATAGATTTAAGGGACTAGATCTGATAAACAGAGTGTCTGATGAACTATGGACTGAGATTTGTGCCATTGTACATGAGACAGGGATCAAGACCATCCCCATAGAAAAGAAATGCAAAAAAGCAAAACGGCTGTCTGGGGAGGCCTTACAAATAGCTGTGAAAAGAAGAGAAGTGAAAAGCAAAGGAGAAAAGGAAATATATAAGCATCTGAATGCAGAGTTTCAAAGAATAGCAAGGAGAGAAGAGAAAGCCTTCTTCAGCGATCAATGCAAAGAAATAGAGGAAAACAACAGAATGGGAAAGACTAGAGATCTTGTCAAGAAAATTAGAGATACCAAGGGGACATTTTATGCAAAGATGGGCTCGATAAAGGACAGAAATGGTATGGACCTAACAGAAGCAGAAGATATAAAGAAGAGGTGGCAAGAATACACAGAAGAACTGTACAAAAAAGAGCTTCATGACCCAGATAATCACGATGGTGTGATCACTGACCTAGAGCCAGATATCCTGGAATGTGAAGTCAGTGGGCCGTACAAAGCATTAATTATTATGAACAAAGCTAGTGGAGGTGATGGAATTCCAGTGGAGCTATTCCAAATCCTGAAAGATGATGCTGTGAAAGTGCTGCACTCAATATGCCAGCAAATTTGGAAAATTCAGCAGTGGCCACAGGACTGGAAAAAGTCAGTTTTCATTCCAATCCCAAAGAAAGGCAATGCCAAAGAATGCTCAAACTACCGCACAATTGCACTCATCTCACACGCTAGTAAAGTAATGCTCAAAATTCTCCAAGCCAGGCTTCAGCTATACGTGAACCGGGAACTTGCAGATGTTCAAGCTGGTTTTAGAAAAGGCAGAGGAACCAGAGATCAAATTGCCAACATCCGCTGGATCATGGAAAAAGCAAGAGAGTTCCAGAAAAACATCTATTTCTGCTTTATTGACTATGACAAAGTCTTTGACTGTGTGCATCACAATAACCTGTGGAAAATTCTGAAAGAGATGGGAATACCAGACCACATGACCTGCCTCTTGAGAAACCTATATGCAGGTCAGGAAGCAACAGTTAGAACCGGACATGGAACAACAGACTGGTTCCAAATAGGAAAAGAAGGACGTCAAGGCTGTATATTGTCACCCTGCTTATTTAACTTCTATGCAGAGTACATCATGAGAAACACTGGTCTGGAGGAAGCACAAGCTGGAATCAAGATTGCCGGGAGAAATATCAATAACCTCAGATATGCAGATGACACCACCCTTATGGCAGAAAGTGAAGAGGAACTAAAACGCCTCTTGATGAAAGTGAAAGAGGAGAGTTTAAAAAGTTGGCCTAAAGCTCAATATTCAGAAAATGAAGATCCTGGTATCTGTTTCCATCACTTCATGAAATAGATGGGAAACAGTGGAAACAGTGTCTGACTTTATTTTGGGGGGCTCCAAAATCACTGCAGATGGTGACGGCAGCCATGAAATTAAAAGACGCTTACTCCTTGGAAGGAAAGTTAAGACCAACCTAGATAGCATATTAAAAAGCAGAGATGTTACTTTGCCAACAAAGGTCCGTCTAGTCAAGGCTATGGTTTTTCCAATGGTCATGTATGGATGTGAGAGTTGGACTGTGAAGAAAGCTGAGCAGTGAAGAATTGATGCTTTTGAACTGTGGTGTTGGATAAGACTCTTGAGAGTCCCTTGGCCTGCAAGGAGGTCCAACCAGTCCATTCTATAGGAGATCAGTCCTGGGTGTTCATTGGAAAGACTGATGCTGAGGCTGAAACTCCAATACTTTGGCCACCTCATGAGAAGAGTTGACTCATTGGAAAAGACCCTGATGATGGGAGGGATTGCGGGCCGGAGGAGAAGGGGACGACAGAATGAGATGGCTGGATGGCATCATCGACTCGATGCACATGAGGTTGGGTGAACTCCTGGAGTTGGTGATGGACAGGGAGGCCTGAAGTGCTGCGATTCATGGGGTTGCAAAGGACGGACACGACTGAGCGACAACTGAACTGAACTGAACTGAAATTAGGAATCTCACTATGGAGCATATACCCAGATAAATCCATCCTTCAAAAAGACACATATCCCTCAAAAGTCATTGCAAGACATAGAAATAATCGAACTGTCCATCACCAGATGAATCCAGAAAGACGTTCCATATACTCACTATACTATTACTCAGCCAGAAAGCAGAATGAAATTTGTGCCATTTGCAGCATCATGGATGGACCAGGAGATTATCACATGAATCAGGTAAACCAGACAGAGAAAACAAGCATCACGGATACCATTTATGCTGCTGGTGCCACAGCCAAATCACTTAAGTCATGTCTGACTCTGTGCGACCCTACAGACGGCAGCCCACCAGGCTCCCCCGTCCCTGGGATTCTCCAGGCAAGAACACTGGAGTGGGTTGCCATTTCCTTCTCCAATGCATGAAAGTGAAAAATGAAAGTGAAGTTGCTCAGTCGTGTCCGACTCTTCGTGACCCCATGGACTGCAGCCTACCAGGCTCCTCCATCCATGGGATTTTCCAGGCAAGAGTACTGGAGTGGGGTGCCATTGCCTTCTGGAGGACTCTAAAACCTGATACAAATGAACAAATGTACCAAACAAAAACAGGCTCACAGACTTAGAAAAGGAACATAGTTACCAAAAGGGGAAGTTGGGAGGGATAAATTAAGAGGCTGTGACTATGAGAAATACACATATAAAAGAGATAATCAGTGAGGACCTTTGAGATAGTCCAGGACACTCTACTCAACATTCTGTCATAACCTTCATGGCAAAGGAATCTGAAAAACAATGGGTACAAGTATATGTATAAGTGAATAGTGTGGTTGTAGAACTGAAAAGTCAACATTGTATAGCAACTGTGGATGTGAGTTTGAGTAAACTCCAGGAGCTGTTGATGGACAGGGAAGCCTGGCATGCTACAGTCCATGGGGTTGCAAAGAGTTGGACACGACTGAGTGACTGAACTAAACTGATATTGCAGTAGAAAATAGAAACTGAATTTTAATAAATGTTTAATAATAAAAATAATATATTGCACAATGAAGGGAATTATAGCCGTTATCTTATAATATCTTTAAATGGAATATGATCTATAAAAATATTGTTACCATATTGTACATCTGAAATTAACATAATATTATAAATAAACTATACTTCAACTTTTTAAAAAAAGTAAAAAGAATGAAAAATATGGTACAACTAAGACATAAAACTTTGTGGAAAATTTCTTGGACTAAATCAGGTACTGTGATCAGTACTTTACGCCTTTAAAACTGAGGTTTGTAACCTCTAGTGAATCATGGATTCATCTTAGTGTCTCAAACAACACTTTCTAACAGAATAAAAGTGAAAGTCGCTCAACTGTGAACAACACTTTGTGACCCCACGGTCTGGACCGTCCATGGAATTCTCCAGTCCAGAAATAACCTTTCCCTTCTCCAGGGATCTTCCCAACCCAGGGATAGAACCCAGGTCTCCCACATTGCTGGCAGATTCTTTACCAGCTGAACTGCCAGGGAGCTTCTAAGAGAATAGTATGAAAATACATATAATTTCTGAGTTTATCACTTTCAGAAAGATTAAGCATTATTCTTTGTGTAACTTTTGCTTCAATTTTGTGTTATGTCTGTGTGTATGTGTGTGCACACGTGGCATGTATTTCCATTCCTGACAGAATGTACTACATGCTGTAGGGCACGGAGAAACCATTTGATAGTCCCTGCCTTAGCTCACTTAATTCACCACAACAAAAGTATATATTAAGCCCAATTAACAGTGCCAATTTATAGAAGGAAAATTGCATTTCATATTTGACATGTAATTTTACCAATTCACATTTACTGTGTTAAATCTTGAACCTGAGATTCAAAACATATCATAATACCATGATTTAGATTTTGCTTTTTCTGAGTATCTGCTTTTTCACAGATTTCCTAGTTTTTAAACCTCTTAATCCCTTTCAATCTCTATCTCCCTCCCTGGCTCCCTCTATCTCTCACCCCACTTTATGATCTAGAATAATTCTGTTCTTAGTTTAATCTTTTCTTCCATGCCAACCTCTGTGAATTCCCATCTTTCAGCTAAAAAGAAAAAATAAAAGTATTTCTTAGCATAATCTCTATGATCAATTTGTAAATAATCTCATATGAAAATATTTGCCATTATACATTTGAAATTTGTATGAATTTATCGACTATGTCAATCCTCTCTTGTTCTTCCAGAGTTCCAGGAGAACCACACAAACCTGTCTTCAGCATTTTATACATACACACACTCAACTCTTTCTAGGACATGTATTTATGATAACATAGCATTCTGGATATTACGAAAAGCAAAACATTTAGGAGTTGGATGTTGTTCAGGCTCTAAGTTGTATCTGACCCTTTAGACCCCATGGACTATGGGATTTCTCAGGCAAGAATACTGGAGTCAATTGCCATTTGCTTCTCCGGTTGGGTTGGATCTTCCCAATCCAGAGATCAAACCGATATCTCCTGCATTGACAGGCAGATTTTTACTGCTCAGCCACTAGGGAAGCCCAGGACTTGGAAACCGATATCTCCTGCATTGACAGGCAGATTTTTACTGCTCAGCCACTAGGGAAGCCCAGGACTTGGATAAACTATAACAAATATAAATGTATTGCCAAGCTTTTAAGAACTTATAAGCAAAACATCCAAGAGAAATAAACAAACACACTGCTAAGTCACTTCAGTCGTGTCCGACTCTGTGCAACCCCATAGACGGCAGCCCACCAGGCTCCCCCATCCCTGGGATTCTCCAGGCAAGAACACTGGAGTGGGTTGCCATTTCCTTTTCCAATGCATGAAAGGGAAAAGTGAAAGTGAAGTCACTCAGTCATATCTGACTCTTAGCGACCCCATGGACTGCAGCCTACCAGGCTCCTCCATCCGTGGGATTTTTCAGGCACACTAAAGCCCTACAAAAACCCAATTATCCAATTCTAGAAAGTAAAAGCTAAGTTAAAAGACTGAATTAAATGCAGAAGAGAGTGTTGCTCCCTCAGAGCCAAAACCTAGCACAGCAAAACAGAGTTTGGAGTATTCTCACCACACAGACACAAAAGGTAACAGTGTGAGATAGTGGATGTGTTAGTTGATGTTGTGGCAATCATTCATAATATATGTGTCTATCAGATCATCCCTTGTATGTGACAACATTTGCAATTTCACTTGTCATTTATACCTCAATAAAGCATGGGAAAAACAATTGGGGCCATTGTAGTTCTAAGGGGGAACTGCACATTGGTCCTATAGCCAGACAAAGTCAAAAGACAGAGCTGGTATCTCAGAGAATTGAAAAAAACCTAAAGCTGATACATATGTAAGGGATGCTTTATTTCATTAGCCATTTAGGATGCTGTACTTCATTTGTCATATAAGAAGCATAAATTATTTTAAAAGCTTTACTGAAATAGAGTTGACATGTACATATTTAATGTCCACAATTTGGTAAGTCTGATGTATTAGTAAACATATGACATCATTACCACCATTAAGATAATGAAGCTATCCATCACCCCCAAAAGTTTCCTTATGCCCTTGTAATTTCCTTATGCCATTTGTAATTCCTCTGTTCACCCAGACACTCTTCATCTCTGTATCCACCTGCATCAAACTCTCCACACCAGTCCTCAGTTACCCACAGCCCTACTTTATCTGATTATATTAAGGTATTGGCTTACATTTCCAAGAATGTTACACAAATAATATTATTCCACTAGACCATTCAGGTATGACCTAAATCAAATCCCTTGTGATTATACAGTGGAAGTGAGAAATAGATTTAAGGGCCTAGATCTAATAGAGTGCCTGATGAACTATGGAATGAGGTTCATGACATTGTATAAAAGACAGGGATCAAGATCATTCCCATAGAAAAGAAATGCAAAAAAAGCAAAATGGCTGTCTGGGGAGGCCTTACAAATAGCTGTGAAAAGAAGAGAAGTGAAAAGCAAAGGAGAAAAGGAAAGATATAAACATCTGAATGCAGAGTTCCAAAGAATAGCAAGGAGAGATAAGAAAGCCTTCTTCAGCGATCAAAGCAAAGAAATAGAGGAAAACAACAGAATGGGAAACACTAGGGATCTCTTCAAGAAAATCAGAGATACCAAAGGAACATTTCATGCAAAGATGAGCTAGATAAAGGACAGAAATGGTATGGACCTAACAGAAGCAGAAGATATTAAGAAGAGATGGCAAGAATACACAGAAGAACTGTACAAAAAAGATCTTCACGACCCAGATAATCATGATGGTGTGATAACTGGCATAGAGCCAGACATCCTGGAATGTGAAGTCAAGTGGGCCTTAGAAAGCATCACTACGAACAAAGCTAGTGGAGGTGATGGAATTCCAGTGGAGCTATTCCAAATCCTGAAAGATGATGCTGTGAAAGTGCTGCACTCAATATGCCAGCAAATTTGGAAAACTCAGCAGTGGCCACAGGACTGGAAAAGATCAGTTTTCATTCCAATCCCAAAGACAGGCAATGCCAAAGAATGCTCAAACTACCGCACAATTGCACTCATCTCACACGCTAGTAAAGGAATGCTCAAAATTCTCCAAGCCAGGCTTTAGCAGTATGTGAACTGTGAACTTCCTGATGTTCAAACTGGTTTTAGAAAAGGCAAAGGAACCAGAGATCAAATTGCCAACATCCGCTGGATCATAGAAAAAGCAAGAGAGTTCCAGAAAAACATCTATTTCTGCTTTACTGACTATGCCAAAGCCTTTAACTGTGTGGATCACAATAAACTGTGGAAAATTCTGAAAGAGATGAGAATACAAGACCACCTGATCTGCCTCTTGAGAAATTTGATGCAGGTCAGGAAGCAACAGTTAGAACTGGACATGGAACAACAGACTGGTTCCAAATAGGAAAGGGAGTTCGTCAAGGCTGTATATTGTCACCCTGTGTATTTAACTTCTATGCAGAGTACATCATGAGAAATGCTGGGCTGGAAGAAACATAAGCTGGAATCAAGATTGCCGGGAGAAATATCAATAACCTCAGATATGCAGATGACACCACCTTTATGGCAGAAAGTGAAGAGGAACTCAAAAACCTTTTGATGAAAGTCAAAGTGGAGAGTGAAAAAGTTGGCTTAAAGCTCAACATTCAGAAAACAAAGATCATGGCATCCGGTCCCACCACTTCATGGGAAATAGATGGGGAAACATTGGAAACAGTGTCAGACTTTATTTTTCTGGGCTCCAAAATCACTGCAGTTGGTGACTGCAGCCATGACATTAACAGATGCTTATTCTTTGGAAGGAAAGTTATGACCAACCTAGATAGCATATTCAAAAGCAGAAACATTACTTTGCCAACAAAGGTTCGTCTAGTCAAGGCTATGGTTTTTCCTGTGGTCACGTATGGATGTGAGAGTTGACTGTGAAGAAGGCTGAGCACTGAAGAGTTGATGCTTTTGAACTGTGGTGTTGGAGAAGACTCTTGAGAGTCCCTTGGACTGCAAGGAGATCCAACCAGTCCAATCTGAAGGAGATCAGCCCTGGGATTTCTTTGGGGGGAATGAGGCTAAAGCTGAAACTCCAGTACTTTGGCCACCTCATGCGAAGAGTTGACTCATTGGAAAAGACTCTGATGCTGGGAGGGATTGGGGGTAGGAGGAGAAGGGAGGACAGAGAATGAGATGGCTGGGTGGCATCACTGACTCAATGGACGTGAGTCTAGGTGAACTCCGGAAGTTGGTGATGGACAGGGAGGCCTGGCATGCTGCGATTCATGGGGTCGCAAAGAGTCGGACATGACTGAGCGACTGATATGATCTGATCTGATGCTGTCTTTAATTTGGGAGAATGGTTCTGGCTCCTTTCACTCAGCTCAACTATCTTGAAATTGATTCATACTTTTACACATACCAATGTTTTTTTGACACTTTATGATTAGGTCTTATTTCATCATATTTATAAAGCACATTTTTGTCCATTCATCAGCTGAAGGAAACCTATGTTGCTTATAATTCTAAACTATTACAAATAAATTCTGTAAAGTTTTGCATGGCAATCTTCTTGTGGAAACATTCTTTCATACCTCTTGAGTAAATACCTTGTAATAGAAAGCTAGAGTCGTGTGGTAATCACAGTTTATCTTTTATGACGCTCCAAACCGTTACCGTATCCCTTACCCCAAATCGATCATACTATTTTAGGTGTGTGAGCATTCTGCTTGTACAATATCCTCACACATGTGGTATTTTGTTGTTGTTGTTGTTAATTAGAACTTAAACCATTTTAACAGATACTGATGAAAGACAAATCAAAGAAAATTTAAATATAAAAGGTTTTTTTTTTTTTTTCCCTGCTCTTTGGCCTCCTCTCTCCCTTCTCCTGTGCTTTGTGTATCTGCATTGTTCACTGACCAAACCTTCATCTCAGCAGAAATACTTGTTCACCCATAAAGAACAACATTCTCCAGTATTGACAAGATGACTCCTTAGGAGATAATCTTCCTGCTTAATCTTGTAAGGGGCCACAATGACCCACGACCTACTACTCGCTTTGTACGTGAAGACCTGGATTGTGTAAGCTGTCAATAATGTGTCACTTAACGTATAGCCCCTTTTCTCAAAACTTTATATAACTGCGCTTTTGGCTCTAATGGGCAGAACAGTTCTTGGAACTTTCTGAGAGGCTGTTACTAAATTTTTTCATTGATAGCATAAAATGAAACCTCATTGGAGCATAATTGACATTTCCTAATGACTGATTTTTAAATATTCTGGTGTTCATTTGTCATCTGTATATCGTCTTTGGCAAAGTACCTGAAATTATCTGCTCATTTAAAATATTGCCTTTTACTTTCTTATAGTTGAATTTTCAGAAATCTTCATATATCATGAATATATGTATTGAGCTGGCCATAAAGCTTATTTGGTTTTTTCTGCAACACTGTACAGAAAAAATCTAAACAAACTTTTTGGCCAACCCAATATTTTATCAGACTTAATACTTGCAAATATTCTCTCCAGTTCTGTAGTTTGCTTTTCATTTTCTTAACAGTATATTTGAGGAGCAAAAGCTCTTAATATTTTTGAAGAAAAATGTATCCATTTTCTTTTAGTGATTATGGGTTTTATGTCACACGAAGGAAATGTTTTGCCTTAAAAAGATCACAAAATTTCCTATTATATTTTGTTCTAGAAGTTACATAGTCATGGGTTGTGCACGGTTTGTTGAAAAGACTCTTCTTTGTCTACCAAAGTGCATTTGTGCTTTTGACGAATGTAAACGGACCATATATGTATGGATTTAGTTGTGAACTCTATATTCTGAACTATGAGGTCTAGTTTTGAAGTCTATATTGATTTAGTTTTCTATCTTTATACCAGTACCGCATACTATTGATTACTGTAACTTTAAATAACACACTTCCAACCTTGCCATTTTATGAAAGCTCTTTTGGCTAAGGTATTAGTGTTCTTCAGAGACACAGACTGAACAGGGAGTGTGTGTCTGTGTGTATCTGTCTCCTGACGAGTCCCAAGATCTGCATATCGAGTCAATAAGCCATCAACTCCAAGGCTGGCAGGCTTGATATCCGGAAAGAACCAATGTTTCAGGTTGAGTTCTAAGGCAGGAATAAAAGTAGTGTCCCATTACTAAGGCAGTCTGTACAATTTTCTCTTACCTGGAGAAAGGTCTCTCTTCAGATCTTCAACTGATTGGATGAGGCTTACCCACATTAAGGAGAGTCATCTCTTGTTTTCAGTCTAACAATATAAATCTCAGTCTCATAGCCTCCAATTAAAATAAATAAATTTAAATTTTAAAAAAGCCTTCACGAAAACATCCTGAAAATTTTTGACAAAACAGCTAGCACTCTGTGGGCTGTTCAAAGTGACATACAAACTTAACTGTGACAGTTACTCTAGTCCTTTGCATTTCAATATGAATTTCAGTTGATGGAGTTCTACAAAAAGTCTACTGGAATTTTGACTGGGATTGTGCTGAATCTATAGTTGATTTTAGGAAGAACTGAAATAACAAATATATTTCAGTTTCCTGATACATAAACATTGTATCTCACTATTTTGGTTTCCTGTATTGCCTTTAAGCAAAGTTTTATAGTTTTCAGTGAACAATCCCTGGAGTTTTTTTGCCTAAAATGCCTCTAAGCAATTTGTATTTTTGGTGCAGTAAGTGGCATCACTGATTTCTGATATTTTTATGTCTTCTCTCTCTCCTAGACAAAGGTTAGCTGGTTATATTAATTTTCTGGAAAAAAAAAAAAAACGACTTCAGTTTTCATTGAGTCTTTTGTTGTTGTTTTTCTTTATTGCTGATTTCTACTTTGATCTTTTTTAATTTCCTTTTGTTTGCTTACTTTGTGGTTCATCTGCTCTTATTTCTCTAGTTTCTCAAGGTAATTAATATCTACACACATTGATTTGAAAGCTTTATTTTATTCTGAGTTAGATGTTTAATGCAATAGATTCCCTTTTTAGCTGCATCCAACAGATTAAGTATGTTGTATTCTCATTTTCACAAATTTAAAAATATTTCTTACTCTCTTTTGATATCTCCTTTGACCTGTGTGTTATTTAGAGTTATGTTGCTTAATTCCAAATATTTGGGAATTTTAAATATATCTTTCAACTAATAATCTTTAATTTAGTTCCTTCATGGTCACAGAACTTACTTGGTAGACTTGAATACTTTGGAATTTACTGAGTTCTGTTTTATGGCAAAGAATGTAGTGAATGTTCTTAATCAATGTTCTATGTGCACTGGAGAAGAATGTGCACTTTGCTATTATTGGGTGAAATGTTCTATAAATGTCAATTTGATTTTCTTGTTTAATAGCGCTGTTCAGTGTTTTCAATCCTTACTGGTTTATCTATTTGTTCTATATTCTTGAGAGAGGAGTTTTGAAATCTGCAAGTACTACTGTGGATTTTCTTCTTTTAATTTAATCAATGTGTGCTTAAGTATTGCGAATCTTTATCATTCGGTGCAGAAACACCTAAGATGGTCCGAGGTTATTTGTTTTTTTGAAAATTGATCCTCTTGCTATCATGCAATTACCTTCTTTATACTTTGTTCTGAAATCTATGTTAATATTAGTAAAACCACCACTTTTTTTCTTTTGAAATATGGTGAATTTTTCCATTAGTCTACTTTTTACCTTTTCTGGTTGTATGTTTAATGTGGTTTTCTTGTAGGCAGCATGTAGTTGGGCCATTTTTTTTTTTTTTAATATATATACACATTAGAATAAATTCTCTCTTAATCTGAGTATTTAGCGCTTTCACTTGATTTTGATTATGGATATTGCTGGGTTTTTACCTACCATTTTCCTGTTTGTCTTCTCTGTGTAGCATCTGTTCTTGTTCCATTTGTCTTCTTTTTCTGCCTTATATTAAACAAGTTTAGTCCTCTTTCTCAATCCATTTTATCTCCTTTGTTGGCTTATTAGTTTTGTTCTCTTAATGGCTGCTTTAGGATTTATATACAGCTTTAAATTATCACATTTTAACCTTTAAGTGATATTACACCACCTGATGTTTAATATAAGAACCTCATAGCTGCATAATTCCATTTCTCTCTTTCTAGGCTAGGTGACAGTTTTGTTGAAAAAAAAAGAAAAAGAAAAAGCAGCCTCTGCTATCCAGAATGTTAATCTAATGCTCATAGCTAATCCTTGATGTTATTATATAATGATTTAATGCTTACAGCTTAATCACTTTGTTTTACTATTGAATGTGACAAAATCCCTGTATCAGGTGAGATTACTTTGAGATTATGATACAATGAAACAAAAACAAGGTCACTAGAAAATTCACAAAACACTAAGGGTCCCGCATTGTAAGTGTCTTCACCAATCACAGCTCTGTCCTCATTTTGGTCTGCCTTCTTAGAGAAAAGAATTATTGAGATGCCCAATCATGCGATGGTTCCACTTTCTGACAGATGTGCCCCTGCTTCTTTAGCACCTTCCCCAAATTTCCCAACCAGAGCCTAAAAACTCATAAGATTCTTCTAACATCTTCTTCCTAATGCACTCCGCAGCTCCCGATGCTGCGTTCCAGCCCACTGCAACGAGTAATAAACTCAAGGCATTTTACTGTATGTACTTTCCTGGTGATCATTAGTTAAAGAGTATTGACATTTTCATATATTTTCTTTTACATGTGTAACAAGATTATCGTGTGAAGATGTGGAATAAAAAAAAATGCTCAAATGCTCACTTTGTGAAATAAAAAATCTGATCATTTGGACTACCATTTTGATACTATCTTATAAAATTGAGAAGGTAAGCAACCTGCGAATTATACTCCTTGATTAATAGGCTTGTGTACCAGCCAATGAATATCTCCAATATGCCCAAACAATTCTGTTTATAATAGGAAAAAAACTGAAAACATTTTATTTCCATCCACAGGGAAATGGACAAATAAACTACAGCCTGTTCATACAGTGAACATTAATGAAATGTAGTTACATGCATCAAAATGAATACATTTCTTATTCAGCCAGAAAAGAAAATAATATAACAACACTAAATAAAAATAGCAAATTATATAAAACCAAACAGTATATGGCTGGGCATGTATACATTTGTACAAAAAATATAACCAAAAAATTTTAAACACAACATTTTGGTGATTAGTTTCCTCTGGGTAAGAAGAGAGTTTGGATCAGTGATTTGTATGAACAAAGGATTAAAAAATATAATTATTTTATAATTTCTTAATACTTAACTTGGGCTTCCCTAGTGACTCAGAGGTAAATAATCCTCCTGCCAATGCAGGAGACATGGGTTTGATTCCTGGGTTAGGAAGAGACTTTGGAGGATGAAATGGCCACCCACTCCAGTATTCTTGCCTGGAAAATCCCATGGACAGATGAGCCTGGCGGGTTATGGTCAATGGGATCACAAAAGAGTCAGACATGACGTAGTGACTAAACAACAATACCTAACTAGGGCTGTGAATTAATGGGTTCTTACTATACTTTTATCATGCATGAATTAGGGGTGCATGATTATTTTTCATAGTAAAAGGACATTTATCTATTTGTATATGTTATTAAAATTATTCAAATTTAAATATAAGGTTAAAAAATGACTAATCTTTAAAGACTACATATATGAGATCATTTTCTAACAAGGCTGCCTGAGTGAGTGAGGCTGTCTCACTCTTCAGAGGAATTAAACTTTGAACAATAATTTGCGGCTTGTATAATTTATAATCATATAAATCTGATAAAGCATGATTTTTTGTGCTCAATAAAGAGACGGTAACCTCAAATGTTTATCAAAAATCAGTTTTTAGAAACTTACTGAAACAAAAAATCAGTTTTCGAAACTTTTCCATTTTATTCATGAACTATACAAAATGTCCATTCTCAAATCATTTTTGGACTAGGCTTGCATCCTGCTGGTTCCCTCATTAAATAAATGAAATTTTGATATATGAATTTTTTCCCTTGAGCATTATATTTTTAACATTTTGAGAATTGTAACTGACTCTTATGAAAATCCCACTGAGATGTTACACTCACTCGATTGGGAAACAGCTCATGGATGAAGAAAATTAACGAGTGCAGCTTTGAAACCTCTGCCCTTTCCTGATCAGTGAATTCTTGCTGACTTGTGGCAGAATGGCTTTGTTTTCAGAACTCCTATATGTTAATATCTAATGACTTAAGCTGTCTTTATCTTTCAGAAGGTAGAAAACTTAAAAACACAAACAAACATAAGCAATGACTGAAAACTGATTAAAAAGATGGTCAAATCCTCATTACTCTGTTTATTATCTTTCAAATAGGAATCTGAAATATTTAGTCTGATTTAGTCTTAGAGTTCATGGCAGAATGTTTTCCCTCCAGAGTCAAAGCCTTGTATATCTGGTTCTAGTTGGACCCCTGCCTTTTTGCAACTGGGGTACTATCTGGGATGCCATTGTTTCAGTGTGAAAAACCTGTGAAAGCTTCAAATGGTGAAATAGAACAATGAACTTTCAGATGCCTGCTAGTGCTTCTTTTGTTTAAGGAATTTCATGGCTGGGGGGGAAGTGAGGGAGGTCACAAAGTTAGAATCACAAAGTTAAGTGGGAAAGGAAGTAGCAGCCCACAGGGGCCTGTATGTCTTATAAATGAAGAAAGAGTAAAATATGTACATATTTTTATTAGGATAAGAAATTACAATTTCTTAAAGGTCTGCCTAATGGAAAGGTTTTGGGATTTTTTTTCATCCATTTTGCCACACAGGAATTGTTTTCATGTATTTTTTGTGTCTGGATTTTTTTTCATCTATGGAAAAAGTTGTAAAAGAGAAGTTGCGAAGTTCTTTATGAACTTAAGTATTTTATCTGTAAAATAAAAGAGCCTTTATTTCTTGTGCTAATGTTATATTAACATGAAATCTTTTCCTAAGATATAACACATTCAATTATAAAGTTTCTTAACATTAAAGAAGTCCTTATTCTGATCAGCTAATAAAGAATAAATGCATCTATAAACCTGAGAGGCTCATAAGAATTCAGTTTGAATATACAGAAAGAAGAAGCCAAACTTTGAATACTTGAAATATACTAGGCTTTTTAGAAGAATGTTTTTTTACCAAAGCTGCTAATACCACCAGTCATTTTGAAATATTTGTATAGCAAACATGTATATTTAAAAATGTAAATGATTTGGTTTGTTTTGCCCTGGAAAGCCTAGTTAATAAAAACGTACTTGAACTTTCACATCAGCACGATGGCAGAAGCTCTATACAGTCAGCAAAAACAAGACCGGGACATGACTGTGGCTCAGATCATGAACTCCTTATTGCAAAATCAGACTTAAATTGCAGAAAGTAGGGAAAAGCATTAGACCTAAATCAAATCCCTTACGATTACACAATGGAAGTGACAAGTAGATTCAAAGGATCAGAGCTGATAGACAGAGTGCCTGAAGAAATATGGATGGAGGTTCATAACACTGTACAGGAAGTGGTGATCAAAACTATCTCCAAGAAAAAGAAATGAAAATAGGCAAAACAATTGTCTGAGGAGGCCTTAAAAATAGCTGAGAAAAGAAGAGAAGCTAAAGGCAAAGCAGAAAAGGAAAGACATATCCATCTGAATGCAGAGTTCCAAAGAATAGCAAGGAAATATGAGAAAGACTTCCTCAGTGATCAGTGCAAAGAAATAGAGGAAAACAATAGAATGGGAAAGACTAGAGATCTCTTTAAGAAAATTAGAGATACCAAGGGAGCATTTTGTGCAAAGATGGACACGATAAAGGACAGAAATATTATAGACCTAACAGAAGCAGAAGAAATTAAGAAGAGGTGGTAAGAATACACAGAAGAACTATACAAAAAAGATCATACTGACCCAGATAACCATGATGGTGTGATCACTCACCTAGAGCCAGACATCCTGAAATGCAAAGACAAAGTGGGCCTTAGGAAGCATCATTACAAACAAAGCTAGTGGAGGTGATGGAATTTCAGCTGAGCTATTTCAAATCCTAAAAGATGATGTTGTGAAGGGGCTGCACTCAATATACCAGCAAACGTGGAAAACTCAGCAGTGGCCACAGGACTGTAAAAGTCACTTTCCATTCCAATCCCAAACAAAGGCAATGCTAAAGAATGTTCAGACTACCACACAATTGTACTCATCTCACACGCTAGCAAAGTAATGCTCAAATTTTTCCAAGAGGTTTCAGCAGTACATGAACTGAGAACTTCCAGATGTTCAAGCTAGAGTTAGAAAAGGCAGAGGAACCAGAGATCAATTGTCCATATCCGTTGAAACACAGAAAAAGCAAGATTTCTAGAAGAACATCTACTTCTTCTTCATTGACTATTCTAAATCCTTTGACCCTGTAGATCACAACAAACTGTGGAACATTCTTAAGGATATGGGATTATCAGACTACCTTACGGGTCTCCTGAGAAATCTGTATGCAGGTCAAGAAGCAACAATTAGAACTGGACATGGAATAACAGACTGTTCCAAACTGGGAAAGTACATCAAGTCTGTATATTGTCACCCTGCTTATTTACCTTATATGCAGAGTACCTCATGTGAAGTGCCGGGCTGGAGGAAGTACAAGCTGGAATCAAGTTTGCCTGGAGTAATATCAATAACCTCAGATATGCAGATGACACCATCCTTATGGTAGAAAGCGAAGAGGAAGTGAAGAGCCTCTTGATATAAGTGATAGAGGAGAGTGAAAAAAGCTGGCTAAAAACTCAACATTCAAAAACTAAGATCATGGCATCCAGTCGCATCACTTCATGGTTAATAGATGGGGAAACAATGGAAATGGTGAAGGACTTCATTTTTCTTGGGCTCCAAAATCACCACAGATGGTGACTGCAGCCATGAAATTAAAAGACGTTTACTCCTTAGAAGAAAAGCTATGACCAACCTAGACAGCATATTCAAAAGCAGAGACATTACTTTGCAGATAAAGGTCCATCTATTCAAAGCTTTGGTTTTTCCGGTAGTCATGTATCGATGTGAAAGTTGGACCATAAATAAGACTGAACACCCAAGAATTTATGCTTTTGAACTGCAGTTGGGAGAAGACTCTTGAGAGCCCCTTGGACTTCAAGGAGATTAAACCAGTCAATCTTAAAGGAAGTCAGTCCTGAATATTCATTTAAAGGACTGATGCTGAAGCTCCAATATTTGGCCACCTGAAGCAAAGAACTGACTCATTGGAAAAGACCCTGATGCTGTGAAAGACTGAAGGCAGGAGGAGAAGGGGATAACAGAGGATGAGATGGTTGGATGGCATCACCAACTTGATGGACATGAGTTTGAGCAAGCTCCAGGAGTTGATGATGGATGGGGAGGCCTGGTGTGCTGCTGTCTATGGGGTAACAGAGTCAGACACAACTGAACAACTGAACTGACACTAAGAGAATGTTTCTTTGAAAAGATAAAGTTGATAATCTATTAGCCAGACTCATCAAAAAAAAGAAAGAAAACAAATTGCCCAATAAAATAAGAAATGAAGGTAGAGAGTTATTACAACTGATATCACAGAAATACAACTTTAAGAGAATACCATGAATATGCCAAGAAACTGGACAATCTAGAAAAAATTGAATAAATTCCAGAAATATACAATCTATCAAGAATCAATCATGACAAAATAGAAACTATAAATAGACCCATTACTAGTAAAGAGATTGAGTCAGTAATCAAAAACCACCCATAAACAAAAGTTCAGGACCAGATGACTTCACTGCTGAATTCCACCCAACATTTTATGAAAAACTAATCTTTCTCAAACTCTTCCAAATGATCAAGGAAGATGGAACACTTTGAAACTCATTTTAAAAGGCCAGCATTACCCCAGCACCAAAACCAGAAGGGAATTTACAGGCCAATATCTTTGAGGAACAAAAATGCAAAATTCTTCAACACACTATTAGCAACTGAATTCAACAACGTATTGAAAGTAGTCGTATATATGGCCAAGTGAGATTTATTCCTTGAATCCAAAGATGAGTTAACATCTACAAATCATTTAATGTGATATACTATGGTAAACAAAAGAAGAATAAAATTTGTAATCATCTCAATACATACAGAAAAAGCATCTAACAAATCTACAGTCTACATTGAACTTCATTAAGCACTTTATTTCACTTGTTTCAAGAGGGTTCAGGATGGGGAACACATGTATACCTGTAGTGGATTCATTTCGATATTTGGTAAAAACCAATACAATATTGTAAAGTTTAAAAATAAAATAAAATTAAAAAAAAACATTTTTAAAATTACCACTTTTTAGTATGCTTCTCTGGGCTATTAGTATGGTGAGATTATGATATTCACCTCAGATAGCCTCTTTATGGTTATGCTTTGGTCTTGTTTTGTGTTTTGCATATAACCTCACTAACATGTCCAGGGGTATTTTAATACTTTATAAGAAGCTAATAGTTTGGTCTGATGGTGAAGAATCTGCCTCCCAATGCAGGGGACACGGGTTCAATCACTGGTCCAGGAAGATTCCACATGCTACAGATCAACTAAGCCTGCACCACAACTCCTGAGCCTGTACTCTAGAGCCTCAGTAGAGCAACTATTGAGTCCACGTGCCACAACTATTAATACTCAAGACTGCACACTTGGAGCCCGTGCTCCTTAACAAGAGAAGCCACCATACTGAGAAGCCTGCACATTGTAACTGGAGAGTAGCCCCCGTTTGCTGCAACTAGAGGAAGCCCCTATGCAGCAACAAAGACCCAGCTCAGTCAAATAAATAAATCAATTAAAATTTAAAAAAAGCAAAGCGACATGTAACATTAAAAAAAAAAAGAAACCAATATTTTATAGTGGCACTGTAAAGAGAAATCAAATTTAGGTTTAAACATCATTAATAATTTTCCATTCTCTTTAAAATAAAGAAAAGTCAATTATCTTTCTCATCCTCCTCCTCACTACATTTAGGCTATCGTCCTGACTTTTTCTTTTTCTGAAATCTCTACCATTGATGCTTTCTTTTTGCTGTCAGCCTTGCAAATGCTGATATTCCTATCTTTTTTTAATTTGTTTTCACATCTCAGCCCAAGACGTGTTCTTATGTGTTCTTATGCCATAACTCACATAGTACAGGTCTTTTCTCAATTGTAATTATTACCACACTTCCTGTTTTTGCTCTTCTAATCATCTGCATTTCTCATTAGGCCAGACTTTGGGGAGAGTAATGCTTATGTCCATTTCAGGGCCATTCGGCAGGATTTTGCAGCTCATATAGTGAACAAAGTTGCCCATCAAAGAGTGAGTATTTCTTTAGGGTTTTATTTTTCTGGGCTCAAAAATCACTACAGATGGTGACTGCAGCCGTGAAATTAAAAAACGCTTACTCCTTGGAAGGAAAGTTATGACCAACCTAGATAGCATATTCAAAAGCAGAGACATTACTTTGCCAACAAAGGTTCGTCTAGTCAAGGCTATGGTTTTTCCTGTGGTCATGTATGGATGTGAGAGTTGACTGTGAAGAAGGCTGAGCACTGAAGAGTTGATGCTTTTGAACTGTGGTGTTGGATAAGACTCTTGAGAGTCCCTTGGACTGCAAGGAGATCCAACCAGTCCATTCTGAAGCAGATCAGCCCTGGGATTTCTTTGGAAGGAATGATGCGAAAGCTGAAACTCCAGTACTTTGGCCACCTCATGAGAAGAGTTGACTCATTGGAAAAGACTCTGATGCTGGGAGGGATTGGGGGCAGGAGGAGAAGGGGATGACAGAGGATGAGATGGCTGGATGGCATCACTGACTCAATGGACGTGAGTCTGAGTGAACTCCGGGAGTTGGTGATGGACACGGAGGCCTGGCGTGCCGCAATTCATGAGGTCGCAAAGAGTCGGACACGACTGAGTGACTGATCTGATCTGATCTGATGTTCCACTCTTTACTAGGCCGTTTGCTCTGTTAGCTTCTCACTAGATGGGGTACAGTTTTGCAATTAATTATCAGGTTCTTTTAAAAATCCTTGCAGAGGCCTGGTATGTACCCCTGGGCTAGCTGTTCCTAATAGTCTCTAGGATCAATTCAGTGCCTTACAAAGATAAGTACTTAAAAAAAAAAAAAAGTTTAATTGAATTACTTAATTATTGTTACCTCCTGATAAATCAGGTTTCTTCCATTCAGTAATAGTGCTTTAGTTTTATATCATCTTAGGAAGTGATTGATATAGCTATGAGACAACAAATTTACCAACTGTGTGCCCTTGGGAAAGGTATGGAGCTTCTCTGATTTTTAGTTCCCTCATCTGCTAAATGAAAATATTAAAAAGAATACATTTGAATCAGTTCTAATGAGGTGGATGAAACTGGAGCCTATTATACAGAGTGTAGTAAGCCAGAAAGAAAAACACCAATACAGTATGATAACGCATATATATGGAATTTAGAAAGATGGTAACGACAATCCTGTATGCAAGACAGCAAAAGAGACACAGATGTATAGAACAGTCTTTTGGACTCTGTGGGAGAGGGAGGGGCGGATGATTTGGGAGAATGGCATTAAAACATGTATAATATCATATAAGAAACGAATCGCCAGTCCAGGTTCGATGCAGGATACACGAAGCTTGGGGCTGGTGCACTGGGATGACCCAGAGGGATGGTACGGGGAGGGAGGTGGGAGGAGGGTTCAGGATGGGGAACATGTGTACACCTGTGGCAGATGCATGTTGATGTATGGCAAAACCAATACAATATTGTAAAGTAAAAAAAAAAATTAATAAATAAATTAAAAAAAGAAAATATTAATAGTACTTATTCCACAGAACTATCATGGAATTAATGAATAAAAATATATAAAGAGCTTGAGACAGTGCTTGATACATAAACATGTTATTTAAGTTCTTGTTACTACTGTAACTGTCCAAAACAGCCATGTAAAATTCATTATTTAATTACTTGAAGAGTATTGTTAATTGCATCTTTCATTAGATCACTCAGATTTCTTAAAGGTAAAATTTCCTTCTGGTTTCTGTTGTAGGAATAGTGTTGTTTGTGATGAGAAATGGACTATTTGAAATTGATCATGTTCACATGTTTGTGTTGGTGCTCAAGTATTCAAAGCTGAATGTGCAGTCCACTTGCAGCAATTAATAAGATTTTATAACATGTAATTCACATACTAATTTACATAGGTCTTGCTTATATATTACCTTTAGATTGTATTTTTATTATCTTAAATTGATTTAGGAAACTGATGTTTTATATCAAATAATCACAGCAAAATAGGAGAAAAGATAATGACCCTACTTTTCTATGTAATTTTGTCAAGTCTTAATTGGACAATATCATTTTCTCTTCTATCTTACTAATAGAATAAAACCTATCATAGAGGAAAGTGGAATATTTTGCATAATATTCTTTCTGCATGTAAAATATTTTATTTGTATTATTTATTATTAGGGGACACATTATCAAAGATAAATTAGAATACAGTTATTGTAATTATATTTACACACCGCCCTAAAATATTTACTACTATATTATGTCTTTATAATACATATATAAGGAACCATATATTTTGTGGAATATGCCATCTATAGACATTACTAATTTGAAGTGGCTACATTAAGGAAATAAAATTTTCCCAAGAAAGGAAAAAAACGAAGCAAACAGACAAACAAAATATCCTGGCTATTCTAAAATCACAGTGAAAACTTTAATATTTGATTCAAAATTGCTTTAATATCAGAGGTACTAACAGCCCCTGGAGATATTATTAAAACTATAATTATGCAAAGGCTGGAACAGATATTTTTCTGGTTGTTAAGCCACTGCATGTACTTCCTTAAACAATTTCTAATGATAATGATTTAAAATACATTGACAGTGTTCTGATACAATCACAACTTGGGAAACATATGTGATGTTTATATATTCTGAAATAAATATCCCATTTTACTTTACTTGGAATAGAAAACTGAGCTTCTAAGAAATGTATAATTCTGACTTTTTGTTCTGTAATGACTCCAAAGTTAGCTTTCAGTGATTTTTCCTCTCTTTATGCCATCTTCTTAGGGTCAAAAACTCGTTGTGCCATCATATTTCAAAATAACTTCTAGAAAAATACTATTATAAATTGATATTAACAAATTTAAACTAAATTTATCCAAGAGATCTCCTTCCAGAGTAGGTGTCTTGGCAAGTGAGGGTTATGAACTTTATTCTCTCTTCCTCTTATCAAAAATTCTCACACAAATTCCCTAGGCAACAATAAAGATAACACCTTTAATGGTCTAGGTAATTAGAACCCAAGAAAAGTGCCTGACGGAATAGCCTTGACAGTTTTTTTTTTTTTTTCAAGTCTTTTAAGAAAAAAAGTAAAGTCCCTGAAATTATTGTACATATTAATTATCAGACCAGATCAGTCGCTCAGTCGTGTCCGACTCTTTGCGACCCCATGAATCGAAGCACTCCAGGCCTCCCTGTCCATCACCAACTCCCGGAGTTCACTCAGACTCTTGTTCATTGAGTCAGTGATGCCATCCAGCCATCTCATCCTCTGTCATCCCCTTCTCCTCCTGCCCCCAATCCCTCCCAGCATCAGAGTCTTTTCCAATGAGTCAACTCTTCTCATGAGGTGGCCAAAGTACTGGAGTTTCAGCTTTAGCATCATTCCTTCCAAAGAAATACCAGGGCTGATCTCCTTCAGAATGGACTGGTTGGATCTCCTTGCAGTCCAAGGGACTCTCAAGAGTCTTCTCCAACACCACAGTTCAAAAGCATCAATTCTTTGGTGCTCAGCCCTCTTCACAGTCCAACTCTCACATCCATACATGACCACAGGAAAAACCATAGCCTTGACTAGACGAACCTTTGTTGGCAAAGTAATGTCTCTGCTTTTGAATATGCTATCTAGGTTGGTCATAACTTTCCTTCCAAGGAGTAAGTGTCTTTTAATTTCATGGCTGCAGTCACCATCTGTAGTGATTTTGGATATTAATTATAATTGTATATAATTAATATATATAGTTAATATAGTTAATATTATATATATTGTATATATAATATACTGTATATATTAATATTATATTAATATAGTCTCCCTGGTGCTGTGCCTTCCTGTATCTTCAGGAGACATATTTAACCAAAATGCAAAAGATCAAGGAAGGGAGTATTTGTGCTGCCAATCCCTTTCACCAAAATAAATTGTGGGCTTGGAGAGCAGGAAGTCCCGTTCTCTAATTACATGGTCCTGTCACTTGATATTGTAAAACTCCCTCAATTTCATGAAGTTAGTTACCAGCACGGATTAACTGCAATGCAATCCTATCAAGTCAGTCTGCATCTGGTTGCTTAATCTTATACAGTTGATGGCATTTTTCTTGCAAGGAATGAATATAAATATTCCGATGCTAATGAAGTTCCTCAAAGCTTGGATTTTGTAAATTTGGACAATGATGTATTAGTGACAGTCTTCAAGCAGCCAAATGACAAGAAACAAGTCTAAATTCTAAAATAATTACTGTGATGAGAAAGTAGATAGAGAAAAGTATTGGTAAGAAGCTATTACCATGATCTAGGCCCTAAAGCTGAAGCTACAATACTTTGGCCACCTGATGTGAAGGTGGCCAACTCATTGGAAAAGATCATGATGCTGAGAAAGATTGAGGGCAGGAGGAGAAGAGGGTGATAGAAGATAAGATGGTTGGAAGGCGTCACCAACTCAATGGACAAACTCCATTGAGTTTGAGCAAACTCCAGGAAATAATGAAGGACAGGGAAGCCTGGAGGTTATGAGTCCAAAATCACAATGTCATTAGTGCTCTCTGAAACCAATAATCCTCCGTTTCATGGTTTACAGATGTATCAATCCAATCTGAATCCCCCTCTTCTCAGGACAACAGTGATACTGGATTAGGGCATATCTCTATTCCAGCGTGAGCTTATCTTACCTAATTTGATCTGCAATGACTCTGTTGCCACATAAAGTCATATTCTGAGGTAAAGAAAGCTGAGTGCTGAATAATTGGTGCTTTTGAACTGTGGTGTTGGAGAAGACTTTTGAGAGTCCCTTAGACAGCAAGGAGATCAAACCAGTCAACCCTAAAAGAAATCAGTCTTGAATATTCATTGGAAGGACTGATGCTAAAGCTGAAACTCCAATACTTTGGCCACCTGATGTGAAGAAATGATTCATTGGAAAAGATCTTGATGCTGGGAAAGACTGAAGGCAGGAGGAGAAGAGGATGATAGAGGATGACATGGTTGGATGGCATCACTGACTGGATGGACATGGGTTTGAGCAAGCTCTGTGAATTGACGATGGACAGGGAAGCCTGGCGCACAGCAGTCCATGGGGTCGCAAAGAGTCAGACATGACTGAGAGACTGAACTGAACTGAACTGGGAGGGAAAGACATCATAACATCTTTTGGAATGATAGTATTCAATCCTTAACAGAGATTAAAGAATGATACCATGCCTTCAAATTCAAAGTGCTTAATGAAGCTCTTCGAGTACTTACACCTACCCACCTTCTGTTTATCTTGGAACTTTAAAACTTGGTGGAATTCGAATCAATCCAAAAAAACTGAGAGGCACAAATACCAAGTCCTTTTATCGTAAAGACTTTAAATATACATATTTTTGGAAAAGCACATATTATTATTGTTAATTTCACTTTCATGATGGGTTTGATGGTTTCTTAGCAAAAAATTAAGGATAATATAAATATCAAAACATACTAGTGAAATTACAAGCTCTTACAATGCAATTCAAAAACTACCACTTGGTGGCAAGATAATGCTGCTGTTAATGTGCCTAGCAATGACCTAAATACTTGCTCTTTGGAATTACAAGTCTTTGATAAATTTAAAATAGGCTTGTAAAGGGAGTCAGGCTAAATCACTGACACTTTTTTAAAAGAAAACAATTTACATCATAAGTGATTCTGATAAAATAAATATATAAAATTCAATTCAAACAATGAGTTAATTCTATTGACTATCATTAAAAAGATATCTAAAATAAAGCATGAAAATGAATGAGACAATAATATTCCATAGATATATTTTATGTCTATATGTATCTTTAAAATTCCTAGCCCAAAGTATGGTGTCATAAATTTTTTTTTTCAGTTCTAAACCCATTTGGTTGAGCATAAATATTCAATCCAGTATTTATATTTATCTCCTGGTAGAACTTCAGAGTGTCTCCCTGTATTATTGAACTGCTGCCACATTTTACAAGAATTAATGAAGCTTCTGGGAGAGCAAATGGATTCCTTACTTTCCTCATCAATGGCATGGTATCAAGTGTCCTACTTAGAAAATGTACAAGATCTGCTTAATGAACCTATTCTTTCTAAAGTATTGAAGGAGCATAACTATTTCCAAGGATTTCTCTTTTTGAGGAAAAATGCAATAATAATAATAAAAGCCTCTTCCTATTGGTAAGGAACAACAGAAAGGGACAATTAGAAAAATGCTGGTGGGAAAGAACTTACATGTTTTTAGAGAGTACCAAAGGTTAAATGATATTCTTGAGCAAAGGGAATATCATATAATTAGTCAGTTTCTTTGTTGTATAATGATTGACCCTTCTCAACACTTACTTAGGTTTTCCATAAATAGTCATTCTGGGGCATATTTAAGGGAAAAAATAGCCTCTCTTTCGCACAGGAGAGATAAGAGCTTGGAATATTCTATTTTGATGTTATTTTGAGGCAATGTATTCTAGTAGTTGGGTAAGCAAGATTTGGCATTAGATTATCTGGTTCGAGCCCCACTTTATCATCTATTAGCAAGGCAGGCTTAAGGAAGTTACTTAATTTTGTCTCACCGTAGTTTCATCACTTGTAAAATGGCTTCCCTGATGACTCAGATGGTAAAGAATCTGCCTGCAATGCAGAAGACCCGAGTCCGATCCCTTGGTTGGGAAGATCCCTTGAAGAAGGGAATGGCTACCACTCGAGTATTTCTGCCTGGAGAATTCCATGGACAAAGGAACCTGGTGAACCATAGTTCATGGAGTTGCAAAAAGTTGGACACAGCTGAGCAACTAATGCTTCCACCTCCTAGTGCTGTTTTAATAATTAAATAGAATTATGCACTTAAGGTGCTTGGCATGGTACCTCTGATATTGCTAACACAAAGTACTGTGCTGCTTATTGTGTGCATGGGTACACGTTTCTCTTAAGGTATCTGTTGAATAGTGAGTATCTTGGAGGGATCTCAGGAAAGATGTTTCTACCAAATTTCCTTTTCCCAAGCCTTTTCACAGCTTACTAACAATTTTCAAGTACAGAAAGATTGTGCGGTCATTTAGGTTGCTGACAGAAGATCAATTTTTCTCACTCTTTCTGGCCTTTGGTGCTTGGCTTTGGCTGGCAATCGGAATTCAAAGAATGCCTGGAGGTGTCACATTTTCTGGGAAAGTGCTGGAGCCCCGTTGTGTTAATGCTGACTACAGTTCCAAGATGAGCCTTTCAACTTCTGTGCCATGCTCTTTAATGAATATTGCCAGGGGCTGCCAACTTTTAAACTTTTTCTTTCTTCTCAAAAATTTTAGTCTCTTAACATATAGCCAAAGCAGACAGAGGGATATCACAATGTCACTCAAGGTGCTGAAATATTCTATTTCATAGCTATTGCCATTGGCAAAAGGGCAACACTATATCTAAGCAAAGGATTCTAAATACCCTTGCTGTACAAATTAGGTCATAGAGGAATGCTCTTTTTTGTTAAATTTTTGTCTGTTAGTCGCTCAGTTGGATATGACTGAGAGTCATCAGACACGATTGAACTGAACTGAACTGAGTTGCTCAGTGGTGTTTGACTCTTTGCAACCCCATGGACTGTAGCCTGCCAGGCAACTCTGTCCGTGGAATTCTCCAGGTAAGCATAATGGAGTGGGTTGCCATTCCCTTCTCCAGGGGATCTTCCCTGCCCAGGGATCGAATCTGGGTCTCCTGTATTGCAGGAAGATTCTTTACCATCTGAGCCACCAGGGAAGCCTATTAATTAAGATTGGCTATTTGTTAATTTAAAAATATAATTTACTATAAGCAATCTATGGATACATAAAGAAATCAACTTGGAAAATTAAGTTTAAATGTTAGAAAAGAATATTTCACAGAAATATGTGGCATCTCAGGACTTCAAAGTTTGCTTTCATATGTTTATAGGTATATTTTGGTGCTCATGTAACAAACAAGCTATTTTAAGAAATATTTTTGGCAGAGTCATCTCCTAACATAAATAATTAACAGCAGCAAACAGCTGAGGGAAACAAAGAGCCCTGGAATATCTCTCACACAACACTGTAGACAGAGATATAAAAGTAAGCCACTGGCTATTTGGGGGGCAAGAATAGCACAGAAATTCTTGCCTCTTTCTACTCAAAATACACAGAAAGGGAAAAACAAGAAAACAGAAAACATGGTTGTGCTTAACTACTTGCTGTTGTTGCCAAATCATAGACAGCATGTTTCCAGTTTAAAAAAAAAAGAAAGAAAAAGCAAGCTTGATCAGTTCAGTGACAGTTCTGGGAATAGTAAAAGATAGTGGTGGGGACAGAAAGAATTAAAAATGCTGGTTAAAATTTCAGGCTTATTTATTGAGTCTTGAGGTGTATTTCTGTACTGAGGGGAAAGATGCCCTTCAATCAGTTATGGCTCACCTAGTCAGAGGCCCAGTTCATCAACTATTATAGTAGTTTCCTGACTATGGCTAAAGTCAGTCACAGAAGAGCACAGAAGAACAGCGCACGATTCCACTTAGCTGACATATCTAAAATAATTAAGTTTATAGAAACAGGGAGCAGAATGGTTACCAGAGGCCAGGGGGAGGGGAGGGAAATGAAAGTTGCTCTTCAGTGGATATAGTTTCTATTAGGCAAGATGAGTAAGTTCTAGAGATCTGCTGTACAACACTGAGCCAATAGATAACAGTACTCTATTGTGCACTTAAAAATTTAAGAGGGTACGTCTCACACTAAATGTTCTTACTGCAAATTAAAAACTCCCCCCAGACCGTCATCTATCTTCATGTTTAAAAGGTAAAGAGTATACACTTTCCTATTAAAGCAAACAAAACTTAGAATCAGCTGAGAATATGGAAAACATTAGGGCAGTTTAGTATATTTAGATAATAAAGCCTATTTTTATTGGGAGCTGGGGTGACATGGGATACCCTGGAATTGCCTCTTGCAGTTGATGTATGATTTATCCTTTCCAAATAGGAATTTGAAATAATTTGGAAAACTGGACTTCATAGAAGTGGACTTCTGCTAAGATCTCTCATGTCAGAAAGGAAGATGGACTATTTATTGGGCACTATATTCCACTTGGAGAAGGCAATGGCACCTCACTCCAGTACTCTTGCCTGGAAAATCCCATGGATGGAGGAGCCTGGTAGGCTGCAGTCCATGGGGTCGCTAGGAGTCGGACACGACTGAGCGGCTTCACTTTCACTTTTCACTTTCATGCATTGGAGAAGGAAATGGCAACCCACTCCAGTGTTCTTGCCTGGAGAATCCCAGGGACGGGGGAGCCTGGTGGGCTGCCATCTATGGGGTCACACAGAGTCGGACACGACTGAAGTGACTTAGCATTAGCATTAGCATATCCCACCTGGGAGTGAGTCCCTCAGCACAGATTATGATTTGCTCTGTTTAGAAACATCAGAATCTATCTTCTATGTCCTGGTAGAGTATCAACTAGTACCTTTTCCTTTAAATTCCCTACTGTGCCTCTCTAAACCCTACTTATCTGAACCTGCTTTTGATCATCACCATAATTTCCTTCTTCTCTGAAGCCTCACCATATATTTCCCATAACATTAATTGGTATTTGACCATCTATTGCTTTGCATTATTTTTTAGAATTGTTGATTCATTTTATTTACATTGGTAGAAGAGCTTCTGAAATTCACCTCCCTGCCTCACCACCCAATTATAAATATAATGAGATTTATTTGCACTCCCCACTCTTCTCAGTTATACAGAATGCATTTTGATAGGTTTGCAATGACAGATAGGAGCTGTTCTAGTCCTAAATCACACCTTCCAGAATCCCCAAATATTTTATTTTTGGACCTACAGGGTCCAATAAATAAAAAGATATTCTAGATACCATAGCATATGTATGCTTTAGATACATAATAGAAGTGAATGAAGAATTAGCTGACCTCCAGGGCAAAGTCTATTAGGGTAGACGTAATTATCCATGTGTCTCAGTTCTTTTTTACCATATATATGCAAAAACCCAATCAAGCTTCTTAATTTCACTTGAATGCCAATGGGAGGATTGGTTGTATTTAACTAAATTCTTTAAAATATTAAAGAATGATGAATAAACTGTATGGTCAATTATCAACATTTCACAAGATTATTCCTTTAAAAACTACTGAAATTTTTCTGCTCTCTTTTGAGGAAGGGCCTGTCATTTCTAAAATTGCAAAAGCTTAAAAAAAAGAATAAAAAAGTCAAAGTTGATGTCATGAACATGTGTGAGCATATTATAGGTATAGAGAACTCTTTGTATCACATAGCAGAGACCACCTCCAGGTGATTATAGAGTATTCACAACACTAGCATCCTTCACAACTGGACAGGGGATATGTTGAATAAGTAGTGGCAACTTGTTGCTCTTTCAGAGCTCTGTTTTCTAGATAGCTCAGTTGATCATCTTTGTTACAGTAACATTATTTTCCATACATTAATACTGTTGATTACAACTTCCTTCACACCTAATTGCTTTTGGCTTGGACTTTAAGAAACTGCTTTCCTCTTCAACCAATAGACTGCCATTTTTTCCCATTTTAACAAGAAAGGCTTATCTTTTAAAAAAAAAAAAAAAAAAACTTTTTTCGAGGCCTTTCCCTATCTCGAGTATTTCATGCACGATCTATGAACGTCTGGGAAATGAGTCATAAGAGAAATTACAAAAGCATTTTAAATCAAAAAATATATATTCAATTCCAAAGGGAAAGAAAGTGCTTCAAATCTCACCAGAGGTTTAAAAAAAAAATCAACATAGCAAAAAAAAGTATGTTTTCTCATCAGCTCATAAATAATACACAATAGCATAATATTCCGAGTATGAAAGTGAACAACTTCCATGTAGGTAGTTGTTTAAGTTTTTTTTTCTTCTAAAATGGTTGGGTTAAAACTTTTATTAATTATAGAATTATCTGACAGATTACTAGCTAACATTTTTTTTCATATCATTTGTGACAGAAATTATCAGTGGAAAAAAATCTGTATTTTTACAATAATGCTTTTGAAACTAAGTGAAATTTTATTAAAATATACTTAAGAATCTATCTGAATTACAGGTAACACCAATTAATATTTATCCATTCTTTAAAATTAAAAAAATGATAGTTTTAAATTAAAAAATTAAAAAATGGAGATTTAGATAGTGGGAAAGGGGTTGAAAATGAAGAACAACTGATTTTATTTTGCAACAGAGGTGAAAATGTCATTTAAAAAAAGCAATAAATATTAACACTGTATTAATACTGTTATATTTCTCCACTGAATATATCTTCCTGCTTTCCTTAAAAAAAAAGCTTAGGCAAAACTGACAATGTATTATGGATCTCAATTTGGGTAATATTCTCATCTGAATAGTCATATAAAATAAGAAATTTTGGAAAAGCTGTATTATTTCTTTCAAATAAAATTACCTTGGATTTTTACATCTATATCTATATAACTCAATATATAATAAGTTTGATGGCAATACATCATCAAGATTTTGGCTTAGGCTCACAATTTAGATCTTTCAATAAAAGAGTTAAACAATTGATAGAAGAAATTGGAAACTGAGTAGAGTTGAGGACCAAAGATTAGACATGATTTATGAGAATAATGAGTCAGGGGAAAATCTTTGCCTGTATTTCCTTAAGTCTCAATGGAAAAGATGACTGAAAGTGAAAGTTAGTTGCTCAATCGTGTCTGACTCTTTGTGATTCCATGGACTGTAGCCTGCCAGGCTCCTCTGTCCATGGAATTCTCCAGGTGAGAATACTGGAGAATACTGGAATGGGTTGCCATGCCCTTCTCCAGGGGGACCTTCCCAGCCCAGGGATCAAAACCAGGTCTCCTGCATTGTAGGCAGACTCTTTACCACTTGAGCTACCCAGGAACCTTGGAAACTGGTGTTTATAAAATATATTCTGAAAGTGAAGTCGGTCAGTCGTGTCCGACTCTTTGCGACCCCATGGACTGTAGCCTACCAGGCTCCTCTGTCCATGGGATTCTCCAGGCAATAGTACTGGAGTGGATTGCCATTTCCTTCTCCAGGGGATCTTCCCGACCCAGGGATCGAACCCAGGTCTCCCGCATTGTAGACAGACGCTTTACCATCTGAGCCACCAGGGATATATTCTAGCAAATTAGAATCCCTTGAAAGATAAGATGCTGATTCACAAATTCTGTAAAAAAAGAAATCCTATTTTAGTGCCTAAAGAGAGCACTTTCTCCAGCAAAACTTTTCAAAAACAAATTCACTGATGTATAAAAAATAGGTTCCTCTTTGGAATTTCACTTCCCTGTCATAAATAAGCAAAGTGTGAAGACAGGTGCACATTCTGATGATTCCTCTTAATACACAATTTCTGGGATACAAACATCTGCTAGCACATATCATGGACTTTGTCCTGGATGGACAGACACACTGTTCTGGGCTGATTAAACTATCTGAGGAAACAATGGGGGAACTAAAGACAGGAGCTGTACCACACCTCTTCCCTTCTTCCTATTAGAGAATCACAAACACATCACGCTACTCTGTCAAGAACCTCTGACCGTAGTACTTAATTCTGTACCTTAAAGTAAGAATGAAATTGCTCAGTCGTGTCCGACTCCTAGCGACCCCATGGACTGCAGCCTACCAGGCTCCTCCGTCCATGGGATTTTCCAGGCAAGAGTACTGGAGTGGGGTGCCATTGCCTTCTCTCTCACTTTACAGTAAAGTGCTCAATTAATATATGTTGTTAACTAATCAATTTTCTTTTCTGTGCTTATTCCATTATTTGCCCAACTGCACATATATGTATTTATATGTGGGTGTGCTTAGTCGCTTAGCCATTTCTGACTCTTTGTGACCCCATGGACTGAAGCCCATCGGATTCCTCTGTCCATGGAATTTTCTAAGCAAGAATATTGGAGTGAGTTTCTATATTCTTCTCCAGGGGATTGTCCCTACCCAGGGATCAAACCTACATCTCCTGTGTCTCCGGCATTGACAGGCAGGTTCTTTACCACTGAGCCACCCAGGAAGCCCATGCATTTAAACAGTGTTTCATAACTTCAGTATTCTCACCTTGAAGCCCCCATTAACACTGCTGCTGCTGCTAAGTCGCTTCAGTCATGTCTGACTCTGTGCGACCCCAGAGACGGCAGCCCACCAGGCTCCCCCATCCCTGGGATTCTCCAGGCAAGAACACTGGAGTGGGTTGCCATTTCCTTCTCCAATGCATGAAAGTGAAAAGTGAAACTGAAGTTGCTCAGTCATGTCCGACTCCTAGTGACCCCATGGACTGCAGCCTACCAGGCTCCTCCGTCCATGGGATTTTCCAGGCATGAGTACTGGAGTGGGGTGTCATTATGAAACAGCAAAAAAAAAAAAAATGATACTGAAAGAAGAGGCCCCTCAGGTCAGAATGAGTCCAATATGCTGCTGGGGAAGAGTGGAGAAAGAGCTCAGAAAGAATGAAGAGGCTGAGCCAAAGCAGAAACACCACCCAGTTGTGGATGTGTCTGGTGGTGAAAATAAAGTCTGATGCTGTAAAGAACAATATTGCATAGGTAACTGGAATGTTAGGTCCATAAATCAAAATATGTCTTTCTCATTATAGGGAACAGGAATGCAAAAGTAGGAAGTCTCTGGAGAAATAAAACTTTATCCTAGGACTGAAATTAGTCCAATAAAATTTTTTCAAGGAAAACTTGAAGCTTATAATAAAAAAATAACAGAGTACCTGAATAAGAAGCACCATGAATAAAAATTAGTTTTTAAAGTGCCAAAGAATTGATGCCTTCAAATTGCTGGAGGAAACTCTTGAGAGTCCCTTGGACTTCAAGAAGATCAAACCAGACAATCCTAAAGGAAATCAACTCTGAGTATTCATTGGAAGGACTGATGCTGAAACTCCAACACTTTGGCCACCTGATATGAAGAGCTGATTCATTGGAAAAGACCCTGATGCTGAGACAGGGCAACAGAGGATGACATGGTTAGATAGCATCACTGACTCAATGGGCATGAATTTGAGCAAACTCCAGGAGATAGTGAAGGATAGGGAAGCCTGGCACATTGCGATCAATGGGGGAGTGAAGAGTTGGACATGACTTAGGTAATCAACACCAACAGCAAACCTAGACCTAACAAGCCTTAAATATCGTACCTATCCGACACTGAAAATAGACAGCTCTGCTTACTTTAATATTTTTAGTCTTCAAAACCTCGGCAGAAAATAGACACTATATATACTGATCTATATTATCTGGGGGGAAAATGGGGACACAGATTGAATAAATTAAATATGGAATAATCCAAAAGAAAAACAGAATAAATGGGTTTACAAGCTGATTAAATATAGTTCATTTTGATTTGCATGTCATGTTTTGACTTTATACTTCCACAGTGTTCATCTGCAAAAAGATTTTTGGCTCTCTGAAAATTCATAACTTCATTGTCAAAGTGCTAACCTGATAAACTAAACTGGAAAACTTCCAGTCACATGGAGAATGAAATAAGGAATGGCAACTAACTCCAGAGTTATTGCCTGGAAAATCCCCTGGACAGGGGAGCCTGGAAGGCTGAAGAATATGGGGTTGCAAAGAGTTGGACATTACTGAGCATGCACACACACGCATGCACGCATGCATACAAATGCAGTTCATAACAGAACAAAGGACCAGAAAGAGAGAGCTGCTCAACTATCCAGAACTTAGCAAAGACTGGAAATATTTAAAAGAAGTTAGGCAACATGATGAAGAATTATGAAAGCCTAACCACAGTAAAAGGAGAGTAGCGGGTGTGTGTCAAATGCTATATTGAAGAAACAATGGGTGAGAATTTTCCAAAATTGAGGGACAAAAGTCACAGATTCAAAAACTGCAAAGAATCTGAAGTTAAGTAAATAGAAAAACATATGCATTTAAGGATGACAAAATGAAACTGGACAATAAACATTCAAAAATAAAATTCTTAAAACAGTCAAAGGGAAAAAAGTATTCTTCAAGGAGTGATAGTTAAGTCTCCTAGATCAGTTTTAAACAACATTAGAAGCCAAAAAACTGAGAAAAAAAGTTTCAAAACAGAAATATATACTCACAAAGATGTTTTCAAACCTACACAGAGCTTGCCATTATTAAAGGAAATTCAAAAGGCTGTCCTCCTGGCAGAAGAAAAATGATATAAGAAGAAATGGAGGGAAAATGAACTGCAAAATCTGTGAATAAATCTTAACAAATGTCAACTGTATTAAACAATGATTATTATATGTTCAGTTAAAAAACAAGACAGAATTACAATAAATAATACTATTTCAAAATCAACTGAGAATATAGTACTGGTGTTAACATCTTTAAGATCCTTGTGTTATTAAGGAATAACTTGCTCAAAATATTATTAATCATTCAGTTCAGTTCAGCTCAGTCATGTCTGACTCTTTGTGACCCCATGGACTTCAGCATGCCAGTCTTCTGTGCCCATCACAAACTCCCAGAGCTTGCTCAAACTCATGATGCCATCCAACCACCTCACCCTCTGTTGTCCCCTTCTCCTCCTACTTTCAATCTTACCCAGTATCAGGGTCTTTTCCAATGAATCATTTCTTTACATCAGGTGGCCAAAATATTGGAGCTTCAATTTCAGATCAGTCCTTCCAATGAATATTCAAGACTGATCTCCTTTAGGATGGACTGACTGGGCCTCCTTGCAGTCCAAGGGACTCTCAAGAGTCTTCTCCAACACCACAGTTCAAAAGCATCAATTATTCGGTGCTCAGCTTTCTTTATAGTCCAACTCTTACAACATACATGACCATTGGAAAAACCAGAGCTTTGACTAGATGGACCTTTGTCGGCAAAGTGGTGTCTTTTCTTTTTAATATGTTATCTAGGTTGGTCATATCTTTTCTTCTAAGGAGCAAGTGTCTTTTAATTTCATGGCTGCAGTCACCATCTTCAGTGATTCTGAAGCCCAAGAAAAGAAAGTCTCTCACTGCTTCCATTGTTTCCACATGTTTGCCATGAAGTGAAAGGACCAGAAGCCATGATCTTTGTTTTTTGATGTTGAGTTTTAAGTTAGCTTTTTCACTCTCCTCTTTCATTTTCATCAAGAGACCTTTTAGTTACTCTTTGTTTTCTTCCATAAATGTGGTGTCATCTGCATATCTGAGGTTATTGATATTTATCCCTGCAATCTTGATTCCAGTTTGTGCTTCATCCAGTCCAGCATTTTGCATGATGAACTCTGCATATAAGTTAAATAAGCAGGGTGACAATATACAGCCTTTACATACTCCTTTCCCAAATTGGAACCAGTCCATTGTTCCATGTCCGGTTTTAATTCTTGCTTCTTGACCTGCATACAGATTTCTCAGAAGGCAGGTCAGGTGGTCTGGTATTCCAGTCTCTTGAAGAATTTTCTACAGTTTGTTGTGATCCACACAGTCAAAGGCTTTGGCATAGTCAATGAAGCAGAAGTAAATGTTTTTCTGAAACTCTTGCTTTTTTAATGATCCAATGGATGCTGGCAATTTGATCTCTGGTTCCTCTGCCTTTTCTAAATCCAGCTTGAACATCTGGAAGTTCTCAGTCCACATACTGTTGAAGCCTGGCCTGGAGAATTTTGAGCATTACTTTGCTAGAATGTGAGATGAGTGCAATTGTGCCGTAGTTTGAACATTCTTTGGCATTTCCTTTCTTTGGGATTGGAATGAAAAGCGACAGTTTCCAGTTCTGTGGTAATTGCTGAGTTTTCCAAATTTGCTGGCATATCGAGGGCAGCACTTTCACAGCATCATCTTTTAGGATTTGAAATAGCTCAACTGGAATTCCATCACCTCCACTAGCTTTGTTCATAGTGATGCTATGGCCCACTTGACTTTGCACTCCAGGATATCTGGTTCTAGGTTAGTGATCACACCATCATGGTTACCTGGTTATCTTTTTGTATACTTCTGTGTATTCTTGCCACCTCTTCTTAATGTCTTCTGCTTCTGTTAGGTTCATACCATTTCTGTCATTTACTGTGCCTATGTTTGCATGAAATGTTCCCTTGGTATCTCCAATTTTCTTGAAGAGATCTCTAATCTTTTGCATTCTGTTGTTTTCCTCTATTTCTTTGCATTAATCACTGAGGAAGGCTTTCTTATCTCTCCTTGCTGTTCTTTGGAACTCTGCATTCAGATGCATATCTTTCCTTTTCTTCTTTGATTTTAGCTTCTTGGTTTTTTTTTTTTTTTCCAGCTATTTGTAAGCCTTCCTTAGACAATCTTTTTGCCTTTTTGCATTTCTTTTCTTGGGGATGGTCTTGGTCACTGCCTTCTGTACAATGTCATGAATCTGTGTATATAGTTCTGCAGGCACTCTATCATCTCTAATCCCTTGAATCTACTTGTCACTTAAACTGTATAATTGTAAGGGATTTGATTTAGGTTATACCTGAAAGGTCTAGTGGTTTTCATTAGATTTTTATAAATTAAGTGCATATGTAGTTACTATCATGTAGTTATTGATATTTATAATATGGGAATTTACTTTCTACTTGAAAAATTATGTTAAATGGCCTCTTCCCCCTCCTAAATACAAATATTACAAATTAGTGTCAGAGAATCCAAAGTGTGTTGCTGAATTTGCTATTAAATTCTAGTGTATAGGAATATTTGTATAGATATTTTTTTAGAAACAAGGAAATGTATGCCTTACCTCATTTTTCCATATTGCTATTCTTCAGTAAAGTGTGCTAAATACATGGACACTTATTTTAACTTTTTTTTCCTGGGGGTAAAGTCAAAGATATGTAGCTGTCTTCTATATTATATTTGTCTCAGGATATAATAGTGAAAACATCTATTATCTTAATTCAAAGCAACTAGGACATCTGAACAGATGTAAAGAAAAGATATGTCATCTCTAAGCACTAAACATCTTTGGGATATTTAAAAGAACAAGGAAGTCCCACATAAAAGTTCACTTATGTTTAGAAAACAGAAAATAGTAGTCTTGAAATATTATGTGATATATTATTTAAACCTTATGTTACAAATTCTTAACCAGATGTCATATAAATTACTTATATATTAATACTATTTTACTTTGTCATTTTACCTTTATAAGCATATATGAAAATAATAAAGTCAGAGGAAATATATTCTCTTTCATATAATATCCTGCTTCCTATATCTGTTTATTGCATTTATCCATTTTGGGGAAATAGGAGGTAAATTTTATATAAGGATTCTGCATATATACAGGAAAGTGCACATTATAAGTTCATGAATTTTCACAAAGTGAACACACCATGTAACCATAAGCTGGGTTAGTCAATAGCACAGACGTGGCGTCCAGAACCCAGCATCCTGCTGCAATCCACCTACTACCCTGTGGTTTAGTGTAGCCTACTTTGGTATTTGTAAGAATGGGATCATGCTGTACTTTTTATTTTTGAATGGCTTCTTCCAACATTATTTGGTTTGTCCAGTTGTCCCACGTGGTTTCAAGTACCAATAATTTAAATTTTTGCATTGTATTTTATTCCGTTGGGTGCATATATGACAATTTATTGATTCCATTGTTGGACAATCTAAGTTATTTCTAGCTGTTTTCATACTGGAAGTTATACTTGTATGAATATTTAGTTGCACATGTGTTCAGTGAATGCATGTACACGTTTCTATGTCATATATAACCTAAAAGTGGGTATTGCTGAGCCACAGGGCAGATCTGTTCAGTTTTAGTATTTAAATTAACTGTGAACCACTATCACATCATCAGTGAGATCAAAGCAGTGAGGAGAGGCAGATGAAATATTTAAAGTCAGCTGTAATTTAGTCCTGTTCACACTACTTTTTATTCCTAATACTAATAAGTATATTGTTTAATTTCATTGACCCTTAGCCTATATATCTATAAAAGCATGTATACTATACCATACATTCTATTAAATAGAATAATGTATGTTGAAACATATGCAACTAGTGCCTATATTCATTTGTTTGACTGGGTGTTATTAGAGTTAAAATTAAATTTTATGTGGATGTGAGCACTGCTAGACATGGGCCTTAGCACTAAGTTGCTTTTTTTTCTCAATCAGCTTCATTTTATCCATTTGGAATAGAAGGGCTAGAGCAACAACATCGAGGCTTCCAGAGGCTTTCAGTAATCAAGGCAGCTGGTTGGACAGCAGGTAAGCACCAAGGTTCAAATCTGCAGACAAGAGCCTCAAGAAGATTGACTAGAGGCTGAGCCAAACCAAAGCAAGATGGCCTGAGAGCAACAGAAGCATCCTAGATGGTTTTTATATTATATTTGAAACAGCCCAAGGCAGGAATATGATAATTTCAAGGCCAAACTATTCATCATGCTTCTCCAAGAGGAATCACAAGGTGAGGAGGACAGAACATTTCCACTTTCATTTATTGCTTGAATGCAGACTTTCTATACACATGTTACCTATATAATAAAAATGTACATGGTATGAGTATATGTCACTGTACAAATAGAGTTTTAGAAATCTTGAACCCACGCTTCCTGTTCACATAAGCTACAACTACGAGCATCATTTGGCAATCTCTGCTCTAACCCATACTGTCCCTTGCCACATGTCCCTTTTAATTTCATCAGTTCTTCGTAAGTTTAGTGTGCACAGTTGGCACAGCAACTAATAGTCATCAATTAAGTAAGAATTTATTATGTGACAGCTATGTGTTCAGCATTGCTATAAGAAGAAGGCACAGTAAGCACAATCCTCATTTCCTATTCCTGCAAAATTTAAACACGTGAGCATACAAAGTTTGAAAGAAAATCTAATTTTACCATTTTACCAGTCAGCTACATACAACTTTTACAAATATTTTCTAAGATGTTCTTCTCAAAAAGAATTGTGTAGAGTCTTAGTTTTAATGAACATTTCTACTGATTTTTAATAAGTACAGATGAACAAATTCTTTACAACCAAAGGGATGAGAATATTAAGATTAATAAAGGCCACTGCTCATCAGGACTGAGATTCTTAAACAAGTTTTGCTCTTCTTGTTAATCATTGTTCAGTTCTAGAGAGCAGACTATCAGAAGCAAAACAGTTCCATTTATAAATAAGTCTGGCAAAATAGAAGTTAATCATAAGTGATTTTTTTTTTTTAGTAGTAAGAAATAAAATTCATTATTTGGAGTATAGGCTGAGTGTTATATGTGACCATGATATTCTAATATGTTCTTAGATACACATACATAAAGTATTTTCAAGGGGCAGGAGTACTGAAAAAGTGAGAGCAATGTATTATTGTTGTGTGGGAATTTAAGAGGTTACAGAACAGTATAGCTGAAGGCAGAACAGGAAGGATAATCACTGATTGGATTTTGAAATGTAGCAAGGGTTGATTAGACCTTTGTTGGGTGGTATTAGTATGTTATACACATATGGCACCATGCATGCAAAGGTGCAGGTAGATTAAGTAGCACAGCCTCTGTATGAAGAACTAAAATGGTTGGCGTCTTTTGGAACATTAAGAGCAAACAGACATATACATGAGCAGAACATAAAATAGGTGAAGTGAACAGGAACTAAACATAAAAGTCCTTGCATATTTCTAGCTATACTCTGGAATTTGGTCTTAATTTGCTAAACCAGCGTTTTTAATATTTCTAAGTGCACAAAACTTCCTCATACTGCCTTAAAAAATGCAGAGTTAAAGAACCTTGCTACCATCAATTCTTCTCCCATCTTTTTACTTAGGTAGACAGAGGACTCATAGAATCAGCACTTTTAAGGTTTTTCACTGCAATAAATACTATTTTAGGCACTGAAAAACATTGAGAACTACTACGTAGAAGACTGATGTTGTCATATTTCTAAGTTTTAGGAATAATTTGAGAGCAGTGAGTCGGGGCTGACTGGTTAGGAGGCTAATAGACCGTGAGCAATGATGAAGTTTTGAAATATAACAGTAATTTATGACAAAGGGTAGAAATGCAGTATATTTGGGAAATGATGGTATGTTTAGTAAATAGCTATCAATAAGCAAAGTAGACTCTTATTTTCTGACTCTTACATGCACAGAATTTCTATCTCAAATCAAACACAAAAATTTCACTTGCATTGAAAAACCTAAATTTAAGAGGTAGAACAAGATTTCTTAGAGAATAATTTTATTCTTTGGCTTAAGCATAAATTTTAAAAATTGTACATAAAAGACTTCAAATGAAAACAATGATAAAATGGGCCATATCCATGTTAGTATCTCTTATTATTTCAAGACATCATTAAGAGGGTGACAGGGTGACCCAAAGAGTAGAAAAAGCTATTTTTAATACATATACCCAGGATATACAAATATTTCTTTAAAATAATAAGAAAAAAATCAGTTGAAATATGGGTTAAAGGCTAACTTTGAAAAGTAGATATCCAAATGGCCAATTAACATGTGAAAAGTTACTCATAAGGTAAGATAACAGAAAAATGCAAATAAAAACCACAACAAGATACCACTCTATACCCAGCAGAATTTTAGTTGTTGTAGTTGTTATTTAATCACTAAGTCATGTCTGACTCTTTGCAACCCCATAGACCATAGCCCACCAGGCTCCTTCTGTCCATGGGATTTCCCATGCAAGAATACTGAAGTGCTTTGCCATTTTCTTCTTCAGGGGATCTTCCCAATCCAGTGATTGAACCTTCATCTCCTGCATTGGCAGGTGGATTCTTTACCACTGAGACCAAGGAAGCCCCATCCAGCAGAATAGATAAAATTCAAAATGATTTAAAAAATTAAATGTGAGGAGAGGAGTCAAGATGGTAGAACAGAAGGATGTAGAATTCATCCCTCCTCACAAGTACATCAAGAATACATCTACAAATGGAACCATTCTCATAGAGCACCTGCTTAATATTTGCAAAAGTCTTCAGACACTTAAAAAGATGAGAAAAATCTCCTCACAAGATGTAAGAAAGAAGGAAAAAAAGAAAAGAAGAACAGAAAGAGGACTAGCAACCCTGGTGGGAAGCCAAAGGTGAAGGGAGGTACCACATGCATAAAAAAACCCTACATGGTGGGGAAATCAACTGGGACAAAACCAGACAAAATGGAGGATAAAAGGAGAATGAAGCAGACAGGGTGTGGAAGGCAGGACAAAGTAAGAACTGCACCTATGGTCTACATCATAACTTCATACTTTCTAGCCTGAGTCATGGGTCACCTATTTTGAAGGGGTGCTGGCTAATGGAAAGTGGGGTTAGGAGCATGGACTCAGGAAGGGAAAGCAAACTAAATGCCCATTGACAGATGAATGGATAAAGAAGATGTAGTACATATATACATAAGGGGAGTATTACTCAGCCATAAAAAGGAATGGAACTGAATCATTTGTAGAGATGTGAATGGACCTAGAGAGTGTCATACAGAGTGAAGTAAGTCAGAAAGAGAAAAACAAATATTGTATTTTGACATATATATGTGAAATCTAGAAAAATAGTATAGATTATCCTAAATCAGAGAGAGAAAACAAATAGTGTATATTGACATTTATATGTGAAATCTAGAAAAATGGTGGAATTATCCTATTTGCAAAGTAGAAATGGAGACAGACATACAGAACAAATGTATGAATACCAAGGAGGAATGTGGGGGCGGGGAGGTTTGGGATAAATTGGGAGATTGGGATTGACATATATACACTATTGATGCTATCTATGTATAAAATAGATAACAAATGAGAACATAAGAACACACTGTACAGCACAGGGAACTTTACTTAGTGCACTATGGTGACCTGAATGGAGAGGAAATCCAAAAGCAGGGTTTTCTGATTCATTTTACTGTACAGTAGAAACTAACACAAAAGTGTAAAGTAACTCCAATAAAAATTACTCCAATAAAAAAATACTCCAAAAATACTCCAATAAAAATTAATTTAAGAAAGATACACGAACCTCAATGCTCATAGCAGCACTATTTACTACAGCCAAGACATGGATTCAACGTAAATGTTCAACAGATGAGTGAATAAAGAAGATATGGTAAATATACACAATGAAATACTATTCAACCATAAAAAGAATGAAATAGTCCCATTTTCAGCAAGATGGATGGACCTAGATATTATCGTACTAAGTAAGTCAGAAAAAAACAAATAGTATATGATATCACTGATTTATGGAACCTAAGTACCACACAAATCAACTTATTTACAAAACAGAAACAAACTTAGAGACATAGAAAGCATTTTTATGATTCCCAAAGGGGGATGGTGGTAGAGGAGGGGTAAATTATAAGTTTGGATTGTGACACAAAAATACTACATATAAAATAGGCAAACAACAAAGTCTCACTGTATGGCACAGGGAACTATAATTATATCCTGTAATAAATCATAATGGAAAAAATATGAAAAAGAATATATATATATAATCACTTTGTTTTATACCAGAAACTAATACAACTTTGTAAATCAACTATACTTTGATTTAAAAATTAAAAAAAAACCCAGCCTATTCTCTTGTCTCTCTCTGCGTTTAGGGGTATGTTAAGTCCAGGACATAGGTTTGTCTTTGCTTTATGTAAGCAAAATAATAAAAGTAGAATCATCAAAAAAATCAAATGTGGAAAGGATTTTGAATAACCCAAATTCATACACTGCTTGTAGGCAGGCAAATTTTTGCATCTATTTTGGAAAATTATTTGGATTCATCTCCTAAATTGAACATATAAATACCCTATTAATTCTATCCCTGTTTATACACACAACCTAATATACACATGCTACTGCTGCTGCTAAGTTGCTTCAGTCGTGTCCGACTCTGTGAGACCCAATGGATGGCAGCCCACCAGGCTCCCCCGTCCCTGGGATTCTCCAGGCAAGAACACTGGAGTGGGTTGCCATTTCCTTCTCCAATGCATGAAAGTGAAAAGTGAAAGTGAAGTCTCTGTCGTGTCCGACTCTTCTCGACCTCATGGACTGCAGCCCACCAGGCTCCTCTGTCCATGGGATTTTCCAGGCAAGAGTACTGGAGTGGGGTGCCATTGCCTTCTCCAAAATATACACATAGGTTCAACTAATAGACACTATAATACTCACAGAAGCACTTTCACATGAGCCACAAACTGGGTACAATCCAGATTCTCATCAGTAGTTGACAATAAACTGTGGGATTCAAAGAATGGATACTACATGTTCCAATTGTCTATTGCTGCATACAAAAGCACTTTGAATTTAGTAGATTAAAATAACAAACATGATCATAGATACTATGAATCAAGAATTGGAATTGGTTACAGTGGGGATGAAGTTTCTCTGCTCTATGGTATATATGTCTTCAGCTTGAAAGACTTTGCATGACTAGGGATAATTTCAATGTCTGGGAATCAGAAAGTTCTGAAGCCTTCTTCACTCACAAGTTTAATGTCTAACTGGAATTACTAAAAGGCTATCCTCAATTACAACATATATATGTGGCTTGTACTTCTCTGAGCATTTCTGCTTTATTCTAAGAAGGTAGAATCCTTAGAGGGAGTATTCAAATAGGTAGAGTTTCTTTGTGAAAGCTAAAACATTTCTTCTGTCTTAGCCACAAATCATGGACTGTCCCTTAAGTCCCATAGTATTGATTACAAGGAAGAGAATAAGGTCACCATAATTCAAGGGGAGGAGGAGTAGACTCCATCCTTTGAAAGTGGAAAGGCCGTTTTACAGAAGACTATGTGGACTGTGATGTACTGCACTCTCCATCTTTGGAAGCACATTCTACCACAAATACACTGATGAAATCCACAATTCTGCACATCAATATAGATAAATCTCTCCAGTGTTATGCTGATCTAAAGGAACCAGATACAAAAGAGCACAGGGAAAGAGCAACAAAAATGTTACAGGAGTTATAAGGTTTGAAAGAGTAACAAAATGGTAAATATGAGTTACAAGGCTGGAATTAGCAAGTGAGCAATCATTAATTGTTTGCTTATGATACAAGAATTTTTCCCTGTGCATGTATTATACATCCATAAAAAGTTAAACTAAAAAGACAAAAAAAAACCCTTTGGATTTACCTACTTTTAGTATATATTTCTGTGATATATAATTGTGAATATTTTAAGATCATTTAATTTTTTTCTTATTTTTCTCCACTCATTTCTTGGTAGTTTCTTCATTTTCTAAGTAATTATACATCTGTACAGAACTTACACAAAGAAGCATGCTACTCTGTTGGAAATACTTGTAAATATAATGTTGGTCTAGTTACTCATTGTTTACTTAATACAGAATAATTTATTTCTAGAAGTAAAATTAGACTCACCACTATGAGCATCTCTTTGTTAAAAATAATAAAATTTATTGAAAAAGACATGAACATTTAAAATACATGCAGTAACTTATCTTGTACCTTATTTATATTTATATATACTTGGAAATAGCCATTTCCCCTAGAATTTAAAACTTGTCATCTTATTCCTAATAGATTAGGCATTCTTTCTCAAACCCACATTTAATCTATCATCAAATCCTTTCCTTTCCTATTTTGCTTTAACACATATCCAGAATTCAAAAATTCCTAACCACCTCTACTGTTTCTTTGTCCCAATCTACTGTTATCTCCTACTTAGATTTTTCAACAGCATCCTAATAAGGACCCCTGTTTGGCCTTTGCCTTCTTGCATTCTAATTTACAACACAGCAGCCTGAGTGATCTTTTAAAATCTGTCAGATCATGTAGATCATAATTGCTATTACTCAACTCATCCTGCAATGACTTTAATTAGACTAAAAGTCAAAGTTCTTACCAAGACCTACAAATTCCTACAAATCTTCAGCTCCTTCTTCTCTCCCAACTTGCTCATTTTGCTTCAGTTACTTCATCTTCTGATTTTATCAAAAATAATCAGCCAAGCTCTCATCTTGCATCTTGTATTTGCATTTCCCTTTACCTAACCCACTTTCTCCCAGAACTATGAATGATTTATTCTTTCATTTCCTTTTTGTATTTGTTCAAATTTCACCTTTTCTTTGAAGCTCTTTCCTGACAATTTTAAAAATTTCCACCCTTTCCCTATTCCCATCATTTCCATCTTATTCAACTCTTTCCTGAGTTGAAAGCACTGATCAACTATACATCCTTATTTTGCATTCATTTAATTGTTTTAAATATTTTCTACCCCACTTTCCCAGGTAGCATTAGTGGTAAAGAACCTGCCTATCAATGCTGAAGATGTAAGAGATGTGGGTTCGATCCCTGGGTCAGGAAGATGCCCTAGAGGCGGATATGGCAACCCACTCCAGTACTCTTGCCTGGAGAATCCTGTGGACAGAGGAGCCTGGTGAGCTATAGTCCATCGGGTTGCAGAGTCAGACACGACTGAAGCGACTTACCATGCATCCCACTTCCACCCTTAATAGAATGAGTCCTGATTCTACAGGCCAGAATGTGTGTGTATATCCCGGAGCTTTCGACGGGTCTATTTCCTCTCTCTCAAGCAATCTTCTCTACTCCATTGTTCTTTATCTGTTTTTCAACATTCATATTCAACTTTAAATGTCTTCATAGGTAAACTTTTTCTGAACATTCTACAAAAAGTAGTCTGACTTTTCATCTATTTATCTTTCATATTTCCCCATTTATTTCTTTCATAGATCTTTAGCAATATGTAGTTATTTTGTTCACCTAATTATTGACTTTTTCTAATTAGAATATAATCTCAATGAGGAGAAGAACTCATTAAAGAAGGAATGTGTGAATAGACAGATTTTACCCAAATATTGGCTTTTTTTTGACAATTATTTTTATAGATAAAATTTATACTTTCCTTTTGAATATATATTTTTTGTTGCTTCAGTATAGCTGAAAAATAGAGCTTCATAATATTTTTATTTGCCAATATATGAAACTCTATTTTATTTCTACTTGTGGGAGTACTCTGATTTTTTTTTTTTCAGGTTATCATATTTCTTTCATACAAAATGGAAAGCTTCCTTCATCTACAGGTCCAGGGATGAGCCTGATAAATCCAATGGTAATCCCTAAATCAATTAACTACAGAAATCCCTTTGGCTCCAGGATTGGCATATGACTGACTCCAAGACAAAAAAGTGAAATAGGGGTTTGCTGGGAGCTAAAGATAGAGAAGTTTTCTATTTCCTAAAATAAATCACCAGAAGAAATAACTTTTCATTCTGTAGGTTTTGTGTTATGCGACTGTGAAGATCTGACATTCCATAGTTATGCTGTTCTCATGACGGAGGCTACCTTAGGAATGAAGACAGATGAATTCTTTGTAAGGAAAATTGCAGAGATACAGATCAGTTCCAATGGATTTAGCTACATTGAATCAGTCACACCTCTGGACTTCTGGTTGTGTGAGCAAATATACTTGCTTACTTTATCCATTATAGTTGGCTTTGCTATACTAACAGCCAAAAGCGGTCTCACTGAAATTCAGAGTTTCGATTTTACTACCACTTTATATAACTGTACACAATTGGAAGATTCCACATATCATCCATTGCTTCAGACATATGTTGATTTGCACATCACTGTAGCTCTTTGGAGAGGTATTTTATGGCTGAGAGCTTGTACCTGTTACCTTCACATTGCTTTGAATACAGATACTATTTTTTAGTGAACTTCCAAATGTGAGACCCTAGTTTCTGCCATCATTACTGTTATTGATTAGTTTAGTATCTTCTAACAACTAAAATCAATTACAAGTCAAAGGTAACACTATTTTGCTTTTCATCCTGCAGACTGTACACTAACAGGAGTTTCTTTCCAGTAGTAAGAAACCTATTTCACAGTTTGTCTGCCTCTTTCAAATTGTATCATCTTTCATCAGTAAATATTGATTCATTTTCACTCAGGTTGGAAATGTTTTAGAGAAACTATCAGTACAACTAACCAGTCTTACAAGTCAGTAATATCTAAACTTTTCTGACAGTATTCCATACTTACAGATGATTTGTTTCCTCTTGTGTGAACCCTTGTATGCTATCATATCTTTGTAAGCATGGAGAAATAGTAGAATTTCCCCTTTTTTATTAAAAAAACAAAAACATGTAATAATTTTGCTATGAATTCATGATAGTTTGGTTTATTTCATGAAGGACATGTAAGACATGCAAATATATGGAATAATATTTTCCTTTCTGTTATTTTCCATCTCTTTTAGAGTCTCAAAAAAGTCCTACAATACTGGCTCTTAGGTTACACACAGACAAAAATATGTGTGAAATTATTATCATTATTATTTATAGAAAATAATGTTTTTAAACAGTTAAAATTTTGAAAAGTTGAATTCAGCCAAAATTAAATAACTTTTTAAGAGAATAATATATTTCCATACTTTAAGATGTTACAGAAGTAAAAGCTAGAATTTTCTATGAAAAACATAGATATGTGATTACAAATATGAAAATCTATTTGATACATTAAAAAAAAAACTGGTCACTAGATCAATAATTTACCACAATCTTCTAAAATAATTTATTAGATATATTTTACAGATTATACTCTTAATTTAACCAAAGCATTTTTCTGTTACATACTGGTTTGTTTAAAAAATGTTAGATTGTTATACTTAAAAAATATTTTTAAAAGTAATCTACCATATTATAATAGTGCTGATGTATGAAAAATTGCTACGTTTCACTGTATTACCACTTAAGTTCATTTTGGGTGCCTTAGTATTTCTTTCATTATTGTGTAATACATTACTGTATTACAAATGGAGATACAAACATTTTAAAGAAAATATTAGCAGATGGAATGCAGTCATGTACAATAAAAGGAAAATAGCACAGGCATTATACTAGGAAAGTAAAAGACATCTTGAATTTTCAGGTTCATCAATGTAAGCCATTTCACACTAATAGAAAAATAAAACATTTTATGATCACCTAGATAAATGAAGAGAAAAAATTTGACAAAACTAGCAAAAGTTTATGATAAAATAATTCTTAAGAAGTTAGAAATAGAATTGACCTTTTCAATGTGAAAATGAATTTTTACAAAACACCCATCATACTTAATGACTTACATATGATTTAAGTATGAAATACTGTAGATTTTCCTGTTGAGAAAATGGGATAAGCATGCCCTATGTTTAACATTGTCGTGGTCCTAACCAGTTCAATAAGATGAGAAGAATACGTAAAATGAATATAAATGAAAAAGAAGAAATACCACTGTCATTATTCACAGATGGCAGTAATATGTACTCAGAACATCCAAAAAATCTACAGACAGGCTATGAAAAGGTACAAGGGATATTTACAACAGTCCTAATTAGAAGTTAGACATACAAAACTAAATTTGTTTCTATATACTACTAACAAAAGTAATTTTTTTTCAATTACAACAGCATTAAAATTTCAGAAGCCTAAGATTATATCAATCTAGGATGATACATATCTTTCAATGAAAGGTGTAATTTTAGAAGTTCTAAGTAAATAGAAAAATATACCATATTCACAGATTATAAGATTAATTTAGTAAATATGACGACTTTCTTTGAATTCATCCATAGGATCAAAAGAATGATAACAGTTTTATTTTTTTTAATTGTGTTGCTTCATGGAAATTAACAAATAGATTATAACATTTATTTGGTGTTGGAGATGTAAAGAAATGAAAACTTTCAAGATAATTTTGAAGAACGATAGTTGAAGGATTTCAGCTACCAGATGTCTGGACTTATTATAAGGATAAATCAAACTGTGAGTTATTGGCAGAAAGATAAATAAACAAATGAAACAAAATACAGAACTCACAGCGAGACATTCTCATAATGTACCTTGATATATGGCAAGATGACATCAAGATACAGTCAAGAAATTATTTCATTAAATAGTATAAGATAAAATGGATATCCACATAAAAATAAATTTTAACTCTTCCTTTAAAACATACTAATATGATTCATACCAATGAATTGTATTTCTAAATGTGGATGGCTAAATTTGGGGAAAAAATGGCTTTGTGAACCTGGAGTGGACAAAATATTTTATAAAACAAAGAAGTAACCATAAAAAATATAATTTTGATTACATTAAATTAAAAAGTTCACATTATCCAAAGATACAAAAAGCATATAGCGAGGAGAATCAAGATGTAGAGTTGGAGGATGTGGAGTCCATTTACCCTCCAAGAACAAACATCAGAAGTACATTTACATGTGGAACAGTTCTCACAGAAAATCAACCAACAGTTCTCACACACACACAAAGAAATAATAACTGTCACAGATCTTGCAGATGATCTCCTATATAAACAAAGCTGCAAGAAATATCTCCACGTAACCAGTAACCAGGTAGGAAAGGGGAAAAAAAAAAAAAAGAATCAGGATGGGACCAATGCACCGGGGATAAATCTGTGAAGGAGAAAAAGTCCATAGGGGCAGATCCTCATCATGGGAATTTGCTGGGTTAGATAGAGGGGCTGGAGAAGCCTAGTCTCTACTCACAAGTAGTGAGCACATGGTGACTTGCTAATAATTAGAGCAGAGGGAGGCTGGGGCTGGCAGCTGCCACCTACCTGCACTTCCCAATGCAAAATACAGATTGAGTAGGGGTACAGATAGAGGCAGTGACTAAGCACTGGATCTCAGGCAGATGAGTCCTGGGAGAAAGCTTGGGGTGAGGTCTGGAAGGAACCAAGGAGCCCATTGTTAGCACTCTCATAACAGAGGCTGGCCAGAGCTAATTCTCAAAGATCACATGACGGGGGCATCCCAGCTCACTAGTGCGTGTTCACACTGGGAGATACCACAGAAACTGATGTCTCAGGCAGACAGACCCTGGGGAGGAGTACACAGCAGTTTGCTTCTTCAAGGGAACAGCTTGGAGCACATCTGTGTTCCGGGAGAGATCTGCCACAGGGCAGCCCAGGCCCCAGACAGCATCACAACCACTCTGAATCCTGCAAATACAGTACCTCAGCTCCGTACACTAGCCAACTCCACAGCACAGTCTAGGGATGAACACAAGGGGAAAAAGGATGTAACTTTGGGCTGATTCTGGGCAGAACTGTGGAAGCTGGCAAAGGTGGCATGTATGCTTTCTATAATCACACAGATTATCACGTGCCTCACTAGTCATCACCTCTGGTGTAGGGTACGCACTCAAAAGGTGAGACGCCTGATCAGATCTGACCCTCGGAGCTTAAATTCCAATAAACTCGGAAGCAGACCCTGACCCTGACAGGGCTGAGATAGCAACAGAGCAAGTCCCACCCAACATCCAGTACAGGCTCTGGATATAAAAATATGAATCAGACCCTCTATCACAGGGATAATAGCCAGCACGCTCTGAGGAAGGACATGGAAAGCCATACTGAAAACAGCTCTTGCACAAAAGTATTGGACTCACACCGTCTATATACTCCCACATAAAAATGCCCCTATGAGACCATGGAAGACAATTGTTTCTCCTAAATTCATAAAGATAGAGAAAATTAAGTAAAATGAAAAAGCAAAGGAAGTACTCCCAATTAAAAGAACAAGATAAATCCCCTGAAAGAACAAATAATGAAACAGACCACACCAGTCTACTCAACCCTGAATTAAAAAAGGAGATAATAAAAATATTAAAAGAACTAAGAAAGAGTATCAATAGAAATTCAGATCACTATTACAAGGAACTGGAAAGAATAAAAGTAAACTCATCAAAGTTAGACAACTCAATTGCTGAGATAAAAACTAGTCTAGAAGCAGTGAATATCAGACTAAATAACCCAGAAGAAAACCTTCAAACAACAAAAGGGGGGGAAAATGAATAAAGGAATAAAGAACTACAATATCAACTGGAAAACAAAGTTTTAAAATGGGAATATTGACATAGCTATCAAGAAACACTTTAAAAGTCAATGGATTAAGTGTTCAAATTAAAAGAGTGATAAGATAAAAAGTCAAAACCCTACAATATGCTGCCTACAAGAAACTCAATTAGGGCTTCCCTGGTGGCTCAGAGGTTAAAGTGTCTGCCTGGAACATGCGAGACCAGGGTTCGATCCCGGGTCGGGAAGATCCCCTGGAGAAGGAAATGGCAACCCACTCTTGTCTGGAGAATCCCATGGAGGGAGGAGCCATGGGGTCGCAAAGAGTCGGACATGACTGAGCGACTTCACTTCACTTCACTTCAAGAAACTCAATTTAGGGTGAAAGACACAAAGATCCTGAAAATGATGGGACAGAAAAGATATTTTAGGCAAACAGATATTATTAGGATATTGGGGTGGGGGTGGTGAGCAGTACTTGTATCAGACAAAATACAATTAAAAACAAAGTCCATAAACAGAGACAAAGAAGGATGTTATATAAAGAGATTAATACAAGAAAGGGATATTATACTCATTAACATATATACACCAATATAGGAGCACTTAGAAATTTAAAACAAATACTAACAAGCATAAAGGGAGAAACTGATGGGAATACAAGAATAGTAGGAGACTGGAACAACCCACTGACCTCAATGGACAGATCTTACAGACAGAGCATCAGTAAGGCAACAGAGGTCCTAAATGACACAAAGGATCAATTGGACATAAGAGATATGTATAGAACACTACATCCAAAAAGCAGAATACACATTCTCTAGAAGTGCACATGGCACATTCTCTAGGATAGAAAACATACTAAGTCACATAACAAACCTCAACAAATTGAAGAAGATAGAAATTCCAAGCATCTTTTCTGACAACAATGTTATGAAGCCAGAAATCAATTACAGGAAAAAAAAAAAAAAGAAAATAATCAACTCATAGAAATTAAACAACATACTACTTAAAAGAAAAAAAAACAGTGGGTCAACAATGAAATCAAGAAAGAAATCAGAAAATACCTCCAGACAGACAATAATGAAAATATAACCTCACAATATTTATTGGATGCAGCAAAAGCATTCTAAGAAGTTCATTTATATAAGACATCCTTGAAAAATAAGAAAAATCAAAAATAAACAAATTAACCTACTATCCAAAGGAATTAGAAACAGGAAAAAAAAAGTCAGTAGAAGAAAGGAAATAATAAAGATCAGAGAGCTTTTCATTAGAACAGAGCTCTAAAATGAGAAGAAAAGAGCAGTACAATCAAGAACAGGATTTTTTGGGGGAAAAATATAGGAATAATGTCATGGCCATGAAATTAAAAGATGCTTGCTGCTTGGAAAGAAAGCTCTGACAAAACTAGATGGTATACTGAAAAGCAGAGGCATTATTTTGCTAACAAAGATCCATCTAGTCAAAGCTACGATTTTTCCAGTAGTCATGTATGGATGTTGAGAGCTGGACCATAAAGAAAGCTGAGCAATGAAGAATAGATGCCTTTGAACTGTGGTGTTAGAGAAGACTCTTGACAGTCCCTCAGACTGCAAGGAGATCCAACCAGTCAATCCTAAAGGAAATCAGTCCTGAATGTTCATTGGAAGGACTGATGCTGAAGCTCCAATACTTTGGGCACCTGATGGGAAGAACTGACTCCTTGGAAAAGACCTTGATGATGGGAAAGATTGAAGGCAGGAGGATAAGGGGATAATAGAGGATAAGCTGGTTGGATGGCATCACCAACTTGATGGACAATGAGTTTGAGCCAGCCCTGGCAGTCGTTGATGGACACGGAAGCCTGGCATGCTGAAGTCCCTGGTGTTGCAAAGAGTCGAACAGAACTGAACTGAACTGACTGATATAGGAAAACAAACAAACAAAAACAAAACAAAACTCTAGTCAGGTTCAACAAGAAAATAAGAGATAAGAGATAGAAGATAAATAAACAAAATAAGAAGTGAAAGGAGAAATTAACAACTGCTACCATAAAGCTACAAAAAGTCATAAGAAATAACATTAACATGTAAATAATATCTACATGCCAACAAACTAGACAACCCAGAAGAAATGAACTATTGTCTAGAAACATCAGCATGCCAAAATTGAGTCAAGAACAGAAACGATTTGAACATAACAATCACTAGAAGTGAAATACAATCTGTAATTTAAAAAAAAAAGAAACTTCTCTGTAAACAAAATTCCAGAACTGGACAGTTTCACTGAGGAATTCTACCAAACTTAACAAGAAATACTTACACCTATCCTTCTCAAACTATTCCAAAATATTGAAGAGGAGGGAACATGCCTAAATTAATTCTATGAATCCATCATCATTCTGATAGTAAAACTCCAGGCAAAGATACTACAAAAAAGAAAGGATATTAAAGGCCAGTATCTTTGATGGATACAGATACAAAAATCCTCAATAAAATATTAGCAAACCAAATCCAACAATACATAAAAATTCGTACACTGTGATCAAGTTGGATTGATTCCAGGGTCAAAAGGATAGTTCAACACACAGAAACCAATCAATGTGATACACCACATTAACAAAAGGAAAGACAAAAAACACAAACTTTCCTCAGTAGTTACATAAAAAACATTGGATGAAATTAACTTCCATTCATTATAAAAACTCTCACCAAAGTGGGTATACAGGGAATATATCTCAACATTATAAAAGGCATGTATGACAAACCCACAACCAACTTAATGCTAAATTATATAAAGTTTAAAAAAAAAAAAAAAACTGGAAGACTTCCCACTAAATTCAGAAACAAGACAAGTATGCCCACTCTCACCACTTCTACTCAACACTGTATTGAAAGCACTAGTCACAACAATAAGACATGAAAAAGAAATTAAAGGTATCCAAATTGGAAAGGGAAAGGTAAAACTGTCACCATATGCAGGATGACATGATAATCCACAAAGAGAACCCTGCAGTATCTACATGAAGTAATTAGTGAATTCAGCAAGTATTAAGGAAGCTGCTTATTAATAACCCCAGAAATAGTGTCAGGCTGGGGTCAGGAAGTCTGCATTTGCTTTTGCAGTCATAATGGTCAGTTTCCCACTCCTGGAACAATTCCAGTTACTCAGTGTCCTCAGTTACAAATTGTGGTCATTTTTATTATTGGTCTGGCAGACTAATGGGTAAGAAATGTGCCCAGTATAACAATTACATTCAGATTACTGAATTACGTATCTAGAGTTTTGAGGGAAAAAAGTTTCCTTACAGGCTATCCTTGGATTTGTGTTGTCATTGTGAAATAGGAATTAGATTTACTAACACAGATATGCGGGGCTTCCCAGGTGGCAATAGTGGTAAAGAACACACCTACCAATGAAGAAGATGTAAGACACATGGGTTCAATCCCTGGGTCAGAAAAATCTCGAGGAGGAGGGCATGGCAACCCACTCCAGTACTCTTTCCTGGAGGATCCCATTGACAGAGGAGCCTGGTGGGCTACAGTCCCTAGGGTCATAGAGTTAGACACAACTGAGGTGACTTAGCACAGCACAGGAGACAAGGTTAATGTACTAGGAATCTGCTGCATTTATTTATACTAACAATGGAATATCAGAAAGTAAAAAAAGCAAAAGAAAACAAAAACTTCCATATAAAATCATGTCAAAAAGGTACCTAAGCATAAACTTAACCAAGGAGGTAAAAGACCTCTACACTGAAAACTATAAAACACTGATAAAGGAAACTGAAGATGATTTAAAGAAATGGAAAGATATTCCAAGATCTGGATTAGAATAATTAATATTGTTAAAATGACCAAGCTACCAAAGCAATCTATAGTTTTAATGCAATCTTTATTAAAATACCCATGATATTTTTCACAGAACTAGAATAAATAATCCTAAAATTTATATGAAATACAAAAGACCCAGGATTGTCAAAGCCATCCTGAGAAAAAAGAAAAAAGCTGGAGGCATAAATTTTCTAGACTTAAACAGTATTGAAAAGCTACAGTAATCAAAACAGTGTGATATCAGTACAAAACCAGATATATAAATAAATGGAACAGAATAGAGAACCCAGAAATATACCCACACATCTATTGTCAATTAATTTATGACAAAGGAGGCAGGAATATACAGTGGAGCAAAGACAGTATCTTCAACAAGTGCTGTTAGGAAAGCTGGAAAGTTACATGTAAATAAAAAAAAAAAATCAGAACATTTCTTCCAATCATATACAAAAATCAACTCAAAGTGCTTTAAAAACATAAATATAAAACACAAAACCATAAAATTCCTTTAAGAGAACATACTCAAAACATTCTCATATAAATTATAGCTATATTTTCTTAATCAGTCTAAGACTAAAGAAATAAAAGTAAAAATAAAGAAATGGGACCTAATACAATTTTAAAACTTTTGCATAGCAAAAGAAACCATCAAAAAAAATTACAAAATATATAAATGAAAGGCTAATATCTAAAATACACAAACATATCATACAACTCAATATCAAAAGTCAATCCCATCAAATATGGGCAGTAGACCTAAATAGACATTTCTCCAAAGATGACATACAGATGGCCAACAGGCACATAAAAAAAGAAAAAGAAAACTGTTCAACATCATTCATTATTAGGGAAATGCAAATCAAAACCACAATAAGGTATCACTTCACACTACTCAGAATGGCTATCATCGAAATGTCTACAAGTAACAAAAGACAGAGAGCGTATGGAGAAAAAGGAACCCTTCTACAGTGTTGGTGGGAATGTAAATTGGCAGCCACTATAGAAAACACTATGGAGGTCTTCAGAAAACTAAAACTACAGCTATCATATGATCCAGCAATTCCATTCCTGAGAAAAGACAAAAATACTGATTCTAGAAGTTATATACCCCTCACCCCAATGTTCATATCAGCACCATTTATAATAGGCAAGATATTGAAACAACTCAAGGGCCTATCAACAGACAATTGGCTTAATAAGATGTGGTATATGTTATATGCAATGGTATATTACTCAGTCATTCAGAATAATTAAATATTGTCATTTGCAGCTATATGGATAGACCTAGTGAATATCACGTTAAGTGAAGTCAGAAAAAGACAAATATTATATGATATCACTTATATATGAACCTAAAAAATGATACAAATGAATTTATACACAAAATAGAAACAGACTCAGACACAGAAAGCAAACTTATGGTTACCAAAGGGGAAAGGGAAGGGGGAGGGATAGATTAAGAGCATGGAATTAACACATACAAAGTACTATGCATAAAATAGATAAGCAACAAGGAATTATTGTATAGCACGGGGAACTATGTCCTCTAATGGGAAATAATCTGGAAGAATATTTATTTATAACACTGAATCACTTTGCTATATACCGAAAATAACACAACATTGTAAGTCAACTATATTTCAATAAAAAAAAAAACATACAAATACATAGAGCAGGGTGAGAAAAATGTTTACTACTGAGATAGCTAACATTTCTCAAAAATATCTAACACGTGTTAAGAATTTGCAAAGAACTATAATAAACAAAAGGTGGACAAACAGAAAAAAAAGAACCCTGACTTGGTCAAATACATCTTGAAAAAGTTTACAGCTTTTTAAAAAGCCACTTGAGTGGTAATTTCAAAGGAGATAGAAAGGATAAATGAAACTGATTCTTAGAGGAGAAGGAATATTGGCCTTAGGAAATGGTGGAACAGTAGCTTAGATAAGAGGAAGCAGAGCCTCTGGATTGTAAAACAGAAGGAGATGAAACCGTTTCTAAGACTGACCCACAGATGATCTTCAGAAAGATCTTACTGAGGAGTTTCTCTTTTCTTTATAAAGAGGGAAAATCTGCTCATGAAAGCAAGGAGTCAGAAGCAACAGAAAGTGGAAATCTGAGGAGGGTGGAGATTTCACTGTGGAAAAGTGAGACTGAGTTGAACAGAAAAATGGAGCAGGGATTTTGGGAAATATTTCTGGTCTATTTGAAGTTGACAGCCATTTATTCATTTAGAAATTAATTCTAGAAGCAGTTGGCTGCATTTTGTGAACCCAGCTCTCAATAGAGTTTTCCCTAATTCTCTCCTATCTAGTCTGTTGGCTTCCAATCTGTCACCATATCTATTTCCTTTGAAATTTCCCTACTTAATTAGCTTTGATTCTAAAATCAGGATTAATTTTGACTAAAATAAAACATAAACATGATTTTGAATGGGTTATAAAAGTACATTTCCCCCCCTCATACAACAAAACTTCTGGAGGTAGACTGAAGTCCTCCCAGTAGTACAATAATAGCAGGGTTCTAAGTTCATGTCTGTGCAGTTTTTTCATTATTTATTTAATGGTGACGAGATGAATCCTGCAACCCCAAACACTGTCGTCTCACTAACATTTCATTTGAGAAGGAAGAAAAAGGACAGACAAAGGGTTTTCCTATTGTAAGAAAGAAAAAAGATTCCTGAAGATTCCTCTCCCCTACCACCATCTTATTCATCTTCTGTTGCTGCTTCAAACTAAGAGAGGTTTTGTTAGTAAGAAAATGAGAGGAAAATGCAGTTAAGTAAGCAACTACAGTATTCACTATTGCTCCCCATTTAACAGGACTTTTGCCAATGTCTTAAACCTTCTTGCCCTTTGTCACTTCGTCACATCCATATGTAAAGATTCCAAAGTTGAGTATTTGTGAAATGTTGATAACTGGGCAGCGTAAGACACAGAAATTTAAATTGAATTTTACTGTTTTCTCTTAAAAAGTAACCCTTGTGTGCTTTAGGAAACTTAAAACTATATAATACAGGAAGAAATTGAAATTAAAGAACACTTACTATTTTTAGTAGTACGTTTACCATTTTAGGCACAGTTCATGTAAAAAATTAGTACATTCTATAACTCTCTAAGCTGCACAAAGTCCTGGAGATAAATACATAAATAAATAAACAGGAAAAAGTTTTAACATTTCAAAAGTTTTCAACTATAGGAAAGTTTATCATGCAATCTTATGGTCATATTTAATTCAATACTAAAAATAACAATAAACCACTAATATGTGTAAGAAAATCCAAAAGAGATCTCTTTATCCTCATGACAACTATTTATGGTCTTTTTTTATAGTGTTCATATATTGAATCTTTTCAAACATGAAAAACATACACAGCATAATACCAAACACATCTTCATGCTTTCTTCAAAAGTTAACCACTATCCCCAGTTTTGCACTATTTCCCCTGCATGCTTTTATAGTGATATTAAATAAATATCTTTAAAGTATTCAGTTGTATTTTATGCTAGTGCCATATTAGGCTGTATCTGTCTTCAGCTTCCATTTTATCACACATCCATGTGAGATTTATCTCCACTGATACCTAAAATATGAAATTGATTTCTTTATGTTGTAGAGTATAAAATATTTTCTCCTTCTCCAGTGGGAGAATTATAGGTGTCCTATTGATGTCTGTAATGGCCATACGATTTTTTTTAGACAACGAAATGTTGAAGGGAAGTGATGAGTGTCAGTGGTATGCCTTTGTGATTTCTTTCTCTTTTTCATGAAAAGCTTGATGATCCATATAGAAATATCTCTGACAATTTATCTACAGAGTGCAAAGGTTAGGAAAAAAATAGAGGCTAATCTATGATGTTGTGTGAGAGTAATAAACTTCATTGCAAGCCACTGGGATCACTTGTTATTACAGCATAAACATAGGTTAAGCTGACTGATGTAACTTAGTTTCATTGCTATTAAATATTTTATTGTGTATGTCGACCAAAATATGTTTTGGTTGATCATTATTGACGGAATTGTGTCCCTGCCCAGAATTTGTACGTTAAAACTCTCCCCCCACAACCACCCTCCATGGACTATATGTGGAGACAGAGCCTTTAAAGAGGTAATTAAGGTGAATGATGTCATGAGGGTTGTGCCCTAATCTGATAGTTGGTATCCTTTTAAAAAGAGGAAGAGACACCAAGGAAAATCACAGAGCAAAGGTCATGTGAGGACACAGAAGACACTTATCTGCAGGTCAACAATAGAGTCCTCAGGAGCAAGTAAGCTGCCAAAATTTGATTTTAAATGTTTAGTCTATAGAACTGTAAGAAAATAGATGGGTGCTGTTTCAGTCCTGCAGTCTATTGTATTTTGTTTTTGCAGCCCTAAAAATACTAATATACAAAGGACAGTGATTAAAAAAATTTTTTTCTGCTACAAATATTGGTATAATGAACATCCTTATTTGTACTTCTTGGCATACAAACTTGAGAATCTATCACATAAGCTAAAAAAAAAAAAATTTGTATCAACAGAAGTTATATCTTCAAACAAGATTTTGATGAACTTAATTCGTATGAGAATTATCATGTTTCCAAATCATTACTGCTATTCAGACTCTGATTATCTCTTCACAAATATGGAGTCACTCTCTGATTTTAGTTAAGCTCATTAAGCATAGAAGATGTACCAAACATAGTTGGATCTCTGTTAACACATGTGTAATGAACATTTCTGGTAAATATTTCTATTCTATGAGGAAGACATTAACATATTATATTGTCAAATTATATAAGAAAAAACATGGTTATCAGATGGAGTTTGAACAACCCTCATATTAACTATTAAAATGAAGTCTGAGAATTTTTCATTTTTATTTCGAGATTATCTGTTGAAGAGATAGAGAAGATTTACTTTGTGTACTTAATATTAACCCTTGATCACCAATAGAAACATGTTTTTATTCTAAATAGTAGATATATACATATTAGTCCTTTCAAGATACAGCAATCATCTCAAGGTAAAAGCTAAATAAATTGATTTTACTTCATGTGAAACTTGAGCTCAGTCCTGTTGGACTCTTTGAGACCCCATGGACTATAGAAGGGCTTCCCTGTACTAGTTTGCATTCCCACCAACAGTGTAAGAAGGTTCCTTTTTCTCCACACCCTCTCCAGCAGTGTGGAGATTTCTTAAAAAACTGAAAATAGAACTGCCTTATGATCCAGCAATCCCACTGCTGGGCATACACACTGAGGAAACCAGAAGGGAAAGAGACACGTGTACCCCAATGTTCATCACAGCACTGTTTATAATAGCCAGGACATGGAAGCAACCTAGATGTCTGTCCATCAGCAGATGAATGGATAAGAAAGCAGTGGTACATATACACAATGGAGTATTACTCAGCCATTAAAAAGAATACATTTGAATCAGTTCTAATGAGGTGGATGAAACTGGAGCCTATTATACAGAGTGAAGTAAGCCAGAGAGAAAAACACCAATACAGTATACTAACGCATATATATAGAATTTAGAAAGATGGTAACAATAACCCTGTATGCAAGACAGCAAAAGAGACACTGATGTATAGAACAGTCTTTTAGACTCTGTGGGAGAGGGAGAGGGTAGGATGATTTGGGAGAATGGCATTGAAATATGTATAATATCATATATGAAACGAATCGCCAGTCCAGGTTCGATGCACAATACTGGATGCTTGGGGCTGGTGCACTGGGACGACCCAGAGGGATGGTATGGGGAGGGAGGAGGGAGGAGAGTTCAGGATGGGGAACATATGTATACCTGTGGCAGATTTATTTTGATATACGGCAAAACCAATACAATATTGTAAAGTTAAATAAAATAAAATAAAAGAAGGGCTTCCGTGGTGGCTCAGAGGTCAAAGCGTCTGCCTCCAATGCGGGAGACCTGGATTCGATAGGTGAAAGTGAAACTGAAGTCGTGTCCGTGTCCACGACCCCATGGGCTATAGCCTACCAGTCTCCTCCATCTGTGGGATTCTCCAGGCAAGAATACTGGAGTGGGTTGCCATTTCCTTCTCCAGAAGATCTTCCCAACTCAGGGATTGAACCCAGGTCTCCAGCATTGTAGGCAGACGCTTTACCATCTGAGCCACCAGGTAAGCTCGTAGACTATATATTCCATGGAATTCTCCAGGCCAGAATACTGGAGTGGTAGCCTTTCCCTTCTCCAGGAGATCTTCCCAACCCAGGGATCAAACCCAGGTCTCCCTGCATTGCAGGCAGATCTTTACTAGCTGAGCTACAAGGGATACTGGAGTGGGTAGCCTATCCCTTCTCCAGCAGATCTTCCCGACCCAGGAATCTAATCAGGGTCTCTTGCATTGCAGGGTGATTCCTTACCAACTGAGCTATGATCACGTACAGTAGGAATAATATGTTCGCCTTTTTTACATACAAGGTTCCTTCAGAAAAACTGTTGAAAATGTCAATCAAAACTTATGATTTAAAGAGTTTCATTACTGAGATAACAGTCTAAACAAGAAAAGATTTATTTCTACTATTTTTTATTCAAAATCATTGAGTTAAATAAATCCCTAAAATAAACCAAGTAGTTTCTATTTTCCTTAATACCATGCTGGCTAGATATTTAGTGAACTAAAAGTCAGTGCTCCTGAAAAGCTGGTGTATTTACATGCACGTCCCTACCAATTATTTAGGATGTACCAAAAAACCCCAAATGGTATATCAAGCAAATCTACATTACTTAAAAATGTGAGGGTGAAAAGTGAATTTCAACACATAGCATTGCAAACACAAATACGTAATTTAGTTCAGAGTTATTTTTAATAACAACATAATTTATGGTAGAGTTTCCTTAACAGAAATAAAAGAAAATTTGAAAAAAAGTAGTTGCTTTCTGAAATAGACACTTTATATGACCCCAGATAACTAATGTATGTTCTCAAAATTTAGCATATCTCTGAATACAATAAACTGCAGAATTAGTGCATTAGCATCTACAAATTTTAAAAAAGCAGTAAAATTTAACTAAGCTGAGAATCCCAAGGACAGGGGAGCCTGGTGGGGTGCCGTCTATGGGGTTGCACAGAGTCAGACATGACTGAAGCGACTTAGCAGCAGCAGCAGCAGAACTAGAGTTTAGCACTTGTAAAAATCCCAAGTCAAAATTTATCTTCTAGTTTTACATCTAACGATTATTTATGGTTTGTACTACACCTATGAATTATGGTATCAGAAACAGAAATACCACAGGGCATTTTAATACTGCCTGCAGACATTACTTCATTATGTATTAGAATCAGGGCTAAAATTATTGAGGCCTAGGAAAAAAGAACCTATTAAGTGAGCTGAGGAGATTCGAATGGAAATGCAAAACAATTAATCCTAGTAACATCCATGCAAAAGTGATTCAATATAAAATGATATACTCTCTCAAGTGACAAAAAGGAATGTGCTTTATAGTCTGTAGTATAATAAAATTCCTTAGGCATCCAAATACAGGAGAAAGAAAAAAGTGATAAAAAATAACAAAAGAACAATAAGAGAAATGTGAAAATTTATGCTGGCTTTATATCTAAATATTGTTTTATTATTTTGACTAAATAAAATGTGTTGTGTGTGTGCATATGTGTGTGGGTGTTAGTGTGTGTTACTGCTATTATACTTCTCATGTGTAAAAAAGTAATTATTACCTTTTCCCAGCCCTATCTGGGCCCAACAAAATATATACATTTTCACAATGCCACAGAATTTTGCTAAAACTGTTACTGAAAAATCAATAATTCAATGATGACTGAGCACAGGAAGTACAAAACAGACGTTAAATTCTTTAGAAAACAAAGTACATCATTCAATAATCCCTCAAAGTTTTAGTAATATAGTTGGCAAGATAAAATGTGCAAGTATTTAAGTATAAATTTGACTTATTTCTAGACAATGAAATACTAGACAAAGAAATAAATATTTTTCTGTTCTTCAAAGGAATCTGAGTTAGTTAACTAGGGTTCTCGACAATCTGAACTGTAGGTACACTTATGTATACTGGAGAAAGAATACTGAGACCATCTGTAAAATTTTCAAATTACATACATGACGGAAAAGGCCATGAAACAGGTTAGTGAGAATGTCTGGAAAAAATAAGATTTAATTTAACTAAAAGAAGAATCAATTGAACTAGCTTTCAAACATCTTTGAGAATAAAACTATAATGGAGGATAATCATTTTTTTAACTCTGAGAAGATATTAATATAAATAAGCAGGTTTTAATTAAAACTATTCAGTAGACAACTAAATACTCCTCAATACTCTATTGTTATTTAGTTGCTAAATTGTGTCCGACTTTTGCAACCCCAGGGAGGATAGCCTGCCAGGCTCCTCTATTCATGGGATTTCCCAGGCAAAAATACTGGAGTGGGTTGTCATTTCCTTATCCAGAGGGTTTTCCTGACCCAGGTATCGAAACCCCCTCTTTTGCACTCGAAGTAGATTTTTTACCACTGAGCCACCAGGGAAGCAAGCTAATATTGAAAATTTAACACAATTTAATCAACTGATCAATCAGAGAAATTCTTTTATTTTGGTCAATATATTTGATTAAAATTATGTTCAGCATTAAAGATATATTAAAATGTTCAGAAACATTTGAAAGGATATCACAACAAAGTCTATGACTAGAGATTTCAATTTGCAAAATCTATGTAAAACAATAATTGAGGAACAGATGTAGGTAAAGTAAGGGAGAGGGCTGAAGCTGCCCAAGAAGAAAAACAAAGGCTTCAGACAGATCCAAGTCTGTGACTAGACTGGAGGTCATCAATGACTTCCTGTATAGTAGTTTCAGTGGCCCAGAAAGGATGCAAAGGAGACTGAGGATCTAGCATATTGCTTAAATCGGTATTTTAAATCTCTTCATGAAGAGAAAGAGAAAGATGGAAATGATTTGGGGAATGAGTTTTGCTAGTTTGCTCATTTTTCAGTAAGGCTTGAACATAAATATAATTATGTGTCTTTATAAGTAAGTACAGTTGACGATTGAACAACAAAGAGGGTTAATCCTTGTGTAACTTACAGTTGGCCCTTATACATGTTCAGCCAACCTGCAGACCATATAATACTCTAGTATTTACTAACGAAAAATTTCCATGTGTAGGTTGACTGCTGCAGTTCAAATCCATGCTGTTCAAGGAACAACTGTAAATTTATTAAATGGACTTTTTCAAAGTAATTGTTGCTAGTAGGAATTAGAGCACATAACTTTGATAATAGCAGTAATTTTTGCTAGAAATTATTTTACAAACTAGTTCTCTTACATTTCACATTTGACTTCCCCTATAGAATATAATTCCAAGGGGCAGAGGTCTAGTCTGATCACTTCAACATTATGTCCCCAGCACTTGTAGACAAAAAACAGAATTTTTGTAATAAGTATAAATTTAATGTTCACAATAACAGTGTTTCTAACTTCTGTGTTACTTCTACATAATTTTATAATGATGCATAGTATAATAAAAATACTTTTACAATCCCAGTAATTATTAAAATCATTTTTGTATTTCTTTCAAGGCTTTTCTATTATCCTATACATAAAATTCAGTCTAATTTTTCACTCTGAATCAGTGAGATTATACTAGTTTGTGGTGAGGTATCAGACAACCAAAATGTGCCAGCAGATTAATATGGTCAAGTTTTATATATCATGGATACTCTATATCCACTGTGGGTCTAGGTATGTGTATATGCATGCAGCATGTCTCTTCTCATAGCAGTCACTGAGCCTGACTGAGGCTTCCCACCAATATGCAGCTCCAAGTCATGCAGCAGAGGAAAGAGGATGTAGGAACTCTGATACTGGCTCTTAAACCTCTCACCTGTAACTGGCAGAACTTAAGGCGTGCTAAGTCACTTTGGTTTCCATTTCATTTGCCAACCAAATTTGCAACCATGACTACTTTCAACAAAAAAAGGTGAGAAAGGGAAAACCTATCAATTGCCTCAAAAGCAAATATCTGGGATTATTTAGTAACAGTAATTCCGCCTTCCTAGTACTTTCAGATTACTGCTTCACCCTAATGAAAGAATGCTTCTGTTACACAAAAATGTCTAAGAAGTGTCAGTCACAATTCAGGCATCAAGTCAATCCTAAACTATAACTTATAAAAACAATATGAATCAATTTGAATCACTTGTTATAGACTGATAGAACAAAAGGAATTATGTATCAAAAAGGTGTAACACTGAAGCTTAATGAAGCATGTACCATAATAGTGAAGGATGTTAAACATTAAGATAATGGTTGAAAACTATAACTATAAACATGAGAATGGTGCTGAAGATATACCCTTTGTAATGTATTAAAATGCTTACATTTTTCTAAAGACAAAAGAAACCATGTTATGGTTGGCAGTTGGGATTGCAGGTTCCTTTCAGTAGGTACATGATTTGTAGTGACACATTGTCTACATGTGTGAGTACAAGAAACAAAAACTAAAGTACTCACTGATTTTTAACTGAAGCACCTTCTTTCATGCTTTAGCATTGTCATAAAAACATACCATCAGAAAAAAGTTTTATACTGAGTTGTAGAAAGAGAATACGTGTCTTCTCAGATGGTTACCAGGCAAATATAGTTATGAATGCAAATGGGTAAATACAAAAGGTTGATTATCATCTTATTTCAAATTGAAATTAAGTGTTATTATCTTCTTCAGGTCTCTGCTATTTTCTCCTTTTATGTTATCTTTACAAAATTTAAAGCAAACAGTTTCACTGACTTTCTTGGAAATCATGATGGATAACTTAAACAGAAAGATTTTGTAAAGTAAAAACACTCAAAAAGAAATCATGTAAAAATATGTCTAGGTGTCTTTGCAGTCTTATGATTTTAGGTAACAATCAGGGTACCTTAAAATATTATATATTTCCTAATCTGACTGACTTAAAATAGTATTTCCCTGAATTGTACTGAATTAGACATATAACTCATTTAGCATACCTGTTTCTTTTTTCTTATTATAATATGTTTTGATAGATTTAGCATATAAATTTTCAAATTCCAATTTGGAGTGAATATTTTCTTTAGAGGTGTCCTTCATCCCTAGTAATTTTCAATTAATTGGAATCTAACCCAATTGTTCTACCATCATTTATACAATTTTTTAAAATATCTGAACTTTCATTATTCTTATTGAAGACAACTCAAAATCTTCAAATTATTAGAAATCCGTAAGTAAAATAACTAATTTACATAATATAATGAAAAATGCATTTAGAGGCTAAACTTAGTTTTTTTGACATGACAGATTACTTAAAGTAGTTGAAAAGAACAACTATGAATTTTTTATTGTAATATTACTGATTATGCCAAGAAAAAATTTTCAAGATATCCTAAATAAGTTCATATCGGAATGACAATCATGTTCTTCATTATAATGTACTTATTTAAAATTCTGATATTATTGAGAGAGGATCACAAAAATATTCTTCAGCTTATTAACCTACCCAATACAATATCCACCTCTCAGGTTTGCTATATAAAAATGACAATGGAATCCAAATTTCATATCTCAAGAAGGAGCACCCTAGATTAAATAGACACCTTTAGTTTTAGCCTTTGCTTTATGCTAGTCTATTATTACAGTAATTATCCTTATGTATCTGAAAGATTTTTTTTCAAGATGTATTTATAACTTTACTTTTCTGAACACAAAAGCATTGCTAAATCAGGTTTACATGACCTGCAAAGAAGTCAAGTTTGCTGATGTACTATTCTGAAAACATACATTATGAGCGAATTTGATTGTTCCTGAAAAGCTCCTCCTTCCTTCTTTATATCCTGAGTTTTACACAAGTTGTGACTTTATACTTATTCATAAATTATATTGAAATCAAAAGACATAATTTAGAGACTTAGCTACATGTTATAACTCTATTTTTTCACTTACATATAAAAATATCTAAATTTCTAGTGATATAGGGATGATTATATCAGATGAAAAATCTTTGAAATTTAGAGGCATGAGTATGTTGAAACATATGATTATCCACAAATAATAACTGTCGGAAATTCATGATTCATAGTAATATTTCCTACCACACCTGAGGAAAAGAGACTAGCTTGTGATGGTTAGGAGGAAATAATCAGTTCTTAAATCACATGAGTAAACACAAAAGATCAACAATCAACTTGATTAAAAAAACTAGATAAAAATGATCAACTAGATAAAAAAATCTTCTTCATAATACTTCTATCTTTTGATCTTTTATGCTATCTCTATAAATTTTAAACTGGCATTTTGGATAATATCAAGTGGCTGATTTTCTTCTGCTTATTTGTATTTTTCCCTGAATGATTTCTTGAATCATTTTCAATACTGACTTTCAGTTCAGTCACTCAGTCATGTCCGATTCTTTGTGACCCTATTTTCTGCCATAAGGGTGGCGTCATCTGCATATCTCAGGTTATTAATATTTCTCCTGGCAATCTTGATTCCAGCTTGTGCTTCTTCCAGCCCAGAGTTTCTCATGATGTACTCTGCATAGAAGTTAAATAAGCAGGGTGACAATATACAGCCTTGGCATACTCCTTTTCCTAATGGAACCAGTCTGTTGTTCCATGTACAGTTCTAATTGTTGCTTCCTGACCTGCATATAGGTTTCTCAAGAGGCAGGTCAGGTGGTCTGGTATTCCCATCTCTTTCAGAATTTTCCACAGTTTATTGTGATCAACACAGTAAAAGGCTTTGGCATAGTCAATAAAGCAGAAATAGATGTTTTTCTGGAACTCTCTTGCTTTTCTGATGATCCAGCAGATGTTTGAAATTTGGTCTCTGGTTCCTCTGCCTTCTCTAAAACCAGTTTGAACATCTGGAAGTTCATGGTTCACGTATTGCTGAAGTCTGGCTTGGAGAATTTTGAGCATTACTTTACTAGCGTGTAAGATGAGCGCAATTGTGCAGTAGTTTGAGCATTCTTTGGCATTGCCTTTCTTTGGGATTGCAATGAAAACTGATCTTTTCCAGTCCTGTGGCCACTGCTGAGTTTTCCAAATTTGCTGGCATATTGAGTGCAGCACTTTCATGGCATCACCTTTCAGGATTTGAAATAGCTCAACTGGAATTGCATCACCTCCACTAGCTTTGTTCATAGTGATGTATTCTAAGGCCCACTTGACTTCACATTCCAGGATGTCTGGCTCTAGGTGAGTGATCACACCATCATGATTATCTAGGTCATGAAGCTCTTTTTTGTACAGTTTTTCTGTGTATTCTTGCCACCTCTTCTTAATATCTTATGCTTCTGTTAGGTCCATACCATTTCTGTCCTTTATCAAGCCCATCTTTGCATGAAATATTCCCTTGGTATCTCTAATTTTCTTGAAGAGATCTCTAGTCTTTTCCATCCTGTTGTTTTATTTCTTTGCATTGATCACTGAGGAATGCTTTCTTATCTCTCCTTGCTATTCTTTGGAACTCTGCATTCAGATGCTTATATCTTTCCTTTTCTCCTTGGCTTTTTGCTTCTCTTCTTTCTATTTGTAAGGTCTCCCCAGACAGCCATTTTGCTTTTTTGCATTCCTTTTCCATGGGGATTTTCTTTATACCTGTCTCCTGTACAATGTCATGAATCTCCGTCCATAGTTCATCAGGCACTCTGTCTATCAGATCTAGTCCCTTAAATCTATTTCAGCTCTATACAGTCAGCAAAAACAAGACCAGGAGCTGACTGTGGCTCAGATCATGAACTCCTTATTGCCAAATTCAGACTGAAATTGAAGAAAGTAGGAAAAACCACTAGACCATTCAGGTATGACCTAAATCAAATCTCTTATGATTATACAGTGGAAACTAAAATACTAAATACTGAATAATAGTATAGGGGTCACAAAGTAATAGGGGTCACAAAGAATCGGACAGGGCTGAGTGACTAAGAACAGCACAGCCATAGCAATCAGACAAGAAAAAAGAAATAAATGGTATCCAAATTATAAGGGGAGAGGAACAATTGTCATTATATGCAAATGACATGATACTATATATAGAAAACCCTAGAGACTCCACACAGAAACTACTAGAAGCAATAAATGAATTCAGCAAAGTAGCAGAATACAGGATTAACACACAGAAATTAGTTGTATTTCTGTACATTAACAATTAAATATCATAAAGAGAAAGTAAAAGAAAAACCCTGTTTGAACCCCCCCCACCTCCCATCCCTCAAAATAAAATCTCAGAAATAAACCTGACCAAGAAGGTAAAAGACTTATATGCTAAGAACTATAAAACATTAACAAAGGCAACTCAAGATGATTCAAAGAAATGGAAAGACATCTCATGCTCTTGGGTTGGAGGAATTAGTAGTATTAAAATGGCCATACTACTCAATGTCCAGATTTAATGTGATCCTATCAAATTGCTCAGGACATTTTTCAAAGAACTAGAAAAAAAATAATACTAAACCATGGTTTCATGGAACCATGAAAGATCCAGAATTTCCAAGAAATCCTGAAGAAAAAGGACAAAGTAGGAAGCACATCGCTGCCCCTCACTCCACCAAGACTTAAGACAGTACTATAAAACTACTATAATCAGAACATTGTGGTACTGGCATTAAGAGAGACATATGGATCAGTGAAACAGAATAGAGAGCCCAGAAATAAACCCACATGTCTAAGGTCAATTAATTGTCAGCAAAAGAGGCAAGGATATACAGTAGAAAAAAGACAATCTTTTCAATAAGTGGGCTGGGAAAGTTGGACAGCTGCATGTAAATCAATGAAGTTAGAATGTATCTTCATACCATATAGAAAAATAAACTCACAATGACTTAAAGACTTAAATATAAGACATGATATCATAAGACTCCTAGAAGAAAACACAGGCAAAACGTTCTCTGACATAAATCGTACCAATGTTTTCTTGGTTCAGTTTCCCAAGGCAATAGAAATAAATGCAAAAATAAATAATTGGGACCTAATCAAACTTACAAGCATTTGTTCAGCAAAGAAAGCCATAAACAAAATGAAAAGACAACCTACAGACTAGGAGAAAATATTTGCAAATGATGCAACTAACGAAGGCTTAATTTCCAAATTATACAAACAGCTCACACAACTCAACAACAACAAAAACCAAATAGCCCAATCAAAAAATGGGCAGAATACCTAAATACACATTTCTCCAAAGAAGATATACAGATGGCCAGAAGGCACATGAAGAGATGCTCAGCATTGCTAATTATTAGAGAACTATAAATCAAAACTACAATGAGGTACCACCTCACACCAGTCAGAATGAAAGTGAAGTCGCTCAGTCGTGCCTGACCCTTTGTGATCCCATGGACTGTAGCCTACCAGGCTCCTCCCTCCACAGTATTCTCCAGGCAAGAGGACTGGAGTGGGTTGCCATTTCCTTCTCCAACCAGTCAGAATGGCCATCATTAAAAGTCTACAAATAACAAATGCTGGAAAGGGTGTGGAGAAAGGAGACCATCATCTGCTGTTGGTAGGAATCTATATTGGTGTAACCACTATGGCTAACAGTATGGAGGTTCCTCAAAATATTAAAATACAGTTATCAGATGATCCTGTAATCCTGCTACTGGGCATATATCCAGACAAAACTAAAATTCAAAAAGATACACACAGCCCTGTGTTCATAGCAGCATTATTCACAACAGCCAAGACATGGAAACAACTTAAATGCCAATCGTCAGATGAATGGATAAAGATGTTGCGGTACATATATACAGTGGAATACTACTCAGCTATAAAAACAGAATGAAATAATGCTACTTGCAGCAACATGGATGGGCTTAGACATTGTCATATTAAGTGAAGTAAATCAGAAAGAGAAAGACAAACACCATATGCTATCACTTATATGAGGAATCTAAGTAAGACACAAATGAATCTATTTATGAAACAGAAACACACACACAGACACAGAATACAGATTTTTGGTTGTCAAGGGGGAGAGGGAAGGGGGGATGAACTGGGAGTTTGGGATTAGCAGATGCAAACCACTATATACAGAATGGATAAACAAGGTTCTGCTGCATGGCACAGGGAACTATATTCAATATCCTTTGATAAATCATAATTGAGAAGAAGCTAAAAATAGAATGCATACATATAACTGAATCACTTCAATGTACAGCAGAAAGTAACAGAACATTGTAAATCAACTATACTTTAATTAAAAAAAAAACAAGAGAAATTGAAAGAGGGACATTCCAAAATCATAATATACATTTAGAATAGTAGTTTTACTTTACATCTAATAATTAATAACTTTCAATTATGATAAAGACAGAATTGGAACAGCATATAGACCTCTGAAAAATAGGAATTTGTTGTAACTGATTACAGATTTAAAGTTTTAGGTATTATATTAGTGAATTAAATCATACATAATTTGCAACTAAGAAAGAGTTGATTCATGAAGAATATTCACCAAGATGATTCTCATTCCTTGGAATGGAGAAAGTGTGGATACTGAAGTTGAGAGTAAATCTGTATCTTCCAGCATGATTGTCACAAAGTCATTCTATTTACTAGATAAGATAGCTACCAGAAAGAAAAAAAAAAGAGAGAGAGAAAGAGAAAGAGAGATAACAGCCATCAGGCAAAAGCAAGCATGGTGTTTTGCTTTTAGTTTGTCATTTGAATACAATTAGTGACACCATCTTCACTATTTCTTTCTGGTGATCTTTTTGTTATGTCAGGACACTTCCCTAGGAGCAGTGCATCCTTTAACAATCAAGAGGGTATGGAAAACCAAAGTTGTTAAATTAAAATTGGCATCACACTTCCTGCCCCACTCAACAAAATAGCTGAATTTAGAACACACCACTATGGGTCAAAAATCCTGCTTTTAATGTAATGCTTTTCCATAACAGAAATATTTCTGAGACAGTGAAAGAAATGAAGCCTTAATTGCTGCATGCTGCCTTGATCAAGGAGACTTTATGAAAATCAGTATTTCAAGTTTTCTTCACTGATTTAGAAGTTTTAACACTTTAAGACATTTCAAAATGGGTGAAAATATTATTTTCTTATTTTATGTGGAAGAGGAAAAGGAGAACCTCACGATTTCTTGCCTGAAGACAAATATTTGTTAGCTCAGTCTAAAAAATAGATTTCATGGAAGCTGGGGTTTCTGGAAAATAATTCCTTTAAGGCTATCCATGTTATTTTTGAGACTGGAATGAATTTGCATCTATACCTATAATTATAAATCTATCTCTATCCATAGCAGGTTTAATCTTTTTTGTTTCTCTAAGAATTGTCTGTTCATATATCTTCTATGGTAAATTTCCTGTTTACGTTTCCTAATGAACATTTCAACGAAGTGTAACATGGATTAAGAAAAGCCTATATATCATAAATAAGTAGTGATGCAAAATTTAACATATATGTAACCAAGCACTCATATAAGGAGCAGAGCATAGTTTCAGAAGAAATATTTCTTCTTTAAATAATATAAGTCTTCTCTAATGCCTTTCAGCAATGTTTTTTCTAGTTTGCAGCATAGAGATTCTGTATATCTCTTTACAGATTGATGACTTTTGATGTTATTGTTAATGGACAACATTTTAATGTTATGTTAGATTGCTACTAGTTAATAGAAATAAAAATTAGTTTTACAGACTGACCTTGTATTTAATATCTTGTCTTATTCATGTATAAATTCTACTGTTATGTAGATTTTAAATATTTTCACATACACATAATAAAATATGATTCAGTTCAGTTCAGTTCAGATGCTCAGTCATGTCCAACTCTTTACGACCCCATGGGATGCAGCATACCAGGACTCAATGTCCCTCACCAACTCCCGGAGTTATTCAAACTCATGTTCATTGAGTTGTTGATGCCATCCAACCATCTCATCCTCTGTCATCCCCTTCTCCTCCTGACTGTAATCATTCCCAGCATCAGGGGCTTTTCAAATGAGTCAGCTCTTCGCATCATATGGCCAAAGTATTGGAGTTTCAGCTTCAATATCAGTCCTTCCAATGAACATTCAGGACTGCTTTCCTTTAGGATGGACTGGTTGGATCTCCTTGAAGAGACTTCTCCTACATCACAATTCAAAAGCATCAATTCTTCAACCCTAAGCTTTCTTTATAGTCCAACTCTCACATCCATACATGATCACTGGAAAAACCATAGCCTTGACTAGATGGACCTTTGTTGGCAAAGTAATGTCTCTGCTTTTCAATATGCTGTTTAGGTTGGTCATAACTTTCCTTCCAATGAGCAAGCATCTTTTAATTTCAAGGCTGCAGTCACCATCTGCAGTGATTTTGGAGCCCAGAAAAATAAAGTCTGACACTGTTTCCCCATCTATTTGCCATGAAGTGATGGGACCAGATGCCATGATCTTACTTTTCTGAATGTTGAGTTTTAAGACAACTTTTTCACTCTCCACTTTCACTTTCATCAAGAGGCTCTTTAGTTCTTCTTCACTTTCTGCCATAAGGGTGGTGTCATCTGCATATCTGAGGTTATTGATATTTCTCCTGGCAATCTTGATTCCAGTTTGTGTTTCTTCCAGTCCAGCGTTTCTCATGATGTACTCTGCATATAAGTTAAACATGCAGGGTGACAATATACAGCCTTGACATACTCCTTTTCCTATTTGGAACCAGTCTGTTGTTCCATGTCCAATTCTAACTGTTGCTTCCTGACCTGCATATAGGTTTCTCAAGAGGCAGGTCAGGTGATCTGGTGTTCCCATCTCTTTCAGAATTTTCTACAGTTTTTTGTGATCCACACAGTCAAAGGCTTTGGCATAGTCAATAAAGCAGAAATAGATGTTTTTCTGGAACTCTCTTGCTTTTCTGATGATCCAGCAGATGTTTGCATTTTGATCTCTGGTTCCTCTGCCTTTTCTAAAACCAGCTTGGACAACTGGAAGTTCATGGTTCACGTATTGCTTAAGCCCAGCTTAGAGAATTTTGAGCATTACTTTACTAGCGTGTGGGATGAGTGCAATTGTGCGGTAGTTTGAGCATTCTTTGGCATTGCCTTTCTTTGGGACTGGAATGAAAACTGACCTTTTCCAGTCCTGTGGCCACTGCTGAGTTTTCCCAATTTGCTGACGTATTGAGTGCAGCACTTTCACAGCATCATCTTCCAGAATTTGAAATAACTCAACTGGAATTCCATCACCTCCACTAGCTTTTTAGTAGCGATGCTTCCTTCCTAAGGCCCACTTGACTTCACATTAGAGTATGCCTTGCTCTAGGTGAGTGATCACACCATCAAGATTATCTGGGTCATGAAGATCTTTTTTGTATTTTTATGTTATTGATGACTATGTTTCTATCTCTCACCTTCGTTATTTTCCAAGTTCCAGATGCATGTACTCATCACCAAAATAAGGTGTTTAGATTTAACCCTTGACTCCCTTGAAAATGTCTGTATATGCTGCTTCCTTACTCATACTCCTTGGAATATGCCAAGCTTTTCTTATTCCCAGGATATTTACTTGTGTATCCTACTGTTGGAAAGACCATCTGTTAAATCTTTACCTGGTCATGCTCTACTATCCTGTAGGTTTTCTTGCAGAAAGACTCTTCTGGCAATTCAACATAAATCAGGTCCTTCATTTTTATTCAGGTCCCCCTTCCCCACACACAGAATTTATCATCATTTGTCATTATATATTTATTTGTGTGTGGTAAAATTGTCATGATCACTATGCCTGTTTAGTATTTAAGCTGAGTGAATTTAGAAAATACATATTTTCTGATTCCCTCATTCATTCTCAGTGTCACATCTAGAGCTAGACAGAATAGCTTATTATTATTTGTTGAGTGCTGCTGCTGCTAAGTCGCTTCAGTTGTGTCTGACTCTATGCGACCCCATAGATGGCAGCCCACCAGGCTCGCCCATACCTGGGATTCTCCAGGCAAGAACACTAGAGTGGGTTGCCATTTCCTTCTCCAATGCATGAAAGTGAAAAGTGAAAGTGAAGTCGCTCAGTCGTGTCCAACTCTTAGCGACCCCATGGACTGCAGCCAACCAGGCTCCTCCATCCATGGGATTTTTCCAGGCAAGAGTACTGGAGTGGGGTGCCACTGCCTTTTCTGATTTTTTTTGAATAAATGCAGGCAATAGATGTTTTTCACTAAAATTCTTCTAAGATCAGACTATCCTCCCTTATTTACAGGAAATAGATTTGTTGTCTAATTTGTTGCCTAATTTTAAAATATTCTAATTTTCATTGTGTTAAAGCAATTTATTATTTTTTTCTGGTCCACTTAAAAATAGAGAAAAATCCAAGAGAAAGAAACTGGTTATCATTTCTCCATTCCAAAAACACAAATTAGGTAAAAACAGTAAGTTGTCACAGAAATTAAATTACCAAAGTAAAAAATCTCTATATTTATCCAGGGTAAAATCTACAGTATGAAAAAGACTTACTATGCAAACGTTCTGTCATTGTCACGCATACATTAGGACTGACTCTTTAGTGTTAGAGATCTTCAGGCTCATTTTTCTTGATTAGTTAGTGATGCCATTGAGAAATTACATTTTGTTAATCTTTAAAATATTGAAGGTTCTTCCATATAAACAATAACCTATATATGAAAAATAATAGTCACTGGTTCTTATTACCCAGTATCATATATTCTCTTAGACATATTTTCTTTTTAAAGGCAAACATATCACACCCTATTTAAATTACATGGTCCAAAGTTATATGTTGCTACTGCTGCTGCTAAGTCACTTCAGTCGTGTCCGACTCTGTGCGACCCCATAGATGGCAGCCCACCAAGCTCTCCTGTCCCTGGGATTCTCCAGGCAAGAACACTGGAGTGGGTTGCCGTTTCCTTCTCCAATGCGTGAAAGTGAAAAATGAAAGTGAAGGTGCTCAGTCATGTCCGACTCTTAGCGACCCCACGGACTGCAGCCTACCAGGCTCCTCCATCCATGGGATTTTCCAGGCAAAGTACTGGAGTGGGGTGCCATTGCCTTCTCCCAAGTTATATGTTAGTATAAGAAAAAACAAATAATTTTAGATATTCTTTCCTAAAACCAGAGAGAAAAAAACTAAGAATGCAAAGAAAAATTGAATTCAAAAACATGAAATGCAACCCTGTACTATTAGAGTCACAAATTGTTGCTTTGAAAGATGAAAAAAGTATGATGATCTTATGTACATGATTGCTCTGCTCTTATACTTCCTTGAAGATTGAAAAATTAAAAACTGCAAAGCAGTTTACACCGTAAAAGCAGATAATGTGTAAGAGCCACTTAAGTTGCAGAAGTACTACCTGTCATTATATCTCCCACACCACTGAGAGAAATTAGGTGTTTGAAAAGCAATAATGTGCCTTTTACTCGGAATGCTCAGCCTTTAATTTCCTCTCTGTGGAGTAGCTCTAATGTGATGGTGCCTGTCTCTGTTTAATCTGAATATTATACTCTTTTTTTATAAAAGTGAAATATAAAACCCAAAGAAATCTTTTTTCAATTTGCATTTATCCTGTCCATTAAAAATAAAGCACTCCCAACCATTTCCATTACATACAAAAATATGTGTTTCCTGCATTTTAAATCTTTGTAACAGGACACTAAAAAAGGACTCATTCTTCCTCAGCTTCTATTGAAATGTCAGTGAGACAGAATTATATACCAAAATGATTGTGAGACCAATATGCTTATGGAGCTTTTCGGAGAAAAGGATCCACCACTTTTGAGTTCTAGCACCTCCCCCAAGAATATAAAAATGAGATCAAAATTTGAAAAGGGGAGATTTTATAAAATAGCTCTATGAGGCTCTTATCTTACTGGTCAGGGCTTGGAAAAATTAGAACATGTAAATATGTCCATCTCAGTCTAGATCAAGGACTCACTCATGGCTAAGCCACATCTTAAAAAGCTATAGTGGAATTATGGATGGATGTCTGAATTCCAACCCCTCACCTATTTGCTCAGGAATTCTAGAGTCGAGATTAAATGTGACAGGTATCACTGATTTATCAACAGAGCCCAGATAATTTCCAGAGTTTGTTGAATTGTTGAATGTTTCCATGGTGGGGTTGCCACGGGCTCTTTTCAATAGGGCTAAGTGAATCTTAGCAAAAAGAGGTTTTGTTCCACCAAATTACCCAGTAGATGCCAAAGAGGTTGGACACTACTGAGTGACTTTCACTTACTTGTTTATGGAAAAGAAGGATATTCACTGTTTATGAAAACATGGATGGTCCTTGAGGACATTATGCTAAGTGAAATAAATTAGACAAAGATAAATACTCTGTGATTTCACTTATGCTGCTGCTGCTGCCAAGTCACTTCAGTCGTGTCTGACTCTGTGCGACCCCATAGACGGCAGCCCACCAGGCTCCCCCATCCCTGGGATTCTCCAGGCAAGAACACTGGAGTGGGTTGCCATTTCCTTCTCTAATGCATGAAAGTGAGAGGTGAAAGTGAAGTCGCTCAGTTGTGTCCGACTCTTAGCGACCCCATGGATTCCAGCCTACACAGGCTCTTCGTCCATGGGATTTTCCAGGCAAGAGTACTGGAGTGGGTTGCCATTGCCTTCTCCGGATTTCATCTGGCATCTAAATAACAAAACAAAAAACCAAAAACAGACTGGTGGTTGCCAGAGGCTGGGCTGAGGATGGGTAAATGGGTGAAGGTGGCCAAAAGATGCAAACTTCCAGTGAAAAATCCATTAATTGCTGGAAAAGTACATCATTTACAGCATGATGACAACACTTAATAATACTGTACTGTAATTTGAAGGTTGCCAAGACATGCGTTTGGGTGGACTCTAGGAGTTGGTGATGGACAGGGAGGCCTGGAGTCCTCCGGCGTTGCAAAGAGTCGGACACGACTGAGTGACTGAAGTGAAGAGAGGTAATTCTAAAAAGTTCTTATCACAAGAATACAAATTTTTAACTATGTGTACTAAATGAATGTTAACTAGACTTATTGTAGATTATTCCAACATGTAGAAATATTATGTGGTATGTTATACACTTGAGAGTACTATGATATTATAGGTCAATTATATCTCGATTTTAAAGGTTAAATAAGTTAAAAAATAAAAATGAATTATATAATTCTGTAAAATTTGACATAAGATTAACATTAAAACACAAAAACATAAGCAAAGTATTTGAAACTATTTTTCATTAGAACAGGTAGAATTACTGTAAAACACATCAACTTTATTCAAAAAAACTACTTTGAGAAACCAGCCTTTAACTATGTAGTGAATTATATAAAACCTATTTATAGGAGTTTCTCATATTTTAGTATCTATTACCTAAATAGAAACTTTATTATTTTTTCTTCCACTTTTATTGAGATATATTTGACATGCAGTACTAAATAAGTCTTAGAGACAGGAATGGGGACCTACTCCAGTATTCTTGCCTGGAGAATACCATGGACAGAGGAACTTGGCAGGCTACAGTCATGGGGTCATAAAGAGTTGGAAATGACTGAGCGACTAAAACACGCAAACACACACTAAATAATTTTAAAGTGTAGAGCATAATGATTTGACTTATATACCTCATGAAATGATTATCCCAGTAAGTTCAGTGGGTGTCTATCATCTCATATAGGCTCAAAATGTTTAAAAATAGAAAATAAAAACTGTTTTTCCTCATTATAAGAGCTCTTAGAATTATGCATAATAGCTTTTATATATAACATATAGCAGCATACAGGAAACCTGGGTTAGATCCTTGGGTTGAGAAGATCCCCTGGAGAAGGGAATGGCTACTCACTCCCAGTATTCTTGCATGGAGAATTCTGTGGATAGAGGAGCCTGGCAGGCTACCATCCATGGGGTTGCAAAGAGTTGGATACGACTGAGCAACTGAGCGCACACACACCAATAAATCTTATAAATGGAAGTTTGCGCCTTTCAACTGCCTTCATCCAATTTCTTCTCCCCTTACCCACCCCACCCACCTCTGATAACCACAAATCTAATCCCTTTTTCTCTGAGTTAGTGTGTTTGTTTTTGAATTATGATTGACCAACGACATTGTTAGTTTCTATGAAACTACTAGTAATTTGACATTTTACGCATTATAAAATGATCATCACAGTAAGTTGGTACCATTTGTCATCTTACAAATATAAAGCATAATTATTGACTGTATTCCCCACACTGTACATTTTGTACCTGTGATTCATTTATTTTGCAACTTGAAGTGTGTACCCTTATCTCCCTTCCCTATTTCTCACCTTATTATTTTTATTTAGTCTTTCAACTGAAACAAAATTTTACTGAATAATCTAGGGATATGGAACAGAATAAATGCATAAAGCACACTAAAACACCAAGATATATCAAGTAAGTTATGTTTATGATAGCATTTTGTTTTCTGTTTTGTTCTTTGTCATGCAGAAAGAATGCCATAAATATTATTTTTAGGAAAAAATAATTTCTTCCTTCACCAAAGTCCAAAAGTGTTTATCTCTTACTCCTATATGGCTCTTTCTCTTATGTACTGTTGTAACTCATGTTGTGTTATTATCTCCTGCAAAAAAATAAGCAAATTTCTTGATACCAGGCACGTTCCTTGTCTTATTCACTACAGGCATATGTTAGAGATATTCTAAGACCACCACAATAAAGTCTATATTGCAATAAAGCAAGTTACATGGATTTTTTGATTTACCAGTTGCATATAAAAGTAACATTTATACTATAGTGTAGTCTGTTAAGTATGCAATAGCATTATGCCTAAAAAAACAATGTGAGTGCCTTAATTAAAAATGCTTTATTATTAAAATATGCTAAATATCATCTGAGTCTTCAGTGGGCCATAGTAGTAAATAACATCAAAGATCACTCCCTGATCACAAATCACAATAAATAATAATGAAACAGTTTGAAATACCACAAGAATTACCAAATGTGACACAAAGACATGAAGTGACCAGATGCTGTTGGAAACATTGTGTTTAAAAGACTTGCTTGATACAGGTTGCCGTAAGTATTCAATTTGTAAAATCTAAGGGCAATAAAGTAAAGCACAATAAGATGAGGCATATTTGTATTTCCTTCTCTCAGTGTCTTTCAAAGGATGGGTATTGATAAAGTAAAAAATATTAGAAGATGAGACTATAAAATGAAGTAACAACCAACAAAGTATTAATCACTTATTTTAAGTAATACCATTCAAGAAGCACCTGAGGGATATCTAAACAAATAGATTCTGAAACAGTAACCAGCAATTTTAGGAAAGTAGCCATAATATCACTGAGTTTCACAAATTCGATTTTTAAAATTGTCCAACTGAATTAATTAAATCAACCAATTTAGATTGTTACTTGGTTTCTCTTTTCCTTCAATATTATCTTTCCTGGTGTCTTTTTTGGGGGTATTATATTTTTACTACTTACTTTGTTAGTTCTGATAGGCAAAATTGTTTTATATTTACATGTTATCTCTGAACTTTATTACATAAATACTTTGAAGAAGACTCTATGTCGTTTAACTCATAAACGGTCTTATGCTTCTCTGTTTACCTCTTCATGTATGGTTTTTACTATTATAATTTTCATGGTTTAGTTTATATAATAGGACACAATGCTGTTGTTTAGTCATTAAGACATGTCTGACTTTTGTGACCCCATGAAAGGTAGCCCACCACACTTCACAGTCCATGGGATTTCCCAGGCAAGAATATTGGAGTGGGTTGCCATTTCCCTCTTCAGGGGATCTTCCCAATCCAGGAATCAAAGCACTATCTTCTGCACTGGGATGATGATTCTTTACTATTGAGCCATCAGGGAAGTAATAGTTGAGTTTAAGTAGGCCAACCTTATAAAAAACTGATTGAAAATAAAATTATCCAGATGTTACATAATATTCAACTCTTCCTTTGACTTTGTTTGTGGAAATTAGGACTTGGTTTTTGTTGGCCATATTTTTCTGTCTTAATATTCCAAAGAGATTTTAGAATGATTTACTTTATGAAATGAGAAGAAATTGGATTTTAGACCTTTATGTTGACCCACTCTTCAACCACTAATGAAATCATTTTCCTTCATATTTGGATTCCCTTGTAATCTTACCATTTACTACATGAAGGTGAGATTACTCAATCTTGTTCTTCATGACTTCCTGCAGGTTTCCAAAGATATCACCTTTAGATCATCATCGTGGTTAATGGGAATTATATGAGATCATAGGCTCCCATGGTGTTGTGAAAGTTAATGAGGATGAGGATGTCTTTAATTCCAACTCCTTTTGGAGAGAATTTCTCTGTCTTTCCTTTGAAAATAGTACTTCTTTTATAGAGACACATAGCTTTTTGTTATTCCCACTGGAAGAAAATTGTCTTCAAGGTATTGTTGTATAATGGTGAAATAGTTATCAGTAGTTAAACCATAAAAACAAAAACACTTCAACAAAAATAAACACCTCAGAAGTATAAAAAATGACAAGAGAGTATGTGAAGGTGAGTCAGCAATAATACAGCATATGATACTTAAACATATATGAGAAGGAGAAAGAAAGTGAAAACGAAGTTGCTCAGTCATGTCTGACTCTTTACAACCCCAGGATAGTAGCCTACACAGACTCCTCCGTCCATGGGATTTTCCAGGCAAGAGTACGAGAGTGGGCTGCCATTTCCTTCTCCGGGGCATCTTCCCAACCCAGGGATCGAACCTGGGTCTCCTGCATTGCAGACAGATGCTTTACCATCTGAGCTACCAGAGAAGATAATCAGACAAAAATAAGTGACACTATCAGAGGGCAAAAGGACATGCTTATGCAGAAATGTTTGATATTACCAAGGGTCTGAACAACCCTTTAACTTCAGAATTCACTGGAGAAACTAAAAGGTCATGCCATACTTGCAGACCATATATCTCTCTGAAGAGAGGGATATAAAACAATGAAATATGTTTTAATAAAAACAGATTAAGAACTCTTTTAAAAATACATTTCAATTTAATGCATCTTTGCATATTTCAAAGTCAATTCTTTGAATTTGCTTTTGCAGTATTATTGTGTTTCTAATTTTGGCCTCTATTACTTTTTCTCACCATGTTTGTGACAAAAATTAAGAGGATATTTTCACTGTGATGCTAGAAAATGAAAGTGGTCTCTGACCTGATGTACCTGCAGAGAAATTCAGTATTTCGCATAGAACTGTCCTCAGTGTATGAAACATAATAGGTAAGTGGCATACTTGAGAAAATAGGAAAGCTAAGACTGTAACTGCTTCTGGTAAGGTGCAAAAATCTGACACATATTCAAATTATCTGCAACATTTTATTCTAACTGGGTGAGCATTGCTAAATAAAGTAATTTATACTTAAAGCCAATATGTAGCATGATCTTTCAAATTTATTTTCGGACAAAATATGTGAAGAAACAACTAACGTCATAGTACAAATCTCTGAAGACAAATTATATCATAAGTTATCTATCATTATTTTTAACATTTATTATGCCTTCCTGGGCTCAGCCAGTAAAGAATCTGCCTGCAGTGTAGGAGACCCGGGTTTGATCCCTAGGTTAGGAAGATCCCCTGGAGAAGGGAATGGCTAACCATTCCAGTATTCTTGCCTGGCGAATTTCATGGACAGAGGAGCCTGGTGGGCTATAGACCATGTGATCATAGAGAATTGGAATGACTGAGTGACTAACATTTTCACTTTCTTATGCACAACTGAGGAACTTTTCCCTTCCTCCCTCTCTTCCTCTTTACTTTCCATCTCTCTCTCCAAATGCATATGTAAATATATATAAAGAAAGAGAAATACACGCATGTGTACATGTATGCTCATGTTTATAATGAAGTATAATTAAGCTGTTAACATATGCATAAATAGAATTGAAAATTTTTCTCATGTTCTCCTGCTATTTATAAATATAGCATGATGTTATTAGCCTTATTGTACTTCACTACAAAAAGGAATAATCATTTAACTACTTAAAACTTACTTTAAATTTGTTTTAAATGTTTAAATATTATGAAAGATGTCCTGATGAATATACTTGTGAAAACAACTTTTGAGTTGTTTTCAGCATCTCTTTAATTATAGATGCATTTGACATTATACAATATACTTATACTTATTCACCACATTATAACTAATGCACTATGACAAGTAATTTTATTCATTTATTAAATGTTAATAGATGCATAAACATATTCTATTTATTGTTATAGAAGCAAAGATATAGAAATACACAAAAACTAATGCTACCTTGATTCATGGATTTTATAATGAAGAGAGGGAGACAGACAAAGATAAGTATGAATATATATAGTATATTAGATGTTCAGTCTTCTATAAAGGAAAATAAAGTAGAAAAGAGGAAGTAGTGACAGAGGAGGGCAATTTACTAGTGAGAAGTTAATACTTGAATAAAGACATGAGGAATACAAAACCATGGGCCACACAACTATCTGGAAAAGGGAATTTCAGCAACAGGGAACAACAAATGCAAAGGCTTTGAACCAGCAATGAAATACTGCAAGGAATCCACTGTGATGGGAATAGAAAGTGATGGCAAAGTGTCAGGAGATAACCTTGAAGAGGTAGCTGGGATTGCAGATCATGTAGGGTTTTGTAGGCTTTCCTGATTTTGTATTTTGTTCTGAGTGATACTGGAAACCTCAGAGGCTTTTGAACAGATAGTGAAATCTCCAACTTGCTTTTTAACAGGATATCTCTGGCAGTTAATCAGAAAATCAACAGAAGAGGACCAGGAGTTACATCAGATTTAAAAAGGTACTTGCAATTTCCCAGGTGAGATATGTCTGTGATATGACGTGGTTGTAGTAGAGGTATTAAGGGGAGGTAAAAAGTCTAGTCCTACTTGAAAAGTTGAGCCAAGAAAATATTGTTGAAAGATTGGAAGTCATAAAGAAGAGAAGCTAAGTGTTCCAGGTGACTCCAATATTTGACCTGAGCTATCAGGGAGATGGAAGAATCATGGGTTAATATGAGGAGATTTTGGAACTTGCAGTCATGAAGCCAAGATTAGAATTCACTTTTGAAAATGGTGAATTTGAGATGCAATTGACATTTGAATTGATGTGGAATTTGAGATGAAAATGGTGAAGAGATATTGAGTGCTTGCTTAAATGTGAGTCTAATGTTCATGGGCAAGGCCAAGGAAAGAGATGTGATTTGGGGATTCAACAGAGGGTGGCTCAGCGGTGAAAGAATCCACGTGCAATGCAGGAGACCCAGATTTGATCCCTGAGTCAGGAAGATCCCCTGGAGGAGGACTTGGCAACCCACTTCAGTATTCTTGCCTGGAGAATCCCATGGACAGAGGAGCCTGGTGGGCTACAGTCCATAAGGCCACAAAGAGTCAGGCATGACTGAAGCAACTTAGCATGCAAACACAGTGGGAGGCTGGTTTTTAATGCCATAGACTGGATGAGATCATCAAGAGATTAAGTGACATAAAAGTGAAGAGACTCACGATTTGAAACCTGGAGGCACCAGCAATAAAAGTTTAGAGAGATAAGTACGAATAAGCAAAGGTCATTAAATAAATGATCAGTGAACACAAAAGGAAATGAGGAAATCATACTATTCTTAAAAGCCTCATGAATGTTTTGGGAGGTGAGAGTGATCAGAGTCTTCAAATTCTATTTCTAGATCAAGATGAGATTTGAAATAAAATTGGAGGCAAATGATTCACCAATCATTTGACTAAGTTTTTCATCAAATACTCACTGAGGTTATTTCTAAAGGAAGAATACATTTGCCAGTGTTTATTTGACTTTAAATAAAACGTTAAAACTTATAAATAACATTTTAATATATAAAAAAAGAAAATGTAGGTTATTTTTTAAATGACAGGTAAAAATATCAGCATCTTGTCACTTTGATATAAAAATGTAAAAATATATTTCATCTTGACTCTTAGCAATAATGTCCAAAAATAATCTTATCTTTAAACAAAAAATGTTAAAACAATATTTTAAAAACATTACATGAACATAATTGAGCTATGTGGATGTAAAAAGTATCTGCTGGGATGCATTATACAAACCATGGAATTTGAATTAGCCCAATGTATTAACATATAAATGAAATTCCCAGCCTAGTTAAACAAAACCAATACTACAGACATCACCATATTTTAATCAATGGAAGTTTCCAATTTGAAAAACATTTTTGATTGTTCTGATTATGAAAGGACTATAGCTGTTTTATAGTGAGTTCATAATCTGATTCTAACCCACGAGTCCAATTTCATCTTCCTGCATCTCTCTGCCTAGCCCATCTACATTTTACATGAAACTTATTGTCTTCTGAGCATAAATCCTAAATCCATTTAAAACTATCTGCTTTTGTAACATGATCCCAGCTAACTTTAAAAAACAAATAACCTATTCATCGTCTTCTCTCATTTCCTCAGTAATTTCTTGAACACACTTCTCTAACTAAGGCTTCTATTCCTGTGTTAAGTATTCATTGTCAGCATTGCAAATGCTCTTCCTGGCTTACATAGTCCAAATCTGTTTCCTTTATCCTCAATGGTCTTAGCTTTCACTGCATGTTGTGCCTTTTGTCCTTATCTTGCCGAGTGAAAACCTATCCCCTGCCCTGTGCTGTACAGAACCACAATTCTATAGAGGGCACACAGGGATTGGATGCTAAGTTCAACTTTTTGTTCTTTGTAGGCTGTATGTGAGATATTGGTGTATTATCTCAGTTTGTTGAAGGCAGGCCTTATTCAAAATCTTCCTGTAGTCTCTTCCTGGATTCATGCCTATTTTATGGATTTCCTTGAACTTCATATAATTTTGTATTGCCCCTTAATGACTTACAAATGAAGCAAGCATTGAACAAAACTATCCAATATTAAAGTGAAACTAGTAATGAAATGCTCTCCCTGTCTCAGTTAGTGGGTCAGTGCACCCATTTTCCAGTTGCTGTGAATGAGAGTGTTCATAGCTAATGACTGCCCTTCTTCTACAATGGGTTGCTCATTGGACTTGCCTAACTGAAGTTGCTTCCTCAGGGAAGTTACTTCCTCTCTCCAAGATTGACTGGCACTGAAGTACAAAGATCCAGCTCCTTTTTTTGGTTTGTTTTGTTTTCTTTTTTGCTTCATTGAAAGATAACTTGACTGGCTGGGTCATACTCCAGAGCACTCTCCCTCTACTCCCCAATTTCCAAACTCGACAACATGTGTATATGCATAACAGTAATACATAATAGTGGTGGTGGGGGGGAAGATCCAGAATAATGTTTATGTTATGGGACCGTTTTTGTAAAAGACAGAATATAAACATCACTGCTGTTGTTGTTTGGTCACTCAGTCGTGTCCAACTTTTCTGCGACCCCATGGACTGTAGACTGCTAGGCTTCTCTGTTCATGTGATTTTCTAGACAAGAATACTGGAGTGGGTTGCCACTTCCTTCTCCAGCTGATCTTTCTGACCCAAGGATCGAACCTGTGTCTCCTGCACTGGCAGGCAGAGTCTTTACACTGAGCCACCAGGGAAGCCCCAATATAAACACATTTTGGTAAACATAGAATATCTCTAGAAATATACACAGGATGAAAATAAAGCATGCCTCTATTTGAGTGTTTGAGATATTAAGAGAAAAATAAAGAAGAAAATGTATTCTTATTTTTAAACTTTTTATTTTGTATTGGAGTATAATCAGTTGACAATATTGTGGTAGTCTCAGGTGAACAGTGATGGGACTCAGCCATACATATACCTGTATCCATTCTCCCATAAACCCCCCTCCCATCCAGACTGACAAATAACCTTGTGCAGAGTTCCATGTGCTACACAATAGGTCTCTGTTAGTAAAATGCTGTACTATGTGCACACATTACTTATTCAAAAGTATTATTATTGTTTTCATTTTCAAAGGTAACTGATTTTATCAGTAGCTGTTTTCAGTTTGTGTGCAAGGCTAGCCACTGTTAGGAATCAGAGACAATGTCACAAAAAATCAAATTGTGACTCCTTTGTTTGAGATAGTTTTGACTATAATTCAGACCACTGATGGGTTGGAAAGCATCACAAGTTCAGATCAGCATTTTGGGGAGCTCGGGTGTGAGTCTGGCATTGATTTTTATGAATCTGGGACATTGGAACCTACCTGCTCCACAGAACAAGCTTCAGTCTTCAGGCAGGTAATCAGGGAAGAGCTGTTAGTTTGGCAAATGGCTGATGAATTATATACATTTTATGAATTATATTTTTACAGTTCATACTTATGCTTGCATAATGTGAAAAATAACTTGCATCTAAAAGGAATGGCATAGGAAAGAATCTACCGGGAGGAGAGATACACCAGAGAAAGAGGAAAACACTAAAAATTTTAAATCATATGCCAAAATATAAGCAAAATTTGATTTATTTAACCAAAATATATTGAAAATAAGGATTGTGGAAGTGATTCAATAGGGATCTATTAAGATTTCTAAGATATTTACTGAAACCAAGATTTAGCTATCTTGGAAAACCAATGAAGTTTAATCAATATATATTCATTTTGCTTTGTTTTATTTTTAGTTTTATAAGTACTATCGTCCAAGCCTTGATGTCAACTGTGCCATTAAACAGGGCTGAGATTAATAGGTATGAAAATGTCACCTGGATAGGGATTTGGAAAATAATTTTTAGCTCTATGAGTTTAGATTAAATGCTATAAAAATCTAGTGCTTTAACCTTAAACATGCTGAGGATAATGATTGTTTAGACACTTTCTGAGACAAATATCATATACTATGTTATCTATTCCTATTAGATACACAGAATAGTGGCTCTGAATATATAAAATGTCTTTTATCTCAAATATTTGTTACAAAAAGTTTAACTTTTTAACATGCATTTATAGGGCTTTAATTTACAAGGACATTTTACATGCCAAATATGTGCCTGGCTCTCTGCTAAGGCATACAAATGTGTAAAATGTTATTTTTAACAAAAGAGCTTCATGATCTAGAGGGGAATAAGACATACTAATACGAAAGAGCATTATGAAGTCATTACCCAGGTAAAGAATGTAAAAATTTTGCATTATTACTTAGAGATTGTAAAAGACATAATAGGGAGCCCAGGTTACCGAAATATTTACATATTCCAAAACATCTTACAGGAAACCCAAACTTTTTGGCCAACCCTTTAGAATATTCTCAATAGTATACCTCAAGGGACAAAATTTCAAGAAATTCTTTTTTTTTTTTCATTCCTAGTTAGCTAAAAGACTCACACAATGTAAAACATAAATCTCTTTTGAAACCCTTGAGTTTGTCTCATGATTTGACAGCACTTCTTATTACATGTTCCATCCTATTTCAACAAGTGGTGCTGGGAAAACTGGTCAACTACATGCAAAAGAATGAAACTAGAACACTTTCTAACACTATACACAAAAATAAATTCAAAATGGATTAAAGACCTAAATGTAAGACCAGAAACTATAAAACTCTTAGAGGAAAACATAGGTAGAATACTCTTTGACATAAATTGCAGCAAGATCCTTTATGACCCACCTCCCAGAGTAATGGAAATAAAAACAAAAATAAACAAATGGGATATAATTAAAATTAAAAGCTTTTGTACAATGAAGGAAGGTAAAAGGACACCCCTCAGAATGGGAGAAAATAATAGAAAACAAAACAACTGCCAAATAATTAATCTCCAAATATATAAGCAGCTCAAGCAGCTCAACACCAGAAAAACGAGCAACCCAATCAAAATGTGAGCAGAAGACCTAAACAGACATTTCTCCAAAGAAGATACGCAGATGGCTAATAACACACGAAAAAATGCTCAATATCACTCATTATTAGAGAAATGCAAATCAAAACCACAATGAGGTATCATCTCACACTAGTCAGCATGTCCATCATCAAAAAGTCTACAAACAATAAATGCTGGAGTGGGAAAGGGAACCCTCTTACACTGTTGGTGGGAATGAAAACTGTACAGGTACTATGGAGAAGAGTGTGGAGATTCCTTAAAACCTGGGACTAGAACTGCCATACGACTCAGCCTACAAAGGTCTGTATAGTCAAAGCTATGGTTTTACCAGTAGTTATATATGGATATGAGAGCTGGACAATGTAAAAGGCTGAGAGCCGAAGAATTGATGCTTCTGAACTGTGGTATTGGAGACGACTCTCTAGAGTACCTTGGACTGCAAGATCAAACCAGTAAATCCTAAAGGAAATCAGTCCTGAATATTCACTGGAAGGACTGATGTTGAAACTGAAGCTCTGATACTTTGGTCACCTGATGTGAAGAGCCGACTCACTGGAAAAGAACTTGATGTCACTAAAGATTGAAGGCAGGAGGAGAAGGGGACGACCGAGGATGAGATGGTTGGATGGCATCACCGACTCAATCGACATGAGTTTGAGCAAACTCTAGGAAATGGTGAAGGACAGGGAAGTCCAGCATTCTGCAGTCCATGGGGTTGCAAAGAGTTGGACAAAACTGAGCGACTGAACAACCACCACCCAGCAATCCCACTGCTAGGTATATACCCCGAGGAAACCATGTTATTTTAAATAGAGGGAGATATTATTTTATACAGCAGAATTAAAACTACAAGTACAATCTTCACTGAAAATGAAGAGAGCTAAAAACCAGAAAACACAAATTAGATGGTGGAGCTGCCAGAACAGAGGAGATAAAACTAGACAAATGGATGTGGAAGCAGAGAGAGAATCCTGGACTAGGATCTCAGAAAAGAGCTGGAATAGTACCATTCTCAAAAGTGAGGCAAAGTCTATGTTTACAACAGATGTGGGTACTGTCTCTAGGAGATTTTCTGAATGCTATTTTGGCCTAAGATGCAGCAGAAATGGACCTAAATGAGAAATACCATAGGCAGGCCATATTTGGTTCACAGGAAATTTTTTTCCTGCAGTTGAGAGAAATAAAGACTGAATTTTGAATCGCCACACAGCTACATAACTTAGGTAACTGGGTCAGGGTTGTGGGGAGTGAGAGCTAAATGCACTCAATAGGCTTACACAATATAACTCCAGGATGCAAGAACAATGCTCTGTTATCTAACTTGAAAAACAGTCCCCCTCCTGTTCCTACGTCTTTCTCTCTCTCTCCCTCCCTCTACCTCTCTCGCACACACACTCATCCTCTAAGCACACCCTCTCCCCCCGCAACACATTAAACACACCTATCTCTCTTACAAAAAGCCAGTCCTGGAAGAGTACTCAACTATTTCAAAGAATAATATAATCTAAGAAGCAGCCAGGATAGGCTCTATACTAATGTACTAGACAGAGAGAGGGAAGGGAGGAAAGGAGGAAAAACAGAACTGGAGGAAGAGAAGACAAGGTGGGTTGGTGGGCAGGAGGGAACAGGAAAAAGCCTCTCCAGAAGACAATACTTAGTAGAAAATATTGCCAAGACAAGAAACCTGAAAAAGGCATTACTAAAACCTTAAAGAGCAATAACATATTGGCCTGTATGGGGCTAGAGTACAGATTAGAACCACCTGACAGGGAAGAAATATTGAGGTGACAGAGATATAAAATGTGAGAAGTCAAAGCAGTGGAGGAAAAAAATGATAATTAAAAAATAGAAAAGTTTAGGGACCTCCCTAGTGGCCCAGTGGTTAGGCAGCCACCTGCAAACACAGGGGACATGGGTTCAATTCTTGGCCCGAGAACTACCATCCCACACACCACAGGGCAATTAAGCCCATGCACCCACCACAACTACTGAGCCTTTGTGCCCTAGCACCCGCCTGCCACCGCAGGAGAAGCCATTGCAACAGGAAGCCTGAGCAACCCAACTAGAGAGCAGCCCCCGCTTCACCACACTAGAGAAAGCCCATGCACAGCAACAAAGACCCAGCACAGCCAAAATTAAATTAAAAAAATAAAAATAAATAGAAAAAGTTGGAAATGCATGAAAAAACTGAGACGCTTCTATAATCACTGGAAATGAAGTCTAGAGAGGACAAAATTTTTTTTTTAAAACTAAAATGATATGAGACAAAGCAAAGACTAAAGTGATAAATAGGATAATTATAGAGATGAGCAAATAAGATCTAGCATATACATAACGGACCTCTCCAAAAAAGCAATTTAGTAAAATTTTCCAGATATAAGACAACATATTTTCAAATGGAAAAGATACAGCATATCTCCCCCCAAAAAACTAGTAAAGTACATTAAAAAATAGATATGTTAATAAATTACTAGATGTCAAAGATTTTTAAACGCCAATTAAAATTTTAGCTGTCTTTTATGATCAGGACTTAGAGGCTTCAAAAACCCAGAGACACATTTTTAAGGGTAATTTTGGAACTTTTTCCATTGGCACAATTAGAGCCTACATCCACACTGATTTGGGAAAATCATATTAAAAAATGAACATGAAAATTTCTTGTTTACCATTTCACTATGATACATGGTTTCTGATTAGGCATTTATTAAACATTTGCAGAAGTAACACATCAATCAATAAATGGTTTGGAAAATTAATTTACTCTGAAATGAATTGGAGTGTTTTAGTACTACTCTTGTCTGATAATTGTCAAAGCATAAGTACCTGCTTTTAACCTATAATAGAGCTTCTACAATTCAATGAATTATTGGATAAAACTACCAGGACCTCTAGCACCCATCTAATCAAAACACCAATTTAAATAAGTAGTGTAGAGAATTTACATAAAGGATATGCATTTACTACTTTTTAACTTATTTTCTTACATTTGCTTTTTAATCATGGAAGATAATGTGATTGTCTTATACATGTGCTGAGTTTGACCCCTTGTAAGTGCTTACAGAAATGTATGCTGATATTGATACCATGTCTTTAATTATGGCGTTATGAGAAAGGGTCCTTTGACACTAAAATTACAGTGTTTATTGCTTAGAGAAGAGCAAGGGAATATTTCTTAGGTCTTATATTAAGAAATAATGTATACAGCTTATTGCAAAATAAATTGAAGAGAGACTGCTGGATTCTGACAGATCTCCAAGAGCAGATGGAGTTTTGAACTAAGACTTGAGGAAGGAATGCATACCAACCAATACAACTCATAAAACGGACAAAGGCATTTTATGCACAACAGCCTGTAATGAGGAGTATTTCTATCTACAGTGGATCATTTGTCTAATTTTAAGGAGCACATGATGGAATGTCTGGACATTAATGTCTGTGAACTTGAGATCCTGCCAGGATGCCTAATCTAAAGCCCTCATGACAACATCCATAAAAACAAATCTCTGCTTCCTTTGTTGATGCTGTTTGTTGAAATGCAACTTGATCCCCACGGTCTTTACATTTTTATCAATATGGACAAAAGACAACCTTACATCATTTGTAGTTAACATCCATGGAATCTTGTTATGCCAGACATAGGTCATACACTTAACATTTAAAAGTGTTTCCTGCTTTTTCTCTGTCTCAAATCACTTGTCTCTGTCGCTGTGTCTCAAACTAAAGTTAATATAATACCATCACAAGCATTGTATAATGTAATATACACCAATTTTCTTTTTAAAGTTATATTGATTTGAGAACTAACCAACTTTTTACAGTTAAATGTCAGTAACAATAGCTTAACCTTTAAGGGATTTTGCAGGATGTTAAGATTTCTGCTGAGTAGATCAGCTTTATACCAGGCAAGCACTACAGGGTGGTGGGGCTTGCAAGTCTTAGAAAATAATAGGGGTTGATAAAGACTAGTGCTCCAAGGGCTGACAGGTGAGGACATCAACTAACAGAGAAGGTAATGATTCATGGGTATTTGTTAGGACAATATTGCTTGGGCCTTTACAGGCTTCTTTAACTATACAGTGCACTGTATTAACTCAAGTATTTCCAAATGCTTGACTATATGATTACCCAATAGCCATTTGGACCTCATGGGGGAAATGATACATATGTATCAATCATCTTTGTATTTATTTTTAATTAAAAAACAAATCCCAGGGAGATAAATAATAAGGCCACAGAAATGTAGAAATGGAAACTGAGTCAGTGCTAACATTCCCTGTGTTTTAAAATTTCAAAAATAGAGAAATAACAAGGTTGAATAAATAAACTACTTTAATAATCCTTTGAATTATAGACTTATGAAATCTTAAAGCCCTAAAAGGGAGACTCTCCTAATACATACACAAAAGTGTCTAATGATTGCCTGTCACCTGTGTTAGGTGTTATATGAAGGGAAATGATTGTTAAATTGGGGAGAGGGGTGGTAGGTATGAAAAAAAATAATCAATGCAAAAATAAACAAACTTAAAAAAGAAAGAAAAGGAGAAGTGGGAGAGAGGAATGGATGGAGGAAGCAAAAAAGGAAAGCGATGACACTTAAGTTGGAATTTATAGACTAAAAATGAAAAGGAAGATGAGATTAACTTTAGACTCCTGATAACAAAAGCAATGGAGGAATGAAAATTTATGGTGATTTAAGGACTGTAAGTAGAACAAGGTAGTTAAATATAAAGGCTGCAGAAAGAAAACTATAGTTAAATACAAGAAGCTAAATTGGAGCAAACTGTGAAAGGCTGTACTGGCTACATAACAGTGCTTTGCTGTACTTGCTGCAGCAAAAGAAGCAACATAAAATGGCTTTAAAGTGAGAGGTAATACCTTATTTACCATTTATTTTTATGAATATCAATGTGCTATTTACTTAATTTAACATAGTATTAATGCAACTCTATATAAAACAAAACACATTTGATGTTGATTTTAAATCAAATACCCCCTGTCTCCTTTTCCTTATACACCCATCAGCACCTCAAGCCTCTCAACTGGTTTTCCTGCCTCCATTTTTGACCTTTTCAAATTCATCCTGGAGAATTCAGTTACAAAATTCTTTCTAAACCGAAATAGTCCATCTTATCTTTAAAAAAAAAAAAAAAACTTCAGTGGCCTTTCTTTGTGCCCATAAAGAAGAACAAACTACTTTTAAAATGTAGATTATAAGATTCATTCTAATCTCAAACATTGGCACTATCTGCTACTTCACTCCACACTGCTACCCTCTGGGTCTAAGCTCTAACTGTACTTATTTCTCAGTATTTTTAACCACAAGGTCTTCATTTTTCTGGTCTTTGCCTGAAATACATCACACATTCTGCCACTTTCAATCAAACAATTTTGACACCTAAACCCCACTATACAGATGAGGAAACTTAAAAACACATAATTTGGTAACTTACCAAAATCGCAAAACGAAGTGAAGATCAGGATCTGAGCTTGAGGAATTCAACTTCAGAGTCCATACTGGAACTATGAAAGGAAGTTTCCAGGGAAATTTTCTGAAGCGGCGTCCCAGCTAGGTTAAGTGCAATAGGAAACTATTTCCCCTGTAGTGGGAAAATAGTAATACACACTTAGAGTTTAATTCAACCCAATGCATCATTTGTTTGTATTTATCACTTACAAATACAAGTATGTGAAACTGAATCTCAGTGCTCTCCTATACTAGGCTGATTTCAACGTGCTCTAAAACCTGAGTTCTTTACATCGCCATGCATCATTCTTTCCATAAATTGCGTCTTCAGGCCAATAGTTTTGACCTGTAGAAACTGATAGAAGACTTGAAAGTGATAATGCTGGACTTTTTGTGAAGAAATAAAGAGTATCATGTTAGATATTAAAGTGCAAGGTTTACAAAGGTTTGGGGACACTTCCAAGGAAACACACAAGGTAACACAGAATAATTATCAGTGGATGTACTTTGCTGTTGTGGAGGGATTAGAAGTAGTCACTGGAGTCAGGAGGTTGATCAAAAATTATGAGACTTCCCTGGTGGTCCAGCGGCTAAGACTCCACACTCCCAGTGCAGGGCGCCTGGGTTGCATCCCTGGTCAGGGAATTAGATCCCACGTGCTGCAACTAAAAATTAGATCTCGCATGCTGCAGCTAAAGATCCTGTGTGCTGCTACTAAGACCCGCCCATGCTTAAATAAAAATATTTATAAAATTTGCATGAAGATTAGCATGGTAGGCACTGCGGTAATTTCAGGGGCTGTGGAGAAAAGTGAAGAGAGTTTTTACATGAAATGTGATCTCTTAAGAATTAAGAGAAAAAACAGTATTTAAAAAGACAGCCTTTTGATTTTGTTTTGTTTTTCAGTGATAATGCATTACTTTAACTTATTTATAACTATAAAACAACAACAATGAAGTAACAGACCATAGGAGCACCTCCAAAGCTAAAAACTGGGACTAACAGTCTCCCATAAGCCATTTAAAAAGCTTGGAAATTGTCACTCTGTCCTACAGCAAGTAAAAGATAACTTGAAAAATCAACAACACTTAGGTCCGTAAGAAAAGTAAGCGAAAGTGTCCCCCCATGCATTGGAGAGACAGATGGGCGAATCCAGAGAATCATAACTTACCTGAGCAGAAATCCACAAGCTGAAATGTTAATGGAAAGCTAGCACTGGCATACAGCTACCTGAACTACCATTGATGAATTTCTGGAGGCTCAGTGTGGACAACTCTGAGAATTAAAAACTCCAGAGGGTCCAAAGCATAGTTGGAGTTTGACCTCTTGGAGTTTTAGCAGGTTCTCACAACGAATAATGAGAGAACTTCCCTCACACTTTCAGCTTCTGCTGGAAAAAGGAACCATTTTGAAGTTTTCCAGAATATGCTGTCCTTAACAAGATGTGTCCCCAGGAGAAAGTATTTAAGGAGAATCTAACCCAGTTGGGATTTATCAGAGCTTAATTGACCTGAGAGATTAGAAACAGCCAAATCTAGGTATCTCTAGCCTTCTACCTAGAGGAAGAGACATACGCAAATCCAGCCCACTCTGGTCATCCTGTCCTTCCTAAGGAGTACTGAGAAACATGTGTAAGTTCACAGCCCAGGGACACAGGTGGAACTAGAAGACTGAGAACTAATAAAACAACTATAGCACACTTCCCCTCCCCCAACACTTTATCACCTCATCACTAAGGGCTTATTTACAGCAGTTCGTTTTATCTAGTATGGTGGGTTCAGCTATCAAAGTTACTTTGAACCTTAAAAGTAGTAGTTTGAATCATTAAAAGGTAGTTTAAATGCAAAAATCCTGTTGGAAGAGACATAGCAAAACTCGTGTGTGTGTGTGATAAGAATATTTAGGACAAACTCTCAGCAAATTTCAAGTATACAATACTGTATTATTAACTATGATACTGCAAGCTCAGTCACTACACCTGTGCCAAGTTAAATCTTGGAGGCAGAGTTCTGAGTGCAGTAGAAAAGGATAGTTTTAGTGCTTTGCCAAGGGAGACATTCTGCCTCAAAAAACTATGTGTCTCAACCCAGGAGGGTCTGATGAAGAGTATTAAAACAATGATTTAAAGGTAGGGTTCTCTGACAAGATTGGAATGAAAACTGAAAACAACTTTTCCAGTCCTGTGGCCACTGCTAACTTTTCCAAATTTGCTGGCATGTTGAGTGCAGCACTTTCACAGCATCATCTTTTAGGATTTGAAATAGCTCTACTGGAATTGCATCACCTCCACTAGCTTTGTTCGTAGTGATCCTTCCTAAGGCCCATTTGACTTTGCACTCCAGGATATCTGGCTCTAGGTGAGTGATCACACCATTGTGGTTATCTGGGTCATGAAGATCTTTTTTGTACAGTTCTTCTGTGTATTCTTGCCATCTCTTCTTCAGTTTTCATTCCAATCCCAAAGAAAGGCAATGCCAAAGAATGTTAAAACTATCGCACAAATGCTCTCATCTCACACGCTAGCAAAGTAATGCTCAAAATTCTCCAAGTCAGGATTCAACAGTATGTGAAACATGAACTTCCAGATGTTCAAATTGGATTTAGAAAAGCCTGAGGAACCAAAGATCAAATTGCCAGCATCCGCTGGATAATCAAAACAGCAAGAGTTTCAGAAAAACATCTACTTCTGTTTTATTGAGCCAAATCCTTTGTGTGGATCACAACAAACTGTGGAAAATTCTTCAAGAGATGGGAATACCAGACCACCTGACCTGCCTCTTGAGAAATCTGTATGCAGGTCAGGAAGCAGCAGTTAGAACTGGATATGGAGCAACAGACTGGTTCCAAATCAGGAAAGGAGTACATCAAGGCTGTACATTGTCATCCTGCTTATTTAACTTATATGCAGAGTACATCTTGTGAAATGCTAGACTGGATGAAGCACAAGCTGGAATCAAGATTGCCGGGAGAAATATCAGTAACTTCAAATATGCAGATTACACCACCCCTATGGCAGAAAACGAAAAAGAACTAAAGAGCCTCCTAATGAACATGATAGAGGAGAGTGAAAAAGTTGCCTTAAAATCCAACATTCAGAAAACTAAGATCATGGCATCCAGTCCCATCACTTCATGGCAAATAGATGGGGAAACAATGGAAACAGTGAGAGACTTCCTTTTCTTGGGCTCTAAAATCACTGCAGATGGTGACTGCAGCCATGAAATTAAAAGATGTTTGCTTCTTAGAAGAAAAGCTATGACCAACCTAGACAACATATTTAAAAGCAGAGACATTACTTTGCCAACAAAGGTCCATCTAGTCAAAGCTATGGTTTTTCCAGTAGTCATGTATGGATGTGCCTACTGAGTGTCTGAACTTAACTGACAAGATTAGGGTGTTAGCAGGCTTTGTTTTTGTTTTCCAGTCACTAAGTTGTGTCTGACTCCTTGCGACCCCATGGACTGCAGCACACCATTGTCCCTGTCACTGTCCTTCACTAGCTCTCAGAGTTTGCTCAGATTCATGTCCCTTGAGTTGGTAATGCTATCTAACCATTTCATCTTATGTTGACCCCTTCTCCTCCTTAGCAGTCTTGTACTCCCTTAATCTCATCTCAGGTGGTCAGGTGTCTGGAATCCTAAATCTTGGCTCTTACATCTTGCCTCAGGTGCTTTCTTGGCTGCTCCTCTTTTGATTAGCAACTGTTCCAATCTGGCCTTTGGAACTCAGGAAAGGTCAAGAAGGCTGGAATCTTGCCTACAAGCAATAGGAGACAGAAAGGGCCTCCATGCCTGAGAGCCCCACAGAGTCCTACTCAGTTTCATGCATAGTCATGATGTCATTCATTAAATCCTCAGAACGTCTTTATTTTACAACTGAAAAATTGTACCCTTTGATTATCTCCCATTCCCCCACTCCTCAGCCCTGGAAACCACCATTCTCTGCTTTTGTGAGTTTGTTGTTTATTTTTTAGATTGCACATGTAAGTGATACCATATGGCATTTATCTTTCTCTTTCTGTCTTATTTCACTTAGTGCAATTCCAGGTCCATCCATGTTGCAACAAATGGCAGAAGTTACTCCATTTTTTAAGGCTGGATAACGTCTCACTAATATATACCTCATTCTCTTTTATCCATCCATTGTGTGCTCTATTAACAGTGGCTTCCCCGGTGACACCACTGTAAATAACCACCTCCCAATGCAGGAGACTTGGATTCCATCCCTGGGTGGGGAAGATCTCCTGGTGTAGAAAATGGCAACCCACTCCAGTATTCTTGCCTGGAGAATTCCATGGACACAGGAGGCTGGAGAGCTATAGTCCACGGGGTCCCAGAGAGTCAGATACGACTGAAGTGACTTAGCACACACATTCCCTGGTGGCTCAGTGGTAAAGAATCGGCCTGCTAATTCAGGAGACACAGAAGGCCAGAGTTTGATCCCCGGATCAGGACGATCCCCTAGAGAAAGAACATGCAACCCACTCCAGCACTCTTGCTTGGAAGATTTCATGGATGGAGGAGCCTGAAGGTCTATATTTCATGGGGTCACAAAGCGTCAGATCCACAAATGATCCACTGAGCATGCACACATAACCATGTACAAGGGTTCCTTTCTCTCAACACCCTTGCTAACCCTTGTTATCTCTTGTCTTTTTTATAATCACCATGCTAACAGGTGTGAGATGATGTATCACTGGGGCTTTGATTCACATTTCTCTGATAACTAATGATGTTGAACATCTTTTTTATGTACCTGATAGCCATTTGTACGTCTTTGTAAAAATGTCTGTTCAGGTCCTTTTCCAATGTTTTAATTGGATTATATGGCTTTTTATTTTTGTTTTTATTTTATGCCATTGAGCTGTTCTAGCTCCTTACACTTTTTAGGTATTAACCTTTTACCAAATATACGGTTTACAAATATTGCCTCCTATTCCATAGACTGCCTTTTCATTTTGTTGATTGTTTCCTCTATGTGCATAAACATGTTTAGCTTAATGTATTGAATAGTTTTACTTGTTTATTTTTGAATTTTTCAGTTTTACTCCTATTATTGATTTCTAGTTTCCATACCACTGTGGTCAGAAAAGATATCTGATGTGATTACAGCCTACTTAAATGTGTTAAAACTTGTTTGTGACTTAATATATGATTTACTCTGGATAATGTTCCTTGTGCACTTAGAAGTATATATGGTGCTATTCAATGGAATGCTGTTAATGTGTCTATTAGGATATTTGATTTACAGTGTTATTTACATCCACTCTTTCCTTATTAGATTTGTCCAGATGAGCTGTCTAGTTTGAAAGTAGGATAATTAAATCCCCTACTATCATTGTATTATTGTCAATTTCTCCTGTCAAGTCTAATATTTAAATATTTAGATGCTTCAATGGTAGGTATGTAAATATTTACAATCATTACCACCTCCTGATAAATTGACCCCCTTGAAATGTCTTTTGGATTGAGTTTTAGAAGATGAAGTGTGAAAGTGGAGATGTTTCTTGGCTTGAGTCTCTTACCAGTGGAGATGCAGAGGTAGGAAAGTAGCTAGCAAGAGAAAGAAAAGACTAACTGTACTTTGTGGCACTGCCATCCCTCTAGGTAGTCTGTGGCCTTGAGACTGTTGTGACGGCTGCTGTTGGATCTAAGGTGCAGATTACTGGATTCTGTGGCCCTGTGGGTAGAAATGGTGCTAGACGGAGCAGCCTCTACCTGAAAGCCATTGCAATAGCAAGAGTAGCTGTTTTCTCTGCCGTCCCCTGACCCTCCTCGACTTCCATCCCTATCATAGAGTCCTCCCAGGATGCTGAGGCTCCCACAGCTGATAGAAGCCCTCCTCCCACCTAAAGACCTTAGGCAACCAGGTCCTGGGTACTCGTCAGGGGCAAAAATATTAAATTTTAAGCATAAAGAAATAATCCACTGAGGTTTCAGGAAGAAAAACATATAAGGCAAGTAATGAGGAAAAAACTCAAGTTTAGCTCAAATGTCTCAATAGCCACAGTCAATCCAAACTTAAATAATGTGTTGGCAGCTGAATTCTAAGTGATGCAAAAGGTGCCTCAAATGTTAAACACAAGCAAGCTGTCATTCATGCCTAGATACAGAAGAAAGACCTTTAAAAAGAGTACAAGAGCTCAGGGAATGTAGCACTCAGAGACTATCCAGAAAGGTATGATGAAACACTGCCCACTAATAGATTCAGTGAAATACAAAATTCAGGAACATAGAAACCATGTCATGGTATTCCATTTCATTGCTGCTGTTGAGCAATGAATCCATTTAAATGAGGAAAACTACTACAGTCACAAGAATTACAGTACATAAGGGAAAATTATAAACAATGACAATATGAGATAATATTATGTTATATAATAGCAAAAACTGAGATAAAGTGAGAGAGGAAAGGTGGGTGGAAGTAGTGTGCAAAGTAATTAAATTATATAATCTATGTTACAGAAATAACTTTAGAAAGAACAGACATCTGTATTCTTAACAGATGGCAAAAAAAAAAAAAAAATCCACATATGATCCCCAAACAACACACAGATTATGTAGTCAAAGAAACAAAGGAAATATCAGAAAGCGTTGATATTGGCATTTCTTCTACAGTACAGCTGGAAAACATACCAGCCCTTCACCTTCCCTCAATTGTTTTGTTGGATTTCTTTCTGCCAACATTAATAACTCCCTGTTACCCACATTTTGGCAAGATTCTAAAGCTTTACAGCCACTTTTAGGCATGAAAATATTTCACATACTTTAAATCAGCCTTTACTAGCACATCCAATTTAGTGTTTCTCTACTTTCCCCAGGCAGGGGATAGAATACCAGGAAGAAGTGTGGAGTTGATTATTTTCAGGCTTTGTATACCTCCTTCTTCCCTTGCTTCTGCAACTCAAACTCCAAGAATAAAAACGACCAGGCTAAAACTTCCTTACAGAAAGTCTGTTTTAGTGAGTCTGTGCTGTTAGTAATTTTGTCTCACTTTTGATTCCTTCTTTTTGTGTTGTTGCTGTTTGTTGTTTAGTCACTAACATGGGGGTGTTCCCATGTGGTGCTAGTGGTAAAGAACCTGCCTGCCAATGCAGGAGACATAAGAGACATGGGTTTGATCCCTGGTTTGGGAAGATCCCCTGGAGGAGGGCATGCAACCCACTCCAGTATTCTTGCCTGGAGAATCCCATGGACAGAGGAACTTGGCAGGCTACAGTCCATTGGGTCACAAAGAGTCAGACATGACTGAAGTAACTTAGCACCCATGCTAAGTTGTCTGACTCTCTGAGACCCAATGGACTGCTCATTCCAGGCTTCCCTGTCCATCACTGTCTCCTGGAGTTTGGTCAAACTCACATCCATTGAGTTGGTGATACTACCCAACCATCTCTAAATACCCGCCTCATCTCGATGAGGGTCCATGAATGGGTTCTTTAGAGGACTCCCTCAACCCGTTGCCTCTAAACTGCACTATTCCCTGAGTGATGCCTCCTCTGTTTTACCTTCTCAGAATTCCCTTTTTATAGTGTCTTGTTTTGTTACCTGCCTAACATCTACTTTTTCTAGCATTTAGCATATCAAGATGGTATCCACATGAAAATTTGCTTTTATACGATTAAGTGAAGTGAAGTGAAGTCTCTCAGTCGTGTCCAACTCTTTGCGACCGCATGTTCTGTAGCCTACCAGGCTTCTCCATCCATGGGATTTACCAGGCAAGAGTACCAGTGTGGGTTGCCATTTCCTTCTCCAGGGAATCTTCCCAGGGATCAAACCCACTTCTCCCACCAGGCAGATGCTTTACCCTCTGAGCCACGTAGCATAAAGGTGAACTTTATACCATTATTGCTCTCCTTTTTTTTTTTTTTTGTAATGTTATTGAAGATTGCTGTTTCTACCCTCTTTCCTTCAGATTTTTCCAGCTGAGACTCTGACTTCTTACTTCTCAAGATCCTAAAGTCAAGAAACCTCTGGAACTCTGTTCTCATAGCAGTGGGCTTGCCAAATTTTTGAGATATAGTAAGAATTCAATGTGGCATTCTGATGCCTGTTATAAGGGCAAATACAAATTAAAATTAAGAAGTGTTTCAACCTGTTGAAAAGTAAGTGAAAGTAAAAGACAAGAGTCCCCCCTTTACTCTTTTTTTTTCCAGAGTATTTACTTTAAAGAAATTTAACTATAAAGTTCTTTATATGTATTTTTGAAATGTAAAATTTCTGAAAATATGAATAAGGCTTGTGCCAACTTTATGAGCCTGACATGTATTTCTTAAGGACTGGACAACCATCTCTTTGAAATGTATACACCAAGGAAGATAGTATCCTACCTTCCAGTTTCTGTGGGAAGGCAGAGCTTGACTTCCTCAGGGTCTTCTTGTGACACCGTTTAGTCATGTCCGACTCTTTGCAACCCCATGGACTGTAGCCTGCCAGGCGCCTCTGTCCATGGAATTCTCCAGGCAAGAATACTGGAATAGGTTGCTATTTCCTTCTCCAGGGGATCTTCCTCAGGGTGCCTAGTTCCAAATTGCAAAACTCCCTCCTATTATAAAAGATTGTCTTTGCAATCTCTTAGCAGATTGCCTGTGATGACTGTCACATTCTGGTTTATTTATTTAATATGGAATTGTTTTCTTTCTCTTCTCTCACTCTGGAGAGATTTGCTGGATTTGGAGGAAATTTTGTTTTTAATTTCATTTCAACATTGTCCTGCAAGCAGCCATTCTTTTACAGCCCAATTACATGACCTGGCATATGAAAGCATCCTCCTTTTCTACACAACAGTAATAAGACATCACAGTACTTTTTAGGAGGATATTACATGGCTCAGTGGGTAAAGAATCAGCCCACAATGCAGGAGACTAAAGAGACGCACATTTGATCCTTGGGTCGGTAAGATCCCCTGGAGGAGGAAATGGAACTCCAGTATTCTTGCCTGGAAAATTCCATGAACAGAGGAGCCTGGTGGGCTACAGTCCACGGGGTGCAGAGTCGGACACAACTGAGCACATGGCACATTACATTTATGTACTTTTCAGGAGCATGAGGTTTTTCTCAATGAAGTTCCTGTATGGACTGAACTTAGTGCTCAGAATGGCTATTTGATGGATTGATTATAATGCTCATGGGATGAGTTAGTACTCTTTGCAATTTGACAATATTTGTCACTCACTGTCCCTCAAATTCACACAGATATCCACACACATAATTGTATTTTCAGAATACCTTCTCTGGAAAATCATGCAAGAACATGTTGTCAGTGGTTACCTCAGAGCTATGAAGTTGGACTGGGAATTAGAAACAGTATTTGGAAGGCTGTAGAGATTTCTTTTTTCCTTTCTTAAATGTAAATTTTATTTTTTATTTATTTTGTGGTAAAATACATATAACATGAATTTAGCATTTTTATCATGTTTAAATGTACAACTCAGTGATATTAAACATATTAACATTGTTGGGCAACCGTCATCGCTATTCATCTGCAGAACTCTTTTATCGTCCTAAAGGGGAACTCCAAACCCATTGAGCAATAACTACCCATTCTCCTCTGGTAACCATGATTCTACTCTCTCTATAAATTTGACTCTTCTAAATCCCTTTATAGGAAAAATCTTGCAAACATTATTCTCTGTGATTGTATTATTTCATTTAACATACTGTTTTATGATTCACCTATGTTGTAAAATGTTAGAATTTTTTTCATTTTTAAGGCTGAAGAATATTTTATTGTATGTATATATCACATTTTGTTTATCCATTCATCCATCAAAGGACAGCTGGATTGTTTCCATCTTTTGACTATTTTGAATAATACTGCTATAAACATAGATGGGCAAATATCTGTTTGAGTTTCTACCTACAATTGTTTGTGTATATGCCCAGAACAGAATTGCTGGATCATAACTCCAGTGTTCTTGCCTGGAGAATCCCAGGGACAGGGGAGCCTCGTGGGCTGCTGTCTATGGGGTCGCACAGAGTCGGACATGACTGAAGTGACTTAGCAGCAGCAGCAGCAGCAAGGAAAGTTATGACCAACCTGGATAGCATATTAAAAAGCAGAGATATTACTTTGCCAACAAAGGTCCGTCTAGTCTATGGTTTTTCCAGTGGTCATGTATGGACGTGAGAGTTGGTCTGTGAAGAAAGCTGATCACCGAAGAATTGATGCTTTTAAACTGTGGTGTTGGAGAAGACTCTTGAGAGTCCCTTGGACTGCAGGCAGATCCAACCAGTCCCTCCTAAAGGAGACCAGTCCTGGGTGTTCATTGGAAGGACTGATGCTGAAGTTGAAACTCTAATACTTGGGCCATCTCATGTGAAGAGTTGATTCATTGGAAAAGACCCTGATGCTGGGAGGGATTGGGGGCAGGAGGAGAAGGGGACGACAGAGGATGAGATGGCTGGATGGTATCACCGACTCGATGCACATGAGTTTGGGTGAACTCTGGGAATTGTTGATGGACAGGAAGGCCTGGCGTGCTGCAATTCATGGGGTCACAAAGAGTCAGACATGACTGAATTACAGAACTGAACTGATAGTCACTTTATGTTTAAGTTTTTGAGAAATCATGGTACTCTTTTCTACATAAGCAATACCATTTTACAATCCTACCAGCAATACACGAGCTTTTTTCTCCATATTTTTGCTAACTCTTGATATTTTCCATTTTTTTATTATAGCCATGTTAATGGGTATGAAGTAGCATTTTATTGCAGCTTTGACTTGTATTTCACTAAATATTAGTGATGTTGAGTTTCTCCTCATGTATTTATTAAGCATCTTATTGGACAAAAATCTATGCAAGTCCTTTGCCAATTTACTAATGGATTTGTTTGCATTTCTATTGAGATTTAGTTCTTTACATATTCTGAATAATAATTCCTTTTTGGATTTATGATTTGCAAATATTTTCTCCCATTCTATAGACTGTCCTTTCATTCTGTTGCTAATGTTATTTGATGCAAAAAAGTTTTTTTATTTTGATGAAGTCTAGTTTATCTATTTTTTCTTTTGCTGCCTGAACTTTTGGTGTGATATCTAAGAAATTATTGACAAACTCAATGTCATGAAACTTTCCCCCGTTTCCTTTAGGAGGTTTATGGTTATATCTCTTATATTTAAGTATTTGATCTATTTTGCATTAATCTTCATAAGTAGGTAAGTATTATGTACTATTTTGTATCTGGATGTCACATTTTCCCAACACTGTTTTCTGAAAAGACTGTCACCTCCCTATCAAATGATCTTGACACTCTTGTCAAAGTCATTTGACCATATACACAAGCTTTCATTACTGGGATTTCTGTTATACTCCATCAGGCTATATGTCTTTATTCTAGTACAACTTTTCTTTGACTATTTTTTTGTAACAAGTTTTGGTATCAGAAAGTATGGGCCCTTCATCCTTGTTAATCTCTTTCAAGATTGTTTTGGAAATTCAGTTTCTCCTGTGATAGCATGAATTTTAAGATGGATTTTTCTATTTCTTTAAACAGCATAATTGGCTTTCTCCAGTTCTTCTTTCTTAAGATTGTTTTCAGTATTCATGGTATTTTGTGCTTCCATACAGATTTTAAAAGTTTTTGTTTTAGTTCTGTAAAAAATGTCATTGATGTCTCGATAGGTGCTTTACACTGAATCTGTAGATTGCTTAGGGTAGTATGGACATTTTAACAATATTAGGTCTTCTAATCCAAGAACATGTATATCTTTCCATCTCATTCTGTCCTCTTCAATTTCTTTTATCAGTGTAATTGTTTTCTAAGTACATATCTTTTATCTACATGAGAAGGTTTATTCCTAAGTGTTTTATTTTTTCTTATGCAATGGTAAATGGGATTGAACTTCTGATAGATTTTTGTTAGTGTAGAGAAATGCAAAAGATTTCCATGTATCAATTTTGTATCCTGCAACATTACTGAATTCACTGATGAGCTCTAATAGTGGTTTCTTTAGGGAGAAATATTTGCAAATTATATAATTGATAAGGAGTTACTATCCAAAATATATAAACACCTCTTACAATTCAATATCAAACAAACAACTGAATTAAAAAATGGCCAAAAGATCTGAACAGGCATTTTTTCCAAACAGAAAATGTAGATGGCCAATAGGCGCATGAAAAGATGCAAAACATTGCTAATCATCATAGAACTGCATATCAAAACCACAATTAGTTATACCTCACAACTCTCAGAATGCCTGTCATCAAAAGGACATAAATAACAAATGTTATTTATGGATGTAGAAAGGAAACTTTCCTACACTGTTGGTGATGATGTAAATTGACGATGTAAATATCTGTATCTATATAGATATAGATATATAGACACACACGTATATACACACACACAATGGAATACTACTCAGCCATAAAAACTGAAATTCTGCTATTTGCAACAACAGGATGGACTTTGAGGGTATTATACTATGTGAAATAAGTCAGAAGAAGACAAATACTGTATCTGTCAAATCTAAAACATACAACAAAGTATTAAATATAACAAAAAAGAAATAGACTCAGATCTAAAGGACAAATTGGTGGTTACCAGTGAGAAGGTTAGAACGGGACGGAAAAATATAGAGGTAGGGAATTAAGAGGTACAAGCTATTATGTATAAAATAAGCTATAAGGATATATTATATAGCACAGGGAATATAACCAATATTTTATGATATCTATAAATGAAGTATAACCTTTAAAAATTGTGAATCACTATATTGTACACCTGAGGCATATAATATTGTATATCAACTATACATCAATAAAAATAAGATAAATTTGCTAAAACTTTCATTGGAATTTTGGTAGAGATTGAATTGATTCGACAGATCACTTTGAACAGTATTGACATCTTAACAGTATTAACCTTCCAATGCATAAACATGAAATGTCTTCATTTACTTGCATGTTCTTCAATTTCTTTCAGCAATATTTTGCAGTTTTCCATGTATATCTATTTTACATCCTTGGTCAGATTATTTCTAAATATTTTCTTGATGCTACTAGAAATAGAATTTCTTTTCTTAATCTTCTTTTTGGATTATTCATTGTTGGTATATACAGTACAACAGACTTTTGTGTGTTGATTTGTGGTCTTGAAAATTTGTTGAACTTGTTTATTACTTCTTACAAGTTTTTTTTTTTTTGCATGCATTCTTCATTGTATTTTATTTTCAATAAATATTCACATGCAAGTCAAAGGGTATAAAAGCACACATTATATAGACTTATTCCTTTCCTTTTCCTTCTGGTATTCACATTCCTTCTCCAGGTTATCAATTTCTTATGCACTGTCCCAAATATATTTCTTAGATATATGAGAAATTAATATATCCTTCTATTCATGCTACTTTGTACTTTTATTTTGTCCACTTTCATTATCTCATAGCAATGTATAAAATGCTTCCTTATTCCATGATGCAAAAAGCTGCATGTTTGGCCGCAATGTGGTATACCTGTCATATTTTATTTCTTTTTACTGTTCATACTGTCCATTCATGCATTTCAGAAAGATATCCCCCGAAGAGCAGTTTAATGTTTCTTAATTTTGTTCTTTACCTTCCATGATATATATGTATATGTACATGTATATATATATATGCTGCTGCTGCTAAGCCGCTACAGTCGTGTCTGACTCTGTGCAACCCCATAGACGGCAGCCCACGAGGCTCCCCCGTCCCTGGGATTCTCCAGGCCAGAACACTGGAGTGGGTTGCCATTTCCTTCTCCAATGCATGAAAGTGAAAAGGGAAAGTGAAGTCGCTCAGTCGTGTCAGACTCTTAGCGACCCCATGGACTGCAGCCTACTAGGCTCCTCCATCCATGGGGTTTTCCAGGCAAGAGTACTGGAGTGGGATGCCATCTTAATAACATTTGCAAAATTAACCTATATTGTATTTTCCTTTTCTTAATGACCTGTAGTAGTATCATAACCTTCTAGATTTTGTTTCAGGGGAATGCACAAAATATTTACTAATGACAATGCATCTTATCTACTTTCAATTTCTTAAAGTGGTAAATCTCAACCAGCAACCCCCCATCCCCCACCCCGCTGCCACTAGTAGCTCAGCTGGTAAATATCCTGTCTGTAATGCAGGAGATCCTGGTTTGATTCCCCAGTTAGGACGCTCCCTTGGAGAAGGGATAGGCCACCCACTCCAGTATTCTTGGGCTTCCCTGGTGGCTCAGGGAACCCACTACAGTTTTCTTGCCTGGGGAATCACCAGGGACAGAGGAGCCTGTTGGGCTACAGTCCATGGGGTTGCAAAGACTCAGACACAACTGAGCAACTAAGCACCGTACAGTACAACCAGCATTAAATCTAGATCTGGACTCAATATATTAATGCACTTCTGATACTGCCCTCATGTGCCTCCCTATTGTTCTTTAGAGTATTAATTTCAGGAATTACATTGGACTTTTTCTTAGGCAATTGCTATATTCATTTTAAATACCTGCATGGCCCTGGAACTTATGTTCAATTCTTTGAATTAAATTTCTTCTGACTTTTGAGAATGTAAATAAGCTACATTCTCAAAAATCCCTCATGGCTTAAATGGAGAATGGGTTTTGGGGACAACCAATCTATATATGTTAGTTGCTCAAAGTGTCCAATTCTTTGAGACCCCATGGACTGTAGCCTGCCAGGCTCCTCTGTCCATGGAATTCTCCAGGCAAGAACACTGGAGTGTGTTGCCATTCTCTTCTCCAGGGGATCTTCCCAACCCAGGGATTGAACCCAGGTCTCCTACATTGTGGGCAGATTCTTTACCGACTGAGCCAGAATGGAAAAATCTATATTTGCTTAGCAAGGCCTGATATTAACCATTTAAAGCTAAAACTTCTGAAGTATTCCATGATATCTCATAACTCGGGTGCCTTAAAGTTCTAAAGAAAAAAAAATTTAACTCCTAATAGATGAAAGGCTTATATGTGGAAGATTCTGTTCCCAATAACTGAGACAGAAAAAGCTATAACTGTATAATCAATTCATGGTCAAGCACCAGTAGTCTGCATCCTGAAGCCATGGAGGCTGCTAAATCCCATCCCTTTGCTGAGGTCTGCCTGGAAGTCATTAACTTGCCTAGTCTCCTGTGGCTGGCACTTATTGAGGTTACATTTTGCACTTCAAATTTGATTGAGTCAACCTCTAGCCACAAACCTCTCTCATGCTTTTGCCTTGGTTGAAGACTATAGGTCTCCTGTGATTGCTGGGGTCCATGGCCATTTATTTATGGTCTGGCACACACAAGCTAAACATTAAGAAACTGTTGATGACCTGTGGTTTTTCCAGTGGTCATGTATGGATATGAGAGTTGGACTATAAAGAAAGCTGAGCACTGAAGAATTGATGCTTTTGAACTGTGGTGTTGGAGAAGACTCTTGAGAGTCCCTTGGACTGCAAGGAGATCAACCAGTCCATCCTAAAGTAGATCAGTCCTAGGTGTTCATTGGAAGGACTGATGCTGAAGCTGAAACTCCTATACTTTGGCCACCTGATGTGAAGAGCTGACTCATTTGAAAAGACCCTGATGCTGGGAAAGATTGAGGGCAGGAGGAGAAGGGGTTGACGGAGGATGAGATGTTTGGATGGCATCACCGACTTGATGGACATGGGTTTGGGTGGACTTCAGGAGTTGGTGATGGACAGGGAGGCCTGGCATGCTGTGGTTCATGGGGTCACAAAGAGTTGGACACAACTGAGTGACTAAACTGAACTGAACTGAACTGATGACCCAGAGAAATAGCCACTCATTTAGGGATAAAGCATCATTAAGAAGCCTAAGATTTCCTATCTCTTGTTCAGGCTAACATGTAAAAGCCAAATTGTAACAACTATACACTTCTACAATTGGGAAGAACAGCCTAATTGCTTGAAATAGGCATCTACAAACAGCAGAGTCAAGATGCTGTTTCCAGACAAAAATAAGCTCTAGGCACCACTCATGTACCCTCATCTCAACAATATCTTTCTGTAATGTTCATTTTTCTCTTCCTATTCTACTGCCTACATATTTCCACCACATACTGCACATTGAGGTAAAAGGAGGCTTAATTAATTAGTAATTAACACTACACCCTGGCACCCAAATGATAAATTAATTGAAAAATAATGACAAACATGTACATTGAAGACAAAGCAGATATTGGTGAGTAGTTTTCCTAATACTGAGCTTTGTGTCATGACTGTCATTCCCAGTGGGGTTAGGCTGACAGTCATCTCATTTCAAGGATCGATCCTACACTTGGAGAAGAAAAGCAGATTCATGTTCAATCTGGGTAACTCACTACTGAGAGCAATGAGAAAGTATCTGGTCAACATATACGTCCTTCCTTTATTCTAAATCTACCAGCTGTATAAGCCATTTAATTTTTCCTCCTGTGCGATGGATAAATGAATGGATCTAAGTCAGTACTGTCACATGAATGTGGCTTCCTCGGCTTAGGAGCGCTGGGATGTGGTAAAGGAATTACTCATATCACCTTCAGTCCTTGAACTTCCCTCCAACATGCCCATCAACACACTGCATTCTAAAATAATTCAAGCTACGTTTCAGCTGAGTTTAATACATTTCTCTCAATTTACATCTCTGAAACTTTAATCCAAGCCTGTATTCATTTTGAAGAAAAATAGTATTTAAGGGAAAAAAATGTAAGATTTGTTTTAACTGAGAAGAAGAGCACTTTAATCTTTCCTATGGTTACAACCGAAGAGCTACCTTCTTCTAATAACCAACATCAATGACAATATAGGTAGATGTCAATGTCTCACTGCTATGTCATGCTTCCTTTGCATAAGTTATTCCATATATACCACCATACACATATATACCACCCAATTATCTATATCTATATCTATATCTATACATCAGAGAAGGCAACAGCACCACACTCCAGTACTCTTGCCTGGAAAATCCTGTGGACGGAGGACCCTGGTGGGCCGCAGTCCATGGGGTTGCTAAGAGTCAGACACGACTGAGCGACTTCACTTTCACTTTCACTTTTATGCACTGGAGAAAGAAATGACAACCCACTCCATTGTTCTTGCCTGGAGAATCCCAGGGACGGGGGAGCCTGGTGGGCTGCTGTCTATGCGGTCACACAGAGTCGGACACGACTGAAGCGACTTAGCAGCAGCAACAGCGGCATATCTATATATGATATCATATATATATATATATATATATATATATGCATCATATTACATCATGGCTCATGCAGCTATGAAGCCCCACCATCTGCTGTCAACAAGCTGGAAAATCAAGAGTCAGTGGTATAATCCAGTCTGGGTCCAAAGGCCCAAGAAGCAAGGAGGTCAAAGGTTTAAGTCTGAGTCTAAAGGCCAAAGAACGTGGCATTGAGGGTATAAGTCCTGGTCTGAGTCAGAAGGTTCAAGAACCAGTAGTGCCAGTGCTCAAGGGCACGAGAAGACTGATGTCTCAGGTCAAGCAGAGCATGAACTCACCCTTTCCCTGCACTTCTGTTTTATTCAGGCCCTCTGTGGACTGCATGGGGCCCACTTGCATAGGTGAAGGCAATCTTCTTTACTCAGGCTACCAATTTAATTGTTCATCTCCTCAGGAAACACTCTCGCAAACCTGGAAATAATCTTTTACCAGCTATCTGGATGTCTCTTAGTCTAGTCAAGTTGCCACATAAAATTAACTATCACAGAGGGTAAGACAGGTTGTGAGCATGTGGTGTCTTTTCTATTTCTTCTCCGGGTCACGTTTTTCCCAAACGTCAATTTCCCTTTCTCCCCTTGTCAGGTAGTCTCCCTTACCCTTCAAACCATGCAGTCCCTCTTAGACCTCATGAGCTGGGTGAACAGACAAAATGATCTTTTTATATTTTAAAAAAATTCCAAATATGTCATTCTTATCATTATTAGAGACCCTTCTTCCCTATATCCAAAGTAGTAAAATGACCAAAAAAAGCATGACCAACTTTTTAGCTTAGAGTCTCTCATAAAATTCCTTTAAAAGTTCTGTTATGAAAATGGAGAATATTTTTATACAGAAAGAAAAAGATGACAAGTGACATGCTAGATAGTGCTGGCAGTGGCACCCACTCCAGTGCTCTTGCCTGGAAAACCCCATGGACGGAGGGGCCTGGTGGGCTGCAGTCCACGGGGTCGCTAGGAGTCGGACACGACTGAGCGACTTCACTTTCCCTTTTCACTTTCATGCATTGGAGAAGGAAATGGCAACCCACTCCAGTGTTCTTGCCTGGAGAATCCCAGGGACGGGGGAGCCTGGTGGGCTGCCGTCTATGGGGTCGCACAGAGTCAGACACAACTGAAGCGACTTAGCAGCAGCAGCAGCAGCAGGACTCACACTGCAGCTTTCCAGAAAGAAATTTAGAAGCACAAGGATCATCAGAGGTTAAGAATTACTTGGTCCTTTGCCTTTGAGTGCAAATAATGCCATATTTCTAAATTTTCTTACACTTAAGTATTGTACATTTCTAGTACTAACATCCCCAGATCGGTTGAAAGTCCATTCTCCATCTTTTGGATCTCAGAGTGGAAGCTGGACAGAGTGGGAGATTAGAAACCCTAGAATGAGCCCCCAGAATTCTAGCTGTTGATGATGAATTTATGATTAGTCTGGCCTCTGGGCTTCCTTTGGAGAAGGAAATGGCAACCCATTCCCGTATTCTTGCCTGGAGAATCCTGTGGACAGAGGAGCCTGGTTGGCTTCTGTCCATAGGGTTGCACAGAGTCAGACATGAATGAAGCAACTTTGCATGCATGCATGCATTGGAGAAGGAAATGGCAACCCACTCCAGTATTCTTGCCTGGATAATCCCAGGGACAGAGGAGGCTGGTGGGCTGCTGTCTATAGGGTCGCACAGAGTCAGACACGACTGAAGCAACTTAGCAGCAGCAGCAGCTGGGCTTTCCTGGTGGTTCAGAAGGTAAAGAGTCTGCCTGCAATACAGGAAACCCAATTCAATCCATGGATTGGGAAGATCCCTTGGAGAAAGGCATAGCTATTCACTCTAGTATTCTTACCTGGAGAATTCCATGGGCGGAGGAGCCTAATGGGCTCTTGTCCATGAGGACTCAAAGAGTTAGACATGACTGAGTGACTAAGAACACACACTTGCCTATTTGGTCACAAGGGCTCCTGGGTCAGTACTCTCTCTGGGCAAGCAAGGCCTTTTCATGGAGTCTCTGTGGTGACTCCAGATCTTCTATACTGAATGTATGCATTAAATGTGGAAACTAATCACATTTTTTCTTGATATTTGTATGATAAAATAAATTCACCTTACACATATATACACTATAACTTTCTAACAGGCTATATGAAGTCCTCTGTAAATTATTTCAATGACTCAGTTTTTGTTTTTTTAAATAAAGCTAATCTTTCTGGCAAAAATCATATAGTAATGAGTCCAACTAACTTAATTTTCTGAGAGGTGGGAAGCTGTAGTTGGGAAGGCATTACTGTGTTTTTGTTTAATCTGTTTTTCATATACTCATTCTCAAAACATTTGCCTTCCTCTCAAGTTTGCTGTGAATATAATCCTGCTCTAAAAGTCTTTGAAAATATATATATTTTTAGATCTTTTCCCCATTTTTATTTCACGCAATGTTTCTCTAAACAAAAGAAAAAAATAATTCCTCTGTGTCATTTTCCTTAGCAATATACATGCATGTTTTCATCAGTTGTTAAATGTATCATTTTCATTATAAATGATTAGATTTTATATATTGTTCCAAATGTAGCTAAACCTTCAGCTCCATTCAGTTCAGGTCTCCTGAATCGCCGGCAGGTTCTTTACTAGCTGAGCCACAAGTTCAGTTCAGTTCAGTTCAGTTCAGTCACTCAGTCCTGTCTGACTCTTTGTGACCCCATGAATTGCAGTAAGCCAGGCCTCCCTGTCCATCACCAACTCCTGGAGTTCACCCAAACTCCTGTCCATCGAGTCAGTGATGCTATCCAGCCATCTCCTCCTCTGTCATCCCCTTCTCCTCCTGCACCCAACCCCTCCCAGCATCAGAGTCTTTTCCAATGAGTCAACTCTTTGCATGAGGTGGCCAAAGTACTGGAGTTTCAGCTTTAGCATCAGTCCTTCCAAACTTGTGTCGATTTTTAAAATGATTTATTTATTTACTTATGTATTTTGGTTGCACTGGCTCTTCATCGTCCTGTGTGGGCCTTCTCTAACTGTAGTAAGTGGGGCTACTCTTCCTTGTGGTGCAGTTTCTCATTGCAGTAGATTCTCTTGCTGTAGAGCATAGGCTCTTGGGTGCATGGGCTTTAGTAGCTGCGGCACGGGGGTTCGCTAGTTGTGGCTTTCGGGCTCTAGAAATCTGGCTCAGAAGTTGTGCAGCATGGGCTTTGACTGCTCCACAACATATGGAATTTTCCCAGACCAGGGAGCCAACCCATGTTCTTTGACCTGACCGGCAAATTCCTATTCATTCTACCACTAGGGAAGTCCTTACTTGAATAGATTAAAAAAAAAAAAAAAGAAAGTAATGCAGTAATTTCTTCTCTTAACATTGAATATATATATATACATATATGTATATATATATATGTACTGAAAACAATCATGACTTTTACATGTGCATAAAAAGAAACTCTAGCCTTTGACTGTGTCAAACAGCAGTTTCCAATGAAATATTTTCTTTTATGTTGTGAATTACTTTCTGCAATAATTCACTAGTGTTGGGATTTGCTGTACAACTTGTTATATGTCACATTTTTAGAGATTTGTAGATTTCATGTTATTTGATTGTATTAGTGAAAATGATACCTAATAGATATTTAATTCCACTGTAACTTGAAAACTAGCCCTTCCTCACTAAATAACATATCTCCAAATTGCAATCACGTGCCCAGCACTTTCTACTATAGATGTTCCTTGTGAATGTGTCAACAAAGTTTTCATTCCCTAGTCACCTAAAAGAAAATTTCAAATAAGAAGAAATTGCCCCCATTGGTCCAGAGTAATAACTGTTATGTTGATGCAAGCTTTGATATGAAGAGTGCAAAGATGGGTGAACCCTTGCGGCCCCTTAGGAAGGCTGCTGAGTTAACAGAGTCTGCAAGGTTTGACCTTCCTTGAATGTAATTGGAATTGGCCTTCAAGGCCCATTTATGTGGACTCATAAAGATACAGAATGAATACCTAAACTTAAGCCATTCTCTAGTATTCTCTTCAAAGAATAAAGAATTTGTGTTCTTATGTGAGGAGGATTAACAATATTAGCTTTTCTCAGGAGAGGAAAGCTTGTATTTCCTCCCTGCAAAGAAAGACATTTCTCTGGGCTCTCATTCTCTATTTTTGACAAAATAGTTCAACATTATCTTACTGGAGAGGATCAGCGGAGTGAGACCTCTTGACATCGAGTGGCCCTTCTCAGCTCTTCAGGACCAGACTCTGTCAGACACCAACTTTGATTAAAATGAAACAGAGTTGGTTTTGGTGAGGTAGATTATAGGGGAAAGTGGAACGTGCATTATAAATATCCCATCATATGTATGATAGAGTTATACTGCAGTCCTTTTTTTCTCCTCCCACAGAGGCTTTTTTCCTTCTTAAGCAGCAGCTTATGGGGGAGTACAGTCAGACCTAAGCAAGTATTTCTCACACTTCTGGCTCTACCTATGGGACGTATTATGTTGTATATGAAAGATCGTGTGCCAGGATCTGCATGTAATCATTCTCCATCTGATAAAGGTAGAACCTTTAGCCCTCTGCCAGTATTAGCACCTGGATGGAGTTTAACCTCAGTCACCAGGCTGTATTTTAGGCAAAAAGCTGACAGGAAGGAAAACATACTGTGGGGAAGTGCACAGTATTTCACTTTTCTTTTTGCTCAGGAAAGTGGTAACACAAAGCTTTACTTGCTGCAAATCTGACCTCCAATCTAAACAGAGGATTTCTGTAGTTCTTGTCCATGTAATAGCTACCCTCTGGAACAAAATCTCCTCATTATACGGCATTTATAGGATATTGCTCAGCTCTCTGCAGTTGACAGTTGAGCAATAAAAGGATTCCCCAGGGTTGCTTGCCGACTTGACTGGGGTCATTCATGACACTGACCTGGTGAGCAGAGTCAGGCTGAGTGTTCTCCCAGGCTCCATTATAAACAGCCTCAGCTTTGGGGGTTTAACCTTCCAGTGCAACCCCTTTCAGGATACATACACAAAAAGCCTCTTATTTGCTAGAGACAGCTTTTCTCTTTGTTAGATAGATTTAATCTAAACATTTGAGTTGAGGATCTTAAGGAGGTATACTTACCTACTTCAACATTGAGACTTTTACATACGGGTGAATTTTTTGGCCAGAATTTATGAAGTAGGAGTGAGTTTGCTGCATAACACACACGTGTGTAATATTGCTTTTCTTACTTTTATAAATCAAGTTAAATTTGATGGTTAAGGCTAATGGTAAATTTTCAGTATTCTTTTTTTTTTTCTTTTTGAGGTATTAGTTTTATATTTCTGCTGCAACAACTTAAGACAAATGTGGTGATTTAAAACATAAACAAAATTTTTGCCTTACAGTTTTGTAGGTCAGATGCCCTACACAGGTTTCATGGGTCTAAAATTAAGGTATTAACAAGGCTGCATTTCTTGCAGGAGGGAAATGCTGGAGGGCAGAATTTGTTTTCTTGCCTTTTCCAGCTTTTGGAGACCACTGCTATTTTTTGGCTTATAGACTTTCTCCTTCATTTTCATAAACCAGAGCAGATTGAGTTCTTTTCACATCCCATCACCCTGACCTCTCTGCCTCCATCTTCTTCAATACTTTTAAGAAGCCTGTGAGTACCTTGGACCTATCTGGATAACCCTGGATAATCTCCTTATTTTGAAAACAACAGATTAACAACCTTTATCTCTATTTGCAACCTAATGCTCCTACCCCATGTAAAGTGACCTACTCATAGTTACCAGGAAACTGGATGTGGTTATTTTTGGGAAGAGGGCATTTTTCTGCCTACAACCAGATGTATGGAATCTCATGATCTTGCTCAGGCCAGATGGACATAGTATTTAGGCTTAAGTGGCTGCTATTATCATCAGTAATGCTGCTGTCGTTTAACCGTGTTTTCAACTGTTGGTCATTGTGCCCTCCACTTGTTCCTTCAAATGTACCCACGTGCACTGGACTTCAGGGCCTGCCTCCTCCTACATGCACAACCTCCTCTCCTCACCTTTGAGGCACTTTGTGGGAGTGTCTCCTCCTGTCAATGGCAGAATCATGGGATATGCACCCTGGACTTGGAACTGTCCACTTCTCTAGTGTCCAGTCTAAGGAATCTTCCCCTAAGGGCTGACCGCTCCTCCTCCTCTCCCACGCAAGTCATCAGCCTCTCTTCTTCTTACCAGCATCCAGTTACATGAGTGTGATTCTAAAGAGCTAATCCTCAAACTCAAAGGCAAAAGGTGGTATTGGGGAAAGTCCTCCATGGTCCACTGACCCAGAGTGGTGAGCAGAGGTTGTCTTTAGAACACTAAGACTTAGTTATTGCTCTAGGAAGAAAAATGTGTGAAAGGTAAACTTCCAACCTTTCTTTGATTGAGTTTCCTCTCTTTTTCGTACTCTCCTTCCCACTTCTGGTTCCTTTTAGCATTTATTGTCCTTGGCTGTCTTCTGCTGTATAAAGTCAAGAGGGAAAATATCCCAGAATAGATGCTTTGTTCCTATTACATTCACTCTTATATCATATTAATGACATGCATGCTTCTGAAATTGTCTCCAGCTGCACATTCTAGCTCTTTCCTCTGGGAAAAAAGAACATATTTTATATATTTCACAGAACTCTGGGAACATAAAAGATGCTTTGTTTCCTATAGAAAACAGAGTAAAATAATTAAAGTGAAAAATTGTTAGGTATATACATAGAAAAGGTGTATAATCATACAAAGGGCAAAAAATCACTTGAAGCCTTTTATGATAAGCCTAAACTATACGTGCAGAGATAAAGTCAGTATAGAGTGATAGTAATCAGTGAGTATGACACTTAGAATGCTAATACAAATTTTAAAAGAGGGAAGAAATCAAGAGGAAAAGAAAGAGAAGAAAGGGAGAGAGAAATAAAAGAAAGAAGAAAAAAAGGTGAAAGGTAAAGAGGAAGTTCTAAAGTCAAATGATATTTTCATAAGAATATGCTTGTCTTTAAATGGGGCATATTTTCTTTGAATAATGAAATAAACTCCCTGTACCATCTTACCGGCATGACCACATTTCAGAATAAGCTTAAAGAGGTAATACCAAGCAGGAAGCTGACAAAATGAGGAGAAGTAGTGGCATCCATAGGAAAATGATTAGTGCATTATTTTAGGCATAGCCCAGGCAATCGCGACACCGCACGGCATAAGGAAATCCATTGTCCACTACATATACATTTAAAATTGAGCCAAGATTCGATTTTCAGATACCAAAGATGCTTTCAGCAGTGATTTGCTTTAGTGGTTTTGCCTTCGGATATGGTATTAAAATATGAGGATTAGTCCATAAAATTTATAGTTATGACCAAATTATTTTTCTTTCCTCTTTCTTTCTTGTGTTTGTCACTCAGTCGTGTCCAACTCTTTGCTACCCCATGGTCTGTCCAAAGAATTCTCTAGGCAAGAATACTGGAGTGGGTTGCCATTCCCTTCTCCAAGGGATCTTCCAGACCCACGGGTCAAACAGAGGTCTCCTGCACTCTGGGCAGATTCTTTATCATCTGGGCTACCAGGAAAGCCTGTTGTGATTGTGATCTTAATCTGCAGTGATTCAACCTGAGAGATTAAACTGTATAATGAAAAATTTCTTGATATATTCATTCATTTCCTGGTAGTAAAGAAATGTAGTGACATAGCTTCGTATCTTTTGGATACTTCCAAACCACTTGAGGGGAAGGAGAATGGGATGATAGAGGATGAGATGATTAGATGGCATCATTGACTCAATGAACATAAGTTTGAGCAAATTCTGGGAGATAGTGAAGGACAAGGAAGCCTGGCATGGTGCAGTTCATGGGGTCACAAAGAGTTGGACATGATTTAGTGACTGAAAACCAACAATAAAGCCTCTTGAATTACACATTTTTACAACAGTATTTAAAAAACCATGAATTTATCCTCTGAAAATTCTGTTAAAACATTATGCTACTTGCAAAAAGTAAAATTGTTGGAAACATATTTTCTTTTATTGTATATGTATTGGAAATAAGTTTTATAGTCTGTAATCATAGGAGACGACAAAGTGTCTCAATTTAAACAAAAAAATAGAATAGTCTGCTAAATGTCCATTACTTTGCTTTCTCTAGAGAGCGTTTCCCTGGTGGCTTAGATGGTAAAGAATCTGCCTGCAATGCAGGAGACCTGGGTTTTATCCCTAGGTTAGGAAGATCCCTTGGAGAAGGGAATGACAACCCACTCTAGTATTCTTGCCTAGAAAATCCTATGGACAGAGGAGGCTGGCAGGCTACAGTCTACAGGGTTCCAGAGTTGGACACAACTGTGCGACCAACAGAGAGAAGAGTAACTTATCCTTTTCATTCATATCCAAACCTCTTAGAAGACATTCTGACACATAATATACTGTTAAAAACAATCTGTTGAAAGTAATATTGAGAAATAAGATTGGGGCTGGAGGAATCAAGCTTCCTAACTTCAGACAATTCTACAAAGCTGCAGTCATTAAGGTAGTATGGCACAGGCACAATAGACATATAGACCCATGGAACAAGACAGAGAGCCTGGAGATAAAATCCATGCTCCTATGGGCACCTTATATCTGACAAAGGAGGCAAAACAATGGAGAAAAGACAGTCTCTTTAATAAGTGATTCTGGGAAAAGTGGGCAGCTATGTGTAAAATAATGAAATTAGAACACTTCCTAACATCATACATAAAAGTAACTCAAAATGGATTCAATACCTAAATGTAAGACCAGAAACTATAAAACTCTCAAAGAAAAACATAGGCTGAACCCTTTTTGACATAAATCATAGTATGATCCTCTATGCCCCACCTCTTAGTGTAATGGAAATGAAAACAAAAATTAACAAATGGGATTTACAAACCTTTACACAATGAAGGAAACTATAACCAAGGTGAAAAGACAACCCTCAGAATGGGAGAAAATAATAAAAAAATTAAACAACTGACAAAGGATTAATCTCCAAATTAGACAAGCAGCTCATTCAGCTCAATACCAGAAAAACAAACAATTCAACCAGAAAGTGGGCAGAAGACCTACACAGACATTTATCCACAGAAGACATACAAATGGCTAATAAACACATGAAAAGAGGCTCAACATCACTCATTATTAGAGAAATGCAAATCAAAACTGCATTGAGGTACCACCTCACACTAGTCAGAATGGCCATCATTGAATAGTCTACAAACAATAAATGCTGCAGAGAGCTTGCAAAAATGGGAGGCCTCTTGCACTGTTGGTGGGAATGCAAATTGATACAGCCATTACTGTAGTTCAGATGGTAAAGCATCTGCTTGCAATGCAGAAGACCTGGGTTCAATCCCTGGATCAGGAAGATCCCTTGGAGAAGGAAATGGCAACCCACTCCAGCAACCCTGCCTGGAGAATCCCACGGACAGAGAAGCCTGGTGGGCTATAGTCCATTGGGTTGCAAACAGTTGGACATGACTGAAGCAACTTAGCACTATGGAGAACAGTATGAAGATTCCTTAAAAAACTTGGAATAAAATTACCATATGACCCAGCAGTCCCACTACTGGGCACATACTCTTAGGAAACCATAATTGAAAAAGACACATGTACCCCAATGTTCACTGCAGCACTATTTACAATAGCAAAGACATGGAAGCAACCTAGATGTCCATCAACAGATGAATGGATAAAGAAGTTGTGGTACATATATGGAATGGAATGTTACTCAGTTATACAAAGGAACACATTTCTGTCAGTTCTTATGAGGAGGATGAACCTAGAGCCTATTATACAGAGTGAAGTAATTCAGAAAGATAAAAACAAATAGTATATATTAACACATAAATATGGAATCTAGAAAGATAGTACTGATGGTGTTATTTGGAGGGCAGCAAAGGAGACACACACATAAGGAAAAGATTTTTGGTTACAGTGGGGTGGAGAGAGTGGGATGACGAGAGATTATTAGCACTGAAATATATACATTATCACATGCAAAATAGACAGCCAGTGGGAATTTGCTGTATGATGCAGGGAATCCAAAGTCAGTGCTCTGTGACAAACTATAGGGGTAGGATGGGGAGGGACATTCAAAGGGGACAGGACATATGTATATCTATGGATGATTCATGCTTATGTATGGCAGAAACTATCATTATATTGTAATCGTGCTCCAATTAACAATAAAATTATTTTTTAAGAAAAGTTTAAAAAAAATGTTGAATATAAGAATACACAATAGTTCATAGTGCTTCCAAGCTAACAAACCATTGGCATATATTTAGCTTTATCTACATGAGCTATTTCAAATCTTAAAAAAATGATGCTGTTAAAGTGTTGCACTCAATATGCCAGCAAATTTGGAAAGTCAGCAATGGCCACAGACTGGTTGAATGAGACATGGAACAACAGACTGGTTCAAAATTGAAAAAGGAGTATGTCAAGGCTATATATTGTCACATTGCTTATTTAACTTATATGCAGGGTACATCATGTGAAATGCCAGAAAGGACGAATCACAAGCTGGAATCAAGATCACTGGATGAAATATCAACAACCTCAAATATGCAGATGATACCACTCTAATGGCAGAAAGTGACAAGGAACTAAAGAGCTTCTTGATGAGGGTGAAAAAAGAGAGTGAAAAAGCTGGCTCAAAACTCAACATTCAAAAGACTAAGCTGTTGCCATCCAGTTTCATCACTTCGTGGCAAATAGAAAGGGGAAAAGTGGAAACAGTGGCAGATTTAATTTTCTTGGGCTCCAAAATCACTGTGGACTGTGACTGCAGCTATGAAATTAAAAGACACTTGCTCCTTGGAAGAAAAGCTATGACAAACCTAGACAGAGTATTAAAAATCAGAACATCACTTTGCTGACAAAGGTCCATATAGTCAAAGCTATGGTTTTTTTTGCAGTCATGTACAGATGCAAGAGTTGGACCATAAAGAAAGCTCAGTGCCAAAGAACTGATCCAGCACCACAGTGCAACAGCCCCTTGGACTGCAAAGAGATCAAACCAGTCAATCCTAAAGGAAATCAACCCTGAATAATTATCAGAAGGAATGATGCTGAAGATGAAGCTCTGATACTTTGGCCACTTGAGGCAAAGAGTTGACTCACTGCAAAGGACCTTGATGCTTGGGAAGACTGAGGACAGAAGGAGAAGGGGGCGACAGAGGACAAGGTGCTTGGATGGTGATGGCATCACCATCTGAGTGGACATGAGTTTGAGCAAACTCAGGGAGATAGTGAAGGACAGGGAAGCCTGGCATGCTGCAGTACATGGGGTTGCAAATAATTGGATAAAACTTAGTGATTGAAAAACAACAAAAACATGTAAAAATAATGGGGGTGGGAAATGGGGAGTTCATATCACACTAATATGGTTAGATTCACTCTTTGCTTTACTTTTTTTTTTTAACTGTAAACAAGTTTGTTTATAGATCTTAGAAAATTCAGTTCAGTTCAGTCGCTCAGTCATGTCTGACTCTGCGACCCCATGAATTGCAGCATGCCAGGCCTCCCTGTCGATCACCAGCTCTCGGAGTTCACCCAAACTCACGTGCATCGAGTCAGTGATGCCATCCAGCCATCTCATCCTCTGTCTTCCCCTTCTCCTCCTGCCCCCAATCCCTCCCAGCATCAGAGTCTTTTCCAATGAGTCAACTCTTCCAATGAGGTGGCCAAAGTATTGGAGTTTCAGCCTCAGCATCAGTCCTTCCAATGAACACTCAGGACTGATCTCCTTTAGGATGGACTGGTTGGATCTCCTTGCAGTCCAAGGGACTCTCAAGAGTCTTCTCTAACACCACAGTTCAAAAGAATCAGTTCTTTGGAACTCAGCTTCCTTCACAGTCCAACTCTCACATCCATACATGACTACTGGAAAAACAATAGCCTTGACTAGATGAACCTTCATTGGCAAAGTAATGTCTCTGCTTTTCAATATGCTATCTAGGTTGGTCATAACATTTCTTCCAAGGAGTAAGCATCTTTTAATTTCATGGCTGCCATCACCATCTGCAGTGATTTTGGAGCCCAGAAAAATAAAGTCTGACACTGTTTCCACTCTTTCCCCATCTATTTGCCATTAAGTGATGGGACCGGATGCCATGATCTTTGTCTTCTGAATGTTGAGGTTTAAGCCAACTTTTTCACTCTCCACTTTCACTTTCATCAAGAGGCTTTTGAGTTCCTCTTCACTTTCTGCCATAAGGGTGGTGTCATTTGCATATCTGAGGTTATTGATATTTCTCCCGACAATCTTGATTCCAGCTAGTGCTTCTTCCAGCCCAGCGTTTCTCCTGATGTACTCTGCATATAAGTTAAATAAGCAGGGTGACAATATACAGCCTTGATATATTCCTTTTCCTATTTGGATACAGTCAGTAGTTACATGTGCAGTTCTAACTGTTGCTTCCTGACCTGCATATTGGTTTCTCAAGAGGCAGGTCAGGTGGTCTGGTATTCCCATCTCTTTCAGAATTTTCCAGTTTATTGTGATCCACACAGTCAAAGGCTTTGGCATAGTCAATAAAGCAGAAATAGATGTTTTTCTGGAACTCTCTTGCTTTCTCCATGATCCAGCGGATGTTGGCAATTTGATCTCTGGTTCCTCTGTCTTTTCTAAAACCAGCTTGAACATCTGGAAGTTCACGGTTCACGTATTGCTGAAGCCTGGCTTGGAGAATTTTGAGCATTACTTTACTAGAGTGTGAGATGAGTGCAATTGTGCGGTAGTTTGAGCATTCTTTGGCATTGCCTTTCTTTGGGATTGGAATGAAAACTGACCTTTTCCAGTCCTGTGGCCACTGCTGAGTCTTCCAAATTTGCTGGCATATTGAGTGCAGCACTTTCACAGCATCATCTTTCAGGATTTGAAAGAGCTCAACTGGAATTCCATCACCTCCACTAGCTTTGTTTGTACATACTGAATATTGTTTTAACAAAATCTGAAATTATGAAAATGGAAATACTTCCACAATTGTGTGTGCTTCTGAACAGAGAATATATACAAAGGAGTAAACAATCTTCAGAGTCACCATTAACAAGAAAGATCTGCACAGCCATTCAGGAATGATGAGTTTGTATGCAGAAAGCCTAATGTATAATCAACACCCTCTAGGCGTATCCATTTCATAGTACAAGGGAAAATCCTTCAGTTCTATATGATCTAACATGGGATTTCCCTCCTTTTTCATTCATTATTTTTTTAGTATTCAAGGATGTAATGGTGCATAATGTACAACCCTTGATCTTGAGTAGTGGATGGTAAGGTGGTGATTTAAGAAAAGAAAACACAACTTAGAGTTGCATCGAGCATGCATGTTAAGCCAGAGTAGACGTAAGGAAACAACTCTGAGAAGGACTGAGAAAGGGTGCCAAGTTTTTACAGAATTCAATTTCCTAGATAGTAAAATAATGCATCAAATCTCTTTCACACAGAAGAAGCTAAGGCAGAATGCTGCTTTTTTCCAAAATCAAATGTTACAATTTTATGTTTAAATACTGGAAATAAATTCAGTTTTTCTGGCTTATATCACACCTTCTCATCATTCAGGGTGATTGGAAATAAATAGAGTTAAGTATTGATAAAATACTGAGTAATACTTTGTCATTGTTTTTACCACTTCTTAAATTGTTTCCTGAAAGTTTCATATATAATTAAAGTCAATTACTCTTATCATCAGAAAACAAATCTTTTTGGTTTGTTTGTTTGTATCTTTCTAAAACCCTGAGAATAAAAATTTCCTAAGGTCACATTTTCTTACTAGTTCCTGCCTTCTCCTTCTCCCCTAAGCATTTCTGTTTTCTGCTTTCACCTTATTTCCTTTATTGTCTGTTCCCCACTGGTGCTGCCATGAACATGTACTCCTTTTTTTGATATCTGCAGCCTGATTTTTCTAAGCACTTTGTCTGTCATATCCTCATTCTCTCTGACTTACAGTTCCTTGTCAGTCCCGTTTTCTCAGGGACACATTATCTTTTAAAATAACCTGTCTCTCACAGTTCCTCTCTTCCACATATTCCTTCTCTGTCACTGCATACCTATCCTCACTATTGTCTGCCTCTCAGACAAACTCACAGCTTAATGTCTAAATCAACAAGGCCAGATATGCTTATATTCAGAGTCAGTAGTACTGAAGCACTGCATCTCAACTGTACTGCTCTATCTCCAAATAGTGACCTAGTAACACTCAACTTCCTCCAGCATTAAGAAAGCATGCAGTGACTCTCAACATTGACCATCTGCCACTTATGTGTATGCACATATACACAAACCCACACCACACACACAGATACATCCTCCACACACCCACATTCACATGCACTCACCCTTCCCAGGGCTGCTAAATACCATTGTTCTCTCTTGGCTCAACTTCTCTCAGTGACTTCAACTCTTACTGGTATTGGGAGCACAGGAGACACGGAGATGGCCTGACCTATGGTGCATGGCATGTGGAAGGAGGAGAACAATGCCGGGAATCCTATTAGTTTGTGAGTCAAATATCTTTGGGGAGAAAATGAGAAAACATAAAGTCTGTGGACCATGGAATCAAGGGCTAAAGGGAAGTGGAATGGCAACTGTCTATGCATTATGTTTCATATTGCTATTTCTTTTAAAAATATAAGAAGGTATCAAAACTTTATCTGGAGTTATTCTTAAGAGAGATTACATTTTTTTTTGACTATTAAAAGTTCAAAGTTCACTCTTTAATTTACAACAACTGAATACATATTTTCACGCCTGAAGATGAATTTTAGAATAACACTGTCTTTCATTATTTTCCATTGAAGAATATGCTTCTTTTTATTATGTTTTCTTATAAATAAAATGTTTGGAAGAAATACATATTTCACCCAAGTTCTGCATGGGCCAGAGAATTAGCATAAGAAAAAATGAGGTACAGATTCAGAGTTATCTTCTCAGTAGACTAGAACAGTAAAAGTGAAATCATGTAAGTCTAAAAGGCGAGACTTATTTCCAAATTGACATATGTTGAAACAAAAAAGCTACCCTTCTGGTATGAGCAGAAATTCTTAATTTTCTTTTCTAATTTTCAAAAGTTATAAATAATATACTGTACCAAGATAGATACTAGACATCAAACAGAACATGGAAAGTATCTGGTATTGTTCAAAAACAGCTCAGAACTATAATTAAGCAGATTTTGTATCTTCAGGCCTGAACATGAATCAGGTCTCTTCTTACGTATTTTCTCAAAGTAATTAAAATTCTTTATCTCACTTTGTACTGATACAGTGCTAAAATCACATTTCTATGTAGAATTTTTGCTGGCTCATGTGATGAAGTCATTATATGCATTATTTTATTTCATTAAAACAGGCTATCCCTATTTAAAATTTTTTTTTAGTTGAATTGGTTTCTGACTTATGAATACTACATGGTCATTTTTAGGTACAAACACAGTTTTCAAACTTTAAAAAAAATTTTTTTTAGGGTAAGCTACATCACTGTTTCTGCTTTTTTATCCTCTCCAATGAGAAGATCCAATGTATCTTCCACTTGCACTATTTGGAGGTATTTTTCCATAATTTTTCTCCATTCAACCTGACTTCACCTTGAAGAATGTGTCTTTCACTTCACTTCTCACATTGTAGCATTCTGTGAAATCCTGGGAGTTTTATACTTGTTATATAAACATATATCTAATATCATGATTCCTTTTCTCCTCAAGAAGCTATTACTGAATCAAAGGTTTATCTTACATTAATTGTGTCTTAGAATCAGGCGCATAAGGCACATAGAATTTGCAGGCAGTCACTTTACTTCCTTGGAAATTGGTTTTCTCATTTTCTTCCAACGTATAGGCCCATCTTTTGGGAAATATTCTACAAAAAATGCTGCTCTATTTCTTTCAGGTCTTCGTATCTCCAACCACACTGGGGTCATCCTCGACCTCCTCTGCCTGCTCACGCATCTCCTCTTGGTCACTCTTAATAGAGTCCTCTTCATCTACTTTATGCAGTCTTTTCAGCAGACACTTTAAGAGTTTATGTTACATTTAAGTCTTAAGTAAAAATGTAAAATATATTCTGGAGACATTAAAAGCCCTGGGAGTCTCAGTGAGGAAATACGGAAAAGAGTTTTACAATCTGAGGCACTTAATGTGGTACTAGAAAAATATGAGCATAGATTCTAGGAAGCACAGAGTTTGTATGAAGAAAATATCCCTTGGAATACTCCCTAAAGTTTAGTTCAGACATATGGCTTCTTAAATCCAGACAATCTAACATTAGTCATAGAAATTGCATATAAGCTACAGCAGGGCCTCTAGTCCCTCTCTCCCCTGGGCTATGAGCACTGCTGACCTCCCAGTCACTCCCTGACATTCAAATACTATTCTGAAATGTTTGGTTATGTGTGAGGCAGAGAGTTGGAACTGAGAATCTGTATGGATCTGGTCTTTTAAGAGGGCCCCATCATGACTATATACAGTGGTTTTCCCAGGACAGTTATCAGTTTCCACTTCTTATCCAATTGTACTTGTCCTTGTTTGTAAAATAAATGATATCTTTATCCACTTAATATGGAGATAGAAAAGCTGTACTGGTTCAGAGAAGCATCAAATAATCTTTCCTCTTCCTGGAACTTGGGGAAGGAAACGAAACCCTTCCAAGGAAAGAGCACCCTATATATGCAAGTTCAGAGTAATATTTACACTCCTTTAAAAGTCTTGGTAATAACAAGAGTCCACCTTCAGGGACACTTAAGGACAGGAGATGCCAGAGACTTACACAGAAGGAAACATATTTTGTTAAAGATGTTAAAGATGAGAACACAATAAAGACAGTTGTCACATAAGGTGATGATCTACCTGATGGCCATTAAGTTGACCCCTTCTCAAGAAAGGAAAGGGAAGGAAAAAAAATGATTGGAACTTGAAATAATTGAACAGACTGACACTGTCAACTACCTCCCCTTCCATTCTTTCCTCCCTTTTCTTGCTAATGAAAGTCTTTCTCTCTCTGTCTCTGTCTTTCTCTCTCACACACACACACATACAACGTGACAGGATTTGAACGGGGTTCTGTGCACTTTCCACGTCAATTAAGGAGTTTACTGATTAGCCAGTACATCTTGTCTCTTCCCATAAGCCAAAACAAAGACATCGTGTGGTGAGTCAGCAATGACCCTGCCAGGAATGGTAACAGGAATAACATCCTAGTTGATGGCAGAATAAGCGGAAGAGAGTTGTATCCCTGAAATTCTTAGGATAGAGCTGCCTACACTCCCTGCCTGACCTATTATGTGAGAAATAAATACAGTTCTATGTTATCTGAAAAACTATAGCTTTGAGTCTCTTTTTTAAAAAGCAGCTTGCTGCTGCTGCTGCTGCTAAGTTGCTTCAGTCGTGTCTGACTCTGTGCGACCCCATAGACGGCAGCCCACCAGGCTCCCCCGTCCCTGGGATTCTCCAGGTAAGAACACTGGAGTGGGTTGCCATTTCCTTCTCCAATGCATGAAAGTGAAAAGTGAAAGGGAAGTCACTCAGTTGTGTCCGACTCTTCGCGACCCCATGGACCCCATGCAGCCTACACAGGCTCCTCCGTCCATGGGATTTTCCAGGCAAGAATACTGGAGTGGGGTGCCATTGCCTTCTCCGAAAATCAGCTTAAGCTTATCTTAATCAATAGATGATAATAAATAAAATGAAAATAAATAAGATAAAAGAAGGAAGAGAAGCCAGAATGAAAAATAAGACACCCTGAAAAAAATAGATGAAAAATTTGAAAACAGATCCAAATAAAATTGGAAAAAATTAAAATTTGAGACAAAAACAGAAATGTTACAAAATTACTATACACATACAAATACATAGTAAAGCTCTGTCTTGTGTATATTCAGTTCAGTTCAGTTCAGTTGCTCAGTCGTGTCCGACTCTTTGCGACCCCATGAATCACAGCACGCCAGGCCTCCCTGTCCATCACCAACTCCCGGAGTTCACTGAGACTCACATCCATCGAGTCAGTGATGCCATCCAGCCATCTCATCCTCTGTCATCCCCTTCTCCTCCTGCGCCCAACCCCTCCCAGCATCAGAGTCTTTTCCAATGAGTCAACTCTGCATAAGGTGGCCAAAGTACTGGAGTTTCAGCTTTAGCATCATTCCTTCCAAAGAAATCCCAGGGCTGATCTCCTTCAGAATGGACTGGTTGGATCTCCTTGCAGTCCAAGGGACTCTCAAGAGTCTTCTCCAACACCACAGTTCAAAAGCATGTTTTTTGGTGCTCAGCCTTCTTCACAGTCCAACTCACACACACACACACACACACACACATATATATATGAATGTCTTGTGTATGTGTGTGTGTATATATATATATATATATATATATATATATATATGAATGCCAAGGTCACGTGGTAAGAGCATATACACAAGGGAAGAGACAATATTTTAAAGGATAATGGGTGACACATTTTTCAGGACTGAAGAATGATAAGAATGGTCAGATTGCAAAACCTGCCTCATCCCATGAAGTCTCACATTGACACTGTAATAAATTTGCAGAACCCCTCATAGAGGAGTTATTATTTTTTAAATTCTTTTAAATACTGTAGTACATAAAGTTTTTAGAACTTAAAGTAATCCCAGAAGACATAAATTAATATCTTAAACTACAGGAAGACATATATCCTACAAGTAAAGATGAATGGCCACAGAAGAAAGATTTGGCAATTTGTATCAGAGGAAAAAAGTTTTACCAATCAAAAAAATATTTCTTCAAACATATAAGGATAAAAAATCTAATCACAAATAAAAATACATCAAAGAATATTAACAATTCATAGAAAAAATCCTCACTATACTGTAAAAAAGGTACTCAATATCTTTTTAAGAAAATGCATATTTAGATTTCATGGATATCATTTTTAAGCATATCCCATCGTCACAGCTCAAAAACTATGATAAAACTCCACTTTGTTGAATGTATAGTCACAAGTACTACTTATGGGAGTATGAGTTATTAAAAATCTAATTTCTTTGCAGCACATTTGGAAAATCAAGCCAATTTATAACTGTATATTTTTTGACCAAAAAGAAATTCTACTTGAAATTCTTATATATACTGTACTCATTATAGCATTGTTTATAATATCTAAAGATTGAAAACAACATAAATGTTTCCCAACAGGAGCTTATAAAGAACTTGGAGATTAAAATTACAATATATATATATTTTTTATTTTTAATTAAAATACTATAATCCCTCATACTTTCAGAAATTTTTGCTTTTATAATAAAATTACAATATATTATTATGCAATATATACTTGTATGACATTATTTCCAAGATAAATTACTGTTAAAATTTTTGAGAACATAGTGTAGACTAGGCTACTGTATGTGAAAAAGGAGGAGTAACACAGAATATATTTAAAAGTAGATTCATTTGTCATCTTTGTTTGTCAGAACCTTGAAAGCATATGTATGAATATTTCCTACTTATATATAAGTTGTTTATTTTGAACTGGCTTATATAATTCAAGGTGGCTTATTTTGCTCACTGTAGCATTTCATTCACTTTCTAGTTTAAGTCTGTCCAAACACCATGACAATCAGGCTATTATCAGAAAAACAGTCAGCTTACCGTTACAAACTTGGCCCTTGTTTCAGATATTTGTCCTGGTATGCCTCTAGATAGCTTATTATGAGAAAGTTACAGATTCTGTGGTATTTAGAATGACAACTTAATGTTTGCATTCTTCACCCCTGTCAAACTTCAGACAAAACACCCGAATATGATCATTCCTAAATATCAACCATAAGAAGTGCTGACCTAAAACAAATGCACTGCCAGGAATTTCTCCAGCAAAGATGGGTTTATTCAGGATTAGCAAAGAACTGCAGTTCCGGGTCTGTAACCACGATGAGCCACATGCAGGACCCCCAGCACAAGGGAAGGAAGATGCTTTCATAGAGAGGAAAAGAAAGTTTGGAGGACCATAGTAAGCAAAAAGTGTCTGGCTTTTCTTTGTCTGAATCCCTGCCAGGAAAAAGGAGGAATTATTTTTCTTCCTTTTAGGCTCTGTTGTCCTCACAGGACATGAGAATTCCTCCCTCTGGTCACCTGACTCTATTTAATTGAGGTTTCCACTTATTATTATTTTTAAAGAAAGTAAAAATTATCCATTTAACATAAAATTGTGAAGTCTACACTCCATGACCAAGTGAATGACATTTAATTTGGTAAAATAACGAGAAGACCATTAACCAGAGCAGATTTGCCTCTAAAGAACTGACATTTAAGGTGGAATTCAGAACATACTCCATTTTTGGCTGAATATACCCTTAACTCATTTTTCCTCTTGAGGTTTTATGAATTTGATTTAAAAAACAACAATGGAAATTTAGTTTCTTCTGTCTTTCCTCCTCCTTTGTTTGCAATGACAATGATAATGTTAGGTCCTTTCCTTTTGTTATGAGTGACAGATTATTTCTCTTCACAAAGTAGAAAGGTGATTATCTCTCATCTGGAATTTGTTGAGCAATTAAACTGATAGATAGATAAAATAATGGCAGAGTACAGAAATAAGGCGGAAAGAGCAAATCTGACAGGAACATAGACAGTCTCTGCCCTCCTTGCTTGAACTAAAAAAGATGAGAGAGTTTCTCTTTTTAATTACTCCAAGGAAGGTGATTAGGCTTATGCTATATTGCTTGCTCAGTCCATGGGGTCACTAAGAGTCAGACAAGACTCAGCGACTTCACTTTCACTTTTCCCTTTCTTGCATTGGAGAAGGAAATGGCAACCCACTCCAGTGTTCTTGCCTGGAGAATCCCAGGGACGGGGGAGCCTCGTAGGCTGCCGTCTATGGGGTCGCACAGAGTCGGACACGACTGAAGCGAATTAGCAGCAGCAGCAGCATATTGCTTGCTTGCCCACAGCTGAATATAGTATATCAAATAAATGAATGATACAAAGTAAAAGAGGATGTAGTATAGACCCTCTTTGTTGGTATGAGAAGTATGTGAAGGACATATCTTGTCAACATGATTTGATCAAAAGGAATTGTGAAAGTATACCCCTGGTCACCCAAGACAACCTAATGTGCCACAAAAAAGCACAAAATCAAATGACATCTGGTTTCTAATGAGGGGGCCATGGACCAAAACTGACTTCTGTGGTTTACACAAAATTTCCTACATTCTAAAAAGCTTTTCAGCCTCTTTCAATAGCATACGAAATTCATAGTGAGATTATGAAATAGATGGCCAGTGGTATTTTAATAAGTGCTGCTCTAGAAAAATCTTTTATTTTGTTTAAAATCTTTTTTGAATTTGTTACAATATTGTTTCTGTTGCTTTTATATTTTGTTTTTTTGGCCACTAGGCATGTAGGATCTTAGAACAGTGACCAGGGATGAAACCCACATCCCCTGTGTTAGAAGGCAAACTAGTAACCACTGTACCACCAGGGAAGTCCCTATGAAAATCTTTGAATGAGAAAGGCCAGGACAAAATAAAGATATTTCTTCTAAGGTGTAGGCAGATTATTGGGATTTAGGGCCAAGAAAAAAGAATTATGCAGTTTTAAAACTACATACTAACTACTTAATATAGCTGACATAATTATACTTTCTAACCTTAGATATTTATTATTATTTTTTTTTATTTAAAGGATTTCTATGACTATGGGAGGTAATTAGTAAATACCTTTGGCAAGTCACATGCTTTCTAAACATGCCAAACCTCAACATGGTATAGGTGCTGTACTAGAGCAGTACACTGAAGAAATTATTGATTGGACCATAATTTCTTTCTAATGATGTCTGTTTGGAATGGTTGAGGAAATGATAGAAATTTCTTTCTATCAAAAGACTTTGATCACAATAAATTTCATATAGTCATAAAATTGCAATCTGTTTATAAATAGCAGATTTTAAAAATCTTTCACATAAAAAAACCTGATCAAATATCATGGAAATGGCAGAAATGTGGAAGGGAGAACCTTTTTTTGGAAAGGTGTTTAAGTACATATTTACTGAATTTGAAATCATCATGATCTGCCTTTAAGTTCAGTTCAGTCACTCAGTCATATCTGACTCTTTGCGACCCCATGAATTGCAGCACTCCAGGCCTCCCTGTCCATCACCAACTCCCTGAGTTCACTCAAACTCATGTCCATCGAGTTGGTGATGCCATCCAGCCATCTCATCCTCTGTTGTCTCCTCCTCCTGCTCCCAATCCCTCCCAGCGTCAGAGTCATTTCTAATGAGTCAACTCTTCACATGAGGTGGCCAAAGTACTGGAGTTTCAGCTTTAGCATCATTCCTTCCAAAGAAATCCCAGGGCTGATCTCCTTCAGAATGGACTGGTTAGATCTCTTGCAGTCCAAGGGACTCTCAAGAGTCTTCTCCAACACCACAGTTTAAAAGCATCAATTCTTCAGTGCTCAGCCTTCTTCACAGTCCAACTTTCACATCCATACATGACCACTGGAAAAACCATAGCCTTGACTAGATGGACCTTTGTTGGCAAAGTAATGTCTCTGCTTTTCAATATGCTATCTAGGTTGGTCATAACTTTCCTTCCAAGGAGTAAGCATCTTTTAATTTCATGGCTGCCATCACCATCTGCAGTGATTTTGGAGCCCAGAAAAATAAAGTCTGACACTGTTTCCACTCTTTCCCCATCTATTTGCCATTAAGTGATGGGACCGGATGCCATGATCTTCGTTTTCTGAATGTTGAGCTTTAAGCCAACTTTTTCACTCTCCACTTTCACTTTCATCAAGAGGCTTTTTAGTTCCTCTTCATTTTGTGCCATAAGGGTGGTGTCATCTGCATATCTGAGGTTATTGATACTTCTCCTGGCAATCTTGATTCCAGTTTGTGCTTTTTCCAGCCCAGTGTTTCTCATGATGTACTCTGCATATAAGTTAAATAAACAGGGTGACAATATACTGCCTTGGTGTACTCCTTTTCCTACTTGGAACCAGTCTGTTGTTCCATGTCCAGTTCTAATTGTTGCTTCCTGACCTGCATATAGGTTTCTCAATAGGCAGGTCAGGTGGTCTGGTATTCCCATCTCTTTCAGAATTTTCCACAGTTTATTGTGATCCACACAGTCAAAGGCTTTGGCATAGTCAATAAAGCAGAAATAGATGTTTTTCTGGAACTCTCTTGCTTTTTTGATCAACCAGCAGATGTTGGCAATTTGATCTCTGGTTCCTCTGTCTTTTCTAAAACCAGCTTGAACATCTGGAAGTTCACAGTTCACGTATTGCTGAAGCCTGGCTTGGAGAATTTTGAGCATTCCTTTACTAGCGTGTGAGATGAGTGCAATTGTGGGTAGTTTGAGCAATCTTTAGCATTGCCTTTCTTTGGGATTGGAATGAAAACTGACCTTTTCCAGTCCTATGGCCACTGCTGAGTTTTCCAAATTTGCTGGCGTATTGAGTGCAGCACTTTCACAGCATCATCTTTCAGGATTTGAAATAGCTCAACTGGAATTCCAACACTTCCACTAGCCTTTTTCATAGTGATGCTTTCTAAGGCCCACTTGACTTCACATTCCAGGATATCTGGCTCTAGGTGAGTGATCACACCATCATGATTATGTTGGTCGTGTTATGCCATAAAAGTAAAAGAGACTGGACAGAAGAGAATATTATTAAACAAGATAGAAGTACATTAAAGTCACTCAAGTGACAATATTTCTTCCACATTTCTGTAGGCATGATCCTTTATTAAGACTTGTTATTTTCAAAAGTCTAATCACATTATCAAGTATATTCTGATTTTATTTAAATTGATAAAATGAAATTAATAACTGAAGAGTCAAGTAACAGCAAACAAATGTAATTTCCAAATAAGAATATTCATTTTAACCTTCATTAATTAAAAGACGGAGGGAACATAATTTTGCTGGAACATCACTAGTAGATAATATCTGAACTAGAAAAGTACTTGGTTTGTGGGCAGATCCACCGGTGCCTACTGTCTTCTGGACATTCCAATAAAGACAGTTGTATACTTGCTATCATGTGCTAAATAAAAAGGTAACAAATTAGACTTCAAGTACACAGGCAAATAAATTTGTAGTTGTCTTGAAGTAGTCAAATTATATCCATAGTGCCTCATGTGTAATGCCAGGCTGGATCAATCACAAGCTGGAATCCAGATTATTACCTGGAGAAATATCAACAACATCAGATAAGCAAATGATACTACCCTAATGGCAGAAAGCTAAGAGGAACTAAAGAGCCTCTTGGTGAAGGTGAAAGAGGGGAGTGAAAAAGCTGGCTTAAATTCAATACTCAAAAAACTAAGATCTTAGCTGATCTTAGTTGACACCTGGTTCTATCACTTCATGGCAAATAGATGGGGAAAAAATGGAGACAGTGATAGATTTTATTTTCTAGGGCTCTAAAATCACTGGGGATGGAAACTGCAGCCATGAAATTAAAATATACTTGCTTCTTGGAAAAAAAGCTATGACAATCCTAGACAGTGTATTAAAAAGTAGAGACATCACTTTACTGACAAAGGTATGGTTTTTCCAGTAGTCCTATATGGATGTGAGAGTTGAACCATTAAAGGCTGAGCACCAAATAATTGATGCTTTTGAATTGTGGTGCTGGAGAACTCTTGAGAGTTCCTTGGACTGCAAGGAGATCAAACCAGTCCATCCTAAAGGAAAGCAGTCCTGAAGATTCATTGGAAGGACTGATGCTGAGGTTGAAGCTCCAATACTTAGGCCACCTGATGAGAAGTGCCGACCCACTGGAAAAGACCCCAGTGCTGGGAAAGATTGAGGGCAAGAGGAGAAGGGGCCAACAGAGGTTGAGATGGGTGGATGGCATCACCGACTCAATGGACATGAGTTTGAACAAACTATGGGAGATAGTGAAGGACAGGGCAGCCTGGGATGCTGCAGTCCATGGGGTCACAACGAGTTGGACAGGACTTTGGGATTGAACAAAAGCACAAAGTCAAATTTAGTGAAAAGAAAGCCAGTTAAGAACCAAACAAGTTAAAACTTCAGGCATCTACGGTATTTTTATTCACTGATTTATTTTTCCTTTGTTTTGAAATAATTCAGTGACTAGAAAATGTATTTGTAGAGGTGTTGGGGGAAATGCCAGAAAATGCAGAGCCATTTGTACCAGCTTTACAAATCTTTGCCAATGATCAAGTTTCAATGGAACCACAGGAACAACCATTACAGGATTAAAATAAGTTTTGAGCAATTCTCATGTTAATCTTGAGGTATTAAATTATAGTAACTATATTTATTTTTGAAACAAACGGTGGAAAAAAGAGTCCAGTGACTCAGGCCTAATTATGAATTATCATTTTGGATAATTCTAAATTCTAACAACTGTTTGAATTATGTGGTGAACTCATCATTTAGAGTAACACAATGACAAAACTATATTTGCTCAATTTTTATTGAAATGTTAGAAATAATTTTATAGTTCATTCTTCTATTTTAAAATGTATTATTGCAATTCTTAACCTTTCTTTGAATATTTACTACCATGCACGTCATAGCAGTCAACTTTAATTATGATGGAAGTTAATTCCTATGAGAATGTGACTACCTCTGCTCACAATGTCAATAATCTCATAGTTTCACAAAGCCACATTAGGATACAAAATACTGAGAGTATGAAATAGAAATTAAATGTATAAATCAGCCTGATGTTCATTCTAAAGCTGTTTATAAAAGAAAACAAATTAAATGACTGTAATTGCGGTTATTTAAGAGCTTCAGGTTTTTTTATTTGAGGTCTGATTATAGTGGAAAATTCTATAGTGCCAAAATTATCATAAAGGAGAAAATAACATCAGTGTTATTGATGAAATGAAATGTGATTCCACACTGGGTAGAATGGCTTTATATAACTCTGAAATATTTCTAATATCTTCTTTGGTATTTTTTTTCCCTATAGTTACAAATAGTTATTTATATTATCTAAACAATATTATCATATTTCAGCAATTGTTGGAAAAATATCGCTTGCTTTTTATAGTCCCTTGTGTGACCTATTTTACAGACCTTTTCAACATTTAATGATCCCTGGAGGCTCTTAAGTTTGTCAGTGTTACCCTCAATGTTAATAATTTATACTCTTGCTACATGAAAAAAGCATTGGAGACAAAAGGACTGGTAAATAAGGAAAAATAAGAACAAAAGCACTGTAAATTTGAAGAAAGCTCAGAAATTGAAAGTAAGAAAGCAGTGTGTGTATGTGAGAGAGAGATAAAAATGAAAAGAAAACAAAAAGGAAAAGACTGTTAATTCACAGTTTTGAATTAAGAATCATAACAATTATTTAGGGCAGAAAACATTTTTTGATGTTAAATTTCCAGAGTAGTATTTTCTATGACTATATTACCTCTAATATTTATTCCTCCATTCTGCAAATGCCAGTTAAATATTTGTACTGTGTTGGGGGTCCTATGGTAAGTGTCAGAGGCATCAACATCTTCAAAGAGGTTAAGGTTTAGTAGAAGTAGCTGGGCAAATTAAAAGTGTCACAATATAATTTTATAGATATTGTGTGGGTATCCTTATGGGATTCTGTAGAAGGAAGAACAAAGAAGGTTTGCCCATGATACCCAGAGTTAGGCCATGATGAACAATGAATGTCATTGAAAAAGTTGGGGACTTTGACTAGAATCCCAAGAAAACAAAGACAGAAGGGGAAAACTTACTGATAAAACTTTATTAGAGGTCGTCTCTGGTGGTACAGTGGATAAGAATCCACCTGCAGGGCACACGGATTTGATCCTTGGTCCAGGAAGATTCACATTCCCTGAAGCAACTAAGCCCATGCACCCCAACTACTGAGCCCATGCACTAGAGCGTGTAAACCGCAGCAAAAGAAGCCACCACAAGGAGAAGCTTTTGAACCACAATGAAGAGTAGCCCCCTCCCGCTGCAACTTCAGAAAGCCCGCGAGCAGCGATAAAGACCCAGCACAACCAAAAATACAATTAACTAAATAAGTAATATTTTAAATAAAGGAAACCCTTAAAACAATTTATTAGGAAGTACGATTACTGGGAAGGAGCAAAAGGAGACTGAAACAAACAATAAGGGAACACATAAAAGCTGGCCACGCACTCTTCACAGAGGCCCTCTGAATGGCCTGAGGAGCAGAGGGAGGAGCTGCTGCTGCTGCTGCTGCTAAGTCGCTTCAGTCGTGTCCGACTCTGACTCTGTGCGACCCCATCAACGGCAGCCCACCAGGCTTCCCCGTCCCTGGGATTCTCCAGGCAAGAACAATGGAGTGGGTTGCCATTTCCTTCTCCAGAGGGAGGAGAGAGGCAGACAAATTTTTCTACTGGCTTTCATCTTATTTTTTTAATTTTTAAATGACTATTGGCTGTGTTGGTCTTTGTGCCTGCTCGTGGGCTTTCTCTAACTGCAGCGAGTGGGGGCTATTCTCTAGTTCTGGTGTCTGGATTTCTCATTATGTTAGCTTCTCTTGTGGAGCATGGGCTTTAGGCATGTGGACTCAGTAACTTTGGTGCCCAGGCTTAGCTGCTCCAAGGTATATAGGATCTTCCTGGATCAGGGATTGAACATGTGTCCCCTGCATTCATAGGTAGATTCCTAACCACTGGAACACCCAGTAAGTTTGGCTCTCATCTTTATTGGTTAAAAATTGGCCAACATTAGCAACAATTCTCCAACATTTCCAGAAATTCATGCTGAACACTATTGAGTCTTGTTACTCTTCATGCCAGATCAGAGTAATGCTGCAGATCTGGAGGCAAGAGGTGGCAGGGGAATTTGTGTGAGGTGTGGCTCTGTTGGCTGTGCCTAGAAGCAAGAAGAGTGATCAGAAGCAATGGCCCCAGAGACCCCCTCCGAGGCAGTAGCAGCAGCAGCAGCAGCAATAACTCACATGACCATGAAAATTATGGGCAGGTCTGTGTGTGTGTGTGTGTTCAGTTGCTTTAGTCATGTCCATCTCTGTGTGACCCTATGGACTATAGCCCACCAGTCTCCTCTGTGCATTGCATTCTCCAGGCAAGAATACTGGAGTGGGTTGCCATGCTCTCCTCCAGGGGATCTTCCCAACCCAGGGATTAAACCCACTGGAAGGCAGGTCTTTACTGGCATGTCTCCTGCACTGGCAGGCAGGTTCTTTACCACCGGTGTCACCTGGGAAGCCCAGGCAAATCTGACCGAATAAATAAGTGCACAGATCTGGGATGGTCCATAAACTGTGATGATCCATAAGCACCGCATCTTGTGTATGCTGCTTGAAGTTAGTCTTGAAAAATAACTACATGTTCACCAAATGAATATGCAATCAGAAGGTGAATCCTAAGAAAATGCATGATTGTATGTAACTGACTCTTGAATTATATTACTCTTGAATCAATTCATGTCCTCCATTGATACTGATACAGTCTTGCCCTATTCTCTGAAATATAGCTTCTTAATTAACAGCCTTAAAAAATCACTATCTAATTAATCTGTCCATATTTAAGCTTTACCCTTCCCTTTCACAGATCTTCTTTCCATCATCCATTGAACATCTAGTTCTGGGATTTCAAGTCTTAAAATACTTCAAAGAATTTTCTTTCATTTAAGATAAAATTCCCAATCTTTAACATGGCTTACCAATACTTTCTAGCACCAACCTGTGTTTTCTCTTAGCCCAAAACTTCTGGCTCATCATTCCCTCACAGTGCTGAGATCCTTCTCACTCCTATAGGCTAATTACCTAGCAGATTGTCTGATTAACATCCATGCAAATAGACAGGAAGGAAATGAAGATAATGCCTCCCTTTAGAACCTCCATTGAACAGGTGTGTGTGTTCAATCGTTCAGTTTTATTGATTCTTTGCAACCCCAAGGATGGTAGACTGCCAGATTCCTCTGCCTATGGAATTTTTCAGGAAAGAATACTGGAGCAGATTGCCATTTCCTACTCCAGGGGATCTTCCTGACCCAGGGATTGAACCTGCAACTCTTGTGTCTCCTGCATTAGCAGACAGATTCCTTACAACTAGTACCACCTGTGAAGCCCCCATTGAGCAAAAGAGGCAGACCAAAGGATATGTCAAAGATTGGAATCAAATCTCCATAACTGGAACTTTGATAGTTGTGCTGGATTTGAAGATGAGAAAAGCATTAGAAAACTTTTAGTGAAATAGTCCCTGAATGAAAAATAGGAGTGGATATTTAGTCATTGACTGCTGTGCATTCTAGAAGAAAAATATTATCGTGTGTTTTGGATTGCAAAATGCTTTGGTAAGATCAGAGGAAGTGGAGTAATCTGTCTCACTGGCACTTGGGGTGTGGGGTGAAATAACTGGACTGGGACTGGAAGAGAATATTTTTTTTAGTATCATACTTTTTGCAGTCTCAGATTTATGTTTTTCTGCAAAAGTATATATCTTCATAACAAGTTACTCTTCACTCTGTCAAGTCCATTTATGTATCATCTTATTAATGGGCAGATCTGTGTGATGTTTTAATCATAAATCCTATCTCATTATATATAGTATTACTATAAACTTATGTTTACCTTTTTGTGTTAAAATCTCCAGGCCACTTGATTTCTTATTCAAATCCAATATTTGGCCTAAAGATATACAAGTTCAAAACTACTGCCTCTTACTTCTTGGTGAATTTCTTGCTCTTTGTTTTTCAGTCAACCCATCCAGTATTATTTTTTCAATGTCAAAGCACATTTTTGCTAAAATATTTTCTTTTAGTTATACTAGCCCTTATGAATCAGTCACACTAAAGATCTAGTAGAAGCAGAAGAGATCAAGAAGAGATGGCAAGAATACACAGAAGAACTGTAAGAAAAAGATCTTAATGACTCAGAAAACGACAATGGTGTGGTGGCCCACCTAGAGGCAGACAGCCTGAAGTGTGAAGTCAAGTGGGCCTTAAGAAGTACTGATGCCAATAAAGCTGTTGGAATTGATGGAATTCAAGAAGTGCTATTTAAAATCCTAAAGGATAATGCTATTCAAGTGTTGCACTCAATATCTCAGCAAATTTGGAAAACCAAGCAGTGGCCACAGGACTGGAAAAGATCAATCCTCACCCCAATTCCCAAGAAGGGCAGTACAAAATAATGTTCAGACTACCATACAATTGCACTCACTTCCCATGATAGCAAAGTTACGCTCAAAATCTTTCAAGCTAGGCTTCAGCAGTACTTGAATCAAGAACTGCCTGATGTACAAGCTGGGTTTGAAAAGGCAGAGGGATCAGAGATCAAATTGCCAACATTCGCTGGATCATAGAAAAAGCAAGAGAAATCCAGAAAAACATCTATTTATGTTTCATCGACTATGATAAGCCTTGGACTGTGTGGATAACAATAAACTGTGGAAAACTCTTAAAGAGATAGGAATACCAGACCACCTGACCTGCCTCTTGAGAAATCCGTATGCAGGTCAGGAAGCAGCAGTTAGAACTGTACATGGAAGAACAGACTGGTTCCAAATAAGAAAAGGAGTATGTCAAGGCTGTATATTGTCACCCTGCTTATTCAAGTTATATACAGAGTACTTCATGAGAAATGCTGGGCTGGAAGAAGCACAAACTGGAATCAAGATTGCCAGGAGAAATATCAATAACCTCAGACATGCAGATGATACCAACCGTATGGTAGAGAATGAAGAACTAAAGAGCCTCTTGATGAAAGTGATAGAGGAAAGTGAAAAAGTTGGCTTAAAGCTCAACATTCAGAAAACTAAGATCATGGCATCCGGTCCCATCACTTCACGGCAAATAGATGTGGAAATAGTGGAAACAGTGGCTGAAATAATTTTCTTGGGCTCCAAAATCACTGCAGATGGTGACTGCAGGCATGAAATTAAAAGATGCTTACTCCTTGGAAGGAAAGTTATGACCAACCTAGACAGAATATTAAAAAGCAGAGACATTACTTTGCCAAAACAAAGCTATGGTTTTTCCAGTGGTCATGTATGGATGTGAGAGTTGGACTGTAAAGAAAACTGAGCGCCAAAGAATTGATGCTTTTGAACTGTGGTGTTGGAGAAGAGTCTTGAGAGTCCCCTGGACTGCAAGGAGATCCAACCAGTCCATCCTAAAGGAGATCTGTCCTAGGTGTTCATTGGAAGGACTGATGTTGAAGCTGAAACTCCAATAATTTGGCCACTTGATGCAAAGATATGATTTATTTGAAAAGACCCTGATGCTGGGAAAGATTGAAGGCAGGAGGAGAAGGAGACGACAGAGGATGAGATAGTTGGATGGCATCACCGACTCAGTGGACATGGGTTTGGGTGGACTCTGGGAGCTGGTGATGGACAGGGAGGCCTGGCGTGCTGCAGTTAATGGGGTCACAAAGAGTCAGACACAACTGAGTGACTGAACTGAACTGAACTACAGGTGTATTATCTAGGGATCAAAGTCACTATAAATACAGAATAAGCCTCCTACTTAGTAACATGTTCAAGAGTCAAAAATGAATAAAAGTAATAATAATTATAAAATAATAATAGTAATATCAGGGAACTATGTTCCAAACACTCATCTAAACACTTTGTTTAGATTATTTCAAATCTTCAAAAGTCTATGATGTTGATAATAACATATTCTCTTTAAATTCATAGTCATTAAATTTGAGAGATCTTTAGAAAAAAATAAATGTTTATTATCCAATTATGTAACCCAAGTGTGCAAGTAGTAATAATGTCACATAAACATAAAAGTGCCAGAGTTTACATGCTCATTAAGCCGCATCAATAATATTTCCATCAAGTTGTCCTAGCTGATCTTTCCATCTGCTGCTGCTGCTGCTAAGTTGCTTCAGTCGTGTCTGACTCTGTGCAACCACACAGATGGCAGCCTACCAGGCTCCCCCATCCCTGGGATTCTCCAGGCAAGACTACTGGAGTGGGTTGCCATTTCCTTCTCCAATGCAGGAAAGTGAAAAGTAAGAGTGAAGTCGCTCAGTCGTGTCCGACTCTTAGCGATCCCATGGACTGCAGCCTACCAGGCTCCTCCGTCCATGGGATTTTCCAGGCAAGAACACTGGATTGGGGTGCCATTGCCTTCTCCAGATCTTTCCATCTAGAGTCATTTTAAAGCATATGTTTGGAACAACAGCCACTCAATTTGGGTCTCTGAGTGCAAAAAATGGTGATAGTAGTGATGGTATGGAAATAAACTTATGTATATATCATCAATTACCCTCTCCATTGTGTACATGGATGCAAACATGAGAGGAGACACTTACAAGTGTGGAGAAGGAAATGGTAACCCACTCCAGTGTTCTGGCCTGGAGAATCCCAGGGATGGTGGAGCCTGGTGGGCTGCCGTCTGTGGGGTCGCACAGAGTCGGACACGACTGAAGTGACTTAGCAGCAGCAGCATTGACACTTTGAGGGCTTCCCTGGTGGCTCAGATGGTAAAGAACCTGCCTGCAATGCAGGAAACCCAGGTTCAATCCCTGGGTAGGGCAGATGCCCTGGAGAAGGGAATGGCTAACAACTCCAGCATTCTTGCCTAGAGAATGCCATGGACAGAGTGACAGTGACCTGGTGGACTACAGTCCGTGGGATCCCAAAGATTCGGACACGACTGCATGATTGACACTTTGGCATTGACACTTCTGCAAATATTCAGATCCGGATGTAATTTCAATTCTTTACATTTGTTTTTTTTTTTATCCTTGCAAACTGAAAAAGTCAAATGGAAGCTATTTTTCTAATAATATTTTGTGCATATAAAAATAATTATTTCTGGGCAGTTAAAATAAATGTTCAGCTTCTATAAAAGTCATTAAAATCTAAATTTAAAAATTTTTAATTTAATAAGTCACAAAGAAAATAAACTTTTAAAATAAACAGTCACAATAATGGCTTTTGAAATATTGATTTCAAGTCACAATTCAAAACCTGTAATGTGTAACTATAAAGCATTTTGCACTGGTAGCTGTGTTTGGTAGTTACTTTTGTTATTTCTCCTCAAGAGAAATTAATACAAATATTTTTGAGTCTGAATTAAACAATGAAGTAAAAAATAAGTGGTCAGCCTCAAAATACCCTATATTATGCCTTAATACAGAGGCACTGCTAGGAATAGCACCTGGGTTCTGTAATATATCCTACTACCATACATTAATTTTGGATTTAAATTTTAATTATCTTAACTCATTACTTGTTTCTGTACATGATTTTAATTACATACCTCATTATTCATTTTAATGCACTTGTATAATGTCTTGTACTGATCTTGAATTTCTTCTCTTAATGTACATACAACCTAACTTTTTGGAAAATGTGCATATTTAATCAACTCATGCTGCTGCTGCTGCTGCTGCTAAGTCGCTTCAGTCGTGTTCAACTCTGTGCGACCCCATAGACTGCAGCCCACCAGGCTCCCCCGTCCTTGGGATTCTCCAGGCAAGAACACTGGAGTGGGTTGCCATTTCCTTCTCCAATGCATGAAAGTGAAAAGTGAAAGTGAAGCCGCTCAGTCGTGTCCGACTCTTCCTGACCCCATGGACTGCAGCCTACCAGGTTCCTCCGTCCATGGGATTTTCCAGGCAAGAGTACTGGAGTGGGGTGCCATTGCCTTCTCCAATCAACTCATAGTCTCCGCTTAAACTTTTGTCAACAATTTTTAAGTTACATTGTACATTTTTCTTTTCTTGGAAAGTCTAATGAAACTTGAATAATCATAAAAATCATTTTAGGTATATGAAGGCATATTTTTTTCATAACTTGGCTCCTTAATCATTACTTAATTTATATATACTTAGTTTGCAGGGAACAATGAAAAAATCCAATTACTCTTTCTTGAGAGGAATACAAACTTGGATCCATTAACCTTTATTATGTTCCAGATAGTTTGACTATATATCTGTTTATTCACTGTAATACTCCTCCAGTTTATGAAGTTCTAGTAAATACTGAATAAATGGTATCAGTTATTATGTGCTGATCTCAAATCTTCTAATTGCTTTTGAATATAAAATTTTATTTCTATTCATAATACTATGAAGTAGGTATTACTGTTATCTCCATTTTTCTGATGAGAAAATGGAAGAAAAAGTTAAGTTAAGCTTTCTCAGGGCCAGACAACTAGTTATTTCATTCCCTAATCTGAATGCTTAACCAATGAGATATTAGGGCCTCATCCAAGTATAAGCGGAGAGACGATCTGTTTTACTGTTACCAAAACCTGGCACATTGAGGAGCATGGTTTCAGTGGCAAACAGATATGACTTTGAGTCCTGATCCTAGACAGTTTAACTTCTCTGACCCTCCCTTTTCTCATCTGTGAATAACAGAATTTTTCTGAGGACCTGAGAAACTACCTACCTATATGTTGAGTGTTTTACAAACAGTAGTTCTTATATAATTAATTTTAAAAGCAATAATATTAAAATGAACAATAAATTGATTTGGAGTATTAGGATAAAGGATAAGGTATTTCAGTGAAAAATAGAGATTGGATGTGAGTTAAGAAAATGCCATTTCTATCCTAGAGGAAAAGCCATTTCATTTTGTAGTTTCTGTAAGATCTAAGCTTTCCCAAGACTGCATCTGAGTAGAGCCAGATGCAGCTGCTTCAGTTACTCAGATTATCTCTGATAAAGTCCATGCATAAATCCCTGAAGAGTGAAAAAACCTTTGGCATTCCCAATACTAAATAAGCTATTTGATTTTCTTTACTCTCCATGGAATAAGAACTGTTTGACAGTTTGCATTGATTATGTCTGCATCATTTAAACACAGATGTCTCCACTATTAAAATTACCTAATTGTTTTAAAATACTAAGATAGGTTTTTCATTGTCCTAAGGGAAAAGATGAAAAACCCATATTCAATAGGAAGAATCAGACAGCACAGCTTAATACTGTCAACAACTTCCAGGTGCCAGGAACCTGGAAGAATTAACCCTATAGGATTAGATACACAACTGTTGCAGAGTGATCCAGGATACTTTGCACTTGAGATCCTGCCCCTTATATATGTATCCCCAGCATGACACTCTTTTACCAGAAAGGGAGAAGGGTAGAAAAATGTCTCTCCTCTACAATAATGTTATTATAAAATCTCGCCAAGTACCAGGTATGTGGTACTGTATTCCTGAATTCACCAATATTTATATCATATTTAATTTCCTTTCCTGCTTTTCCTTATAACTTCCTACCTTTGTGCATATCTTAAAGCCATACCTATGAATGTGTCTATAAAACTGGCCAAAGAACGACAGTTAAGCAGAGGATTACAATAATTATGTGAAAAAAACCTTGACTTCTTAAAGCAACAAAAGTTCAGTAGGTAATTATGTCGAAATTACTTTTCTTGATCTTAAATTATGCAGATAATTTACCCAGACTGCTTTTTTATCTGGAATATAGAAATTTATATGTTTCTTTTGGAATATCAAGGATATTAATCTCTATGAAGCATTTACATAGATTAAATACCCTTTTTAGTGGAAAATATAGTCAAGGTTAACATTTTAATAACCATGTCTATGAAAATAATATAATATACAGCATATGATTTATTTAAAACAAAACATATTAGAGTTTTAATATATTTGGAACACGTTAAAGGTTCTAAATTGACCCTAAGTAGATTTTGCATATTTTCAAAAATTTTTGAAGTAAATTAGATGTTATGTCCTGTAAAAAAATGAAGACATATTTTTGCCAAATTATATATTTTTTAAAGATTTTGTGGGAACTCTCCTTGTGAATACTTGAAAAATGGTTGAATCTAATGCAATTTCATGACAACATCAGTAAAGTATACCATAGACATAGTTTTGAAATATTATTAAGCATCAGAATCACCTGAGGACTCTGTTAAAATGCACATATCTGAGTCCTCTAACATCTTTTTTTTTAAAAAAATCTCCAAGGGAAAGGTCTGTTCACCAAAATTTCATATAGCATAGATTCCCGTGATCCTGACACTCAATGTAATTTGGAAATTATTACTGTCAAAAATATTGTTATCCTGTATAGAATTTAGGACTACACCAAATTTTCAAATAGCTTGCAAATAATATTTTACAAATATCTAAAGTGTATCTATGGTATCTTTCTTTATGATCATTCAGTATTAGGTCTGTGCTTTCTCTCTAAACTGAACCGCTTTAGAAAATGCACTTAGGTAGAAGCAAAAAAGCTGCCCCTTGAACAACATGTAATTTAGCTGTGTGGATCCATTTATATGTAGAATTTTTTCTTTTTTTTTTTTTTCTTTTCTTTTTTTTCTCATTTTATTTTTTTATTTTTTAACTTTACAATATTGTATTGGTTTTGCCATATATCAACATGAATCTACCACAGGTATACACGTGTTCCCCATCCTGAACCCTCCTCCCTCCTCCCTCCCCACCATCCCTCTGGGTAGTCCCAGTGCACCAGCCTCAAGCATCCAGTATCGTACAATACTACACCATGTGCAACTGGTTTAACCATGGATGCAGAACTTCAGATGTGAGGTTGGAATATAAGGTTACGTGTGGATATTGCACTGCTCAGTGAGTCAGCTCTCTTAACTCCCATATTTTTTACAGGTACATATGTGTAACAGATATAATACATGCACATATACCTGGGATAGCATATTTGGAAGCTAATATACACTACTTTGGAGAAGGCAATGGCACCCCACTCCAGTACTCTTGCCTGGAAAATCCCATGGACTGAGGAGCCTGGTGGGCTGCGGTCCATGGGGTCGCTAGGAGTCAGACACGACTGAATGACTTCACTTTAACTTTTTGCTTTCATGCACTGGAGAGGGAAATGGCACCCACTCCAGTGTTCTTGCCTGGAGAGTCCCAGGGACGGCGGAGCCTGGTGGGCTGCTGTCTCTGGGGACGCACAGAGTCGGACACAACTGAAGTGACTTAGCAGCAGCATACACTACTTTAAATAAATATCAAACAATTTCACTAAGATAACAGACATTTATTTAAACTATTCTAGGTGCATTGATTTTGACAAACATATTCATTATAAAAAAGGGTTAGATATTTTTTATAATTTACAATAAGCCATCTTTACTATTTTTGTTTATTCTTATATCTTTGGCAACTAGAATAGGATTGGGACAGGGTTAACATTTAAATATGTGCAGAGTTATTGTGTGAAATACAGATTGACTTCAACTGATGAATTTGCCTTTGATTTCCAGAAACATGTAATATTTTATAACTGAAAGATACTTAATGTATCTGTGATCTCAGTACAATTTGTTTATACTGCTTATGATCACTCTTTTTAGCTCTCATAATATGTAATGACTACTTAAGTTTCCCAGCTTTTACCTTATTAGCTTTGTAATATATAACCTGCTACTTCCAAAACAAGCTAAGTAAATACCATATGTAATTAAACCTATTTTCAAGCATACTATTGTTTTAAGCTTCATTCATTAACTATCACAGTAGTATTTTATTTTTGTAATTTTGACAGCCAGTGAACCACAAGTTCCAGGTGAATGGTATTTGAAGTTTCTATGACAGTATATGGGAGAAGGTGATGGCACCCCACTCCAGTACTTTTGCCTGGAAAACCACATGGACGGAGGAGCCTGGTGGGCTGCAGTCCATGGGGTCGAGAAGAGTCAGACACGACTGAGCAACTTCACTTTCACTTTTCACTTTCATGCATTGGAGGACGAAATGGCAACCTACTCCAGTGTTCTTACCTGGAGAATCCCAGGGACAGGGGAGCCTGGTGGGCTGCCGTCTATGGGGTCACACAGAGTCGGACTCGACTGTAGCGGCTTAGCAGCAGCAGCAGCATGACAGTGTATTGAATATGATTACTTCTGTTGAAGACTTACATGGACTTTTATGTATGAATGTAAATACCTCATAACAATAAGATTTAGATTATTGTGCTTCTGCTGCTGCTAATTTGCTTCAGTCATGTCCGACTTTGTGCGACCCCATAGATGGCAGCCCACCAGGTTCCCCCATCCCCGGGATTCTCCAAGCAAGAACACTGGAGGGGGGTGCCATTGCCTTTTCCGTATTGTGCTTCTAGGCAGGTTTAATTCACAAACTTCATTAACAATCATGTATTATTTTCTGTGGACCTTTGAATTAATTTGTGTGTGTTTGAATTTTTACTGTGCCAGTAGCAAAGTTCAAATAATTGATAGACATTATAAAAAGAATGTTAGAGTACTACATCCTTATTATCTTTGAATGAAAAGACAAATATAAGTTGTGATGCACAGCAAGTTACTAAATGTTAATGGCTTTTCTTTTGTCTTGATGTACTAATGCACGCATGCATGCTAAGTTGCTCCAGTCATGTCAGACTCTTTGCGACCCTATGGACAGTAGCCCGCCAGGCTCCTTTGTCCATGGGATTCTCCAGGCAAGAATACTGGAGTGGGTAGCCATCCCCTTCTCCAGAGGATCTTCTCAACCCGGGGATCAAACTCGGGTCTTCTGTACTGCATGTGGATTCTTTACCGTCTGAGGCCCCAGGGAAGCCCTGGTGTACTAAATCAACATATAGATTGCATTAGAATATGATGCTCTTGCACTTAAGTTTTGGAATCACAATCTAACTCCTTTATCATGAACAAACTCCCTTATCATTTTTATTTTTCTCTTCATATACAACCTCTCATTAACTGTAAGTTTTTCTAGTCTTATTACATCTTTTGAGTTGCTCTTCAAAGTGAGCTGCTTTTCCTTCTAATCTTTTTTCAATACTCACAACTTTGGCCAAAGAACAGACTATGGTTCTGTGGCTCTCTCTTCCACTAGAACTCCTGTCTCCTAACAAACCCCTGCCAAATGATTTTCATCCTGATACCACTTTTACCATCTTTGTCACTCAGGCCATTTAACAAACTCCAGGACACTCATCCACTTTCTTCAGTGATTTTAGGTCACAGAGTCACAATTTTCCTTTTCAACTTGTCCTCTATCATCTTTTTAATCTTAAAAAAATGCACAGTAAAGACTCTTCTCAAATTCTGAACTCACTGTTTTTCAGATTTTTAAAAAAATTATAATAATCTTCACTATATTTTAGGCAACCAACAAATAACTAACATTAAACTGTGTCTGTATCAGAAATGTCCTGTTTCCCATATTCTTAATTCTGAAATAATGTTTCTAGCCTTTCTACCTGTTTCATTTCTATTAATTTTATTTATCACAGCCCTTATTAACTTATCTGCCACACATGTCAGTAGTCCTCAATATCCTGCGTCTTCCACCCATACTTTTCCCATCCTAATCTCTAAACTCTTTCTCACCAAGGATCACACAGACCCAGATATTTTTCATCTGTTTCTCCTGTAGCTGGGGTATCTTCCAGTTGTTGGACTTTGGTGAGTCCACTCTCTGTTACCTCCATTATCTCTTTTTTATTATGCAAAGTCATACTGCTTTTTTTTTCCTCTAAAATTGGAGAAATATGATACAATATCATCTAATCACTCATTATATTTTGGCAAATTTTATTTATCACCTGATGCTAAGGACCCATATCCTGACCAGTCACCCTCAGTAATGGTAGTCCTCTCACTTCCACTTTTGTTATTTTACTGAAAGTATACAAATTTCCTCCAGTCAGCTGAGCAGCATCTGACCTACCTAAAGAAGAGCCCTAACAGCATGTCAGATGTGTGTGTATCTGACCCTTCACTTTCACCCTAACTTTTGATTTTCTCCAAACTCTGAAGATGTATCTCGCTTTGTACTTGTTAACACAATCCCACTGCCTCTAGATCCTTCAACTCTAGCCTCTTAGAAACTTTATTCTACTTTAATTGTTAGAGATGATCTTAGATGTTTCTAAACTCATATAGTTTTCATGAGGATATATTTATTTCTAAAACATATAATACAGAAAGGTCCCCTGGAGGAAGGCATGGCAACCCACTCCAGTATTCTTGCCTGGAGAATCCAATGGACAGAGGAGCCTGGCAGGCTACAGTCCATACATTTACGAAGAGTCAGACATGACTGAAGCAACTTGGCCAAAGGTAACAAGGATAACACTCTCTTCTAAAATAGAAGCCCTATGATCTATAAGACAAGCTCAGGTTTTTTCAAAACATTGGTATCAAAGAAACACTGACAAATTAGAAAAGACAATTATCAGCCCCAGAGACAGCTTTGTCATTATAAAATGTTTATTTATAAAATGTTTCATAAAATGTTCAACTCTGTTACCCTACTCTCCATATGAGGCAGGGACACTATGTTGGAATTTCTGAGTCTATAGTAAAGGGCAGTATTTAGGATAAATTTTAGATATATAGTATTGCTAAAAGAATGAATGAGTGATATAGGTAATGATGACAAGCTGTTAGTTATTATCTTCTTTTGTTCATTCACCATGCAGCTTCTAAATTTTATCAGATCAGATCAGTCGCTCAGTCATGTCCAACTCTTTGTGACCCCATGAATTGCAACACGCCAGGCTTCCCTGTCCATCACCAACTCCCAGAGTTCACTGAGACTCACGTCCATCGAGTCGGTGATGCCATCCAGCCATCTCATCCTCTTTCATCCCCTTCTCCTCCTGCCCCCAATCCCTCCCAGCATCAGAGTCTTTTCCAATGAGTCAACTCTTCACATGAGGTGGCCAAAGTACTGGAGTTTCAGCTTTAGCATCATTCCTTCCAAAGAATGCCCAGGACTGATCTCCTTTAACATGGACTGGTTGGACCTCCTTGCAGTCCAAGGGACTCTCAAGAGTCTTCTCCAACACCACAGTTCAAAAGCATCAATTCTTCGGCGCTCAGCCTTCTTCACAGTCCAACTCTCACATCCATACATGACCAGCATCCATCAAAACCTTAATCTTTTCAACTGAGAAAATGGTAAAACTAGTATAAATTATATCACAGTGTCCTTGGGAGAATAAATGAGCTAATATGTAGAACAACTGTATAATACTGCCTATCGCCTTGCAAACACACACACACACACAAATGTTAATGATGTTATGACTTACTAAATATATCCTTGCAATATTACCTCTGATCTCTGACACTGCTGTCAAAACCTCCTAACCAGTTAGCTATTGATGACCAAATTCAATGATCATACATTAGTCAGTCCTTTCTCCCTCACTTTCTGAAGCCTTTTTGCTCTTTACCTGCTCAGCCTACTATGAGACTTGGGGTTTCTGCATCACTTCACTATACTGGTCGTTATCCTGTCCCTCTGATTATTACCATTTACTGATGCTCATTCTATCTAGAAATTCGCTCTGCACTTAAAAGGTCTCCTCCATGATTTCGAGCTCAATGGCTCTGTTGATCTGATTAGCCTATAACAAGCTGTTTGACCAGAGCAGAGGCATTCCTGATTTGTAATCTCTACAGACAGCTCATTCCAAACTTAAAGGAGGTAATAGGCTTTAAAAAAAAAGAAAAGAAAAGAAAGAAAAAAAAAACCTTGAATCACCTTCTCTATCTTTTCTCTCAGTTCAATACTGAGCTCAAATGCTAGTTTCATGAAGAATTTTCTGTATTCTTATTTTATATAATGTCCTTTAGTTTTGAAGCTGAAATAGTCCATTTTCTCCTAACCCAGTCAAATATTATTGTTAGCATTTTATCATGTACACTTGAATATTCACCTCCTCTTTCTCTAGACTGGAACAGTTTGATAGTAGAAAAGGTACTTTACCATTGTATGCCTTGCAGATCCCGTGCATTCATGCTCAGTCATGTCTGACTCTTTGCGATCCCATGGACAGTAGCCTACCAGGTTCCTCTGTCCCTGAAATTTTCCAGACAAGGACACTGGAATAGGCTGCCATTTCCTACTCCAGGAGATCTTCCTGACTCAGGAATCGAACCCACATCTCCTGCATTGGCAGGCAGATTCTTCACCACTGAAGGCTTTTGACTAGATAGGCACACAGTGTAATTGGCTGAATGGACTAAAGAGGGCAAACACATTTCAGAGTGAAATAATAATAATGAGATAAAAATCGGGGAGTTCCCTCAGGTCATCCATGCCCATTTGTGGCACTAAGAAAAATTATAACCTACAAAAGCATTTAATTAAAAGAGTTCCACACTTCCACACTTTTTGGTACATAATGTCTAATCACTAATGGTAAAGGTTGCATATTACGTTCCCACTGCCACCTACAGATGGCATGATGAAAACAAAGCCGCCTTCCTCAGCTGAAAACTACAAACAAGGGACGCATGCGCACTATTCTCCTTTTTCCTGTCAGGCTTTCGTTTCTTTAATCCTTTGTACCCTTTTTATTCCTTCCTTCCCTTCTCTCTTTTTCTTCTTTTCTCCTTCCTTCCATTCCTCTTTTTTCTGTTATTTTTTCCTTACAAAAATTTTTAACTTTAAACACATTGAATTTTATTTATTTTATCAAGGTTATATATGCATATAATTTAAAGCATCAGTTAGGTTTCCTTACGGTGTTAGAGGATGGGCTGAGGTGCTGAGAACAGCGCTGACTTCTTTAGCTATCCTCTCTGCTTTACATTTTGGCCCTTAAAATAAACTTTACTTTATTATGACCTTGTCTATGCACTTAAAAGGAGATTTTATTATGTCCAACATGTCTAGGAATTTGATAACAAAGAGTTTTTCTTTGATGTATATGATGCCATATTGCTAACGTTTAAATTAAATGGTCTCCCTAGAAATTTCAGGTTTAAATCTGATTTTATTATTTTTATTTTTTAATTTTTTATATTATTTTATTTTTTAACTTTACAATATTGTATTGGTTTTGCCATATATCAACATGAATCTGCCACAGGTATACACGTGTTTCCCATCCTGAACCCTCCTCCCTCCTCCCTCCCCGTACCATCCCTCTGGGTCGTCCCAGTGCACCAGCCCCAAGCATCCAGTATCGTGCATCGAACCTGGACTGGCGACTCATTTCATATATGATATTATACATGTTTCAATGCCATTCTCCCAAATCATCCCACCCTCTCCCTCTCCCACAGAGTCCAAAAGACTGTTCTATATATCAGTGTCTCTTTTGCTGTCTCGAATACAGGATTATTGTTACCATCTTTCTAAATTCCATATATATGCGTTAGTATACTGTATTGGTGTTTTTCTTTCAGGCTTACTTCACTCTGTATAATAGGTTCCAGTTTCATCCACCTCATTAGAACTGATTCAAATGTATTCTTTTTAATGGCTGAGTAATACTCCATTGTGTATATGTACCACAGCTTTCTTATCCATTCATCTGCTGATGGACATCTAGGTTGCTTCCATGTCCTGGCTATTATAAACAGTGCTGTGATGAACATTGGGGTACACCTGTCTCTTTCCCTTCTGGTTTCCTCAGTGTGTATGCCCAGCAGTGGAATTGCTGGATCATAAGGCAGTTCTATTTCCAGTTTTTTAAGGAATCTCCACAGTGTTCTCCATAGTGGCTGTACTAGTTTGCATTCCCACCAACAGTGTAAGAGGGTTCCCTTTTCTCCACACCCTCTCCAGCATTTATTGCTTGTAGACCCACCTCCCAGAATAATGGAAATAAAAGCAAAAATAAACAAATGGGACCTAATTAAACTTAAAAGCTTCTGCACAACAAAGAAAACTATAAACAAGGTGAAAAGACAGCCTTCAGAATGGGAGAAAATAATAGCAAATGAAGCAACTGACAAACAACTAATCTCAAAAATATACAAGCAACTCCTACAGCTCAATTCCAGAAAAATAAATCTGATTTTAAATTCTTGGGAGTTTGTATTCTAAAAGTCAGACTAGGTATTTGAGTCAATTATTTTTACTATAAACATTCACATATTCAAACATTCATTTACACATTAACTGGGTAAATATCAAGTGTCTACGAGGTACCAAACTTGATTCTAATTGTGGGATACACAATAATGTATAAAACAGATAAACAAGAAAAACAAAAATATTTAGCTAACAAGCTAGTGATACTATCTGCATATCTGACTATCTGATGTTTGGGATCTCATACATATATAATTTGCAAATGCATAGTATATTCTATGGTTTAGTTTAGAAACATCCGGAAAAATATTATTTAAACTGAAAACACTACAAGTTTTCCTTTTTGTTCATGGTTTTACTTCCAGTTAGTGATAGGTTATTACATGATCTGTGTGAAGGTGTTTCTATATATTTTATTATTCTAACATGAAGAACAACGTTGAATAGATTTTCCTACAAAAACTAAGCTTACATAATGAAACATGGAATGGTAAATGCAGACACCACTCCATTTTTAACAATCAAATATATATAAATTTCAATATTTGTATAAATGTTCAGCCTTATGTTGACATGATCTAAGCATTCAATATCATTTTAGCATGAGATATTTATTTTTATAAATTTGTATACAGACCTGCTGAGTCTTAAAGAAGAAACACTATTCTTAAAATAATTAATAATCTTGGAATTTTTTGAAATTTGATTTTACTAAATGTAACCTTATGAAATTTAACACTCAAATGCTGACATCAGGATATTATGAAATTTAAGAGTGTGTGCAGTCATAGAGAAATATATATCACTTAATGCATCACATTTCATATATCTGAATGCCTTATTAAGACAGAAAATAATAATTAAAATATTAATATTGATAATTGTGTGCTGACACTCAAAAGTCCCTTGTTTTAAATTTAATAAGCTACATTTACAAAATTGTAAATCATATTTTCTCCTTTTAAACAGACTATTTTTTTTTTTAAAACAGATTAGGTTTACAGCAAAATTGAAGAGCAAGTGTGTATTCGCCCTGCTCCCATGCATGCATAGCTTCCCCCACTACCAACACTTGTACCACATGAGTTTGTTCTAAGTGCTGAACATATACTGACACATCCTTATCAGCAGCCATAGTCCACACTTTGCTCCTGGTTGTTGCATGTTCTATGGGTGTGGACAAATGCCTAGTGACATCCATCACTGAGTATGATATGGAATGACTTCTTCTTACCATAAATAATAATCTGCCTTATAAATCCTCTGTGTTTTGCCTATTCATCACACGCTCCCACTAAGCCCCTAGCAGCCCCTTACCTTTTAACTGTGTCTATCAGTTCAGTTCAGTTGCTCAGTCATGTCCGACTCTTTGCAACCCCATGAATTGCAGCACGCCAGGCCTCCCTGTCCATCATACTAAGTGAAATAAGCCAGTTTGAAAAGGCTGTATCATGTATGATTCCAATTGCCTTTTCCAGGGCATCATATAATTGGTTGCACTGTGTGGACGCACCATCATGTATTTATCCATCCACCTACTGAAGAACATCTTGGTTGCTTATCAGGTTTAGCAATTATAAACGAAGTTGCTATAACATACAACATGCATGTGCAAATTTTCGTCTGGACATGCTTTAAACTCATTTGAGTAAATAAAAACCAGTAAATGCAACTTCCGGATGATATGAAAAAAGAATGTTTGTTTTTATAAGAAACTGCCAGACTGGTTCCCAATGTTGCCGTATAATTTTGCATTTCTACCAGCATTGAATGAGAATTCCTAATACTCCATATCCTTATGACAGCATTTGGTACTGTCAGAGTTCTGGATTTTGGCCATTCTGATAGGCGTGAGTGGTATCTCATTTTTGCTTTAATTTGTATTTTCCTAATGACTATGATATAAAGCATCTTTTCATATGGTCATTTACCATCTATACATTTTCTTTGATGAGGTGACTTTTCAGGGCTTTTAGCCATTTTTAATAGGTTTTTATCAGGTTGTTTCCTCACTTATGAATTTTAAGAGTTGTTTATATATTTTGGAAGTCCTTTACTAATTTTTTTTTTACAAGTATTTCCTCTCAGTCTGTGGCTTGTCTTCTCATTCTCTTGTCAGCATGTTTCACAGGGAAAAAAAAAATTAATGGAGTCTAGCTTATCAATTATTATTATCAAGGGGTCATGACTTTGGTGTTTTATCTATAAAGTCATTGTCATGATCAAGTTTATCTAGACTTTTTTCTTGTTATCTTTCAAGAATCTTATAGTGTTGTGTTTTACATTCATACCTGATCCATTTTGAGTTAACACTTATGAAGTGTGTAAGGATTGTCATTATTTTGTAGGAGAATGTCTAGGTATTCTACCACCATCTGTTGAAAAGACTGTCTTCTCTCAATAGCACATCTTTTGCTCCTTTATCAAAGATTAGTTGACTATATTTATGTGAATCTGTATAAATCATTTTAACATCTGGTATTTAATAATTCCTATACATTCTTGTGGGCTTCCCAGATGGTGCTAGTGGTAAAGAACCTGTCTGCCAATGCAGGAGACTGAAGAGACACAGGTTCAATCCTGGGTCAGGAAGATCCCCTGGAGGAGGGCATTATAATCCACACAAGTATTCTTGCCTGGGGAATCCCATGGACAGGGGAGCCTGGCAGGCTACAGTCCACAGGGCTGCAAAGAGTTGGACATGACTGAAGCACCTTAGCCTGCACGCGTACAATCTTGTAAACATTATTGATATTCACACTTAATCCCACTGTCTAGAGAATACATCTTTCTTTTTCGTATTACCATTTCTATTTCAACTGACAATCACATTTCTTTCTGCTGATATTCTTAGGCAAATGATTAGAATTATTGGTTCAGGCGTGCTGTTTCTACATCTTCATCCTTGCTCCTTGTGACAGCTTAAGTATTTATCAGAACTTGCATAAAACTTAAATATCACCAGTCATCTATTCATTCATGTAATTTTCTGAATGACTTTGAGGTACTAGGCAGTGGTCTATGTTCTGTAATATCTTATTGTAAATTCAGTTAGATTTGTATTATATAGACATATATAAGTGGATGCATTTGTGTAAACATGTATATATATTTATTTATATTTTAATTATACTACTAAGATAATTTATTTCCATAATTGAAATATGTACAAAATACTTATTGAATAAACCATTACTATTTATGAGAAAGAAGAAAAGATATTTGAATCAGATCATTGAAAGGTTAGCTAGGGGTGCCCTAAAATTCAGGAACCCACAAGTAGTTCAGTACTGATATAATTTAGGATTATCCAAAAAGTTCATTTGGTTTTTCTGAACTTTTTGGAGAACCCTATAAAAAATGCAAAGACACACATCAGTCAATGAGTCTGGATGGATAGATGAATACAGCACTATTAAAACTAAGGTATGGTTAGAATGTGGTATCAAGGTGAAAATAAAATAAATAGGTCATTCTAAGATTATGTTTTTATTTGAAAAGAATATACTGACAGCACTGTGGAGAAATGACTGAAAAGAGTAAAAGCTGGAGACAGGGTACTGGTTATTTTAAAGCTTAAAACGAAACATAAACCTGAGATCAACTCAACGATGCTGAAATGGAGAGGAGGAAGCTGAACTAGGGAATGGTTCAAAGGCTGAATAACAGCATTTTATGAATGTTTGACATGCAATACACACAACAAAGAAGGAATTTAGGATCTCTTTTGGTTACTAGCACCAGTAATTGGATTCATGGTAGCACGATTTTCAGAGGCATAGAATAAGAAGGAAAAGTTCAACTTTTGAAGAGTGGAAAATTAGATTGTTTTTAAAAATTTGCTATAGAAGAGCCAGTCTTCTGAAGATGTTTATTTAGTTATAGTTAATCAGTCTCTCCTTCATGGATCATAACCTTATTGTGGCAAAAGGCCTCGATGAAGCTATGAGCCATGCTGTGTAGGGCCACCCAAGATGGATGGGTCATAGTTGAGAGTTCTGACAAAACATGGTCCGCTGAAGGAGGAAATGGCAACCCACTCCAGTATTCTTGCCAAGAATAACCCATGATGAGTATGAAAATGCAAAAAGATATGACATTGGAAGATAAGACATCCAGGCTGGAAGGTGTCCAATATGCTACTGGGGAAGAGCAGAGGACAATTACTAATAGCTCCAGAAAGCATGAAGTGGCTTGGCCAAGTGGAAATGACACTCAGTTGTGGATGTGTCTGGTGGTTAAAGTAAAGTCCTATATTGTAAAGAACAATATTGCATTGGAACCTGGAATGTTAGGTCCATGAATCAAAGAAAACTGGACATGGCTAAACAGGAGATGGAAAGATTTGAACATAGATATCTTAGGAATCAGTGAACCACACTGGTAGTCTCACATAAAGTTTACACCAGATTCATTACACAAATATAAGCTATTAAATAATACCTGTTACAGTTATGTTGTTGTTGTTATGTAATGATGATGATAAGTAATATTTATTGAGCTGCTAAGATATACTAGGCTTTGTTCTATTAAGTATTAAGAGCTAACGTATGTCAGCTCACTAATACAAGCTCCACTTTAACAATTAAGGAGACAGGAACTGAAGAAGTTAAGTAACTTGTCCAGGGTCACATAACCAATAAACAGCAAACCCTAAACTCCCTGCTGAAACTGAGCAGGACCCTCTGGGATTCCTTAGCACAAAAGCCTTTCTGTGTTCCCACATTTCATTTTTGGGGGGTGGGGTGCACTGGGTCTTTATTGCTGCCCAGAGGTTTTCTCTGTTTTATAGAGAGCAGATTGCTATCTCTGAGACAGAACTCATTTCCCCTACACTGGCAGACAGATCCCTATCCACTGTGTCACCAGGGAAGTCCCCCATTTCTTTATTAAAGGACTAGGCTTCATTCAGCCTCCATGACCTTCCCTGAGTTCCAATGGGCAGGTTCAAACGGTCACTGATTAAACAAGGGAGGGGATGTGGAAACTAGGGAGGAACAGTCAGGAAACAATAGTGCAGCCCTGGGGCAACGTTCAAACTACTGCACAATTGTACTCCTCTCACAGGCTAGCAAAGAAATGCTCAAAATTCTCCAAGCTAGGCTTTAACAGTACATGAACCAAGAACTTGCAGACATTCAAACTGGATTTAGAAACAGTAGAGGAATCAAAGATCAAATTGCCAACATTCATTTGGTCATAGAAAAGCATGAGAGTTCTAGAAAAACACCTACTTCTGCTTTATTGACTACACCAAAGTCTTTAACTATGTGGATCACAACAAACTGTGGACATTCTTAAAAAGATGGGAATACCAGACCACCTGACCTGCCTCCTGAGAAATCTGTATATGGCTCAAGAAGCAATAGTTAGAACTGGACATGAAACAACAGACTGGTTCCAAATTAGGAAAGGAGTACATCAAGGCTATATATTGTCACTCTGCTTATTTAACTTATATGCAGGGTACATCATGCAAAATGCTGGGCTGGATGAAGCACAAGCTGGAATCAAGATTGCCAGGAGAAATATCAATAACCTCAGATATGCAGATAACACCAACCTTATGGCAGAATGAGAAGAAGAACTAAAGAGCCTCTTGATGAAAGTGAAAGAGGAGAGTGAAAAAGTTGGCTTAAAACTCAACATTCAAAAAACTAAGATCATGGCATCTTCGTCCCATCATTTCATGGCAAATGGAAGGGGAAACAATGGAAACAGTGACAGACTTTATTTTGGGGGGCTCCAAAATCACTGCAGATGGTGACTGCAGCCATGAAATTAAAAGACGCTTGCTCCTTGGAAGGAAAGTTATGACCAACCTAGACAGCATATTAAAAACCAGAGACATTACCTTGTCGACAAACAAAAGTCTGTCTAGTCAAAGCTATGGTTTTTCAAGTAGTCTTGTGTGGATGTGAGAGTTGAACCATAAAGAAAGCTGAGTGCCAAAGAATTGATGCTTTTGAACTGTGGAGTTGGAGAAGACTCTTGAGAGTCCCTTGGGCTGCAAGGAGCTCCAACCAGTCCATTCTAAGCGAAATCAGTCCTGAATATCCATTGGAAGGACTGATGCTGAAGCTGAAACTCCAATACTTTGGCTACCTGATGCGAAGAACTGATTCATTTGAAAAGACCCTGATCCTGGAAAGATTGAAGACAGGAGGAGAAGGGGACGACAGAGGATGAGATGGTTGGATGGTATCACCGGCTAGATGGACATGAGTTTGAGCACGCTCCAGGAGTTGGTGAAGGACAGGGAAGTCTGGCATGCTGCAGTCCATGCGGTCACAAAGAGTCGGACATGACTGAGGGACTGAACTGAACTGGGTCAAGGTCTTGGTTCCCCCTCAAGGGATATACACAAGAATATCTTTGAGCTATTTTGTAGATACTGACACCCTCACCAGATGGGAAAATTTAACTACATGCTACCCACAAGCATTTAGACCCCAGACTGGTTGGAAGCAGAAGTTTGATGCTGCTGACTCCCGGTTACTCCACTCCTCAACTCCTCAACCAATCAGAAGAATGCTTTCTTTGAATTATTACCTGCGAACCCCTCCAGGTCAGGGCACATTGTACTGAGGGCACTAGACTGCTGTGGCCCTCTTTGCCAAGTAAAGCAATAAAATAATTCTTTTCTACTTCACTCAAAAATAAATAAATAAATAAAATAAAATGAATGGAAATGGGTGAGTTTAATTCACATGATCATTATATCTACTACTGTGGGCAAGAATCCCTTAGAAGAAATGGACTAGCCCTCACAGTCACCAGAAGAGTCTGAACTGCAGTACTTGGTGCTCCCACAAAAAGACAAAGGATCTCGGTTCCTTTCCAAGGCAAACCATTCAACATCACAGAAATCCAAGTGTGTGCCCCAACCACTGATACCAAAGAAGGTGAAGTTGACCTGTTCTATGAATACCTGCAAGACCTTCTAGAACTAACATCAGAAAAAGATGTCCTTTTCATCATAAGGGATTGGAATAAAAAAGTAGGAAGTCAAGAGATACCCGGAGTAACAGATAACTTTGACATCGGAGTACAAAATGAAGCAGGGCAAAGGTGAACAGAGTTTTGTCAAGAGAACATGCTGGTTGCAAACATGTTGCAAACACTTTTGCAACAATCCATGAGATGAGTCTACACATGGATCTCACCAAATAGTCAATACCATAATCAGATTGATTATGTTCTCTGAAGCCAAAGATGGAGAAACTATATGCAGTCAGCAAAAACAAAACCTGGAGTTGACTATGGCTCAGATCATGAGCTCCTTATTGCAAAATTCAGGCTTAAACTGAAGAAAGTAGGGAAAACCACTAAGTCATTCAGGTATGACCTAAACCAGATCCCTTATGATTATACAGCAGAGATGACAAATAGATTTAAGGGATTAGATATGATAGAGTGCCTGAAGAACTATGAATGGAGGTTTTTAACACTGTATAGGAGGTGGTGACCGAAGCCATCCCCAAGAAAACGAAATGGAAGAAGGCAAGATGGTTGTTTGTGGAGGCCTTACAAATTGCTGAGAAAAGAAGAGAAGCAAAAGGCAAAGGAGAGAATGAAAGATATAACCAAATGAATGCAGAGTTCCAGAGAATAGCAAGGATAAATAAGAAAGCCTTCTTAAGTGAACAGAGCAAAGAGATAGAAAAACACAATAGAATGGGAAAGTCTAGAGTCCTCTTTAGTTTAAGCCTGAATTTGCTATGAGGAGCTGATGACCTGAGCCGCAGTCAGCTCCAGGTCTTGTTTTTGCTGACTGTATACAGCTTCTCCATCTTTCGCTACAAAGAATGTAATCATTCTGATTTCAGTATTGACCATTTGGTAATGTCCCTGTGTAAAGTCACCTCTTGTGTCGTTGAAAAGGGATGCTTGCTATGACCAGTATTCTCTTTTGGCAGAATACTGTTAGCCTTTGCCCTGTTTCATTTTGTACTTCAAGGCCAAACTTGCCTGTTACTCCACTGGGCCAGTCAGGTATGACTTAAATCAAATCCTCTTTGAATATACAGTGAAGAAAGCAAATAGATTCCAGGGACTGGGTCTAGTAAACAGAGTGCCTGAAGAACTATGCACAGAGAGGTGCACAATATTGTACAGGAGGCAGTGAACAAAACCATCCCAAAGAAAAAAATGCAAGAGGCAAAGTGGTTGTCTGAGGAGGCTTTACAAATAGCTAAAGATAGAAGAGAAGTGAAAAGCAAGGGAGAAAGGGAAAGGTACGCTCAACTAAATGCAGAGTGCCAGAGAATAGCAAGGAGAAATAAGAAGTTCTTTTTCAGTGAACAAGGCAAAGCAACAGAGGAAAACAACAGATAAATCCGCAACCTCAGATATGCAGATGATTCCACTCTTAATGGCAAAGTGAAAAGGAACTAAAGAGTTTCTTGATGAGGGTGAAGGAGGAGAGTGAAAAAGACAGTTTAAACTCAATTATTAGAAAAAAAAAAAAAAAAAAGATCATGGCATCTGGCTCCATCACTTCATGACAAATAGAAGGGGAAAGGGAGGAAGCAGTGAGAGATTTTCTCTTCTTGGGCTCTAAAAATCACTGTGGATGGTGACTGAAGCCATGAAATTAGAAGATGATTGCTTCTTGGCAGGAACACACCTAGACATCGTGTTAACAACCTAAGACACCACTTTGCCAATAAAAGTCCGTAGAGTCAAGGCTATGGTCTCCCTAGTAGTCATGTACGGATGTGAGAGTTGGACCAAAAAGAAAGCAGAGCATTGATGAACTGATGCTTTCAGACTATGGTGCTAGAGAAGACTCGAGAGTTCCCTGGACAGCAAGATCAAACCAGTCAATCTTAAAGGAAATCAACCCTGAATACTCACTGGAAGGGCTGATGCTGAAGCTGAAGTTCCAATACTTTGGCCATCTAATGGGAAGCACAAACTCACTGAAAAAGACTGTGATGCTGAGATAGATTGATGGTAGAAGGAGAAGATGCAACAGATTATGAGGTGGCTAGATGGCATCATCTATTCAATGGATGTGAAGTTAGGCAAACTCTGGGAGATAATGAGGGACAGAGAAGCCTGGCATGCTGCAGTCCATGGGGTCGCAAAGAGTCAGATACGACTTGGAAACTGAACCACAAATGAGACCTCTTCAGGAAAATTAGAGATACCAAGGGAACATTTCATGTGAAGATGGACAGAAATGAAAAGAACCTAACAGAAGCAGAAGAGATTAAGAGGTGGCAAGAGTACATAGAACTATACAAAAATGGTCTTAATGACCAGGAAAACCACCATGGCATGGTCAGTCACTTAGAGCTGGATGTCCTGGAGTGTGAAATCAAGTGGGCCTTAGGAAGTATTACTACAAAGCTAGTGGAGGTGACAAAATTCCAGCTGAGTTATTTCAAGTCCTAAAAGATGATGCTGTTAAAGTGCAACACTGGATAGGTCACCAAATTTGAAAAACTCAGCAGTGGCCACAGAACTGGAAAAGGTCAGTTTTCATTCCAATCCCAAAGAAGGGCAATGCCAAAGAATGTTCAAACTACCACACAGTTTTGTGCTCATTTCATATGCTAGTAAGGCTATGCACAAAATCCTTCAAGATAGGCTTCAGCAGTATATGAACCAAGAACTTTCAGATGTACAAGCTGGGTTTAGAAAAGGCAGAGGAGTCAGAGATCAAGTTGCAAACATTCACTGGATCATGCAAAAAGCAAGGCAATTCCAGAAATACATATACTTCTGCTTCACTGACTAAGCTGAAGCCTTTGACTGTGTGGAGCATAAGAAATTGCAGAAAACTCCTAAAGAGATGGGAGTACCAGACCATCTTACCTGTCTCCTGCAAAACCTGTATGAGGGTCAAGAAGCAACAGTTAGAATCAGACATGGAGCAACTGACTGGTTCAAAATTGGGAAAGGAGAATGTCAAGGCTGCATATGGTCACCCTGCTTATTTAACTTCTATGCAGAAAACATCATGTGAAATGCTAGACTGGATGAAGCTAAAGCTGGAATGAAGATTACCAAGAGAAATACCAGCAACCTGGTATTAGAGTAGTATGATACCACTCTAATGGAAGAAAATGAAGAGGGTCTAAAGAACTTCTTGATGATGGTGAAGGAGGAGAGTGGAAAAACTGGCTTGGAACTCAACATTAAAAATCTAAGCTTGTGGCATCCAATCTCATCACTTCATAGTGAATAGAAGGGGAAAAATTGGAAGTAGTGACACACTTTATTTTCTTAGGCTCCAAAATCACCGCAGACGGTGACTACAGCCAAGGAATTGAAAGATGCTCGCTCCTTGGGAGGAAAGCTATGACAAACCTGGACAACGTATTAAAAATCCGAGACATCACTTTCGGACAAATGTCCATATAATCAAAGCTATGGTTTTTCTAGTCGTCATGTACAGATGTGAGAGTTGGACCATAAAAAGGGCTGAGCACCAAAGAACTAACGCTTTTGAATTGTAGTTCTGGAGAAGACTCTTGAGGGTCCTTTGCACAGCAAGGAGATTAAACCATTCAAACCTAAAGGAAATCAACCCTGAATATTTATCGGAAGGACTGATGCTGAAGCTGCAGCACCAATACTCTGCCACGTGATGTGAAGAGCTGACTCACTGGAAAGGACCCTGATTCTGGGTAAGACTGAAGGTGAAAGTAGAAAGCGGCGGCAGAGGATGAGATAATTAGATAGCATCGCTGACTCAATGGACATGAATCTGAGCAATTCCTGGATATAGTGAAGGATAGGGAAGCCTCGCATGCTGCACTGCATGTGGTCACAAAGGGTCGGACATGACCTAGTGACTGCACAACAACATATCATTCTAGAATTCAAAGCAAACATTCGACTTGAGATAAACAATTGAGTTTACAAGTATTTAGGTGATGCCATTGATGATCTCGAGAGAAATCATGGATTACTTCTTTGTTCTCAACTGATAATTTTTCCTATAGCTTGTCAATCTTAACCATTGTGTTTACACAATCTCTTTTCTGTTCATGGATTTATTTCCCTTGCATTAGATTTCTTAAATGGTTTCTTCTTTCTTTTAGCAAAAAATAAACCAAAAAAACCCTTTTAGCAAAAGACTTTCAGTTCAGTTCCGTTCAGTAGCTCAGTCATGTCCTACTCTTTGCAATCACATGGACGGCAGCACACCAGGCTTCTAAGCTTTAAGGAGGAACTCAGTAATAAATAAAGTGAGTTTTAGGTTTTGATGATTAAAATAAAAGTAAATAGTTTTATTTTGAATATATCTTTAGATAAATAATGATTTATTAAATACTATTTTTTGTTTTTATTAATATTGCTTATGGATACATTAGTGCCAATATTGGGAGAAGTTTCATATGGAAAAAATTCATTTTTACAAAGTAGACTCCAGTAATATTGCCTCCCATTTACATTTACTTGTTAAAGCACTTACTTAATTTAATACTTTTTAAAGGTACCATGAGGAGACATAAAAATACATAGTGCACATATTTTCTAAATATTTATATTTCTTTCCAATATTCTATATTTTTAAATTTATACTGAAATATAATAACCCAAAGGTTGTGGGAAAATAAAAGAGAAATGGTAATTAAATGCATTTATTATTAGATAATACAGAATTGCTCAGGAACTACCCAGTATTAAATGAATTTGGGGCCTTTAAATGAATTTTTAGTAGCTGCTCTTCATCATGCAATTTAGTGTATGTTTTTATTAGGGTTTTTTTTTGTAATATTTTTTTGGCCATGCCACATGTGAGATCTTAGCCCCCTGCCTAGGGATCCAGTGTGCACCCCTACCTTGGAAGCACAATGCCTTAACCACTGAACTGCCAGGGAAGTACCAGTGTTGGTGGTTAAAGTGTTAAAAATTTGATTATTTTCCCTCTAAAATCTTGAAATAAGAAACCAAAATATGCATGTTTCTTTCACAGTGTGTTAAATTTAGATTTGAGAAATTTTGTACATGCAGAAACAGTTCCCAAAGTGTTAGATCTATTGGGAATAGGAGGGTTCCACTACGTTGACACGAACAATTCGGCAGTTCTCACCCCTTCTCCAAACACCGGTGTGACTTACATTAGTTACATGGAGATCTCCAAAGGAAGGCAAGGAACTGGCTGTAGACCAAGGATATTGGTGGATTGAGATGAGGTCACTATGACTTCCTTTCCTGGGAGACTGGAAAGGAAGTGCTAGAGCATCCTTTCTCCACATAAATGGGCAAGTAACATGCTAACTTGATATATGTTAATCATTATATTTTACAAGATGTGGAAGATAGAAACAAAATACTCACATCTGTAGTGACAAGAGGATAAGTAAACAAGAGACAAAGGGGGAAATAACCAAGTTTTGAGTTTCCTCTAGTTGATGTGAAAAAGCATACTTTTAAGACAAAAATATTATGAGTCAGCTCTAACCTTCCTGATTCTTGATAGCCAAAGACTGATTTTGTCACATGTCTTATATTTATGTTAATATTCATAAATTCCCTAACAAACACATTGTTTCTTTCTTCAAAGATTAGAAGAAAAACCTTCTCCACATTCTACTTCATATTCATTTATTTTATTGTACAGTAATTTTCATTGCAAAAAGAAAGTGAATAACTGCTGGAGCAAGCTTAAGAAAACAGTAGTAATTCTAATGAAAATACAAGTTGTGTTAAAAACAAAACTAAGCAAAAGCAAACAGTGATATCTATAAGGTTTCTCCCTCTGACTTCTGCTTCTCTCTATTTTATTCTTCTCTTTATATGCAACTTGAAGCTTCAAATATATATTTTTCCCTTCTTCTCTCTACATCTTGGAGATGATGGACATCAACAGTTTCTTATTTTTGCATATTACATATTCTTTCATCTGAAGAGATGTCCTCTCTCATGTTTTCTTTCTCTTCCCAAGGAGAGAAATTTTATTTTCTCATGCCTACGTCAAACATACATGACTAGGGAAGAAGAATCATGATGTATAAAACAATAGAATTTGCTACTGAAGAGGCCACGTATTTAAATGTGAGATGAAGACAGCAGAGTCTTGAAAATTTCTATTAACTTGGGAGTCAATTATGCAGTTCTCCTTTATGCCTGTCTACCTACCACTCATATTGGGATGTAAATTGCCTATCCATACAAAATGTTCATCTTACTTCCCTTCCCCATGACAGGCATTGCTAATTTGCCGTTATGCCTTTATCATCAAATTCAAATGCAGTCATTAAATCCTGCGAGGCAGAGGGCTCCAGGAACCTCCTTTAAATCAAGTGGCATGCAAAGTAAATCTAATTTCTCATATCTTTCCTCTCACTTTCTCATTATATCTCCCACCCATTCTATGAATATTATAAAAGGTACCCTTCACTGTGTGAATAATACCATAACTACAGTTCTCTCACACTACTCTGAGAAGATGCTTTTGGAGAAACAAAAAGATAAGGAAAATATATAAACATTTGTATGCTACATTGTCTCTAAGAACATTAATATTGCTTACGAGGATACTTACTTATTAAAGCTTCAAAAATCTCTAAGACCCAATATATCGTAAGTAAACCTAAGGCCTGAATTTTATTTTTAATATCCCTAAATTTTCTGAACATTGATTATATATATAAATGTATCCTGGTTCTTAAATTGATTTTCATGCTTAATGGAACTTCTGTGTCAAATGCATATAAAACATTTTAATTAACATAAGTGCTATTATACATTTTAAAAAGCAAAGTATCATGACTTTAATTGCAACACATTAATGAAAGTTTAAATGATGTAATAGCATTTTGGTAAAGTGAATTCATCTTCACAAAGGATTAGTATTTAGGGGGTATAGCATCTACTTCCTGTTCTCTGAAATCAATGGAATTATGCTATTATTTTAAAATATACATCATTTTTATTTCAATTTTAAAGAGTAATTCAGTGGTCACTTTTCCCTATTTATATTCTGGGTCAGGCTATGTCCTAAAATTGGACTGAATACATTTTCATATTGTTTGCTCATATACTGGGCATTGGAAAGAGAAAAGGAGGAAAAGAACTGTGGTGCGGTTTCCTAACTTTCTTATCCTGATTTTATTTTGTGTTCATATTCTCCCTCTATCTTCTTTCTTTTCTCTTCTCTTTTTCCTTCCTTTTTTTCTCTTCCTTCCTTCTCTCTCTCTCCTTCCTTTCATTCCTTCAAGTGTTCCTCTGTTAGCTCTGCTTATCTGTCTTTCTTTCTCTCTTTATGCCTTCATTCTACTTGTATTATTCCTAACCTCTCAGAACAACCTCTCCTGTAATGAGCTGATGGTACAGCCCTGGCAATGATATTCTTCTGGTCACAGAGGGGCCAGAGAGACGCTAGGACATCAGGAACTTGGACTACTGCAGTTCTTATGGAAGACAGCAAGAGTCTGTTTTATTATTTCACCATTTTGATGTGTGAAGCAGCACATGTTTTCATTATGCAAATGGATATATTGTGGCCAATGCCTTAATTAAAAAATATAATTTATATTTGACAGAGAAATATTGATGATTTGCAAATAACAAAACACATAGAAAAAACTTAAAAAAATTACTCTAGCAATTCAGTATGTTACTTTGAATCATCTTGGACTCGGTATATCACAATACTACACAAGATACGAAGATTCTTCAAGAATTGCTGGGCTGATTGTAAAGTTGAGAATAGGAAAATCTCTATATATCATTCAAAATTGAAAGTAAGCATAACCTGAATTTTTATCATAGAGTTTAGATATTATAGTTAAAATTTTCTAGCAAAATGATTCATTTCAGTATGTCTTCAAGAAATTTTATTATTGAACTAAATATTTCTAATCAATAAATGAATTTGCCTATTATAACAATTGTTTTGATAATGTGAGTTTTTTTAAGGAATATACATGGAAACTAGTAGGCATTGCCCCATTCATGTTTTGTCAAAGTGACTTTTATGTAACTTTATCTTACTTATACTTGAAAGCAAAACTTTTCCAAATAAATTTTCAGTATTTTTCTCACTTTTATTTCCTTTCTCTATTAATCTATTTAATGTTTCCCATGGCATGTTTTCATTGTAAGAGGCTTAAGTTTCTCAATTTCAGGGCATTTTCCACATTGGAAAAAATTTGCATCACATTCTATGTTCTTTCACTCATATTTCTGCATTAGCACGTTTCTAAAACTTAGCCTTGCTCAGACTGTGGGTTTCTGCTGACACATAAAGGCACTGCTGCAGAAGCAGAACTAAACTAAATAGAAATATGCTTGCCTTTGCATTAATAGCATTTCCTACAGGCTTTTCCATAAAGATAATCCCAGAAGAAAGTATAAAAGTGAAACTTTTGTTACTATAAAACAATGACAAGAGTTTCTTCTTTTGTGGGTTACAAACACTTGCGAAGGTCAAAGTTAGCATTAGTAAAATGAGAAGAAATGTCCTGATATTTCTTTTGAATCCTCTCAGCCTTAATATCCTCTTTTTCTTTCTTCTCAAACTCCCTTTCCCGTTTTGAACCTAGTTCTTTCCCACAAAGAGAACCATCTGACACCCTCCCTTGTTGCCCTCTAAGATGATCCAAGCTCTAGTCCTTTCATTAGGAGAGTTGTATTCTCAGTGCTAGGTCAAGTTTCAACAGTACACAATGTGTTAGGAAAAATACAAAAGTAGACATACTAGACTTACTTATAACACAGGGTTTGCAAAACCAAGGTGGAAAAGAAATTGCAACTGATCTTAGAATGTTTCTGGCAATCAATAAAATAACACAAATGCCACTTAACATTAAATGCAATTTTAGTCGTGATAAATAAATAATAATACTCTATAGATAATTTCTGGGCATTCTGACTTAATCTGCAGAAAACTGTCAGCATCTCCTTCTACTACATTTTTATGAGATACATGATGGTGGTTTTGTTTTTCTGTAGGAACTGACTTTTTGTACTTGGCTTCCCATCAAAATAAATTTTAATATTAGGAGTCAATATTTTGACTCATATATCTTGCCTTCTTAACTATGACAGAGGTTCCAACACCGTAATTTAGCATGAATGTGTGATACTTAAAAAAACAAAAATTTGAAACAGAGTAAAGCTTTGATTGACACCACTCTAGGACCTGGGCTCCATGGGCTTTCTCCATCTAATATAACTGCACAATAAACATGTCTTTGGCTGAGCACCAAAGAATTGATGCTTTTGAACTGTGGTGTTAGAGAAGACTCTTGAGAGTCCCTTGGACTGCAAGAAGATCCAACCAGTCCATCCTAAAAGAAATCAGTCCTGAATATTCATTGGAAGGACTGATGCTGAAGATGAAACTCCAATACTTTGGCCACCTGATGGGAAGAACTGACCCATTGGAAAAAATCTCGTGCTAGAAAAGATTGAAGGCAGGAGGAAAAAGGGATGACAGAGGATGAGATGGTTGGATGGCATCAGCGACTCAGTGGAAATGAGTTTGAGCAAGCCCCGGGAGCTGGTGATGAAAAGAATGCCTGCTATGCTGTAGTCCATGGGGTCATAAAGATTCAGACACGACTGAGAGACTGAACTAATTGATACATCCTAAGATGCTCTCACATTCTGGGTTAGATGCCTTCCTCTTCTTAAATGCCACTGAGTACAATTTAAAATCTGTTTTTATCCTTCCTCCCCATGCTTGCCTGTGTGCAAAAAATAAATAAATAAAAAAATAATCTAAAAGCTCTAATTGACACAATATTAGGGGAAAAAAAAACTCAAGGTTCTAGGAGCATGGATCAGATTTTGAAGACATGATCTTCATAATGTTGCTCTTTATGTCACTTATTCAGTCAGTCTTTGAACATAAACACAAAATCCCTACTCCCACCTCAAATCCCATTAATCATGCTCAGAAGCTTAGTGTACCCATATTTCAATTAGGCAGAGAAAGAAAGGGCAAAATACTATAAAAGTTCAATACAAAGCACATAGTGACAAATTGGCAATGATACTCCTACCTTTAATTTCTTCTTCAGGATTAAAAGTGTTTATGAACAAATTATACTATGCTAAGAGTTTGTAGTGATATAGAAAACAATGCCACATGTGCACATTTTTACTGGAGATGGCTTTGGTATAAGTTAAATTTCAATTAAAAGTATACCCATATTTTTCTTGCTTTCACCAAATTTGGTTTAAAAATATTATTACAATAAAGACAATATTTTTATGGTTCACATCAAAGGAGCCTAGCCAGTAAATCAAAGTATGTCAGTGTTTTTTAAAATTTTATATAGCTTCCAGCAGGACTAAGGCAAGGTTCTGCTAAGGAATAGTAAGTGTAAGAACGACTTGGAAATTGTTCAAAAATTCACTCTGTCTGTTATTAAATACTTGCAATCTGTACTGAATTACATATGGAAAGCAGGCCACATTAAAGAGGTGGGAAGAGTCTAAATGGCACAAACAAGAGAATCCAGAGAACAAGACTAGAATCTGTGTGTGTGTGTGTGTGTGTGTGTGTGTGGCTTAATTATACTCCTCGTGTGCTACCTCATCAGTTGATGTGCATTCTAAAGGATTAACAGAGTTCTTTGAATCTGGCTTGCTCAGACGAGTTATATGTTATGATTTCTTTTGCTTTCAGAACATCTAGAACACTTACATCATTTGTCATTAATAAATATATGTTTTTTAAAGGTATTATATGTTCTTTAAAGGTATCTGTTGGCATCTTTATATGAACCACATAACCTTCTCATTTTGATGCTGACCCACAGACTCATCTCTAATATGTTTATAATATTGCTACTACCCATTCTAGGTAGGTATTTGATTCTCAGACAGGATGCAAGAGCTGCAACATGACACAGGCTCAGCTCACTCTTCGTATACCACCACAAGGCCAACATGACTGCAAGTCATGGCGGAGGGTTCCCTTTATACAAATTACCAAGGAACTGTGACTCACATGATAGCAACCTGATCTGATTTTAAATGTTTATTTTGGATTCATACTGACACTTCTCAACTACTCTGAACTAAGGTTAGGTGGGACAATATAAAGATTTTAATAGAAGCAAGGGTTAAAAAAAGGACATGAAGGACAAAATATACTTAAATTCAAAATAAACTTTGAAAATCAATGTGGCTGACATTAGGGAGATAGCAAAAAGACTTGAATATTTTTTATAATACTCTGCCAGAAGAACTGGAATATGTTTAATTGACGCCTCTGAGAGAGATTTTGGCTTATGTTTCAGGTAAAACATATTAAAACACTAGAGACTAATACTCATTAAAATATATCATTATAAGAAGATGGTGTTTTCAACAATGTATTAATTACACAAAAAACATTTAAATATCCTCAGCAGATAAGCTCTTAGCCCTATCAGTAAAAGTAACTTTGTGTAGTACATAAAATTAGGCTGTGAAGAACTGCTTTTTTCCTATCTTTAGAAGTATTAACTCTCAGTGCAATTAATTCCTAGAAATCAATATGCTGGTTCAGAGTAAAATCTTTTTTTTTTTTTTTTTTTTTAAACCACTTCCGCTGGGTGTACGTAAGGAGTCTGCCCCACTTGAATTGTATTGTTCCATTGCATTTCATCAAGGAAATTTTAAAATGCTTCATGTGCTAAGGGTAAAAGCTTTCTAAATGGAAATTCATGTGTATGAGATCAATTAAAGGTAAGAGATACTTTACTGTAGCTATCAAAAATTGTGAAGTTACTGGAAAAGCATAAACCATCGTATATTAGAAGATTGCATATGTGTTATATCTGTCTGTAATTTAATTCTATATAACAGATTTGAGAGAGAAAACCACAAATAAGTAGATGCTGCTTGAATGCTAATGAATGAGTTTCACTTGGTATATGATTTAATTTAATCATACATTTTAATAAAACTTATTTTAACTCAACTACCTCAGGAAAGAAAGAAAGAAGAAAATGCTAGTTGCTCAGTTGTATCTGACTCTTTGAGACCCCATGGACTATAGCCCGCCAGGCTTCTCTGTTCATGGAATTCTTCAGATAAGAATACTGGAGTGGATTGCCATTCCCTTCTAGTCTAACCTGATTATTATAATTGAAGAATGTTTTAGGAGGCAATATGAACCAAAAAGATTTAAATGATCTTTTTAAAATAAAAAAACATATTTCATTATTAGTACAGCAAATCATTAAGCACAATATATCCTGCTAAAGACATATATAATTATTTTCAGAAAATAATAAGATTAACAAAAATTTTTCTAAAAATGTTATAGTGACCAGAATTTCCAAATGAAGTATTGCTGTTTTGTTTAAAAAGAATCTTTTAGGATTGTGCCTCATGTAGTGTGTGCTTAAAATATTAAAATATTTAACTGTTTTTAGCACATATGTATATGTATATATATATATATATATATAATATATGCTAAGTGCTTGTTAACAGATTTGGAATATTTAAATTCTGTTCATAAAGTTATTTGCATTTAACTCTAAACATGTTAGAGGTTGAAAGCACATAAATTTAGTTTTTAAATTTAACTGATACCTTCATGTGACTTTTGTGATCACTCAAAAGAACTGAATTTTATAAATACATGATTTTAAATATGACCTGCTTGCCTTTTTTAAACACTAATATAATTCAAGAGTCTGGTGTGGTGATAAAGGTGGTATTTGATGATAGATTAAATAGGCAGATCACTAACTTTTTAAGCATATATGTTTTAGTGCTGTTTATGCTTTAGCTGTGAAAATGTATCTTTATAATCAAAATATTACTCAATAAAGTTATGGACAGTAAGGTACATTTTTTTTTTCAAACTATAAATTTTTTTTTTTTTTTTTACTTATTAAATGTACGGTTTTTGCTCACATTTTTTTTTTAATTTATTTTATTTTTAAACTTTACAATACTGTATTAGTTTTGCCAAACATCGAAATGAATCCACCACAGGTATACCCGCACTCCCCATCCTGAAGCCTCCTCCCTCCTCCCTCCCCTACCCTCCCTCTGGGTCGTCCCAGTGCACCAGCCCCAAGCATCCAGTACCGTGCATCGAACCTGGACTGGTGACTCGTTTCATACATGATATTATACATGTTTCAATGCTATTCTCCCAAATCTCCCCACCCTCTCCCTCTCCCACAGAGTCCATAAGACTGATCTATACATCGGTGTCTCTTTTGCTGTCTCGTACACAGGGTTATTGTTACCAACTTTCTAAATTCCATATATATGCGTTAGTATACTGTATTGGTGTTTTTCTTTCTGGCTTACTTCACTCTGTATAATAGGTTCCAGTTTCATCCACCTCATTAGAACTGATTCAAATGTATTCTTTTTAATGGCTGAGTAATACTCCATTGTGTATATGTACCACAGCTTTCTTATCCATTCATCTGCTGATGGGCATCTAGGTTGCTTCCATGTCCTGGCTATTATAAACAGTGCTGTGATGAACATTGGGGTACACATGTCTCTTTCCCTTCTGGTTTCCTCAGTGTGTATGCCCAGCAGTGGGATTGCTGGATCATAATGCAGTTCTATTTCCAGTTTTTTAAGGAATCTCCACACCGTTATCCATAGTGGCTGTACTAGTTTGCATTCCCAACAACAGTGTAAGAGAGTTCCCTTTTCTCCACACCCTCTCCAGCATTTATTGCTTGTAGACTTTTGGATCACAGCCATTCTGACTGGCGTGAAATGGTACCTCATAGTGGTTTTGATTTGCATTTCTCTGATAATGAGTGATGTTGAGCATCTTTTCATGTGTTTGTTAGCCATCTGTATGTCTTCTTTGGAGAAATGTCTATTTAGTTCTTTGGCCCATTTTTTGATTGGGTCATTTATTTTTCTGGAGTTGAGCTGTAGGAGTTGCTTGTATATTTTTGAAATTAGTTGTTTGTCCGTTGCTTCATTTGCTATTATTTTCTCCCATTCTGAAGGCTGCCTTTTCACCTTGCTAATAGTTTCCTTTGTTGTGCAGAAGCTTTTAAGTTTAATTAGGTCCTGTTTGTTTATTTTTGCTTTTATTTCCAATATTCTGGGAGGTGGGTCATAGAGGATCCTGCTGTGATGTATGTCGGAGAGTGTTTTGCCTATGTTCTCCTCTAGGAGTTTTATAGTTTCTGGTCTTACGTTTAGATCTTTAATCCATTTTGAGTTTATTTTTGTGTATGGTGTTAGAAAGTGTTCTAGTTTCATTCTTTTACAAGTGGTTGACCAGTTTTCCCAGCACCACTTGTTAAAGAGATTGTCTTTAATCCATTGCATATTCTTGCCTCCTTTGTCAAAGATAAGGTGTCCATATGTGCGTGGATTTAGTAAGGTACATTTTTAATTCTTCAGTTTAAAACAAAAACATAACACAGCATAAAGCATGTTGAGATGATTTATAAATTTGCAATTTGTAATTATTTCCTCTTCACATGGGTTTGACAGTAAACACGTGGGTTTGACAATAAACACATTCAAGTCATTCAGGCCCCACAAGGCTTAAGAACAGGGCCAGCTGCATGTCTATTTAGAGGGAAGAGACTGATTACTTCCTAAGCCCACTGGGCTTCCTCTAACTATACAACTTTTGTTTTGACAAATTAATATATTTAAGTCATAAAACTATCTGTGATTTTAAATTCTTCACATATGGTTAAAATTGCCCATTTTTCTTATCTACAAAAACATAAAGGCTTTTCTTGCCAGTCCTTCATGCTTAAAACATGAAACAAAGCTCAGAAAAATATGTATTCTTCATCATATATTCTTGCAAAGTCATAATATATTTTTCTATATTTGAGAAATGTTGATCTCTGCCACTTCAGTAAGCCTTCCAATAAATTCTGCCCAATTCCCCTTCTGATCTAACAGAAATGTCCATACACCCACAAAGTACTATATTACATAAAAGGATGAAGCAAAATACCAGTTGAGATTCTAAGAATGGATAGAGCCCATTATTGAAAACATCAAAACAAATTCTAAGGCTAAATTCAAAGAGAACCTGATTATTGATGTGTCCATTCCCACAAACCCGGGGACTAAAGACCTTGGACTGGTTTGAAACCCTTGGTTAAGAGAGATTGGTGTATACACAATATTGATGGGGAGGGGTGGTATGGATGGGAATAGAGGACAAATATAAAAAGATTTTCTCTTGGCAACCACATTTCAGTATTTACCATAGGATGTAATTCTTTCACTGTTTCCTGTTTTGGAGGATGGATGGAGGCATTAGACTGGTTCTTCTCTCTGAAGTTGAAGGGAGAAAGACAAAAGAATTTTGGTATGAGTATGTGCAAGAAGAGAAGACTGTCACTCTATGCCTTAGACTACTGATTATTTATCCATCAGACTTAATATCTAGCTGGCGTAGAAAGTGTTCTAGGGGAAAGGGGTACAGATATTAAACAGATAATTCATACCTGCTCATGTTCTTGGTTCTAAAGAGATATGTGAGATAAATGACTAAGTGCTTGAAGAGAAATTATTTCAAATGACAAATTTATAAATCATCTCAACATGCTTGATAGTATGTTATGTTTTTGTTTTAAATTGAGGATTTAAAAAAGTACCTCACTGTTCATAACTTTATGAGATGTATCCCTGCTGAAGGGACTCAAATATATAAGAAACTTTGTACTAATAGTACAAAATTATACTTTTTTGGTACTATAGGACAAAATTATTACAGACCTGGAAGGGACAATGGTAAAGTTTAGGGGGGAGAAACAAGACAAGCAAATTGGATGCAGACAGGGATGAAGTTAGCTGGTAACTGTTGAAGTGAAATGAGGTCACTCAGTCGTGTCTGACTCTTTGTGACCCTGTGGACTGTAGCCTGTCAGGCTCCTCTGTCCATGGGATTCTCCAGGCAAGAGTACTGAAGTGGGTTGCCATTTCCTTCTCCAGGGGGATCTTCCCAACCCAGGGATTGAACCTGGGTCTCCTGCATTGCAAGCAGATGCTTTATCCTCTGAGCCACCAGGGATAACTGTTGAAGGCGTGTGTAAAATTAAGTTCATGTCAGCCACACACTCTGTTGTTGACCAGTAGAATGGGGCCAGCAAACTTGTTTCTACTTATACTGTTGTTTAGTCACTAAGTTGTGTTTGACTCTTTTGCAACTCCATGGACTGTAGCCCACCAGACTTCCCTGTCCATGGGATTTCCCAGGCAAGAAACTGGAGTGGGTCCATTTCTTTCTTCAGGGGATCTTCCTGACCCAGAGATTAAACACATGTCTCTGACATTTCAGACAGGTTTTTACTGCTGAGCTCCCAGGGAAGCCCACTACTTATACCAGATGATGTAAATATTCCAACCAATAAAAAACAAGCACTGCCAACTCATGTGGGGCACAGGTTGCTGCATTTTAACTCTTGACTTTTCCATTTTCCATCCCCCAGTGCCAGACACATAGGACAAAAAGGGAATGTGAGAGCATGGGAAAGCATATTACAAAAGTTCTTACTAAGACTGAGCAGACGCACATTACTTAGTGAGCGAAGGTGGCACTTCGATTTAAATAAAATTGAAATGTTGAAACAGATACATTTAAGTCTTAATGCTAAATGTTGACTGAAATAATAACTTGTTTTACCCAGGGAATTCAGTACCCAGAAGGGAAGTTTTTTTGAACAGAGTATATTACCTTTACTAGGAAAGCAAAATAATTTCATGTATCAAAGCATTATTTTCAAAAGGTTTAAACATGCCTCATAAAAATACTGACTAGACAGTAATCAAAGTTTGATTAACTGTTTAAAGAGAGAACTTGAAAGATGTAAAGATCTTTATCACATCATTTGAGAAAATTTCCATGGTCATTTGAGGAAAGTTTGCTAAGTTGGAAAATAGATTGGTTTATGTCCCATAGAGCAATAAAATCTAAATGTTTTGGTCACCTTCTCTATTCAAGAGACATGATTTGCATTTCTTCAAACAAAATCTACATTTTAGCCTGTAATTTCAAGAGACAAACTTCTAATAAATAGTCAACAGTAAATCAAACAAACACACATTCCAAAGAAAATTAAGTGATATGTGAGTAGACCTATGAGACCAGGGGTCATCAAGATTTGTGTGTGTATGAAAATCCAGATAATATTTTAGGCTCTGTGGTATACATAGTTTCTGATGCAACTAGTCAACTTTATCTTTGTAGAGTGAAAAAAAAGACAGAGATAATACAAAAAAAGTAGCATAGCTATGATTCAAAATAATTTTATTCATGGACACCAAAATGTGAGTTTTATACAATTTCTTTGTTATAAAAAATTGAACAGTTCTATGAAGACCTGTTCAACTGAAGTTCTACATTCAACTGAAGTTGAACAGTTCTATGAAGACCTACAAGACCTCCTAGGACTAACACCCCAAAAAGATGTCCTTTTCATTATAGGGGACTGGAATGCAAAAGTAGGAAGTCAAGAAACACCCAGAGTAACAGGCAAATTTGGCCTTAAAGTACAGAATGAAGCAGGGCAAAGGCTAATATAGTTCTGCCAAGACAAGACACTGGTAATAGCAAACAACCTCTTCCAACAACACAAGAGAAAACTCTACACATGGGCATCACCAGATGGTCGACACTGAAATTAGATTGACTATATTCTTTGCAGCCAAAGATGGAGAAGCTCTATACAGTCAGCAAAAATAAGACTGGGAGCTGACTGTGGCTCAGATCATGAACTCCTTATTGCCAAATTCAGACTGAAATTGAAGAAAGTGGAGAAAACCACTAGGCCATTCAGGTATGACCTAAATCAAATCCCTCATGACTATACAGTGGAAGTGAGAAATAGATTTAAGGGACTCGATCTAAAAGACAGAGTGCCTGATGAACTATGGACAGAAGTTCATGACACTGTACAGGAGATAGGAATCAAGACCATCCCCAAGAAAAAGACATGCAAAAAAGCAAAATGGTTGTCTGAGGAGGCCTTACAAATAGCTGGGAAAAGAAGGGAGGTGAAAAGTAAAGGATAAAAGGAAAGATATACCCATTTGAATGCAGAGTTCCAAAGAATAGCAAGGAGAGATAAGAAAGCCTTCCTCAGCAATCAATGTAAAGAAATAGAGGAAAACAATAGAATGGGAAAGACTAGAGATCTCTTCAAGAAAATTAGAGATACCAAGGGAACATTTTATGCAAAAGGGGGCTCAATAAAGGAGAGAAATGGTAGGGACCTCACAGAAGCAGAAGATATTAAGAAGAGGCAGAAATAATACACAGAAGAACTGTACAAAAAAGATCTTCACAATCCAGATAATCACGATGGTGTGATTACTCACCTAGAGCTAGACATGGAATGTGAAGTCAAGTGGGCCTTAGAAAGCATCATTATGAACAAAGCTAGTGGAGGTGGTGGAATTCCAGTTGAGCTATTCCAAATTCTGAAAGATGATACTGGGTAAGTGCTGCACTCAATATGCCAGCAAATTTGGAAAACTCATTAGTGGCCACAGGACTGGAAGAGGTCAGTATTCATTCCAATCCCAAAGAAAGGCAATGCCAAAGAATGCTCAAACTACCGCACAATTGCACTCATCTCACACGCTAGTAAAGTAATGCTCAAAATTCTCCAAGCCAGGCTTCAGCAATACGTGAACCATCAACTTCCAGATGTTCAAGCTGGTTTTAGAAAAGACAGAGGAACCAGAGATCAAATTGCTAACATCTGCTGGATCATTGAAAAAGCAAGAGAGTTCCAGAAAAACATCTATTTCTGCTTGATTGACTATGCCAAAGCCTTTGACTGTGTGGATCACAATAAACTGTGGAAAATTCTGAAAGAGATGGGAATACCAGACCACCTGACCTACCTCTTGCGAGATATGTATGCAGGTCAGGAAGCAACAGTTAGAACTGGACAGGGAACAACAGACTGGTTCCAAATAGGAAAAGGGGTACGTCAAGGCTGTATATTGTCACCCTTCTTATTAACTTATATGCAGAGTACATCATGAGAAACGCTGGACTGGATGAAGCACAAGCTGAAATCAAGATTGCAGGGAGAAATATCAATAACCTCAGATATGCAGATGACACCACCCTTATGGCAGAAAGTGAAGAAGAACTAAAGAGCCTCTTGATGAAAGTGAAAGAGGAGAGTGAAAAAGTTGGCTTAAAGCTCAACACTCAGAAAACTAAGATCATGGCATCTGGTCCCATCACTTAATGGCAAATAGATGGATAAACAGTGGCTGAAGTTACTTTTCTGGGCTCCAAAATCACTGCAGATGGTGATTGCAGCCATGAAATTAAAAGATGCTTACTCCTTAGAAGGAAAGTTATGACCAACCTAGATAGCATATTGAAAAGCAGAGACATTACTTTGCCAACAAAGGTCCATCTAGTCAAAGCTATGGTTTTTCCAGTGGTCATGTATGGATGTGAGAGTTGGACTATTAAGAAAGCTGAGCGCAGAACAATTCATGCTTTTAAACTGTGGTGTTGGAGAAGACTCTTGAGAGTCCCTTGGACTGTAAGGAGATCCAACCAGTCCATTCTGAAGGAGATCAGTCCTGGGTGTTCATTGGAAGGACTGATGTTGAGGCTGAAACTCCGATACTTTGGCCACCTGATGTGAAGAGCTGACTTATTGGAAAAGACCCTGATTCTGGGAAAGATTGAGGGCAGCAGGAGAAGGGGACGACAGAGGATGAGATTGTTGGATGGCATCACTGACTCAATGGACACGGGTTTGGGTGGACTCTGGGAGTTGGTGATGGCCAAGGAGGCCTGGCGTGCTATGGTGTGTGGTCGCAAAGAGTCAGACATGACTGAGCAACTGAACTGATGTTTTAAAATATTCTTATTTTGATTTTTTTCAATTAAAAATGTGAAAAACAAGCATTGCCTGTGGTCATATAAAAACGGGGTGGGCCAGATTTGGTCCTGGTGTTAGATAGTCTATGACATTTAAAGGAAACATGGTTGTTTTTTTTTTTTTTTTTTATCTTTACATCCAAGTCGTATTAATATGTGATTACACATTAGTTAGTTGAATCTTTTCACACTTGTTCTACTTACAATTTGAAGTTCTTAGTTTAAAATGTTTCAAAGGTATCGGGCCTTAACCAGAAAGACAAGGGACCCTTAAGCTTACTGAGAAATAGGTTTTCTAGCTTTAACCTTATGTAACCCTAGATAGGCAAGTTACTTGGATTATTTGGACATCTCATAGCTCAGGCACTTGAGATAAATAATTTCTAAGGTTAGTCTTCGTATAAGACTATTTAATACAAATGAAAATTATTTAGGAAAATATTTTCTCTACATTGTTTTTTCACACTTGTAGAGAAATTTATGTCAAGTGAGAATTACATTCTCAATCTCAAACACATGTCATCATCTTCTATGTTTTATACATCTTTGTGTGCAATGGATTTGCATTTAGATTGACATAATACATTTATTTTCAGAGGATTCGCACCAACAATTATAGCCCTAGAAGCACTTATAAAACTGAGCAATGTTGAGGAGGGACAATATAATCAAAATGAAGTTGTATGAAATGTGGGCAATTGCTATTTTATTATAGGATTCTGAATGAAGAATCCAAAGTCAGGAGGAAAAAGGCATTCAAGACTAAATGACTTATCTAAATTAGATTCTAGTTCTATAAAAATTTCATAAGCAAAATTATGTCAAAGGGGAGAATCTAGATCACTTAGAAATTAATATGAAAATTATAAACAAACAAATCTTCTTTCAAACACAAGTGAAACACGAAAATGTATGGCCCATTCTGCCACCTGAAACTATTTTCACTTATGCATACTCCAGAGAAGAAATAAAATTTGAAGATAAGTATACTTTTTAATGCATAAATGATATGTATTAATGAAAAATATTTCAATTACATCACTGTTAACGAGACTGGTGACACTACCATAGAAACATCTTGTATTGTGATAGTTGGCAAGAGACTATTTCTAATTATCTCCTTTCATTGCATTGCTTCTTAGAGAGAGATAACTAGCCCATCTGAAATTTAAAATTTGAATAGCTTGTAAGAGTTCTGTTATATGTTTAGGACAGAAAGTGGGGGACTTAAATAATCTGAATATTTTATTTAAAATAAAAGTTTATATGGAAACCTTGTTATTCAGAAGTACTTTTTCTTCCAGATTATCTTTCTCCTTTCTCTGTATCTATTCAATTAAAAAATGTTCAGTTAAATAAAAGGGGCCTAATAAGCCCCACAAATTTACTGACCTTATTCTTTGTGGAAATATAAAGTGAATGAAAAAGCTTTCTTTGGCCTTTTCTTTATTCAGTTTTTATGTTTGCCACCTATATCCAGGAAAGGAAAACTTAAGAAAAAAAATTTTTTTACATAGACTAAGAAAACTAAGATCATGGCATCCGGTCCCATCACTTCATGGGAAATAGATGGGGAAACAGTGAAAACAGTGTCAGACTTTATTTTTGGGGGCTCCAAAATCACTGCAGATGGTGACTGCAGCCATGAAATTAAAAGATGCTTACTCCTTGGAAGGAAAGTTATGACCAACCTAGATAGCATATTGAAAAACAGAGACATTACTTTGCCAACAAAGGTCTGTCTAGTCAAGGCTATGGTTTTTCCAGTAGCCATGTATGGATGTGAGAGTTGCACTGAGAAGAAAGCTGAGCACTGAAGAATTGATGGTTTTGAACTGTGGTGTTGGAGAAGACTCTTGAGAGTCCCTTGGACTGCAAGGAGATCCAACCCGTCCACTCTGAAGGAGATTAGCCCTGGGTGTTCTTTGGAAGGAATGATGCTAAAGCTGAAACTCCAGTACTTTGGCCACCTCATGTGAAGAGTTGACTCATTGGAAAAGACTCTGATGCTGGGAGGGATTGAGGGCAGAGGAGTAGGGGACGACAGAGGATGAGATGGCTGGATGGCATCACCGACTAGATAGACATGAGTTTGTGTGAACTCTGGGAGTTGGTGATGGACAGGGAGCCCTGGTGTGCTGAGATTCATAGGGGTCGCAAAGAGTCAGACATGACTGAGTGACTGAACTGAACTGAAGAAAATGTTTAACATACATTAATATCCCAAATAAGAATTAGAGTACTGTAGAAATAATAGTGTATAAAAGTAATAGAACCTGCTTTGATTACCACAACTCCTGTTAATTATATGTCCACATTGTTTAAATCACTGCAATAATCACACCTATTATGTGCCTATTATGTTTCAAACAGTGTACTAGACAGAAACTTTTTTGTCCTTTTTTTTACGCAAAAGAAGAGACAAACAGAGACTATAACAAAATGGGAAGAATGTAGTCAAAAGTTAGAAAATTAACACAATAGGACAGTTCAACAGATAGAAAAAGAAATCACAGAAAACATCATTTGTTATAATGCAAAGTAAGCTTTTCCTTGTAGAATCATTTATGTTAAAATCCCTGGGGTATTGGTGAAGCTATGTCATGTAAGCTAACCTAAATCTTAATAAAGTATTTATTAAAGCAGGACAACAATAGAGTACAATAATATTAACATTAATAATTATAATAATAATTACAATTTCTTCAGCTAAATTTTATAAATATAAAGATTGAAGAAACATATGACTTAAATCCATGGGACTGAAAGCCACTACATTTTAGATTAACAAAATACAATTTTAAACAGTACAAAGAATTATATAGTTAATAAGTCAGTGTTATAAAGTATCAAGATAATATTTAAAATCTATTTTCATTTCTCTTTCTCCTTATATTTTGATACCAATTTCTTTCACATTAATATCCTTGCCCTAAATCACTTTTATTTATACATTTTATACATGTTATATACACCATGTTGTTTTCAGGTATCAATAAGAATTGATTTTGGTCATTGTATGTTCTGCTTATGGACATATCTATAAATACATATTTTTCTAAACTAGGTGTGTAATTTAAATACAAACTTACCTTAACATTCACAAATTGCATCAAGTGACACAATGACAGTGAGCAACAGGATATATACATAACTTTGAACAACTTTCACACCTATTTCTATTGATGCCTCCATGACATTGGTAGAGCACTTATAAGAAACTTTGAAAGGTGACGCCTGAATTTTTTAGTTAAAGTTACAAAAATGCTTTCATGCTCAGTCACTCAGTCATGTCCAACTTTTTGTGACCGCCTGGACTGTAGCCCGTCAGGCTCCTCTATCCATAGAACTTTCCAGACCAAAATATTGGAGTGGGTTGCCATTCCCTTCTTCAAAGGATCTTTCCTGACCCAGGGATTTAACCCACAGCTCCTGTGACTCCCGCAGTGATAGGCAGATTCTTTACCACTGAGTCACCTGAGAAGCCCACTTACAAAAATATACCACACAAATGCACTGCATATCAAATATATCCCCATTGGCCTCTATAGTTTTAATGGGAACTTTTATTGGATTTAACATGAATATCCCAATTTTGAAGAAATACATGCATGCTTAGTTGCTTAATAGTGTCTGACTCTTTGTGAGCCATGGACTGTAGCCCGCCAGGCTCCTTTATCCATGAAATTCTCCAGGCAAGAATACTGGAGTGGGTAGCCATTCCTTTTTCCAGGGGCTCTTTCTGACCCAGGGATCGAACCCAGGTCTCCTGCATTACAGGCAAATTCCTTACTGTCTACAGTCTAACTTTTACTGGATTTAACATGAATATCCCAATTTTGAAGAGATACATATATAATCACAACTTTAATGTAATATAATATATAGAGTATAAATTATTGAGTATCTTCAAAGAATGTTCTAAAAATAAATACATAGAGGAATTCTAAATATTTCTTTCCATATCCAATGGTGTAAGTTGTTCTCCCCCTTTGGGGACTCTGTAGGCCACTATTGTAGCTCAATAATTTGCAGCTCAGGGATGGGGAAGGTAGGTTTTATGCTACTAGAATTTGGAGGTAATATATATCAGACTTTGGGGACGGATGACACGATATATGTTTTAATAAGTGTTTAAAAATCACTGGTCTGAAAGAAGAAACTTTCAAATCTGAATCCCAAAGACTTTTATTCCCCTATTATGTATCTAAGAATCCTTTTCTCTGCAATCTTCTTTCAAAGAACAAGAACTCTGTCAAAGAGTAAAATGGGATTAGAGAAAGGTCATGTTATTTAGAAATTATGCCACTGCATACTTAATAGCCAAATTTATATCCAATGATAAGGATAGTCTAAGAATTTTTACATATCATCGAGGTACGCAGAGAAGAACTGCAACCCCTAACATAACTGAAGCTCATTTTTACATTTGTAATTTGTCAGTAATAAATTTTAAAACAATTATTACGTTGCATATTAATTCATCTGTTAGCTCACATCCATGGGAGTGTTGTGGTTTCTTCCAAAACAAAAACAATAATATATAAGCATCAGAAGCCATGAGAAATGAGAATATACTGTAAATAATCAGGAAGGAGAGCATTTAACTTGTACTATCAATCATGCTACAATAATATCTAATGTAACTTTTAGAAATTGATTGGGTTGTATGAGCTGTTTATGTGTTTTGGATCTTAACTCATTATCAGTCATATCCTTCGCAAATATTTTCTCTCATTCTGTATGTGGTCTTTTCATTATTTTCAGTAGTTTCCTTTTCTGTGCAGAAACTTTTAAATTTAATTAGGTCTCATCAGTTTATTTTTGCTTGTATTTCCTTTGCTTTAGGACACAGACCCCACCAAAAACTTATTGCTAAAATTTATGACAGAGTGTTCTACCTATGCTTTCTCCTGGGAATTTTATAGGATCTGGTCTTATTTTTGTGTCTTTGATTCATTTTTAGTTTATTTTTGTGTATGGTGTTAGAGAATCTTCTAATTTCATTCTTTTACATATAGATGTCCAGTTTTCCTAGCACCACTTATCAAAGAGACTGTCTCTTCTTTGTATATTCTTGCCTCCTTTGTCATAGATCAGTTGATCATTGGTGTGTGGGGTTATTTCTGGGCTTTCTATCTTGTTCCATTGATCTATATTTCTGTTTTTTTTTATATAACTTTATTTATTTTGGGTTTTCCTGGGTTTTTGCTGCTGCATGGGCTTTTCTCTAGCTGCAGAGAGCAGGAGCTAATCTAGTTGTAGCCTGTGGGCTTTTCATTATGGTGGCTTCTCTTGGCAGAGAACAGGCTCTAGGGCACGTGGTCTTCAGTAGCTGCAGCTCGTGGTATCAGCAGTTGTGGCTCATGGGTTTAATCGCTCCATGGGATGTGGGATCTTCCCGGATCAGGAATCAAACCTGTGTCTCCTGCATTGGCAGGCAGATTCTTTACCACTGAGCCACCGGGGAGTCCTGCATTTTCTGTTTCTGTGCCAGTACTATACTATTTTGATTACTGTGGCTTGTAGTATAGTCTGAAATCAGCAAGCATGAGTCCTCCAGCTCTATTTTTCTTTTTCCAAATTGTTTTGGCATCCAAGGTCCTTTGTGGTTCCATACAAATTGTAAAATTTTTTGTACTGATTCTGTGAAAAATGCTATTGGTAATCTATTGGTATTGGTAATGATAGGGATTGCATTGAATCTGTGTATAAATTGTTCATACAGCTCAACATCAAAGGAACAAAAAAACCTGACAGAAAAATGGGCAGATGAACTCAATAGACAGATTAAAAAAGAAAAAGAAAAAGACATGCAGGTGGATACCATACACTTGCAAAGAGACCCAACATTGCTAAGCATCAGGGAAATGAAAATTGAAACTACAATGAGGTATCTTCTCACACCTGTCAGAATGACTATTACCATAAAGAACAAAAATACCATGTCAGCAAGGATATGGAGAAATAAGAATCCTTCTACACTGTTGGTGGGAATGTAAATTTGTGCAGCTACTGTAGACAACAGTATGTGTGTTTTACAAAAAACTAAAAATAGAACCACCAAATGACCCTGCAATTCAAATTTGTATATATACATATCTAAAATAAAAATACTAATTCAAAAAGACACACACAGCCTAAATATTAATAACAGCATTATTTGCAACTTCTAAGATAATAGCACAACCTAAGTGTCCATTGACAGATGAATAGAGAATATTTGTCACATATATATACATGTATAAACATCTATATTATGCATGTATCTATCTTTCTATACACACACAGAGATACTCAGCTATATGAAAGAATGGAATTTCACCATTTGTGACAACATGAATGGACTTGGAGCATATTACGCTATGTGAAATGTCAGGCAAATACTGTATGATATCACTTATATATGTAACCTAAAAAGTACAACAGACTAGTGACTATAACAACAACAGCAACAACAAAAGCAGACTCACAGGTATAGAGAAAAAATTAATGGTTACCAATGGGGAGAGAGACGAGGGAAGGGGCAGTATAAGGAAAGGGAATTAGGAGGTAAAAAGTATTCTGTATAAAATAAGTTACAAGGAAATGCTGTTCAACATGTGGAATATAGTCAATATTTTATAATAACTATAAATGGAGTATAACCTTTAAGAATTGTGAAGCACTATGTTGTAACTGATACTCCTGCTGCTAAGTCGCTTCAGTCGTGTCCGACTCTGTGCGACCCCACAGACGGCAGCCCGCCAGGCTCCCCCGTCCCTGGGATTCTCCAGCCAAGAATACTGGAGTGGGTTGCCATTTCCTTCTCCAATGCATGCATGCATGCTAAGTTGCTTTTCAGTCATGTCTGACTCTATGCGACCCTATGGACAGCAGCCCACCAGGCTCCTCTGTACACAGGATTCTCCAGGCAAGAATACTGGAGTGGGTTGCCATTTCCTTCTCCAATATTGTATACTAGTAACTTGCATAACACGGCAACTAAAGTTCAATAAAAAAAGAAATCAATTGTGTTACTCAAATATTCATAAATGATTTCAAACCATTCCTTAAAACTGAATTGGTTTTACTTTCCAAATGCATGTGCTCTGCGCATCTTGACACATAAAATGTAAGTTGGCACGCTTGACTTAAATGCACAGATTGGTTGATTAAAACTCTAATGAACAACTTTAATCATTTTAGCATGTAGTTAATGACTTCCATCTCTGCCCTGGTTCACTGGTTAATAATGAAGAAATTGAAAAAGTGGTGTGTATAAGATAACTTAGCAAGCTGATTTTTTATCAAAGTCAAATACTGTGTCTTGATAGGGTGTCTGTGCACATGACAGACAGAAAAGTCCTTCAGGAAAGTTTGTATTTATCAAAACTATATTTACTTGCTTAGGTAAAATACGGATTCACTCCGTGACCTACAATGACACATTATTTATTTATTTTAATTCAGCCTAAGAGGGTAAATGCTATAATTAACATAAAGCTCTTTTCACCTCCTATTTATATATAACACACCCACCAGGGTTTGAAAAGTGGGGTGTGGTAACTCTACCTCATTCTTGGCTAGGATGAATGACTCATTAATTTTCTAAGCAGTAGAGCTCAAAGCATACTTTCTCTTTTCAAGTTTTAGAAAGTAGGTTTGCAAGTCCTGTGGGGTTTCCTTTACTATTCTAGGTCAAGCATCAGATTCTTTTATATAGAATGAACATCGCTTCTGAAAACTGCTTGTGAAAAGGACTGCATGTCTTTTAGAAATGTCAGGTTTTAGTCTACCACATGCCTCCAACCTGACTCTCTTCTTTGCTCCATGATATGCACACCGAACAACTGAACTGTGCACTAAACCAAAAGGAATGGAAAAATATGTTTTCCTGTTAGTAAAAATGTCCCTGTGAGATATGGAATAAAGTCTGAATATTTTTACTGTAGAACAGTGTATCAAGTTTCTCTTTAGTTCACTCATAATGTATTATTTAAGCAGACAGAAGGCTGAAGAGAAAAAAAATTGTGTTGAACAAGGCCTCGACTTTATAGTGTTGTAAATATAGTACAGTGACATGAGGGATCAGTAAAATAAACTGCTCCAAGCTGGCCAGTGAATCATGTATTTTATAAATACACCACATTTGCAAATGTAAAATAAGATGGGATACTATGGATTAAAGAAGGGTCAATTAAACTACATTTATGCTCTTTTACATACAAGATAACATGGGAGGGGAAAGATAGCATTCATTTTCATACCAATAATATTTAGAAAATAATGAAGACTACTTCTATACACCTCTAATAGCTTTTATGACCTCCATATTCCAAGAGGCCTAGAAAAGATAGTCTCAAATTCCTAATTTTGTGACCTGGCATATTCCAAAGCACCTCAAGTTTTCTATGAACTTCTCAAGGCTTGAATTTTTATGTCTTCCTTTGTAGTGGTAAATAATACTTATCACTTATGACTACTTTGGGAAAAAAAAAACCCTCTAATCCACTTCATGATTAGTTTTTCTAGCCAATGTCTGAGCTCATCAAAAATATTATTTTTGCTTTCTGAAGAAGGGTTTTCCAGTTGTAGTCATATTGCACTATGTCTAGCCTACTTCAGCTTATAATCTATAGGAATGTGATTTCTTTCCCTCTCTCATTCCTTCAGGATGAAGAATTTTTCTTTACTCACACTTGATGTCTCTGCTACCCTATATTGTACTATTTCTCATTTTTTCTCAAAACATCAAATTCTTCATTCATACGTTGACAAGGTGCCTTACCATTTTTCCTCTTTTTTCCTTTATAAAACTAAGGCAGATTACCAGATTACTGTTAGAACTGTGACCCAAAACACAATCTGCCTTCTTCCTTTTCCTGCAGCAGATGGTCAGGTGGATGGTATCCCTTCTGCACTTAACCAATCCACACACCTGGTCCTGGCAATGACCTGCAAACAGCCTTGTTTCTCCTTCTTCAAAAATACTGTTACCAGAAGCGCTGCCCATCATGTTCTATGAAAATTTAGATTCCAAATACACTACTTTATAACTGCAGACATATACATAACTCAAGGTAAGACTTACAAGAGATATTATTACATACACAACTGTGACATGGGGTTTATATTGCAGGAAATTGAAAGAAAATAAGAAGTGATACAAGGAAGTAGATGGAAATAATGAAGTTATTTTAAAAATTGCTGGTTTTATAAATTTAAATGTTCACATAGGAGTGTTTTTAGTAAATTCTCTGATTGAATTTTCAAAATCCAAAATTTATTGATAAAATTTAATTATACAGCTACTCAGAATTCTGCTTTTCAAATCCTAGCTGGTTATTTCCCATATTTATAAAGTTTGATTAAAGTATGTCTTTATTATTTTTATTCCTATTTTATTGAGATATATTTGACATATAGCACTGTATATATTTACCATATACAGCATAATGATTTGACTTACATACATCATGAAATGATTACCACAATAAGTTTTTGCTGTTGCTGTTCAGTTGCTCAGTTGTAACTGTCTGACTCTTTGCAACCCCCTGGACTGTAGCATGCCAGGCTTCCCTGTCCTTCACTATCACCCAGAGCTTGCTCAAACTCAAGTCCATTGAGTCGATGATGCCATCCAACCGTCTCATTCTCTGTCACTCCATTTTCTTCCAGCCTGCTATCTTTCCCAGCATCAGGGTCTTTTCCAATGAATTGGCTCTTTGCATCAGGTGGGCGAAGTATTGAAGCTTCAGTCTCACCATCAGTCCTTCCAATGAATATTCAGGGTTGATATCTCTTAGGATTGACTGGTTTGATCTCCTTGCAGTCCAACAGACTCTCAAGAGTCCTCTCTAGCACTACAGCTTGAAAGCATCAGTTCTTTGGTGCTCAATCTTCTTTATGGTCCAGCTCTCACATCAGTACATGACTATTGGAAAAACCATAGCTTTGATTATACAGACCTTTATCAGCAAAGTGATGTCTCTGCTTTTTAATATGCTGTCTAGATTTGTCATAGCTTTTCTTCCAAAGAACAAGCATCTTTTAATCTCAAGGCTGCAGTCACCATCTACAGTGATTTTGGAGCCCAAGAAAATAAAGTTATCGTTCCCATTTTTTTCCCATTTTTGCCATAAAGTGATGGGACCAGAAGCCCCGCTTAGTGAACATCAATCACCTCATATAGATATAAAATTTTTAAAAAGGAAAAAAATCATTCCTTATGATGAGAAAGCTTAGGATTTATTAACAACTTTTGTACATAATATATAGAAGTGTGAATTATATTAATCATGTTGCATATTATATCCCTAGTGCTTATTTATCTTTTAATTGGAAATTTATACCTTTTGTCATCTTTTTCCAATTACACTTTCCCCACCTCTTGTAACAAAAATCTGATTTCCTTTTCAATAAGTTTGTTTTTGAAGTATAACTGACTTACCACACTATGTCAATTCCTGGTGCACAACATAGTGATTAGATATTTCTATACCTTATAAGATATCCTCAAAATGTCTACTCACCTTTGTGTCATCATATAAGGATGTTACATTATTATTGACTATATTTTTCATGTTGCACAATGTGAACTTTTCATATTGTATTAAATATGTTGGCATCCTTTAACCCTATTGTCAGTGAAAAGCAGTTGACAATCCTACATTTTAAGACTTTTGTTGACAATATTGAATTATTGATTGAAGCTAAAAAAAATAATGGGAAACACTAGAGATCTCATCAAGAAAATTGGAGATATCAAGGGAACATTTAACACAAACAGGGGCACAATTCAGGATAGAAATGGCAAGGACCTAACAGAAGAAGAAGAGATTAAGAAGAGGTGGCAAGAATACATGGAAGAACTTTTCAAAAAGGGTCTTAATGACCTGGATAACCATGACGGCATGGTCACTCATCTAGAGCCAGACGACGTGCAGTGTGAAGTCAAGTGGATCTTAGGAAGCATTACTACAAGCAAAGCTAGTGGAAGTTTTGGAATTCCGGGTGAGCTATTTAAAATCCTAAAAGATGATGCTGTAAAAATGCTGCACTCAATATGTCAACAAATTTGGAAAACTCAGAGGTGGCCAAAGTATTGGAAAGGTCAGTTTTCATTCCAATCCCAAAGAAAGGCAATGCCAAAGAATGTTCAAGCTACCATACCATACAATTACTCTCACTTTCACATGCTAATTAGGTAATGCTCTAAATCCTTCAAGCTATGTTTCAGCAATATGTGAACTGAGAACTTCCAGATGTACAAGCTGGGTATAGAAAAAGCAGAAACTATAGAACAAATTGCCAGTATCTGTTGGATCATAGAAAAAGCAAGGGAATTTTTAAAAATCTACTTCTGATTCATTGACTGCACTAAAGTCTTTGACTCTGTGAATCACAATAAACTGTGGAAAACTCTTAAAGAGATGAGAATACCAGACCACCTTACCTGCCTTCTGAGAAACCTTTATGTGGGACAAGAAGCAACAGTTAGAACTGGACATGGAAAAACAGACTAGGTCAAAATTGGGAAAGGAGTCTGTCAAGGCTGTATAATGTCACCCTGATTATTTAATGTATATGCAGAGTACATCATGCAAAATACTGGGCTGGATGACTCACAAGCTGGAATCAAGATTGCTGAGAGAAATATCAAGAACGTCAGACATGCAGATGATACCACTCTAATGGCAGAAAATGAAGAGGAACGAAAAACCTTTAATAAGGGTGAAAAAGGAGAGTGAAAAAGCTGGGTTAAAACTCAACATTCAAAAAATTAAGATCATGAAATCAAGTCCCACCACTTCATGGCAAAGGGTAAAAGTGGCAACAGTGACAGAATTCATTTTATTCTTCTCCAAAATCACTGTGGATGATGACTGAAGCCATGAAATTAAAAGATGTTTGCTCCTTGGAAGCAAAGCTATGGCAAACCTAGACAAAGTATTAAGAAGCAGAGAGATCACTTTGTCGACAAAGGTCCATCTAGTCAAAGCTACGGTTCTTCTATTAGTCATTTTACAGATCTGAGAGTTGGAGCATAAAAAAAGCTGGGCATTAAAGAATTGATGCTTTCAAATTGTGGTCTTGGAGAAGACTTTTGAGAGTCTGTTGGACAGCACAGAGATCAAACCAGTCAATCCTAAAGGAATTCGACCCTGAATATTCACTGGAAGGACTAATGAAGCTTCACTGAAGGTGAAGCTGAAGCTCCAATGCTTTGGCCACCAGATGTGAAGAACCAATTCACTGGAAAAGACCTGGATGCTGGGAAATATAGAGGGCAGGAGAACTGGGCGACAAAGGATGCAATGGAATGATAGCATCACTGACTCAATGGACATGAGTTTGAGCAAGCTCTGGGAGATAGTGAAGAACAGGTAAGCCTGGCTTGCTGCATTCATGTGGTCACAAAGAGTCGTTCATGACTTAGTGACTGAACAACAACAAAAGCAACCCTAGAAATCACTGTTTAGCAATATCTTTTATCCATACAATTACATATCTTACAAACAGTAAATTATAAATACTTTCAGAAGAAAATTTAGGTAGCATGAAAACTTTCTAAATAGTTTCACTTTTATTGATTTTTTCAACAATAGTTATTAGTTCCAAAAATTCTTTTATCCATATAATGCAATGATCAAAACTTTTCATATAGAGTTGATATGTACATGCTATTTGTGGATTTTTATATGAGAAAATTTACAAAATAAGAATTTATTTGTATTAGCCTAAATCTAAAAAGTAGAATAGGATTATTTTGTCATGGGCTTCCCTGGTGGTTCAGCTGGTAAAGAATCTGCCTGCAATGCAGGAGACCTGGGTTCAATCCCTGGGCTGGGAAGATCCCCTGGAGAAGGGAACAGCTACCCACTCCAGTATTCTGGCCTGGAAAAATTCATGGACTGTATATTCCATGGGGTTGCAAAGAGTCAGACACAACTGAACGACTTTCACTTAAATTTATTCTGCTATATTCTAAAATTGAAGACTATGTTTTTGGCAGATAACCTGGGCTTGAATTCTATCTTTAATTCTTATTATTATATATGTGACCTTTAGGCCTGTTGTTTTATATTTCTAGGCTTTCATCTCCTCCATGTTTAAGTTGGAAATAAAAATGGTGTTTTTCTGATTCCTGAGTTGCTGCAAAGGAACACACACACACACACACACACACACACACATATTTACAATGTTTGGTAAAGCTTTGATGAGGCCTTCCAAGTGGTGTAGTGGTAAAGAATCTGCCTGCCAGTCGAGGAGACACAGTAGACACAATCCCTGGGTCAGGAAGATCCCCTGGAGGAGGAAATGGCACCCTATCAGTATTCTTGCCTAGAAAATCCCATGGACAGAGGAGCCTAACAGTCTAAAGTGAATGAGGTTGCAAAGAGTCAGACATGACTGAGCATACACACGGTTAGATTTTTTTTCTTTAGATCCAGTAAATGAAAAGTATTTGTCAACTTGGATCTTAGCAATAATGCAAGATGAAAGTTACTGGAGAGATCTAAAGGGAGAGATGGAAAAGTATAGAACCCATCCTTTTAGAGCAGAACAAGATTGGAAATAATATCTAAAATATCTGTCCATTAATTCCTTATGCCATAGATATAGCCAACTGAGTTCATAAAAGTTTTAAGTTAGCCACTCCCAAATGGAATGGATCTAAAGTTCTCTTAGAAGTATTTTCTCTTATACGTCCACCACCTCCTAATGCCAGAGTTGTTGGTATACTCTCTATAATCTTATCAGATTTATCTAGTAATTAGGAATTTGAGATTAGCAGATACATATCATTATATATAAAATAGATAAATAACAAGGTCCTACTGTATAGCACTTCCCTGGTGGCTCAGATGGTAAAGCGTCTCTCTACAATGCAGGAGACCTGAGTTCGATCCCTGGGGTGGGAAGATCTGCTGGAGAAGGAAATGGCAATCCACTCCAGTACTATTGCCTGGAAAATCCCATGGACAGAGGAGCCTGGTAGGCTACAGTCCATGGGGTCGCGAAGAGTCAGACACGACTGAGCGACTGAACTAAACTGAACTGAATAAACCACAATGAAAAGTACATACATATATATATATATATATATATATATACACATATAACTGAAAATTATTTATATATATAAAACCAAATCACTGCACACCAGAAACGAATCCAACATTGTAAATCAACTATACCTCTATAAAAATAATAAAGAAAAAACAACTAAAAAGAGGGCAAAGGATATGAACAACTACTGTATCAAGAAAGAGATGCAGATGGCAACCTAGTTCTTGAAGAATGCTCAATATAAATAGTCTCTGAGGGCATACAAATAAAATCACAATAGTATATGACACAAAAATATGAGAATATATCAGGAATGCTAAGTATGGTGAGGATATGGAACTACTTCAATTATAAAACATCATTGATGGGCAAACACTTTGGAAAATAGTGTGGCACTTAAAAAGTTAAACATATCCTTATTATATGTCTCAGCAATTCCACTCCTAAGTATTACTTAAGAGAAATGCAAAATTATGTTCATATAAAAACATACATCTGAATACTTATTTGTAATCAACAAAAATATTAAAAAAAACATGCATAAACTGCTGTTCTTTTCAGCTTTGCAATATCCATGTAATGGAATATTACTCAGCAGTAAAAATGAACAAACTATACACAACAATATATTTCACATTTGATGGGCATATATTCAAAGAAAACTATTATCTGAAAAGATGCATGCACCTCAGTGTTCACTGCAACAGTATGTACAACAGCCAAGACCTGGAAGCAACCTAAATGTCTGTCAACAGAGGAATGGATAAATAAGGTGTGGTACATATATACAGAGGAATAGTACTCAGTCATAAAAAAGTGGATAATGCCATTTGCAGCAACATGGATGAACCTAAAGATGATCATGCTAAGTGAAATAAGCCAGAAAAAGACAAACATCATATGTGGAAACCAAAAAAGAAATTATATAAATGAATTTACTTACAAAACACAAATATACCCACAGACACAGAAAGCATATTTATGGATACCAAAGGGCAGTGGGGAGGGGTAAATTAGGAATTCACGGTTAACTTATACACACTTTTATAAATAAAATAGATAAACAATATGATCCTACTGTATAGCACAGGTAACTATAGTCAATATTTTGTAGTAACCTATAAGGGAGAAGAATATGAAAAAGAGTATTATACACACCCACACACACACACACACACATACAATTGAATCACTTTGCTGTAAACCTGACACTAACACAACAGTGTAAGTCACCCATACCTCAATTAAAATAAAAAAGCTCTATGCTTAGCAAAAAAAATGTATATATACACACATACACATACACACACACACACATATATATGTATATATATTTGAGTCTCAAGTACATTTTGCTATGTGAAACTTGCCAGACTCTTAAATCAGAAAAGTGAATTATTTCATTTATATGACATTTGGAAAAAGCAAAGTCTTGTGACAGAAAACAGATAAGTAGTTTCTAAGGTCTGTAAAGGAGAAGAAATTGCTACAAAGGGACACATCGTTCTATTATTTGTGATGATAGAACTGATCTTTGTTTTGATATGGTCACAAGACTACATGAGTTTGTCAAAACCCATAAAACCATACAACAAAACTTTTCTTACTTTATGCAAATTATATTTCCATCTAAAAAGGAAGTTACTGAAGAAAATAGTAAGAATCTCAAAGGAAGTTTTTACTAAGGAAAGGAAATTGAGACTCCTAGAAATTTATAAAGGAAAAAAATAACATTGTGAACATTTAAAAATATCTTGTTTAAATTCTCACTAGGCAGACTAAATATAGTATTTCTTCAAATTTACAAAATATTTGTTGCTTTTAAAAAACACTTATGCCAATGAATTTCAATACAATTATTTTCTTGAATAATTTATAAGTCATGGAAGTGTAACAAGATCAAACATAGGATATTCTAGTGTTCATTTTTAATAGCAGTGACTTTATACATTCTGGTATTTATTTTCTCATCCATTTTACTATCCTCAAAATAGACAACATGGTCCAAGATGTTGTTTGTCCTAGAATTCTAGTGCCAAGGGTACATTATCATAATAAGTAATTAGATGTAATTTTTACAGTTTCCTTTTCATTTGTTTATAAGTTAGTAAAAGAGAATGATATTTGGCACATTTGACAGTTTGTCTACATTATAAATTGAAACTGAAAATTTTTGCTTTCTTACCAAAGATGTTACCCCACTGAACAAAGGCAATAGTGATCACAAGCTGTGATTGTTAAATAATAATATAGAACATACGAATTCAATGTATATTTGAGGCTAAGGAAGTGTTACTAGTATCCAAAGTTTTAATGCAATATAATTGTCATTAGAAATCAATTAAATTGTCTCATTTTAAGAAACAGTAACCAAGGCCAAAAAGGCTGACCTACTTATTCAGGACAGTGCAGCCAAGTATTGTCAAAGGCTGGAATCAATATGGACCCACACACTACCAGTTTATTATCTTTTCTACTATAATATACAATTAAATATTTTGCTAAGATTTAATTACTAAAATATAAATAATTGTAATTCATTTCTATATTACTTGACAACAATGGTTACTCAACTTATAAACTGCTAAATTCTGAGATAGATTGAGTAGTTCCTACAGTTATTACCAGTTTTTTGGCATAGAAAATAATTTTGATACTGTTTCCATATGAAAAATTATAGTCACATATAAGAATACTAATTTAACATTTACATCTAAACATAACTTCAGGCTATACTACATAGCAACAGTCATCAAGACAGTATGGTACTGGCACAAAGACAGAAGCATAGATCAATGGAACAGGATAGAAAGCCCAAAGATAAATCCACGCACCTGTGGACACCTTATCTTTGACAAAGGAGGCAAGGATATACAATGGGGAAAAGACAATCTCTTTAACAAGTGGTGCTGGGAAAACTGGTCAATCACTTGTAAAAGAATGAAACTAGAACACTTTTACACCATACACAAAAATAAACTCAAAATGGATTAAAGATCTAAATAAATGTAAGACCAGAAAGCATAAAACTCCTAGAGGAAAACATAGGCAAAACACTCTCTGACATAAATCACAGCAAGATCCTCTATGACCCATGTCCCAGAGTAATGGAAATAAAAGTAAAAATAAACAAATGGACCTAATTAAACTTAAAATATTTTGCACAATGAAGGAAACTATAAGCTGGGTGAAAAGACAGCCTTCAGAATGGGAGAAAATAATAGCAAATGAAGAAACTAACAAAGAATTAATCTCAAAAATATACAAGCAGCTCCTGCATCTCAATTCCAGAAAAATAAGCAACACAATCAAAAAATGGGCCAAAGAACTAAACAGACATTTCTCCAAAGAAGACATACAAATTGTTAACAAACACATGAAAATATGCTCAACATCACTTATTATCAGAGAAATGCAAATCAAAATCACAATGAGGTACCATCTCATGCTGGTCAGAATGGCTGCTATCAAAAAGTCTACAAGCAATAAATTCTGGAGAGGTGTGGAGAAAAAGGAACCCTCTAACACTGTTGGTGGGAACGCAAACTAGCACAGCCACTATGGAGAACAGTATGGAGATTCTTTAAAAAGCTGGAAACAGAACTGCCATATGACCCAGCAATCCCACTGCTGGGCATACACACCGAGGAAACCAGAATTGAAAGACACACATGTACCTTAATGTTCGTCCCAGCATTGTTTACAATAGCCAGGACGTGGAAGCAACCTAGATGTCCATCGGCAGACGAATGGATAAGAAAGCTGTGGTACATATACACGTTGGAGTATTACTCAACTATTAAAAAGAATGCATTTGAATCAGTTCTAATGAGGCAGATGAAACTGGAGCTTATTATACAGAGCGAAGTAAGTCAGAAAGAAAAACACCAATACAGTATATTAGCACATATATATGGAATTTAGAAAGATGGTAATGATGACCCTATATACAAGACAGCAAAAGAGATACAGATGTGAAGAACAGTCTTTTGGACTCTGTGGGAGAGGGCGAGGGTGGGATGATTTGAGAGAAAAGCACTGAAACATGTATATTAACATATGTGAAATAGATCACCAGTCCAGGTTTGATGCATGAAGCAGGGTGATCAGGGCTGGTGCACTGGGATGACCCTGAGAGATGGGATGGGGAGGGAGGTGGGATGGAGGGTCAGGATGGGGAACACATGTACACCCATAGCTAATTGATGTGAATGCATGGCAAAAACCACCACAATACTGGAAAGTAATTAGCCTCCAATTAAAAAAAAAGAACAAAAACGAAGCAAAGACAAAAACATTGTTTTAAATAAACATACATGAATATATAAATAGAGAACTAAGCCCTCTTTTGGTCTTGAATGAGAGAAATTATTAAGAAATAACATAATAGATAGAAGATAGAAGTGAAAGTGAAAGTGGCTCAGTTGTGTCCGACTCTGTGATCCCATGGACTATACAGTCCATGAAATTCTCCAGGCCAGAATACTAGAGTGGTAGCCATTCCCGTCTACAGGGGATTCCATCTCCAGGGGATCTTCCCAATCCAGGGATCAAACCCAGGTCTCCCACATTGCAGGTGAATTCTTTACCAGCTGAGCCACCAGGGAAGCCCAAGAATACTGGAGTGGATAGCCTTTACATCTTCCTGACCCAGGAATCAACTGGGGTCTCCTGCATTGCAGGTGGATTCTTTACCAACTGAGTTACCAAGGAAGCCCCAAAGAAATATATATTTACCCCTTGAAATCAGTTACACAATTTAGCCTGCCCTACTGCTAACACTCAACTCTTAAAACTCAAATTAGCTTTAGAAAATAGAACTTACGGTGTCAATTTATCCTAAAATTAGTATTTACAAGCTATCATGTAAGTAAGATATTTCATTGATAATCTTTTTGAAGTAGTTTTTGTCTGTATATATTTCAACTACCAGATTTATCAAACAACAATAAACTGCAAACTTCTCTTTTTATTTAATGTATTCTCAAATCTTTTCCTCACAACTGTGCTTCAGTTCTATATTTGATTTACTTTTAATAAGCTAAAGTATTTTTTCATGAAAGGTAAATTGGTTCTATCTTCTGAATTAGTGTACTCACAATGTTTTGTAACTTCTTTGACTCAGTACTTTAAAGATACTATTTTCTGACATGGACAATAGAGAGGAAATGTATAATTAGCATGGATTTTGGTTCTTTGTAGGAATCTTGGTATTTTTCCCTTTCTGATAGGATTCTTTTCTTATAATCCAGACATTTCTTCCAGGAAATATAGAGGCTAGTTCATTTGTTTAAAAACTGCCTACCTGTTGAACACACTGAGCATGCCACTGCATTTCTACCACTGCGTTTTCATTTTATTCTGTTGATTTTATCAGCTTTCATTCCCATGCCTGACTTTTTCTTTCTCTTGGTGATAAGTGTTCTTTTCTTCCATATAACTTTACTTCTTTTTCTTGATATATGCCTATACATTATAATATTTAATATTAATCTGAATTTGTAGATGTTATTTTTATACTCTCTCCTTCTTATATCTAGTATCTAATTAGCTTGTTCTCTAAGCCAGATTTTTTAAAAATTACCATTCTTGTCATGAAAGCTAACTTTTTATGATTCATTAGTGTGTATTTCTGGATTTTATTGAGAAAACAAAAATGATGTTCTTTTACATTCTACCATTTTCAAAGGAGGAATGCTTTCATTTTTATTTTTGAATGCTACAGAATAAATATGGTAGAAAATTTCTAGAAACATTAAATTATCCTCCCCCCTCTCCTAATTTTTAAATGAGGGATACATAATATATATATTTTATATATATATATATATAGTTTGCTCATATATAGAATGGTCACTTGTTTCTGTGAGAATCTCTTCTCAGTGAGTGAGCTTGCACCATCAGAGCTACCCACTGCTTTTACTTCAGTTTCTGGTTTTATTAATTCTTTAACTGAAAATGCAATCTGAGAAGCTCTCCTATTTCTGGCATTTAATTATCTGTAGTGCTATTTATTAACTGATAATCTAAAACTTTGTGTAGTTCTTTCTTGGCAAGAAATTCAGAAGACACTTCCCGGAGCACTTTCCATTGTCTAGGAAATTGTGTTTAGGAAATTGTGGTGCCAGAGTCAAGTCACCATTTTCCTTCTCTTTTGCCCCAAGACAGGCTGCAATGCTGGGGATTGTAGAAGTGACATGGCTATCTCCTCAGAGACATTAACAAGGGGAGTGTGAAGAAAGTATGTTCTGTCTGTTCAAGGAATCTACTTTCATACATTAAATCAGTGGTTTTGATATGTTTTATTCTCAGGCTCTTTTTCACCATTAAACCCAACTGAGAAACCAAAACAATTTCTGCCTACTTGGATTTTTCAATGTGTATTGTATTTACTGTCTTCCCTGGTAGCACAGCGGTAAAGAATCCACTGCAATACACGTAATGTTCCATTACTGGGTTGGGAAGATCCCCAGGAGAAGGGAATGTCTACCTACTCTAGTACTCTTGCCTGAAGAATTCCATGGACAGAGGAGCCTGGTGGGCTGCAGTCCATGGGGTTGCAGAGTTGGACACAACTAACACTTTCACTTTTTTTCACTTTCATTCATTGTCTTAGAACTTAAAATGTATCAGATCTCTCTAATCCGCCTTTACGTATATAAAACGTTTGTTATATATTTATTTTTAATATGTTCAAAAATGTTAGTAAGAAACCTTTTACCAAATACACCATGTAAAAATCAGATTTTCCAAAACAAATAAGAAAATACTGAGAAGAGTAGTTCAGTTTTGCATGTTATGTCTGGCTTGATAGAAAACACCTCTATTTTCATATCTACTGCATTCACCCTTATTATGCCAGAAGTTTCTGAAAATTCTTGGCTATATATCTGTGAGTGAATGAGTGTTAACAAGATAAAAGATAGTTTTATTTTTTATGAAAATAGTTTTCACCTTGCAAAATTCCTCAAAGGTTTGCCAAGGTTCCTACTGATTCGCAGGCCACACTGGGAATTTTGACATGCTGAGTCACTGTGAGGATGCTGCCTTAACACTTGGGAGTCACTAGCAGATCAGGCTAAGTGCATGGCTACCAGGGTTTTATTCACATATCTGTCACTTACTATCTCTATGTGCCAGGACAAGCTGCCTCAAAACTCTGTGTCTTGAGTTTTTCATCTCAAGCAAGAATGAAGCTAGTGACTACTTTTTGGCTTGCTATGAGGATTTAAGGAAGTTATTCTTAGTAAAATGTTTATGTATCTCCTCCCCTGAGATGTAGTAATCACTCAAAATTACTATCTTTCAGAATGAACAACTGTATTTTTTCAAGTGGTAAATCTGTATTGGCTGAAAAATTATGATTTAAAATATGCTTTACAGAATATAGAGATTGATGGATATTCACCATAAATTTTGAGAAGAGGATAATTTAATTGAGAGGAGTCTTCTTTTTTTTCCTGCCGAATTGAAAGATACAGCAGCAGAATTTGGTTGAGTAAGACTGCCAATGACAGTTTGCCCTCTATACTCTTGATACTTAGCATTGACTCCTAAATGTTTTGTTACACTCTTAAATTATAACCTCTTTGAGAGTCCAACTCTGGGAAGACTCATCAAGAAAGGTAGGAAAAATCTACTTACTAATTGGTCTAAGAAACATGTTCTTAAACATTTATAAGATCTTATTAAATATAATTCTGATTTATTGTAGAAAGGAAAAAACGGGCATATTAAATATCACTCTAGATTTATAAACACTGTTAATACATTTCTCTAAAAATGCTTATTTACATAATATGTTATATTGTAACATATTTTACAAAGTACATCATGCTATTATTTTAAATTTCATTTGTCTATATTATATATAACATTCATTATCATATATATACATACTATATACATATATATAATGTAGTGGATGACATATAATATATATACGAGTTATACTTATGCATTTGTTTATATATATATATATGGGCTTCCCTTGTGGCTCAGCTGTTAAAGTATCCACCTGCAATGCAGGAGACCTGGGTTCAATCTCTGGGTTGGAAGGATCCCCTGGAGAAGGGAAAGGCTACCCACTCCAGTATTCTGGCCTGGAGAATTCCATGGACTATAGCCCAGGGGATTGCAAAGAGTCAGACACAACTGAGCAACTTCACTTCACTATATATATATGTGGGTGTACTCAGTCATTTCAGTTGTGTCTGACTCTGTAACTCCATGAACCACAGCTCACCAGGCTCCTCTGTCCACAAAATTTTCCAGGAAAGAAAATTGGAATGGGTTGCCACACTCTCTTCTAGGGCATCTTCCCGACTCAGGGATTGAATCCAGGTCTCCTGCATTGCTGGTAGAATCTTTACAGACTGAGTCAACAGGGAAGGAGCAGAAATGAGTTCCCACAGTCCTCACAGCTATTCTTCTTTATTCATGATGTCAAAAGACAAACCATTGTTTTATTCCACTCAAGAACATGTTGCTATCCATGGTGAATTTAAAACTACATAAAAGCCCCATAAATCCAATGTATCCATCATTTTCTTGTGCTCCTAATTGCCAAAAACACTTTCTTGCCTTTCACTCACAGAAAATATCTTGGCAGATAATCTCCATTGGTATATCACTTTTCTGCCCATCTTGTAAAGAGAGGCACTGGCTACCTTTGTTCTGGACTATCTTTCCAAGGCTATTTGTAGAGTAAACATCCTTAGAAGATAGATATAATATCTTCCTCTAGAAGAAACGGACAGGAATGCTTAGTTACCATATTAAAGTATCATGATTTCTTAAACCTCTGAGTTCTTCTCTTGTAACACAAATAACTTTGCCCTGCAGATATTACCTGTACCTCTTTATGTAACCTTCTGGGGACTGCGGCTTGGGGAAGCAGCACAAGGAAATGCTGATAGTCTAGCTATTGCTCGTACTGTGAGTACTAAATTCTTGCTTCTCTGACCTATTATTGTTGCTTCTTCTACTACCTTCTGTGAAACTATAGCAGACTAACTTGTTAGCTCTCTAGGGGAAGGCTGTCTGGAAGGCAGAAAAAGAGAAAGAATGTTAATCCAGCCAATTATCAAGATGTGAGTGAAGTTTATGTGAACTGGTAGTGAACATATTGACTGAATTTTGTGGTTGACTGGGCAATAAATGATTCCACACTCGACTACCTATTAACATGGCTAAGTAAGGTAGGGGGTTGCTTGCTGAGTAGTATGAAATAGATTCAAAGACAATTGCTCCAGAAGTGTCTAATTTTTTGCAAACTCTCCCCTTCACAAAGGAAATTTTCTTGTCAATCTGGTGATCAGCCTCAGGCCCACTACTGTAACAACTATCACTAGGATTTATCCTGAATGGACAGAAGATCCTCTCCACTATCCAACAGTTACAGAGACGCATACTTGAAACACTGAGCATAAAAGAGGAAATTTTGTGCCTGCTGTGGAGAAAACCTGGTGAATCATTACAATTTTGGCTGGTTCACTTGGGAGGTGAGCCAATAAGACATTTAATGCTTGTTAAGAAAAAAAGCAACCCTGAGCTCCATAAGCTCAGCCCCTCCTGAAGTCTATCATGTCAACCTTAGATAAATTCCGAGTTGACAGTAAAAAGTCTCAGAATGTTTTGCAATGGGTTATGTCTTTATAAGAATGATATCCCTGAGATAGTAAAGTCCTTAGGGAAATCAAAGATGAGGCAATGACTCCTATTCAGACTCTTTTAATGCCCTGGAGATAGTTTTCCATGATGAAGAAAGTGAACCATTGGAAAATAAGGAACTGACTCAAAGAAATTCAGAAGGACAAAAAAAAAAAAAAAGTTTGAAGCTATTCCTATACCTGGGGAAACTCCGTTAATCTTTATTTTGAAACTGAAAGGTAATCTAATAAATGTTGTCTTATATAACAAAGACAGCAAATGTCCGGATAACAGATGGGATAAATACCTTCTCAAACAAGGTGGTTGTTGTTGTTCTGTTGCTCTGTCGTGTCTGACTCTTTTTGACCCCAGGGACTGGAGCACGCCAGGCTTCCCTGTCCTTAACCATCTCCCGGAGCTTGCTCAAACTCATGTTCATTGAGTCAGCAATGCCATCCAACCATCTCGTCCACGTTGTCCCCTTTTTCTCCTGCCTTCAATCTTTCCCAGCACCAGGGTCTTTTCTAATGAGTCAGCTCTTCACATCATGTGGCCAAAGTATTGGAGTTTCAATCTCAGCCTCAGTCCTTCTGTCGTGGCAGTGTGCAATTTCCTCAGTTCTGTCTCACCCCAACGAAAATTTGAAGCAACGGATGTTAAAGCCCTCAGACACACTGTGTCACAGCTCTCAGACAGATCAGTGTTACAGCTCTGTGTGACAGCTCAGTTTTATTTAGAAAATAAAGGAAAATGCATCATTGAGGCATGAGGGTCTGCAAACCCAAAAGACTTGAACAGGAGAGAGAGAGCGAGCGAGCATGTGAGAGAGAGAGAGCACGCGTACATGACAGAGTGTAAGAGAAGAGACAGTGAGAGAGAGCGAGAGATAGCCCTGGCCCTTTGGCTCCTCTTTTTATATGTTTTTTCCTCCCCCTGGGCCTGCCCTATGTATATTGGGCTAGCCAGGAGTGCTGTTTGTTCTACCTGAGGGCCTCACTCCAGTCCTCAGACCTTCCTTTGTTCTATTTTCATGGACTTTTCCCTTCTTTGTCTTTTAGCCACCACCATTCTGGACTCCTTTCTTCCTATTCTAACTACCTAACACTTCGGATGAATATTCAGGACTGATTTCCTTTAGGGTGGACTGGCCTGATCTCCTTGCAGTCCAAGGGACTCTCAAGAGTCTTCTCCAACACCACAGTTCAAAAGCATCAACTCTTTGGTGCTCAGCCTTCTTTATAGTCCAACTCTCACATCCATACATGACTACTGGAAAAACCATAGCTTTGACTATATGGAATTTTGTTGGCAAAGGTCTCAAACAAGGTAGTCACTGTGCAAATCAAATCCATGTGAACCAGAGGATATAAATCCCATAGCCATCACCAGAAGGCAAAGTATCTCTTGCTACTATAACAAAGAGTCCCCAATCTGTCAAAAATGATGACACTTCTGCCAGCTATAAAGCTTTAGGGGAGCTGAAAACATTGCATGTTGGTTTGGTTTATCCATAAATGACTATCACAGTACTGGGGGGGAAAAAAAAAAGTTTCTTCTTTACACCCTATGATCCCTTCCTCCCTCATTATCTCTGCCTCTACTGCTTCCTAGAAACTGAGGCTAAAGGTCTTTTGGAATCCAAGGGGAACTGAAGAGTACGTAAGTATATAGAGGAATCGGTGAGGAAAAACCAATCAGACATTTATGGTTGTGTTTGATGTATACAACCAAATCACCATTTCACTGCATCCTTTTTAGATCAAGGGGTTTTACCAATATTAAACTGATAATACTTAGGCAGGGTTCTTTGTGGAAGAGAGAAGCTGACATGACAATTTGAGTGTGGTCCTACCAGCCAATTCAGTGTTCTCTTATTTCTTGTATGAATGTTCAGTAGGAATTAATGTGCTATATGTTATTACTTCTTGGCCCTTTAAATTGGGGGTCTCAAACCTTCGGGCCATGGAGTGGCAGCTCCTGTCAGATCAGTGAGGCTTTAGATTAGAAATAAAGTGCACAACAAATGTAACGAGCTTGAATCATCCTGTAACCACCCTCCCCACCATTCCTGGCCCATGGAAATATTGTCTTCCATGAAATTGGTCACTGATGCCAAGAAGGTTGGGGACTGCTGCCTTAAATGATGGGGGTGTTGTCTCTTAATTGGGTAAATCCACATATAAAAAAGTACCTGAACTGGGGGCTTCCCTGGTGGCTCAGTGGTAAAGGGTCTGCCTGACAATGCAGGAGACATGAGTTCAACCCCTAATCCTGGAGGATTCCACATGCCATGAAGCAAGTAAGCCCGTGCGCCATATCAACTAAAAAGTACAGTCACAATTTGAAAGTGAAGAATTATTTTATTTGGTGGGAATGCACAGGACTCTGCCAAACATTAATGTCAATAGCTCTGAGACAGTAATCTCAATAGCTCTGAAAAAAACTGCCCCAAGGAGGTAGGAGGAGAAGTCAGGCTATATACAAGTTTGTAACAAAGGGAACAGGCAGTCTGAACATCAAGGATCAGATATTGAGTTAAGGAATTTAGCATTCTCTGTTTGGGAAGATGCAAGCCTCTGGGCTCACTGAATTCATTCCTTTCATATGCACCGCATCTATCTGGAGCTAATCCTGTTTCTTTGTTCTCCTTGCTTCTTGCATTCTCCGAGCTCCTCTTGCTTCCTGCATTCCTCCAGCTCCTCAGCAATCTCTGTGGGGTGGGGCAGCATCCCGTGGATGAAGTTTTGGGAGGCCTCATTCACACTGGAGGCCAGAAGTTGCTGATGGCAGTGACATTTCTTGTTTATTGATAAGGCAGGAGATATTTTCGTTGCACAACCGCAACTGTTAAGCCTGTGCTCTAGAGTCTGGGAGCCACAACTACTGAGCCCACGTAATGCAACTACTGAAGCCCATGCACCCTAGAGCCCATGTCTGACAATAAGAGGGGCCACCACAGTGAGACGTGCACACACCGCTAGACAGTAGTCCCCGCTCGCCACAACTAGAGAAAAGCCTGAAGAGCAATGAGACCCAGCATGGCCAAAATAAGTAAAATTATTTTTTAAAAATGGCCAGTACATTTGGTTCCTACCACAGTAATGATGCCTTCAAGTCACAAATCTCCATGAACGCTGCCCTTGTTGATTGGCTTCTATAGAAAGTGGAGGCAAGCTTCCTCTAGAGATACCATAGAAAGTTTTGGATTCAACACCTTTTATACATAGCTACTAGGCACACTCATTTTTAAAAGCAGCTGGGTTCTTTTTGGATTTGATAGCCTTAACCCATGGAAGGCAACTCTCTGGCCTAATATTTCCATTACAGACAGATAGCTCAGATTCAGTGACCATTAAGGTAGGCTGGACTCAATAAATCTTGCTTGTAGAAAGTAAATGGTATGGGTGAAGGATCTGCCAGATTGACCCCAATGGTATCTTGACTATTCATGAGAAACTAAACAAAGTGACAGCTCTCTTTTGGGGAATCTTTATTCCCTACTTTCCAATCCAAAGCAAAGCTGGCTGTTCATTGAGATACCCAAGTCACAGATATTCCCATAAGGGCCTGGTCCTGATCTAGTGATGGGTCAGCTAAGCTGCAACCAGATGGCATCCATTATATTATTCAAACTCAGTGCCAGCTTTGCAGAACTAAAAATGGGTGTAAACACTCTCCTCGTTAGGCAGAACTCCATGGATTACCATAGTTCTGTCCAATATTTCTTGATGAACCTTGTTTAATTTTTACCAGTTCTTGGATTGTTAACTGTGGCCACTTGGAAAGTACAGGTTAGCACATTAAAGAAGTCTTTTTTGGGGCCACAATGTGGGAAGGGAAATCACAGCTGCTGACCTAACCATCTGGGTCACTCATGTAGATGTACAGACCCATTATCTGGTCTGGCCATCTGGAACCCAACTGCTGACTGAGCCTCTACACAGCAGATTGTAAGTATTTCATCATCACACCACATTTGGCAATCTACCTACATTATAGCTTGGGCACAAAATAAAGGACTCTGTGTTTCTGATGCAGGGGCTATGACTGCATGAAAGTCTTATGGCTTATACCAAACTTGACTTTTTGATGTGTGGTGAAGGAGGTCACATCATACTGGGCATGGACCCAGACTGGTTACACTGAACCTTTAAAGCAGTCACAGGCTTATCAATAGTGTCATATTACCATTGATATTTGCTCAAATTATAGTGTTGCTATTATAGTCCAATCAGTTAATTCTGGTCACATACTTGTGATTCTTTAAATTAAAGCATGTCATGTTTCCACCTTTCCAGACAATTTTCACTCTGTTAATTGTTTGACTTTTATACAAATACCACCTAGCACTGGGCTGAAAGTCAAAGTGCTTTATAGACTTTCTATGCTGCCTTCCATCTGCAGGCTTCTGATACTGTTGAGTATTGGAATAATCTCCTGAAAAACTGGCTCAAAATTCCTTGAGTATACTTTCTTCACTGCCTCCTGATTCAAACACATTAGTAAGACAATTTGGTCACTAAATGCAGCTGTACCAAGAAAAAGATCACTTCTTGGCCAATTCCTGGGTAATTATCAAGATAGGAGTGTGTCATTACAAAGACCTATTTTGAAAATCTGAGATCCCACTTTGAAAGTTTCTTGGTGTTATGCTTCCCTTATTCTCCTATTTGCAACTCAATGCCATCTGAATGATATATTTTCTGGGTGACAGTCTCATCAAAAAGGATCCCAGACTCAAACTTAATTCTGGTTTGTAGCTCTCTTCATCCCTTGTTAGAATGACATAGCCCATTCTATCCAATGTAAAGAGGATAATGGACACCTAGGTAGAATACACTGCTTGTTGAGGCACCACACAGTGACTCAAAGACTCTACAGACTGAGGTGGGAGACATATTTTATTATAAATTTTATTTAAAAAGTGCCATTACCTCATGAATATACAAGGCTTCTGGATGGGGGGGAAAAATCTGTGTAAATAGGGTATGATTGAAAAAGCAGTCAAGTTTTAGTTACCAGAAAGGGGAAACTCTAATTTGCAGCACTGAAAGGATAGCAATAATCCAAACATCAGGGAGAGATTGGGAAGCTAGTATATTAGTGTCATTTGCATTTTTAGAAGAGTATTTGGAGGTTTTACATGTAGGAGGGCTTCATTGGTGGCTCAGATGGTAAAGGATCTGCCTGCAATGTGGGAGATCAGAGTTCAATTCCTGGGTTGGGAAGATCCTCTGGAAAAGGGAATGGCAACCCATTCCAGTATTCTTGCCTGGAGATTTCCATGAACAGAGGAGCCTGGTGGGCTATACAGTCCATGGGAGAGCAAAGAGTCAGGCACAACTTTCACTATCACTTTACATGTAGGAAAGTGGGCTGGTTCACTGGGGACATTGTCAACCTTACCACAGACTGAGGCAAGTCCTATTGGGAGGCTGCAACACTTAAAATGTACAATGTTCATGACATTGTACAGGAGACAGGGATCAAGACCATCCCCATGGAAAAGAAATGCAAAAAAGCAAAATGGCTGTCTGGGGAGGCCTTACAAATAGCTGTGAAAAGAAGAGAAATGAAAAGCAAAGGAGAAAAGGAAAGATATAAGCATCTGAATGCAGAGTTCCAAAGAATAGCAAGGAGAGATAAGTAAGCCTTCCTCAGTGATCAATGCAAAGAAACAGAGGAAAACAACAGAATGGGAAAGATGAGAGATCTCTTCAAGTAAATTAGAGATACCAAGGGAACATTTCATGCAAAGATGGGCTTGATAAAGGACAGAAATGGTATGGACCTAACAGAAGCAGAAGATATTAAGAAGAGGTGGCAAGAATACAGAGAAAAACTGTACAAAAAGATCTTCATGACCAAGATAATCATGATGGTATGATCATTCACCTAGAGCCAGACATCCTGGAATGTAAAGTCAAGTGGGCCTTAGAAAGCATCACTACAAACAAAGCTAGTGGAGGTGATGGAATTCCAGTTGAGCTCTTTCAAATCCTGAAAGACGATGCTGTGAAAGTGTTGCACTCAATATGCCAGCAAATTTGAAAACTCATTAGTGGCCACAGGACTGGAAAAGGTCAGTTTTCATTCCAATCCCAAAGAAAGGTAATGCCAAAGAATGCTCAAACTACCGCACAATTGTACTCATCTCACATGCTAGTAAAGTAATGCTCAAAATTCTCCAAGCCAGGCTTCAGCAATTCGTGAACCGTGAACTTCCTGATGTTCAAGCTGGTTTTAGAAAAGGCAGAGAAACCAGAGATCAAATTGCCAACATCCACTTGACCATCGAAAAAGCAAGAGAGTTCCAGAAAAACATCTTTTTCTGCTTTATTGACTATGCCAAAGCCTTTGACTGTGTGGATCACAATAAACTGTGGAAAATTCTGAAAGAGATGGGAATACCAGACCACCTGACCTGCCTCTTGAGAAATCTATATGCAGGTCAGGAAGCAACAGTTAGAAATGGACATGGAACAACAGACTGGTTCCAAATAGGAAAAGGAGTACATCAAGGCTGTATATTGTCACCCTGCTTATTTAACTTGTATGCAGAGTACATCATGAGAAACTCTGGGCTGGAAGAAGCACAAGCTGGAATCAAGATTGCCGGGAGAAATATCAATAACCTCAGATATGCAGATGACACCACTCTTATGGCAGAAAGTGAAGAGGAACTAAAAAGTCTCTTGATGAAAGTGAAAAAGGAGAGTGAAAATGTTGGCTTACAGCTCAGCATTCAGAAAACGAAGATCATGGCATCTGGTCCCATCACTTCATGAAATAGATGGGAAACAGTGGAAACAGTGTCAGACTTTATTTTGGGGGGCTTCAAAATCACTGCAGATGGTGATTGCAGCCATGAAATTAAAAGACGCTTACTTCTTGGAAGGAAAGTTATGACCAACCTAGGTAGCATATTCAAAAGCAGAGATGTTAGTTTGCCAACAAAGGTTCATCTAGTCAAGGCTATGGTTTTTCCTGTGGTCATGTATGGATGTGAGAGTTGCACTGTGAAGAAAGCTGAGTGCTGAAGAATTGATGGTTTTGAACTGTGGTGTTGGAGAAGACTCTTGAGAGTCCCTTGGACTGCAAGAGATCCAACCAGTCCATTCTGAAGGAGATCAGCCCTGGGATTTCTTTGGAAGGAATGATACTAAAGCTGAAACTCCAGTACTTTGGCCACCTCATGCGAAGAGTTGACTCATTGGAAAATACTCTGATTCTGGGAGGGATTTGGGTAGGAGGAGAAGGTGACGACAGAGGATGAGATGGCTGGATGGCATCACTGACTCGATGGATGAGAGTTTGAGTGAACTCTGGGAGTTGGTGATGGACAGGGAAGCCTGGCATGCTGCAATTCATGGGGTTTCAAAGAGTCAGACATGAATGAGCTACTGAACTGAACTGAACTGAACACTTAAAAGCAATATTTTCTCTCCTGAGATGTTATTTTCACCCCAGACTGTAATTATGGTTCTGAAGCTAGGCATTAACCTGACTCCCTCTCAAATATAGGGCTTCTTTGGTGGCTCAGATGGTAAAGTGTTTGGCTGCAACAAGGAGACCTGGGTTTGATCCCTGGGTCAGGAAGATCCCATGGAAGATGAAATGGCAGCTCACTCCAGTATACTTGTCTGGAGAATCCCATGAACAGAGGAGCCTGGTGGGCTACATTCCATGGCATCACAAACGGTTGGACATGACTGAGCAACTAACATACACTCCATAATGTTGGTCTTGCACTTTAGCAGCAATATTTAGAGAAATGTAAGTGTTTATGGAAGCACTACTGGTAGATCATGAAAACCTCTGAAGACTCTGGTGATTTCTTCAAATTGAGAGAATAAGCTACCTTTACTTATTTACAAAAGCTTCCTGGAAGGACAAATCTTTATTTATATAAAACCTGTGGGCAGTTATTCATATGAATGGAGTCATCTAATTAGAAACTGTGATATAAAATTGGCTCCTGACAGCTAAAGTGACACTGATAACACTTCTGCCCTGCAAGGCATACTAGTAAGCCTCAACAAACTGGCAAAGATTATTTTAAATTAAAGGACTGTCCTCAGCTTCCTCTTTGTGGATAAGGCAGTGCCCGCTTAGTCACTGGGAAAGCCAGCTCTAGCTGAATCAAGGGATTGGATCTGATAGACAGAGTGCCTTAAGAACTATGGAAGGAATTTATAATAAAGGAGGCAATGATCAAAAAAATTCCCAAGGGGGAAAAATATAAAAAGTCAAAATAGTTGTGTGAGGAGGCCTTATAAATAGCTGAAAAAAGAAATGAAAGGCAAGATATATCCATATGAATGCAGAGTTCCAAATAATAGCAAAGAAAGATAAGAAAGCTTTCCTCAGTGATCAATGCAAAGAAATAGAGGAAAACAATAGAATGGGACTGTCTTCAAGAAAACTAGAGATACCAAGGGAACATTTCACGCAAAGATTGGCACAATGAAGGACAGAAATAGTATGAACCTAACAGAAGCAGAAGATATTAAGAAGAGGTGGCAAGAATACACAGAAGAATTATACAAAAAAGAACTTCATGACACAGATAACCGTGATGGTGTGATCACTCACCTAGAGCCGGATAACCTAGAGTGCAAAGTCAAGTGGGCCTTAGGAAGCACCAGTACAAACAAAGCTAGTGGAGGTGATGGAATTCCAGGTGAGCTACTTCAAATCCTAGAAGATGATACTGTGAAACTACTGCACTCCGTATGCCAACAAATTTGGAAAATTCAGCAATGGCCACAGGCCTGGAGAGATCAGTTTTCATTCCAATCCCAAAGAAAGGCAATGCCAAAGAATGTTCAAACTACCACACAATTGCAGTCATCTCACAGGCTAGCAAAGAATTGTTCAAAATTCTCCAAGCCAGGTTTCAACAGTACATGAATCCTGAACTTCCAGTTGTTCAAGATAGATTTTGAAAAGGTAGAGGAACCAGAGTTCAAATTGCCAACATCTGACGGATCAATGAAAAAGCAATAGAGTTCCAGAAAAAATCTATTTCTGCTTTATTCATTACACCAAAGCCTTTGACTGTGTGGATCACAACAAACTATGGAAAATTCTTCGAGATGGAATACCAGACCACTTGACCTGCCTCTTCAGAAATCTGTATGCAGGTCAGGAAGCAACAGTTAGAACTGGACATGGAACAACAGACTGGTTCCAAATAGGAAAAGGAGTCCATCAAGGCTGTATATTGTCACCCTGCAGAGTGACAACTTATATGCAGAGTACATCATGCAAAATGCTGGGCTGGATGAAGCACAAGCTGGAATCAAGACTGCCAGAAAGAATATCAATAACCTCAGAGATGTAGATGATCCTACCTATATGGCGGAAAGTGAAGAAGAACTAAAGAGCCTCTTGCTAAAAGTGAAAAAGGAGAGTGAAAAAGTTAGCTAAAACTCAACATTCAGAAAACTAAGATCATGGCATCCGGTCCCATCACTTCATTGCAAATAGATGGGGAAACAGTGAGAGACTTTCTTTCCATGGGCTCCAAAATCACTGCAGATTGTGACTGCAGCCATGAAACTAAAAGACTCTTGCTCCTTGGAAGAAAAGTTATGACCAACCTAGACAGCATATTAAAAAGCAGAGACATTACTTTGCCAACAAAGGTCCATCTAGTCAAAGCTATGGTTTTTCCAATAGTCATGTATGGATGTAAGAGTTAAACCATAAAGAAAGCTGAGCACTGAAGTATTGATGCTTTTGAACTGTGGTGTTGGAGAAGACTCTTGAGAGTCCCTTGGATGGCAAGGAGATCAAACCAGTCAATCCTAAAGGAAATCAGTTCTGAATATTCATTGAAAGGACTGATGCTGAAGCTGAAGTTCCAATACTTTGGCCACCTAATTCAATGTACTGACTCACTAGAAAAGACCCTTATGCTGGGAAAAATTGAAGGTGGAGGAAAAGGGGATGACAGAGGATGAGATGGTTGGATGGTATCACTGACTCTATGGGCATGAGTTTGAGCAAGCTCCAGGAGTTGGTGATAGATAGGGAAGCCTGGCATGCTGCAGTCCATGGGGTCACAAAGTTTTGGACACTACTGAGTGACTGAACTGAACTGATTCTTATATATATACTGTAACATAATCATGATATAAAAATCATTATGATAATACATATATATATATATATATTTTTTTTTTTTTTCCAAATTAAGATTTCCTCTCCTATAATAAAGCCTATTACATGTTCAGGAGTTACCTGATCTTTCAAATCCTTTGTGGGAAGAGGAGCTAGAAGAATCAACATTATACTACCCTGGGTAGTACCATTGCTATGGGTCATAAACTGTTCTTCTTTGACCAAGGAGTCTTGTGTCTTCTGTCAGTAGCCATGAACTATGAGTGGGTCAACTTGTTTGTTTGAAGGTCTGATAAAATATTTCCGTTATTGACAGTTTATACCAATAAACCTCTAATATATATTCTTGAATTCAAAATTCTATCACTACAAGCCACTTGATTAAATGCTTCTGATTTTTAAATTTCAGTATCATTGTATATACTATTTAACCTTCAAGCCACTCAAGCTTCTTGGTTTTTTAAAAGGTGTAAAGAAAATGAAATTCTCATAGAGACAAAAAAATTTTTTCCTCATCATATTTCCTAATGGCATTTCTCCATAATACTAGAGCACAACAAAGTTATAACAGGAATAATTGAAAAAAAGGTGGGGTAGATTGAGGAATTAGGTCTGGTTTTTGGCCCAAGTGTCAAGGACATGGGTTGGGGTCCTAATGTAGCAGAAGGGTTGGGATCTGCTTTGTGAGGTTACCACAGATCCTTTTCAGTGTGGAGGTGAGAAACCTAAAAGCAAAGAACAAGTGGCTTGTCAGAAGGATCAAAGACATTTTAACACCTCTGGGAGAGGTATCTCTGTTTCGCTGACTGTTTACTACTAAGTTGGATTCATTCTCCATAAAGTTAGATGTGATCTGCAGATTTTTGTCCAGTAAAATAGATAACCCCAATGACTATATTTTATTGTGCTTTGACCTATAATATTTGAACATCTCTTCTCCATCTCTCCCATCTTTTGACCTAGTGCTTCTCATTAACAGATCAGCAAACTAGAAACAGAAAGTCTTGATTTCCACTGGTCTGAGTTAGGAATGAGCACTGCTCACTTGTCAACAAGGCCTCTGTGGATCCTCTGCATCTCGCGCTCCACATACTTGTCCCCTCCCTGTGTTAACATCACCACAGCAGGCCTCACCATCTGGGGCAAAGAGTGTATGTAGCTCTCCTGCTTTGGATGCTGTGACTGACTTTAAGTCTTTTGAGGCAGAGTCAGATGGGACTATGATTATTACTGGCTTCACTTAATAAAACTAGTTTGTTCCATATTATGGAATTTTTTTTCAATTGCTTTAGAATCTGGTGAGGAGAGAGATTACAAAAAAATTATCAAATACCTAGACATATGGACAAAGGGGGTTGTGTGACTTTTGAATGTCATACAGTAGCACTGCCTAATAAGCCTACCCAGAGAGATTTTCAGTCCTTTAGGTGATATATCTTTTACCTAATATTTGTATTTATTAAGGCCCACACCCCAAGAAGTCAGGTACCAACTTGAAGATTTTTGTCCATCTGAAAAGATAAGCACAATGCTTATGGTTTAATTCATATTAGCCTGCTTTATATCTAAGCTAATCCCAACATTTTTAACTACAAATAAACACTCAGTTTCTCAAATGCTCACTGAACTACTTATACCTCCTCATAGGTTCTCACATTAACGAATCTGAAAAACAATCTTTGATGCTTATTCACTATTTTATTTTACCTATCCTGAAAATTATACTTTCAAAGAACTGTAATGAATTTGTACCTTGAACTCATAAGACATTAAGCTTAACAGGAAGGAAAAAAAAAAAAAAAAAAACAACACTGAAACCCAGTGGCATGCACTATATTAGATGAAGTACAAAACAATGTAATGGGAAAATACCTGAAACATGGAAAGAAGGAACACAGAACCATTTAAAGACAGGACAAAATTGTTGGCAAGTGGTGGGCACACCACTGGGTGAATGATGAGTAAATTCAGAAAGAATGCCTCTAACAGTCACTAATGCTCATGATAAAGAGGATCTTTCTAAAGCAAATTTAAAATAATCCTTTACTCTCGAGTAACAATTTGTTACTATCTCTTCAAATTATATCCTTTAAGTTGGTCTCAATGAATTGCCTTTTGTAAGCTGCTGGGAAGAAATCCTAACAAGGTCGGAATTCTATAAAATCGGATTGAACCCAGGCCTTTGTTGTTGCTCTGTTGCTAAGTCATGTCCCATTCTTTGTGACTCCAGGGACTGGGGCACTCCATGCTTCCCTGTCCTTCACTATCTCCCGAAGTTTGCTCAAGTTCATGTCCATTGAGTCGGTGATACTTTCTAACCATCTTGTCTTCTGCTGTCCCCTTCTGCTTTTGCCTTCAATCCTTCTCAGCGTCAGGATCTTTGCCAATGAATGAGCTCTTTACATCAGGTGACCAAAGTACTGGAACTTCAGCTTCAGCATCAGTCCTTCCAATGAATATTCAGGGTTGATTTCCGTTAGGATTGACTGGTTTGATCTCCTTGCTGTCGAAGGGAATCTCAAGAGTTCTCCAGCATCACAATTTGAAAGCATCAATTTATCAGCACTCAGCTTTCTTTATGGCCCATGTTTCACATCTGTACATGACTACTGGAAAAACCACAGCTTTGACTATACAGACCAGACCTTTATCAGCAAAGTGATGCTATCTCTGTTTTTTAATACACTGTCTAGATTTGTCATAGCTTTCCTTCCAAGGAGCAAGCCTTTTAATATCATTGCTGCAGTCACCATCTGCAGTGATTCAGGAGTCCAAGAAAATAAAACCTTTCATTGCTTCCACCTTTCCCCTTCTATTTGCCATGAAGTGATGTGAATTGAGGCCTACATATTGGTTAAAAAAATAATGATAAAGTGGGTAATTTGTTAAACTTGGCAGACTAGGACTCAGTTTAGATATTTTATACATATATATGTTACAAACAACACACAAAAAAATTATTTATTCATTTTGTTGTTCTAGGTATAGTTTGTAATTTTACCATGAGGCTTAAGTAAATAAATTTTAGTACAAGTTCTGAAATCATATTACAAAAGTTGGTCAAAAATATGTTCAAAAGGAAAATATATTCTACTGGGAAGAAACAGAAAACCTTGGTAATTATTTTTTTAATGGAAGAAAAGAAAGTGATCTAAAGTGGAATGCAATAAACCTAAAAGTAACTCAAAAGAAACAAAGGCTGAATAATTTTTATAGACCTAAATAAAATTTTTATAAGAATAAGGCAAAATAGATTATCAGAAAATAAAGACAGGAAGGGAGAAGAAAGTGAAAAATAGAACCACAAAAATAATAACTAAATAAAACAGAGTAAAAATCTAGGAGATGGTGACAATAATAATGATCAACAAAGACAAATGGTTATATTTAAACATTTGACTAGTCTGGTACTAAAGAGGCAAATTGCAATTAAAACTGATCTATTAAAATTTACTAAAATTGCTTAAAGGAGGCTACTCAGGACTATTAGTTACATTTCAGTTCAGTTCAATCAGTCATGTCCAACTCTTTGCAACCCCATGGACTGAAGCACACCAGACTTCCCATTCCATCACCAATTCCCAGAGCCTACTCAAACTCATGACCATCGAGTTGGTGGTGCCATCCAACCATCTCATCCTCTGTCATCCTCTTCTCTTCCTGCCTTCAATCTTTCCCAACATCAGGGTCTTTTTCAATGAGTCAGTTCTTCACATCAGGTGGCCAAAGTACTGAAGTTTCAGCTTCAGCATCAGTCCTTCCAATGAATAATCAGGACTGATTTCCTCTAGGTTAGACTGGTTTGACCTCCTTGCAGTCTAAGGGACTCTCAAATGTTTTCAAAAGCATCAATTCTTTGGCACTCAGCTTTCTTTATAGTCCAATTCTCACATCCATACATGACTACCAGAAAAACCATAGCTTTGACTAGACGGACCTTGTCAGCAAAGTAAATTCTCTGCGTTTTAATAGGCTGTCTAGGTTGGTAACACCTTTTCTTCCAAAGAGCAAGTGGCTTTTAATTTCATGGCTGCAGACATGATCTGCAGTGATTTTGCACCCCCCCCCCCCAAATAAAATATCATACTGTTTCCGTTCTTTCCCCACCAATTTGCCATGAAGTGATGGGAGCAGATGCCATGATCTTAGTTTTCTGAATGTTGACTTTTAAGCCAACTTTTTAATTTTCCTCTTTCACTTTGATCAAGAGGCTCTTTAGTTCATCTTTCCTTTCTGCCATATAGGTGGTGTCATCTGCGTATTTGAGGTTATTTATATTTCTCTTAGCAATCTTGATTTGAACTTGTGCTTCACCCAGGCATTTTGCACAATGTACTCTGTATATAAGTTAAATAAGCAGGGTGACAATATACAGCCTTGACGTACTCCTTTCCCAATTTGGAACCACTCTGTTGTTCCATGTCCAGTTCTAACTGTTGCTTCTTGACCTCCATACAGATTTCTCAAGAGGGAGGTAAGGTGGTCTATTATTCCCATCGCTTTAAGATTTTTCCATGTTTGTTGTGATCCACACAGTCAAAGGCTTTGGTGAAATCAATAAAGCAGATGTTTTTCTGGAACTCTCTTGCCTTTTCAATGATCCAACAGATGCTGGCAATTTGAACTCTGCTCCTCTGCCTTTTCTAAATCCAGCTTGAACATCTGGAAATTCAGGATTCATGTACTGTTGAACCCTGGCTTGGAGAAATTTGAACAATACGTTGCTAGCATGTGAGATGAGTGCAATTATGTGGTAGTTTGAACATTTTTTGGCATTGCTTTTCTTTGGGATTGGAATGAAAACTGACCTTTTCCAAGCCTGTGGCCACTAATGAGTTTTCCAAATTTCCCTGCATATTGAGTGCAACAATTTCACAGCATCATATTCTAGGTTTTGAAATAGCTCACTTGCAATTCCATCACCTGCACTAGCTTCCTAAGGCCCACTTGACTTCACATTCCAGGATGTCTGGCTCTAGGTCAGTGATCACACCATCGTGATTATCTGGGTCATGAAGATCTTTTTTGTATAGTTCTTCTGTGTATTCTTGCCACCTCTTCTTAATATCTTCTGCTTCTGTTAGGTCCTTACCATTTCTGTTCTTTATAGTGCCTGTCTTTGTGTAAAATATTCCCTTGGTATCTCTAATTTTCTTGAAGAGATCTCTAGTCTTTCCCATTGTATTGTTTTCCTCTATTTCTTTGCACTGATGACTGAGGAAGAGTTTCTTATTTCTCCTTGCTATTCTTTGGAACTCTGCATTCAGATGTCTATAACCTTCCTTTTCTCTTTTGCCTTTAGCTTCTGTTGTTTTTCCAACTCTTTGTAAGGCTTCTTCAGACAACCATTTTGCCTTTTGCGTTTCTTTTTCTTGGGGGTGGTCTTGATCACCGCCTTCTGTACAATGTCACAAACCTCTGCCCATAGTTCATCAGGCACTGTGTCTATCAGATCTAATCACTTGAATCTATTTCTTACTCCAGTGTATAATCATAAGGGATTTGATTTAGGTCATTCCTGAATGGTCTAGTTGTTTTCCCTACTTTCTTCAAATTTAAGTCTGAATTTGGCAATTAGGAGTTCATGATCTGATCATGATCAAGCTCCCAGTCTTGTTTTTGCTGACTGTATAGAGCTTCTCCATCTTTGGCTGCAAAGAATATAATCAATCTGATTTTGGTATTGACCATCTGGTGATGTCCATGTGTAGAGTCTTCTCTTGTGTTGTTGGAAAAGGGTGTTTGCTGTGACCAGTGCATTTTCTTCAGAAAACAGTTTACCTTTGCCCTGCTTCATTTTGTACTCCAAGGCTAGATTTGCCTGTTACTCCAGTTATCTGTTGACTTCCTACTTTTACATTCCAGTCCCCTATAATGAAAAGGACATCTTTTTTTGGTGTTGGTTCTAGAACGTCTCATAAGTCTTCATAGAACCGTTCAGCTTCAGCTTCTTCAGCATTACTGTTTGAGGCACAGACTTGGGTTACTGTGATACTGAAAGGTTTGCCTTGGTAACGAACAGAGATCATTCTGTCGTTTTTGAGATAGCACTGAAGAACTTCATTTTGGACTCTTGTTGACTATGAGGGCTACTCCATTTCTTCTATGGAATTCTTGCCCACAGTAGTTGATATAATGGTCAGCTGAGTTAAATTTGCCCATTCCAGTCAATTTTAACTCACTGATTCCTAAAATGTCGATGTTTACTCTTGCCATCTCCTGTTAGACCACTTCCAATTTACCTTAATTCAGGGACCTAACATTCCAGGTTCCTATGCAATATTATTCTTTACAGCATCAGAGTTTACTTCCATCTCTAGCCACATGCACATCTGGGCACTGATTTTGCTTTGGCCCTGTCTTTTCATTGTTTCTGGAGTTTTCTCCACTCTTTTCTAACCCTAACCCTGACCCTAACCCTAAGCCTAACCCTAACCCTAACCCTAATTTCTAGTAGCATATTGGGCACCTATGGACCTTGCGAGTTCATCTTTCAGTGTCATATCTTTTTGCCTTTTCATACTTTTCATGGCATTCTCAAGGCAAGAATACTGAAGTGGTTTGCCATTTCCTTCTCCAATGGACCATGTTTTGTCATGACTCCACTCATGACATGTCATGACTCCACCATGACTCATCTGTCTTGGGTGGCCCTATATGGCATGGCTCACAGTTTCATTGAGTTAGACAAGGCTGTGGTCCATGTGATCAGTTTGATTAGTTTTGTGTGATTGTGGTTTTCATTCTCTAGGCCCTCTGATGGATAAGGATAAGAGGCCTTCGGAAGTTTCCTGATGGGAGAGACTGACTGGGGGCGAAACTGGGTCTTCTTCTGATGGGTGGGTTCATGCACAGTAAATCTTTAATCCAATTTTCAACTGATGGACAGGTGTTTGTTCTCTCCCTGTTGTTTGACATGAGACCAAACTATGGTGGAGGCAATGAAGATAATGGTGACCTCCTTCAAAACGTCTCGTGCATGCACTGCCACATTCAGCGCCTCCAACTCTGAAGCAGGACACTGCCAAGCCATGCCTCTGCCAGGGACTCCTTTACACTCACAGGCAAGTCTGGGTCAGTCTCTTGTTGGGTCACTGCTCCTTTCTTCTGGGTCCTGGTGCACACAAGGTTTTGTTTGTGTTCTCCAAGAGTCTGTTTCCCCAGTCTTGGGTAAGTTCTGGTGGCTCCGTGGTGGGGTTAATGGTAACCTCCTCCAAGAGGGCCTACGCCACACCCAAGTGTGATGCACCCAGAACCCCTGCCCCTGAGGCAGGACACTGACATTTTTACTTACATTTAAGCATTCTCAGATCATGAACTTCTTATTCACGACTTAAATTCAGACTTTATTGAAGAAAGTAGAGAAAACTACTAGACCATTCAGGTATGATATAAATCAAATCCCTTATGATTACACAGTGGAAGTGACAGTAGATTCAAGGGATTGGATCTGATGGACACAGTGCCTGAAGAACTATGGACAGAGGTTTGTGACATTGTATAGAAGCCAGTGATCAAGACCATCCCTAAGAAGAAGAAATGCAAAAAGGCAAAATGGTTGTCTGAGGAGGCCTTACAAATAGCTGAGAAAAGAAGAGAAGCTAAAGGCAAAGTAGAAAACGAAAGGTATATCCATCTGAATGCAGAGTTCTAAAGAATAGCAAGGAGAGATAAGAAAGCTTTCCTCAGTGATCAGTGCAAACTAATAGAGGAAAACAACAGAATGGGAAAGACTAGAGATTTCTTCAAGAAAATTAGAGATACCAAGGGAACATTTCATGCAAAGATGGGCTCAATAAAGGACAGAAATGATGTGGACCTAACAGAAGCAGAAGATATTAAGAAGAGGTGTGACAAGAATACACAGAAGAACTATATAAAAAAGAACTTCATCAACCAAATAACCATGATGGTGTGATCACTGACCTAGAGCCAGACATCCTGGAATGTGAAGTCAAGTGGGCCTTAGGAAGCATTACCATGAACAAAGCTGGTGGAGGTGATGGAATTCCAGGTGAGTTATTTCAAATCCTAAAAGATGATGTTATGAAATTGCTACACTCAATATGCCATCAAATCTTGAAAACTCATCAGTGGCCACAGGCTTGGAAAAGTCAGTTTTCATTCCAATCCCAAAGAAAGGCAATGCCAAAGAAAGTTCAAACTACCACATAATTGCAGTCATCTCACATGCTAGCAAAATAATGCTCAAAATTCTCCAAGCTAGATCTCAACAGTACATGAACTGTAAACTTCCAGATGTTTAAGCTGGATTTAGAAAAGGCAGAGGAACCAGAGATTGAATTGCCAACAGCCATTGGATCATAGAAAAAACAAGAGAGTTCCAGAAGAACATTACTTCTGCTTTACTGGTTACACCAAATCCTTTGACTCTGTGGATCACCACAAACTATGAAAAATTCTTCAAGAGATGGAAATACCAGACCACCTTATCTTCCTCCTGAGAAATCTGTATGCAGGTCAGGAAGCAACAGTTAGAACTGGACATGGAACAACAGACTGGTTCCAAATTGGGAAACGAGTCCATCAGGGCTATATATTGTCACCCTGCTTATTTAACTTATATGCAGAGTACATTGTGCAAAATGCTGGGCTGGATGAAGCACAAGCTGGAATCAAGACTGCTGGGAGAAATATTAATAACCTCAGATGTGCAGATAACACCACCTTTATACTAGGAAACGTAGAGGAACTAAAGGTTCTCTTGGCTCTGACATTATAAAGGACTCATATAATTTGAACTACGATGAAAGCTTAGGATTTAAACCTATTAGGTGAATATAAATTTGAAAAATTCCCATTTATTACTATTTATTTTAATGGCTATATATACTTATCTGATTTGTGTTGGTTGAAACTTTGTCTGACTAGGAATATTACTTCATTAGCATGAATCATGTTCCCAGTGGCCTGTACAAGACTACAGGACATAAAAATGTTTATAATATTTTTAGAAATAAGCATCCAATGCCAATTTAATCCAAGCTTATCTTACTTATCTAGATAAGCTCAGGTGTACCATAAATCATAAATGATATAATTAATAGCCTTTTTACTTCAGGTTAATAATTTATCATTTTCCAGGCACTATTAAAGTGAAAGTGAAGTCACTCAGTCATGTCCAACTCTTTGCGACCCCATGGACTGTAGCCTACCAGGCTCCTCAATCCATGGAATTTTCCAGGCAAGAGTACTGCAGTGGGTTGCCATTTACTTTTCCAGGGGATCTTCCCGACCCAGGGATTGAACCTGGTTCTCCCACATTGCAGAAAGACGCTTTACCATCTGAGCCACCAGGGAAGCTTACTATGTTTATCTCAATTTCCTAGAAAAGCTTACTGCTATCACATGTGATGAAGTTATTGTCTATTTTATTAGAATGGAGACAGTGTCTGGTTAAAAAAATTATCTTTCTTAAAAAGTTCTATTCTTTCATGAAATCCATTAATTATTCTTATTATCTGATTTGAATAAGTGACAAGTCCAAAGCTTGACAATACCTAGTGTAAAAACGCTCTCCCTTTTATCCTGCAAGAGTAATGAAACCACAGGGAATTAAAAAACCCTCTTTTACCTTTTGTAAGTTACTCTTGCGTGACTTTTGACAATGCAAAATTTCATTCTACATTTAACTCCCTTTCCATACACACACACACCATGCTGTATTAGAGGAATGATATAACACAGGGAGACAAATGATGGAGAACACTGAAGTGGAAATTTAAACTTCTTTCTATTATTATAAAAGAAATGCAGAAGGGATCTGGGTATCTACAGATATTGTTCAGGGCTCAGTCAAGAAACAGAGGTCACTTAAGAGTAAGCAGATTACTTACTACTTAGAATTAGTGGGTTAAAATAGGGACATGAGAACTTAATAACTTTTAAAACACAGGAGAAGCTTAAGTCAGGAATTTTTCAGGGAATGGCAGAACAATGTTTGCAAGAAGGTTTCCACTTGCTTCAGTTGCATGTAATTCCACAGTGGTCTTGGTAGAACCCTTAGTATTCTGGATACAATCTCTCAAAGGCCATTTGCTGAAACACACGTCCTTGCCTTAGTTGCCTGGGAGAATAATGACTTTTTTCCATTTTCTAAATCTTTTGTGAATAGATCTCATTGATTAGAATGAAAAAGCATCCTGTGTGTGCTAAGTCACTTCAGTTGTGTCCAACTCTTTTCCTAGAGACTGTAGTCCACCAGGCTCCTCTGTCAATGGGATTCTCCAGGTAAGAGTACTGGAGTGCCTTCCTCCAGGCGATCTTTCTGACCCAGGGATCGAACCTGCATCTCTCATGAATGCTTCATTGGCAGGTAGGTCCTTTACTACTAGCTCCACCTGGTAAGCCCAAAGAAGAATCTTACTAGAAACCAAATCTACACTATAAGCTTCAAAAATTTATTTTCCAGTAGTTGTTGCTGTTCAGTCACCAAGTTGTGTTTGACTCTTTGCAACCCCGTGGCTTCCCTGTCCCTCACCACATTAAATAGCGACAAATAATATCTGACATCTGAGTAAAATAGCATGTAAGCTGACTCTAACAAATGGGGGTACATTTTGAAGTGACAGGAAATTAGAAAAGTGGTAATAATCACTCCCATCTATAGGTTTAATTTTTGAATAGAAAATACAAAGGCATGAGGTTTAAAATAAGCCAAGTAACTACTCTCTATGGTATCCATAAATTTATTTAATAAAAGGGGTTAGAGTAAGACATACTTATATTTGCTTTCATACACACACACACACACACACACACACACACACATACATATATTATACATGGGCTTTTCAGATGGCACTAGTGGTAAAGAACCTGCCTGCTAATGCAGGAGACATAAGATATGTGGGAAGATACCCTAGAGAAGGGCATGACAACCTACTCCAATAGTCATGCCTAGAGAAATCCATGAACAGAGGAGCCTGGTGGGCTATGGTCCATGGGCTTGCAAAGAGTCGGACACAACTGAGGCAACTTAGCACTCACACATATGTGTGTGTGTGAGTGTAGGTGTGTGCATGTGTAAACATGATGGAAGAGCTAACAGTAGCTACTTGCGTTGCTGAGGTTTGTGTGCGGAGCTGGCGGGGTTAGGGGCTGAGTATTTGTAGAGATCAGTATGAGGGTATTTTTCAATAGACTTTCAAATTTTTAATTTTTCAAACTTTGTGCTTATGAATTTATTTCCAATTTAAACAATGAACATTAGACACAGTATGATTTTTTTTCAACATCAGTAATTTTCCCTGATGCAAACATCATTCACAAGGGCATATCTATAGGATAAATTTTATAAGTGGAATTGAGTCTGAGACAGTATTATTTAAAGTGTAACTTGCAAAGAGACAACATTAACAGTATCTGGAATGTTGTCAGAAAAGATAATTATTACTCTCCCTCCCAGGTCTATTGAATCCACATCACCAGAGGTGAGAAACAGGAATTTGCATTTAAGGAGCTCTATTGGTGACACACGTGCTAACACTCAAAACACTTTTGTACACTATGGGTATATCTCCCTCGTGAAGGTTGGTACTGATTTGTGTCTCTTCAGCAATAGATTTCCTATGTAAGGCAAGGCATTATTAAACTTTGGGATTTTAAATAAGTTTGTATATGAAATATGGTGTCATTTTGACTCATCTGTACTCTTACTATTGAGGTTATATATCTTTTCACATCATTAAAAGGTACTCATATTTTTTTTTCTGCATTCTAACAACAAAGATTTATTACCACTTCATGTAAATGGAATTATACATTATGCACATATTTATGTTTGACTTATTTTTCTCAACATAATGTTTGTGAGAATCATCTATATTGTTGTGCACATTTGTAGATTATTGATTCTCATTTAAGTGGCTTATTAATTTCTATCAATATAAAAGCAGCTACTTATCTATTCAAATGATAAATTGTTTTAGGGTACTTTGAAGTACTACTTATACATTATAAGTAGTATAGCTGGGAACATTCTATTATTTGTCTTTCATTAAATAGTTGGAAGGAATGATGCTAAAGCTGAAAATCCAGTACTTTGGCCACCTCATGCAAAGAGTTGACTCAATGGAAAAGACTCTGACGCTGGGAGGGATTGGGGGCAGGAGAAGGGGATGACAGAGAATGAGATGGCTGGATGGCATCACCGACTCGATGGACGTGAGTTTGAGTGAACTCTGGGAGTTGGTGATGGACAGGGAGGCCTGGTGTGCTGCGATTCATGGGGTCACAAAGAGTCGGACACAACTGAGTGACTGAACTGAACTGAAATAGTTGAGAAAAGTACTATTAGGTATATATCTTAGACTAGAACCACTGAGTCGTTCAGTACACATTCATTCAACTGGGTAGGTATTGCCAAATAATATTTCAAAGAATTTATACAAATTTACTTTCACGACCACAGTGTGAAGATTTCTTAATTGCTTCACATCCTTGACAACACTTGGTGTGTCAGCCTTTTTAATTTCAGACATTATTCTGGGGTGTACTGGTATGTTGTAAGTTTAATTGCATTTACCCTATGACTAATAAAGTTGACCACCTCTCATGTTCAATTTTAATATTCTTTTTAATGAAGTATACTTTCTCCAGGGGAAGCCTATATCAAATGGATATTATGGAGTATACAAACACTAACAGCATTATCTCAAGTCAGGTACAACTCTGGGAATATTTCAGCTCCAGAGCTCTCCATGAAACTGAATAAAGCCTATGCTGCAATAACTCCCAAGTTCAGTTTCTCAGTTAAATTCAGTCACTCAGTCATGTCTGACTGTTTGCGACTCCAGGGACTGCAGCACACCAGGCTTCCCTGTCCTTCACGAACTCCTGGCACATGCTCAATCTCATGTCCATTAAGTCGGTGATGCCATCCAACTATCTCATCCTCTGTCAGCCCCTTCTCCTCCTGCCTTCAGTCTTTCCCAGCGTCAGGGTCTTTTCCAATGAGTCAATTCTTCACATCAGGTGGCCAAAGTATTGGAGTTTCAGCATCAGTCCTTCCAAAGAATACTCAGGACTGATTTCCTTTAGTATTGACTGGTTTGATCTTGCAGTACAAGGGACTCTCAAAAGTCTTCTCCAACACCACAGTTCAAAAGCATTAATTCTTTGGCGCTCATTCAGCTTTCTTTACATTCCAACTCTCACATCCATACATGACAACTGGAAAAACCATAGCTTTGACTAGATGGACCTATGTTGGCAAAGTAATGTCTCTGCTTTTTAATATGCTGTCTAAATTGTTTATAGTTTTTCTTCCAAGGAGCAAGCATGTTTTAATTTCATGCCTGCAGTCACCATCTGTAGTGATTTTGGAGCCTAAGAAAATAGTCTGTTACTGTTTTCATTGTTTCCCCATCTATTTGTGAGGAAGTGATGGGACCAGATGCCATGATCTTTGTTTTTTGAATGTTGAGTTTTAAGCCAGCTTTTTCACTTTCATCAAGAGGCTCTTTAGTTCCTCTTCATTTTCTGCCATAAGGGTGGTGTCATCTGCATATCTGAGGTTATTGATATTTCTCCCAGCAACATCTTGATTCCAGCTTGTTCTTCATCCAGACCGGCTTTTCACATGATGTATTCTGCATATAAGTTACATAAGCAGGGTGACAATACATAGCCCTAACATACTCCTTTCCCAATTTGGAACCCATCTCTTGTTCCATCCAGTTCTAACTGCTGCTTCTTGATCAACATACAGATTTCTCAGAAGGCAGATAAGGTGGTCTGGTATTCCTATCTCTTGAAGAATTTTCCAGTTTGTCGTGGTCTACACAATCAAAGGGGCTTCCCTAGTAGCTCAGATGGTAAAGCATCTGCCTACAATGCAGCAGACCCAGGTTCAATCCCTTGGTCGGGAAGATCCCCTGTGGAAGGAAATGGCAACCCACTAAAGTATTCTTCCCTGGAGAATCCCATGGACAGAGGAGCCTGGCAACCTATAGTCTGTGGGGTTGCAAAGAGTCAGACACAACTGAGTGACTAACACATAAGCACAAGCACGTAGTCAAAGCCTTTGACATAACCAATAAAGCAGACTATATATGCTGAAGAATTGATGCTTTTGTGTTGGGGGCCAGAGTGAGGTAGTCCGCCCGTGACAAAGGTCATGAGGAAGGAGGCTCGACATACGCAAAGGCGGGATCGAGCCTCAGGAGTCCCCCTGGAAATCCTCAAGCATCTACCCCCATAACCAGAGCCTGCCTACTTTACTACTTTGTGCTCTCACCTACACCTCTGACTTTACGGGGGGGGGCTGTCCCCCACGACCTCTTTCGGAGAAGGAGTTAACCTAGAGCTCCAGTTAATAATAATTCCTGGGCGTGATAAGAGTGTTTTAACCTACAAACTCCTCTGAAGGTTCTCTAGCCTGCCAGACAGGCTTGTCCGGCCACATGTGATTGCTCACAGCCTCCCAACCGTGAGAGGCACGAGATGCTTTAAACCTTCTAAAAACAGGTTCCTTAGAAAAGTTAGAAAACTATTAGTATAATGGGCTGATTAGAAATTGTATTGGTGAAGGGTTTTTCATTTGTTGAGCCAATGTTTGTTGCTACGTCTCCACATCCCCTGCCCTTATACACATTAATGAATATATAGAAGGAATAAGTATTAACCTTTGATATTAATCACGTTAGACCTTAGGCTAAGTAAATTCTTTCCTTAACTAAAACCCACTACACCCTCACCCTGTAGGAATGTAACTTTATTTGGGTGGCGTCTGTTTTGAGAATAATCAGCCCTGGAGAAATAAGTGTCCTGATTGACTGACCGCTGTCACAAGGAGAGGGTCGTAAATTGTCAGCAGGCCCCCCCTGGCCAGAAGATGATGTAACACCCCTAAGACCTCTGTATACATTTGTGTGAAGCACCTGACTTTAATACAAGTCAGGACTGCTGTCCCCACGTGACTTTTGTATAACATCTCAGTGTATAAAAACAGACTCTGGAGAATAAAGAATTGGGATCAGTTTCTCGAAATACTGGTCTCCCCATGTCACTCTCTCTCTCACTCTGGCTGAGTCTCCATCTGGAGCGCGGAACCCACCATGCTTACTAATTATGCCTGGGCTTCTAAGATCCGACCGGGGAGGCCTCAGTGTCTCCTCTCCTTCGGGAGAACGGAAGGACGCCTGCGGCCTACGTAAGTGGTGCAAACTTCTTGTCTTGAAGTTTTATTGGTCTCCCGCATAAACCAAGCTACTCAGCCTCTTTTCTCCACTGAATTTTCCTACTGAGCTATCCTCATCCTATTACTCTTTATATCTTTAATTAATATCTAATTGAAGCTATTGTATCCTGATCCTCGCCCATGCCGTCTCTCCTTCGAATACCCTGGATCAGCCGGGGCTGGTCCCCGGCACTTTTGAACTGTGGTGTTGGAGAAGACTCTTGAGAATCCCTTGGACTGCAAGGAGATCCAACCAGTCCATTCTGAAGGAGATCAGCCCTGGGATTTCTTTGGAAGGAATCATGCTAAAGCTGAAACTCCAGTACTTTGGCCACCTCATGCGAAGAGTTGACTCATTGGAAAAGACTCTGATGCTGGGAGGGATTGGGGGCAGGAGGAGAAGGGGACGACAGAGGATGAGATGGCTGGATGGCATCACTTACTCGATGGACGTGAGTCTCAGTGAACTCCAGGAGTTGGTGATGGACAGGGAGGCCTGGCGTGCTGCGATTCATGGGGTCGCAAAGAGTCGGACACGACTGAGCGATTGAACTGAACTGATGTGTTTTTCTGGAATTCTCTTGCTTTTTCTATGATCCAACGGATGTTGGCAATTTGATCTCTGGTTCCTCTCCCTTTTCTAAAACCAGCTTGAACATCTGGAAGTTCAGGGTTCACATACTGTTGAAGCCTGGCTTGGAGAATTTTGAGCATTACATTAGTAGCATGTGAGATGAGTGCAATTGTGTGTTTGAATATTCTTTGGCATTGCCTTTCTTGAGATTGGAATGAAAACTGACATTTTCTAGTCCTGTGACCACTGCTGAGCTTTCCAGTTTTGCTGACATATTGAGTGCAGCTCTTTCACAGCATCATCTTTTAGGATTTGAAATAGCTCAACTGGAATTCCACCACCTCCATTAGCTTTGTTTGTAGCAATGCTTCCTAAGGCTCACTTGACTTCACATTCCAGGATGTCTGGCTCTAGGTGAGTGATCACACCATCATGGTTATCTGGGCCAAGAAGATCTTTTTTGTATAGTTCTTCTGTGTATTCTTGCCACCTCTTCTTAATATCTTCTGCTTCTGTTAGGTCCATACCGTTGTGGACCTACCACAATGAATGACTACTCATTGTGCCTGTCTTTGCATGAAATGTTCTCTTGGTATCTCTAATTTTCTTGAAGAGATATCTAGGCTTTTCCATTCTATTGTTTTCCTCTATTTGTTTGCATTGATCACTGAAGAAGGCTTTCTTATCTCTCCTTGCTATTCTTTGGAATTCTGCACTCAAATGGGTATATCTTGCCTTTTCTCCTTTGCCTTTAGCTTTTCTTCTTTTCTCAGATATTTGTATAGCCTCCTCAGACAACCATTTTGCCTTTTTGCAATTCTTCTTCTTTAGTATGGACTTGATCACTGCCTCCCATACAATGTCACAAACCTCTGTCCATAGTTCTTCAGGCTTAATTTTCTACCTCTAATGAATCCTGTTTCTTTCAGTGCCTTGTGTTGTCTTTAAGAGTGTTTCCCAATGTACTGTATGGTTAATTTATCTCAAAGCCTCTTTCCCAGGAATTCTAACCAATTACCAACCTATTTTAGATTTCAGAAAAGGATCATTTGTTGGTCAGTTTTCAGTAAGGACTACATAACTGGTATTATAGTGAGAGGAAAATTTTAGTGGTACAGCTGTTAAAACTTTCACTGGAGGTGGACTAAGGTTATACACTGATGAGTGAAATGCATCAGAAAACTATCTCAGCATTTCTGTGACAGTTGGAAACTAAATATAAGTACTTCTGAATTAGGCAACTGATGCTGATTGTAACAATGCATTGGAGAAAGCCAATGAAAGGCTGTGGGTGACTACTCACAAATTTAAGAAGTGTAAAAGTTAATGGTTTTCCTGAGAAGCACATTTTAAAAGCCCTCTTCTCTCCAAAAGTTAGAGGATAGAAGAAGCTAGGAACCTGGCCCAAGACCTAATTATTATGGCATTTGAGAACCATATAATTTATAATCTCAATCGGATAAATTCCCTAGAGCAAAGGTTGGCCTGGATTGAAAAAACTGGGATCCTGAGACACCAAATACAGACATATGGGTCAAAGGCGATAGTAACTTTGAAACTCCAGCTCTCCTTTAGTCAGCACAAATATCTCTCCCTTCTTTTTACAGCCAAATCCTCCATGCTTTAAGGTAAGTCAGAACTTCATCCTTGAGAACCAATATGCACTATTCTAAGAATCAAATCTACATTCCTCTCAAACTTTCAAGTCATAACTTAACACAATTATGGAAGATTTCTGCTTGCTAACGGAAGAAATGAGTTACAACTTTTGAAATATCTGCAGGACAAGTCAACATTTTAAGGCAGGATCCAAGGGTATATGAATAGTGCTAAGGTATTAACTCAAAGGTGATGAAATATAAACTTTGGATCAGAGGTATTTACCAATATAGATATACTCCGCTGTGAATATAGTTTAATACCTTAACAGCATTCCCAGATGGTTCATTTTATGTGTCACCGTGGCTGGGCTAAAAGGTGTCCTTTATTTGGTAATACATTATTCTGGATATCTCTGTGAGGATGTTCCTGGATGAGATTAACATTTAAATCAGTGGACTGAGCAAAGTAAATTGTTCCTGACCAGTGTATGTGAGCCTCATTCACTGAAGGCCTGAATAGAACAAAAAGGCTGAGGAAAGAAGAATTCATTCTCTCTCACTGTCTTACTGTCTTCAAGCTGGGACAATCTCCTCCCTTTGGATTCAAGCTGGAACTCACACGGTCAGCTCTTCTGCCTTTGGACTCAAAACCAGAAGCATAAAAGCAGCTCTCCTGGGTCTCCAGCTTATTGACTACAGAGATTTTGAAACTCCTCAACCTCCATACTAGGGTGAGACGATTCCTTAAAATAAATAAACAAACATCTATTGGTTCTGTTTCTCTGGAGAGGCCTGTAATGGTCCACACTAAATGAAGAAGAGAAAGAAGGAAGTGGGCAATGAAGAACTGGAGCGAGAAAGGCAGCCCACATTAAAAGATAGAGAAATCCCAGAACTATAAGAGCAGAGAATTGGAGAAAGAGATGAAAAATTTTTGATCAGTTGTATTGGTATAAATACATAATTAAAGCTGGAAACCACTGGAAAATTTCCAAAGAAGGACACAAGAGACTTTATTTATCAAAGAGATAAAGACTATGCTAGTGAAGGGTCACCAGGAGAATCTCAGGGGCAACTGCCCTGTGTAGGACAGGAGTGATGATCAGATGTGCTATTAATATGATTACTACACAACTGGGCTCTCTTTTAGCAATAGAGTTAATAGGATCCTGAAATAATGGAGGTCAAAACATGAGACTCAATCATCAGGAGGTATAAAGGAGCAATTATTATAATGGGTTTCAAGTTCAAAGTGGCAGCCAGAGGAGACTGATTATCAGAAAATTAAGGACATGGTTAATAGAAATGATGAATTTAGGAAAATAATAGATTGGAAGTCTACAGAGTTATTACTTAATTTACAAAATATAAAGAAATCAAGAATGGATGCTCAGTCAATTGAAGACAATCACACTATTAAAGTTATCATCTCATAATTAGTTTCTGTAGTTTCCCCTGTTTATGGACCTATAAACCTTTGACTGAAGTCTTTCTATATGGTTATGATACTGTCAATTCTTTAAGGCCATTTATTTGGTAATTATATCCAGAAAAATGGAAATGTCCTGTCATTCTGAGAATTATTGGAGACAGGATTCAAGTTGACATTAATTTCGAGGGATCTGAAGTATCATCATGTTCCTCCCCCCAACAGAGTGAGGGTATATGATATTAGCCTGAGATAACTGGAGTCTTAGCACAGTTCATAGATTCACACAGTGGTCATTTTCCTCTTTTGAAACTGTGAAATTAGAATGCATGTTTCATTAGTTGGTAAAAATTTGTCCTCGGCATGTGAGAGAAAAACTATTGCAGTGGAGAAAGTCAGATAGAAGTTCCTGATTTTGAGCTTCATTCTTATCAAGACAGTAAGTCAAATAAAATGTCATATACCAGGTATATGACAGAAAACAGTGACCACTTTAAGGAATGCAGGTATGGTAGTACCATCATAACCCCATTTAACTCACCAGTCCAAAACCTACTAACACCAAATGGATCCTGCCATATCAAGTGCCTATTAAAATAAAATTTAACATCATGCCAGCCAATAAAGTAGAAGTGTTTTTTAAATGAGATATAGTTTGCTGTACAATATTTTGTTAGTTTCTGTTGTACATCAAAGTGAATCATTTATATGTACACATATATCCCTTCCCTCTTGGACCTCCCTTATTCTCCCATCCCACCCATCTAGATCACCACAGAGCGCCAAGCTGAGCTCCCTTGCTATACACCAGATTCCCACTAGCTATCTATTTTATACATGGTAGCACATACATTCGACACAACTGACCAACTAACACATACACAGAGTGTACATATTCAGAGAAAGCAATGAAAGGTATATCTGGAATTGAGAATCAATAAATTGATAAATGACACTGTATACCTATTTAGGTACTCAGCTTCTGTGTGTACCTTTCTAATTTTGAACTTCTAAACAAGAATAAAATAGTTTATATTTCCAAAATAAGAAACACTTATCCTTTTAATAAGTGAAGGAGTTCTCACTATTTCTCCCAAATCAAATTATGAAATGAGAAAATTCATAATCCAAACACTCACTGTTCTATTGGTACAAATCATGCATCAAATTCATTGCAATCCCACTGAATACTGTGTTAACGGAAAGACTGAATCTCCAATAACTTCTATATTTAAAAAGGGAAGAAGAAAAGAGAAGAATAAAATGGTTAGCATAATAACCATAAACATAAGCAAAGAGAAAGTATGCTAAACTACTATGGTTTTTATTTTTGTAGTCATAGGCTGTGATTGATATCTATGGCTTCCTCTTCCTTTGATATTTCTCAACTCTCAGTCAGAACCTCGGATGGTCAGTTCTTTCACATGATAGAGTGATCCAAAATCACTGAGTCCTCAGTTGTTCCTTAAAAAGAAAAAAAAAACAAACAACCTGTGGTTTTCCATTAATTCTAGGCTATGAAAGTACTAAAAGTTGCCTCATAGAATTCCTTGAGTTCCAGAAATAGTCCTCAATGCTTTCATTGTATAGAAGTAACCCAATTTCCCTAGATAGCTAGGATCAATCACTTGAGCCTATAGAACAACCCCTATTTCTGCTTGTTGGTTTAGTTGGCATGAGACAGGAAAAAAGAAGAGGTGACAGCCTCATCTTCCAATTCAATGGGACTAATGCTATGGACCCTTGTTAAAGTAATATCACTACTTTGGAGATTAAAAAGACCAAGCCAATGTGTAAGAGAATGAAATTAGAACACTTCCTTACACCATACACAAAGAAAAACTCAAAATGGATGAAAGATGTAAATGTAAGGCCAGAAAATATAAAACTCTTAGAGGAAAACATAGAAAGAACACTGTATGACAAATCACAGTAAGATCCTCTGTGACCCACCTCCTAAAGTAATGGAAATAAAAACAAAAATAAACAAGTGGGACCTAATTAAACTTAAAAGCTTTTGCACACCAAAAATAAAAAAACTATAAACAGGGTGAAAAAACAACCCTCAGAATGGGAGAAAATAATAGCAAATGAAACAAATGACAAAGGATTAATTTCCAAAATATACAAGCAGTTCATATAAATCAATACTAGGAAAACAAACAACTGAATCAAAAAGTAGGCAAAATACCTAAACAAACATTTCTCCAAAGAAGACATATAGATGGCTAATAAACATATGAAAAGATGTTCAACATTGCTCATTATTTGAGAAAGCAAATCCAAATTACAATGAGATACCACCTCACACCAGTCAGAATGGTGATCATCAAAAAGTCTACAAACAATAAATGCTGGAGAAGGTGTGGAGAAAAGGGAACCCTCTTGCACTGTTGGTGGGAATGTAATTGATACAGCTACTATGGAAGTCAGAATGCAGATTCCTTAAAAAACTAGAAATAAAACCTTCATATAACCCAGAAATCCCACTCCTAGGCATATATACACCCTGAGAACACCAAAATTGAAAAAGACACAGGTACCCCAATGTTCACTACAGCATTATTTACAATAGCTAGGATATGGAAGCAACGTAGATGTCTACCAACAGGTAAATAGATATAGAAGTGTGATACATATATACAAGGAACATTAGTCATAAAAAGGAACACATTTGAGTCAGTTCTAATGAGGTGGATGAACCTAGAGCCTATTATACAGAGTGAAGTAAGTCAGAAAGAGAAAAACAAATATTGTATACTAACGCATATATATGAAAGGTGGTACTGGTAAACCTACTTGCAGGATAGCAATGGAAGCACAGATACAGAGAACAGACTTATGGGCACCGGCAGGTGGGGTGGAAGGAGAGCCTGGCATGTACAGAGTAATACGGAAACATACAGGACCACATGTGAAATAGATAGCCAATAGGAATTTGCTTATGACTCAGGGAACTCAAACTTGGGTTCTGTAACAACCTAGAGGGGTGGGGTGGATGGACATGTGAGGGCTGTTCAAGAGGGAGGGGACATAGTCATACCTATGGCTGATTCATGTTGATATTTGGCAGAAACCAACACAATACTAGGGCTTCCCTGGTGGCTCAGATGGTAAAACATCTGCCTGCAATGTGGGAGACCCGGGTTCGATTCCTGGGCAGGGTAGATCCCCTGGAGAAGGAAATGGCAATCCACTCCAACCCTCTTGCCTGGAAAATCCCATGGATGGAGTACCCTGATAGGCTACAGTCCATGGGTTCGCAAAGAGTCAGACACGACTGAGCTACCAGCTTCTAGCTACTAACACAATACTATAAAGCAATTATCCTTCAATTATAAATAAAATCAAATTTAATTAAAAAAAAAAAAAAAAGGAAATCCGAGTCATCAGAGTTCAACTTTGCCAGAATAGGAAGCAAAAATTCTGTGACTAATTGAGTTTAATAGTAAGAGGAGCCATTTCTACTCCTTGATTCCGGGACCTATGCATTCTGGTTATGGGTGAGATATGGTTATATGGTGGTCTCTGATTTAAAGCATCAATTCTATCCTCTAAGACAAATCCCTGTCTTTAAGGGGGTTTTCTCTCAGCTGACAACACATCAGAATCTTTAGGAAGCCATATTTACTTAGACCAGAGGTTAATTGTTCTATCCTTTTGTTGTGAAATGAGCACTTTAGCAGTATTGGTATGGCAGATACCATAATGATTGAGTGTTGGCAAAAGCAATCAGGCAGAGAAGACAAATTCATATAAAAAACATGGGTCATTCCACACGAAAAGGAATTTTAACCCCTCTATGATGAAATAGGCTTGATGAGGGCCGAGTGGAGGAGCTGGACTTCCAGATTAATGGTGCCAGGTTCAGTGTTTATCTCTGCTTTGATAGAATACACACTTAACAGTAACATTATCAAGGTCAGCCTTGGTAAAGGGAAGTTCACATTGTTGAGCCATGTGCAGCTTTATGCCCATCACCATGGTCACAATTAAGCTATATGATTCAGAGGCCCAGATCCCGATCTCATCCACAACTATTGCTTAGAGCATCTCCCTCAGGTCATGCATATAGTTACAAAGGTTCCTCCTTATGACAGATTAATGGAGAAGGCAAAAGGCCAAGTCTGGTAAATGGGTAAGTCAACAATTTTTCTTACAATTAAGATATATATACATATATAAAATATATAAATTACATGTATATTATATATGTATATATAATATACATGCACACATATATAAATCTGTATAGAGTTAATAGCTTTAAAATTATTCAGAGAATATTCTCTGACCAAAATTAAATTATTCTAGAAACACAGCTTAAAAAAAAAAAAAAGAAAATTTCTAACTATACAGAAACAATGCAGTCTAAAAAATCCATTGTCCAAAGAGGGCTGCTGCTGCTAAGTCGCTTTAGGCATATCTGACTCTGGGCAACCCCATAGACGGCAGCCCACCAGGCTCTGCTCTCCCTGGGATTCTCCAGGCAAGAATACTGAAATGGGTTGCCATTTCCTTCTCCAATCAAAGACGGCATTAGAGCATAAATCAAAAAATGTTATTAACTGAAAAAAAGTATATAAATTACATATAAAAACCTATGGGAACACTGAAACAATATCTAGATGAAAACATGTAAACACATTCTAGGTTAGAAGAGCAGAAAAGCTGAAAAACTAAAATCAATAATTTATTCTTTCTTCTAATTATGCTAGTAAAAGAACAGAAAAAATAAGTAAAGAAAGTACTTTATTTTACTAAAGAAAGTAAAATAATTTAAAAAGAAAAAGGCAGAAAAACTGAAATAGAATTTAGATGCAAGAAGGTAAAAATCTATGAAGACAAAAGATTAATTGTAAATACCTATAATAATTATCAGGAAAAATAGAAAACATAATTGATAGTATTTATAATTTAAAAAGGAATATATCACTACAAATACTAAAGATATCAGAAAGGCAAAAAAATTAAAATCTAGATATTTGGGTATCTGTTTTTAAGAAATCTTCAGTGTAGATGGATTCACCAATCAACTCTCAAAAACATGTTAAACAAAAGTAACTCAATCTAGAAATATTCAAAGAAGTTTCCAGGTTATATCCCAGTGTAGTAGTATATGCAAGGTTGGTTCAATAAGGGTAAACACTTACACAATTAGGCTAACAAGACTTTTATTCTTACTGATTCACTTTCTATTTATCACCTGGGAGGGAAATTTGCTAAAAATTACCATCACTGTTTTATAATTTTCCCTTTTTACTCTTCTTTTTGCAACTTGCTCTGTATCTTTGGAAACTATGCTCTTGGGTGTAAAAATAATTGTCATGTGTTTTGCAAGCATGCATTTTTTTCCTAATCCAGTTTATCAATCTTATTATTTTATGTGTATATTCATCCTATTTACATTTAGTGTAATTACTCACAGTTCATTTTGTGTCTACCTTCTTTTTATTTTTCTATTTGAACTATCTGATTTGTATTCCTTAATAAAAACTTCTTTCTTGTGTTCCTTTGGATTAATAAAACTATTTCATTTATTTACCCCACTAATTTCTTTCAGTCCCATAAATACTACATGCCTTTCCCATTTGGATTCAATCATTTTTGTTTGTTTGTTTTCTTCATTTTACTGTTGTTCCTTTGAAGATGCATGTATGCATGCTCAGTTGCTTCAGTCGTGTCTGACTCTTTGCGACTTCATGGACTGTAGCCCTCAAAACTCCTATGTCCGTGGAATTATCCTGGAGCTAAATTTCGCTCTTTATGAAATCTATTCCAGTAACAATTAACTAGTAGTCCTGTGGTATAGTACTTGAACATTCCCAACCAAAAATTTGGGTTTTACTAGTCACTAACACACACTTTGGCATAACTTAAAATCCAAAGCATATACAGATGTGAGAGTTAGACCATAAATAAAGATGAGAGCTGAAGAATTGATGCTTTTGAACTGTGGTGTTGGAGAAAACTCTTGAGAGTCCCTTGGACTGCAAGGAGATCAAACCAATCAATCCCAAAGGAAATCAATCCTGATATTCATTGGAGGAGCTGATGCTGAAGCTGAAGGTCCGATACTTTGGCCACCTGATGTGAAGAACCAACTCATTGGAAAAGACTCTGATGCTGGGAAGAACTGAAGTCAGGAGGAGAAGGGGACAACAGAAGACGAGATCATTGGATGGCATCACTGATTCAATGGATATGAGATTGAGCAAACCCTGGGAGATGGTGAAGGTCAGGGAAGCCTGACGTGTTGCAGTTCATGGGGTCACAAATAGTTGGACATGACTCAACGACTGAACAACAAAATCCAAAGTCTGCCACTCCACTATTAGGAGATAGTCCAAAGTTCTGTTTGGTTTCTCAACATTTTATCAGCTGCTTACAAACAATCAGATATCTCAAGGCGAAAAATGACACTTCAAGATCACCTCTCTATGCGTCTTTCTTCCCACTGCAGTGGCCTCACAAGTCCTACTTGCCTTGAGATCTCTCATTTCTAATTTTTGTCTCTCTAACTCCAAGAGAATACCAAAATCTTTATTCAGCTTCAAGCCATTTCAGTTTAGTTCAGTTGCTCAGTCGTGTCTGATTCTATGTGACCCCATGGACTGCAACACACAGGGCTTCTCTATCCTTCACCATCTCCCTAAGATTGCTCAAACTCACATCCACTGAGTTAGTGATGCCATCCAATAATCGTGTCCTCTGTATCCCCTTCTCCTCCTGTCTTCAATCTTTCCCAGCATCAGGGTCTTTTCAAATAAGTCAGTTCTTCACATCAGGTGGCCAGAGTATTGGAGTTTCAGCTTCAGCATCAGTCCTTCCAATGACTATTCAGGACTGATTTCTTTTAGGATGGACTGGTTGGATCTCCTTGCAGTCCAATGGACTCTCAAGAGTCTTCTCCAAAACCACAGTTCAAAAGCATCCAGCCATTTAGTACACTACTTTGTGTTCACCTTCTCAGCTCTAGTCAGCAACTTTTGAATCAGAAAACACCTGCAGGAGAAAAGCTTAGCACAGTGTGAGGTTCAACAATGTATTTTATTTCTCTTGAGTTCCTTTGGTCAAGCAAGTTTTAATTTCCTTGGTAATTCTCAAATGATTCCAAAAAAATCAAATTTTCTATATTTTATCCAGCTTTGTTCTTGGTGGACAGTTTGTCTAATATAGGTTTGTAAACAATAGTCAGACAAAACTTTGCATTACTGTTGGAAAATGCTTAATTCTACTACTGTTCAGCTTTTTTCATCAATGAGATCTCTTATGTGTGATTTTCTCAACTTCTTCCTCTATCACTGCTTTAATTTGAGCTGTATTTGCAAGCATTAATATATTTTGGCGTCTTAAGATCACACTTAAGACAGAATGCTCTCTGTGCGCTTCCAAGGCAAACCGTTCAATGTCACAGTAATCCAACTCTATGCCACAACCAGTAATGATGAAGAAGCTGAAGTTGAATGGTTCCATGAAGACCTACAAGATGTTCTAGTACTAACACCCAAAAAAGATGTCCTTTTCATTATAGGGGACTGGAATGAAAAAGTAGGAAGTCAAGAAACACCTGGAGTAACAGGTAAATTTGATCTTGGAGTACAGAATGAAGCAGGGCAAAGGCTAATAGAGTTTTGCTAAGAGAATGAACTGGTCTCAGCAAACACCCTCTTCAGATAGCACAAGAGAAGACTCTACACATGGACATCACCAGATGGTCAATACCAAAATCAGATTGATTACATTCTTTGCAGCCAAAGATGGAGAAGCTCTATACAGTCAGCAAAAACAAGACCAGGAGCTGATTGTGGCTCAGATCATGAACTCCTTATTGTCAAATTCAGACTTAAATTGAAGAAAGTAGGAAAAACCACTAGACCATTCAGGTATGACCTAAATCAAATCCCTTATGATTATATAGTGGAAGTGAGAAATAAATTCAAGAGATTAGAGCTGACAGACAGAGTGCCTGAAGAACTATGGACAGAGGTTTGTGACACTGTACAGAAGACAGGGATCAACACCATCTCCAAGAAAAAAGAAATGCAAAAAAAGCAAAACAGCTGTCTGAGGAGGCCTTACAAATAGCTATGAAAAGAAGAGAAGCAAAAAGCAAAGGAGAAAAGGAAAGATATAAGCATCTGAATGCAGAGTTCCAAAGAATAGCAAGGAGAGATAAGATAGCCTTCCTCAGTGATCAATGCAAGCAAATAGAGGAAAACAGTAGAAGAGGAAAGACTAGAGATCTCTTCAAGAAAATTAGAGTTACCAAGGGAACACTTCATACCAAGATGTGCACAATACAGGAGAGAAATCATATGGAAATTACAGAATCAGAAGATATTAAGAAGAAGAGGTGGCAAGAATACACAGAGGAACTATCCAAAAAAGATTTTCACAACCCAGATATCCATGATGGTGTGATCTCTCATTTAGAGCCAGACATCCTGAATGTTAAGTCAAGTGGGCCTTAGGACAGATCACTACGAACAAAGCTAGTGAAGGTGATGGAATTCCAGTGGAGCTATTTCAAATCCTGAAAGATGATGCTGTGAAAGTGCTGCACTCAATATGCCAGCACATTTGGAAAACTCAGTAGTGGCCACAGGACTGGAAAAGGTCAGTTTTCCCTCCAATTCCAAAGAAAGGCAATGCCAAAGAATGTTCAAACTACCACACAATTGTACTCATCTCACATGCTAGCAAAGTAATGCTCAAAATTCTCCAAGCCAGGCTTCAACAGTACATGAACCTTGAACTTCCAGATGTTCAAGCTGGTTTTACAAAAAGTAGAGGAACCAGAGATCAAATTGCCAACATCTGTTGGATCATCGAAAAAGCAAGAGAGTTCAAGAAAGACATCTGCTTCTGATTTATTGACTATGCCAAAGCCTTCAACTGTGTGGATCACAACAAACTGTGGAAAATTCTGAAAGAGATGGGAATACCAGACCACATGACCTGCATCCTGAGAAATCTGTATAGAGGTCAAGAAGCAACAGTTAGAACTGGACATGGAAAAACAGACTGGTTCCAAATTGGGAAAGGAGTACGTCAAGGCTGTCACCTTGCTTATTTAACTTATATGCAGAGTACATCATGAGAAATGCTGGGCTGGAGGAAGCACAAGCTGGAATCAAGATTGCCAGAATAAATATCAATAACCTCAGATATGCAGATGCCACCACCCTTATGACAGAAAGTGAAGCGGAACTGAAGAGCCACTGATGAAAGTGAAAGAAGAGAGTGAAAAAGTTGGCTTAAAACTCAACATTCTGGAAACTAAGATCATGGCATCCAATCCCATCACTTCACGGCAAATAGATTGGGAAACAGTGGAAGCAGTGACAGACTTTATTTTGGGGGGGCTTCAAAATCACTGCAGTTGGTGACTGCAGCCATGAAATTAAAATACACTTGCTCCTTGGAAGAAAATTATGACCAATCTAGACAGCATATTAAAAAGCAGAGACATTACTTTGTCAACAAACATCCATCTAGTCAAAGCTATGGTTTTCCAGTAGTCATGTATCAATGTTAGAGATGGACCATAAAGAAAGCTGAGCGCCGAAAAATTGATGCTTTTGAACTGTGGTGTTGGAGAAGACTTTTGAGAGTTCCTTGGACTGCAAGGACATCCAACCAATTCATCCTAAAGAAATCAGTTGTGAATATTCATTGGACGGACTGATGCTGAAGCTGAAGCTCAAATAATTTGGCTACCTGATGTGAAGAACTGACTCATTTGAACAGACTCTGATGTTGGGAAAGATTGAAGGCAGGAGGAGAAGGGGACCACAGAGGATGAGATGGTTGGCTGTCATCACCAAATCAATGGGCATGAGTTTAAGTAAACTCTGGGAGTTGGTGATGCACAGGGAGGCCTGGTGTGCTGCAGTCCATGCAAGTCGTAAAGAGTCGGACACTACTGAGTGATTGAACTGAACTGAATTGCTTTTTAGACAACTTCCAGCAAGCAACGTGAAAAATGCAATTAAACTGCCATCATCCTGGAGGCCCGTTATATTTTTATAGTGGTTCATATATTGTCTTTTGAAGTAATAATTTTAGTGATATATTTTATGCAAAAATATAGCATAATAATACATGAATACTTAATATATGCTTTTCTTAGATTGAAATAATGACACAAAGATGTATCACACATGTCTTATCTATAAGTATACCCTATTTGCTAGAATCTGTGAAAACAACTATGAACAAGTTCTATCTTAAATGTAAGAAACAATGTGAGAAATGTATAAATATGTAAATATTTACATTAAGAGTACACAGTGTGACATATACAGTACAGGAGGTGGTGGTTTTTCACAGAGATTTGCTTCAGAAATATGTGATTCAAATATTGATTATATCACATTCTAGTGTTATAAATTTGATCTCTTTATTCTTCCTAAATTCAAATATCATCATGTAAGTGGAATTTTTGTAATTAATTGCAACAATGTACATAAAATTCTTACCACAATAAATTCTTATTTTTAGATCTCAGCAATGTATTTTACCAGCATTATTACCATAAAATATTCACGCTGCAGGAGGGTAACTCAAGTAATTCTTATGGTATCGGTAAAATGCATAGAAAGAGTAGGGATTGAGCTGAAATATAAACATTTTGCAAATATTCTTTAACCTATGAAAATAAGTGTTGGAAGAACAATCTAAGTAGAAGGGAGAGAATATGCCAATCTCATGGGCATTATGCATGTGGAGAACTGTTGACTATGACTGGCATGGAGACGCTGTTATGAAAATGACAGGAGTTGAGCTTGGACACGAGATAGAATTAGAACATGAAGAGCTTCATAAGTCATTTTAATGCATTCAGATTTTATCCTGTTGGTTGATGGCGGGGCATGAAAACATTTTAGATTAATCAGATTTTCATTTAATGAAAAATAGATTAGCACAGTTTAAATGATGAAGTCTGTGGACACCATATATATCTTGTGTTCTTCACTAGTGTCGGAGCAAATTTTTAAATGTTATTGCTTGAAAGCATTTAGTAGGCCTCATTATAGACTAATGCTTTTACTAGCTGGATTTACTTTAAAGTAATCCTGAGTTATTAGAACTAATAGTTAATCACCTCTCAAAACTATAATGCCAAAGTAAACATCTGTTTATTAGTTTGCTCAATAAATAGGCACTGAATGTTCTGCAGACATTTTACAAAAAACATCCAATGATCTAATCCGTTCTTTGATACATACAATTTGTTCCAAAGTTTACCAGTTACTTTGTCATTATTACCACAACCATTCTCTGTTGTGTGACTCTGAAAAAGTCTTACAATTAAATTGTGAAAGTTTAGAAACAAATCACTTCATTTAGTGACCTTAATTTGTAGTTAAGTTTTATGATACTCACATTACTAATACGATCATCCAAAAATAATACATATTCAAGTAGGTTTTCATTAATGTATAAAGACTGTAGTGTTTTAGTGTGAAAAACTAGATATTTTAATGTATATAATAATTGTTTTCTTAGGAATAACTGATCAGCCAGACTAATCATGAGCTTTAAAAACAGTTACATACAGTTGAAAAATAAAAGATATATTGACTTCTATGAATTACCTCATAACTCTTAAATATAAAATTCAATATAACACTGACACTTCTAATAGATTATCAGTCATTCATAATAATTAGGAATATATTAACTTTTGAATGAAATATTGAAGTATCATGCCATGCTATGTTATTTTATGAATGACAGGTTATAAATTTGGAGTAGAAATTTGGAGGAAAACCAAGATTATTTTTTCCCTTTATCTTGAAGCAGAACGCTATAATCAAGACTAAACGATACTTTTTTCTTCAATAATTCCCACATTGAATATCTTGGAGCAGACTTCTCCACTCACATAAGCAAATTGAACTCAGATTAAATATATATTGAACAAAAATTAAGAAGTGTATTTTTATTTTGTATAAGTCAAGAACTACCCAAGCCACCTAATTTTCTAGATTATTATAAATACATATATAGATGTTATGACAATCTTAACAATCTCTGTATAATAATAAGTTATTATGGAGATTCTTGGGGGTTAATTTCTAGTTTCAGATAGAATTTAAGCTTTACAAATTTATAATACCACTTGATCACAAGATGTTTATTTTCCTTGGAAATAGGTTTTAAAAATGGAGTTTGAGATAATGAGAACTCCATATGAAAACTAAAATATTTTATTATTCTTCTTAAAACAATTCTTCTATCTCAAAACATGTCTACATCTGTACAGAGTGATAAAATCAGTCAAGCATGTTTAGAAGATATTCAAGAATTAAACTTTCATGTTATACAAAATAAGACATTTTAATTCCTTGTACTGAGATTGACCAACAAATTGAAGCAGAAAGAAATTATTAAATGATTATGATAATATGAAATTAGTTCAATGATCTGGTTTTTACTTTTCCAAATATAATCCAATGTAAACATTTTAGGACTAAGTATACTTCTGTTAGGTAGTTAGAACAGGGAAAAGGAGTCTAGACTGGCGGTGGCTAAAAGACAAGAAAGGGAAAAGCCCATGAAAATAGAACAAAGTAAGGTCCGAAGACTGGAGTGAGGACCTCAGGTAGAACAAACAACACTCCTGGCTAGCCCAATTTACATAGGGCAGGCCCAGGGGGAGGAAAAAACTTCTAAAAAGAGAAGCCAAAGGGCCAGGGGTCTCTCTCACCCACCCCCACACTCTCGTGTGTTCTCCCTTTCTTCTCTTCATGTCTTTGGGTTGGCATGCCCTCATGCCTCAAGAATGTATTTTCCTGCCATTTTCTAAATAAAATTGAGCTGTAATACGATCTGTACCACTGATCTCTCTAAGAGCTATAACATGGTGTGTTTGAGACCTGAGAGCTGTAACACGGTCTGTCCGAGAGCTATGACACGCTGAGGATCTAACGTCCAGTCGCTTCAAATTTTTGTTGTGAGGAGACAGAACTGAGGAGAATACACTTGCCTGACACTTCCAAATCTCCAGGGTAGTTACTCATTAAATATTTAGGTGTGAGTAGAGTGTGTGTGTGTGTGTGTGTGTGAAAGAGAGAGAGAGAGACAATTAATATGAAGTAACGAAGCTTTGAGTTCAGGTGTGTGAAGTGAAATCAAGAGGGTACGTACAGAAAGAGGTAAGTGGAAAATGAACAAAGAAAGAGAAGTAGTGGTTTGAGGTAAGTTTATATGAATATTTCCAAAAGGGGAGGCCCCCATTTAAATGTCAGTTATCATTACTTTAGTGCCACATCTATTCATCTTATTTATGTGTGTTTATGTGTGTGTACTTGTTGGTGTTATAAGTAACAATCCCAGTTGTCACAATAGTTGTGTTTCAGAGAGAAGGATGTACACTAGTAAAACTCTTGCTACTGCTGGCACTAATGCATGTTCTGAAAACCCAATATATTGATGAATGTGCATGGTAGAACATCATTTAACCATTCAGACAGGATCACATGTGTCTAGGTTGCTATGGTTTAAAAATTCTTATTTTCAAATCTCTGTAATAGCAACTAAACTTTTGATTGAGCTAAGTGTATTATTTACCAGGAAAATATCAACTTTTATTGACCTGAGACTTTGTCATATTAAAAATGCAAATTAAAAATTCTCAAAGATAACCATGGAAAAGGTAAATGAAATGGAACAAAGGAAATCAATTTAAAGGAGTAAAGAAAATGAAGAAAAAAACGCAGAAAAATATTGATAGAATAAAAAATACAATATAGGCTATTATTTATGATTTTTTAGGGAAATGAGTGAAAAAGAAAGCAGTAGAGATAAACCCCAAAATTTATCATTAAGACAGAGAATCTCAGTGTAGTAAAACATATAATAACTAAAGTATAAAATTCAGCTGCTATACTTCTTAGAAGAAAAACTATAGGCAAGCTGCCAAACCAAACTCTCAAATTAGAGAATTTTTGATAAAATAATATATAATTAAAAACAGAATTGGGTATAAATTTTATTTCTAGAAATTAATGCAAGGGCAGATAAATAGTAAAATATTAAGGAACTGAAAAAATCATTATAGTCATATTTACAGAAACCTAAATCCATATTCATATTTTATAAAACATGTGTGAAAGATTAATAATTGACTATATAGTAGACAGAACTATTCAAGGGGTCTAAGTCTTTAATTAGCTGAAACAAAGTTAATTGGAAGTATCTATCTTAATCTTGTTTTATAAGGCAAATGAATAATACTGAGTTAAAAGCCATTGTTAATTGAGTTTTCTGATATTTTCAGCCCAAATATTCCTTAAATAAATAAACCAAGTTCAGAATAAGACATTATTTTGCTACTGTCTGTGCTTCCTTAAGTCCTATAGCAATTCCCATATGCATTTAACAGGTCTTTCCAAGTATTTAATATTATATTGATTGTTAATTTTTGCCTCTGGTTATAAAATTTTGAGTGATTTTATCCTGAAAGCACGGGCTTCTCTGGTGACTCAGTGATAAAGAATCTGCCTGCAATGCAGGAGACCTGGGTTCTATCCCTGAGTCTGGAAGATCCCCTGAAGAAGGAAATGGCAACCCACTCTAGTATTCTTGCCTGGGAAATCTCATGGACAGAAAAGCCTAGCAGGCTAGAGTCTGTGGGGTTGCAAAGAATCAGACACGACTTAGTGACTAAACAAACACACATCCTGAAAGCATAACCCTTTTAATAAATCACATAAAAACACTTACGTTTACCTCAGGTATAAATGGCATTGTTTTATATAGAATGACATATGTTTGTATTATATACAATCATTGTATGAATTATTTGCTATCCATTTTTTTTTCTAAGACATGACAGCTCACTTCATATTTTCACTTTCTATTTTAGGTTTTGAAACATGAGAAAAGCTGACAGGCTAATTAGCCCAGATCATTTGGATGAGACTTTTCTTGTTTCAGTTCCATTCAGTTCAGTCGCTTAGTCGTGTCCAACTCTTCGCGACCCCATGAATCACAGCACACCAGGCCTCCCTGTCCATCACCAACTCCCGGAGTTCACTCAGACTCACATCCATCAAGTCAGTGATGCCATCCAGCCATCTCATCCTCTGTCGTCCCCTTTTCCTCCTACCCCCGATCCCTCCCAGCATCAGAGTCTTTTCCAATGAGTCAACTCTTCTCATGGGGTGGCCAGAGTACTGGAGTTTAAGCTTCAGCATCATTCCTTCCAAAGAAATCCCAGGGCTGATCTCCTTCAGAATGGACTGGTTGGATCTCCTTGCAGTCCAAGGGACTCTCAAGACTCTTCTCCAACACCACAGTTCAAAAGCATCAATTCTTCGGCGCTCAGCCTTCTTCACAGTCCAACTCTCACATCCATACATGACCACAGGAAAAACCATAGCCTCGACTAGACGGACCTTTGTTGGCAAAGTAATGTCTCTGCTTTTGAATATGCTCTCTAGGTTGGTCATAACTTTCCTTCCAAGGAGTAAGCGTCTTTTAATTTCATGGCTGCAGTCACCATCTGCAGTGATTTTGGAGCCCCCCAAAAATAAGTCTGACACTGTTTCCACTGTTTCCCCATCTATTTCCCATGAAGTGATGGGACCGGATGCCATGATCTTTGTTTTCTGAACGTTGAGCTTTAAGCCAACTTTCTCACTCTCCACTTTCACTTTCATCAAGAAACTTTTGAGTTCCTCTTCACTTTCTGCCATAAGGGTGGTGTCATCTGCATATCTGAGGTGATTGATATTTCTCCCAGCAATCTTGATTCCAGCTTGTGTTTCTTCCAGTCCAGCGTTTCTCATGATGTACTCTGCATATAAGTTAAATAAGCAGGGTGATAATATACAGCCTTGACGTACTCCTTTTCCTATTTGGAACCAGTCTGTTGTTCCATGTCCAGTTCTAACTGTTGCTTCCTGACCTGCATACAGATTTCTTGTTTGGTACTTGGTTAATGATTCTTTTCTAAACTAAATTTTTGATTGAGCTGTTATTGTATTATTTACTTTCTCCTTTTAATCTTAAAAAAGTTCCACTAGAATTTTGATATTAGATATTTGACACGGACATTTTAAAGAGTCCACGATAGTTGTATTGTAGAACTATTCACATTGTTTCCTCTGTATTGCTTTTTTTAAAGTTAGTCTGAAACTTTTGTTCATTTTATTTCCTTTTTTTTTAACATAAGGGAGTGCTTTGATACAGCTCCAAATTTAAGAGGATTTGCCCATATTTCTTGTTTTTCAAAAACTGTTTTATCATTTGGAAAATGCAGCAGTGGCCACAGGACTGGAAAAGGTCAGTTTTCATCCTAATCCCAAAGAACGGCAGTGTCAAAGAATGTTCAAACTACTGCACAATTGCATTCATTTCACATGCTACCAAACGAACGCTCAAAATTCTCCAAGCTAGACTTCAATAGTACAAGAACTGAGAACTTCCATATGTTCAAGCTGGATTTAGAAAAGGCATAAGAACCAGAGATCAAATTGCCAAAATCCACTGGATCATAGAGAAAACAAGAGAATTCTAGAAAATCATCTACTACTGCTTCATTGACTATGCTAAAACATTGGACTGTATGGATCACAACAAACTGTAGAAAATTTGTAAAAATATAAGAATATCAGACCACCTTACCTTGCTCCTGAGAAACCAGTACGCAGGTCAAGAAGCAACAGTTAGAACCAGACGTGGAACAACAGACTGGTTCCAAATTGGGATAGGAATACATCATGGCTGTATATTGTCACCCTGCTTATTTAACTTATATGCAGAGCACATCATACAAAATGCCAGGCTGAATGAAGCACAAACTGGAATCCAAATTGTCAGGAGAAATATCAATAACCTCAAATATTTAGATGACACCATCCTTATGGCAGAAAGTGAAGAGGAACTAAAGAGCCTCTTGATGAAGGTAAGAGAGGAGAGTGAAAAAGCTGAATTAAAATTCAACATTTGAAAAACTAAGATCATGGCATCCTGTCCCATCACTTTAGAGATAATGGTAATTTAGAGATAATGCTAAAATGCAAATTGAACACATCAATATCTCATTGAAAGGGATAGAGTATTTAATCCATAAATATTATATTTTAATGCATTTGAGTGGGTGCCTTATTCTTCATTAGCTACCTCATTTTGTTAAGATCTCTCAAAAGATAGTATTTTTAGTTTGAATTTAGATTTCTTTTGCTTTAATGAATAGAGTATTTGAAGAAAAATATATAAATGCATCATATGATGTGGATTTCCTAATAAATTCCAGAAAAATTGGCCTATCTATGTTCTATATAAATATGTGTGGGTATGGCCCTATTTGTTTCCCTATTCTGGGTCTGTTGCTGGGGGTTACAGTAATGTAGTCTACTGTAGATGATGTAAAGTGCAAAATATTTACACAAAATACTATTGTTGTTTTTCCAGGATTTTGAAAAAATCATATGGAACTGCATTTAACTATAATGCTGAGCCAGGATACTGTTCATACAAATGATGTCAAATGGATTTATGTGCCACTTATTTATGAAGACCTGAAAGAATCAATGTTTTCAGAGTTAAGTAAATCTCAAAATGCCCCTTCAATAATTTTTTGAAGGAGATGTGGGACAAGTATATAGACCTAATGAAGTTTTAATTGATCAAACAGAATTCTATACTAAGCAAGAATAAAAAGTATAAGTCAAATTGTATGTAGTATATATACAAACATAGACTAAGATGTAAAACAATTACATATGCCAATGTTTTTCACAAATTACTTAGGACAAATGTACCGAAGTCTAAAAGTGATGTCCCATTTACACTTTAAACGTACTTTGGACATAATCTGCTTATATCCTTGCCAATTTTTAGTATCAAGCATTCATGTGTACAAGCTACAGTCTTGCGATAAACAATTTATATTTTTGATGTCTGGATTTTCCATGTCAAAACTGCAAGCTTCTTTCCAAGTTTCCAAGTTCAAGTTTTGAACCATAAAGGAAAATTGGAGCAGGTCGTGAGTGACTCAGCTCCTCTCCTTCCAACAAGGTGGCTCAGGTAAAATAGTCATGTACATCTGACCTTTAAAATGTAATACTCCAGTAATTGCAAAAAGGCCAGTTTGATGCTTTACTGCGTTGCTGCACTTTCACATATAATACTCAGGAGCTGACATTTATAAAACTGCTGGTGCACTCTGGAGAAACCTTGATAGCTGAGGTGTTATATGAGTCTATCGTTATCATGATAATGGATATGCAAGTGTGCTAGAGAGTTACACTGAAATATTTTGAAAGAGAAGAGACATTTATAATTAGTTGACTTGAGTAAATATAATTTCATAAAGGTATTTGCTTTTCATATACAAATTAATATTAATTTTACTCAGAGTAACAATTTGAGCAAACCAGCAAGAAAAATGTAATACAAAAATTGTCAAATAAAAATGTTAAACAACTTTTAATAATCCACAACAGATATTAACTTTTTCACTTTCCCTATATAATATCACTGATATAATATTTACTTGGCAATAACTTTTCTCATAGAAGGTAAATGGGAGATACTTCATATGTAGCTAAAAAATAAAAACAAACAAAAATTTACTTAAATGATTTTGGGGGACTTTGTCAAGATAAATTATTTCTAATATGTTCCTATATTTTAATAAATTCAGATGAGAAAAAAGTGAATATTGTTTAAATATATAATGAATGCTTTTAGCAATCATATCCAACTGTATAGAACATTTAAAGCATTAAATACATGTGCTGTGTATAGGTTTAACCATCCTGGTGAATTTCTTCAAGATTACAATCAAACAGAAATTAACTTTCAGATATGCAATCTGGTCTATTATTTATGTCTATTTTAATGTTTTTAAAAATTGGATATCCATGTCTAGTTATTTATATTATGGACATCACTACATTTCTCATGTTTAAAATTTGATATAATTGACAGAGGATGTGTTTTCAGTTAGAAGATTCTTCCTGAATTTAACTATTTATATAATACTTATGTTGATAATGACATTTATTATTTTCATTTAAACATACTTTCAAAAAATGCAAGATTACATTTCATTAAAACATCAGTGATATTTACTTATAAAGCCATAAAAATATTTGTGAAAATATTTGTTCACTCTTTGTACAACAAATTGGCCATGATACATTCCTGAGAAACATCCACATGAACATGCCTTGCCTTGCTAAAAGCCACTCAGTCGTGTCTGATTTTGCAACCCTGTGGACTGTAGCCCACCGGAATCCTCTGTCCATGAGATTCTCCAGGCAAGAATACTGGAGTGGATTGCCATTTCCTCCTGCAGGAGATCTTTCCGACCCAGGGATCAAGGCCACATTTCCTGCATTGCCAGGTAGATTCTTTACGACTGAGATGTCAGTGAAGCCCAAAGAACTTGTACACAAATTAGATAAGGAATACTCGAAACTCAACAGAGTGAAGTAAGCCAGAAGGAAAAACATCAATACAGTATACTAACGCATATATATGGAATTTAGAAAGATGGTAACAATAACCCTGTGTACGAGACAGCAAAAGAGACACTGATGTATAGAACAGTCTTATGGACTCTGTGGGAGAGGGAGAGGGTGGGAAGATTTGGGAGAATGGCATTGAAACATGTAAAATATCATGTAAGAAACGAGTTGCTAGTCCAGGTTTGATGCACGATACTGGATGCTTGGGGCTGGTGCACTGGGATGACCCAGAGGGATGGTATGGGGAGGGAGGAGGGAGGAGGGTTCAGGATGGGGAACACATGTATACCTGTGGCGGATTCATTTTGATATTTGGCAAAACTAATACAATTATGTAAAATTTAAAAATAAAATAAAAATTTTAAAAAAGTCAGAAAAAAAAACAATAAACAACTAACCCAATTAAAAGTTGATCTTATATTTTTCTAGAGAATAAATATATATGGTAAATAATCATATTAAAAGATGCTTGGCATCATTATTCATTCACTTCAATTCAGTTCAGTCGCTCAGTTGTGTCTGACTCTTTGCAACCCTATGAATCGCAGCACGCCAGGCCTCCCTGTCCATCACCAACTCCCAGAGTTCACTCAGACTCACGTCCATCAAGTCAGTGATGCCATCCAACCATCTAATCCCCTGTCGTCCCCTTCTCCTCCTGCCCCCAATCCCTCCCCGCATCAGAGTCTTTTCCAATGAGTCAACTCTTCACATGAGGTGGCCAAAGTACTGGAGTTTCAGCTTTAGCATCATTCCTTCCAAAGAAATCCCAGGGCTGATCTCCTTCAGAACAGACTGGTTGGATCTCCTTGGAGTCCAAGGGACTCTCAAGAGTCTTCTCCAACACCACAGTTCAAAAGCATCAATTCTTTAGTGCTCAGCTTTTTTCACAGTCCAACTCTCACATCCATACATGACTACTGGAAAAACCATAGCATGACTAGACAGACCTTTGTTGGCAAAGCAATGTCTCTGCTTTTCAATATGCTATCTAGGTTGGTCATAACTTTCCTTCCAAGGAGTAAGCGTCTTTTAATTTCATGGCTGCAATCACCATATGCAGTGATTTTGGAGCCCAAAAAAATAAAGTCTGACACTGTTTCCACTGTTTCCCCATCTATTTCCTATGAAGTGATGGGACCAGATGCCATGATCTTTGTTTTCTGAATGTTGAGCTTTAAGCCAACTTTTTCACTCTCCTCTTTCACTGTCATCAAGAGGCTTTTTACTTCCTCTTCACTTTCTACCATAAGGGCGGTGTCATCTGCATATCTGAGGTTATTGATATTTCTCCCGGCAATCTTGACTCCAGCTTGTGTTTCTTCCAGTCCAGCATTTCTCATGATGTACTCTGCATATAAGTTAAATAAGCAGGGTGACAATATACAGCCTTGACGTACTCCTTTTCCTATTTGGAACCAAGATACTAAGCATTGGCAGATGATGGAGAGCAATCAAAGCACCCCAAGGAACTCTCATTTCCTTGGAGTAATAAAAATTTGTAAATCCCATCAGTAATAGTTGGACAGTTACTGACAATATTAAATATATACTTGTCACATGATCTAGTAATCACACGTCGAGAAGTCTGACAAAGTAATATGAAAACCAACATTGACACAAAGCTGTATGTGAACGTGTATAGAGGCTTTATTAATAATTACTAAAAACTGAAATCAACGCCCATGTCCCTCAAATGTGAAGTGAGCAAACAAACTATGAGACATTCAGATCTCAACAATGGACTCCTAACTATTCTTCCACCATAAGGAATAAACTACGGCTACATGTGACAATATGGATATAGTGAAAAAGTCCAAGTGAAAAAATTATAGACAAAAAATTACATAAAATTCTATGATTTCATTTAGATGACATTACTTCAAAGGAAAACTTTAGGAATAGCTAACAGGTCAATGGTTGCCAGAGTCAGGAGTAAAGTGCAGAGATTGGCTACAAAAAGACATGAGAATTTTTTTAAATGATATGCTTCTAATGTCCTGAATTTAGTGATAGCAATAAGTCTGTATACATTTATAAAGATTCACAGAACTGAGCACTTGTGTGAATTTTACTGTATATTAATTATGGCTTCAATTTTTAAATGAAAAAAAATCTATAGTCAGCATTTCATACAAAGCCTGGTTAGTTCTCACACAATATAACCTAATAATATAATTGTTATCAATTGCACACAAATATATAAAATAAAGATGTAAAAATTGAATAATAGAGAAATCTTATCATTTTGATAAATTTGCTTTGCTATACTTCACATGTTCTTAAAAATCTCCTTGGTGGACCAAATTTCAAAAATTGAAAGACACTATTTCTCTGATGTGTATTTTAATTCACTCTTTGAATAAAAGAACATCATACTTTCCCAGGCATATAATTTTTCATTTGTATAAATTAATTAAAATATATATCAACATTGAATATAAATGCAAGTGTTCAATAAATTGTACAGACAATTTTTTGAGTTACATTTATAAAAAAACAGGTTTCTTTGCCTTATCATTATTCTTGTAATATCATTTGTTGTTTTTGTTTTTGAGTTGCTAAGTCCTGTCCTGTCTGACTCTGAAAACTCATGGACTGCAGCACACCAGGCTCCTTTGGCTCCACCATCTGAGTTTTCTCAAACTCATGCCCATTGAGTTGGTGATATTTTTTAGCCATCTGATCCTCTGCTGCCCCCTTTTCCTTTTGCCTCCAATCTTTCCCAACATCAGAGTCTTTTCCATTAAGTCAGGTCTTTGCATCAGGGGGCCAAAGTGCTGGAGTTTCAGCTTCAGCATCAGTCCTTCCAATGAATATTCAGGGTTGATTTCCTTTATGATTGACTGGTTTGATCTCCCTTCAGTTCAAGGGATTCTCAAGGGTCTTCTCTAGTGCAATAAATTGAAAGTATCAATTCTTTGGTGATCAGCCTTCTTTAGGTTCAACTCTCACAAGTATACATGATTACTGGAAAAATCATAGCTTTGACTATAGGGATCTTTGTCTGCAAAGTGATGTCTCTTTTTAATACAATGTCTATTTTTATACATTGCCTAGGTTTGTCACAGGTTTTCTTCCAAACAGCAACTGTCTTTTAATTTCATGGCTACAGCCACCATCTGCAGTGATTTTGAAGCCCAAGAAAATAAAATGTGTCACTGCTTCCACTTTTTCTCCTTCTATTTGCCATGGAGTGATGGGACCAGATGTTGCTATCTTAGTTTTTTGAATGCTGTTTCAAGCCAGGTTTTTTTCATTCTCCTCTTTCACCCTCATCAAGAGGCTATTTAGTTCATTTTCACTTTCTGCCATTAGAGTGGTATCATCTGCATATCTGAGGTTGTTGATATTTCTCTTGGCAATCTTGATTTCCGCTTGTGATTCATCTAGCTCAGCCTTTTGCATGATGTACTCTGGATACAAATTAAATAAACAGGGTGACAATGTATAGCTTTGTCATACTTCTTTCCCAGCTTGGAACCAGTCAGTTGTTCTGAGTGAGGTTCTAACTGTTGTTTTTTGAACCTCATACAGGTTTCTTAGGAGACTGGTTAGTTAGTCTGGTACTGCCGTCACTTTGAGAATTTTCCACAGTTTGTTGTGATCCACAGAGTCAAAGGCTTTAGCGTAGTCAATGAAGCAGAAGCAGATGTTTTTCTGGAATCCCCTTGCTTTCTCTATGATGCAACAAATGTTGGCAATTTGATCTCTGGTTCCTGTGCTTTTTCTAAATCCAGCTTGTACATATGGAAGTTTTCAGTTCACATACTGCTGAAACCTAGCTTGAAGAATTTTGAGCATAACCTTGCTAGTATGTGAAATGAGCAAAATAGTGTGGTAGTTTGAACATCCTTTGGCATTGCCCTTTTTTGGGATTGGAATAAAAATTGACCTTTTCCAGTCCTATGGCCATTGCTGAGTTTTTCAAATTTCACCCACTGTTAAAAAAGAATCTCCTTGAATAATGACCTTGTGCATTAAAAGTAATTGAATGTTCTTTAAAACATCATCTGAGGCAATATTCAGTGAAAATGGAAATAATTAGGGTAGGAACTTTTCTCAAAGTCTTGCTCAAATACTAAAATTAATATTGATTATTTTTACTCAAAGTTTCCAAGTTTTTAATAAAATGTAAAATATCTCAAGACAAATGTTCAATAATAATAAAAGTTACATAAATTTGCTAAGAAGTAATTATAATTTCCAAATGTGCAGTAAGAGAAAAATATAAATGATAAACCTTAAGGTAAACATTAAATGCATATAAACAGGAAGGTAATTTAGTATTTTTATTAGCATTATTATGGTACATCATTCTTTGCCCTTTTGTTTTTAACTCATCTATGTCTTTAAAGTGTTTTGTTGTGTTTTTTTTAGTTTATGACATATAGCTGCGTCTTATCTTATTTATTCATTTTGGCACCGTTATTTGGTTGGTGTGTTTAGAACATTTCTATTTGAAGAGACTATTAGTACAGTTGGATTAATTTCTACCATATTTATATCTGTTTTCTATTCATTGTGTTTTTTGTTGTTTCTCCCTCTTCCCCTTTTTCTGCCTTTTCTAGTTTTAACTATTTTATATAATTCCCTTTCTCTTCTCCCTTAACATATATATTATTTATATATTTTAAAAAATGTTTAGTGGTTTCTCTAGGGTTTAAAATGTATATTTTAAAACAATCTAAGCTCACCATTGAATAATACTATATGGCTAATCATGCTACTATTGTACTGCTATGCATGCAGTGCAATGACCTTTAGGCACTGCTTCATTCATTTCCCTGATCGGTACCCCATATTCACCCAGTACATGTGCACTACCATTACTTAGATAAAGTATTAATATTCCTTCTCTCATGCTCTTCCTTTATTTAGATCCTGTGTCAGATCAATGGAAGTTTCCTCTCCCTGAAAAAACTTCTTTTAACATATTAATATTTTGCAAGGCCAGTATGCAGGACATGACTGTTTTTATTCATATGAGGGAGCCTGTTTCTCTTTCACTTCTGAAGGATAATTTCCTGGAAATGAAATTCTAGTTTGTTTTGGCTTTTACTTTTAACACGTTAAATATTTAACTCCCCTCATTGCTTGCATAGTTCAGCAGAAATTTCACTATAATTCTCATCCTTGTTCCTCTCTAAGCAAGGTGTCACACATCCTCCTCTGGCTTCCTGTAAGATTATCTTTTTGCATTTGGTTTTCTGTGTTTAAAAATAATGTGCCAAGGTATGGGTTTTGGGGTAGGGGAGATATTTATCCTTTTGATAGTCTCTGATTTTTTTTGACAGATGGTTTGTTTGTTGTCTGTTGTCAATTCTGGAAAGCTTTTGCCCATTATTTCTTTAAATATTTCTTCTGTTCCATTCTCTATAGTTTTTGTAATCCGCTTATGTGTGTGTTACATATTATGATTTTGTTAAGCAGTCCTTGGATGTTTCTTTTTCTTTTGTTACTGTTTTTAGAATCTTTTTTTTTTATCTTTGTATTTCAGTCTATAGAATTTCTACTGGTCTCTCTTATTCTTCACTAATTCTTTCTGGCCATGTTGAATCTATCAATGAATCCATTAAAGTCATTCTTCATTTCTATTACTGTTTATTTGATTTCTAGCATTGGCCTTTTAAAAACTGTCATTGTGAATTGCCTTTTGAATCTTTCATAGCTTTTTATCTATTTACATTACCTACCTTTGCTTACATGCTGTTTTCTCTCTCCATTAGATCCCTTGCCATCTTAGTCATAACTATTTTTAATTTCTTTTCTCACAATCCCAATGTCTATTTCATATATGAATATTGTTTAGATGTTTGTTTTACCTTCTCAGACTATGGCTTTCCTGACTTTTGGCATGCTTTTAAAATTTTTGTTGACAGCTAGACAAGTTGTATCAGGTAATAAAATGAAGAACATACATCTTTCATAAGAATTTATGCTAATTTGGCTAGGACTTGGGAGATGTTATTTCAATGGTTAATATGTCTAATGCTTATTTTAGCTTTAGGTACAAGAAGTTTCAACTTATTCCTCTGTGTGTTTGGCTTTGTTTTCTTTTCTTGGCTTTGAGTCTTTCTACAGACTGCTCTTGAAAAGTGTCTGTGTCATGTAACTCTTCCAACCTGTAACCCACTGTAATTAAACTGGATCCCTGTTGGAGGAGGTAGTAAGGTATTAGGAGTATTCTACAAACTTCGGATTTACTATTCATCTTTCAATGGCATTGCAGGAGTGTGGCTTTCACAAGTGTTTCTGTTCCTTCTCCCCACTCTCTACTCCCTTGTCTAACTGCAGAATCCCCAATCTATTTCTTCAAAGTACTGTCCTCAGTGAGAATCTTGTTGTTCTGTTTTTTTTCCCCCTCCAGGAAGGCAGGATATGACAGAGCAAGGACAAATGCTCTTCCTCTATGTAGAATACACTTCCAGATTTGCACTCTGTTGAGGTTCTTTCCCTTGAAGTATAGGCCACTCTCATTGTTGAAATGCTGCTCATTCCCAGGTGGCTCAATAGTAAAGAAACCACCTGCCAAGCAGGAAGTGCTGGTTCAATTCCTCGGTTGGGAAGATCCCTGAGAAAAAGAAATGGGAACTCACTTCAGTATTCTTGCCTGGAAAATTCCATGAACAGAGGAGCCTGGTAGGATACAGTCCATGGGGTCGCAGAAGAGTTGGATATGACTTAGTGATTAAACACCAACAATGACACCTTTCACATAATTTCATTTTGCCTTCCTCCTCCAGTGCTGTGAGGGGATCTTTCTCAAATCTCACTATGATAATCAGCTGAAATTCTCAGAAAGAAAATTCACACAAGTTTGGGCTCCCACTAAGAGCACCTCCTCCCACTCCCTCCCATAAGACTGATGCCTCTTAGAGTTTCTCATTCTCCTATTGAACCCTTCACTGAACAATCTCTGGTGCAACAGCTCATTGATGGCAACAGATGAGTGGTAATAGATATTAATCAATATTTCTCTATGATGATTTTTATCACTGTAGAGACAAACTGGCTACAAACTTAGATCAACATTGATGGGAAGCTTTAAAAATACACCTGAGGTTATTTTTGTGTCATTAATCACTGGTCAACCACTTAAACCTGGAAAACCTGTTAAGGTGGGACCAGGTCAGGAAGCAAATCCTTAAAGAGTATTTGAGCAACCTGCATGGCTTTGATCCAATGTTCCTTCATGATGGGATTTGAGTATGTTTTAGTTGCTATATGACTATTTTCAGAATAGACTGAAGAATTATTTTGATAAAAAGTCACTACTCTAACAGTCACTAAAGTGCTGCTTGATTTTATGCTCCGACCTGGGGCATTTCAACATTTATATAATGTGCCCAAGGCACATACTTTATGGAAACCTTTACAAAAGAACTCTGTAAGATGTTATCCACTGCTCGAAAACCACACTGTGCTCGCCAGTCACAATCCTCTGGAAAGGTTGAAAAACCCAGTAGCACCCTTAAATTACAGTTAATATAATTTTGAAAACCTTTTAATTTCTTTGGTCTAAAAGTACTTCAGTTAGCCCTAATGGCCATACAGTCCTTTCATTCACAGACATATTGATTTACTCTTTATGAATTGGCAACTGAAATGTCTATGTATTTAGAGATTTTTCTCTTTTATACTAGTATATGATTTGTTATATGCAGCCATGGCAAAATATTGCAAGGAACTTATGTACTATACCCTGTTCTATCACAAGCAAGTTAAGATTGCCTTCCTTCTTCATAATTTTGAACAAGGAGTTTCATATACCAGGGGGTAGGGGGCAGGGGACTGGAGGGGGAAAAAAAAAAAAACAACAACTACTTTTAACCTTGTAAACGATTTTATCAGGTTCTATTAACAATTAAAAAAGCAAGTTTCAAGAAGTCAATGCTTAGGTTTATATTTCACAAGTAAAGAAGCAATGTAGAATTGCATGCAATTGGATAGGTATTCCAATAGGGGACCTCAAAATGAGGGTTCACGGATACCCTAAAGACACAGCTCATCTTCCTAAGTACAAAGCTGACCAAGACCTTCAGAACAAGCAGATGATGTCAGATAGTGGACTGCTTCCACTCAAGGTGTCAAACCTAGGTTAGTTTGACACCTAAATCCTGTTTTCTTTCTTACTTTCTCACTTAGAATCATTCTTATTTTCTATAGATTCCTCATTGCTGTAAACCTATAACAACCCTTTTTCTCCTTTATTTGCTCTTTATATTTTTTTAGATCAAAACATATATAACAAAATTCTAATTGGGTCATAGGGATAAAAATGTATACTATGGCACATTTTTTAGAGTGTGCTATAGTACACATTTTTTAAAAAAATGCATTAAAAATACACATTCTAAGATAATTTTTAGATTATCCCAAATGTAGTTACTGCTTCTAATTTTATTTATTATTGAATATACCATGTATCACCAGACCCCTTTGATAAATATTTCTGGCCAACTCTGCTCTCATAAAATGATACTTTAGGGAGTTACAGGTAGATAGTGTCTTTACTTGCAAGTATAAAAACAAATGACCATACACAAATCAACCTGTGACTTTGCCAGCACCACTCCCTCCCCCAAAAAGAAAAAAACATTACAAATCTATTAATCAGATGTTAGGTAATTTAACATTTGAATTCAACAATCTTCTTGGGGCAATAGGCTAAGTACTTGTCACTTGGAAGAGATTAACAGAGATCCAAACATGTAACCAAGCTAATGAAAGGCTTCGAGTCTGACTGTATTGTGGACAATGCCTTTGTTTCTCAGCATCTCTGAGTGCTTCCAGCAGGTACTAAATTATCTGTAGCCAGGGTTCCAGGTCTTGTTTGCCTTAGACAGATAACTCATGAAATTTAGGAATAATATAGGAAGGAATAATAATATAGGAAGACGTTTCTATGCATAGAGACCTTAATTCTATAACAGCTAAGTTGGAAATTCTTACCCAGGCACAATATCCACCACAACACCACTTTTGTTTATTCATAGAAATTAGTGATTCATTTTTTAACATGAACAATCAGGGCAATGTTCCCATTGGTACTAATAATACACATAGAAAAGAGTAAAGGAAACAAATTAGTAACTCTGACAGAAGTTATGAAAGACATCACCTCTGCCCTAGATGGAATATTGGCTAGTCTGAACTCATTAGCATGACTGGTGACGTGTACAAGCTGCATGGCTCTCAATTCTGTGTTGGCAAATTATAATGATGTCTGTACCATTGCTGACACTTCTTGCTGTATTTGGATGAGTGGAACAAGCAAAGTAAAATAGGGTAGGTATTATTGCCTTAAGGAAGAAGCTACTTCAATGTCTTAAATTTCCTCCTTGTGGTCTATGAGGCTTATCTGTTGGCCTTGTTTGGGATGGCTGAGTTCCTGGTTCCAAGCATCTTAAGGGAATTATTAATTATTGTTACTTCATGCTCATTTTAGTAAAAAATATGCTGTTTCACTACAATATATCCAGGATCTTAAATGCTTCTATACAGCTGCTCTTTTGTCAGATGATTACCAGGGCGGTACAACAAAATGCCAAGAATAGTTTTTCATACAATTGCATGGAAACAATCCTACAGCAGTGAGGATCTGGGTCTAGCCTTTTCCTCAATTGGTCAACTTCTGCAAGGACCATATGATCAGAAGAAGGACCGAGAGACAATGTACATATGAACAATAGCCAGGGCCTACGTGACAATTAGAACTCTCACCCACAACCTCCAAAAGAACTAGCCCAGGAAGACAAACCACTACTTCTACAGACACCGACCCATAACAGTCAAAGACTTTTGGCTTCCTGGTTGTTTTCCTCACTTCCAACTAAGGACCACCCAAGTTAACATGAAAGGTTTTGGATTGAGAAGGTTAGGGGAGAAGTGGACCATATTTAATACTTGCAGCAAGAATGAAGGAGAAGCACTCATTCCTAATATATAAGAATAAAAGTCCAAGTAGCAGGAAGTAGATAATTTGCAATAAATGCATGTTATTAAATAAATCATTAATACATTGCTTCTTCCTCATTTCAAATTGCCTTGCTGCTACTTGCATTAACAGCTGTGACTAAATAACAACACTGTCCAGGCTAGGTATTTTTGTTTTGTTTTGCTTTTGTCATCATTTCTTTCCCATTTAAAGAAATTCAACTTTCAAGACACAAGCCATTCAGCATTGTCAGCCTCCACTCTTTTTTCTTCAGCTGGGCAAAAGGTGAAGTCTTGCATAGTAAGATCTCCTTCTTCCCTCTACTGAAATCTTTTCACTTGTTTGTGAAGATAAATGTTTTCCTGCCCTATTCACTCACCAGGAAAGCAGAGGTCAAGGGCCAGAAGGTAGCTTTTTTCATAAGGTTATACTTTCTGTATCATCCATTTGTAACAAAATGCAGCTGAGCAATTTTTGCTTGCTGAATATGAATGCATTTCAGGAAATATGCTGCCAAGTGGTTTTGAAAACCTAGAATTATTGTCATAAAACATTATTAAGTTCAGTTATTACTAAAGGCAGATTGTATATCCATTACTATTTTAGGAACTGTTAGTGCTTTGTTAGTGAGGTTACCTTCCTCAGAAGGATGGCATCAGGAGAATAAGGGGTTGAGGGAACACTGGGTCAGTATCATAGCTTTAGTAGTTGTGTTGGCCTCAGTAAAATTCTGCTATGTAATTGCACAGACTCAAGATGAACTCACAGCTTGAATCTAAGAAGCTAACAGTCCAGATTGCCCTCTTTGGGTGGATTACCAAGGATGCTAGTCTCTGGAGAGATGTGAGATGACTGTTCAAGTCCGTATTCACTGGGCAATGCCATGGGGTTGGAAGGGTTCTGGTCATCCAACTTGACTGACCTAGGTTGGAGCTGTGTCAGTGGGTGTGTGTGAGGCTGTATAGGGCAGGCCATGGGAATACCTCCAGAGCCCAGAGCGCCGGAAGGCAGTGGAGGGCCAGCCTGGATCCTGACCTATACTCTGAGTGCAAGGAGCATCTGGTGAGAGACTAAGTGGATGCTGAGATATTCTTGGACAACTCTGGTCACCAGGACACCCAGAAGGTAGCCTTCCTGGATTTAGGGATACTGAAGTAAGATTTAAGATTTTTAACAGCTCAGAGCAAAGTATGAGTGCTAAGATCAGAGGGGTTGTGAGCTGCGCCAAAGCTGATGGGACTTGGCCTCAGCTTGGTTTTGCCTAACAGTTATCTGACTCCAGTTCCTCCCTGGTGAGGAAATGGCTATGGGAATAAGTCCTCAGGTTTCAGAGGACTGCTGTATCTGGGCTCAGCTCCTGCTCCAGTGTGTCCATAGAGTAGAGGTAGTCCTATTCACTTCACTGCTTTCAGAAGTAGAGTTGTGGGAGGGTGCTTGGCCCACTGAAACCAAGGTGATGTGGTCTGCTGATGGGAGAGGCAGCTGGAAAGCAGTGGTTATATGCTTTCTTTAGACTGCTACCCTAGCAAACCATAAGCTTTACATTTAAGTTCCCCTTCTTAGCCAAGTCTCCCTCCATCATCACCGTACTGGCAGGCCACTTGTCCAGGGCCCCTGAGTTAGTCATGTCCAGTGTGGGATGAGTGATGGAATTCATGTGCAGAAGAGCACAATGCTCTGATACACTGCATCTCACCCTCATAGGGAAGAGCCAGCTGGCATCCTGCATGATTGGTTCAATCACCATAACCACGTGAGTGGCTGCAGCCACAGCCATTTCTGAGAGCATTCCTTCATTTTGGTCCATAACAAGCTAACTACAGAAATGCTTACAGCACATTTTGTTACTGTTGTTGGTATAAGCAAGCTTTGCAAGGAATTTAATTAAACATTTAAAGTTAACAAAATTTTGTGGTGGCAACTTTTGACCTGTTCTCCATAAATCTCCAAGTTTTTTTGTCTTAGTCTTGCACACTTGCTTCTATCCATTATCCATACAGATTAAAAGTCATCAAAATTTAAGGCAATTTCCATAATTAGGGTTTTAAATCAACAGCTTACAGCATGGGGGTTATCCAGGTGAGAAGCAGGGCAGTCTAAAACAGCTCTGCTTCTTTAGCTTGGAGGCCCCAGCATCAACTTAAAAATGCCTTTCTCTATCTGCTTCCTTAGGAGAAACAATAGCACAGGCTTCAACTACAACCCCCTTCAACTATTCTCAAAGGAGTCTCCAAAGCTGGTCTTTTCCCTCACCTATCTTTATTGGCTCACATTTCAGGGAGAGCCCTTCCTAAGACTGCCAGTGCTTTTTGATGGGATTATACAGAAACATTATAATGAAACAAATAATTTGCTATACTTCCTATCAATGGCCACACAGTTGCACCTGTCTGCTGCAAATTGATCCTTACATGCTCTACTTGATTTTCTTGTTCTACTTTATTTTCTTTGGCTCTAGAATCACTGCAGATAGTGACTTCAGCCATAAAATTAAAATATGCTTACTCCTTGTAAGAAAAGCTATGACCAACCTAGACAGCATATTAAAAAGCAAAGGCATTACTGTGCCAGCAAAGGTCCATCAAGTCACAGCTATGGTTTTTCCAGTAGTTATGTATAGATGTGAGAGTTAGACTATAAAGAAAGCTGAGCACTGAAGAACTGATGCATTTGAACTGTGGTTTTGGAGAAGACTCTTAAGAGTCCCTTGGACTGCAAGGACATCAAACCAGTCCATCCTAAAGGAAATCAGTCCTGAATATCCATTGGAAGGCTGATGCTGAAGTTGAAGCTCCAATACTTTGGCACCTAATGAGAAGAACTGACTCATTGGAAAAACCCTGATGCTGGGAAAGATTGAGGGCAGGAGGAGAAGGGGAGGACAGAGGATGAGATTGTTGGATGGCATCACTGATTCAATGGATGTGAGCTTGAGCAAGCTCTGAGAGTTGGTAATGGACAGGGAAGTCTGGCGTGCTGTGGTCCATGGAGTCACAGAGTCAGACACAACTGAGCAACTGAAATGACTGATTTGATTTGTAGCTTCAACCATTTCTCAAGGCTTTTTTTTTTTTTTTTAATGGAAGTCCCTGAAAGTTGATTTCTGAAGATTTGTGAGCTTAGTTCCACCTGCCTCTAACCAAATCCCAGTTTATCAAGCAGTTTCATCTGTTTCTGGATATTCAGGGATCTCCACTTCTGTTATGCCATACAGAAAGTATACCATCTTTTCTTCAAGAAGGAAAAACTCTCCATCATGATGAAGAGAGATTAGAGTTAGCTGATTCTCAGCATCCCCATGTGTCCAGTATTTTCACCAAGAGAAAGTCTTCTCGCTGAGCTGATGCTTCTTGAATATTCTGAGTTCTTATAGGGGTTCCCTGTACCTCCTCTGGTATCAGTGCCATGCTGGCCCTGGAAGCACACCATCAGGTTCTTGTGAGGATGGTAGTACACTACACCATGTTCATGCACAGCTTGAATTCCCACAAAAGACTTTTGCTTTCTCACCTCTGCCCACAGTCAGCAGTGGCTAGGCTTTAGGGACTGGAGCCTGACAGGGCAGGGAGGCAGCGCCAGTGATTCTCCAGGCCCTCCACTGACCACGTCATATGTCACTCACAGTGACTCAGCCCTAATTCCTTTTTTATGTTTCTGTTTCTGCTATCTCACCTCGCTGCTCTCTGATAGGAACTCTAAGTAGAATTTGGCTAAATCATCACGTCACTTGCACATGGAGGTGTGCAAATTCATGGAAGCCTGGTCCTTCTATCAGGTGAAATGTGGAAGCACAGAAACATATGGCATATGCATGATGATACTTTAGTTTAAAATTGGTTGCATGATGCAAATATAAACATTATTATAAAAATGCATATAAGTATTACAAAATTATATAAACATATATGAATTTATAAACATTAATAATCATACAGTTTGAATCTTTGTAGGAGAAATTCGTTTCAGGATGTATTGTTCTCTCTTGTAAGAAATAATTATACAGCTGCTTAATTGCCATTTCTGGAAAAAAAAATTAATTTTAACTTGGTTGTTGCTGAAGTGTGACCTTGAAAATGACTTGTCTTTTAACAAAGGAAATGGTGAAATATGTGCTACCAAAATACAAATTTGCTCTGTCATCTTTTAAAGGTACTTCTGAAAATATTCCATACACACTCTCCATATGCAGTATAAACATCAATATTAAAATAGAAGTTAGGGGGTTTTGTGCCTGCTATGCACTCTATCCAATATTTCAAACCAAACAGTTTTTAGTTAATACTGTCTCTAGTAATCACTCTATTGTTTCCACTAATGTTGTTACTTTATGCATAAAACAAAAGAACTTCTGAGTTTTAGTTTCAGCCTTTACCCGATAAAGAGTTTGAAATGTCAGTATGCAGTGTAGTATAAATACATATTAGACAAACTGAATTTAGAAGGCAATGATATGGATGCAAATTTGAAAGGAGATTTAGAGTTTGTTTATATTTTGCAAGTTCAGCATTGCTGAATCAAGTGATCAAGGTTACTATAATAGATAGTTGTCAGTCAGAGTCCTTCAAGACAGAGAAATGGACAGTTGAATTGTCAAAGTCTGCATAAAAAAAGAATACATTATTAATTCACACACCAAAGAAAAAAGATATCCTGGAAAATATTTTCTAGGAAGAATTTTTTTAGTGGTTTTCTCATCAATCACACTAATTATCAATTTACAGACTACATACTAATAATATAGATTCAGTAGTTCCATTATTCATCCCTGCTTACCTACACATCTGACATATTTCCATTGAGTATTTTTTTTCAATTACATATTTTTCTAGAACAAATTTTGGCGTCAATTTTCCTACAATCAAATCAGTTCAAAGTTCAATGCCATTTTTTTTTTTTTCCAAATCACATGCAACTGTGTTGGATTTTGTCACAGACAGGATAAATAACTATTGTCCCTATGTTAATTCCTCAGAGGGGGGAAAAGTATTGCAGTTGTGTAAATAATGATTTGTATTTATCAAGAAGCATAAATCATTCTGAATTTTATGGAGAGAAGGGAAAACACCTTTAATAAAAAGAAGCCAGAGTTTGAGAAAGCCGGCTTAAAACTCAACATTGAAAAAAAAAAAAACTAAGATCATGGCATCTGGTCCTATCACTTCATGGCAAATAAATGGGGAAAAGGTGGAAGCAGTGACAGCTTTCCTCTTCTGGGCTCTAAAATCACTGAGGATGGAGCTTGCAGCCATAAAATTAGAAGACGACTGCCTCTTGGCAGGAAAGCTGACAAATCTAGACAAGCAAACAAATCTTTTTTTTGTTAAAAAGCAAAGACATCACTTTGCCAACAAAGGTCCGTATAGTCAAGGCTATGGCCTTTCTGGTAGTCCTGTATCAATGTGTGAGCTGGACCATGAAGAAGGCAGAGCTCAGAAGAATTGATGCTTTTGAACTGTGGTGCTAGAGAAGACTTGAGAGTCCCTTGAACAGTAAAGATATCAAATCAGTCAATCGTAAAGTAAATCAAACCTGAATACTCATTGAAATGACTGATGCCGAAACTCCAATATTTACCCACCTGATGCAGACAACTGACTCACTGGAAAAGACACTGATGCTGGGAAAGATTGAACGCAGAAGGAGAAGAAAGAGACAGAGGATGAGATGGTTGGATGGCATCACCGATTCAATGGACATGAACTTGGGCAAACTCTGGGAGATGGTAAGGGACAAGGAAGCCTGGCATGCTGCAGTTCATGGGGTCACAAAGAGTAGAAGACGACTTGGCAACTCAAAAACAACATTGTTTGAGAACAATGTGCACATGCACATTTTTAAATTTTATTGAGTTGTTAATAGAGAATGTTAGGGCTTCCCTCATAGCTCAGCTGGAAAAGAATCTGCCTGCAATGCGGGAGACCTGGGTCCGATCCCCGGGTCGGGAAGATCCTCTGGAGAATCCCACGGACTGAGGAGCCTGGCAGACTACAGTCTATGGGGTCACAAGAGTCGGACATGACTTAGCGACTAAACCACAAACCAAGAGAGACTGTACGAGGAACACTTTAAAGGCATAAGAAGATGTCCAAGCATGCTTAATTTTTATAAAATCAGAATCATATAGCTGAATGTCATCACACTAGGCAGTATAGAGAGAATGTTTCAACTTGGCTCTGTTTTGGTGTGATGGAGCATTTGACAGAAATTCCATAACATACTGCTATGATTTTTGTAATGTAAGAACATTTACAGTATCTGCCCATCTTACATTATTATTTTCTCTACGTTACTAGGTTTCACAATGCTTTTCTAAAAAAAAATTTGGTTTACGTTTTATCTTGTGAATTCACTGAATTGCATGACTCTTAGCTGCTATATGGCTGTGGAGTTCTTCTGTCAAGAGTGCAGAACCTCAGAGCACACACAACACGTACAGGCCTTACTCAGTTTACCGTCGCTTTCTTGCTCTCTTGGTCGAAATCATTTGTGTTAGGACCATTGTGTAATAAATCATGTATTTAGAATGAGGCAAGGAATAAATGAAAATGATACAATCAAAAACACAAGATTGATTGAGGTGGTAGTTTACATAATCTCTATAGAGGGAAAAGTCACAGGAACTGCTCAAGCAGTTTTCATTATAGACTCAAAAGTCTCATGTTGATGTTTTAAAATGCCAGTTATTTTTACCTTGAGACATTTTGAATGGAAGGTAGATTATGTCGTGGTGCTACTTTTCTACCAGGGCCACGTATTTTACTTTTAGGTAGCTATTTATTCCTTCTATTAGATTCAGTGGTTTTTCTTTTATTAGTGACAATATACAGCCTTGATGTACTCCTTTTCCTATTTGGAACCAGTCTGTTGTTCCATGTCCAGTTCTAACTGTTGCTTCCTGACCTGCATATAGGTTCCTCAAGAGGCAGGTAAGGTGGTCTGGTATGCCCATCTCTTTCAGAATTTTCCACAGTTTATTGTGATCCACAGAGTCAAAGGCTTTGGCATAGTCAATAAAGCAGAAATAGATGTTTTTCTGGAACTCTCTTGCTTTTTCCATGATTTATATAAACTCTATATTTAACAACATGCTTTATGCTCTTTTTGATGAAAACATGAATGCTTTACCCATAAGGCTAAAAATAAGGCAAGGATTTGTACTTTCAACCTTATTTATTCTACATTATACTTGAGATCCTAATAAGTTCAACAATGACAAAAATGAAATAAAATGTATACATTTTACTAACAAAGGGATAAATCAGCTTTATTCATTGCAAAGATAATGTTATACATCTAAAAGCTTAAAAGTATACAAAACTATTAGAATTAATTTGATAAGTTCACTTGTTATAATATCACTATTTAAAGTTTGTGTTCTGTATACTATCAACAAACAGAAAATAAAACTAAAATAAATATATATTTTACAAAAGCACTAAAGAATATAAAACATACATGGATTAATGTAACAAAATATATATAAGATCTCTAAAACAATACCTAAAGGACTGGTGATAGAAGTCAGAGAAGACTTAAATTGAGATTTATATAATGTTTATACAATGCTTCCCTGGTGGCTCAAATGGTATAGAATCTGCCTGCAATGCAGGAGACCTGGGTTATATTCCTGCCTTGGGAAGATCCCTGGAGAAGGGAATGACAATCCACGCCAAATTCTTGCCTGGAGAATGCCATGGACAGAGGAGACTGGTGGTCTACAGTCTATGGGCTCTCAGTCAGACATGACTCAGCTACTAACACACACAATGTTTATGGATTCAAAGATGCAATACTGTTATATCAATTATCCCAGAAATTACTATTATAATTAACACATTCTAACTAATTTCTGAAAGAAAATGTTTTTTAAAATTGATAAAATGATCTAAAATTAATGTAGAAACTCAGGTCTAAAATAGCCAAAATAATTGTGAAGACATAATTTAAACATTTTGAAAAATCATACTACTTTTTCCATAATCAAGACATATTGTGGTATTGACACAGAGACAGGTAACTAGATCAACTGAACCAAATTAAGTGTCCAGAAACAGACATACATTTATATGGCTAATGAATTTTTAAAATGTACCAAAGCCAATTAATGGCAAAATGTAGTCTTTGGCAAATTGTTCCAGGGCACTGAGCTATTGATATGTGAAGAAAATGAACCACTATTTCATACCACACAAACACTGAGATTGATATGTGACCCCAGTCTGAAAGCTAAAACTACACATCTTCTATAAGACTATATGGTATAATATCTTTACAATCTTGGCATAGTAAAGATTTCCTAGAGAGGACCCAGTAAGCATTGAAAAATAAAGATCTTTAATTTAAAAAAAATTAATCAACAGACATAGGTATGAAAATTAATAGGAAGTCACAGAATGGAGGAAAATAAGGGTTATACATAAATGTTTGGCAAAACACTTGTTTTTAGAAAACATGAATGAATGAATGAATGAGAGTCACTCAGTTGTGTCTGATGCTCTGCCACCCCATGAATTACCTGCCAGGCTTCTCTGTCCATGGAATTTTCCAGGCAAGAATACTGGAATAGGTTGCCATTTCCTTCTCCAGGGAATCTTTCCGACCTAGGGATAGAACCTGGGCCCACTGCACTGCAGGCAGATTCTTTACTATCAGAACCACAAGGGAAACTAAAAAGTTGCTCAGTCTTGTCCGACTCTTTGCAACCCGATTGACTGTAGTCCATGGAGTTCTCCAGGCCAGAATAATGGTTCAGTTCAGTTCAGTTCAGTCTTGTCCGACTCTTTGCAACCCCATGAATTGTAGCACACCAGGCCTCCCTGCCCATCACCAACTCCCGGAATTCACTCAGACTCACGTCCATCGAGTCAGTGATGCCATCCAGCCATCTCATCCTCTGTCATCCCCTTCTCCTCCTGCCCCCCAATCCCTCCCAGCATCAGAGTCTTTTCCAATGAGTCAACTCTCCACATGAGGTGGCCAAAGTACTGGAGTTTCAGCTTTAGCATCATTCTTTCCAAAGAAATCCCAGGGCTGATCTCCTTCAGAATGGACTGGCTGGATCTCCTTGCAGTTCAAGGGACTCTCAAGAGTCTTCTCCAACACCACACTTCAAAAGCATCAATTCTTCATCGCTCAGCTTTCTTCACAGTCCAACTCTCACATCCATACATGACCAATGGAAAAACCATAGCCTTGACTAGATGGACCTTTGTTGGCAAAGTAATGTCTCTGCTTTTGAATATGCTATCTAGGTTGGTCATAACTTTTCTTCCAATGAGTAAGTGTCTTTTAATTTCATGGCTGCAGTCACCATCTGTAGTGATTTTGGAGCCCCAAAAAATAAAGTCTGACATTGTTTCCACTGCTTCCCCCTCTATTTCCTGTGAAGTGATGGGACCAGATGCCATGATCTTCGTTTTCTGAATGTTGAACTTTAAGCCAACGTTTTCACTCTCCACTTTCACTTTCATCACGAGGTTTTTTAGTTCCTCTTCACTTTCTGCCATACTGGAGTGAGTAGCTTTTTCACTTCTCCAGCAGATCTTCCCAAACCAGGAATCGAACCAGGGTCCCCTGCATTACAGGAGGATTCTTTACCAGCTGAGCTGTCAGGGAAGTCCCATGAAGGAATACATGAAGACTGTCCATAAATCAATAATGAGCAAGTAAATCAGCAAAACAATAAAAACTTCAAAAAGAAAGTTACACATTTATCAAGAATTTAATAAAGAAGCAATCAGCATCATTAGTTATGAAGGGTGTAGAAATTCAAATATAGCACTGTTGGTGAAGACTTGAGTTCCTGACCAAAAACCTATGTATGATTTTTCAGTCCTGACCATGGGAAACTAGAAAGGCTCTACCTGGCAGGCCTCTTGGACTAAAGATGCCCTCTCCACCCCAGAACTGGCACACAGCCAGCACACCGCAGTCTTTGAATGGAGTTTCAATCAAAGATGCAGGCCTTCTCTGGCTGGCCATACTCTTAATAATATCTGCATTTCTAACCTTGGTACTTATTTCAAAGACTGTATAAGTGAATGTCGTTAGTTGCTCAGCTGTGTCCAACTTGTCGCAACCAATGGATTGTAGATGGCCAGGCTCCTCTGTCCATGGAATTCTTCAGGCAAGAATACTGGAGTGGGTTGCCATTTCGTTCTCCAGGGGATCTTCCCACCCAGGGATCGAACCCAGGTCTCCTGCATTTCTTTACTATTTCTGCAGATTCTTTATCGTCTGAGCCACCAGGGAAGCCCATAGGATCATGAACATGATTGTGTCCTGTTTCAGATGATGTACTGGGCTTTATTCACTCAAAGAAAACATTTTACTATTACTTTCAGTAAAACCTTCACTTAATCAACAGGTAATTATTAGATACATTTTATTGCCCTGCACTATATAATGTTTATGAACGCCTGAAGAAGAAAATCATTAAAAGGGTTTATCAAACATGCCGAGTTTCATAATGGAAAGAGCAAGTGAATTCACTTGCAAGAATATTTTCTTAAGCAAAATATAAATGCATCCTGAATAACTCACTATTTTTGGATGAATAATTGAGAAATCATAGAATGTATTTTTTTTTCATTTAAGCTTTTTAATGCTATGTCATACTATAAATGGGGGCTTCCCTCATAGCCCAGTCAGTGAGGAATCTGCCTGCAATGCAGGAGACCTAGGTTCGATTCCTGGGTCAGGAGGATCCTCTGGAGAAGGACATGGCAACCCACTCCAGTGTTCTCACCTGGAGAATCCCATGGACAGAGGAGCCTGGCAGGCTATAGTCCATGTGGTTACAAGAGTCAGACATGACTTAGCGACTAAACCACCATACTGTAATTGTCTGTATTCCCTATTTTAAAAATAATAGCTATGAGGGCTTCCCTGGTGGCTCACAGGCCAAGAATCCACCTGCCAACACAGGAGACATGTGTTCAATCCCTGATCCAGGAAGATCCACTGAAGCCCTCAAATTCTACAGCCCATGAGCCACAATGAGACGCTGCTGCAATAAGAAGCCTACGCACTGAATTAGATAACAGCCTCTGCTCATTGCAACTAGAGAAAAGTCCATGCAGCAACTAAAACTCAGCACAGCCAAAAGTAAATAAATTAATTTTTTAAAAAGACTCTGAGAGAAAATGACTTTAAATAAAACACTAGTTATCAAATTAAATATCATTAACTATTATTATTATAATTGTTGCAACAATTATAGAAAATATTTAAAGAGCACTTATTATGTACCTGACATTGTTTAGGTACTTTATACCTCAAAAATCATTCTGTGAGTCAGGTGCTAATACTGTCATTATTGTAGCAAGTTTAGTGTCTATCTATAAACTGCCAGAGTATTCAAGCCTGAAAAAAATGTTGACTCTTAATGAGATGATAATTATTAAAGTTGTGAATTTTATTTTTTATCTTTATTTTATTTGTTAAATTATGAAAATATGATAACACATTTACAGGAGACTTGGAAAAAAACAAAACAAAGTTACATATAGTTCCACTATATATTATAATTGTTTTAAGCAGATAAATCAAGATTTTTAGTTGGAGTTTCAAAATCAAACCCTCAGAAATTAATAGAACAAATGTACAGAGAAGTAGAAGAATATAGTAGACCTGAAGAGCATTATGAACCAATTCAACATAAGCTTTATATAATTTTCACACAATCGGAGGATACAAATTCTATTCAAGTTTCCATAGACTATAAACTAGAAAACAGCAGGACATATCCAGAGACATGAGACCAGGTATAGAAATTTCATGTCTAAAGGTATAGAAATCATACAGTCTGTTCTCTTATGACTATGGAATTATGTTAGAGATTGATATCAAAGGATATTTGAAAATAACCCACATATTTTCAAGTGCTATGTGACATGTACCAAGAGATATCTTTGATTTAGCCATTGAAAGTCTCAATAAAGTTAGAAGACTGGAAAGGATGATGGCAGAGAAGAAAGTGTGTAAATGAGAAATTAATATCAAAGATACTTTAAAAAATCCCATGTATTTGGAAATTAAATGTCCACTTTTAAATGAGGGGTATATCTAAGAAGCCATAACAAGGAAAATTAGAAAATATCTGTAGTAGAATAAAACTGAAAAAAGAATTTACCAGGTTATTTCATGCAGCTGAAGCTGCTCAATGCAATTTAGTACAATTGCAGTGGAGTCTTGAATAAGGTATGGAAATAAATAAAGGACACTAGCATAACATTTCGTGAGATTTGAACAAAATCTGTACTTTAGTTAATAATACTGTATTGGATTAGAAGTTGAAAGCCTCATTCAATTTTATTTTTAATCACTCAGATGATAAGCTTCCTAGACTTTTAGCAGTTATACGAGATGCTAAATACATGTGACTCTATAAAATTTTTGAGTGAATATAAGTTAAAAATCTAACATTCTACTCATACCAAATCAAACAAGTAGAACCAAAATGTCATAAATTATTTGGCTAGGAAAAATTTCATAAGTTTTCTAAAATATATGTATTATACATACTACATGTGTGTGTGTGTGTGTGTGTGTGTATTTATACAAAACCTTTTCCACTATGTTTGGTAAAGACTTGAGAAAGAACATGAGAGACAGAGAAATTGGAAAACATAAACTAAATGAAATGGGAGCACTGAATATGAAATAGAAAAAGTGAAACAAACTAGATAAAAGTAAAAAATCATCATATACCAATAGTTTTTAAATGTTATCTTGAAATTTTTGAAAAATACAAATGCCCAGATATATTGCTATTTTTTCCTCCAAAGCTCCAGATATGTTTCTAATGAGTAGCCATGTTTAAACTTGTGCATTTTAAATAAATTCATGATTTTAGGCAGGTTATAAAGAGATTTTGAAAAATGTTTATTTGACCTATTTTTCTAGGAATTTCAGTAATACTATCTATAGTGAAATTGTGAAGTAGCAAAGAGAGAAACTTCACTATGGTGGAACTTGAAATTCTTGTTAAAGAGAAAAATATGACTTAGGGACCAAATCTTTAGTGGAATTGCTTGCACCCTTATGTTCACAGCAGCACAATTTATAATAGTCAAGACATGGAAGCAACCTAAATATCTATCATCTTAAGGATGGATAAAGAAGGTTGTATGTATGAGTGAAAGTGTTAGTTGCTCAGTCGTGTCTGACTCTTTGTGACCCCCATGGACTATAGCCTGCCAGGCTCCTCTGTACGTGGAATTCTCCAGGCAAGAATATTAGAGCGGTAGCCATTTCCTTCTCCAGGGGTTCTTCCTGACCCAGAGATCTGAACCCAAGTCTCTTGCATCACAGGCAGATTTTCTACTGAGTCACCAGGAAAGCGCTCTCTCTCTCTCTCTCTCTCTCTCTCTCTATATATATATATATATATATATGATACATATGTATTCATATATATACAGTATATATAAGTATATATAATATGTATAGGAATATTACTCAGACATGAAAAAGAATGAAGTAATGTCATTTGCAGCAACATAGATAGACCCAGAGATTATCATATTAAGTGAAACAACAAGCAAAAGACAAATATCATATGATATCACTTATACGTGGAATCTTTAAGAAAGAGGAAAAAAATAACTTATTTATAAAACAGAAATAGACTTAAAGGCATAGAAAACAACCTTATGGTTACCAAAAGGGAAAAGTAGGGGAAAAAATTAGTATTAACAGCTACACACTCCTGCATATAAAATACATAACAAGGTCCAACTGTATAGCACAGGGAACTATAGTCAATATCTTGTAATACCTATAATGGAAAAGAATATACTTTCAGAGTCAAAAAAAGTCTGAGTCATGTTTCTGTACACCTGAAACACTGTAAATCAACTATACTTCAATTAAAGAAAACAGGGATTGTGCTTTTTATATCCTTGTACCAAGATGAAGTACTTTCTCTAAGAACAAATTATGACATATTTTAGCTTTTTGTCCATTCCACAGTAAAGTGACATTCCACTTGTTAAATCTGGAAAATAAATCACTGAACTTAATCAATAGAGCTGTTTCTTCATCTTTGCAATTTCTCATTCAGTACTGGGAGGCCTGCCTTAATTAGAGCTGCCTGTAACTGGGTGGGTAAATCAGCTTCTTCCTAGTTTGATTTAGAATTACTACTTCACCTAAGATTTAGTATGAAAAATGTTGACTATGTTATCTCCTTCTACCACTCCTTTGTATTTTTAAGAAATTTTACAGACTCTTGTGTAAAAGAGATGTTATTCATTAGATATCATTGAATAACCTAAGGTACACATTAATTTTACACAATTAAATTCTTTGAAATCCACTTGCCAAATAACTATTAATTTATTTATAATACTGTATTTGCATTTAATGCTAATAAATTATTAAGACCATCTTAGTGCAGACCAATGTGCATTTCTATCATGTTACTTTGCACTTAAGAATGATTATGTCAGTTGATTTTATGATATGAAAAATTAAGTGGCAAAAGAACTACAAAATTTTAAATTTCATCTGAAGCCTTCATGCTTGAATGCATGATAAATTCACAGCCAAGTTCTCAATTTAAGCATTTGAATTCAGGCATGAATGCAAAAAAAGGCAGGCAAGTCCCAATACTTTACAATCTACAATAACAATTTGAAGTTTCCATAAGTAGGCTGGGGAAATAAATTATTCACTGACTTTCACAGAAAATCCTTATGAATTAGATCCTGATTGAAGTTCTGTCTTCTACTAAAATGGTTTAAAACACTGCTTTTATAAAAATTCAATTAGCACTCTTGCTTTATGATGCTAGTGTATATATATATATATATAATTTATGAAATCCTTTTTGAGAAATATTCTGATATTAAGGTAGATCAGATTTGCTTTTAGTAAGAAGATCTCAATTAAAATTTATTAGAAATTTCTTTTGATGAGGGAAATTAAAGATTTGTTGATATAAGCAAATGATTTATATATTGATTTACTTTGCATAGCACATTGTTGCTTTTAGCAGTAGGGGATGGTTATTTAAGGAGGCAAATTGCTCTGCAGGGTATAGAAGGAGCCAGGCAATGAATGGCTCCAATCAAGCTACTCACATTCTGGCAGGCTGTCTGTGGCTGTGGCATTATAGATGTCATTACCCAAAATGTGCTGCTAATTGTAATCTTTATTCTGAATCCAGGGGGAATTTAAATGGTTTTTGACTGATAAATTCTTATAGTAGTGTAAAATCTCTATAATTTTACTACATAAAGACATCTCTTGATTCACACTGAGTGTATCACAAGACAACTGACTATACTATACACACACACACACACACATCAAACTTTGAGATTCAGACACGTTTCTTACTGTATCTGGGAGACTGAGACTTTGATCCTTTTGTATAAAAACTGAGTATATACATCATTCTGAGGGAAGAATCCAGGCACAATAGGCTTAACCCAATGTGAAACTTTACTTATTACTGGAAGTAAGAATTTGTCATAGATCCTATTGTTTGTCACACCAGTTGTTTCAAAGGGTCAGGACCCTGGGTGTCCAGGAGGGTCCTATTATGAGAGAGTGCTATAAGTATTCATGAAGACTGGGGCATAAATTGCCCTACTTTGGGAATCCTGTAATAAAACCAAAGGAAAAGGTAAAGTGCTATTAATCTCAACCCCTCACACTGCTCTTTAATGGACAGTCAGCTACACAGCAGAGTGGGAGAGTGATCATGCAGAACAGAGGAAAGAGTGGAGGAGAGCAAGTGGACTTGTCAAGCAGAGCAGAGTCTGGCTACACTGAGGTACTCAGTGAAAAAGTGACACTGGCCTTGCTGACATAGAATTACAAACACACACAGTAGGAAAAGTTGCCACAATAGCAATTGCCAAGACACACTCAGGGGAAACATATTCAAACACCTGTAAAACACCCTCTACATGTCTAAATCCTAGACATGATTTAAGAGGAATTCTGAAGGAGCCAAGGTCCTCAATGTGTAGATGCAGGATGGAAATTTCTGACCAATTCTTTCCATGTGAGGTAAGATCAAAGAAACTGGTAATGCATATAAACACTATATAGTTTGTTAATTATTTTTAATAAGAATAATAAAGAGAATGGAAGAAAACTTTTTGAAGAGATGAATAGATTTATGACATAGTGCTGTAATGGTTTCACAAATGCATACTTATCAAGCAGTTTTGTATGTCAGTCATAGCTCAATAAAGTACCTTTTAAAAAGGAAAAAAAAAATTAATAGACATGGAGAAAAATAAACCAGAAAATACTCAAACCTTATTTCTGTTTCTTTAACTAGGACTAATATGTCTATATATGACTTTATATATGTGTTAGGTAGTTAGAATAGGAAAAATGAGTCCAAAATGGCGATGGCTAAAAGACAAAGAAGGGAAAAAGTCCCTGAAAATGGAACAAAAGGAAATCCAAGGACCCAAGTGAGAACCTCAGGTGAAACAAACAGCCCTCCTGGCTAGCCCAATTTGCACAGGGCAGGTTCAATCGAGGGAGGAGAAAAATGTACAAAAAAGAGGAAGCCAAGATGGACTGAGGTCTCTTCTTTTGGGTGGGTCCACCCTCACACCTCGAGGATATACTTTCCTTTGCTTGTCAAACAAACCCTGAGCTGTAACACTGGCTCACCGTTTCAAATCTTTGCTGTGGTGAGACAGAACTGAGGACATTACACATTCCCCCAACATATATGTAACTTAATTATTAATATTTTTGAAGACTCAATAAAATCATGTTCCTGTTTATCCCTGTTTATCTTCTTTTATTTCTTCTTTTTATTTATTTGTTCCAACTACAATTTTATTTTATTTTTAAACTTTACAAAATTGTATTAGTTTTGCCAAATATCAAAATGAATCCACCACAGGTATACATGTGTTCCCCATCCTGAACCCTCCTCCCTCCTCCCTCCCCATACCATCCCTCTGGGTCAGTTATCAGAGCTATCCAGTTATCCAGTTATCACTACCTGAAGTGATATTAGCACATATGCAATCAATACAGTGTGTGACAGTATAAGCTTTGAAATGAGATAAACCTCTATCTGAATGCAAATTTAATAAACTGAACTATTATCAACATATTAAGCTGACTCATTTGAAAAGACTCTGATGCTGGAAAAGATTGAGGGTAGAAGGAGAAGGGGGTGACAGAGGATGAGATGGTTGGATGGCATCACCAATTGAATGGACATGGGTTTGGGTGGACCCCGGGAGTTGGTGATGGGTAGTGAGGCCTGGCATGCTGTGGTTCATTGGGTTGCAAAGAGTCGGACAAGACTGAGCAACTGAACTATCACCATATGCAGGCTTTTATTGGCCAGTTCACACCATGACTAATTTCAACAAGAGTAATTATCACCAGTTCTCATCATTCATAATTTCCTTGTCTTAATTATATTATCTACACACACACTTTATATATATATATATATATGTGTGTGTGTGTGTGTGTATAACTAATTCACACACTGTTTCTGAGAATTAAGCAAAATACTGTACATAGAGTGCTTTTAGGTGGCACAGTGATAACACTCCACCTGCCAATGCAGGAGACACAAGAAACATGGCTTCCATCCCAGGGTTGGGAAGATCTCCTGGAGGAGGAAATGGTAATCTGCTCCAATACTCTTGCCTGGAGAGTCCCATGGACACCGTAGCCTGGTGGGCTACAGTCCATTGGTTTGCAAAGAGTTGGACGTGAGTTTGGGTGAACTCTGGGTGTTGGTGATGGACAGAGAGGCCTGGCGTGCTGTGATTCATGGGTTCGCTAAGAGTCGGACATGACTGAGTGACTGAACTGAACTGAACTGAACCTTAGCTCTCTAGCCCTAGTGCATTTACTTTTAACCACTATGCTATGTGATTTCTCATAAAATACTTAGCATATTCCCTATTATTTAAGGCACTCTAGATGAATGTAACACTCCAGATGTTCAAGCTGGATTTAGAAAAGGCAGAGGAACCAGAGATCAAAATACCAACATCCAGTGGATCATTGAAAAAGCAAGAGAGTTCCAGAAAAACATCTACCTCTGCTTTATTGAGTACGCCAAAGCCTTTGACTGTGTGGATCACACGAAACTATGGAAAAGTACTCAACAGATGGAATACCAGACCACCTGACTTGCCTCCTAAAAAACCTGTATGCAGGTCAAGAAGTAACAGTTAGAAACAGATATGAAACAGCAGACTGCTTCCAAATTGGGAAAGGAGTACGTCAAGGCTGTATATTGTCACTCTGCTCATTTAACTTATATGGAGAGCACATCATGTGAAATGCTGGGCTGGGTAAAGCACAAGCTGGAATCAAGATTGTAGGAAGAAATATCAATAATCTCAGATATGCAGATGGCAGCACCCTTATGGCTCAAAGTGAAGAACTAAAGAGCCTCTTGATGAACATGAAAGAGGAGAGTGAAAAAGTTGGCTTAAAACTCAGCACTCAAAACAATGAAGATCATGACATCTGGTCCCATTACTTCAAGGCAAATAGATGGGGAAACAAGGCAAACAGTGAGAGACTTTATTTTGGGGGGCTTGAAAATCACTGCAGATAGGTGACTGCAGCCATGAAATTAAAAGACGCTTGCTCCTTGGAAGAAAAGCTATGACCAACGTAGACAGCATATTAAAAAGCAGAGACATTACTTTGCTAACAAAGGTCCATCTAGTCAAAGCTATGGTTTTTCCAGTAGTCATGTATGCATGTGAGAGTTGGACTATAAATAAAGCACTGGGATGACCCTGAGGGATGGGATGTGGAGAGAAGCAGGAGGAGGGTTTAGGATGGGGAACACATGTACACCCATGGCTGATTCATGTCAATGTGTGGCAAAAAAATACCACAATATTGTAAAGTAATTAGCTTCCAATTAAAATAAATAATTTTTTAATGAAAACCAATAAAGCCTGTAAGTATATATTTTTATGAAAAAAAAAAGAAAGAAAGCTGAGTGCCAAAGGATTGATGCTTTTGAACTGTGGTGTTGAAAAAGACCCTTGAGAGTCCCTTGGATTGCAAGGAGATCAAACCAGCCAATCCTAAAGGATATCAGTCCCGAACATTGATTGGAAGGACTGATGCTGAAGCTGAAACTTCAATACTTTGGCCACCTGATGTGAAGAAATGACTCATCTGAAAAGACCCTGATGTTGGGAAAGATTCAAGGCTGGAGGAAAAGGGGACAGGAGAGGATGAGATGGTTGGATGGCATCAGTGACTCCATGGACATGAGTTTGAGCAAGCTCCAGGAGTTGGTGATGGACAGGGAAGCCTGGAGTGCTGCAATCCATGGGGTTGCAAAGAGTCAGACACGACTGAATGCCTGAACTGAAATGAGATGAATGTAGTTACTCTTTCACCATTTTATGTTTACTAGACAAGTTTCTTTGATGCTTTCCATAGTCTTTCTAGGGTTGCTAATCTATACTGAACCCTCACATTGCTTGATTACCTTACTCTTTTTCTGTTTTTTTACTTCCAGTCTTCATTAGATGCCAGACCCCTCACTACTGCTTTGGTCTTTAGATTATCATCTCTTCCTAAATTATTATTTCCTCATTATTTGGCTAGCCATTGGAGATGTGACTCCAGTTTGCTTTCCATGTAAACCAAAACTAGTTGTTTCTTTTCAAGTCACCCATTCGGCTGGTTTCACTGCTGCTGGAAAAGTCTTCTTTTAAGCTGTACAAAGTAGTTATTTTTTCTGTACTTAGGATCCCATCCATTCTTACTTTCCTAAGACCCAGCTATTGGAATTATTGCTGGCAGGAAGCCTTCAGCTGTTCCTACCTATGGTGATTGCCTCAGGTAGTCACATCCTCCTAACTCCAAATTATACCAATTTCTAGGCCAACTCACACCTAATAACTGATTTATGAAACTAAAAAGCCTCTTGATGAAAGTGCAAGTGGAGAGTGAAAAAGTTGGCTTAAAGCTCAACATTCAGAAAACGAAGATCATGGCATCTGGTCCCACCACTTCATGGGAAATAGATGGGGAAACAGGGGAAACAGTGTCAGACTTTATTTTTCTGGGCTCAAAAATCACTGCAGATGGTGATTTCAGCCATGAAATTAAAAGATTCTTACTCCTTGGAAGGAAAGTTATGACCAACCTAGATAGCATATTCAAAAGCAGAGACATTACTTTGCCAACAGAGGTTCATCTAGTCAAGGCTATGGTTTTTCCTGTGGTCATGTATGGATGTGAGAGTTGGACTGTCAAGAAGGCTGAGCACCAAAGAATTGATGCTTTTGAACTGTGGTGTTGGAGAAGACTCTTGAGAGTCCCTTAGACAGCAGGGAGATCCAACCAGTCCGTTCTGAAGGAGATCAGCCCTGGGATTTCTTTGGAAGGAATGATGCTGAGGCTGAAACTCCAGTAATTTGGCCACCTCATGAAAAGAGTTGACTCATTGGAAAAGACTCTGATGCTGGGAGGGATTGGGGGCAGGAGGAGAACGGGATGACAGAGGATGAGATGGCTGGATGGCATCACTGACTCAATGGACGTGAGTCTGGGTTAACTCCGGGAGTTGGTGATGGACAGGGAGGCCTGGCGTGTTGCGATTCATGGGGTCGCAAAGAGTCGGACACGACTGAGCGACTGAACTGAACTGAAGATGACCTGGCCACCTTAACCTAATTTATGAAAACTGTTAAGGCTATTATACCTATAGGATTTCTAGTAAAGTTGCTTGAAACTATTACTGGTTCTATATCACAGCTGATGTCTCCTTCTGGAAAATTTATCTTCTTTCCACAGAGTCTATCCCGTGGTTAATCTTTAATAAACATGCTATCTTCTTTCATCTTCAGTTCAGTTCAGTAACTCAGTCGTGTCCGACTCTTTGCAACCCTATGAATTGAAGCACGCCAGGCCTCCCTGTCCATCACCAATTCCCGGAGTTCACCCAGACTCACGTCCATCGAGTCAGTGATGCCATCCAGCCATCTCATCCTCTATCATCCCCTTCTCCTCTTGCCCCCAATCCCTCCCAGCATCAGAGTCTTTTTCAATGAGTCAACTCTTCACACAAGGTGGCCAAAGTACTGGAGTTTCAGCTTTAGCATCATTCCTTCCAAAGAAATACCAGGGCTGATCTCCTTAAGAATGGACTGATTGGATCTCCTTGCAGTCCAAGGGACTCTCTAGAGTCTTCTCCACCACCACAGTTCAAAGGCATCAATTCTTCGGCGCTCAGCCTTCTTGACAGTCCAACTCTCACATCCATACATGACCACAGGAAAAACCATAGCCTTGACTACACACAACTTTGTTGGCAAAGTAATGTCTCTGCTTTTCAATATGCTATCTAGGTTGGTCATAACTTTCCTTCCAAGGAGTAAGAGTTTTTTAATTTCATGGCTGCAGTCACCATCTGCAGTGATTTTGGAGCTCAAAAAAATAAAGTCAGCCACTGTTTCCACTGTCTCCCCATATATTTCCCATGAAGTGATGGGACCAGATGCCATGATCTTCGTTTTCTGAATGTTGAGCTTTAAGCCAACTGTTTCACTCTCCACTTTCACTTTCATCAAGAGGCTTTTTAGTTCTTCTTCACTTTCTGCCATAAGGGTGGTGTCATCTGCATATCTGAGGTGATTGATATTTCTCCCGGCAATCTTGATTTCAGCTTGTGTTTCTTCCAGTCCAGTGTTTCTCATGATGTACTCTGCATATAAGTTAAATAATCAGGGTGACAATATACAGCCTTGATGTACTCCTTTTCTTATTTGGAACCAGTCTGTTGTTCCATGTCCAGTTCTAACTGTTGCTTCCTGACCTGTATACAAATTTCTCAAGAGGCAGGTCAGGTGGTCTGGTATTCCCATCTCTTGAAGAACTTTCCACAGTTTATTGTGATTCACACAGTCAAAGGCTTTGGCATAGTCAATAAAGCAGAAATAGATGTTTTTCTCGAACTCTCTTGCTTTTTCCATGATCCAGTGATATTGGCAATTTGATCTCTGGTTCCTCTGCCTTTTCTAAAACCAGCTTGAACATCAGGAAGTTCACGGTTCACATATTGCTGAAGCCTGGCTTGGAGAATTCTGAGCATTACTTTACTAGCGTGTGAGATGAGTGCAATTGTGCGGTAGTTTGAGCATTCTTTGGCATTGCCTTTCTTTGAGATTGGAATGAAAACTGACCTTTTCCAGTCCTCTGGCCACTGCTGAGCTTTCCAAATTTGCTGGCATATTGAGTGCAGCACTTTCACAGCATCATCTTTCAGGATTTGAAAGAGCTCAACTGGAATTCCATCACCTCCACTAGCTTTGTTCGTAGTGATGCTTTCTAAGGACCACTTGACTTTACATTCCAGGATGTCTGGCTCTAGGTCAGTGATCACACCATCGTGATTATCTGGGTCGTGAAGATCTTTTTTGTACAGTTCTTCTGTGTATTCTTGCCACCTCTTCTTAATATCTTCGCTTCTGTTAGGTCCATACCATTTCTGTCCTTTATTGAGTCCATCTTTGCATGAAATGTTCCCTTCTTATCTCTAATTTTCTTGAAGAGATCTCTAGTCTTCCCATTCTGTTGTTTTCCTCTATTTCTTAGCATTGATCGCTGAAGAAGGTTTTCTTATCTCTTCTTGCTATTCTTTGGAACTCTGCATTCAGATGTTTGTATCTTTCCTTTGCTCCTTTGCTTTTTGCTTCTCTTCCTTTCACAGCTATTTGTAAGGCCTCCCCAGACAGCCATTTTGCTTTTTTGCATTTCTTTTCCACGGTGATGGTCTTGATCCCTGTCTCCTGTACAATGTCATGAACCTCATTCCATAGTTCTTCAGGCACTCTATCTATCAGATCTAGGCCCTTAAATCTATTTCTCACTTCCACTGTATAATCATAAGGGATTTGATTTAGGTCATACCTGTATGGTTTAGTGGTTTTCCCTACTTTCTTCAATTTAAGTCTGCATTTGGCAATAAGGAGTTTATGATCTGAGCCACAGTCAGCTCCTGGTCTTGTTTTTGCTGACTGTATAGAGCTTCTCCATCTTTGGCTGCAAAGAATATAATCAGTCTGATTTTGGTGTTGACCATCTGGTGATGTCCATGTGTAGAGTCTTCTCTTGTGCAGGAGCTCATCATATCAATATCAATACAACATAACTGGAGCTTCCCTAGTGACCTGACATTAAAGAAATCAAGTTGCTCATTCATGTCTGACTCTTTGCGACCCCATGGACTGTAGCCTACCAGACTCCTCCGTACATGGAATCTTCCAGGCAAGAGTACTGGAGTGTGTTGCCATTTCCTTCTCCATGGGATTTTCCCAACCCAAGGATCGAACCCTGGTCTCCAGAATTGCAGGAAGACACTTTACCATCTAAGCCACTGGTGAAGCCCATTAAAGAAACCACCTGCAATGGAGGAGACTTGGTCTGGATCCCTGAGTTGGGAAGATCCCTGGAGAAAGTGAAGTGAAGTCGCTCAGTCATGTCCGACTCTTTGCAACCCATGGACTGTATCCCACCAAGCTCCTCCATCCATGGGATTCTCCAGGCAAGAATACTGGAGTGGGTTGCCATTTCCTTCTGCAGGGGATCTTCCCAACCCAGGGATCAAACCCAGGTCTCCCACATTGCAGGCAGACACTTTAACCTCTGCGTTGGGAAGATCCCTGGAGAAGGGAATGGCTACTCACTCCAGTACTCTTGCCTGCAGAATTCCATGGACAGAGGAGTCTGGCAGGCTATGCCCATTGGAAAAGACCGTGATGCTGGGAAAGATTGAAGGCAGGAAGAGAAAGAGGAGACAGAGGATGAGATAGTTGGATTGCATCACTGAGTCAATGGACATGCAATTGAGCAAACTCTGGGTGATGATGAAGCACAGGGAAGCCTGGTGTGCTGCAGTCAATGGGGTCATAAAGAGTTGGACATGACTTAATGACTGAACAACCACATAATTAATTCATATTGTATGTCTCTCCTGGGACTTTGAGCTCTTCATCTTTATGGGGTTTCTTCTAGTAGTATTTGATATATTCAAGTCAATTTTATATTCCAATGATAATGATAAAAATCTCTCTCAACTTTATACCATAGTAATCTCTCTCTTAATTTTGATCAGACATAGTATAATGCTTGAGTTGTTGTCCACATTATCTATCTGCATTATTTATTTTAATCTCACTGCCTCCTTAATGCATTGCCATATGTTTGCAAAAATGTCATTTCACAAAATCTGCTCTTGTCAAGATTAACAATTATTCTGAATCCTATATTCACTTCCTATTTACTGTATTTGAATTTGACTTTTAAGCACAATTTCCTTCTCTCAAACCATGTTAATTTTTAGCATCAGGAGTACCTTTCATTCCTTTTCTGTCCTTTTTATGGTTCTTCTTTAATGATTCTGATCACTAATTACAACGTAGTGGCTCTACACCACCAAGCAGTTCTCGGACACAAGCTGCTTATCCCATAATTCAAATCAATTTTGACATTATCTATCTGAAGATATCATCACTACTGACAGACTAAGGTTTCAATCCTAAAAGACTGCCCACCCCCTCCACTTCAGATGCCAATCACAAGCCCAGATTGTCACTGTCAATGTGCTACCTGACTGGATACAGACCAGAAGTTCCCATGTTCTCCTCCTAAGGTTCCATACATTTGCTATACCAGATCACATGACACAAAGGAACATTTTACTTCCTAGATTGGCAGTTATAAGAAAAGGAACAATCACATGGAAGAGATGCATTGGGAAAAGTACAGGGGAAAGGAATAAAACTGTCATGATCTCTTCAGGCATGCCCCTCTCCTTAGACCTCTCCCTATATGTTTACTAACCTGAAAGCTCTCCAAACCCTATCTTTTGGATATTTGTGAAAGCATTTCACAGGCATGATTTACTGATTAAATCACTGCATACCGGTGATTGAACTCAAACTCTTCTCCTCCTTTCCTCCCCAAAGGTTGGAAGGTGGGACTGAAGTTTCAACCATTTGATCACAAGATGTTGTCTCCTGCGGCAAACAGCCCACATCATTAGGTTACCAGGTACTTTCCAAAGTTGCCTTCTTAACAACAAAGGAGATCTTTAAGCTCTCATCACCTAGGAGAACCAAAGCGCTGTGGTGTTTTTACCAGAAACAGGGATGAAGGCCAAATACACATTTCTTATTATAAAACACAATATCATACCCTTCTTCTTCCCAGTAATTAATGTTGTTGCTCTTGACCCATTCTGTGCTTGGCTTAATTCTCATTCTCTATATTATTTTTGAATCATCTATTCATCTAACTTCAAAAGACTATTTGGACACTATTGTTACCTTAAACAAACAGACTGTCAGATATTATTTCAACATGGATGGGTTCCACAAAATAAAATTCAGTTTGGACCGTGAGTCTGGGGTTACCAGATGCAAGCTATTATATATAGAATGGATAAACCAGAAGGTCCTATTGTACAGCAAGGGGACTATATTCAATATCCTGTAGTAAATAACAATAGAAAGTGATATGAAAAAGAATATTTAAAAATAAATAAAAATCATATTTTATGGTAAGACAAAAAATTTTAAACATAAAATTTAAACACAAAATGTTCTTTGCTACCCTCCCCTTTAGTGTGCATTGTGCATCTGCAGTAAGCAGAACTACTTAGGAGACAACATTCCTCCTTAATCTCATAAAGGGTCACAGCTCCTAGGAGATAGTCTTCTTTCTTAATCTTGTAAGGGACCAGGATGACCAGTAATCCACTACTTGCTTTGTATGTATAGGTATGGATTGTGTAAATTGTCAATAATACATCATTGAACATATAACTCTTTGTCTTGAAAACTTATATAACTGTGCTTTGACCTCAAACAGAAGGAACAATCCTCAGAGCTTTCTAAAAGACTATGCTATAATCCTCAAGTTGGCATGAAAAAAAAAATGCTCCACTTCTTTTTCTGATACACTTTTAATTAATTTTTTTCATTGGCAGATTTATTTGGGATCAGCAGATAACTGCAATCAGGGTCTGTAACAATGGTTAGTTATGTGCAAGTCCCCATACTTCAAGGGAAGAAGAACATTCTTATAGAGGAGAAAAAGAATTTGGGAGGGCTATAGTCAGGAGTCAATAACTTCACTGCATTGAGTCTTTTCCAGAAAAGAAGAGGAACCTTTCTTCTTCCTGTTGGCCATTCTTTGCAGAACATGAGAGCCCCTTCTTCTGGCCTCCTGACTCTACTTAACTGAAAGTGTCAGTCGCTCAGTCATGTCCGACTCTTTGTGACCCCATGGACTGTAGCCCACCAGGCTCTCTGTCCATGGGGATTCTCCAGGCAAGAATATTGGAGTGGTTAGCCATTCCCTTCTCCAGTGGTTTTTCCCAAACCAGGGATTGAACCTGGGTCTCCCATATTACAGGCAGATTCTTTACCATCTGACCCATCAGGAAAGCCACTTACTTGATGTTGAGATTTTTGTTTATTAAATTTTTACACCAAATTTCACAGTAATCAATACTTGCTAAGTTAAAGCATAATAAAGAAGTTTAACTTTTAAGGGGAATTTAAACTACAGAGAGAATTTATGGAAATTATTTTCAAAAGATATAATGGCATAAAATTTTCTAGAAATGAAAATAGTCTTCATATATAATACTCACATGTCAATATAGTATTTTGAAAAAATATGTTAGAGTAATAAATCTTAAAATATTAGAAGATAAAAAATAAATTGCAAAGTACTTCCAAAAAAAAAAGGTTTACACTGACAGTGTATTTCAGATCAGCTACATACATGCAAGAAGTCAGTGGTATAACATATTCTAATTGCATGGGGTGGGGAGGCAAACAACTGCCAGTCTAAACTATGTCTAAACAATGGAGAAGAAAAATCTCAGACATGTATTATTAGAAGTTGTCTTGTTTTTTTTGTACCTTAATATTTGGAACAATTGGATCTGTTGGTATACAATTTATACCAAGTTTAGAAAGCCTTTAGTCATAATAATTCAAATAATATTTTCAGTTTATCCACTCTGTCTTCTTTGGGGTTTGCTATTACACATATATTAGGCTGCTTCAAGTTTTCCAGCAGTCAACTGAAGTTCTATTAATCTTTTTAGTCTTTTTTTTTTTTTTCTTTTTGTTTCATTTCGATAGTTCTTATTGCTGTTCCTTAATGCCACTAATTTGGAAAACTCAGTAGTGGCCACAGGACTGGAAAAGGTCAGTTTTCATTCCAATCCCAAAGAAAGGCAATGACAAAGAATGCTCAAACTATCACACAATTGCACTCATCTCACACGCTAGTAAAGTAATGCTTAAAATTATCCAAGCCAGGCTTCAGTGATACGCGAACCATGAACTTCCAGATGTTCAAGCTGGTTTTAGAAAAGGCAGAGGAACCAGAGATCAAATGGGCAACATCCGCTGGATCATGGAAAAAGCAAGAGAGTTCGAGAAAAACATCTATTTCTGCTTGATTGACTATGCCAAAGCCTTTGACTGTGTGGATCACAATAAACTGTGGAAAATTCTGAAAGAGATGGGAATACCAGACCACCTGACCTGCCTCTTGAGAAACCTATATGCAGGTCAGGAAGCAACAGTTAGAACTGGACATGGAACAACAGACTGGTTCCAAATAGGAAAAGGAGTACTTCAAGGCTGTATATTTTCACCCTACTTATTTAACTTCTATGCAGGGTATATCATGAGAAACGCTGGGCTGGAGGAAGCACAATCTGGAATTAAGATTGCCAGGAGAATTATCAATAACCTCAGATATGCAGATGACACCACCCTTATGGTAGAAAGTGAAGAAAAACTGAAGAGCCTCTTGATGAAAGTGAAAGTGGAGAGTGAAAAAGTCAGCTTAAAGCTCAACATTCAGAAAATGAAGATCACGGCATCCAGTCCCATCACTTCATGGCAGATAGATGGGGAAACAGTGTCAGACTTTATTTTGGGGGGCTCCAAAATCACTGCAGATGGTGACTGCAGCCATGAAATTAAAAGACGCTTACTCCTTGGAAGGAAAGTTATGACCAACCTAGATAGCATATTGAAAAGCAGAGACATTACTTTGCCAACAAAGGTCCGTCTAGTCAAGGCTATGGTTTTTCCTGTGGTCATGTATGGATGTGAGAGCTGGACTGTGAAGAAAACTGAGCTCTGACGAATTGATGCTTTTGAACTGTGGTGTTGGAGAAGACTCTTGAGAGTCCCTTGGACTGCAAGGAGATACAACCAGTCCATTCTAAAGGAGATCAGTCCTGGGTGTTCTTTGGAAGGACTTATGTTGAAGCTGAAACTTCAATACTTTGGCCACCTGATGTGAAGAGCTGACTCACTGGAAAAGACCTGGATGCTAGGAAAGATTGAGGGCAGGAGGAGAAGGGGATGATAGAGGATCAGATGCTTGGATTGCATCATTGACTCAATGGACATGGGTTGGGTGGACTCCGGGAGTTGGTGATCGACGGGGAGGCCTGGCGTGCTGTGGTTCATGGGGTCACAAAGAGTTGGACACAACTGAGAGACTGAACTGAACTGAACTGAATGCCACTAATATCACCTGGTGTACTTCTCATCACATGCATCACAGTTTTTATCTGCACAAGCTCAATTTGGTTCATATTTTATGTTCTATGTCTCTACTTACCTTTTTGAGGATATGAAATATAATACACAAAATATTTTAAATACTTTGCTAATTATTACATCTGTGTTAATTCTTGGACTGTTTTTATTGCTTTTTCTAATTATTATGGGTTATACTTTCCTATTTCTTTGGTAGTCTGGTAATTTTATATTGCATTGCAAACAAAGTTTTTTTTGTTTGTTTGTTTTTAAACATTACCCTAGTTACATGCTGGATATTTTTATAATTCTATATATATTCTGAGTTTGTTTTGGGACACATTTAACGTACTTAGAGGTAGATCCTTTCAAGCCTTGCTTTTAAGATTTGCTATACAGGACAAAATCAGTGTTTAGTTTAGAGCTTACTATTCTTTACAACTAAGGCAAGACTCTTCTAAGTACTCTACCAAGTGCTCAGTAATTTACTAAATTTTCCGGTTCAGTCCTTTGGGAACAGGTGTTATTCTCAGCTCTGTGTGAGTACCCAGAAAAGGCAACCCAGTCCAGAACTCTTGCCTGGAAAATCCCATGAACGGAGGAGCCTGGTAGGATGCAGTCCATGGGGTCGCTGAGAGTTAGGCACGACTGAGTGACTTCACTTTCACTTCTCACTTTCATGCATTTGAGAAGGAAATGGCAACCCACTCTAGTGTTCTTGCCTGGAGAATCCCAGGGATGGGGGACCCTGGTGGGCTGCCATCTATGGGGTCACACACAGTCGGACATGACTGAAGTGACTTAGCAGCAGTGTGAGTGCCAGATACTTTTAATCCTTTCAGATTGTTTTCCCCAACATTAACAAGTTGTCTTGATTCCTTGTGCCAATCAATACCCTACTGAATATTTGAGGGGGACCCTCTGCAGATCTTCAGAGTTCTCTCTTTGTAAAGCTCTTTCCTCTCTGATATATTATCCCACAATTTCAGCTACCCTCATATCCTGGAATCTCAAGCCACTTCTTTAACTCAGGATATTGATTTTCTCTGCCATCCTCCACTACTGCCAGCTGGAAAATCAAAGCAGTAAGCTTAGGCAATTATAAGATTCACCTTGCTTGTGTTTTGTCTCTTAGAAATCACTGTTCTTCATTGCCTGTGTTCAATATCTTAAAAATTGTTGTTTCAAACATTTTGTCAAGATATTTCATTATTTCAGGCAAGAAGTTAAATTTGTCCCATATTATTTCCAAGTGGCTGACAACTGAAGTCCTGGATAACATATAACAATGGTATTTGCTGGTTCTTCCTACCTTGATTTATGAGGTGGTATTGTCTGAATAATTTCCATTAAGATCATATGTTATTTGTCCTACTGAGAAAATCTGTATAGAGTCAAAAATATCAGTAGCCCAATACCTCTATAAATTTTATATATATATATATATATAATATACGATTATATTTGTGGTTAGAGGAATAGCATGTAAATATCATCAATAAGAAACAAGTTATACACTAAGCTTGATAGCTTATCCTGTAAAATATTAAACTGAAATTCAAAATATTTGTTTATTGAGGAAAAAACTCAATGTTTTGACATGTCTAGTTAGAATACTTGGCTGTGAGAGTATATATCTATATCTTTATATAGATATCATTATATAAACACTTCATTATAATTATAATTCATTGTATACATTTATGTTCTCCTGTAGGAAATGGCAATGCACTCCAGTGTTCTCGCCTGGAGAATCCCAGGGACGGGGGAGCCTGGTGGGCTGCCATCTAGGGGGTTTCACAGGGTCGGATACTACTGAGGCGACTTAGCAGCAGCAGCAGTAGTCAAAATGGGCTGATTAAATTTTAATCAATTTTGAAGAGAAGAGTACTGAGCTATTTATTACTCTTCAGATTGTTGTACAAGCTTCAGAAAAAATTAAACAATTTCTGCAAAAAGAATTTTCCCTCTGGTTTTATTTTTGAATTTAATGATAAATCAAATTTACTATTAAAATAAAAATCACCATGTGAGGTTTGACAGAAAACAACAAAATTATGCAAAGCAATTATCCTTCAATTAAAAAAGTAAATAAATTAAAAAAATAAAATCTAAAAATTGAAAGGTGAATATTAAAGGTTACTAAAATAAGTAAAAATCAATAAAAATATGTATTCCAGATTTATTATTTTTGAATCTCTTTCATGAGTACCTGTGTCTACTGATGTTCCTGTGGTACTGTTTTTGATGTTCAGGCCTATACTCTTTCACTGAAAAGTGTAATATCTGTTATAAAAATTATGCTTACTTTTATATATACTTTAACACTGTATTCTTTATGTGCTTATGTTTTCAAAGGATACTATTAATAGCTTGCTAATGATATCAAATTTAATTTTTGTAGAAAAACAATTTATTATCTCACATGTATGTAGACATGCACTTAAGGCACTGCCACATCTAAAACATACACTTAAAATAGCACTATATTTTTGTGCTGCAAATTTTACCCAATTGTATTTTCTTTACCTAAACAATATTATCAAATATACTTTCCATTTAGCAAATCTTTTGTTTGTTTTGTGAAGCAAAAAAGCACAACCTTTTAATCAGGATGCACTCTCCTAAGAAAGGTACTGATATTTTGTAGAAGTCACTAAAATTTACTTATTTTCCAGCTTAGCACTGATGTAATCTATTTCAAATAAGGGGAATACTGACAAACAGAGAAGACAGTCATTACTTTGTTTTTGTAATATTTTTTTTACAACATAGTATTTCTTTATATTCTCATTCAGATTAAATATTTCAAGTGTCATTCAATTTTTTTAATCACTAAGAAAATAAACTTTCTAGACTTTTAGCAGTGATCCTCAATGCCAGAGTAAATGGAACTGTATCAAAGTTTTTGTGAAATAATTTAGAAATCTAGCATTCTATTCATACTTAGTCAAACAAGTAGAACCAAAATGTCATAAAGTTTTAGCTAGGCAAAAATTCATAACTTTTCTAATATATATATAATATATTATAATATATATATTATAATATATATATATATATATTATACATACTATCTACTGGGGCTTTCCAGGTAGCACAGTGGTAAAATATTTTCCTGCCAATGCAGGAGATGCGGGTTTAATTCCTGGGTCAGGAAGATCCCTTGGAATAGGAAATGGCAACCCACTCCAGTATTCTTGTCTGGAAAATCCCATGGACAGAGGAGCCTAGTGGGCTACAGTCCATGGGGTCACAAAGAGTCAGACATGACTGAGTGACTACACACACACACACACACACACCGATATGTATGATCCTATTACAGTTTTCTTGTTTGGGGATTATTTTCTGTCGATCTTTTCCTTTTCTTGTATTTCTTTCCTAGAGAAGTTCCTTTAGCATTTGTCATAAAGCTGGTTTGATGGTGCTGAATTCTCTTAACCTTTGCTTGTCTGGAAAGCTTTTGATTTCTCCATCAAATCTGAAGCAAAGTCTTGCTGGATAGAGTATTCTTGGTTGTAGGTTCTTCCCTTTCATCACTTTAAAGGGAATGTGCTATTCCCTTTTGGCTTACAGAGTTTCTGCTGAGAAATCAGTTGATAATCTTATGGGAGTTCCCTTGTATGTTCTTTATTATTTTCCCCTTGTTGCTTTTAATACTGTATCTGTGTGTTTAATTTTTGCTGTTTGATTACTATGTATCTCAGTGTGTTCTTCCTTGTTTCTATCCTGCTTGAAACTCTGTGCTTCCTGGACTTGGTTGACTACTTCCTTTCCCAAGTTACAGAGTGTTGCATTGCTGTGCTGTGCTCAGTCGTGTCTGACTCTTGGCAACCCATGGACTATTGCCCACCAGGATCCTCTGTCCACAGAATTTTCTAGGCAAGAATACCAGAATGTAGTACCATTTACTATACCAGGGGATCTTCCTGACCCAGGGATCGAACCCACGTCTCTTGAGTCTCCTGCATTGCTGTAAGTTCCCAGCTATTATCTCTTCAAATATTTTTTCAGGTCCTTCTCTCTCTCTGCTCCTTCTAGGACCCCTACAATGAGAATGTTGGTGTATTTTACATTGTACCAGATGCCTCTTATGCCGTCTTCATTTTTTTTCTTTTCTATATTCTCTTTTGAGGCAATGAGCCCACCATTCTGTCTTCCATGTCACTTATCTGTTCTTCTGCCTCAGTATTTTGTTATTGATTCCTCCAGTGTATCATTCATCTCTGTTTGGCCTGAAGCAACCCACCCCTTGACTCTACAGGCTCTCAGTTCAGTTCAGTTCAGTTCAGTCGCCCAGGCGTGTCCGACTCTTTGCGACCCCATGAATCGCAGCACGCCAGGCCTCCCTGCCCATCACCAACTCCTGGAGTTCATCCAAACTCATCTCCATCGAGTCGGTGATGCCATCTAGTCATCTCATCCTCTGTCGTCCCCTTCTCCTCCTGCCCCCAATCCCTCCCAGCATCAGAGTTTTTTCCAATGAGTCAACTTTCACATGAGGTGGCCAAAGTACTGGAGTTTCAGCTTTAGCATCAGTCCTTCCAATGAACACCCAGGACTGATCTCCTTTAGGATGGACTGGTTGGATCTCCTTGCAGTCCAAGGGACTCTCAAGAGTCTTCTCTAACACCACCGTTCAAAAGCATCAATTTTTTAGCCCTCAGCTTTCTTCACAGTCCAACTCTCACATCCATATATGACCACAGGAAAAACCATAGCCTTGACTAGACGGACTTTTGTTGGCAAAGTAATACCTCTGCCTTTCAATATGCTATCTAGGTTGGTCATAACTTTCCTTCCAAGGAGTAAGCGTCTTTTAATTTCATGGCTGCCGTCACCATCTGCAGTGATTTTGGAGCGCAAAAAAATAGTCTGACACTGTTGCCACTGTTTCCGCATCTATTTCCCATGAAGTGATGGGACCAGATGACATGATCTTAATTTTCTGAATGTCGAGCTTTAAGCCAACTTTTTCACTCTCCTCTTTCACTTTCATCAAGAGGCTTTTTAGTTCCTCTTCACTTTCTGCCATAAGGGTGGTGTCATGTGCATATCTGAGGTTATTGCTATTTCTCCCAGCAATCTTGATTCCAGCTTGTGCTTCTTCCAGCCCAGCGTTTCTAATGATGGACTCTGCTGCTGCTGCTGCAAAGTCACTTCAGTTGTGTCCGACTCTGTGTGACCCCGAAGACGGCAGCCCATCAGGCTCCCCAGTCCCTGGGATTCTCCAGGCAAGAACACTGGAATGGGTTGCCATTTCCTTCTCCAATCATGAAAGTGAAAAGTGAAATTGAAGTCGCTCAGTCATGTCCGACTCTTCGCGACCCCATGGACTGCAGCCCACCAGGCTCCTCTATCCATGGGGTTTTCCAGGCAAGAGTACTGGAGTGGGATGCCATCGCTTTCTTCAATGTACTCTGCATATAGGTTAAATAAGCAGGGTGAAAATATACAGCCTTGACGTACTCCTATTCCTATGGTAGGGCTAATGGTGACCTTCAAGAGGGCTTATGCCAAGAGGCACACGCCAGGAATTCTGCTGCCAGTGATTCCCATCTCCACAGGGAGCCACTGCTGACCCACACCTCCACAGGAGACCCTCCAGTACTAGCAGGTGGGTCTGGTTCAGTCTCCTGTGGTGTCACTGTTCCTTTCCCCTGGGTCCTGGTGCATGTAACATTTTGTTTGTGCCCTCCAGGAGTGGAGTCTCTATTTCTCCCAGTCCTGTGGAGGTCCTATAATCAAATCCTGCTGGCCTTCGAAATCAGATTCCCTGGGGATTCCTAGTCTCTTTGCTGGATCCCCAGGCTGGAAAGCCTGAGCTGGGACACTGAACCTTCACAGCAGTGGGAGAACTATTTTGGTATTATTGTTCTCCAGTTTGTGGGTCTCCCACCCAGCGGGTATGGGGTTTGATTTTATTGTCATGCTCCCTCTAACTGTCTCATTGCTGCTTCTCCTTTGTCTTTGCACATGGGGTATCTTTTTATGGTGGGTTCCAGTGTTCTCCTGTTGATGGCTGTTGAACAGCTAGTTTCAATTGTGGTGTTCTCACAGGAGGAGACAAGCACATGTTCTTCTACTCTGCCATCTTAAACCAATCTCTCAAATGTATTTTTTAGCATTCTTTATCAAAACAAATATAGATAAATGATACATCTACTCACTGTGACAGAATATTTTATTCTCTGTATATTTTGATATGTAGTAGATGTCATATGTGACTCACTATCACATATTATTATTATAAAACAGATGTCTTATGCTACATAGTATATCATATTCAGTATGAAAGATACTCCTAGAGGCCATCCAAAAAACATTTTTGCTCTCTCTGGGCCATAGATGGTTGTTTTCACTACTTAGACATCTCACTGTACATCATTCATTGCAATCTCTGACTTTCCTATTCCAATTACATGTGCTTACACATCAGGAAAAACTATATTAAAAAGAGATAATAACTTAAGATGGTAACTATGGCATCTGTCATAAATATCTTTATGCAGGGAAACACTGGGGCTTCCCTGGTAGCTCAGCTGGTAAAGAACTTGCCTGCAATGCAGGAGACCTCCGTTTGATTTCTGGGTCACGAATATCCTTGAGGAGAAGGGATAGGCTACCCACTTCAGTATTCATGGGCTTCCCTGGTGGGTTAGACAGTAAAGAATCCGCCTGCAATGTGGGACACCTGGATTTGATCCCTGGGTTTGAAAGATCTTCTGGAGAAGGGAATGGCAACCCACTCCAGTATTCTTGCCTAGAGAATCCCCATGGACAGGGGAACCTGGTGAACTACAGTCCATGGGATCACAAAGCGTCCAACATGACTGAGCAGCTAAGCACAGCACAGCACAGGGAAATACTGATGATAAAACACTCTCTCAAATAAATATTAACAAAGTCAAAATTAACAAATTTTATTTAAATATGAAAGGAAAGTTTCCTTTCATAGATATCCTTAGACTCCCAAAAAACAGTATTATATTGAGATTATAGGAAGTGGTGACAGGGCCATGACAGGTCAGAGTAGTATCTCATGGAAACTACTCTTCTGAACAATTATGGTTGTAAAAGGGCCTTTTGTGGGAACATTTAATCCTTTACTATTGCTTTTGTTTTGGAAAAGTAAATCTATTAAAAACTTAATCAGCCAAAATTAGATACCACTACATACTCATTAGATGGCCATTATAAAACAACAACAAAAAATAACAAGTGTTGGCAAGAATGTGGAGAAACCAGAATCCATGTGCACCACTGCTGAGAATGTACAGTAGCATAGCCACTGTAGAAAACAGTACGTTGCGTCTGAAAATAATAAGAATTACTGTCGAATTCAGCCATTCCACTTCTTGTTATGTGCTCCAAAGAACTGAAAGCAGAGGCTTAACCAGTTTTCACAGCAGCACTGTTCACCAAAGCCAAAAGATGGGACCAATCCATGTGTTTATCAATAGACAGATGGATGAACAAAATGTGGTGCACACATACAATGCAATAACATTTAAAAATGAATAAAATTCTGCTCCATTCTACAAAATGAATGATATTGAAGAAATTATGCTAAATGAAATAAAAGTTAGTCATAAAAGGACAAATATTGTACGATTACACCTATATATGGAACCTAAGGGCTTCCCTTGTGGCTCAGCTGGTAAAGAATCTGCCTGCAATGTGGGAGACCTGGGTTCCATCCCTAGGTTGAGAAGATCCCTCGGAAAAGGGAAAAGCTACTCCAGTGTTCTGGCCTGGAGAATTTCATGGACTGTATAGTCCACTGGGGTCGCAAAGAGTCAGACACGACAGTGACTTTTACTTTCACTTTTCATGGTACTTTAAATAATCAAATTTCCTTCTCCAGGGGATCTTCCTGACCCAGGAATCGAACCCAGATCTCCTGCACTGGAGGAAAGATTCTTTACCAACTGAGTTATCAGGGAATGCCAAAATAATCAAATTCATAGAGTTAGAATGTAGAGTGATGGTTACCAGGGGTTAGAGGAAGGGCGGAATGGGGAATTATTATTTAATGGGTACAGATTTTCAGTTTGGGATAATAAAATAATTTTTGGAGACAGTGGTGATGATTGCACAACAATATGAAAGTACTTAATACCACTGAAATGCACACTTAAAAGTAGTTACACGGTAAATTTTACATTATGTATATTTTACCACATTAAGAAAAAGAACTTAACAGGGCTATCCACATTCTGTCACAGTTGTTCTAATTAGCTATTATCATGCAGAAACTCCAGGTATTATATAATATTACCTTTAAAGTATAAATTTCAAAAGCTTATTAACAGCAACTGTTTAAGGACAGCACATGGACCTTTAGTTGAGCAATGCATGCATTGAAATTAGATCTGTTTTACTGAATAGCTAAGGAAAATTAACATAATAAATTACATTTCACACCAAACAAAAAATAAATCATTTACTGGCCTTTACCAAGATTCCTATAACTATGCTTCCATCATCAAAATAGTTTTGCCAACTGGGCAGAATTTAAATATATATATATATATATATATATATTTAAAGAGAGAGAGAGAGAAAGAGAGAGAGAGAGAGAGAAAGAGAGAGACAGAGAGAAAGAGAGAGAGAGAGTGTGTACTTCCCAAATGGAACAGTGTTAAAAATCTGTATGCCAATGCAGGAGACACAAGAGACATGGGTTCAAATCCTGAGTTGGGAAGATCATTGGAGTAGGAAATGTCAACCAACTCCAGTATTCTTGACTGGAGAATCCCCATGGACAGAGAAGCCTGGTGGGCTACAGCTGGACACAACTGAGGGACAGAGTATATATATATACACACATATACACACACACACACATATATATATATACACGTATATGTATGCACACACACGTGACACACATACATACTTTTCTTCTAAAATAACAGTGCTAATAATGATATGCAAGGTTATATTAAGCTATTTCCATTTTTTAAGGTTCAGTTCAATTCAGTTCAGTTGGTCAGTCGTGTCCAACTCTTCGAGACCCCATGAATCGCAGCATACCAGGCCTCCCTGTCCATCACCAACTCCCAGAGTTCACTCAGACTCACGTGCATCGAGTCAGTGATGCCATCCAGCCATCTCTTCCTCTGTCATCCCCTTCTCTTCCTGCCCCCAATCCCTCCCAGCATCAGAGTCTTTTCCAATGAGTCAACTCTTCCCATGAGGTGGCCAAAGTACTGGAGTTTCAGCTTTAGCATCATTCCTTCCAAAGAAATACCAGGGCTGATCTCCTTCAGAATGGACTGGTTGGATCTCCTTGCAGTCCAAGGGACTCTCAAGAGTCTTCTCCAACACCACAGTTCAAAAGCATCAATTCTTCGGCGCTCAGCCTTCTTCACAGTCCAACTCTCACATCCATACATGACCACAGGAAAAACCATAGCCTTGACTAGACGGACCTTTGTTGGCAAAGTAATGTCTCTGCTTTTGAATATGCTGTCTAGGTTGGTTATAACTCTCCTTCCAAGGAGTAAGCGTCTTTTAATTTCATGGCTGCCGTCACCATCTGCAGTGATTTTGGAGCCCAAAAAAATAAAGTCTGACACTCTTTCTACTGTTTCCCCATCTATTTCCCATGAAGTGGTGGGACCGGATGCCATGATCTTTGTTTTCTGAATGTTGAGCTTTATGCCAACTTTTTCACTCTCCACTCTCACTTTCATCAAGAGGCTTTTGAGTTCCTCTTCACTTTCTGCCATAAGGGTGGTGTCATGTGCATATCTGAGGTTATTGCTATTTCTCCCAGCAATCTTGATTCCAGCTTGTGTTTCTTCCAGCCCAGCGTTTCTCATGATGTACTCTGCATATAAGTTAAATAAACAGGGTGACAATATACAGCCTGGACGCTCTCTTTTTCCTATTTGGAACCAGTTTGTTGTTCCATGTCCAGTTCTAACTGTTGCTTCCTGACCTGTATACAGATTTCTCAAAAAGCAGGTCAGGTGGTCTGGTATGCCCATATCTTTCAGAATTTTCCACAGTTTATTGTGATCCACACAGTCAAAGGCTTTGGCATAGTCAATAAAGTAGAAATAGATGTTTTTCTGGAACTCTCTTGCTTTTTCCATGATCAAGCGGATGTTGGCAATTTGATTTCTGTTTCCTCTGCCTTTTCTAAAACCAGCTTGAACACCTGGAAGTTCACAGTTCACGTTTTGCTGAAGCCTGGCTTGGAGAACTTTGAGCATTACTTTACTAGCATGTGAGATGAGTGAAATTGTGTGGTAGTTTGAGCAATCTTTGGCATTGCCTTTCTTTGGGACTGGGATGAAAACTGACCTTTTCCAGTCCTGTGGCCACTGCTGAGTTTTCCAAATTTGCTGGCATATTGAGTGCAGCACTTTCACAGCATCATCTTTCAGCATTTGAAAGAGCTCAACTGGAATTCTATCACCTCCACTAGCTTTGTTCGTAGTGATGCTTTCTAAGGCCCACCTGACTTCACATTCCAGGATGTCTGGCTCTAGGTCAGTGATCACACCATCATGATAATCTGGGTCGTGAAGATCTTTTTTGTACAGTTCCTCTCTGTATTCTTGCCACCGCTTCTTACCACATCTAATAAGAGAACTTTTAGACATATTGAAGTATACAGGGCCAGGTAAAATGTCACAACTTTTCTTTCAAAACTTTTTGCAGCTGTGTGTTTCTATAGCTGCTGATTTACAAATGTTTTCAGGGTTGGACAGTTCTAGTATATCTTTGCTGAGGCACGGCAGAGCCAACTACTATGTTTTCGTAGAAAATTATGTGGACCTTTTATCTCAGTTTATCTAAGGAATAAAGGGGATTGGTTCAGCAAAATGTAGGATTTTATAAAAGAAGAGTTAACCTTGGGATCACGTATAAAGATGGTATAATACAGATGCATAAGGAGACAGTTTTCAAATGATGGCAGAGTCCTTTGGATATACTTCACAGATGAAATAAATGTCCTAGGATGCATCAGCATTTTAATTTATATTTAGGCATATAGGGATGGTAAGTAATTATTTACAGACTCTAGTAAGCTCACATAGGTTTAAGGACATTATAGGGAATCTACCTAGAAAATTATATTCTATAATCATGTCCTGAAGAAAGAAATTAAGTGAAACAAGCACAGACAGTGATCAGCTGTCTTCTAGCACACAGTGTTCTTTTGGGAAGAACTGCCTTCCATTCTTTACTCCATAAATCCTCTTTCAAAACTAAAAATAAGCTCCATTTGTTTCTCTAGCAGAAATCTTATATAGGTCTCTACTGCCTATAGATGATTTCTACCTCTTAGAATGGCATATCGTGAAGTTCTTTAATGGTGTGTACTTAGAAAATCTTGCCTCCTTCCCTCTCTTCTTGGTACCCTCTCTTCCTCTCCTTTGCTTTTCCATATATGGTATCAAACTTGTAACCCTAAATATCATACTTCCTTCCCAAACTCTATGCCATTTCACATATTACTCTTCTACTAGGATGTGGTAGGCATCTGTGCTTAGTAAGATATAAGAGGGTACTATTTCTGGTCAATTACTACTATTGTAGGCATGTAGCAGACAAATTAGCTGTTTTCAGTATGTCTACCTTGGGTGTTGAGGCCTTTAAGTAATTTAGTAAACTTATTCTTGGTTACTTGAATTTTTAAAAATTTAATCAAGATCAGATCAGATCAGTCGCTCAGTCGTGTCCGACTCTTTGCGACCCCATGAATCACAGCACGCCAGGCCTCCCTGTCCATCACCAACTTCCGGAGTTCACTCAGACTCATGTCCATTGAGTCAGTGATGCCATCCAGCCATCTCATCCTCTGTCATCCCCTTCTCCTCCTGCCCCCAATCCCTCCCAGAATCAGAGTCTTTTCCAATGAGCCAACTCTTCGCATGAGGTGGCCAAAGTACTGGAGTTTCAGCTTTAGCATCATTCCTTCCAAAGAAATCCCAGGGCTGATCTTCAGAATGGACTGGTTGGATCTCCTTGCAGTCCAATAGACACTCAAGAGTCTTCTCCAACACCACAGTTCAAAAGCATCAATTCTTCAATATAAGTGTAGATAAATGTGTTCATCATAAATATAACACTTTCTGAATTCTGACACTTCAGGCAAACCCTTTGAAACTTTGTAACTAAACTTCATGGAAAAAAAAAAAAAAAGATGAGAATGGTAGTAAGCAACTGGTAAGAAAGCCAATAGTAAATGTGTTGGCAGCAGATAGAGAGGTCTTAGAGGAACTAAGGGGGTAATGTTGACCTCTGCCCAGGACAGGTATGGTTAGCTCCATGGGAGAAGACAGCTTCAAAAAACACTTGAAGTTAAAACTTGGGGCTGAGAAGAGCCAAAGTGCTGCCCACCTGGACCCTCACTCTGCTGGGATGGGCGATGCTGCCACAACTGCAGTAAACACAGGAGGTTCCTGGGGCTTGCAAGACATCGGGACTCAGAAGTCTGTCCTCAGCAAACTTCACAAAACCACAAGACAAATACAACTATAACATCTAATAGTACAGATATTTTACTCTAGAGATGAAATTATATGTGATATATTATTTAATCTGGCTTCCCAGGTGGCACTAGTGGTAAAAACCTACCTGCCAATGCAGGAGATGTAAGAGACTCAAGTTAGATCTTTGGTTTAGGAAGATCCTTGGAGTAGGAAATGGCAACCCACTCCAGTATTCTTATCTGGGAAATCACATGGACAGAGGAGCCTAATGGGTTATAGTTCATAGGGTCACAAAAAGTCAGACATGACTGAAGCTACATAGCACATATTTAATCTGGCAGGTTTTGCTCAAAATTATGGATATAAGGAGAAGGCAATGGCACCCCACTCCAGTACTCTTGCCTGGAAAATTCCGTGGATGGAGGAGCCTGGTGGGCTGCAGTCCATGGGGTAGCGAAGAGTCGGACACGACTGAGTGACTTCCCTTTCACTTTTCACTTCCCTGCATTGGAGAAGGAAATGGCACCCCACTCCAGTGTTCTTGCCTGGAGAATCCTAGGGACGGGGGAGCCTGGTGGGCTGCTGTCTATGGGGTCGCACAGAGTCGGACACGACTGAAGCGACTTAGCAGCAGCAGCAAATGTATATATAGGGGCTTTCCTGGTAGCTCAGCTAGTAAAGAATCTGCCTGCACAGGAGACCCCCAGTTCAATCCCTGGGTTGGGAAGATCCCCTGGAGAAGGGCATGGCAACCCACTCTAGTATTCTTGCCTGGAGAATCCCCATGAACAGAGGAGCCTGGTGGGCTGCAGTCCACGGGGTAGCGAAGAGTCGGACACGACTGAGTGACTTCCCTTTCACTTTTCACTTCCCTGCATTGGAGAAGGAAATGGCACCCCACTCCAGTGTTCTTGCCTGGAGAATCCTAGGGACGGGGGAGCCTGGTGGGCTGCTGTCTATGGGGTCGCACAGAGTCGGACACGACTGAAGCGACTTAGCAGCAGCAGCAAATGTATATATAGGGGCTTTCCTGGTAGCTCAGCTAGTAAAGAATCTGCCTGCACAGGAGACCCCCAGTTCAATCCCTGGGTTGGGAAGATCCCCTGGAGAAGGGCATGGCAACCCACTCTAGTATTCTTGCCTGGAGAATCCCCATGAACAGAGGAGCCTGGTGGGCTGCAGTCCACGGGGTAGCGAAGAGTCGGACACGACTGAGTGACTTCCCTTTCACTTTTCACTTCCCTGCATTGGAGAAGGAAATGGCACCCCACTCCAGTGTTCTTGCCTGGAGAATCCTAGGGACGGGGGAGCCTGGTGGGCTGCTGTCTATGGGGTCGCACAGAGTCAGACAGAACTGAAGCGACTTAGTAGCAGCAGCAGCATGGACATAAGAGTCACTGACTTTTTAAAAATAATTACAATTGTTTTATTCACACTAATATATTAAATTGTATCAGTTTTATTATTTAAAGTGATTATCAAGAAATTTATTTTATTCTAGGAACATTTATTTACAACTATTTCCTCAAGGAGGAAATCAGGATCCCAAAATATAATAACAAAATATTTGTAATTAAATTACTACACATATGTGGAGTATAATTATAGGTGAAAACTCATCATATAAGTAAATCTGTAGAATAATCAGTGGAAAAGTTAAAGCTATGCACCATACATCTCTCAAAACACAATGAAGCTACAGAAATTTGAGACAGCTGCACAACTACTTGTCAGATTTTAGTACAACTTTAAAAGAAGCTTGAAGAAGTCTATTGGATTGATTAAGTAACAGCTTCCTTTAGAAGCCACAGATAAATAACTCATAAATATCTAATTTATACACTTTAATTATAAGAATGCATTATTAAATGTGACGATGTTTAGTTTTTAGATTATACAACTCACATTATGAAATGATCAAAACCAGTAAACATTTTTTTGTCTCATTGGAGAGCTCTTTTTCCGTTTTCTACAATCTTTACAATGTACATGCCTTAGAGTCAGTAGTTATTTGGCTTTGTGGAACTTTAAAATGCTGCTGAACTTACAAGTGTTCCATGACACCGAAACTGTGAACAAGGTGACATCCACTCCATGAACAGTGCACTTCTGCATTTCCAAATAAAATTTAGACATAGAAGATATTGCAAAAAGAAAAAGCTGGCAATCTACATTTATTTTCTCATCACTGGGTTATTTTTATACTACTGAAAATTATGAATTTGGAGTCAAATTTTGACTGAAAAATTTCCTCATTCATACATACATACCTTTACATTGGTATTAAATTCATGTCTTTCTAATATAAATATTAGAGACAGAGAAACACAGAGACAGAGACGGATTTATCCAGAAATTCTGATTTTTTCAGTCTCATTTTCCATAGGGAAGGATCATATGAATAAGCAAAATTGATCAGGAATGTTTCTTTTACCTTTATAACACTTCATTAGAGGGGTCCATATTTCTAAGAACACAATGCACTTTACACCCTAAACAAAGGACTGGATTTTAAGATACAATTTAACTGTTCCAAACTTTATATGTTAATTATGATTTCCAACATGAAGTGATTATTTGTTTTCCTAACAGAACTGGTCCATTTAAAACTGCATTTGTAATGTTTTAAACAGTACTAATCTGGTTATATTTGTAGCTGTTTTTATTTTCAAATTCTTTGGTAACCAGATGCTTATTCTGGAGCTGGTTTTATTTACAGCCACTTTCTCTATGGTTTCTATGTCTCTCTCCCTTGAGACATTTCCTTAATGGAGATTTGAGAAGTCGATAAGAAAACTGCAGAGGCTATTGAATTTAATGGTCAATCACCTGATGGGGCTTGATCACTGTGACCTTCTCACCCCAATACACCTCTCTTGAAAGGAGACATCTGTGTTGCTTATCCTCTCTCCAGAGACATGCAGGAATTTACCTGATTCACTTTTTCGCTCCAACGCTGTAGTGTTTGAGTATTTTGCTCAACACTCATGTGTGTTCTTAGTTTGACATTGTGTAAATATTGTGTAATGTGTAATGTGACATTGTGTAATGTGATCAAAGTTTGACATTGTGTAAAATGATTTTCCCTTCAGAAATATGGAGTTGTTCAACTATTTGACCTTTACTTACGTAAATAAATCAGATGATTTGGAATCTTCTGGTCTTGATATTGCCACATTCTATTACTTTACTGTAAGAATTACACATTGGAATATTTGCATAATATTTGAAAATGACATTGGTGATTTCACTAGTATGTTGTCAAATACTTAGTACAATTATACATTTATACATAGAGTTTAGTTTGGCTAGGTATTAAGAATAACGTTTAATTAAACGTTTAATGACTGCTCCCTAAGAATAGTTTTCAGAAGTATTTGGCTCAGCAAATCATTAGATATACAACAAATTCTAGTGAGAGAAAATGAAGAATATTCTTATTTCTAAAACTCAGAAGCTACTGAACAATCATTGGTAATTCCAGTTGTTGTTGATGTGTATATGCATGATTTCTAAGGAAGTGTCAAACTCTTATAAAGTAGATGTATGATTTTATATTCCCATCATCAATGTCTGAACATTTCAGTTCCTCCACATCTTTGCCAGAATGATGAATTGTCGGTCTTTTATGTTGTATATCAAGTAACTGAAATAATAAGGACAATTTATTCATTTTATAAGGTCTAGTATGCATCTTTGGAGAAGGCAATGGCACCCCACTCCAGTACTCTTGCCTGGAAAATCCCATGGACGGAGGAGCCTAGTAGGCTGCAGTCCATGGGGTCGCTAAGAGTCGGACACGACTGAGCGACTTCACTTTCACTTTTCACTTTCCTGCATTGGAGAAGGAAATGGCAACCCACTCCAGTGTTCTTGCCTGGAGAATCCCAGGGATGGGGAGCCTGGTGGGCTGCCGTCCATGGGGTCGCACAGAATCAGACATGACTGAAGTGACTTAGCAGCAGTATGCATCTTATGTGACTAAATGCAATTCTCTTTTTGCTAGTTTTAATGGATTATAAGAGTTCTTAGTAAAGATTAAGTCCCTTTTCAGATGCATAGTTTGCAAATATTTTCTTTCAGCTTATGGTTTTTTGTTTTTTTGTTTTTGTTTCACTTTCTTTATGGTGTATCTTGTAGAGCATTCAAAGACTTTGATATGCCTAACATTACTCTCTAAATATATACAGTATTCTTGCTGTCCTAAGAAAATGTGCCTAGCTCAAAGTCACAATTTCTTTTAAAGGTGTTACAATTTTAGCTCTCAAACTACTTTGGTAAATTTGTGAGCATAGTTGTTCATAATATTCCTTTACTGTTACTTTTAAATGTTATGGGGTTATTAGTGATGGTCACTCCCATATTGAGATTAGTATTTTTTTATCTTTTCACATTTTCTCTTGGTTATCTTGACTTGATTTTTAAAATAAATGTTACTGATCTTATCAAAAGAACTAGCTTTGTGCTTCATTGATTTCTAGTTTTTCATTTCCAGTTTCATTTATTTCTGCTCTAATTTCTGATTATATATTTCTGCTCTTTATTTCTGATTCTTTTATTCTGTTTGTTTTAGGCTTACATTTCCCTTATTTTCCTCCTTCTAACTGGCTAAGATAGGAGAGTAGATTATTGATTTTAGATCTGTCTTCTTTTATAATACACACATTCAATGTTATAAATTCCCTCTAGGAAATGACTTCACAGAATTTCAGAAATTCTGTATTTTCATTTTCTTTAAAATATTTTTTAAACTCTTTTGAGATTCCTTCTTTGATCCTGATGTTATTTGGAAGTGTGTTTTTCACTCTCCAAATATTTTGATATTTTATGTTATTGAAAACAACATTCTATAATTGAATTCAATTTTATTTGCTATTCCATTGTAGTCTGAGAACATAATTTATGTAATTTCTATTCACTAAAATTTGCTTAGGTGTATTTTATTGGTCCATAATGTGATCTATCTTAGTGAATATTCCATGTGAGCTTGAGAAGAATGTGTATTTTAGTGCTGTGGGATGAAGTAGTCTATACATATCAATTAGATCCAGTTCTCTTCAGTTAAGTTATAGCCTTGATAATTTTGAATTTGATGGCTCTATTGATTGGTTAAAGATGGTATTAAAGTTCCAGCTACTATGATGCATTTATCTATTTCTTTATGTAGTACTATCACTGTTTGTCTTACATATTTAGATGCTGTGTTTTTAGGTGCACGCATGCCGTAAATTGTTATGTCTTCCAGGAGAATTGATTCTTTATCATTATGGAGTGCAACACTTTATCCTAGATGATCTTCCTTGAAGTCTGCTTTCTCTATAATTAATATAGCCACTTAAACTTTCTTTTGGTCAGTATTAGCATATTGTATAGAGAAGGCAATGGCACCCCACTCCAGTACTCTTGTCTGGAAACTCCCATGAACGGAGGAGCCTGGTAGGCTGCAGTCCATGGGGTCGCTAAGAGTTGGACACGACTGAGCGACTTCCCTTTCACTTTTCACTTTTCACTTTCATGCATTGGATAAGGAAATGGCAACCCACTCCAGTGTTGTTGCCTGGAGAATCCCAGGGATGGGGGAGCCTGGTGGGCTGCCATCTCTGGGGTTGCACAGAGTCAGACACGACTGAAGCGACTTAGCAGCAGCAGCAGCAGCATATTATATTTTTCTTCATGTCTTTACTATCTGTGCCCTTATATTTAAAGAGGGTTTCTTGCAGAAAGTATATAGTTGGATTGTTATTTTAACTACTCTAACAGTCTCTGGTTTTTGTTTGTTATATTTGCACCATTTACATTTAAAGCAATTAATTATATAGTCTAACCAATATTTACCATGTTTGTAACTCTTTTCTATTTGTTATACTTGTTGTTTGATTTTTGTTTCTTAATATTCCCCATTTTTTTCCCTAACTTTGAGGTTTCAAATGAGCATTTTATATTAGTCAATTTTCTCTAGCCCATTAGTATATTAATTATTTATACCTATTTTAAATTACTGGTTATCCTGGAGTTTGTAATATACATTAATAAATAACCTAAGTCCACTTTAAAATAACAATATACAGCTTTAGTGACAGGGTAAGTAGTTTTTCAAAGAGAACTTATAATTCCATCCTCCCTCCCATTATAACATTGCTGTCATTTAATCTAGTTTTATTCATGTTAAAAACACTCAAATATTGATATTATTATTTTATAAACAGGTATCTATTAGATCAATTAAGAATAAGAAAAATTAAATATTTTCTTTTACTTTCATCTTTGACACTCTTTATGTAGATCTAAATTTTTGATCCATATAATTTTAATTTACCCTGAAAAACTTTTAATATTTCTTGCAAGCCAGCCCTGCTCGCAACAATCTCCTTAGGTTTTTTTGCCTGAAAACATTTTATTTCCCCTTAACTTCTAAAATATAATTTCACTGGAGAGGGAATTCTAGGTTTCCTTTTATTATTTTTTTTCTTTCAATGCTTTACATATTTAACTCACCTTTCTGTTTGTATGTTTTGTGATAAAGAATCAGATATAAATCTCATTCTTGTTCCTCCTAGATAAGATGTCTTTTCAACTCAGGATTCTTTTGATATTTTCTTTGATCTACAGTTTGAATAGATATGCCAAATGACAGATATTTTTGGTAGTTACTCTGCTCAATATTTGCTGAAGCTATAGATGTCAGAGACTTCGGTTTTGTCTAGTGTTCCTGTCCTATCATCTGTTGTTATGTTTGAATTTTTCTAAGAATTCCTTCTTAAATAAAGATTGTGTCTTGCAGATCTTTCAGTTGTGATTCTCTGTTATACTCCAGCCCTGTTGAAATGAATGATGGTAGGGTGTGCAGAGGGAAACTGTTCTCTAATCTTCTGATCACTTCTGTCTTTTGGTGGGCCTGGGTCCCCAGACTGTGACTTTCACAAGTATCTTTCAGCTTTTTTCCCATTATTCTTACATAAAATAGGAAAGGAAGGCTGAGAGGTATGGGGGATGTGGCTGAAGCTACATAATTGCTTCTTCCCCTGTTAAAACTCTCTAGTAATATAGTTTCCCCTGTAGTGGTCAGTCTTTGTTGTGGAGAATACACCAAGAATATTTTATTTTCCTTTCCCTCTGCCCAAAACATGAGGACATTTTTATTGGATCATCAACATGAGAAACTGGTAGGATTCCTGGAGGTTAACATCTACAAAAACTTGGACTATATGGCCCCAGGAGTTTCTCTTTCTCAAGCTAGTTCACGCTCAGTCTCAGTAGGTTTGTTGAAATGACTATGTGCTCCTCCCAGTTTAGACTTCAGAGGCTTCTCTTCCAGGTAAATTGATAAAGACTGCTAATAACTATATTTGCCTGCCTCCCCAAAGTACTGATTATAATTTTTCCACTGACTATCCAATCTCTGATGAGTCTAACAAAAGTCACAGCTTTTCACATTGCTCAGTTATTTTTCTATAATGATGGCATGATAACTTCCAAGTATTATACAGGTTGGAGCTAAAACTGGAAGTCCTACAATCACATTTTAATATAAAGAGAGTATTTTACAAGTTATAAAAGTTACAAAAGTTGTAATTTATTCTGTATAGTACATATCTAAACACACTAGGAATGGACAAAAAATTATCAAGCAATAATCACAAATTTATGTATCAATTATTTGATGAAAGTTAGTTCCTCTAAATTAATTACTTGTTCATTTTTTTCTGTACTTTTCACACAGTTTTCAGCATGAATATGGATTATCTTGTCAAATAATTCAAATGGAAAAAGCACTGTAAAAGGCAGCTTTGTAAAGAGTAATTTCGAATATGCAAGGTAGATAACTGCTTAGGAGTCATCGAGGTTTGCTTTTTCCATATACATGATATTATTACTTTAATTTTTAATTAATTGTGGTGCTTTTGAAATAGTGTTGAATTCTCAAGCATCAGAACTGATATTCCTGATTATATTCAGAATACAAAGACACAGTTTTCCAGCAGTGTAAACAATATTCTGCTTTATTCAACTTGTTCTCTTCTACTTTATTCAACCTGGAATACCTCTAAGGGTGTTACTGGCATGTGAAAATACTGAGTCTGGTCATCTGCTAGATTTAATAAGTCATTTGAGTTCTTTCTTTGAAACAGGTGCTTGCTTTCTGCAGTTTTAAAAATGGTGTCTACAACAGTCAAATTGAGAATAAAGTTAATTGGAAAGTGTAACAATGAGGACTGGACATGGTTTGAAGAATGATATAAGATAGTGGTAAGATTCCAATGAAAATAACATGACCATTAATGTGAAGAATTTATTCAATGTTCTTTCATCATAACTTTCCGTCAGAGATAAAGTGATCTCTTTACTAATGAAAGTCATGACTTATTTGTCAGTACAATTTCACTTATGAATGTAAGCTTTTCAAATTACTTTACATTTTAATAAATGTTGATACATAAAATTCAGGGTATGGCTTCTCAAGGGTTCTAAATGTCATGATTCTTAAAAACCAACCTTCTAAATTATTTTCTCTACATAATCTATTATACCCATGGGATTCTGCCCTGCTAATTTCCATAGTATTCTATAACTTCCATATCATTGCAAACATATAGGACTCAAACCAGGGTCTCTGACAGCTGGAAAGTAATGCACTATTTTAATGAGTGCATTTCCTATAAAATAAATGTTTCAGCTTATATTAATTTTAGATCATATTAATTTTAGATTAACAGAACATCGTATCCCATTAGAGTTCTATCATTGTTTGAGGAAAGAAAAATAATATAATGAAATGTGTTCAGTACATGGTCTCTATTCTTAACCACTTGAAAATTAAACCTAAATTCATATAAATTTGGTTTATTCCTATAGTGTAAACATCCATGCTTCAGGACTTCATGAACTCTTGGAAAGCATTTTCTGCCTCCTGCTGGTTTTAGAACCATTTTTTCCAGCAAAAAATTCTAGAGATGCTTGAAAATGTGGTAGTCAGTTGGCCAAGAGGTCAGGTGAACATGGCAGATAAGGCAAATCTTCATAGCCAAATTCTGTTAACTTCTGAAGCACTGGTTGTGGGATGTGTGGTCGGGCATTGTCATGGAAAAGAATTGGGTCCATTCTGTTGACCAATGCCAAGCTGCAGGCGTTGCAGTTTTCAGTGCATCTCATTGACTTGCTGAGTATACTTCTCAAATATAATGGTTTTTATGGGATTCAGACAGCTATAGTGGATCAGATGGGCAGCAGACCACCAAAGAGTGACCATGACCTTTTCTTGGTGCAAGTTTGGCTTTGGGAAGTGCTTTGAAGCTTTTTCTTGACCCAGCCACTGAGACGGTCACTGCCAGTTGTTGTATAAAATCTATTTTTCATCATACATCACAATCTGATTGAGAAATGGTTCATAGTTGTGCAGAATGAGAGGAAGATGATACTTCAAAACAATAATTTTTCTGATTTGCAGTCAGCTCATGAGGCACCCACTTATGAGCTTTTTCACCTTTACAATTTGTTTCAAATGTCAAAAGACCAGAATGCTGGACATGGACTTCTTTGGCAACTTCTTGTGTAGTTGTAAGAGAATCAGCTTCGATTATCATCTCAGTTGGTTGTTGTCAACTTCCAATGAATGGTCACTGAGCTCCTCATCTTCAAGGCTCTCATCTCCTTTGCAAAACTTCTTGAACCACCACTGCACTATATATTCATTAGCTATTCCTGGAACAAATGAGTTGTTGATGTTGCAAATTGTGTCTGCTGCTTCAAAACCCATTTTAAACTTAAATAAGAAAAGTGCTTCAGTTTGCTTTTTGTCTAACATCTAAAATAAATGTCTAACAAATAAATATATTTAGTCTAAAATAAATATAAATAAACAGCAAGTAATAAGTCATTAGCAAAAAACATAAAGCAAGAAATGCATACTAAAATGATATATAACATAATCACCTTTATTTAACAATGTATATACCTTATACATGAATGTATATACCAACATCAAATAGCAAAATTCAAGAGTAGAATGCAAAACCGCAATTACCTTTGCACCAACTTAAATAACACTTGTGAAAGTTGCTCAGTTGTGTCCAACTCTTTGCAACCCCATGGCCAGAGAGTCCATTGAATTCTCCGAGCCAGAATACTGGAGTGGGTAACCTTTCTCTTCTCCATGAGATCTTCCCAACCCAGGGATTGAACCCAGGTCTCCCACATTGCAGGCAGATTCTTTACCAGATGAGCCACAAGGGAAGCCCATTTGGCATATCTCAATTTTTTTTTAAATTTTCTATATATCTCAAGATATTTACACATACACTATTTAATTTTATGGTAATGTTAAAGCTAGATGAAAATTTTCTTTAATATTGTGGGATTAAGAAAATTTATAATTGTAATAGTGGCATTTTTCTATTAAATAATCAGAAAAGGAACACATTTTATATGACTATATTATGATAAATACCAGAGATAGAACAATGAATAAACTCTGCTCCATGCCCTGAGTCTTATCTCTTAACAGTGATTTCTATTATAGGAACCACAGAGATTTTTGACCAGCTCGTTTTTCACTGAAATTATTAATACCTCACTTCAAGGAGAATCCTATATGCTTTCTTCTCATGAAATTTCTGACTTAAAAACTGGTATTAACAATTATTTTCCTTTCATTCTATCTTTATATCTATCTATATATCATCCATTTTTTTATTATTTGCATTTTCCTCTTATCAACAATTATGTATTGATTTGAGGCATGTGCTCTAGTGAATACAAATAGTAATTGCAACCAATTACGATGTCAAAGAGATTACAGTTTTGGTTGAGAGATATAAAGTGTGTAATTTATTCTTTAGAAATATGCTAAAAGCAAGGAGCAGTTTATTTCTACAATTTTGTGAATATCATCTAAACTGACATAAAATAAATGAAAATAAATGAATATGGGTCCCTAAAAATTGAAGAGCATACTTTGAGTAGTGCTAGGAAAGATTTTTTTAAGACATTTAAGTTTAGAGACACACAGGAGGTAGACACCTTTTTTTCAACTTTAATATAGATTTTGATTTTTCAGTCAATATTGCTCATTGCATACAACTATTGTGTCCTTTAATCAACTATGTCTATAAGAAAACCCAGCTTATCCTGTGTGTATCTCTTTTACTCTCACACTACTACCACACTCACAACACCTCTGACACCAATTGTGTGAGATTGTTTTCCCCACACCAACAAGCAATTATCTGTGACACTGGCTGGGTGTCCTACAATTTAACTGAATTCTGACATTATCTACTTGGAGATAACATCAGATCCCACAAGCTGAGGGTTCAGTCCTATGAGACGGCTCCCCATTTCAGATGCCAGCCACAAGTAGTAGGTCCCTAGATTACCCACAACTTCTATCCAATTTGGGTACAAACCTGAAGTTCCCATGATTTTCTCCCACTTGAATTTGATTATTTGCTAGAACAGCTCACAGATTCACCGAAAGACTTATGTTTAAATGTATTATATAGCTTTGTATAGTAAAAATGGATATGATAAATGATACAGAAGAACAGATGAAGAGATACACAGGGGGAGGCCTGGGAGGGTAAGAGAATAGGAGTTTCTATTCCCATGGATTTGAAGTACATCACCCTCCTGGTCGGTAAATGTGTTCACCAATCTGCTATGCTATGCTGTCACTTCAGTCGTGTCCGACTCTGTGAGACCCCATAGACGGCAGCCCATCAGGCTCCCCCGTCCCTGGGATTCTCCAGGCAAGAATACTGGAGTGGGTTGCCATTTCTTTTCCAATGCATGAAAGTGAAAAGTGAAAGTGAAGTCGCTCAGTCATGTCCGACTCCTAGCGACCCCATGGACTGCAGCCCACCAGGCTCCTCCATCCATGGGATTTTCCAGGCAAGTGTACTGGAGTGGGGTGCCATTGCCTTCTCACCAATCTGGAAGCTCTCCAAATTCTATAATTTGGGGATTTTTATAGAGGCTTCATCACATAGGCATGATTTATCATTAACCTTTTGCTAGTTTCTCTCCCCTCTCTAGAGAACTGGGGGTGGAGCTGAAAATTCTGACTCTAATCACAGTTTAGGCTTCGCTGGTGGCTCAACGGTAAAGAATCTGCCTGCAATGCAGGAGATGCAGGAGACACAGGTTCGATCCCTGGGTCTGTAAGATGCCCTGGAGGAGGGCATGGCAACCCACTCCGGCATTCTTAGAGAATCCAATGGACAGAGGAGCCTGGCGAGCTACAGCCTATGGAGCTGCAAAGAGTCGAACATGACTGAGAACGCACGCAAACAGGATTTGCCCTTTCTGGTGACCAGCCCGCATCCAGGAACCCGCCCTCATGAAAACAAAAGACACAGCTATCATCCAGGAAATTTCAAAAGATATAGAAGCTCAGTGTAAGTAACTTGGGATCAAAAATCAAATATTAGAACAAAACATGCTCCTACTGCTTCACTTAGGAAATTACAAGTTTAAAGAGCTCCGTTACAGGAATCAGGTGCAGAGACCAACGAATATATTTTCTATTACTTTACAACATCTAACATCAATTTTACCTGAAAGTAAAAACCATTATGAAAAAAGTGAAAGCCTTTTAGAGATGTGATCATCTATAAATACTCCATTTTAATATTAGCTTAACCTCAGATAGAAGGGAAGAGGAAGAAAAAATAATCATGTGGTACAACAGAAAAAAGAATAAAACAGTTCTAAATAAAGGTAATGATGTTATGTGAATGTCACTTTCTCTGTAATGTGATGTTCTCATTTATTGCTGTTTGTGTTTCCTACTTCACGTGGTTTGAGAGAATCAAAAGAGATAATACATTTTAGGTTTAGAAACACTTTTGCTATTTTTGAATTTATCATTTTTCTTTCCCCCTGTACTGTACTGCTACTGCTGCTGCTAAGTCACTTCAGTTGTGTCCGACTCTGTGCAACCCCATAGACGGCAGCCCACCAGGCTCCCCCGTCCTTGGGATTCTCCAGGCAAGAACACCTGGAGTGGGTTGCCATTTCCTTCTCCTATACTGGCAAAATTCATGAAATCATTCAAAGTAGAAAAATACACTGAAAATATGGCATCTTGTTGTCATTCTTCATATCCTATTGCCATCTATAATGACTAAGTGCTGGAGCATATGGGATAATGCTCTACCAAAAAAAAAAAAAAATCAATAGTAAAATTCTCCCTTTTGGAATTGAGAGGACTCTAAGGATAAATGGGACATAAGACCTTATCAATTAATTTTATTTTGTTAGAATGATGTATGTTGAATGAAATGTCACTGTGTAAGAAATGACCATTCTATAAGCAGTACAATTTCCTTCACCTTTTATTTTTTAGAAAATAATTGAAGTCACTTTTCTCTGTGACCAATCCTTCTTTCAGAGTGAGGATTAAAATGTTATTCCATTGTTCACCTTCATGAAAGCAGTTGTCATGCACATTTATGCCAGAAAGGAAATGGGATATTTCAATACCATGGAGAGTTTCATACTCTGAAGATAGCCATCAACCTATATTATGTAAGCAAATCTACTTTCCTTTAAAAATCTATTGGAAATGACGGTATATCCTTTATTTTACCACTATATTGGCATTATAATTGTATTTGCCTTACTTTATGAGATGAATTCTATATCAACATATTTCCAAATTACACAAGAGGTAACATAATACTTGAAGAAAATTCAAATTAATAAATCAGTCATTATAATGCATAAAGCTAAGTACAAGTTAATGTATAAAATATGTTTTATATTTGCTGTTTGAAAAATGTTTACTAAGTCAAATCACTCTACAAAATATAAAGACATGTAGTCTTGAATCAGGCTAACCAGAACTTTTTACATCATGCACAAGTCAAAAGGCATTTGAGAAAACAGCTAAGATTATTCTTCAGTTTTTATTTTAAATTTTACTTAAACACATGAAAAATATTAATTGTACTCACACGATGCTAGACATTTTATCTCCATTTAGTCATAACATCCTTGTAATGTAGACATCAATCCATTAAGTGTGTAAAAGTGTGTCTGTGTGTCTATCTTGCTCAAAGTCAATACCTAGCTAGTATTTAAATCCAAATATGATCTGATATGCCAGTAACTTTCATTTGAAAACTATTTATGGAATTGATACTATAGAGTTTAGCAGACACGTGAAAACAACATGTGAGACCTATGAGATAATAAGCATGCTGATCTATGCATAAAGATCTCAGAAGAAAGAGTAAGGGGGATCAAAAAGGGATTTAAAGAAATCATGGCTGAAAACTTCTGAAACCTAAAGAGAGAAACAGATATCCAGGCACAGGAAAAAATGAGGGTGCCAAACAAATTAAACCAAACAGACCTACACCAACGTATATTTTGCCGTAATTAAAACGGCAAAAGTGAAAGAGAAAATTCTAAAACACAGCAGAGAAAACAAGAGTTAATTACAAAGAAACATCAAAAGGCTATCGGCTGATTTCTGTGCAGAACACTGCAATTCAGGAAGAATTCAAAAGATATATTCAGAATCCTAAAAGGGAAAAACCTTCAAGTAGGATAGTCTAGCTAGTAAGATTATCATAAGATAAGGAGAGAGAAAAAATTTATTAGACAAGCAAAAACTAAAATAATATAGCAATATTAAACTATTCTAAAGAAGTACATTAAAAAGTATTTTTAAACAGAAAATAAGCAAGGATCAAAGTTGTTGTACAGTCACTAAGTTATGTCTGATGCCTCTTGAGAAATTTGTATACAGGTCAGGAAGCAACAGTTAGAACTGTACATGGAACAACAGACTGGTTCCAAATAGGAAAAGGAGCTCGTCAAGGCTGTATATTGTCACCCTGTTTATTTAACTTATATGCAGAGTACATCATGAGAAACGCTGGACTGGAAGAAACACAAGCTGGAATCAAGATTGCAGGGAGAAATATCAATAACCTCAGATAAGCAGATGACACCACCCTTATGGCAGAAAGTGAAGAGGAACTAAAAAACCTCTTGATGAAAGTGAAAGAGGAGAATGAAAAAGTTGGCTTAAAGCTCAACATTCAGGAAATGAAGATAATGGCATCCGGTCCCACCACTTCATGGGAAATAGATGGGGAAACAGTGGAAACAGTGTCAGACTTTATTTTTCTGGGCTCCAAAATCACTACAGATGGTGACTGCAGCCATGAAATTAAAAGACACTTACTCCTCAGAAGGAAAGTTATGACCAACCTAGACAGCATACTGAAAAGCAGAGAGACATTACTTTGCCAACAAAGGTCCGGCTAGTCAAGGCTATGGTTTTTCCTGTGGTCATGTATGGATGTGAGAGTTGGACTGTGAAGAAGGCTGAGCACCGAAGAATTGATGCTTTTGAACTGTGGTGTTGGAGAAGAGTCTTGAGAGTCCCTTGGACTGCAAGCAGATCCAACCAGTCCATTGTGAAGGAGACCAGCCCTGGGATTTCTTTGGAAGGAATGATACTAAAGCTGAAACTCCAGTACTTTGGCCACCTCATGCGAAGAGTTGACTCATTGGAAAAGACTCTGATGCTGGGAGGGATTGGGGGCAGGAGGAGAAGGGGAGGACAGAGGATGAGATGGTTGGATGGCATCACTGACTCGATGGACGTGAGTCTCAGTGAACTCCAGGAGTTGGTGATGGACAGGGAGGCCTGGCGTGCTGCGATTCATGGGGTCGCAAAGAATCAGACGTGACTGAGCGACTGATCTGATCTGATCTGATGCTTTACAACCCTGTGGACTACAGCACACTAGGCTTCCCTGTCCTTCACTATCTCCAGGAGTTTGCTCAAACTCATGTCCATTGAATTGGTGATGCCATTCTCTCTCAAGAGCCTTCTCCAGCACCACAGTTAAAAAGTATTAATTGTTAGGTGCTCAGCCGTCTTCATTGTCCAACTCTTATACCCATATAAAACTACTGAAAAAACCATAACACTGAGTAGATGAAACTTTGTCAGCAAAGTGATGTCTCTGCTTTTTAAGATACTATCTAGGTTTGTCATAGCTTTTCTTCCAAGGATAACTTTTTTTAATTTATTCATTTTTAATTGAAGGATAATTGCATAACAGTATTTTGTTGATTCATGTTGATTAACATGAATCAGTCCTAAGTATCGAAACATCTTTTAATTTCATGACTGCAATCACAATCCACAGTGATTTTGGAGCCCAAGAAAATTAAATCTATCACTGTTCCCATTTTTTCCCCCCATCTATTTGCCATCAAGTTATGGGATTGGATACTTCAATCTTAGTTTTTTGAATGTTGAGTTTTAAGCCAGTTTTTTTTTTTCTTCTCTCCCCTTTCACATTTATCAAGAGGCTCTTTGGTTCCTCTTCACCAAAAAAAAATGTCTTTTTTATCACAGGGGACTGGAATACAAAAGTAGGAAGGCAAGAGATACTGGTAGTAACAGGCAGGTTTGGCCTTGGAGAACAAAATGAAGCAGGGCAAAAGCTAAAAGAGTTTTTCCAAGAGAACACACTGCTCTGGTCAAACCAAACATTCTTTCCCAATAACACAAGGACCTAGAAGAAAGGAAAAATCACAATAGAAAAAACAAATATATAAAAATATTGTAGATCACTTAAATAAGCCAGTGTTGCTGTTCAGTTCTAAGTCATGCAGAGCTCTGAGACTGTGGACTTAGCATGCTGTTCAGTTCTAAGTCATGCAGAGCTCTGAGACTGTGGACTTAGCATGCCAGATTCTTCTGTCCTCTGCTATCACCTGAAGTTTGTTCAAATTCATGTCCATTGAGTTGGTAATGCTATCTAATGATCTAATTCTTTGCTGCCCTCTTCTCCTTTTGCTTCAATCCTTCCCAGCATCCGGGTCTTTTCTGGTGAGTTGGCTCTTTGCATTTAAAATTTGTAGCCACGTCTTGGAGCTTCAGCTTCAGCATCAGTCCTTCCAACGAATATTCAGAGTTGATTTCCTTTAGGATGGACTGGTTTGATTCCTTGCTGTCCAATGGACTCTCACAAGTCTTCACCAGCACAATTTGAAAGCAGCAATTCGTTGGTGCTTAGTCTTCTTTATGGTCCAACTCTCATATGGAAAAAAATGGAAAATCATAGCCTTGACTATGGGAGCCTTTCCCAAGGCTATGGGAAAATCACAGCCTTGACTCCAAGGACCTTTGTTGACAATAAGATGTCTCTGCTTTTTAAAGTGCTGTCTAGGTTTGCCATCACTTTTCTTTCAAGGAGAAAGTAGCTTTTAATTTCATGGTTGCAGTGACCATCCATAGGGATTTTGTAGCCAAAGAAAATAGTCTGTTGTTGTTTCCACTTTTTCCCCTTCTATTTGTCATGAAGTGATTGGATTGGATGCCACGATCTTAGTTTCTTCAATGCTGAGTTTCATGTCAACTTTTTCACTTTTCTCTTTCACCTTATCAAGAGGCTCTTTAGTTCCTCTTTGCTTTCTGCCATAAAAGTAATATCATCTCCATATCTGAGGTTGCTGATATTTCTCCCAACAATTTTGATTCCCGCTTGTGATTCATCTATCCTGGTATTTCTCATGAAGCACTCTGCATATAAGTTAAATAAACAGGGTGATTAAACATGGCCTTGTAGTACTCCTTTCCTGATTTTGCATAAGTCCACTCTTCCATGTCCAGTCTAACTGTCATTTCTTGACCCATATATAGGTTTCTCAGGAGGCAATTAAGGTAGTCTGGTATTCCTGTCTTCCTGTCTCTTTAATAATTTTCCACAGCCTTTTCTTTTCTTTCTTTTCTTTTTGTTGTGATCTATACAGTCAAAGGCTTTAGAGTAGTCAATGAAGCAGATGTTTTTCTGGGACTTCCTTGCTTTCTCCATGATCCAACCAATTTTGACAATTTGATCTCTGGTTCCACTGCCTTTTCTAACCCCAGCTTGTGTGTCTACATGTTCTCAGTTCACATACTGCCAAAGCCCAGTTTGAAGACTTTTGAGCATAATCTTGTTAGCATGTGAAATGAGTACAATTCTACAGTGGTTGGAATATTCTTTGGCATTGCCCTTTTGGGGATTGGAGTGAAATTGACCTTTTCAGTCCTGTGGCCACAGCTGAGTTTTCCAAATTTGCTGACATATTGAGAGCAGCACTTAAATAGCACCATCTTTTAGGATTTAAAATAGCTCAGCTGGAATTCCATCAGCTCCACTAGTTTTATTCACAGTAATGCTTCCTAAGACCCACTTGACTTCACACCTCAGTATGTCTGGCTCTAAGTGAGTGACACCATTGTGGTGGTTTTGGTCACTGCCTCCCGTACAATGTTAAGAACCTATATCCATAGTTCTTCAGGCTCTCTACCAGATTTAATCTCTTGAATCTATCCATTACCTCCACGGAATAATCATAAGGGATTTGATTTAGATCATACCCATATGGCCTAATGGTTTTCCCTACTCTCTTCAATTTAAGCTTGAATGTTCCGATAAGGAGCTCATGATCTGAGCCACAGTCAGTTCCAGGTCTTTTTTTTTGCTGACTGTATAAAGCTTCTCTGTTTTTGTCTGAAAAGAACACCATCAATCTGATTTTGGTGTTGGACCATCTGTTGATGTCCATTTTTAGAGCTGTTATTTTTGGATTATCACAAAAGGGTATATGCTATGATCAGCACGTTCTCATGAAAAATTCTGTTAGCCTTTGCTCTGTTTCATTTTGAACTTCAAGGCCAAACTTGTCTGTTATTCCAGCTATCTCTTAACTTCCTATTTTTGTATTCCAATGTCCTGTAATGAAAAGGACCTTTTTTCAGTATTAATTCTAGAAGGTGTTGTATATCTTCATAAAACCCATCAAATTCAGCTTCTTCAGCATCAGTATTTGGGGCATAGTCTTGGATTACTGTGACACTGAATGATTTGCCTTGGAAATGAACCCAAATCATTCTGTTGTTTTTGAGATCACACCCAAGTACTACATTTGGGATCTTTTATTGACTATAAGGGCTACTCCATTTCTTCTAAGGGATTCTTCCCCACAGTAGTAGGTATAATGGTCATCTGAATTAAATTCTCCCATTTACATCCATTTTAGTTCAATGATTCCTGAGATGTCAATGTTCACTCTTGCCATCTCCTGTTCAACCATGTCCAATTTAACTTATTTCATGGACCTAATATTCCATGTTCCATTGCCGTACTGTTCTTTATAGCATCAGACTTTACTTTCACCACCAGACACATTCACAGTTGAGCATCATTTTCACTTTGGCCCAGCCACTTTATTCTTTCTAGTGCTATTTGTAATTGCCCTCTGCTTTTCCCAGTAGTATATAGGGCACCTTCCATTCTGGGGGGCTCATCTTCATGTGTCATATCTTTTTGCCCTCTCACACTGTCCATGGTGCTCTCCAGGAAAGCATACTGGAGTATGTTGCCGTTTCCTACTCCAGTGGACCATGTTTTGCCAGAACTCTTCAGTATGACCCATCCATCTTGGGTGGCCCTGCACAGTATAGATCATAGCTTCATTGAGTTACATAAGCCCCTTCATCATGACAAAGTTGTGATCCATGAAGCAAAAAATAAGCTAGTACAAAGAATTAAAAAAATAAAAAATTGTGAAAGTAATTATAAATGAAATGAAAATATAAAATAGGACATCAGATCGTAAAATGGGGGGGGGGATAAGAAAATGATTTTTTGAATGTGTTTCAGCTCAAATGAATACCAGTCTAAAGTAAGAAGATATAGTAATGTGCTAACATAATTGAACACCAGGGTAATCAAAAATCAAAAAACATACAAATAGATTCACAAAAACCCAAAAGAAGAGAACTCAAGTATAACAGAAAACCATCAAGCCAAAAAAGGAAAAAGAAAACAAGAGGAATAAAGAAGAAATACAAAATGAACTGGGAAATTAGGTTTAAAATAGCAATAAATACACAGGTATCAATCATTACCTTAAATATCAATAGACTAAATGTGCTCATCAAAAGATACAAAGTTGCAGACTGGATAATAAAACAACACCCTTCAACATGACCCACTTTAGGGTGAAGGACACACATAGATTGAAAGTAAAGGGATGGAAAAGGATATTTCATGCAAATGGAAATGCCAAGAAAAGGGGGGAGGCACTATTCATATCAGACAAAATAGACTATAAAACAAAGACATAAAAAAGACAAACATGGACACTGTATAATTATAAAAGTGTTAGTTGCTCAGTCGTGTCCAACTCTTTGAGACCCCATGGACTCTAGCCCGCCAGGCTCCTCTGTCCATGGAATTCTCCAGGCAAGAATTCTGGAGTGGGTTGCCATTTCCTTCTCCAGTGACCTTCCTGACCCCAGGAATCAAGCTTGGGTCTCCTGCATTGCAGGCAGATTCTTTACCATCTGAGCCATTTATAATCATTCATAATGATAAAAGAATTTTTATTTCATTTCATTTTTTATATATTATATATAATCTACTATATGTATATATTATGTCATTTACTATAATGATAAAATTATTTGATTTATTACCATTTGTAATGATAAAAGGATCTATTCAAAACTCCCTGAAGACAAAATTCAGGCTTCACTGGGGAATCCTACCAAACATACAAAGGAGAAATTATATGGAACCTTCTCAAACTCTTCCAAAACGTGAAAGAAAACACTCTCAAAGTCATTCTATAAAGCCACCATCACTCTGATACCAAAACCAAACAAAGCCATTACCAAAAAATAAAACTAAGAAATAGAACAAATAATCATAAAATTTATATGGAACCACAAAAAAGCAGAATTGCCAAAACAATATTGAGAGAAGAGAACAAAGCTAGAGGTATGACTCTCCCAGAATTCAGACAATACAGAGCTACAGTAACCAAAACAGTACACTATTGGCACAAAAACAGACATGAATAGAATAGCAAGCCCAGAAACAAATCCACACACCTGTGGCCAACTAATCTTCAACAGAGCAGACAAGAATATACAATGGAGAAAAGATAGTCTCTTCAGCAGTGGTGTTGGGAAAGTTAAACAGCTGCATGTAGTAGTAACTCAATGAAATTCAAATTCAATTGGAATACACCCTCATACACCCTTACACCAAACAGAGAAATAAACTCAAAATGGTTTAAAGACATATATTTCTGACATAAATTGTAACAATGTTGTCTTATGTCAGACTCCCAAGGCAAAATAAATAAATACAAAAACAAGGCTCTCACACAGCAAAGGAAACCATAAACAACAATAAAGACAACTTATGTACTGGGAGAAAATACTTGCAAATGATGTGACTGAGTGTGGCTTAATTTCCAAAATACTGCAAACAGCTCATATAACTCAATTACAAAAAAGCAACCTAATTTAAAAACAAAAAATGGGCAGAAGACATAAATTGACATTTCTTTAAAGAAGACATGTGGATTGTCAACAGGCACATGAAAAGATGTTCAACACTGCTAATTATTAAGAAATGCAAATCAAACCTACAATGAAGTAGCACTTCACATCAGTCAGAATGATCATCATCAAAAGGTCTACAAATAATAAATGTTAGAGAGGATATGGAAAAAAAGGGAACCTCCTACATCGTCAGTGGGATTATAGAGTGGTGCAGCAACTATGGAGAACATATTGGAGGTTCCTTGGAAATTAAAAACAGGGTTATCATATGATCCATCAATCCCACCCCTGGTTAAATATCCAGAATAGATGAAAACGCTAATCAAAAAGACACATGGACTTCAGTGCTGAACACTGAAGTGGCACTATTTACTATAGCCAAGACATGGAAGCAACCTAGGTGTCCATGTACATATGGATAGATAAAGATGTGGTATACATACTCCATAGTTGTTCAATCACCCATCAATCGCCCAGTCATGTCTGACTCTTTGCAACCCCATGGACTGCAGTACACCAGGCCTCTCTCTCCTTCACCACCTCCTGAAGTTTGCCCAAGTTCATGTCCATTGCATCAGTGATGCCATCTAGACATCTCATCCTCTGTTGCCCTCTTCTCCTTCTGCTCTCAATCTTTTCCAGCATCAGAGACTTTTCCAATGAATCAGCTGTTCGCATCAGATGACCAAAATGCGGGAGTTTCAACTTCAGCATCAGTCCTTCCAACAAGTATTCAGGGTTGATTTCCCTTAAATTAAACGGTTTGATCTCCTTGCTGTCCAAGGGACTCTCAGGAGTCTTATCCAGCACCAGAGTTCGAAGGCATCAATTCTTTGGTGCTCTGCCTTCTTTATGGTCCAGCTCTCAGAACTACATATGACCACTGGGAAGGCCACAGCCTTGACAATATGGACCACTGTCAGCAGAGTAATGTCTCTGCTTTTCAGCACACTGTCTTAAGTTTGTCATAGCTTTCCTGCCAAGAAGCAAACACCTTCTGATTTCATGGCTGCAGTCATCATCTACAGTGATTTTAGAGCCCCAGAAGAGGAAATTTTCTCCATTTGTAATGGAAACTACTCAGCCATTAAAAATAATGAAATTTGCTAAACTTCACATACGGAGTATCTCAAAAGACCAGTGCAAAATCAAGTAGTAAATGATGCAAATTCCCACAAAATACATTTGAAAATTTAACTATTCAAATTTACTTTAAAATTTTCATCTGAGAATTTCCCACAATTAATTTGCATGATTAACTTTCTTTTTTCAATTAGGATCATCAAAATACTAATTTTATATTTTTGTTTCAGTAAGAATAGTGTTGCTAGGTAAAATACAGAACTTGTTGTAAATTCAATTTAAGATAAAAAGATTTTTTTAAGTGTATGTTCCATGCAATATTTAAGACATGCTTAGAGTAGAAAAGTATTCATTGCCTACATGAATTTCAAATTTATCTGAGCCTCTTCTATTTCTGTTTGCTAAATTTATAAATCAGAGGGGCTGAAACTGAGACAATTTAATATTTACTCAAACATTTTAAAGTTAATTTGAAAATATATGCAATTGAATATCTATTTTTTTCTGTCTTTAGTATCCATCCTAGCAAAGTCTATTAACTACTTAAAACTCTTCATCAGACTTTGGGGTGCTGTTAAAACATTGCACTTAACATGTCAGAAAATTTGGAAAATTTAGCATTGGCCACAGGACTGGAAAAGTATCAATAACCTCAGATATGCAGATGACACCACCCTTATGGCAGAAAGAGAAGAACTAAAAAGCCTCTTGATGAAGGTGAAAGAGGAGAGTGAAAAAGTTGGCTTAAAACTCAACATTCAGAAAACGAAGATCATGGCATCTGGTCCCATCACTTCATGGGAAATAGATGGGGAAACAGTGGAAACAGTGTCAGACTTTATTTTTCTGGGCTCCAAACTCACTGCAGATGGTGACTGCAGCCATGAAATTAAAAGACGCTTACTCCTTGGAAGAAAAACTATGACCAACCTAGATAGCATATTCAAAAGCAGAGACATACTTTGCCAACAAAGGTCTGGCTAGTCAAGGTTATGGTTTTTCCAGTGGTCATGTATGGATGTGAGAGTTGCACTGTGAAGAAAGCTGAGCACCGAAGAATTGATGCTTTGGAACTGTGGTGTTGGAGAAGACTCTTGAGAGTCCCTTGGACTGCAAGGAGATCCAACCAGTCCATTCTGAAGGAGATTAGCCCTGGTATTTCTTTGGAAGGAATGATGCTAAAGCTGAAACTCCAGTACTTTGGCCACCTCATGCGAAGAGTTGACTCATTGGAAAAGACTCTGATGCTGGGAGGGATTGAGGGCAGGAGGAGAAGGGGACAACAGAGGATGAGATGGCTGGATGGCATCACTGACTCGATGGACGTGAGTCTCAGTGAACTCCGGGAATTGGTGATGGACAAGGAGGCCTGGCATGCTGCGATTCATGGGGTCGCAAAGAGTTGGACATGACTGAAAGACTGAACTGAACTTAACAGGACTGGAAAAGGTCAGTTTTCATATTAATCTCCCAAAAGGGCAATGCCAAAGAATGTTCAAACTACCATACAACTGAGTTAATTTCACATGCTAGCAAGGTAATACTCAAAATCCTTCAAGCTAGGCTTCAGCAGTAGTTGAACCAAGAACTTCCAGATGTACAAGCTGGACTTAGAAAAGGCAGAGGAACCAGAGACCAACTGAAACACCTGCTTCATCATAGAAAAAGCAAGGGAATTTCAGAAAAACATCAACTTCTGCTTCATTGACTACTCTGAAGCCTTTGACTATGTGAATCACAACAAACTGCAGAAATTTCTTAAAGAGATGGGAATACCAGACCACCTTGCCTGTTGCTTAAGTAACCTATATGAAGATCAAGAAGCAACAATTAGAACCAGACATGGAACAATGGATTGGTTCAAAATTGGGAAAGGAGTACAACAAGGCCGTATATTGTTATTCTGCTTATTTAACTTATATACAAGGCTGGATATGAAATACTGGGCTAGATAAATCATAAGCTTGAATCAAGATAGTCACGAAAAATATCAACAACCTCGGATATGCAGATGATACCACTCTAATGGCAGAAAGTGAAGAGGAACTACAGAGCTTCTTAAGGAAACAGATGAAAAGTGGGCTTAAAACTCAATATTCAAAAAAGTAAGATCATAGCATCTGGTCACATCATTTCGATGCAAATAGAAGAGGAAAAAGTTGAAACAGCTACAGACTTTATTTTCTTGGGTTCCAAAATCGCTGCAAATGGTAACTGCAGCCATGAAATTGAAAAATGCTTGCTGCTTGGAAGGAAAGCTATGACAAACCTAGACAGCATATTAAAAAGTGGAGACCATTTTGCCACCAAAAGTCCTTATAGTCAAAGCTCTGGTTTTTCCAGTAGTCATGTATGGATGTGGTAGCTGGACCATAAAGAAGGCTGAGCACCAAAGAATTGATGCTTTTGAATTGTGATGCTGGAGAGAACTCTTGAGAGTCCTTTGGACTGCAAGCAGATCATTTCAGTCAATCCTAAAGAAAATCAACCCTAATATTCATTGGAAGGACTTATAGTGAAGCTGAAGCTCCAATACTTTGGCCACCTGTTGTGAAGAGCCGACTCATTGAAAAGGACCCTGATTCTGGGAAAGATAGATGGCAGGAGAAGAAGGGGGCAACAGAGGATGAGATGGTTAGATAGCGTCACTGCCTCAATGTACATGAGTTTGAGCAAACTCTGAGAGATAGTGAAGAACAGGGAAGCCTGGGGTGCTGCAATCCATGGGGTCACAAAGAGTCAGACGTGACTTAGCAACTGAACAACAACATAAACTATTGGTAAATGGTGCTGAGGCAAATTTTATATCTATGGAAAATGCATTTACTCTTCATTCTATGAAAAAAAACAATATATTTTAAATGCTAAACCATGGAAAATCACATTTTAGTTACAAAAACTTGTAGAAAATTTTACTTATTTATCTTTAAGTTGGAAAATATTGTTAACAAATCTGTATCAAAAGGAATTAAAGAGTTGACAATTTTGAGAGTATTAATATGAAAAGTATCATATTACTTTCATAGCACCAAAATAAGAATAATTGGCAAGCCATTAGTGGATATTGGTAAGAAAATAAATTATATTTATATGCAAAACATATAAGCATCTCCACCATTTCAACTGGTGAAAGCACAAACAAGCCAAAAAAATAATTATCAAAAGTCATGAAGAATTATTTTGCAGGAAAGAAATCACATGTGGACCATAAACCTCAAAAAGGATGCTTGACATTGTAAATAATTCTTAAAACACATTAAAATTCACCATTTTATTTCCAATAGCCTGATAAAAAGTAAAAAGGCTGGCAATGCCAAATCTTGGCAAAAATAATGCAGACTCTTCTCAAAAGATCATAAATTCATGCCACCATTTGTAATGGGTACTATGATCAAATTCTGAATCTATGCTTCAGATTATTCTTTTTTTATGAACTATGATTGTTTTGGTTTAGGTTTAATAAAGTATGTACAGATATAAAGAATAAACTAGCATATAAACTAGTATCAATATAAAAGTCTGCATATGCATAAATCATACTGACTTCAGGATTGCAGTTTCCTTGGAGAATAAATGAGATTAAATGGGCTATAGGAAGTTCAATTATATCTGTATCTCTTTATATTTATAAAATTCTTAAATTTCTAAAAATTCTTTTAAGTCTGAAAATACATTTTTAGGTGCATATTATTTCTAATAATAGTTAACTTTTTCAGCATTTACTATTTAGCTAGTTCTATGTTAAACACTCTGCATCTATTGTATAGTTTATATATATATATATATTTTGTTTCTGTTCAATATTTAATAGGAACACATTTTAAAAAGCAAGTCATAAAAGATAATAAGAGGAAAGTGAGAATATTCTTTTTGGCATTTCTTTTTTAGCAAAAACTGCAAGACATTGACCTTTGTGACACTTTGATCAAACTGATTGGCAACATTTGTTGATAGAGAACAGACGGTGTGGCAGAGTGCCCAGGATGTTGCTGGATCCTGAGGTTATTAGTACAGCCAAGGAATCAACTGAGAACTGGTTAAGGCTTGTTAAACCTAGACAGTTGGAGAGTGTATGTTCTACAGTTTCACAGAGAAGATGCTGATTGATCTTTCAGAAAGTACAGTTCTCCAAACCAGACTACCTTAGGGAAATACCAACCTGAATTAGAAAGAGAAATACGGTTGTTTTTGTTAAAAATATAAGTTCTGTTGAATAATAATGATAAGTTCTGTTGAACGAGAAATAATTTTATTATTATTAGTATGGATGCAACATGCAATGGTTATGGCCACTAAGGTTTCTGCTAATGCGTCTTTAAGAAATAGATCAAAATACGTACATAGCAAAACAGATCTTTGTCAAATAAATTGCATTTGTCTGTTCAGTCACTCAGTGGTATCCAACTCTTTATGACCTCATGGTCTGTAGCCTCCAGGCTCCTCTGCCCATGAAATTTTCCAGACAAGAATACCAGAGTGGGTTGCCATTCCTTATTCAGGGAACCTTCCCAACCCAGGAATCATACCTGCATCTCTCGCTCCTTCTGCATTGGCAGGTGGATTCCTTACCACTACACCACCTGTTTCAGTATATCAGCATTTACAGTGTGCTTAATTTTAACATTAAATATCATTTTACCATCTTATTTTCATTATCAATTTCCTTACTATGACCTTTACAAAGTTTATTAACTAGAAAAGTAAAAATAACAAAATCTATTGAGTTCATCCAATGGATTAGAAGCTCTACTAGTATTCTATACATGTTAACGCTATTCAACACAAATTTTAATGCTGCCCCCTCCACACTTCACAAATAAGAAAACAGGGACTAAGCTAGAAAATTACTGTTAAACAAAAGAAAAAGATGTCAATTCCGGAACCATCTTTATCAAATTCAATGATTTTTTTCACTACTTTTCAGTGACAGTCACTTTTCATTGTATAGAAAAGCATGAGCTAATGGAGGTAAAATCCAAGACATTTGATTCAGATGTGTACTGTTTGTGTACAATCTCCTGTATCTCACATATGCTGCACAACATCACTTTCTCGAAGAATCCCACATCAAAAGGTGCTTTGTAGTTTTGCCAAATAATGTCTGATATGGTTTTACCATTTGTTTGCCAAACAAGCATGAGAGGAATACATGACTTGTACAATTATTACAATTTTGTGAAGAAATTCAGAAGTATGTTCAGCTTGTTCAAGGTCACAGAGCTAGTATATGTTTAGGGTTTGAACCCAAAACTTTTGATTTCCAGAGCAAGTAAATTTCCACAACACTCAGGTGATTTTCTAACATCAAAGATACGTAACATGCTTTGAATCTGATGAAAACACTGATGTCTTACCATTAGATTGATCATTTTATACCCGTGCTAACGCTGTATCTTCTCTTTCTACCTCTTAGACATCAAAAAGTTATTTCTTTATGTATATTTTTACTTACTATTTTGAAAAGTTTTAATTTTTAACTTATCTAAAGAGAGTTGTGACTCAGATAAACAGTGCACAGCCTTTGTTAAAACCTGATGCAAACTTGACGGAAAATTTAGTCTCAACATTGTCTTTCCAAAGAAATACAATACGGAAAGGCATACTATGATTAGGATGAAATTTAGAAGACTGTGGAGATTCATCAGCAATCAATCATCTTACATGCAACATAGTCGAAACTGTTAAACTGTTAAGCATTAGTCTCCTTTTTATTTCTACCTACTGCCCACCATAGCCTCCTTACCTCTTCTTTAGCAAGCAGAGTTGATGAGCTTCCACTGAGAACAGAGCTTTGATCCACGACAGAAATCTTTTTTTTTTTTCCTCAAACAACAATATTTTGAAGGAAAAAAAAATAGAAAGAAAAGAGTTTCAATAAAGGCACACTTTATTTTACAGAGATATTCTCTTCATAGTCATTAAGAACATAACTTTGCATCCACTGCACTAAGATGTTTAATTGTAAAAACGATCCCATAGTCAGAGTGCATTTTTAATACTAAGCATTTTTAAGTGTGTAACAATGTCAATTAACAGTTAAATAGAAATACAGCACTCATGCTATCATACTTGACTTGAAGTTTAACTTTTCTTAGTTTCCTACCATTATTTTATTCAACTGACCTGCCTCTTGAGAAATCTGTATGCAGGTCAGGAAGCAACAGTTAGAACCGGACGTGGAACAACAGACTGGTTCCAAATAGGAAAAGGACTATGTCAAGGCTGTATATTGTCACCCTGATTATTTAACTTATATGCAGAGTACATCATGAGAAACACTGGGCTGGAAGAAGCACAAGATGGAATCAAGATTGCCAGGAGAAATATCAATAACCTCAGATATGCAGATGACACCACCCTTATGGCAGAAAGTAAAGAGGAACTCAAAAGCCTCTTGATGAAAGTGAAAGAGGAGAGTGAAAAAGTTGGCTTAAAGCTCAACATTCAGAAAACGAAGATCATGGCATCCTGTACCATCACTTTATGGGAAATGGATGGGGAAATAGTGGAAACAGTGTCAGACTTTATTTTTGGGGGCTCCAAACTCACTGCAGATGGTGACTGCAGCCATGAAATTAAAAGACGCTTACTCCTTGAAAGGAAAGTTGTGACCAACCTAGACAGCATATTCAAAAGCAGAGACATTACTTTGCCAACAAAGGTTCGTCTAGTCAAGGCTATGGTTTTTCCTGTGGTCATGTATGGATGTGAGAGTTGGACTGTGAAGAAGGCTGAGCACCGAAGAATTGATGCTTTTAAACTGTGGTGTTGGAGAAGACTCTTGAGAGGCCCTTGGACTGCAAGGAGATCCAACCAGTCCATTCTGAAGGAGATCAGCCCTGGGATTTCTTTGGAAGGAATGATACTAAAGCTGAAACTCCAGTACTTTGGCCACCTCATGTGAAAAGTTGACTCATTGGAAAAGACCCTGATGCTGGGAGGGATTGGGGGCAGGAGGAGAAGGGGACAACAGAGGATGAGATGGCTGGATGGCATCACTGACTCTATGGACTTGAGTCTGAGTGAACTCCGGGAGTTGGTGATGGACAGGGAGGCCTGGTGTGCTGCGACTCATAGGGTTGCAAAGAGTCGGACACAACAAAGCCACTGAACTGTGACCAATATATTTAATTGCGAAGTTAATACTTAGGTGTGAAGTTTCATTGACACTAACATTGAAATTTTGTGAGTTTTAAGAATACTACTTACTGTAGAATGATCTTTTATCCTATCTTTTATTGAGATAGGGTGAAACATAAATTCATATTTATATTTATATATTTTATAAACATTTATTTTGAAATTCACCATAGAAAAAAGAGTTGTAGACCATAACTGTCCTGAATTAAAGAAATTATATTTAAATACTACAAAAAAGGTTTAAATATTACATATATACCAAGTTAGAAACACATCCAGACATCTGGTTGAGGAGAAAGCAGATATGGAATGGATACAAAAAGTTATAAATAGCAGGAGGTATAAATACCTTATGAACAATTACAGAAATGAGGACAGTAGGAAATATTCATTATATACATATTTGTGTTCATTAACCCATCTATCCCTGTCCTCTATCTCTACCATTTTGTGTAAAAGGTACATATGCATTTTAGGACTTACCAGCAAGCACATGCAGAATGTAGGGGGTAAAGAAGAGGTCAGTATAGCTCCAGCAGTGGTAGCCAGGCAAATGGGCTTTCGACTATGGAGGGTTTCAACTTCCCGTGAATTACACATTTTTTTCCTTACATCTCAAATTTTATATATTATTGTCTCAGATTAAAAAAAAATCTAGAAAGGTGACTTGCAGCTCACAATGAAGAGAAGAGGTATGTTCAGTTCAGTTCAGTCGCTCAGTCGTGTCCCACTCTTTGCGACCCCATGAATAGCAGCATGCCAGGCCTCCCTGTCCATCACCAACTCCCAGAGTTCAGTCAAACTCATGTCCATCGAGTCGGTGATGCCATCCAGCCATCTCATCCTCTGTCATCCCCTTCTCCTCCTGCCCCCAATCCCTCCCAGCATCAGAGTCTTTTCAATGAGTCAAATCTTCACATGAGGTGGCCAAAGTACTGGAGTTTCAGCCTCAGCATCAGTCCTTCCAATGAACACCCAGGACTGATCTCCTTTAGGATAGACTGGTTGGATCTCCTTGCAGTCCAAGGGACTCTCAAGAGTCTTCTCCAACACCACAGTTCAAAAGCATCAATTCTTTAGCACTCAGCTTTCTTCATAGTCCAACTCTCACATCCATACACGACCACTGGAAAAACCATAGCCTTGACTAGACGGACCTTTGTTGGCAAAGTAATGTCTCTGCTTTTTAATGTGCTATCTAGGTTGGTCATAACTTTACAGAATGATAATTAAGTTGCTTTGCTCCTGGAGTGTAGCTGTGTTGGCCTTGGCAGCAGAAGGCATGTGGAAGCTCCCTTGCCCAGACAGCTGAGTCAGCCCTGTGTCAGCAGCCGGGTTAGCAGTGCCCAGTCATGGTGGCCCTGGACAGGCTCCCAGACTCCGAGAATACTGTCTGCATGAAGGTGTGGCACTGCGTCACGAAGCTCCCTCTGGTGATCTCCTTGAGATGTCGGGGACACTGTTAACTTTCCAGATCAATGCCTGATGTTGCTTGTTGAGGGTTAGGGCCTCCTGGAAGGTGACCTTGGAGCCCTGCTTCAACAGACTATCCCAGATGTGAAGCAACGTGGGCTGGAGGTTTACAAATAGGCAGACAAACCTGTGCAACACGACCGGAGTACACAGCACACTGTGCCTGTCCCTTCCTGGCCACCACCGCCAGCAGCTTGGTCTTCGCCAGCTCCAGAAGGACCTTCTGGCCTGTCCTGGGCTCAGTATCGAGGGGCCGCAGTACTCTGGAAGTATTCTGTCCACTGGGACATCCAATAGCCACAGAATCAGATATCCTGCTATGAAGTTCACTCCTTTGCAACAACCAACCCCGTGGCTGTGGTGCGGGCCGGTTAGCAGCGCGTGATACAGGGTCCTCTGCAAGAAGGGGCCCGCGCCCTTCTGGAACCTCACGCTGTCCCGGAAGGCACCATTCATGTGTGTTCTGAGGGTCTCCTCCAGGCTGTCATTCCTCTCTCCTCTGAGAACACAGTGGTAGTGGCCAGGGTTCCGGTCCATCTGGGCCAAGGCTTCGCTCACCCCCACCCAGGTGCGGGCCTAGTGGGACGCCCTTCCGGATGTGGTGCTTCACTGTCGTAATCTTCTGGACACCACTGCTTCCCTTTAGAAGTTTGAACCAGGTTATGGCCCTTCTGGTATCACCGAACGGGCGGGGGAAAAAAAAAAAAATTCTTCAAAAGCTGCATAAGTGAAGTCCTCAGGCCTTTCCAACACAAGAACAGATTGATCCCTGGATGCGTTCCCACGCCGCCTGGGCGCCCCTCGTGCGCGTGCCTGGAGGGCCCCGGGCACTCCTGGAGGGGGCGGCGGGGGCGGGGTGGCCAAATCCACCGCCCGGGACTCGCAGCGCCTCGCTTCCTTGCAGACTTTAGCAATTCGTGCCTTCTGAATGCCTGAATACTAGCAGGTGTGCCTCTTTTATTCCTCCAGCTCTTTCAACAGTTTTTTTTAGGCCTATCATTTATGGTATGAACTCTTTCTGCCTGATGTGCCTAGCTTGCTTTCTGTTTTCCTGAAGAAAACTCTGTAATACTGGAGAGCCAATATTTTTTTTTTTTTTTTTTTTTTTTTTTTTTATTTTTGACATATAACATTTTATTCCCAAACATTCCAAATAAGAAAATTAGGCACTGAATTTTATAGATTACAAAAATAATAATGCTATCTTACATACTATGTGGGATCCTAATGATCTTTTTATACAGAAAAAGAAGATAAATACCCAGGTTGCATCTGAGGTTTCTTTGCAAAGATGACAGCGTCCTCACAAAGAAGACAGAATCCTCTTTTCCAAAGACTTTCTTTTTTTTTTTTTTTGATGCTTTTGTCTTCCAATTTTATTTTATTTTTAAAATTTACATAATTGTATTGAGAGCCAATATTTTTGAGGAAAGCTACCTTCCTGTTTTGCTCCTCTCCACGACTTCACTGGACCCTGAAGGACTGCGGAAACATTTCCGTGGCTTTGTAGAAGCTTTTAGCCTTGTTCCCCATTCTGTTTCTTGCTCAGGATTTAGCATTATTCTGTGAAGGAAAAAAAAAAAAAAAAACTGACAATACATTTCAGGCACTTGAATTTTCCAGGTTTTTCAAAAGAACCACTGAAAGCTCAATTGATCTTTCTTTTTCTATCAAAGGCCCAGAATTCTCCACCCAGAATCAGCAGATATACTAAGGGGAAAATCTTTCTGGTGACTTTTTGCTCACCTAAGAATGGTTCTGCTTCTCTAGGTTTTTTTTGTTTGTTTGTTTGTTTGTTTTAATTTGCTTTGCATTCCTTCCATGGCTCTCAGATGTTTTTTAAAACTCTGTTTACATTTTTTAATGTAGCTACATCCCCCCGCCCACACACACACACAGGTACATTGGCTAACCCCGGAGCTGCCTTCCAATGTAGTGAACTTTCTATTACCATGAATGCTAAACTGCAAGCTTGGATAAACATGTAAGCCATTTTACAGGGAGGAATGGGATTATCATGTTGATAATGGAGAGTTAGTTACTCTACTCTAAACGTGGTGTGTATTTTCCAATCTGTAGCTTGGATGTGTAACCATGTTTTTAAAGTAATTACTATATTGCTAAAAGTTATTAGCAGCATTGCATATCACGTGTATATTTTTTTGTGTTTGTATGCAATAGAGTTTAATTAATTTAATCTTGCCAGTGTTATTTTCTCTTGTTATAAATTATTTATATAAATCTTTCGAGAAAATCAAAGATATGTGCATAGGATATTACGTTTGGGAATCAAGACAGCAAATATTGATTTGAGAAGGCAGTGGTCTTAAATTTGAACTTGCATTGGAAGCACCTGGGGGATTGCTAAAACATGTATTGCTAAACCCACCCTAGAGTTTCTGATTCAGTAAGACTGGAGTGGGGTCTTAGTCGTGGCACTTGCTAACAAGTTCTCACACTGATGCTGCTTCTGGGGAACACAGTTTGAGAATCTCTGGTGTAAAAACATAAAACAATTGCATGATAGTATTTCTTTTATGTTTTATGTAAACCTGAAATATGAAAAGTGCAAGTGAGGGCACAGTGGCCTCCACAGCTTACAGTTCTGCTCTATAATTTGCCCTTACAAATGGCCTGTCAAGTCAGTTATATGATCAACTCTTTAAATATTGATGAGACATTTTTACCCTCCCTGCCGTTCTCAGCTATACCAGCTTGGAACTGTAAGCAAATCATTTTGTCAGTTTTTGTGCAATGTGCATTACTTTCTCTTTCTCCCCCTCACTGTATCTTCTTCCAATAATTTCCTGTAAAACTTGCTGCTTACCTCTGACGGGAATAGCAGCAGCTCAGGTCATCCATCAAACCAGAGCTCTGTGTCAGCAGCTTCTCAAATGATATAAGGTGATTCTTGTATGACATAACCATCAGAACGCCACAAAGAAGAAGTCACAGTTGTCAACTTGGGTCATAAAGCACAGGAAATCTCAATGAGCCATCTAGTACCTGCCAAGACTAGTATTAAAGAGACAGGAGGATGGAAAGATAGCATGGCTACAAATGGCAGGTAAATATGTCTTTCAATATTATAATGCATACATTACAGCATCTATATTATAGCTACTGTTGTTACAACTATGTCACCCTTTTCCTGATCTCTAGAAATGGAATTTATATAAAGCATACTATTCTGAGATAATTCACATGTGGAAAATACATTTTAAAATTTTAACTACAAATTTAAACATCAAGGATTAAATTTAGATAAAGGTAATAAAGATGTTATTGTTTGGGGCTCACTGCCTAGGTACATATATTCCTGCCTGTAAAATAGCCTTTGTTTTGAATTTTCCACCTCAACTATATTTGATATATATGACTAGTCAAGTTTTATTTCATTGCAATTTGATAATTTAAAGGGAATAAGATATTTGTCTTGAATTTTCTTCCTTTACATTTACCTGTTACTATTTTGTTTTAATTTGGCATTATTTCCAAACTAGTTAAAGAAAGAAAAAAATATTTAGAGGTTTTTGTGTTTGATTCCATGGAGGTCGTGTTTGCCCATGCTTTGTAACATAAAGAACATGTTTTCAAAACCCAGTGGATTAGGTACTATGAAAGAAGAAAGAAACAGAAAGAGGAAAGGAAAAGGGGAGGAGAGAGGAAGGAGGAAAGAAGGAAAGGAGGGAAGAAAAGATGAAAGGAAGGAAGGAAAAGAATAGGAGAAACTCCCTTGACAAAAAATAATGCTGGGCAACACATTAATTATTAAAGTTGAAGAGAGTGAAACAGATATGAAATGCAATTTTAATATAAAAGTAGACACTGTCTGAGATTTCTCCATATTATCATAATGGGCAAGGAAAAGTGGGAGAGGAGGGGAGGGAAGCATGGGAGGAAAGGAGGAAGGGAGGAAGGGAAAGACAAGTAAGAAAAGAAAACTAGAAAAAAAAACTTCCTATGACAAAAAGCAGGATTGGGCACCATGTGAATTATTAAAGTTGAAGAGAGTGAAACACTTAGATTCAAAATGCAATTTTAATGTAAAAAGTAGACTCTTGGGATGTCTCTATATCATTATAATGATCAAATGTAGACTGAGCCTCTTTGTCTCTTAACCTTTCCATATTTCTAATTTCTTTGCTGTGTTTGCTATAAAAGCTGTACAATTATTTGAACAGGTTTCAAATATATTTTGTTAGTGGTTATTTTCTAATATTTTTTGATTGTGGTTTTAATCTCAAAAGGCTTTATATCCTTTATACTCCATATAGCATATATATTTTTTTAGAATGTCATTCCTCTCAGATTATTTTTAGCATATTTGTTAGGGCTTTTATTTATATTGTTTTTTGTTCATTTATTACAATGCTTATTAATTCATTATGTTCTTTATTTCTGAAATTATCTTCCTTATGATATTTTTTAATGTGTATGAATAATTATTATCACTGATATTTATATTTAAGAGAGAAGAAATAGATAATTGGCTGGGTTTCCTGGCAGTCTGATAGTAGGATCATTTCTTGATGTATTTTTCCATAGGTGGTGCATCAAGAGAAGTAAGTTAAATTATGATGTAGTGACAAGCAGTTAGTGGCTTGACACAAAGGGTTATTCCTTACTCGTGTTGAATTTCCATCAGGGGTTTGTGTCTATACTGTGTTTTAAATTGTCCTCACTTTGGAACTTGAGCTGCCACAGCACTTACTATTTGGATTTTTATTGATCATTATGGCAGAAAATGAACTCTAATGACTCCTCTGTCAACAGTTAAATGCTCCAATCTGGAAGTGGTGCTGATTGTCTAGAACTAGTGACAGGGGCCACATCCAACCACAAGAGGCCACAGATTGCACTGCTTTCATTTTCTCCTTGAAAGCCGGACGATTAAGACGGGGATTTATAACAGTCATTAATCACTACCATAGGTCAGAATTTGATCAAGAGCTCAATGTATGATAGAATGTGGTATATTGATTCCTAGACTTCAATTTATGGTGCTTTAGGTGAGAGACTTCTGTGAGGAAATGAACTTTCTATGTGCCAGAATGAAGAAGGCTTTTCTCTAGGAAACAAAGTCTACACTAGATCCCTAGTTTTCTCCAGATTCGTTAATCAGCTGCATTAAAGAAAAATGAGTTGCCAGGCTTTTGCCTCAATTCTGCATAATGAATAAATGGAAGAAAGGGATTGGAGTTGAGTTCTGTTTTCATCCCTAACTTTCACGCTTGAAGAATTTTGTACTTGATGAATCAGAGCCAAGACCACATTAGGGTATCAGTGTGAGGACTGCACTACAATTTCTCTTGCATATCCTCAGAGCTTATATTAAACAGTAACTTTTTATGTGTTTCAGCCACTAAATGTGCTCCATCTAACTTACGATTTGAAGACATTTGTTGTTATAGGTCGATTCTAACCTGTTTTTACATTTTAGTCTCAATAATTTTTCAGGAGAGAGAGTCATATGTGTCTGGTATCCCTGCCTGAAAGGAGAAGCTAAAGTGTGGAGTATTTGTTTGTATTTTTTGGTTTTGTTTTGTTATTTAATTGGTAAGTATTTTATTTTAGAATAATTCAGTTTTATAAAACTTTTATAAAAGACAGAAAGTTCCCATGTACCCATAACCCAGTTTCTCCTATTAGCATTTTATTTTATTGTAGTACATATATTTGACACAGTAGGTGAACCAATACAAATATATTATTGTTAACTGAAGTCCAGTATTTTAAGTAGATTTCCTTTGTTTTCTGCCTAATGTTCTTTTTGTCTGTTCTAGGATCCCATCCGGGATACCATGTTACCTTTCGTTGTTTTGCCTCCATGGGCTCCTATTGGCTGTAACAGTTTCTCATATTTTCTTTGTTTTTGGTGATCCTAGAAATCCTGAGAAATACTGACCAGGTATTTTGTAGAGTGTCTCTCTCACATTTTTCCTGTTTTTTCATGGTTATACTGGAGTTCTTGAGATGGATATCACAGAGGTAAAGAAAGCATCAACTTCATCACTATATATCAAGAGTACCTATTATCAACATGCAATCATTGTTGATGTTAGCCTTGGTCACCCGACGGATTAATACTGGTTAAGTTTCAACACAGTAAAGTTACTTTTTCCCTTTTTCCACACTCTACTCTTTGGAAGGAAGTCATTCTGCACAACTTCACAAGACTGGGAAGTTAATAATCACCATCATGAAGGTGAAATAACTACATGAATTTAGAATTACTTTGCACAAAATATTCCATCAATCATTTATATAAGTAGGGACTGCTGCTGCCAAGTCGCTTCAGTCACGTCCGACTCTGTGTGACCCCATAGACGGCAGCCCACCAGGCTCCGCCATTCCTGGGATTCTCCAGGCAAGAACACTGGAGTGGGTTGCCATTTCCTTCTCCAATGTATGAAAGTGAAAAGTGAAAGTGAAGTCCCTCAGTCATGTCCTACTCTAGCAACCCTATGGACTGCAGCCTACCAGGCTCCTCCATCCATGGGATTTTCTAGGCAAGAGTACTGGAGTGGGGTGCCACTGCCTTCTCCGTAAGTATGGACTAATTTTGACAAATACAGAGAGTAATTTCTGTATCATTACAGTCTTATTTCTTTGCTTTCTATTCTGTTCCACCGATCTGGGCATGTGTGCCTGCTGTCACTTCAGCTGTGTCTGACTCTTCACAGCCACTGTAGCCCACCAAGCTCCTCTGTCCATGGGATTCTTGAGGCAAGAATACTGGAGTGGGTTGCCATTTCCTTCTCCAGGGGATCTTCCCGACCCAGGGATCTAACCTGCATCTCATGTCTCCTGCATTGGCAGGTGGGTTCTTTATTACTAATGCCACCTGATGAGCCCTCCATTGATCTAGGTGTCTATTATTTTGCTAATGCAACCTGTGTACTGTAACTTTACAGTAAATCTAAAATCTGATATTGTGAGTCCTTCAACTTTGTTATTTTTCAATATTATATTAAGTTATTCTCGGTCTTTTGTCCTTTTGTATATTTTAAACAGACTTCCCTGATGGCTCAGTTGGTAAAGAATCTGCCTGCAATGCAGGAGACCTGGGTTGGGAAAATCTCCTGGAGAAGGGCATAGCAATCCACTCCAGTATTCTTACCTGGAGAATCCCCATGTTTTAGAACACTTTATAGAGATCTATACAATAGTCACTAGGATTTCAGTTGGTATAGGATTAGATCTATAATCAAATTCTAGAAGGTCAACTTCTTATAATAGAGAGTCCTCCAATGCATGAACATGAGATAGTTCTCAATTTGTTTAGAACTCATTATTATTTTAATATACATTTTGTAGATTTCTGAATATATGTTGTATATGTACTTTTAAAATATTTATACCTCAGAATGTAATAGGAAATTTTATATAGTATTTTTTAAAATCCAATTGTTTAGTAATTATTTTTGTATATTGGTTTTGTATGCTGTGACTTGCTATACTGACTTATTAGAATACTAGAAAGTATTTGTGAGGGTAGATTCATTGGGGGTTTTATACATAGGTACTCATGTCATTTGCAAAACAAAATAGACCAGAACAATTACTTCTCTTTTTCTAATTTGTATAGATCCTAGGACTTCCATGGTGATGTTGATTAGTAGTGATGAGAGAAAACATCCCTGCACTTTTTTCTGAATTTAGGAAAAATTCTCAATTTTGTTAAACTGTAAAAATAAATTTTGATAGGTGCCCTTTATCAAATTAAGGAAACTAATTGCAATTCCTATTTTGCAAAGAATATTTATCAGAATAAGGATTGCATTTAGTCAAATATTTTTCCTACCTCTAATAATATGTTCATATGAGTTTCATTCTTTAGCTTGTTAATATACTGGGCCACATATATTACACTTTAAATGTTGAATAAATTGCATTAATGGGATATATCTTACTTGTTTGTAGTATATTACACTTTTGTATTAATTTTGAAACATATTTCAGCTCTGATTCTCTGCATTCACCTATATCTCTAGAGTTTGGGTAGTGATTTATAATCTCAGTTCTTGAATGGATCTAAGTCATTGATTTTAAGTGTTTCCAACTTTTTCTAATTGTTAGGATGAACGTGATGACATCTAGGTCTTTACATGTTGGACTTAAAACCAGTAGCCTCTGTGTATACCCTCTATAGTTTACAAAATTTAGTATCTTATTCCTCACAAATTATTGAGTAATTGCAGTCCCCAGATCACAATAAACTGTGGAAAATTCTGAAAGAGATGGGAATACCAGACCACCTGACCTGCCTCTTGAGACACCTATATGCAGGTCAGGAAGCAACAGTTAGAACTGGACATGGAACAACAGAGTGGTTCCAAATAGGAAAAGGAGTACATCAAGGCTGTATATTGTCACCCTGCTTATTTAACTTATATGCAGAGTACATCATGAGAAACACTGGGCTGGAAGAAGCACAAGCTGGAATCAAGATTGCCGGGAGAAATATCAATAACCTCAGATATGCAGATGACACCACCCTTATGGCAGAAAGTGAAGAGGAACTAAAAAGTCTCTTGATGAATGTGAAAGCGGAGAGTGAAAAAGTTGGCTTAAAGCTCAACAATTCAGAAAACGAAGATCATGGCATCCGGTTCCATCACTTCATGGGAAATAGATGGGGAAACAGTGGAAACAGTGTCAGACTTTATTTTGGGGGGCTCCAAAATCACTGCAGATGGTGATTGCAGCCATGAAATTAAAAGACGCTTAGTCCTTGGAAGGAAAATTAAGACCAACCTAGATAGCACATTAAAAAGCAGAGACATTACTTTGCCAACAAAGGTCCGTCTAGTCAAGGCTATGGATTTTCCAGTGGTCATGTATGAATGTGAGAGTTGGACTGTGAAAAAGGCTGAGAGCCGAAGAATTGATGCTTTTGAACTGTGGTGTTGGAGAAGACTCTTGAGAGTCCCTTGGACTGCAAGGAGGTCCAACCAGTCCATTCTAAAGGAGATCAGTCCTGCGTGTTTATTGGAAGGACTGATGCTTAAGCTGAAACTCCAATACTTTGGCCACCTCATGTGAAGAGTTGACTCATTGGAAAAGACTCTGATGCTGGGAGGGATTGGGGGCAGGAGAAGGGGATGACAGAGGATGAGATGGCTGGATGGCATCACTGACTCGATGGACATGAGATTGAGTGAACTCCAGGAGTTGGTGATGGACAGGGAGACCTGGCATGCTGCTATTCATGGGGTTGCAAAGAGTCAGACACAACTGAGTGACTGAACTGAACTGAACTGAAAATAGTTTATATGGAATTATTAGAGATTAATAACATTTCCTCTTTAAGCTTTTGCATAGTCACAAGATTAAAAATGTTTTCTTTGTATCTTCTTTTATAATGCTCACTTTTTTCTTTTAAGTGATAATATCTAAACAAAAATAATAGATTAAATATGGTCAAGAAAGCCAATCAGTAGTGTCACCAGAAATAATTATTTATTGTCAAATTGTAGAGAGGTTTCTAGACATAGAATTCTCTCCTCAGTTCATACTTGGCCAAGTCATTATTTGCATGTATAAGTGATGATAATATTTGCCAGTGAAAGTAAATGAGAGATTATCCTAGCTTATCTGTGTTAAATCTGTATCCCAAAACATAAAGATAGGAAGGAATGATTAAGTCTAAGATAACAAAATTAAATTTGAATCGAGTGTCCTATATTATATTCTCTCTGAGGGACAGTTACTAACAGTGAAAAAAAAAAAAAAAAGAAAATCAAATTCAGTTACATTCAGCAGACTTCTTCAGTTACAGTAAAATGTCCTCTGCATGCATCGTTCATAGAATTTTTAACCACATAAAAGAAATAGCAGTATAATTATTGTTACAATAATATAAATAAACTGAGGACCTAAGAGTTTACTTTTTGTGATTCAAAGTCAAATAGTTAACTAGCATTAGAAAAATAATTCAATTTATGCCATATAAACTCACTATGAAATAATAAGTAAAAATATAGTTGTTTTGTGTCACATACTTATACAAGCCTGGGTTGAATTATTTGTCACATACTTATACAAAGCTGGGTTGAATTATTTATTTTGTTTGTGGTTAAAGATTTTGTAAAACATTTAGAAAATTTCAGTGTGCACAGAGTAATGTATACAGTATAATAAATACTTGGAAAGACATTGAAAATACAATGGTTGAGGAGGCTCAGAAAAGGTAATGATAACTCTCATCATATGAAAAACAAATGGCCTTAGAATATTAGCGACAGAGTGGGGTTTAGATCCTTAATTTCTTTTGTTTTATTTCTGTTTTATGTATTGGATCTAAAAAATAAATGACAGAAATAAAGGAGAAACTACTTCCGCCCCCCCCACCCCGAAACTCACTGAATGGCAAGCTAGCTGTTTGGCATGTGTGATAGGAATCTCCTTCCATTCCATTCTTATTTCCTGGAAGGCTGGCTGGGATCTGTATCATCTTTCTTAACATTAGTAATCCCCTTGGCAAGTACATTCTATCTGTGTGGACATATGTCTAAAAGAGATAAGACATATGAAATATCTGAATGTATTTTTGTCTTTTTGCTGCTTTTTTTGTTCGTAATATTCTACTTGGCCAAAAGTTACTATCTATCTAGATAATGGAATGTGATCTTACAAGGGGCAGGGGAGAGATGGTTAGAAATTAGAACTCTTTTTGCAGGAATAGATAAAGAAAGAAATAAAATCTGGATTCTTAATTTTATAGCAATATAATATTCTGGAAATCCAGGTAATGTTTTTAAAAGAGAAAAGTAAATTTATCCTTTAGCATTTTTAACAAACCAAGAGTGAGACTTGGACAACCAGATTACAAACAATTTCATAGTGTAGGAAGAAATTCAGAAATTTATGATATATTAAGAATTTTGCTGACCAGTGAGTGGTAGAAGGAATACAAACAAGAAAATAAGAGTGTGAGGTAGGAGAGGAAGGCACCGATTAATATTGAACACTCCCTATGCTGATGAATTTGAGGAAGTGTTAGTTATGTTGATAGTTTACTATATTTGATGTTTGGTGGAGAGAAGTGCCACCCTGCTTTCCTTTTGGGACTCTGGGAGGAAACCTTTCAAGTGAAGAGGCCTGGCACTGACACAGGGTGGTCTAGAATGAATAAGCAGAGGCAGGGATTACTTAATAGTCCCAAACTCCACTAATCTTGCATGAAGTGCATCATCACACAGGATTTCTTACATTTCCTTGGTGTTTACAGAGGTCGGCCTAATTGAAAGCCTGTCGGTCAGATCTGCTGCTGCTGCTGCTGCTGCTAAGTCACTTCAGATGTGTCTGACTCTGTGCGACCCCATAGACGGTAGCCCACCAGGCTCCCCCATCCCTGGGATTCTCCAGACAAGAACACTGGAGTGGGTTGCCATTTCCTTCTCGGTCAGATCTAAACATCCTTAAATTGCCACCACCAAGTCCAGCAGTTTCTGAGTTGATAGCACAGCAGAGGATGTGGCATAGAAATCCTGGGCCAGGACCTGTGGAAAGAATGTGAAAGAGGTTTAGGGGCTTGAGGTAAACGAGACCTAAAATGATTCAGAGGTGTATATGGAGGCCAACTAGGCCTTAAACAAGACAAAAGAATGACCAGATCACAAGTTGAAACAGTTAAGGGCTTCAGCAGCAATTAGTCTCTCATCCAGGAAAGGACCAGTCTTATCTTTTCCTATCCAGGGAACAGCTCAAAGTAGCCTCTCCACAGTGGCTACTATAAGGAACCAGTGGACAAAACATCAGTATGTGGATGCCTCTCCCCTCTGCTATCACAAAGTTATGGAAAACCACTCTTTTCTCCACGTACGAGGAGCAGGAAGAGGAGAAGTATTAGAGTCAAAGGAACTTATTAGGGAAAATAAATCATCAGACTATCTAAATATAGCACAATGATTTGCTTTTCTTTTTACTCAATATATCAAGGAAGTTTTAATCTGGCTATGTCAATGTTTTATTTGTAAAAAACATATGCGGAACTATTAGTACCAGTTTCTTTGTTTTGTTACTGATTTGTTTCGAGTTTTTAAAACCAGGATATTTTGTTTACTCTTAAGAGAAAATCATGGGGAGGAATGTTTTCTCAGTCGTGTCTAACTCTTTGCAAGCCCAAGGACTATAGCCCTCCAGGCTCCTCTGTCCATGGGGATTCTCCAGGCAAGAATACTGGAGTGGGTTGCCACGCCCTCCTCCAGGGGATCTTCCCAACCCAGGGATTGAACCCAGGTCTTCCGTATTGCAGGCAATTCTTTACTGTCTGAGCCACAAGGGAAGCCCAAGAATACTGGAGTGGGTAGCCTATCCTTTCTCCAGGGGAACTTCCTAAACCAGGAATTGAACCAGTGTTTCCTGCATTGCACGTGGATTCTTTACCAGCTGAGCTGCCTGGGAAGCCCAAAAATACTTATTTGTCTATGCTGGGTTTTAGTTGTAGCATGTGGGATCTAGTTCCCTGATCAGGAATTGAACTTGGGCCCCTTGCAGTGGGAGCAAAGAGTCTTGGAAGACCACATCAACTTCAGACTTTAATTTTATGTACTTTGAGAAAGTTTTAAACAATAACATGCAAAAACTATATATTTCCATGTATCTGTTCCTGATTTTACATTCTTAATGTATATTTACATTCTTAAATGTATATTTTCAGGTACCTATGTATTAGAAATATTAGCAATGCCAAGATATCATATATATGTTATATTATGTCAAATTAAAGTACATTTCCTTGGTAAAGTTATTAAAAAAAAACAAAATATTGATTAACTGTATTGTCAGTGATTCTTCATCTTTTGTTAAAGAAAAGGATGCTTATTTTCTAACTATTCTGATACAGATTGTTAAGGGGGAAAACAATGATAAATAGAAAAAAGGATTTTGTGGCGGATTCATTTCGATATTTGGCAAAACTAATAAAATATTGTAAAGTTTAAAAATAAAATAAAATTTAAAAAATAAAGTTAAAAAATAAAATAAAATATATTAAAAAAAAAAGAAAAAAGGATTCCAAGATAAAAAGGAATACAGAAAACAAGTGCTTCTTTTTTATAATATTCTTAAGATCACACAATTTAGCTCACAGTTTTAGGATAATTTGTTTGAATATTGCATATGCATGCTTGTAGTCTACTAATTATGGAAGACAACTCTTCTTAATTGATGGGTAGAATGTTATTAAATGGACACCTGTGTTTTTTTCCCCCACTCTTCCAACGTACAAAAACCAAATGACAGCCCTAATTTTTTTCTGAAATTTTCCTCCATTTTAACCAGCCAACCTCTACTTCAATCCTACTCTTTAATCCTCATTAATGAGACTGTTTAATTCTCTAATCATGAAGAAAAAGATGTTCACCTGAAAAGACACAACATGGTGTGAGCATTCAGACACCTGTTCAACGTTTCTTTGTGGGTGGATTTAGCATAAAAATATTCCATGGCATTTGTTAATTAAAACTGAAATCTTTAAGTCCGTAGACGTTGAAGGTAATATACAAGCTTCAATTAAAAGTTGCACGCCTCCCATCTGCCTGAGCTCCTACATACAGTGAAGTTAAATTTTCATCTATATGTGAAAGTTAGTTGTTCAGTAGTGTCTGACTCTTTGCAACCCAACCCTGTGGACTGTAGCCCACCAGGCTCCTCTGTCTGTGGAATTCTCCGGGCAAGAATACTGGAGTGGATTGCCATTTCCTTCTCCAGAGGATCTTCCTGACTCAGGGATCGAACCCTGGTCTCCTGCATTGCAGGCAGATTCTTTCAGCATCTGAGTCACATAATTCTAAATATCTTATTATTGTAGGGAATACAGTCGGGTATATTTAATTTGATTGACTCTGGCTTATGACTAGATTGTTTTTAGTTTTACTTTATAGTAAGATAAATTATTTGCTAAATAAACTCAGTCTTGTCCCAGTTTCATCTGGTTGACTGTCCTGTTTTTGTTATTACATTTTTTAATTCCCTCACTCCTTGTCCTTTCCCTCAACTATTTTGCTTTTATCTTTGTTTTATGTCTCCCCCAGAGGAATAATATATCCACTTTCTTCCTTTTGGAGTATGAAGAATTACCAAGTCACAGGTAACCATTTTATTAGCTTCTCAGCTCCACAGATGAAAAGGATTTTTGCCCCAGGATGCATTATACTCAAATTCTCACTTGTATATAAGACAATTTAACACATGAGATTTAGGATTAATATAAGATTTTGGACTTAGAGTTGATGTCATAATATTTTGAGAATTTTGGGGATGTTTGGTTGGGGTGAATGTATTTGGCATATGGGGTGGATAATTAAAATATTTTAGAATACCTTCTATAACATATGGTGCATTGATATGAGAAAAATATCTCTAAGTACTATCCCCTTGTACCTGATAATATGACCTTGTTTGGAAATTAGTTATTTGCATAGGTATTAAATTATGGATCTCAAGATGACATCATTCTCGATTTAGTGTGGACCCTAACCAAAGAGGGCTTCCTAGGTAAGGCTAGTGGTAAAGAGCCTGCCTGCCAGTGCCGGAGATAATAAGAGATGTGGGTTCTATTCCTGGGTCCAGAAGATCCCCTGGAGGAGGGCATGGTAACACACTCCAGTATTCTTGTCTGGACGATCCCCATGAACAGAGAAGCCTGGCAGGCTATGGTCCATAGGGTTGCAAAGAGTCAGACACAACTGAAGTGACTTAGCACACATGTACATACTAACTAAGCAGTCTCTTGATGAGGGTGAAAGAGGAGAGTGAAACAGATGAATTAAAACAACATTCAAAACACCAATATCATGGCATTTGGTCCCATCACTTCATGGCAAACAGAAGGGGAAAAAGTGGAAACAGTGACAGATTTAATCTTAGGCTCCAAAATCACTGTGGATAGTGACTTACAGCCATGAAATTAAAAAAACACACTTGCTCCTTAGAAGGAAAACTATGATAAACCTAGACAGTGTATTTAAAAGTAAAGATTTCATTTTGCCAACAAAGGTCCATATAGTCAAAACTATGTTTTTTTTCCAGTGTTCATGTAAGGATATGAGAATTGGACCATAAAGAAAGCTGAGCACTAAAGAATTGGTGCTTTCAAATTATAGTGTTGGGGAAGACCCTTGAGAGTCCCTTGCACTGCACAGAGATCAAACCAGTCAATCCTAAAGGAAATCAACCCTGAATATCCATTGGAAGTACTGATCCTGAAGTTGAAGCTCCAATACTTTGGCCATCTGATACAAAGAGTTGACTCATTGGAAAAGACCCTGATGCTGGGAAAGACTGAAGGCGAAAGGAGAAGGAGGCAGCAGAGTATGAGATGGTTGGACAGCATCACTGACTAGATGGACACCAGTGTGATAAAACTCCAGGAGACAGTGAATGACAGGGGAGGCTGGAGTGCTGCAGTCCATGGGGTCGCAAAGAGTTGGACGCAACCCGGCAACTAAATAACAACAATTACATCTGGATTTTAGTGCCCTTATGAGAGACACAAAATGAAAAGACACAGAGATACCTAAAGGGAAAAGTTACATGTAGGCAGAAGCAGAGATTGGACTGATGTATTCACAAGCATGTCAAGATGCACCAGCCGCCACCAAAAGTGAGAATGGAACTGAAAAGATTCTCAGAGACTTCAGAAGGAACTCAGTTCTGCTGACATCTTGACTTTAGACTTCTAGCCTACAGTACTGTGAGATAAATAAGTTTTTGACATTTTAAGATTCTAAGCTTGTACAAATTGTTACAGCAATACTCAGAATATTTAATCATCTTACCATAGGATCTGCAACCACACTTCTAAATATCTACACAATTAACTATAAAAGTTTTAACCATATAAAACATGTATGAAAAGGCATTCAGTAGCTTTATTCATAGTCACCAAAGCTGGAATCAGCTCTTCAATAGGTGAGTGTATATATGAACTGTGGTACATCCATTCAGTGGAAAATTTAGCAATGATTAAAAAAAAATCTAGGAAGTCACAAAAGAAATCCATGAATCTTAAATATATATATATATATATATATATTAGTAGGGTAATGAAGCCAGTCTTACAAAGCTACATACTGTATGCTTCAATTATATAGCATTCTGTAAAAAAAAAATCTATAGCAATGATAAAAAGATTAATATTTGCAAAGAGTTTGAGTGGGAGTGGTATTGAAGGGGAATTAAGTAGAAGAAACACAGAGGGGTTTTAGAACAGCAGAACTGTTTTGTATGGCCGTGTAGTGGTAAATACAAAGCATTCAGTTCAGTTCAGTTCAGTTGCTCAATTGTGTCTGACTCTTTGCGACCCCATGAATCCCAGCATGCCAGGCCTCCCTGTCCATCACCAACTTCCGGAATTCACTGAGACTCACGTGCATCGAGTCAGTGATGCCATCCAGCCATCTCATCCTCTGTCGTCCCCTTCTCCTCCTGCCCCCAATCCCTCCCAGCATCAGAGTCTTTTCCAATGAGTCAACTCTTTGCATGAGGTGGCCAAAGTACTGGAGTTTCAGCTTCAGCATCATTCCTTCCAAAGAACACCCAGGACTGATCTCCTTTAGAATGGACTGGTTGGATCTCTTTGCAATCCAAGGGACTCTCAAGAGTCTTCTCCAACACAAGAGTTCAAAAGCATCAATTCTTCAGTGCTCAGCTTTCTTTACAGTCCAAACTTTCACATCCATATATGACTACTAGAAAAACCATAGCCTTGACTAGACCCCATACAACTAGATAGCACAAAGATACAAGCCTAAAATACATAATTTAAAAAAAAATCATTTAGAAGTTTAGGGATTTCAGGATGGAATGCAGAATGCAACAGAAGTATCAAATTACATTTAGCCATTCTCTTGATGGTGTTCCATGATTCATGTAGGCTTTCTTCATTTCTTTCTTTCTTTTTTTGATTTGTTGTACCCCTAAATAGCTAAGAGAATGGCAGCCCACTCCAGGATTCATGCCTGGAGAATTCTATGAACAGAGGAGCTTGGCGGGCTATAGCCTAGGCTATATGGGGTCGTATAGAGTCAGACATGACTGAGCAACACACAAATGGCTAACTTCAAATGATCTGGCTTCAAGTTGGTCATTTTTTTTTTATATGATCAAGTCTGTTGTTGAAGTTATCTATTGAATTTTTCAGTTCTGCCATTGAATTCCTTAGCTCCAGAATGTTTGTTTGACCTTTAATGGTTTATTTTATTTTTTAATGAAATTCCTCATTTTGTCCATGCGTTGTTTCCTGTTTAGTTGTCTATCTCCATTTTCTTGCATTTCATTCAGTTTCTTTAAGATGATTATTTTGAAATTTTCCAGGCCAATTATAATTTCTTTAGCGGTAAGTTACTCGAACTTCATTAATTTCCCTTCATGGCATCATATTTACCTGATTTTTCATGATCTGTGTAGCCTAATGGTGTCTGTGCCTTTGAAGTAGCAAACATCTCTTCTAGTCCTTACCCAGTGAATTTAGCAGATAAGAGCCTTCTCCTCTCAGTTTCCCCAGAGTGGTGAGATTACATGTAGAATTGCAGTCTTGGTGAGTTGATGCCAGTTACAAGACTGTCGCTGAGTTTGCAGTGGGGTAAGCTGTTGTCAGGCTTATTTCCGGGCTCCAGGTGAGTATATATTCTATTGCATGGGTAAGTCTTCTAAATTCAGTGCCTCCTGGAGTGCAGCTGAGGGGTCTAGAGCCAGCTGATGTGCCACATCAGTATCCATGCTGCTGCTGCTGCTAAGTTGCTTCAGTCGTGTCCGACTCCGTGCGACCTCATAGACGGCAGCCTACCAGGCTCCTCTGTCCCTGGGATTCTCCAGGCAAGAACATTGGAGTGGGTTGCCATTTCCTTCTCCAATGCATGAAAGTGAAAAGTGAAAGTGAAGTCGCTCAGTTGTGTCTGACTCTTTGCGACCCCATGGACTGCAGCCCACCAGGCTCCTCCATCCATGGGATTTTCCAGGCAAGAGTACTGGGGTGGGGTGCCACTGCCTTCTCCATCAGTATCGATACCCAGGGCCAATTCTGTCACCCAACACATGGTTGGCATGACTCCTTCAGGATCTTTGTTATGTAGTACTGGTTCAGACCCAAAGCCAAATGAGGCTGCAGCAGTCCCAAAGGATATGGATGTGTTTCTGTTTCTGTAGCCAAGAATATAGGTGGGCAAGCCAGACATAAGTTTGTGAACCTGACTTCTCAAAATGGCCCTCTGCAGTTTTGGACTCTGCACTGAGGTTTCACAACTCTTCCTGAATTCATGAAGCTCCAGGAAGCTTTTGTGAATTTATGCCAAGTTTTTTTTGTTGTTGTTGTTGAAGAATCTTATTCAGCTACTTAGATGACATCATTAGATTTAGATCTATATTTCTTAATATGTATCCTCACAAACTGACAATAAAAGAAATTCTTACATACAGAAAATGTTGTTACAATTTAATAATAACTTCAAGTAGTATATCACATTATAGCAACACTTTAATGCTGTTATGGTAGCAGTTAATGGTAGCAAATTTGCTGGTCTGAATTATTGAATGGCTTAATAAATATATTAATAACTACCAAAGGATCATGTGAAAAACCAAATTCAAGACAATTTTGGATTACAATACTAGGTATAAAGTCTGCCTATAAAGCATGTAGTAATACATTGCAAATTTTAGATGAAATAAACATTTTTAAATGTCTCATTTTAAAAACATTTATAAATTAGAATAAAGTTAAACATGAAATCAAAGCTAGGTAGTTCAGAAATCAGGTCATTGAAAAATAATTTTTGAGTCAGGTGTATTAAATGAAGATGAGTACACTCAACTATTAAATGGTATACAAAGGAGATAGTTGATTCAATATTTTTCTAGAAATAATACTTCAGTCTAAATTTGGGAGTTAGGTAGAGGCGGACTTTGGTTCAATGTAAACAATGAGCCTAAATTCTGGACACTGGAGTTGTGTCAAAATTTGTTTCTAATTACCAGAGATTTTCTGCAGTAGATAGAGGGCTCTCTCCCAATTGCAAGATAGGGAGTATCCCTATATTTTTTTGTTGTTTATGCTAAGTTGTGTCTAGCACTTTTGTGACTTGTATTGGGGTTACCTTGGTGGCTCAGCAATAAAGAGCCTGTCTGCAATGCAGACAGAGCCCTCTAGGCTCCTCTGTCCATGGAATTCTCCAGGGAAGAATACTGGAGTGGGTTGCCATTTCCTTCTCCAGGTGATGTTCCCAACCCAGGGATCAAACCTGCATCTCCTGCATTGGTATGTGGATTCTTTATCACTGAACAATCTGTGCCTTCCTTATATCATTTACATAATTCTTTTCCAGATGTAACTCTCAAATTAGGTTTGATGAAGCAGTGAGTATTCTTGAGTTTTTCATGAAACAACATAACCTAAAAATAATTTACTTCAAATAAACTTGCCATTATTGAATTATAATAGTAAGATCATTTGTATCATCATAGAATGTGCTTCATTCTTCTAACCAAAATATAAACATACTGTGAATCTGTGAGTTACAATTTTTATTGTTTTTCTTTGCCTTATTTCCTTTCTGCAAAAATGAGCTAGAAATTAAAGAGTATTTCTAAGTAAAAATTGCTTATGAAAAGAAATTGTACCTTATCTAATTCATCAGCAGCTTGTCTTTCACCTCTTTAGAACTGAAATAACCTTAAAACATGTATTTACTTTATAATGAGTAGATGGCAAATACAGAAATTTTAACAGCATTGTAGGTGGTAACCTTTTTAATTTCTAAAAGTAAAGTAGATACAAAATGTCTAATAATTTGCCACTTTATGTCAACTGCATTGTAATAAATAGCAATTATCCTGAACTCTCAGCCCAAATTCTAGTTATCAATTTTCTTTTTCTCAAATAAAATTTGGTCTGAGACAAAATAAACACAAGAATAATTATGTTACTTTATAATATTGCTAGTGTATCATGTAATTGAATGATGGTTCAGAATATTGAAGACATCTTTGAGTCTGGAACCTACTACAGTATTGTCATTTTTTTAATGACAGCATTCTGTATCCTCTCTGTCTCCCCTTGTGATAAAAATTAACTATGTGGAATGAGACTTCCTTTCACTAATGACTGATTTTGTTTCCACTGTAGAAACTTTAGTACTCTCTTCCTCTACATGAAAGCATTAAAATATAAAAATATTATTTTCTACATATTCTGTATACTGATCAATTTAAATAAGAGATACAGCATTTTATCCTATCTTTCTTATACATGTAACAATAAAGCAATTCACTAGCCTTTGTCTTTGAAATATATGATTTAATTGCTCCCTCATGCATTTCATCTCTCTGTGAAACTGTAGCCAGAGAGTTGATACTTGTGTTCATTTTAGAGAGCTCAGATAAGCCTATATTTCATTTCTATTGATGCCAGTTTCTTGATTTCTTATTGAAGAATACAAACACATATATACAATACACAAAACCAACTATAAGAAACTTAAACAGAGTCCGTAAGACTGTTCTATATATCACTGTCTCTTTTGCTGTCTCGTACACAGGGTTATTGTTACCATCTTTCTAAATTCCATATATATGCGTTAGTATACTGTATTGGTGTTTTTCCTTCTGGCTTACTTCCCTCTGTATAATAGGCTCCAGTTTCATCCACCTCATCAGAACTGGTTCAAATGTATTCTTTTTAATGGCTGAGTAATACTCCATTGTGCATATGGACTCTGTGGGAGAGGGAGAGGGTGGGAAGATTTGGGAGAAAGGCTTTGAAACATGTAAAATATCATGTATGAAACGAGATGCCAATCCAGGTTCAATGCACGATACTGGATGCTTGGGGCTAGTGCACTGGGATGACCCAGAGGGATGGTATGGGGAGGGAGGAGGGAGGAGGGTTCAGGATGGGGAACACATGTATACCTGTGGTGGATTCATTTTGATATTTGGCAAAACTAATACAATTATGTAAAGTTTAAAAATAAAATAAAATTTAAAAAAATAAAATAAACACCGAAAAAATAAAAAATAATAAAAAAAGAAACTTAAACACATTTTCTAATTGCTGTAAGGATAGAATTACATTATACTATAATTACATGAATGCTTTACTAAAAATAAAGATATACTGATCAACAATGCAAAGAGTTTGTAGTACTTTAAGATTTATAATAGTGATTTGATTTACATAATGTTTTCATCTGATTAACTTTTGTTGTTTTCCAGTATATTTTACATGTTCTTTTCAAAGGTCTTCTCTGCTTATTATATGTCAGCAGGGAAATTACTTGATTCAATAACAATTTTTCTATTATTCTTTAGTACATGAATATGAGATCTACCTTTTTTCTCTTAGCCTAGTCCATGGATACATATATCACTCAACGTATTCAGAGAAAATCTGAATACACTTACTTTAATTTTGTTTATATTCCTAAATTCTCCATTAAAGCTATTCAGACACTTGTATTGCAAAGTCTGCCTTATTTTATGTGCATTTACCCGCATATACAAAGATAAAAGTTAAAAACTGAAGTATATACCAAATTCTAAATGGAATATGTATATACTAATTCATTGACTCATAAGGACATTTCATTTAAACATCACAGAGACTTCCCTGGCTGTCCACGGTTAAGACTCTGCTTTCAATATATGGGGTATGGGTTTGATTCTTGGTTGGGAAACAAAGATCCTACACACACACCAAAAAGTAAATAAATAAATAAATGTATAGAGATCATTTCTTTCTCATGACTCTAACTGCTTATAAGCTCTAAACCTGTTAATTTCTACTTGAGCACTGAACATTAAATTTATATAGTTTTATGCAACCAAGCACTTAACTTAGAAGTTCTTGGGGAAAAATGCTGGTGAGCAAGGATGGAATAGGAATAATTTCTAGCCACTAATTTTAATTCTTACACTTGAAAGCATACTGTGGATTCTAAAATATTAGATGACTCTAGTTTCTCTTATAGGAAAGATATGAAATAACTTAAATGAATATAACTGAACCCACTTAAAAATAATAACTAAGCCTATTTTGATATGGAATGTGAGAAGCTGTGAAGTAGGAAAAGTGTGGCTGATAGAACTCATAATCTTTCCTGGGGAAATTTGTGTTTTTCTCAGAAAGCCAAGAAGAATGGCCTTTCTCTCCATATTTGGAAGGAGCTTATTTTACTTCTTTTATCATCTTTCTGTGTGAAAGCACATAATAAAAATTAATGTAGAATTGAAAGCAGCTCTCCTCCTTCACAAGTAAGAATCAGGTTTATTAAATGAATAAGACTTTGAAGTAAAACATGAAAACTCTCTGTAAAACTTGCAATGTTTTAATTTTCTATTCAGAATTTCAAAACCTCTAATAGCAGATTCCATGCTATTTAAAACTTGTCAGCAATGCAGTTATTCTGAGGAAATTACAATAAATGTCAGTGAAGAGAAATTTTAATAAGTAAAATAGTTTCTGAGTTAAGCATATTTTCATCCCCTCAGAATTTTATCACCTGCTCAAGAAGCACATTATTCTGTCTCAGAATAAGGAATATTCATTTCATATTTCTTCAAATGTGACAATTAAGCTATTGGAATATTAGAGTTGTTTAAAGCATCAAGTCAGCTTAACTTAGCCAAGATAGCCAAGATAGCATAAAGGAGTGGCTCAGGTGCTCTGGGAATGTGCTGACTATATTTGTATTGGATCTCTGGTATCTCTGATTTTGACATTAGATAACTTTTCTTAATAGCTCTTTGTTTAATCTCTTTACTGAATCTACACAAGGGAAATGTGTGTAATTGCCTAAATTCATTAGCTCTTAGACTAAAAATTGTAATGAGAATAAAATTCAACAACTATTGGAAAGTATTTAGAATATTTAGTAGACTAGATATAGAGGGTTGGCACTTCCTTGTTTCCTTCTTTCATTCGTTTGCCACTGAAATTTCAGATGACTTATTTTTCATTTGTTACCTATTGCTGCATAACAAACTATCCCCAAATTAAGCATCTTAAACAACATTTATTATCTCACCATTTCTGAGGGTCAAGTATTTGGGGGTTAACTTAGCTGGGTGATTCTATCACCTTAGGTGATGACAATCTAGATGTCAGCTGGGACTGCAGTCAACTGAGGGCTTCACAAAGCTAGAGAGACTACTTTCAAGATAGTTTTCAGATATAGCTATGAAAAAGAATTCTCAATTCCTTAGTAGCACATGGTAAGAGTTCCACGTCATATGAACCTCTGCATAGGGCTGTTGAGTGTTTTCATAATATCCTTATAGTGAATGATTCCTTACAAGGTGGCATAAGGGCTTTGATTACCTGGTCTCAGAATCACGTATGATGACTCTTGCAATATTCTGTTGATTACACAGGTTGCTGCTGCTGCTGCTGCTAAGTCCCTTCAGTCCTGTCCGACTCTGCAACCCCATAGATGGCAGCCCACCAGGCTCCGCCATCTCTGGGATTCTCCAGGCAAAAACACTGGAGTGGGTTGCCATTTCCTTCTCCAATTACACAGGTTGACCCTATTTGATTTGGGAGAGAATTATAGAGCAGTATGAATGCTAGGAGATGAGGTTCATTAATGTCCATATTGGAGACTATGTTTATTTAATATTTAGCTTTATTACAGTAATGTCAAGGAAGGTTGGAAATAAAATTATTGCTTTTTATGCACATCACTTTTTCAGAAGGTCCCCCATTAGAAGTTGATGAGGCTGGGTTTTAAAGAATTTCAAACTATCCTTTCAAAATTATTTCTCATTTCCCCGAATTAAAAGGGCTCATCAAGTGAAGAGAGCTATATCATATACTTTACTCATTTTCTTCTTTTTTTCTTCTTAATTTATTTTTAATTGAAGGATAATTACAATATTGTGTTGGTTTCTGCCATATCATCATTTTCTTCTTTACAGTCAATGTTTTCATCCACTAATTCATATATACCCCATTCTTCTGGTATTTGAATAATTTCCATCTTTTCAGGCCTCATTAATGTATTCCCTAATTGACTGTGAGACCACCAAAAGCTCTAACTTACTCTAAGCATTCTAACCATCAGTATGGACACATACTGTGTTTTTTCATTATTAGCAAATAGTTTATATGTGAAGATGCTTTTTCTTATGAAGAATATAATTTTCTTGAATGGATAACATATATTCTTTTCTGAAATTCCTCATTACATCACTCAGGACAATCCTGAGCACAAAGTAACATTTATTCAGCTGAACCATCTATACAAATGTAATCATTGACAGCATCTCAGACAATGCTCCGTGCCAAAAGTACTCCAGATTCCTGCTGCTGTGGCTCTTCAGCCTATACAAGTCTATTTTCTGTCATTCATTCATGATGATTTTCCTGAAAAATAATAATTTCCCATTGATTACAACATGCTAGAAAAACAAAGTTCTAGTATATATTTTATCAAGTAATTCTCAAGTCAGTTTTACTTTCTTGTTAAAAGATTTCTTTTAAATTTGAACTGCTATTTTCAAAAAATCTTCATCCTGGGTATTTTGCAACAACTCAATTAGAACTGACAGCACATTTCAAATTCTACTTTTACTTGAACAAATTACTGTACCAAACTTCCTTCAGGCTGTACTTTGATTATTAATTAGCACACATATCATGTACCTAAAAGAAGATAGGCATTTTATGGCAGGGATTTTTGCCTAATTAAGTGTAACAGCTTATTCGTTTCCAGTGACTTTGAGGTTAACTTTAAAATCATTTTTTAACTCCTTCTTCATTATTCTTGGTTATGGAGGACAAAAATGCCTGTGAATTTCAACTGCACTTAGTGGTAACTATTATTACCAGTCTTTACTTCAGTGGTTACTTTGTCCCAGGAAGGCAGCTTCCCTTTATTAGGTTATTGTTGACAAGTGTTTCAAAGTTTACAAGGCTCTGTAATAAACAGATTTTTTGAACTATGGAAAAAAAGTAGAGTCTTCCTAGCTATCTTTTGGAGAAGATAGATTTCTTGAATTGAATATACACTGTCGGAACTTATTATTAACTTTATCAGTAGTGACTGTATTCTACTCCTTCAGTTTGAGCTCCAAAGTATGTTTGCAGATGGTTTTCAGCCTCACTTATCCTGTTCTCCCTCCTGCCTGGCTTTCTGCTTCCTGTGACAATTCAAGGAGATAACTTAATTCTGACTCCTATTCAACAAATCAGTCAAGATTGTTCTAAGTTTTGAGCCTGGAGTATTTCACAGCCACCAGTTCTGCTGTGTCACCTGACTTGGAGATGGCTAAGCAGAGGTCTCAAGAAATGCTCCATGGGTGTTCATTGCTACCTCCCACCTTTCACACTTTTTCTCATCCAGACAATGGGGCTGAAGCAGTCTATTCTCCTAGTCACAAGCAGCTACTGTAAATGATCACCACCTCTTTGTCAAAGTATAACAGAAAGGAAAAAAACTTCACCTTACCTGTCATAGAGTGGTATGAATAGGTGAGAATGTTTCATATAAACTTTGGCCTGATATTTCAACCTAGTTCTAATTAGGTTTAAACTCCCACAGGCAGCTTGAACCATGCTGGATGCCAATGTTGACCATATTGTACATGTTGATTCATATTCACAACTGCTAGTCTGTTTCTGCAGGATCAAGTCCATGGATTTCGTTAATTTTTATTTTGTGATTTTTTTTTAAATCGGGCTTCCCAGGTGGCACTAGTGGTAAGTAACCTGCCTACCAATGAAGGAGACCCAAGTTCGATCCCTAGGTCAGGAAGATCCCGTGGAGGACCATATGATAACCCACTCCAGTATTCTTGCCACAAGAATCATCATGGACAGAGGAGCCTGATGAGCTACAGTCCATGATTTTTCTATCAGGGTACTCATTACTGAGCAGGATGGCTCATACTCACATGTTTAAAGAAATACACATTTCAGGAAAAAGGTTATAAAGTCTTTGTTATTGCCCTTTAGGAAGACATCTTGGCACTTTATAATTAATTTTCTCCACTGCTCCTCAGTAATCATTAAGTAAGTGAATATATTTTTCATGCAGAGGAAAACTAAGTTCCTCCTCAGCAGACAAACTGATTACATGTCTGCAGTTATGCATATAGATGTGCACTTGTGTTAGGACATGTGTGTGTATGTGTGTTTGAGTGTTGCTGCTGCTGCTGCTAAGTCACTTCAGTCATGTCCAACTCTGTGCGACCCCGTAGACGGCAGCCCACCAGGCTTCCCTGTCCCTGGGATTCTCCAGGCAAGAACACTGGAGTGGGTTGCCATTGCCTTCTCCAATGCATGAAAGTGAAAAGTGAAAGTGAAGTCGCTCAGCCGTGTCCGACTCTTAGCGACCCCATGGACCGCAGCCTACCAGGTTCCTCCATCCATGGGATTTTCCAGGCAAAAGTACTGGAGTGGGGTGCCATTGCCTTCTCCGGTGTTTGAGTGTATATAAATATAATTTGGCATTTGGGTTTTCTGGCTTTCGTTTTGTATTTAATTCATCCTTCATCAAAATTCTAGGTACATACTGGAAACATATATTAAATAAACTGCAACTGCCCATAAGCATAGCTTGAGCAAGCAGACAAAAGTAAGAGTTTTTTTTCCCTACTGTGTATTGATGGCACTCCCTACAAGCACTCTATGTAAAGTAAAAATAACAATGACAAAGAAAACTTATATAACTGTATGTTTTAAAAGACAAAAATAATATCTTATAGACTGTCTTAGAACTTTAAATATGATCACTTTCAATCATGTTCTTTGTGAAATGGTAGATCAGACACCTACAAGAACAAATTTTCTGGAGTTTACCTCGGCTGCTCTGTGTTTATCTCCCCACACCGTGGTTATGATTTTATTAATGACAGGACTCTGTTACATTTGCTATCATGGATTTCAGATCATTTTACTTCACAGAATTGCTCACTGATGCTATTTCAGTTTGTGGTCTAGTAGTGGATTTAATGGACTGCTTAAAATACAGCACACTTTCACCTCATCTGTAAGTTTATCTGCCATATAATGTAGTCTGTTATTGGCTCCCAAGCATCATAAGCAAAGCACAACTAACTTATCTCAACGTTTCAAACAATCTATGTAAAATATGCTAATCACATCTCTCAGTTATCAGATTGTCACACACTTATATGTTTACAAACCAGCCAATTATGTTTAATAAATTTAATAATTACTGAATATCTCACTATTTTTACCCCTGGTGACTCAGACAGTAAAGAATCCACCTGCGATGCAGGAGACCTGGGTTCAATCCCTGGGTTGGAAAGATCCCCTGGAGAAGGGAATGGACACCCACTCAAGCATTCTTGCCTGGAAAATCCTATGGACAGAGGTGCCTGGCAAGCTACAATCCATGTGGTCGCTAAAGAGATGGACACGACCGAGTGACTAACACTTTCACTATCTATACCAATTGATCAGTGCTAGGAGATATTTAGAAGTTTAACACTTAATGGGTTAATATAACTATGATATAAAGTTGAAAACCAATGAAGCATAGTGATAAGACAAATTACAAGAAAGGTACTATAAATGATTTACCGATTACACCAAGTGAGAGACATATTAAGTAAGAAAACTGATGAGTATATAATCTTACAACATTACAAACAAACTTTTAAACAGAAAAATCACCTCACACTTTGTCTAGATAATTTGGTCATTGTTATGGTTCAGATAAATCATTATTTATAGATACTTTCAATAGTTAATTGCCTGAACATTCTGAGACTAGAAAAGCATAATTCTAATGAAATGGCATCTGAGTTGATTTATTTGTAGAAATAGAAACGGACACATGGAAAATGTCTACTCTCTTATCTTCCCACCCAAGAATCACATCACCTAACACAATGAGGAAGCAATGCATCACTATTCATGTTTACAATCATGCTAGCTTTGTCACTTTGAAAATGTCCAATGAAGTCTCGAAGGATTCATTTCAGTTTAAAGACAAGATCTAATCTCAAACGAATACTATTTGTTTATTTTCCTAGGTTTTTATGCTGTCTTGTTTTTTTCCAATAATTTATTTTAATGTGATATAAATATGATAACATGCACAGAAAAGTCTACAGATCAGTAAGTTGTGAAAAATGCATATAGCCTTGTATATACTTTTTGAAACAATCTTGAAAAACGTATACTTTTTCAAGATTGTTCCCTTCTGTCCCTTCCAGTCGATCTGCTATACTTTCTGCTTCCAGATATTATTTATACCATCATAGATTTATTGCCTGCTCTAGAGCTTAATATGGAGAAGGCAATGGCACCCCACCCCAGTACTGTTGCCTGGAAAATCCCACGGACGGAGGAGCCTGGTAGGCTGTAGTCCATGGGGTCGCTTAGAGTCAGACACGACTGAGCGACTTCCCTTTCACTTTTCACTTTCATGCATTGGAGAAAGAAATGGCAACCCACTCCAGGGTTCTTGCCTGGAGAATCCCAGGGACGGGGGAGCCTGGTGGGCTTCCGTCTATGGGATCACACAGAGCTGGACATGACTGAAGTGACTTAGCAGCAGCAGCAGCAGCAGCAGCAGAGCTTCATAACAGTGGAGCTGGACAGTCTGTTCTCTTTTGTGTTCCACTTCTATTTCTCACCAAAATGGTTTTCGGTGATTTTTTTGATGCATTTTTATTGTTGCATATATCAACAGTTTGTTCCTTTTTGTTGCTGAGTAGTATTCAGTTTTACTAATATCCTACAGTTTATCCATTCTTCTGTTGATGGATACCTAGTGTTGGTTATTTCCAGACTTTTCCTCTTAAAAATAAAGCTACTATGACAATTCCTAGTTAAGGTATTTAGCATTCTTGTTTTTATTTCTCTTAGATAAATAACTAGAAGTGAAATTCATAAGTCATAGTTTTAAGAAAATGTCAAGCTATAATTTTTTTAAATAGGTTATGCTTCCATTGGCAATTTAGGAGTCTCAGTTGCACTGTTGGTTTTTTTGAATTACTATTCTAGTGTATGTGTAGTGTTATACTATTGTGGTTTTAATTTTTCTTTCTTGCTAACAAATGATGTTGAATATTTTTATATGCTTTTTGGCCATTTGAGCATATTCATTTATGAACTGTTTAAAATTTTTCTTACATAGTTTTGTCAATATAATATTATAGCAGAAAGAGTGACAATGTTAAAAATAGGAAATTATTTCTATGCCTATATAGTCATGCACAAATCTTTGTTCTACACCTTTGAACTAAAACTGTGTTCTTGGCTTATCTAAATTTTGTAGTTACAAAAAAAATAAAGTCTTCTCTGCAATTTCCCCTTTTATATGTGTATGTTTTCCCAATATATCAATGGATGACAGATATTCTTTAGATTTCAATAATTTAACCATATTTTCTATTAAATCAACATTCCAGATATACTATTTCATTATCATTTTCTTTCTATAATATTATACAGTGATTTTACATCTATATAATTAACTTCTAAATTCTCTGATTCCAATACTATGAATTTCATGATTATCCATTGAACTAAACTATCTTTGATTGTACTCAATACAAAGCTTTGTAAGTAATAGTGATATCACTATATTAATTATATAACATTTAATGTTGCATTTTAAGTAGTAAGATTATTGCATTACACACATACTGTTAGTCATTCTTAAAAGCTGATATTTGATATTTTAATCATCCATGGTTTCTAAAGTGCTTTTTTGTAGTACCTTAAAATGTCAGGTGAAGAGCATACTGAAGAAACACTTCCTTTATATAGCGAAGATTTCTGTTCATGCAAATCGTGCTGGCAACCATATTTGTACCTATATGGAAGCAAATGTTGAGAGAATACGATGCCAAGAAGCAGAGATGGGAAACTGGGCCATGGAAACTTTTAATTTTCTGTGTCCAGTTATCTCTTGTTCCAGATGCATTCGGTCTTTGCTATGAGTAGCCTACATTTTCCCCATATGTTTTCTGCTACATGTATGTATTTGACAATAACATAAAGAACATTTGCTATGGGCCAGGTACCAACAAAAGCAATTATTGACCCAAGACAAAGTTATGAGGTAGATACTGTTATATCTCCAATATTACAGATAAGGAACCCTCAGAGAATTTAAGAAATCTGCCCTTTTCAGTTATCTGTTGCTGCATAACAGACCACCCAAAACTTAAAAGGACAGCTGTTTATTTGCCTATGATTCTGAAGGGTCAGTACTTTCGTCTGGGCTCAACTAGGTAGTTCTTTGATCAGTTTCACCTGGGATCACTCTTGCAGCTTCGAACACCTGGTGGCTGTACTGGGCAGCACGGTCTCAAATGGTTGTGTATATATAATTGTCAGTCAAATCTGGCTATCAGCTCCAGACCTTTGTTTTCCTCTGCACGACAGCCACCCCTAGGGGGCTAGACCTAGTTTTTTGTTTGTTTGCTTGTTTGTTTTAGATGGATTCTCTCATAGGAATGGTTCAACACTATGGGAATATGAGCCACAATTCTTCCTAAAACTTAGGCTCTGCAATTTGAGCAATAAAGCATATTCTATATTCTGTTGTTCAAAGCAAATCAAAACACAAATCCAGAAATAAGGAATGGGAAAATAGATTATACCTCATTATAGATGTGGTAAACCTACATTATAAAAGTGAAAGTGAAGTCACTCAGTCGTGTCCAATTCTTTGTGACCCCATGGACTGTAGCCTACCACGCTCCTCCGTCCATGGGATTTTCCAGGCAAGAGTACTGGAGTGGGTTGCCATTTCCTTCTCTAGAGGATCTTCCTAAAGAAGTGTGCTTTTAAGGAGAGGGCATTATCTTGGTCATTTTTGCAAATATTCTATCACATTGAACAAAGTCCCATAGATAACAAGTTTTAGCAGCACAGTTGTAATAACTATACTACAATGCTTTTCATGTAAAAAAATCTAACTTAATAGGAGACATACCTACCTTCATAAAAGGAGTATAATATTTTTTTACCTCTCTTTATCTCATGATATAATATAAAATAAAAATTATAGTGTATAATCACTAAATTATAAAATAAAAATATACATATTCATACAGGTACACACAGAGTGATTTACTATTTTATTCTTTCCCTATATTAAAGTATTTAAGTTTATGTGCTCTTAAATTAAGAATTGGTATATTTGCACATTGTAGTGGTTAAATTACGTTTTTAGTACATTCACATTTTTAGGTTGTCAGCATTTTAAGCTCCTTGCGATCAATAAAATACATAACAGAAATATAATAGTGAGATCAGTGAAAGCAAAAGTTGTTTATTTGAAAATATGAACAAAATTGACAAACATTACCTAAAATGATCAAGAAAATGAAAGATAAAATACAGATTTACAAAATTGAGGATAAAAATGGGAGGAAACTCACTAAAACTTGTGAAAATATTTTAAAAAAGGAAATATTACATTAAAAACTTCATGCCAATAAACTAGTCAATTTAGATGACAAGCAAAAGCTTCCAGATAAAAGTAAAATACCAAAACTGAATTGAAGAGAAATAGAAGGCCACCTATTTTTCACAAAATCTTCCAGAAAATAAAAGAGGAACACATTATAACTGATTTTATGAGGCCAATATTACCCTGACAACAAAACTAGATAAAGCCATGTTAAGAAAATTAAGGACTGATACCTATCATGGACACAAGATGCAAATTCTTGAAAAGCCAAATTTAGCAACATATAAAAATTATTGTGGGCTTCCCTGGTGGCTCAGTGGTAAAGAATCCACCTGCCAATGCAGGAGATGTACATTTGATTCTTGGGTGGGGAAGATCCCCTGGAGAAGGATATGACAACCCACTCAAGTATTCCTGCTTGGGAAATCCCATGGACAGAGAAACCTGGCAGCCTAGAGTACATGCGATCGCAAAAAGAGTTGGACAAGACTTAGCAACTACAACAATAACAACAATGATGATTATATACCATGACCAATTGGGATTCATCCCAGGAAATCAAGACTGGTATAAGATCCTATACTATGACCAGGTATATCTAGTATGAACTACCATATTACACTGTATTATGTTATAATACAATAAAACACGAGACCTGGACTTTTATCTCAGGAAATTTATATTTTATAGAAAGAGAAATACAAATGAAGAAAAGTATATTTTGAGATGTTTATAACCACTTAGAAGTTAAGTGAACAGTTTTATGATTTGAAGGGAGAGGTCTACTTTAGATATTATGATCAGAGAAATCCTCTCTGATAATATTTGCTCATTATCTCACATCATTCATAGTATATATTATGTATTAATAGGCCAGACATCTTTGCTAAATATTAAAAGTCACAAATAACTTAAAATATTTTCTGCTCAGATGACTTGTAAGGAGATAAGTGGATACCCAATTAGTGAAAATGAAACTATGGAATTTGAAAAGCAGTATTTCAATTAGCAGTCACTAATTATAAACAGCTTCAAGATTAAGCGTTCATATCAAGACAGACAATGTACTGAGGAAATTGCAAGCCTTATCCCTCTCATACACTGCTCACAACAGCTCTGCTATTGTTTTTAGCAGATGCAGAAGCAAGACTTATTAGAAAATACTTGAAACACTTGACTGAGATGCTACTGTAGGGGAGGTGTGGATGTGGGTGTATAACCTAATTCCATCTCACTTTAACATCTGTACACTCTTCAGTAAGTATTCTGTGTTCTGATTAAAAACATGAATAATAGAGCAAAAGAGAATAACATTCCTAAGGTGAAGTACAATACATACTGGATGATGCAACAAAAGCATACCAATGAATTAACAGTTGAACTTGATAACACAAGTGTCATTTGTGATGAAGAATCAAAACCTATTACCATTATCAAAGCATATTTTACTCAATTAATTGCAATTAATATTTTTTTCATTTTGAGATTTCACAGAAAATAGCCTACCTACCTAGGTATAATTCTGTGAGCTGAAAGACAATCATGAAGAATAAAATGTAAACAGATGATGCAGAGGAAAAGACACAAAATTGTATGATAGAAGCCTAACTGTGAAATTTAATTCTAAAATCTGCTGACTTTATTAATTGTACTACAGTGTCCTCCAGTGCAAAATAAATACATGTTAAACTAAATCCAGTGAAGGCAATGGCAACCCACTCCAGCGTCCATGGGGATGCTAAGAGTCCAACATGACTGAGCAAGTTCACTTTCACTTTTCACTTTCATGCATTGGAGAAGGAAATGGCAACCCACTCCAGTGTTCTTGCCTGGAAAATCCCGTGGACGGAGGAGCCTGGTAGGCTGCAGACCATGGGGTCTCGAAGAGTCGGACACGACTGAGTGGCTTCACTTTCACTTTTCCCTTTAATGCATTGGAGAAGGAAATGGCAACCTACTCCAGTGTTCTTGCCTGGAGAATTCCAGGGATGGGGGAGCCTGGTGGGCTGCCGTCTATGGGGTCACACAGAGTTGGACACGACTGAAGCGACTTAGCAGCAGCAGCAAAACTAAATCTCTAAGTCATTATTGTAGAAAGCTTATTCAATTATTTTTTAAAACTACAATATTAAATTATTGTTTAAATACAGTTTAGTTTTAAAGATTTTATTATTATGATGTTTTTATTCTTGATGTTCTAGATACTGTGGATTGTCTTTCTCAATTTCTATTTCTCACTTCCTTCTTCGTTGTATCTTTGAGTCTGGATTTAAGAAAAATCCAAAAATGTGCTTAAATTTGGAAGATAAAAATGAAGTGGAGGCCAATATCCTGAATATGTTTATCTTTTGTGATGGCAAAACAGGGTTGTACACATATGAAGGTTTCCTGTAGCCACCACTTAGGTCTCTTCATCAGCTTCCACTGTGTTAAGAGATACCTGCGGCATCACTAAGTGGTAGCTTCTTGATACTGGTTTTTCATCCCTTGACCTTCATTTTTCAGGTGTGTATGCTTGATGTCATGGCTCCAGTTCTCAGTGGTAGATAGTAAGAGAATGGGAGTTATTCCTTATTGTTATCTAAGAGCCTGTCCTTCAGTGTTTATGATTTGTGACAGAAACTGTTTAAAACCACCTGTTTAAAAATGGTTTCTGTGTCCTGTACTTGACTTGGCTGATAACAGCAGTTGTTGCAAAAACAGATATTCAAGGATGAGAATATTTTTGTTGTTGTTTGTTTTGATTTGTTTTATTTGGCCTACTTGGATATGAGTTGATCTGGTGGTTATAACTGGAGGATGACAGCTGTACAGGCTATGGAAAGCAGTGACAGAAAAAGTAGTAAGGGAGACATGACTTCAGTGAAGAGTCCCTGTTCAATAGAGTGTTACGGTGAAGATGAGGATGATAAGAACTGGGAGATGGGCTAGTTGCCTCTGACACTACAAAGCTTTAAGAAAGACACCTGCAAGCTCTGAGCTGTCTATTCATAATTTAAGATATTTTTTTTTCTGTACTTAGTAGTATTAGGGTAATAAAAACACAGATCAGATACACCGTTTTATCCATTTATGGAATTTATAAATAAATTGTTGTTCTCTTATGTGAAGGCTGGAACACTGACTGGGACATAGTGGCATTGGAGAACTGGAATGGCATCCTTTATGTGAAGTTATCTGGATACAAGTTGTGTGACTCCCTAGCCCTTGTTCTTCTTCTGGCTAATGGGTGTGCATGCTGTGGTGGAGAGCTTTAGTCATTCACCTGAGCTTTTTGCTTTGCAATGACACACCAGTTCTTCTCACTAACCACTCTTACTGCCTCATAGCCTCTAGCCAGATAAACTGATTCTGATAGCATTATGTCCCAGAAAGTGAAGTGACAATGTTAGTCACTCAGTCATGTCTGACCCTTTGCAATCCCATGGACTGGACTGTAGCCTGCCAGGCTCCTCTGTCCATCGAATTCTCCAGGAACGAATACTGGAGTGGGTAGCCATTCCCTTCTCCAGGGGATCTTCCCAACTCAGGGATCAAACCCAGGTCTATATTGCAGGCAGATTCTTTATTGTCTCAGCCACCAGGGAAGCCCAGGGGATAACCAGAAGCAAGATCAAGATAAATATACTATATGCCACATATTACATTCTTTCAACATTTATTATTGGCAAAGATCTGATAAATTTAGTTGGAGCTGCATTCTAAATGTGACAGAAAAGAAATAAAATGTCAGATTAGGGCAACTTAATCAATATGGCTATACTTACATACGATTCTAATTGTAATGTGCCAGTCTGAGCAACAGGAGGAGTACTTCAAGCACCTTGTCCAATTGTTTGACTAAACCTAGTCTTACAGGTAGCTCCCACTAAATGTATATGAGACACCAGGCATTTGTTGGCATAACTTACATGTGTAACTGTTCACTGGCTCCAAAACAATGTTAACCTCTGCAGATCTGTAATACCACTGTGCTCTATCAGAGGTGGGGCTTATAGTCATGTAATAAGCTCTGAGTCTTATTCAGAGTAGATTCTGTATGGAGAAGCTAAAGATTTGCCCTGAAACCTTCCCCTCCCTGGGCTTCTCTGGTGGCTCAGAGGGTAAAGAATCTGCCTGCAATGCAGGAGATCTGAGTTTGATCTCTGGGTCAGACAAACTCCTCTGGAGAAGGGAATGGCTATCCATTCCAGTATTCTTGCCTGGAGAATTCCAAGGACAGAAGAGCCTGGCAGGCTAGTCCATGGTTTTACAAACAGCTGGACACGACTGAGCACTGACTCTTTCATCTTCTTCCCACTCCTCCCTGTCGAAAGAGAACAATAAAAGGAGTGCTGTATTCCTTGGGGACTTTCAGAGAGTCTTAGCACAACTCCATTTAGCATGTCTGTTTGGCTCTTGCAGATGAAACATGGCAGGAATGGGAGATAACCACATAAAATCTGATGATGACTCCAATTGTTCCAGATGTAGTCTCTTTATAGGAGCAATTAACTTTGCCCCCGGCACCTATCATGCAGCTATCAAACTGCCAAAAGATTTTGCTTTCTATCAATAAGTAGAAAACATGAGCAGCAATTGGCTTTCAACTTGTAATGACAGCACTAACACTCTATTGTCTCTTTTCTTTTTATAATTCTCTCTCATAATTTAGTTTACGAAATCTAGATTAACCCAGCATCTCAAAAGACATTATGCTGGCCCACCACATTAATGTCTACACATTGACAGGATAGGCACAGTTTATATCCTCTAACATTTGACAAGAAAAAAAAAAATGCTTGTTAGAGAGGGATGTATGTGTGCTAAGTTGCTTCAGTTCTGTCTGACTTTTTGCAACCTATGGACTATAGCCTCCCAGGCTCCTTTCTCCATGGGATTCTCCAGGCCAGAATACTGGAGTGGGTTGACATGCTTTCCTCCAGGGGATTTTCCTGACCCAGAGTTTGAACCTGCATTTCCTGCAGCTTCTGCATTTCAGGAGGACTCTTTATCTCTGAGCCACCAGGGAAGCCCTAAAAGGAGATAAAACCTATCAAATTTCAATTTCATAACTCAGTTACGATTATTGGTGTTTCCTGGCCGGAGTCAAATTAGAGTTACTCTAAAGTAAAAGACAAGGATGGTGTCTGTTATGCTCCCTAGGACTAGGCAAGTGGCACATGGCTCATTTGTCATCTTTTAACTTGAGAAGTATATGACAAATTAAATGTGCTGTATTTTGCAAATTAGTTTTTGAAGGCTACAAGCTTTTGAATTTGGGGTCCAGTCCTTAGAAAGACTCTAAGAGCTGGCCCAAGTTTTAGTGAATGCATCTTTGTCACATATGACTTGGCAGAACTAATAATACTCAAATTTTCTGTAGCAAATGAAGAAGTGCCTTCAGTCTATTGTGAGTCCTCAAAGAGAATTAGAGAGTGGACCCTTAGGGTTTGGAGAAGATCCTCTTTGAGCACTAGGAAAATCTAAAGACCACTGTCTTACAACTGAACATATGCAAATAAATGGGCATTATCTAATTCACCAAGTCACAAATGCATGAGCTGCATTCCTGTACCATCAGGTGAAAATGTCATAGTGAAAAATGGCTTCAAGCTTGTCCCAAAAGTACAAAAAAGTTGCTCAAGCCAGTGGATCATGCTCCCAGAGCACCTATTTCTGGTACACAGCCCCTCACTCTCAACTTACTGCCATGGTCTCTTAGGGAGTTTGCTACGTGTTAACTATGGAAGGTGACATTTTAGTCTGCTTTGCAGTTGGTTCTGCATGATAAGTTGTCACCAGCTTGAGGTGGAACACTACAGTATTGAAATCTCGTTCATGAGAATAACTGAATTTACAGTAAGAGGCAAAAGAATGGACTGATTAGCATGGATTTTACTGGTTTTCCTCTGTATTCCAGCCATGAGCCATGATAGGGATAGCCATGAGCATCTGGCCTTTCAGAATGCTAGAATGACCTTCTGAAGAATGCAGAATCCAAGTACCAAGAGAATGGATCTAGGCATGGCATTTTTATACATCATGCAATCCACTCATAAACCATTTTTTATTCCTATCCACAAGACATTATACATCAACAGTTTAAGATTTTTCTTGGCTTTTTTTCAACAGCTTTATTGTGGTGTAATTGATATACAAAGAACTGCACACATTTATTTTGTACAATTTAATGAGTTTGAACATGACCAAATACCCATTACCTTGATTGTGGTGATGACCACAATCAAGGTAATGATCATATCCAACACTGTCCAAAGTTTCCTTATGTCTATTTTGTGGGTGTGCATAAGGACACTTAACATGAGATCTACCCTCTTAACAAATTTTGAAATGCTCAATACCATATTGTTAACTAAAGGCAGTATATTGCACAGCAGATTTCTAGAATTTATTCATCTAGCATAACTGAAATGTTATACCTGTTGAACAACTACTCCCCATTTCTCCCATTCCTCAATCCATGGGAACCACTACTGTATTCTCTTCTTCTATGAGTTTGACTATTTTAGGTGCCTCATGTAAATACATTCATTCAGTATCTGTCCTTCTGTGTTCACTTATTTTATTTCACACAATGCCCTCCATCCTTATTGTGTCAAATGGAAATATTTCCTTTTTCTAAAAGGCTGAATAGCATTCTATTGTATGTATTTAACACATTTTCTTTGTTCATCTCTTGAAAACACTTGAGTTGTTTCCATATCTTGGCTACTTTGGATAATACAGCAATGAAACTGGGAGTGCAGTTATCTCTTCAAAATCCTGATTTTAATTATTTTGGATACACACCCAGAGTGGGATTGCTGCATCACAATGTGAATATGAAAAGATATACAACATAATTCATAATCATGAAAATACAAATAAAAACTACAGTAAGATATCATCTCATATCTGTTATGATGGTTATCAAAAAACAAAAGATCACAAGTATTGTTGAGGACGTAGAGAAATTGGAACACTTAAACACTGTTGGTGGTAATGTAAAATGGATTTGTGTCTTTCCCAAATTCATTATATTGATGCCCTAATCCCCAAGTGATGCTATTTGGGAAATGGGCCTTGGGAAGTAATTGACTTAGTTGAGGTCATGAGGATGGGGCCCTCATGATGGAGTTGGTGCACTTATAAAGAGAGACACTAGCGTTTACTTGCTCTCTTACACTTTCATTTGAGTACATATCAAGATGACAGTATATCTAAGCCAGGGAGGCAGATCTCATCCTACCATTCTAGCATCCCTGATCTCAATTTTCAGCCTTTGGAACTCTGAGAAAATACATTGCTGTTGTTTAAGTTACTGATCTATGATATTTTGTTACGGCAGTCCAAGACGACTATCCATATCCTCTCTCTCTCTCTCTATATATATACACACACACATATACATATGGCATATATATACATATGTATATATATATAATGTCTTCATTTCTTATTTTTATTTTGCTAGGCCAGTGGTAGCAAATATGAAAATTTAGTTCCTAGACTAAAGGATATCAAGGTCATACTAGATTTTGACAGTTACAGAAAACAAATGAGCACCACCATCTTTCTGCTGAAAATCTATGTCATCATTCAGTGAGAGTCTGTTCTGGAAGCAACAAAGCTATTTTTATTCAATTTTTCTGATCCTTTTCCCATAATTATGAAGTTGAGGCAAATAATTATATCAGTTGCCTCAAAATAGTACCTATCTTGATGAGTCTATTTTCTCTTGTTTAAAGAGACATTCATGAGCTTCAAAGTAAAACTTGCCCCTTCTGACTTTCAAAAAATTTCATTTGCTCAGGGAGTAAAAAAAAAAAAAAAAAAAATCCTGCTTAAAATTTTGATTTTATGCTTTGAAACATGAATAAAAAATTAAATGTGCTCAGAATCTGGCAGAATATATATATGTGTGTGTGTGTGTGTGTATACATTCAAAGAAATTGAAATTACTCAAAATTCTACTGTCAAAGGATATTAAGAGATAAACAGTCACTATTAATAATATTTTGTATAAGTGTCCTGATGATTTTAAGTATATTTATGACATTTTAAACAAAAATTAGAGTCTATTTTAAATACTGGGAAATACCACAGTGCTTAAAAAAGATTAATTTTCTAAGTATTCTCTCTTTGCTTTCAGACAAGGAAGCCTATAGAAAATATGTCAGTAAAATTAATATGTAGTTATAAAAGTTTAAAACATGAAAACTTACCATGATTTTTTTCTATTTTTTCCTCTTTATTCTCTCTTTCCTAATCAACAAAATTAACATCTTTTCCCTTGATTCACATTTGCTTCATTCATAAATACAGCTATCTTCCTCTCCTATTCTCCCTTGTCATTAAAAGACATTTTAGATCTTCATTTCCATATTTTTTCCAATTTTCCTGAGCTGATATAGCTTATTTTATCACATCTTTCATTCTCTAAGGTGCTGTAAGAAACTGAACAAGCTAAAAATCTTCAATATACAGTATTTTTAATATAACACTTTTGTCTTTTAAATAAGTCAATGTCACTATGGGAATTTCTGCCAAGCATTTCTAAAATAATGAAAGATAAACATCTAACGTTTCAATATTTTCATATGACAATACTAAAGAAATCTAGATAGTGAGTAACAAAGGCAAGAAATTCTGTCTTCCCCCTTACCCACAGACCTTTTACTCAGTATAAGGCTGAAAATATGCAACAACATTCCTGAATCTATTAGATAACCAAGTGACCCTAAATCATTTTCAAAAATTTAAAACTATAAATATATCTACTATTTTACCCGTGTCTCAGATGTTGGTAAATAATGATTTAGAGCACGACAGTCATAAAATAAGCATACATTAAACATATTTTTTAAAAGAATATTTACTTAAAAATTCATTTGGACCTGATCAAAGAAATAATTCAGTTCATTTCAGTTCAGTTGCTCAGTCGTGTCCAACTCTTTGTGATCCCATGAACTGCAGCATGCCAGGCCTCCCTGTCTATCACCAACTCCCAGAATCCACACAAACCCATGGCCATTGAGTCGGAGATGCCATCCAACCATCTCATCTTCTGCCATCCCCTTCTCCTCCTGCCCTCAATCTTTCCCAGCATCAGGGTCTTTTCCAATGAGTCAGCTCTTCACATCAGTGGCCAAAGTATTGGAGTTTCAGCTTCAACATCAGTCCTTCTGATGAACACCCAGGACTGATCTCGCCCAGAGAAATATCAATAACCTCAGATATGCAGATGACACCACCCTTATGGCAGAAAGTGAAGAGGAACTACAAAGCCTCTCGATGAAAGTGAAAGAGGAGAGTTAAAAAATTGGCTTAAAACTCAACATTCAGAAAAGTAAGATCATGGCATCTGGTCCCATCACTTCATAGGAAATAGATGGGGAAACAGTGGAAACAGTGTCAGACTTTATTTTTGTGGGCTCCAAAATCACTGCAGATGGTGACTGCAGCCATGAAATTAAAACACACTTACTCCTTGGAAGGAAAGTTATGACCAACCTAGACAGCGTATTAAAAAGCATAGTTCAGTCTTCACTTTGTCAGCAAATGTCCATCTAGTCAAGGCTATGGTTTTTCCAGTAGTCACGTATGGATGTGAGAATTGGACTATAAAGAAAGCTGAGCACGGAAGAATTGATGCCTTTGAACTGTGGTGTTGGAGAAGAGTCTTGAGAGTCCCTTGGACTGCAAGGAGATCCAACCAGTCCATCCTAAAGGAGATCAGTCCTGGGTGTTCATTAAAAGGAATGATGTGAAGAAATAATTATAAACAAAATTATTAAGCATTCTTATTTTATAAAAATGATATCAATGAACCTACTTGCAGGGAAGGAATGGAGATACAGATGTGGAGAATGGACTTGTGGACACAGTGGCATCAGGAGAGATTGGGATAATGGAGAAAATAGCATTTACACTATCATTTGTAGACGAGATACTTGGTGAGAAGTTGATATGTACTACAGAGAGCCAAACCTGTCAATCTGTGATTACCTAGAGGAGTGGGATCAGGGGAGGGGAGGGAGGGTCAAGGAGGGGATATATGTATAATTATGCTGATTGACATTGTTGTGTGGCAGAAACCAGTTCAACATTATAAAGCAATTTCCTTCCAATTAGAAAATAAGTTTTAAAATATTAATAAAATCCTATTTTAAATGCATTTTATTACTTAAATTCCTATATGTTCTATAATTAAACATCAATGTTTTCAGACTAATTTATGTCTGCTTAATAACTTTCATTGGAGAAGGAAATGGCAGCCCACTCCAGTGTTCTTGCCTGGAGAATCCCAGGGATGAGGGAGCCTGGTGGGCTGCCATCTATGGGGTCGCACAGAGTTGGACACGACTGAAGCAACTTAGCAGCAGCAGCAGCAGCAGTAACTTTAATAATTCTGCAACAATTTATTGTCAAAATCTTATTTCCTCTTAAAATTTATTTTATTAGATTTATAAAATTTGATTACTTTGTCATTAAGTTTAGAAAACAGACCTGTTTAGATGTTAAATATATCAATAGTACAATATACAAACTCAAATGAGCTTCATCAAATGATTTTATGAGATTATGCCCACTCAACATATGTCTAATAAGCACTTATAACTGGATAATAAAATGAGAATGATTATAATACAATGTATGATGATTTTCTTTAATAAATCTATTTCTTATCAGGAGATTAATGATTTATGGAAAGTCTCTCCAAATGAACTAGCTAATGTAGACAACATAGCATTTCCAGGATCAAGTATTTTTTGTGCTGTTTAATATTTTGTTGTGTTTGAAAATGAAAGTTCAACAAATAGCTGGAATATTAGTATTACAGATTCATGATCACCCAGCGCTCCTCTTACAGTATCCTTCTGAAAATGGCAACTGTCTTCTTGTATTTGATCTTTTCCAATGAGTAGGCTGTTTGCATCAGGTGGCCAAAGTAAAATTACCAAAAATTATTCCAAAATGTGGTTAAACAGCACAAATTTATTTCCTTATATTTCTGCAGGTTAGAATTTCAGATGGGTTTGACTGGGCTAAAATAAATGTATCAGCACTGCTATAGCCTTCCTGGATATTCAAAGGCAGCAACAGTACATTAAACATTATGCAGCCATCACTCTGCTTCTCCCTTGCTCTTCCACTTATAAGGATTCTGTGATTATATTGAAACAGCCCAAATAAGAATTTTCACTATCTTAGAATGCATCCATTTCTCTTGGTTGTCCCTTTTACTGGCATATAATTGTTCTTAGTGGTATCCTATTTTTGTATTTCTGTGGTTTCAGTTGTAACTACTGAAATTTATATTTATTTGGATATTCTTTTAGTCCAGATGCATATGGATAAAGATTTACCAATTTTGTTTATATTTTCAAAGAAACAACTCTTTGTATTCATAGTTTTTAAAGTTGATCTTTTATAGCAAGATTAAATCAGGAAGAAATACAAAATATAAACAAACCAAGTATGAGTAATGAAATTAAATCAGCAATAAAAAAAACTCCCTCCATAAATAAAAAGGTCCAAGACCAGATGGTTTCATAGATGAATTCTACCAAACACTTAAAGAATTAATCCCTATCCTTATCAAAATAGTCAAAAAAATTAAACAGAAGTAAATGCTTCTGGATCCATTACACAAGGCCAGTACCAACCTGTTACCAAAACCAGAAAAAAATACTGAGAGAGAGATGGAAAATTACAGGCTAATATCACTGATGAAAATAAATGCAAAAATCCTCAGCAAAATATTAGCAAACTGAATTCAGTTCAGTTCAGTTCAGTTCAGTCTCTCATTCGTGTCCGACTCTTTGAGACCCCATGAATCGCAGGACGCCAGGCCTCCCTGTCCATCACCAACTCCCGGAGTTCACTCAGACTCAAGTCCATCAAGTCAGTGATTCCATCCAGCAATCTCATCCTCTGTCGTCCCCTTCTCCTCCTGCCCCCAATCCCTCCCAGCATCAGAGTCTTTTCCAATGAGTCAACTCTTCACATGAGGTGGCCAAAGTACTGGAGTTTCAGCTTTAGCATCATTCCTTCCAAAGAAATCCCAGGGCTGATCTCCTTCACAATGGACTGGTTGGATCTGCTTGCAGTCCAAGGGACTCTCAAGAGTCTTCTCCAACACCACAGTTCAAAAGCATCAATTCTTTGGCTCTCAGCTTTCTTCACAGTCCACTCTCACATCCATACATGACCACAGGAAAAACCATAGCCTTGACTAGACAAACCTTTATTGGCAAAGTAGTCTCTGCTTTTGAATATGCTATCTAGGTTGGTCATAACTTTCCTTCCAAGGAGTAAGCGTCTTTTAATTTCATGGCTGCATTCACCATCTTCAGTGATTTTGGAGCTCAGAAAAATAAAGTCTGACACTGTTTCCACTGTTTCCCCATCATTTCCCATGAAGTGGTGGGACCAGATGCCATGATCTTCGTTTTCTGAATGTTGAGCTTTAAGCCAACTTTTTCACTCTCCACTTTCACTTTCATCAAGAGGCTTTTAGTTCCTCTTCGCTTTCTGCCATAAGGGTGGTGTCATCTGCGTATCTGAGGTTATTGATATTTCTCCCGGCAATCTTGATTCCAGCTTGTGTTTCTTCCAGCCCAGCGTTTCTCATGATGTACTCTGCATAGAAGTTAAATAAGCAGGGTGACAATATACAGCCTTGACATACTTCTTTTCCTATTTGGAACCAGTCTGTTGTTCCATGTCCAGTTTTAACTGTTGCTTCCTGACCTGCAAATATGTTTCTCAAGAGGCAGGTCAGGTGGTCTGGTATTCCCATCTCTTTCAGAATTTCCCACAGTTTATTGTGATCCACACAGTCAAAGGCTTTGGCATAGCCAATAAAGCAGAAATAGATGTTTTTCTGGAACTCTCTTGCTTTTTCCATGATCTGGTTCCTCTGCCTTTTCTAAATCTCAAAAACCACAGAATGATCTCTGTTCATTTCCAAGGCAAACCATTCAATATCACAGTAATCCAAGTCTATGCCCCAACCACTAATGCTGAAGAAGCTGAAGTTGAACGGTTCTATGAAGACCTACAAGACCTTTTAGAACTAACACCCAAAAAAGATGTCCCTTTCATTATAGGGGACAGGAATGCAAAAGTAGGAAGTCAAGAAACACCTGGAGTAACAGGTAAATTTGGCCTTGGAATACAGAATGAAGCAAGGCAAAGACTAATAGAGTTTTGCCAAGAAAATGCACTGATCATAACAAGCACCCTCTTCCAACAACACAAGAGAAGACTCTATACAGGGACATCACCAGATAGTCAACACCAAAATCAGATTGATTATATTCTTTGCAGCCAAAGGTGGAGAAGCTCTATACAGTCAGCAAAAACAAGACCAGGAACTGACTGTGGCTCAGATCATGAACTCCTTATTGCCAAATTCAGACTTAAATTGAAGGAAGTAGGGAAAACCACTAGACCATTCAGGTATGACCTAAATCAAATCCCTTATGATTATACAGTGGAAGTGAGAAATAGATTTAAGGGCCTAGATCTGATAGATAGAGTGCCTGATGAACTATGGATGGAGGTTCGTGACATTGTACAGGAGACAGGGATCAAGACCATCCCCATGGCAAAGAAATGCAAAAAAGCAAAATGGCTGTTTGGGGAGGCCGTACAAATAGCTGTGAAAAGAAGAGAAGTGAAAAGCAAAGGAGCAAAGGAAAGATACAAGCATCTGAATGCAGAGTTCCAAAGAATAGCAAGAAGAGATAAGAAAGCCTTCCTCAGAGATCAATGCAAAGAAATAGAGGAAAACAACAGAATGGGAAAGACTAGAGATCTCTTCAAGAAAATTAGAGATACCAAGGGAACATTTCATGCAAAGATGGGCTCAATAAAGGACAGAAATGGTATGGACCTAAGAGAAGCAGAAGATATTAAGAAGAGATGGCAAGAATACACAGAAGAACTGTACAAAAAAGATCTTCATGACCCAGATCATCATGATGGTGTGATCACTGACCTAGACCAGACATCCTGGAATGTGAAGTCAAGTGGGCCTTAGAAAGCATCAGTAGAAACAAAGCTAGTGGAGGTGATGGAATTTCAGTTGAGCTATTTCAAGTCCTGAAAGATGATGCTGTGAAAGTGCTGCACTCAATATGCCAGCAAATTTGGAAAACTCAGCAGTGGCCACAGGACTGGAAAAGGTCAGTTTTCATTCCAACCCAAAAGAAAGGCAATGCGAAACTGAATTCAGCAATTCATTAAAAGGAACATATACCATGATCATGTAGGATTTATCCCAATGATGCAAGAATGGTTCAATATTCACAAATCAGTAAATGTGACACAGAATATTTAAAATTTGAAGAGTAAAAATAGAGCTATTCCAATAATGCAGGAAGAGCTTTTGACAAAAATTTAACATACACTTATGATAAAATAACTCTCCACAAAGTGGATAGAGAGGGAATATGTCTGTGTTTAGTCACTAAGTTATGTCCAACTCTTTTGTGACCCCATGAGTTGTAGCACACCAGGCTCTTCTGTCCATGGAATTTCCCAGGCAAGAGTACTGGAGTGGGTTGCCATTACCTTCTCCAGGGCATGTTCCCAACCCAGGGATAAAACCCATGTCTCCTGCTTGACAGGCGGATTCTTAACCACTGACAACTGGGAAGCCTATATCAGATGATGAATGTTCATAAAACTTATCATGGTAATCATTTCATGATGTATCATCATCCACTACACCTTAAGCTTTTACAGAGCTCTTTGTCAATCTTATCTAAATAAAGGTGAAAAAATATAACTTCACCATCTCAAGGTCAGCAAATTAACACCCTTAATTAGACTTGCAATGTAATTGCACTTTTTCTTTTTTTTCTTTTTTTCCTTCTTTTTTTATTTTATTTTTTAACTTTACAATATTGTATTGGTTTTGCCATATATCAACATGAATCCACCACAGGTATACACGTGTTCACCATCATGAACCCTAATCCCTTCTCCCTCCCTATACCATCCCTCTGAGTCTTCCCAGCGCACCAGCCCCAAGCATCCAGTGTCGCGCATTGAACCTGGACTGGTGACTCGTTTCATATATGATATTATACATGTTTCAATGTCATTCTCCCAAATCATCCCACCCTCTCCCTCTCCCACAGAGTCCAAAAGACTGTTCTATACATCAGTGTCTCTTTTGCTGTCTCAATTCTGAAAGAGATGGGAATACCAGACCACGTGACCTGCCTCTTGAGAAATTTGTATGCAGGTCAGGAAGCAACAGTTAGAACTGGACATGGAACAACAGACTGGTTCCAAATAGGAAAAGGAGTACATCAAGGCTGTATATTGTCACACTGCTTATTTAACTTCTATGCAGAGTACATCATGAGAAACGCTGGACTGGAGGAAGCACAAGCTGGAATCAAGATTGCCGGGAGAAATATCAATGACCTCAGATATGCAGATGACACCACCCTTATGGCAGAAAGTGAAGAGGAACTCAAAAGCCTCTTGATGAAAGTGAAAGTGGAGAGTGAAAAAGTTGGCTTAAAGCTCAACATTCAGAAAACGAAGATCATGGCATCCGGTCCCACCACTTCATGGGAAATAGATGGGGAAACAATGGAAAGAGTGTCAGACTTTATTTTTCTGAGCTCCAAAAGCACTACAGATGGTGACTGCAGCCATGAAATTAAAAGACGCTTACTCCTTGGAAGGAAAGTTATGACCAACTTAGATAGCATATTCAAAAGCAGAGACATTACTTTGCCAACAAAGGTTCGTCTAGTCAAGGCTATGGTTTTTCCTGTGGTCATGTATGGATGTGAGAGTTGGACTGTGAAGAAGGCTGAGCGCTGAAGAATTGATGCTTTTGAACTGTGGTGTTGGAGAAGACTCTTGAGAGTCCCTTGGACTGCAAGGAGATCCAACTGGTCCATTCTGAAGGAGATCAGCCCTGGGATTTCTTTGGAAGGAATGATGCTAAAGCTGAAACTCCAGTACTTTGGTCATCTCATATGAAGAGTTGACTCACTGGAAAAGACTCTGATGCTGGGAGGGATTGGGGGCAAGAGGAGAGGGGGACAACAGAGGATGAGATGGCTGGATGGCATCACTGACTCGATGGATGTGAGTCTGAGTGAACTCTGGGAGTTGGTGATGGACAGGGAGGCCTGGCGTGCTGCGATTCATGGGGTCACAAAGAGACAGACATGACTGAGCGACTGATCTGATCTGAGACAGGGTTATTGTTACTATCCTTCTAAATTCCATATATATGCATTAGTATACTGTATTGGTGTTTTTCTTTCTGGCTTACTTCACTCTGTATAATAAACTCCAGTTTCATCCACCTCATTAGAACTGATTCAAATGTATTCTTTTTAATGGCTGAGTAATACTCCATTGTGTATATGTACCACAGCTTTCTTATCCATTCATCTGCTGATGAACATCTAGGTTGCTTCCATGTCCTTATCCATTCATCTGCTGATAGACATTTAGGTTGCTTCCATGTCCTGGCTATTATAAACTCTCACTGTTTGCAGATGACATGATCCTCTACATAGAAAACCCTAAAGACTCCACCAGAAAATTACTAGAACTAATCAATGACTATAGTAAAGTTGCAGGATATAAAATCAACACACAGAAATCCCTTGCATTCCTGTACACTAATAATGAGAAAATGGAAAGAGAAATTAAGGAAACATTCCATTCACCATTGCAACGGAAAGAATAAAATACTTAGGAATATATCTACCTAAAGAAACTAAAGACCTATATATAGAAAACTATAAAACACTGGTGAAAGAAATCAAAGAGGACACTAATAGATGGAGAAATATACCATGTTCATGGATTGGAAGAATCAATATAGTGAAAATGAGTATACTACCCAAAGCAATTTATAGATTCAATGCAATCCCTATCAAGCTACCAACGGGTATTCTTCACAGAGCTAGAACAAATAATTTCACAATTTGTATGGAAATACAAAAAACCTCGAATAGCCAAAGCGATCTTGAGAAAGAAGAATGGAACTGGATGAATCAACCTGCCTGACTTTAGGCTCTACTACAAAGCCACAGTCAGCAAGACAGTATGGTACTGGCACAAAGACAGAAATATTGATCAATGGAACAAAATAGAAAGCCCAGAGATAAATCCACGCACATATGGACACCTTATCTTTGACAAAGGAGGCAAGAATATACAATGGAGTAAAGACAATCTCTTTAACAAGTGGTGCTGGGAAAACTGGTCAACCACTTGTAAAAGAATGAAACTAGAACACTTTCTAACACCATACACAAAAATAAACTCAGAATGGATTAAAGATCTAAACGTTAAGACCAGAAACTATAAAACTCCTAGAGGAGAACATAGGCAAAACACTCTCCGACATACATCACAGCAGGATCCTCTATGACCCACCTCCCAGAATATTGGAAATAAAAGCAAAAATAAACAAATGGGGCCTAATTAAATTTAAAAGCTTCTGCACAACAAAGGAAACTATAAGCAAGATGAAAAGACAGCCTTCAGAATGGGAGAAAATAATAGCAAATGAAGCAACTGACAAACAACTAATCTCAAAAATATACAAGCAACTCCTACAGCTCAATTCCAGAAAAATAAATGACCCAATCAAAAAATGGGCCAAAGAACTAAGTAGACATTTCTCCAAAGAAGACATACAGATGGCTAACAAACACATGAAAAGATGCTCAACATCATTCATTATCAGAGAAATGCAAATCAAAACCACTATGAGGTACCATTTCACGCCAGTCAGAATGGCTGCATTCCAAAAGTCTCCAAGCAATAAATGCTGGAGAGGGTGTGGAGAAAAGGGAACCCTCTTACACTGTTGGTGGGAATGCAAACTAGTACAGCCACTATGGAGAACAGTGTGGAGATTCCTTAAAAAACTGGAAATAGAACTGCCTTATGACCCAGCAATCCCACTGCTAGGCATACACACCAAGGAAACCAGAATTGAAAGAGACACGTGTACCCCAATGTTCATCGCAGCACTGTTTGTAATTGCTCTGTTTCATGTTAATATAACATATTCGTAAGTTCTTGCAATTAAGGCATGGTATCTTTGGGGTCCATTATTTTGTCTACTACAGGTTTTGCTAGCAGTAAGTTAAATAAGGTAGCATAATTAGTAGATGCTTTGGGGAAGAGGAGAATTCTTTCTTATATCTTTATCTTTCATCTTTCCATGGTGTTTGAACTTTTATCATATACATGTATTTTTTTATGAAAATATATTTAAAATGTAATATTTTTTCTTTGACTGATTTCAAATGTTCAACTATGTATAAGTAAATATTTTTACTTATACATATATTAACTCCAGCTCAACTAGCAAATGGCTGATGAGAAATAGTTGTTGATTGAGGTTTTCTTTTGGGCTTTCCCTGATTGAATGAGCACTATGTTTAGAAATTCAGCTAACTCTAGCAAACCTAATGAGGTATTGGCATAGAAAATGGGACAATGACATTAACTACACCTGAGTATATATCCATCCTAAGTGTCCATGAACAGATGTGAAATACTATATATATATATATATAAAAGAATACATTAAAGGAGATCTTAAGCTCAGGATAGGAACATTTTTTTAATGATATAAACTTTAGAAATGAACTGCAGTCAAACATGAATGTTTTTATAAGAAAAGAAACCAAGGTTTAAATAAATTGTGAAGAATTTTCATTAGGAAATGGTATTAAAAAGCTATTTGAAGCCCAACCAATTTTCTTTGATCATAACTAATATTACCTTCAATTTAAGCGAAATACCATCTACTACACAATTTAAAAATCAGATTGCATTTTTTAATATTTTAGTGTGGATTCTTGTTACCTGAGTAATAGCTATGTGCATGCTTGTTTTATAGTAATATTGGCAGGAAGTACAAATATCTGTTAGGGTAAGTGAATTGGTGAACTAAAAAGCCTCTTGATGAAAGTGAAAGAGGAGAGTGAAAAAGTTGGCTTAAAGCTCAACATTCAGAAAACTAAGATTATGGCATCTGGTCCCATCACTTCATGGCAAATAGATGGGGAAACAGTGGAAACAGTGGCAGACTTTATTTTGTTGGGCTCCAAAATCACTGCAGATGGCGACTGCAGCCCTGAAGTTAAAAGAAGCATGATCCTTGGAAGGAAAGTTATGACCAACCTAGACAGTATATTAAAAAGCAGAGACATTACTTTGCCAGCAAAGTTCTATTTAGTCAAGGCTATGTATTGTCCAGTAATCATGCATGGATGTGAGAGCCGGACTATAAAGAAAGCTGAGCACTGAAGAATTGATGCTTTTGAACTGTGGTGTTGGAGAAGACTCTTGAGAGTCCCTTGGACTGCAGGGAGATCCAACCAGTCCATCCTAAAGAAGATCAATCCTGAGTGTTCATTGGAAGGACTGATGTTGAAGCTGAAACTCCAATACTTTGCCCACCTGATGCGAAGAGCTGACACATTTGAAAAGACCCTGATGCTGGGAAAGACTGAATGCTGGAGAAGGGGATGACAGAATGTGATGGTTGGATGGCATCACCGACTCAATGGACGAGTCTGGGTGAATTCTTGGAGTTGGTGATTGACAGGCAGGCCTGGCATGCTGCAGTCTTTGGGGTTGCAAAGAGTCAGACACGACTGAGCAACTGAACTGAACTGAACTGAACTGAATTGGTATTAAGATTAAGTTAGCCGTGAGTGTGTCACAGTGCTAGACAACTAGTCCATGATATTCATTGGAGGACTGATAGTGAAGCTGAAGATACAGTACTCTGGCTACTTGATGCCAAGAACCAAATCAAGGGAAAAGACCCTGATGCTGGGAAAGATTGAAGTCAAGAGAAGAGGGCATCAGAGGATAAGATGGTTAGATAGCATCACTGACTCAATGGACATGAATTTGAGCAAACTCTTGGAGATTGTGAAGGATAGGGATGTCTAGTGTTCTGTAATCCACGGGATTGCAAAAAGTCAGAAATGAGTTAGTGACTGAACAACAATGAAAATTTTTTACATATTGATAGTCTACCTATATGTACTAAGATGCCCTCTTTGTATTTTCTTGCCAATCCTTTGAAACAGTACAGATCCTATACATTTAACATTGTGTTTTAAACTTTCATGTACTATTATAACTCATTCAAATTTTCATACATATATATTATTTGTTTTGAAAAGGAAAAAAAAATGAAAGTGTTAGTCACTCAGTCATGTCTTTGTGACCCATGGACTATAACCTACCAGGATCCTCTGTCCATGGAATCCTCCAGGCAAGAATACTGGAGTGGGTAGCCATTACTTTTTCCAGGGGATCTATATATATATATATGACTATATATAATATATTCTCTGTATAAAATATTTATAAACTTTTAAATCAAAGGAAAAAATATATATATGTAACAGTTCACAAAACACAAAAATAAGTAAACAGAATTATCAATTATGAGAATAAATATACCAAAAAATGACTAACAATGTCATAAAATAGAACATTAGCACAAGAATCTAAAGCTCCTTCCCAATCACCACTCCCACACTGTTCCTCAGGTAACTGTTGTTTAGTTTGTAATATAGAAAATTAGTTTCCTCTATTCTTGAAATTTTTATGAATAAAATTAAGCAGCATGTATGCTGTATTTTGTATCTTTCACTAATTACTGTGAAATGTATCCATAAATTTTATGTACCACTGATTGTTTTTTTTATTACATTAAAATTTTACAGTTTGAGGCTACACAAGTGTTTTATTTTTCATCCTTCTGTAGACTAACAATGGGTGTTTATAGTTTGTGGTTATTATAAACAATGACACTCTGAGTATTTTTATAAATATTTTAGGTATACATCTATATTAATTTTTTTGTTGATACACATATAAGTTAAAGTTCTAGATCATAGGGTATATGTATTTTCAATAGTTTTACTATATAACATATACAAAAATAATTATACAGTTGTACTTTCACTAGCAATATATAATTGCCGTTATTCCATATCCTTGCCTGCTACCTACCTATGGCATTTATGTTTGTTAATGTAGATGAGCCCACTGTATGCATATTGGCAGTTTAGACAGAATTTTTGAGGAAATGTTTGTTTAAGTTATTTAACAACCTTTAATTTAACAACCTGCTTCACTGTCTATAATTAATTATGAAGATATTCTCCTATTTAAGATGTACCATACATCTGGAATTATCTTTGTATATTATGAGAATAATGGGTGAAGATTCTTTTGGTTTTACAAACCTATAGCTATTTAATTGGCCTGGGGTCATTTTGTCTAAATCATTTTGTAATAGACATGTTTGTGTGTAAATATACACACACATACATATGTGTGTATATGTGCATATATGTGTGTGTGTGTCTGTGTATGTGCATGTGTGTAGGTCAGATTCTTCACTCTTTATTGTGTACCATTAGTACATCTAATTATACTTGCCTTATACCATTAGTATATTAGTAATACCATCACACTGTTTTACCATGGTTGTGTAGTTAGTGTTAATAGTGCACAGTGAAAGTTCTGCAACTTCTTCAGTAACACCTTGGATGGTATTGGACACATGTATTTACATGTAAAGTTTGGATCCAGTTTAAATGTACATACACACACAAAATACATTGGGCTTTTGATTGAAATTCAATCTATGTATTTGCTTGAAGAATACTGACATTTTCATAACCATGTACCTTTCAATGTATGGATATGGCATAACAGTCCTATTAGTTTTTTTTTCCTCTCAAAAAGTATTATAAATTTTTAAATGTAGCTGTCTTTGTATATCTGAAATAATTTTTTTGCCTAAAATAATCCCTTTATACTTTTCTTTATAATGACCTGCTAAATTAATTTTTTCACTAATTTTTTAAAATTTCAACTTCATTTGTAAAATGGATGTTTTCCTATATAAAGAAATGTTACTTATTTTCTTTTTTTAGAAATGTCATTCCAAATTTTTCTGTCAATATCTTTTTTGAGAAGTCAACATCCAATTCATTGACGCTCTTTCAAGAGAAATTTGGCCTTTTCTTTTGACTATTTTAAAGATTCTACTTTCTCTTTAGTTTGCAGTCATTTGCATATTTTGTACTTACATATGGTTTCATTTGTTTTTGTCCTATTTCTGGCATTTCAATTAAACATATATTGTATTTTTTACTGCATTTCTTACATTATTCTTGAATTCCTTTTGGTACTTTTCATCATATTATTTCACCATCTTTGCACATTTTTTCAGCTGTATTCTAGTAACTGATTATTTCTTCAGCAGTTTCTTCATGTCATTAATCATATTCTTTAAGTATAAGCACAGATACAATACTAATATTTAGTCTACAAGTTTTACTTCTTCATTTTTCCTATTTTCACTTAATTTCTTGAATATATTTAAAAATATTTTAAATTTTCTATCTGGAAATTTCTGCATTTTGATTTTTGTGGTTTCAATATATCCTATATTTTACTGTTTGGGGACAATTATTTACTTTTTAATGACTATTTTTATACTTGCTTTAGCTTTATAAAGTGACAGAATATCAAATTTTGTTGAAAATAATGAAGGCTCTTGTTGATATTATGTTCCTCCAGAAAAAATTTTGCCAAAGGCAAAACTGAGTGAAAGGAAAGCTTCTTTTCTTGTGAGGTCTGGTTCTTTCTTGTCCTTGCTTGCGTCTTGGGTACAGCAGTAGAAGAGCCTGGCTATTTATCAGGACCCTCCTTTTTGGTGCCCTGTGGACTCCATTTTTTCCCCCTGCTCTAGTTCTTGTAAGTTAGTTTGCCTCTCAGTCTTTACACTGAAACTTCCTTAGAATTCATAACTGCCTCAAGCAGAGAAGCAGATCCAACTATTGGATTTTATGCTTTTGGTTCACAACCTTATTTCATTCTTAAAAAACTGACTGTCTTGCTAGTTTCTCAATGACTTCAGAGAGGTATTTTTATATTTTTCCCAGGTTTTGTGGTTGTTCTCAGCAGATTAACTACAAGCAGCATAAGCAGCCATTACCTGAAGGGGAATCAATGATTACCTTTAAATTTACCAAAAGCAGCAACATACATTCATTTTAGAAATTTTAGAAACATGAAAGAATGAAAGAGAGAGAGAGGGAGAGAGGGACAGACTATATGTATGCAAAAATGACAAAATAAAAATCACCCAATTTCAAATCAGACATACCCGATCACTATGAAAATATACAAGCCTTGTCACCGAGAATTTATATATATATATATATACACACACACACACACACACACACACAGTTATTTAGTAGTTCACATAAAGTAACCAATTTAGTAAAATGTCCAGCATCATTGACTTAAGTTCTTACATAACAATCTTAAATTACACCAACCTAATTTATCAGTCCTGACTGCAAAATCACGCAAAGAGAATCTCAAAGAATTTCAATATTTGACATGTAAAAAAAAAAGTTTATATTGCTGCTGCTAAGTCGCTTCAGTCGTGTCCGACTCTGCGTGACCCCATAGACGGCAGCCCAACAGGCTCCCCATCCCTGGGATTCTCCAGGCAAGAATACTGGAGTTGGTTGCCATTTCCTTCTCCAATGCAGGAAAGAGAAAAGTGAAAGTGAAGTCACTCAGTCGTGTCCGACTCTTAGTGACCCCATGGACTGCAGCCTACCAGGCTCCTCCATCCATGGGATTTTCCAGGCAAGAGTACTGGAGTGGGGTGCCATTGCCTTGTGATTCAATAATGGAATTCATATTAATCTCTATCATCAGCTACCCACATTTATTCATTCAAATCACTGACATGGGTCATGTTTTTCTAGCTCCTTAAATCAAATCTAAAATGAGTCACATTTCATCTTTTTGCATTTTATGATGATAAAATAAATATATGAATAATGCATTTGCTGGTCACTTTACTCCCCTGAATAGTCTTAGGCCATTTATTAATAAGTATAGTCTTATCAAATATTACAAATGCTAAGTTATTTAAAGACTGTCTCTCCTCTAGCTTGAACTTGGTCTAGGCTATGCATATTTTTGTTGTTGTATTTTTATTTTATTTTATTTTTTAACTAACACTTTTACTATTCAATTGGTGGGCTGCAGCCCATGGGGTCACAAAGAATCAGACACGACTGAGTGACTAAGCATAGCACAGACTGCTTCTAGATCCTTTAATGCTTAAGTGAGAAAAGAGAAACATACAAAATAGGAAGTTTCTTTCTCTGGTCCCACCAGTATAGTGTACTTGGTGGTTTTGTATTTTGAAGATATCTAAAAATGACTCTCTTTTGGTATGCTTAATGTCTTCCATAATGTCCTCCTATAGCTGAGATTCTTTAAATTGTCTGACTCTTGCTGACTACTTATGAATCCAACCTTGCTCATGATTTCCCAAAGCTTATTGTCATAATCTTTGTGAAATTTCAGTACCTTTTCAGTAGATTCCTGGTGGACTCTTGTCTCTTGAATCACTTTTTGGTTCATTATCTGCTCTTTGGCATATATTCTGACCCACCATCCATTTGTATGCAGTCTCTTAACACTCCAGGCTGTTCTGCTATTATAGATTAATTTAGCTGGATATTCACTCCTGCTTACCCTGCTCTTTAGGTGTAACCCAGATTTACAGTCCATTGTGTTTCTCAAAATTTAGAAGAAAATTATTATACACTTTATTGATCTATTTCTAGGTAAGAAGTCATGGGGCACCAACTCTGCTCCTGTTCTATATGGACTGGGTTTTGCAGGAAAATATCTTCAAAGAAAGCATTTTTTCTTATATAATATTGGTTAAATGATGGTCCATGGACTGTAACAAATTTCTGGACCTCTTCTGAGCATAGATAATATAGACTCAGTCTGCAAGGAGGTCAACCCATTCAATCCTAATGGAAATCAGTCTTGAATATTCATTAGATGGACTAATACTGAAGCTCCAATACTTTGGCCACCTGATGGGAAGAAAAGATTCCTTTGAAAAGACTTTGATGCTGCGAAAGATTGAAAGCAGGAGGAGAAGGGGCCAACAGAGGATGAGATTTTTGCATGGCATCACTGACTCGATGCACATGAGTTTGAGCAAGCTGTGGGATTTGATGATGGACAGGGAAGCCTGGCATGCTGCAGTCCATGGGATTACAAAGAGTTGGAAATGACTGAGCAATTGAACTGATTCTTTTTTTTTGCTTTCTTTATTTTGCTTTGAAGGATAGACGTAAATATATATTGCTAGGATTTATCTCAAAGGATATTCTGTCTGTGTTCTCTTCTAGATATTTTATGATTTCAGGCCTTAAGTTTAGTTCTTCAATCCACTTTTATTTTTTATTTTTTTCTGTATATGGTGTGAGGAAATGTTCTAATCTTTCTGTTTTACATGTGGTTGCCAAATTTTTCCAGCACCAATTACTAAAGATTGTCTCTTATCCATTGCATATTTTTGCCTCCTTTGTTGTATATTACTCGACCATAGGTGTATGAGTTTATTTCTGGGCTCACTTTTCTGTTCCACTGACCTATGTATCTGTTTTTCTGCCAGTATCATGATGCTTTGATTACTGTAGCTTTGTGATATAGTCAGAAGTTTGAGAAGGTGATGCCTTCATCATTGTGCTTATTTCTTAAGTTTGCTTTGGAAATTCCAGTCTTTTGTGGTACCATGTAAACTTTAGGATTAGCTGTTCTTGCTTTGTGAAAATGCCATGGCTATTTTTTATAGGGATTGCATTAAATTTGTAAATTACTTTGTGCAGTATGAAATTTTATTAATATTAACTATGTCAACACAATAGGATAGGATAGCTTTCTATTTCTCAGAATTGTCTTCAATTTCCTATATCAGTGTTTTATATTTTTCCAGAATATAGGTCTTTCACCTTGTTGGTAAATGTAATGATATTTTATTCTTTCTTATGTGATTTTTAAATGAATTTTTTTTTTTTACTTTCTGAAAATTCATTATTAGGGTGGAGAAATGCAAAATAATTCTGTATATTAACCTTATATCCTGCAAATTTTCTTGAATTCATTTATTATTTTAATAGTTTTAGGGTGTAGACTTTAGGTTTTTCAATATTTAAAACTATTTCCTCTTAAAATATTGAGTTATTCCATTCCAATTTGATGTCATCCATTTCTTCCTCTTGTCTGATTGCTATGGCTAGGATTTTCAATACTGTGTTAAGCAGAAGTGGTGAGAGTGGACATTTGTGTCTTGGTCTTGAATTTAGAAGAATGACTTTTAGCTTTCCAATGTTGAATATGATGCCAATTGTGGGTTTATCATAAATGTTCTTTGTTATTCTGAGATATGTACCCTCCATACCCATTTTGAAGAGAGTTGTTATTATAAAAGGATGTTTTATTTTGTCAGATGCTTTTTTTTTTTTGCATCTATTGAGATGATCATGTGACTTTTATCCTTTCTTTTGTTAATGTGGCTTCTCATATTGATTTGCATATATCAAAACCTCCTTACATACCAAGAATAAATAAAATATGATCAAGATATATGATGCTTTTTATACACTGTTGGTTTCACTTACTTATATTTTGTCAAGGATTTTGGCATCTATATTTATCAAAAGTATTGGACTATAATATTATTTTTTTTTTTGGTACTGTCTTTGTCTGGTTTTGGTACTGGGCAGTGTAATGATATCTTCATAGACTACATTTAGGAGTGTTCCATCCTTTTCCATTTTTTGGAATAGTTTGAGAAGAGGAGGTGTTAGTTCTTCTTTATATGGTAAAGAAATTCTTCTTTATTTGGTAAAATTGCCGTGTGAAGCCCACTGGTCATGGACTTTCGTTTGCAGAGAGTTTATCTAATACAAATTCAGTTTCACTACTAGTTATTGGTCTGTTCAGATTGTTTCTTCTGGATTCAGTCGTGGCAGAAATTATTTTTTTTCCAGAAATTTGCTCATTTTTTTGTTGTCCAACTTGTTGGCATATAATTGATAATAGTTTTTCTCCTGATTTTTTAAATATCTCATTGGTATTGTTTGTTAACTCTCCTCTTTCATTTCTTATTTTGTTTATTAGTGTTTTATCTCTTTTTGTTCTTGGTGAGCTTGGCTATAGATTTATCATTTTTTAATTATTTTCAAAAAAACAGCTCTTTGTTTCATTGCTCTTTTCCATTGGCTTCTAAAAAAAAATCTCTATTATATTTAATTCTTCCTGATCTTTCTGATGATTTTGGGCTTTGTTTTTCTATTCCTAATTTCTTTAAGTCATATGTGAAGTTGTTTGAGATTTTTCCCATTTCTTGAAGAAGGCCTACATTGCTATAAATTACTCTCTTAGGTTGTTTTTGCTATGTCCCATAGATTTTGAAAAGCTGTATTTCCTCATTAGTCTTGAGGTATTCTTTTGGTTTCCTTCTTGATTTCTTCATTTACTTCTTTTTTTGTAGCATGTTGTTTAGTCTACACAAATCTGTTCTTTTCTTATTTTTTCTAATTATGTTATAAGATTGCTACCTGTGCTTTATTGTTGTTTCCACTTGCATGAAATACATTTTTCCATTCCTCCCTCATTTTCAGACTGTGTGTATCTTTAGCTCTGTAGCAAGGCTTCTGTAGGCAGCAAAAGGAAGGGTCTTGGTTTCTGATCCAATTAGCTACCCCATATCTTTCAATTCCGGAGAAGGCAATGGCACCCCACTCCAGTACTCTTGCCTGGAAAATCCCATGGACGGAAGGGCCTGGTGGGCTGCAGTCCATGGGATCACTAGGAGTCGGACATGACTGAGCGACTTCACTTTTTCACTTTCATGCATTGGAAAAGGAAATGGCAACCCACTCCAGTGTTCTTGCCTGGAGAATCCCAGGGACGGGGGAGCCTGGTGGGCTGCCGTCTATGGGGTTGCACAGAGTTGGACACGACTGAAGTGACTTAGCAGCAGCATCTTTCAATTCAAGCTTTTTTTTCATTTAAAATAAGTAATTTTTGATGTATGTACTTGTCATTGTATTACTTGTTTTCTGAGAGTTTTGGTAGTTCTTCTCAGTTCATTTCTTCCTTTTGTTTCTTCCCTTATGGTTTGATGATTTCCCTTAATGGTACACTTGTGTTACTTTCTTTTTAGTTTTTGTGTATCTATTGTAGGTTTTTTATTCATTTATTATTTTTATTCATTATACCATGAGGTTCAAATATGTTGACCTATAACTATATTTACTTGTCTAAAACTAGTAATTGTTTAGGTTTAAAAGAATTTTAAATAATCTTCTTTTTTAACCCCCTTCCCCTACACTTTGTGTTTTTGATGTTGTATTTTATATCTTCATGCATAACACTTAACATATTGTAGTTATAGTTGTTTTTGCAATGTTTTTCATCTTTTAGTATTTGTACTGTTTTATTTAAGTGGTTGATATTCTTAATATACATTTGCCTTTCCTACTGGGATTTTTCCTTTCCTATAGAATCTTACTTCTTTTTCTCTTAGAGAAACCATTCAATATTTCTTTTAGAGTAGGTTTGATATTGAAGAATTCTGTTAGTTTTCACTTGTTTGAATCCTTTGTCTCTCGCTCTGTTTTACATGGCAATTTTACTGGGTAGATTTTTCTAGGTTGCAGGTTTTTACCCTATTAGCTCTTCGAATATACCATGCCACTTCTTCCTAGCCTGCAAAGTTTCTGCAGAGAAATAAGCTGACAGCCTTAAAAGGACTCCCTTACATACACACCTTTCTCTTTAATTATGATATGTCTTCATGTCAACCTATTTGGGTACATTTTATTTGGAATCCTTATGCTTTCAGTGGGCTTCCCAGGCAGTGCTAGCAGTAAAGAACTCACCTGCCAGTGCCAAGAGATGTAAGAGACATGGGCTCAATCCCTGGGTTGGGAAGATCCCCTAGAAGAGAGCATGGCAACCCACTCCAGTATTCTTAACTGGAGAACTCCATGGACAGTGGAGTCTGGTAGGTAACAGTCCATAGGATCACAAAGAAGTGACTTAGCACAAAGACACATGCTTCATCTACTTGACTACCTCTTTTGTCAGGTTAGGGAAGTTTTCAGCCATAATTTCCTCCAATACATTTTTTAAATCTCCTTTTTGAACTCTTAGCCTTCTGAATCCCTACACTGTGAATGTTGGTATTTTTTGATGTTTTCTCAGAGATCTCTTAAATTGTTTCATTTTTTTCATTTCACTTTGCTTTTTTTTACTGGGTGATTTTCATTATTATGTCTTCCAGATCACATACATGTTTGTCTGTATCACTTAGTCTACTATTAATTCCCATTTTTAATTAATTGTAGTTATTGAATATTTCTGATTGCTTCTTTTTTAATATTTTCTAGTTCACTGTTAAAATTTTCAATGTGTACATCATTTCTTTTCCCCAATTCAGTTAATATTTTTATTACCAATCCCTTGAATTCTTTATCATATAGGTTATTTATTTGTTTTAGTATTTGTTTTTCAAGGTTTCTTTTGCTCTGTCCATTGAGAGACGTTTCTCTGCCTTTTCACTTTGGTTAGCTTTCTTTGCTTCTATGAACTTAGGTGACACTGTTACCTGTTGATGTTTTAATAGGATGATGTTATGTGGAAGCATTCTTATACAGATTGCATGAGCTCAGTGACTTTGTTGGGAGAGCTGAAGTTCACATGTAGGTAAGTCACATCTTTCTCTATAGTGTGCTGGCAGCTCTCACACTGGTAGGTGGTAAGCTGGAGAAAGAACAGCTAGAATTAGTGCTGGGTGTGAAGCTGGTAGGTAACAGCCTCTACCGTTACCTGCCTACCTGCTGTACCTACCTACAGCCTCTACTGTTCTCTACTCAGTTGCAGTCACTGCCAAATTGAGAATGGGGTCTTATACTAAGTTGCTGGAACAGAAACCCTAAGGTTCAAGCACAAGCTAGATTTTTTCCCTATCCCAGTGCCTTTTGTTTTAAATATATATATATATATATATATATATATATATATATATATATAATGACATTTGTTTTAATATTGTTGTAATTAATTTTTATATTTTGAGTTTTTTGATATCTTGCTTAATGATTGATTTTCCTACATAAAATGAAAACACATCATTTTTTCCCCAAATTTAGACTTTTGTTTCAGATGGAATTTTATTTCACCTATTATATGAGGTTACTGTCTAGTTTATTTTCAATATGTAAGTCTAGTTATTTTTACTTTTTTAAAGTTTTTGCTTTTATGTTTTGCTTTGGATAGCAGAGCTTTACATACTGATTTTTAATATTATTTTAGAATGCAATAAATAATCTTATCACCATTTATCTGTTTTAGGGGTCTCTGTTTTGATCATAATCTACTCTTACTTCTGAGTAAATATGAAATGTTTTGTTTGCTATACTTTCCCATAACTGTTGCTATGGCAAGTTCTCTTCCTTTTCCTCCTTCGTCTCCTCTACACCATCTTCTTCTCCTCCTCCCCCACCTCTTCTTTCATTCTGTTCCCTTTTCTCCTTCTCTTCTCCTTCTAAACTAGAAGTTTATCCCTCTTAATTTCCATCACCAATATTACTCATTCCCAATACTCAATATCCTCTGGCAACTGCCTATTTGTTTTCTTGCTGTTAAATGTTTGCTAATTTGTTTTGTTTTTAGATTCTACCTATAAGTGAAATCAAGCACTATTTGGTTTTCTTTGCCTAACTTATTTCACTTAGCCTAATAACCTCTCTACTCCAACCAGTAATGCAGAAGAAGCTAAGATTGAATATTTCTATGAAGACCTACAAGACCTTCTAGAACTAACTAAAAAAAAAAAAAAGTGGTGTCCTTTTCATCATACAAGACTGGAATGAAAAGTAGGAAGTCAAGAGATACCTGGAGTAAGAGGCAAGTTTTGCTTTGAAGAATAAAATGAAGCAGGGCAAAGGCTAACAGAGTTTTGCCAAGAGAATGCACTGGTCGTAGCAAACACCCTTTTCCAACAAGACAACAGATGACTCTTTATGTGGACATCACCAGATGGTCAGTACTGAAATCAGATTGATTATATTCTTCGCAGCCAAAGATGGAGAAGCTCTATACAGTGAGCAAAAACAAGACTTGGAGCTGACTGTGGCTCAGATCATGAGCTCCTTATTGCAAAATTCAGACTTGAAGAAAGTGGAGAAAACCAGTAGACCATTCCAGTATGACCTAAACAAAATCTCTTATGATTATACAATGGAACTGAGAAATAGATTTAAGGGACTAGATCTGATAGACACAGTGCCTGAAGAACTATGGACAGAGGTTGGTGACATCATACAGGAGGTGGTGACCAAAACCATACCCAAGAAAAAGAAAAGCAGCAAGGCAAAATGGTTGTCTGAGGAAGCTTACAAATAGTTGAGAAAAGAAGAGAAGCAAAAGGCAAAGGAGAAAGGGAAAGATACATACATGTAAATGCAGAGTTCCAAAGAACAGCAAAGAGAGAGAAGAAAGCTTTCTTCAGTGAACAAGGCAAAGAAATAGAGGAAAAAAATAGAATGGGAAAGACTAGAGATCACTTCAAGAAAATTAGAGTTACCAAGGGAACATTTCATTCAAAGATGGGCACACTAAAGGACAGAAATAGTAAGAACCTAATAGAAGCAGAAAGATTAAGAAGAGGTGGCAAGAATAAACAGAAAAACTGTACAGAAAAAGTCTTAATGACCTGGATAACTATGATGGTATGATCACTCACCTAGAGTCAGATCCTGGAGTGTGGAGTCAAATGGGCTTTAGGAAACATTGCTGCAATCAAAACTAGTGAAGGTAGTGGAATTCCAGCTGAGCTATTTCAAATCCTAAAGGATGATGCTGTTAAAGTGATGCACTCAGTATGCCAGCAAATTTGGAAAACACTCCAGTGGCCACAGGAATGGGAAGAGTCAGTTATCATTCCAACCTCAAAGAAGAGAAATGCCAAAGAATGTCCAGAGTACTGCACAACTGTGCCCATTTCACATGCTGGCAAGGTAATGCTCAAAATTCTTCATTGGCCTTCAACAGTATGCAAACCAAGAGCTTCCAGATGTGTAAGCCATGTTTAGAAAAGGCAGAGAGGGCACCCAGAGATCAAATTGCCAACATCTGTTGAATCATACAAAAAACAAGAGAATTCCAGAAAAATATCTACTTCTGCTTCATTTGCTATGTGTGGATCATAGCCTTGACTGTGTGGATCACAACAAACTGTGGAAATTTTTTAAAGAGATGGGAATACCAGACCACTTTACCTGCCTCCTGAGAAGCCTGTATGTAGGTCAAGAAGCAATGGTTAGATCCAGACATGGAGCAGCAGACAGGTTCAAAATTGGGAAAGAAGTAGGCCAAGGTGGTATATTGTCACCCTCTTATTTAAGTCATGTGCAGAATACATCATGCAAAGTGCCAGGATAGGTGTATCACAAACTGGAATCAAGATTGCTGGGAGAAATACCAGCAACCTCAGACATATAGATGATACCACTGTAATGGCAGAAGCGAAGGGGAACTAAAGAGCTTCTTGATGAAAGTGAAAGAAGAGAGTAAAAAAGCTGGCTTGAAACTCAATATTCAAAAAAATAAGATGCTGGCATTCAGTCCCATCTCTTCATGGCAAACAGATGAGGAAAAAATGGAAAGAGTGACATACTTTATTTTCATGGGCTCCAAAATCACTGTGGACCATGATTACAGCCATGAAAGTAAAAGACACTTGCTCATTGGCAGAAAAGCAATGACAAACCTAAGCAGTATTTTAAAAAGCCTGAGTAGTTGTGGCAAAAGGTCTCAGTAGTTGTGGCATGCAGTCTGTGGATCATGGTCTCAGTAGTTATGGTACATGGGCTTAATTGTTGCTCAGCATGTGGGATATTACTGGACTAGTAATTGAACCCTTGTCCCCTGCATTGGTAGACAGATTCTTAACCACTGGACCACCAGAACATCTTCATTGTGTTTTGTGTTTTTAATATATTTATTTACTTATTTGGCTATGCTGGGTCTTAGTTACGGCATTCAGGATCTTTCATCTGCATTACAGCATGCAGGGTTCTTTAGTTGAAGCATGAAGGATCTTTAGTCGTAGCACTCAGTATCTCTAATTGTTGCCTGGCCTGTGAACTCTTAGTTTCAACTGACCAGGGATCAAATCCGGGCCCCTCACTGGGAGTGTAGAGTCTTAACTCCTTCAGCACCAGGGAAGTTCCTCTTTGTGGTTTTGAGCTGCATTTTCCTGATGATTATTTATGTTGAGCATCTTAGCATGTGTCTGTTGGTTAGCTGTATGTCTTTGGAAAAATGTCTATTGAGGTTCCCATCCTTCTTTGTTTTAATCTTGTTTGTGCACTAGTTCAGTAGCTGCAGAGCATGAGGCCAGGTGTGCTGCAGCATGTGGGAGCTTAGCTCCCCAACCAGGGATGGACTCTGTCCCCTGCATTGGAAGGTAGATTCTTAATTACTGGACCACCAGGGAAGTCCCTACTCTCGGTATTTTAACAAAATTCTGTTTATTCAACTTGGAAAATCAGTGCTTACAGAAATTTTCAATGGGTTCAAGGAGTGGTTTTTAGGCCAAGTCTCTAGCATTTCCCTCTAAATTAGCACATATGCTCTCACATCTGAAGCCTCTATTGGAACCAATGAGAAAATGCATATTTTGCTAACATTACTGTGGCTACTGTGACTGTTTTTTGATACCCATGAACAGGTAGTTCGGTACTTCCTGACAGTTTCATAACAGGTGTAAAATATGGAACTCGAGAAAAGGACACTGGAACAAAGAGTATGACCCATCTGACCTCAATTGCCTCTTGACACCAATAAACACTGAGAATTAATTAAAAGTTGAGGCTGCAGAAAAGCCTCATGTCTCCATTACTTTTCTAGCCTACAGAATGCCAAGTAAAAGGTAGGACATTAACTTTGATCATATTTCTCCCTACTAAGTCATATGTTACTATATTTACTTTGTGTAATAACTTATACTTTCCCCAATGATAAAGGAGAAAATAGATGATAGATATTGCTTTACTGTTACTTCCCACCATTAGAAAATAAAATACTCAGTGAAAACAAACATTCTAAAGCACTTAGGGACAAATTTAAGAAATATTTTATAATATTATTTTGAAAAAATATATATATGTAGTATAGAAGATTTATATAATTGGAATAGCTTAACACGTTTGCTGATATTAAAATTTAATATCATAAAGAAGTGAATTATCCATGTATGCATTTAAAAATAATAATAATAAACACATACAGTTTTCAAAGTAATTTGGAAAATTTCAAGTGTCTTATAAAAATGTAGAACTACAAGATCAGACAAGGCAGTGTTCTACAAAGAAGAATAAGGAGAAGAAAAAAACAGAAAATACAACATGTTTTTACAAAGTGAAAAATAGGACACAACTTTGAATGTTTCTATGGAAATTTTATGTTAATTATAGCCACAGAAAAACTAACCATGCATATGTTGGTGGAAGGAAACAGAAAAACTGAAATTTTCCAATATATTAGTTACATAATTTCAGTTTCAGTTGAGGTGTTAAGTAATGAATTATATCTTAGAATATAGAAAATATTTTAAGAAAAGCAAACCTACAAAAAAGAGGTAACTTGAAAGATGTGACCAACTATAAAAGGTCACCAAGAGAGCAACAAGATGAATCTTACCAATAAGGAATATTCTAAGAAAAGAAGATGCTGTTTCCTTTTAAAGCAAATATTCTCAGAAGGAGTTATACTTGAGCTGTCAGAACTCAGATAATAAAGTCAGCAATTATTTATCTACCTATGAGCAGAAGTCATCCCAAAGAAATAGAAGCAAAAATATCTTTAGACCTCTGAGGGATATATTTAACATATTTGGTTTATATGTATAAGAAATGATGTTGGAAATCTAAAGTAAAAAAGAAGTACTGTATAGCATAAAAAAGAAAACAATGGAGAATAAATAAACTATTTTAATAATCTCAAGGAAGGCATAGGAGTATTTGATTTCATATCAAGAATACATGTTGAGTTAAAAAATAAGAATAATTCCTAAACTATCTCAACATAAGTGTAAGTGAACTAAGCAAATTGTATTTTCCTCCTTTTTATCATAAGCATTTAATCCCATAAAAATATATTCTAGATGGCTAGAATATCAAGGTCATATGATAGTGTCAAGAAATGCAGATGGCACAATTCTGTTTTTCAAAGCTCATGTTTCAAGTTTAACATTTTCCTTTAAGTTTTAGAAATTGCACCTAATATATATTCTCAAATCAAAGTGGGAAATAGCATTACTGAAATTAATTGAATTTTTAAAATCTATTCTATGGAAATTAACTTAAATTTTAGTTTTTCATGTCTTTATCAATTTGCTAAATGCCTAAGTAATATTTCCTTTATATACATGTGTTCAAAGAGCTAACTTCATAAAGCACATGACAGATATCTTAAATAAGATTTTAAGCTTAATTCTATATTAATTTACAGTCAGGTAGATAGGTAACTTATATGTTGTAAATAAAATAGAATTTTATCATATTTTTAATCTCCAATGTTACTACTAATAATTCAATATATAATACAGATCATAATCAAGGATTTGTATAGTCATACAAAATTTGTTCAGTATGTCAGATATTATTTTGAAACAGAAAATTTATAAATAGTGATATATATAGTTTGGGGGTATTCTACCTTGAAAAGATAATGAGACTTATTTGCTATGTATTTTGGTATTTTTAGTTAGTACTGATTGAATGCTTCCTTAAATATTTCAAAGCTATATTTGAATGTGTAAATAGTATTTTGAGTTACCCTGCTATTAGAAAATAACAAAGAAAAATGGAAAAGGAAAAAGAAAGTAAGTCTTAAAATGATTTATTTTATTCAAAATTAGAAATGTCTTATTCTGGCATCACCGCCTCAATGAACATGAATTTTAGTAAACTCCAGGAGTTGGTAATGGACAAGGAGGCCTGACGTGCTGCAGTCCATGGGGTCGTAAAGAGTCAGACATAACTGAGCAACTGAACTGAACTGAACTGATACTGGTATGACCATTTATGGATATTGCTGTAAACTCTGAAGTGAAAATGTTTTATTGTTCTATAATTAAAATGGAAGCCATTGTGTTGATTCTAATGACAGTGTTACATAAAATGTTAAGATGCAGCTCTGAAAAATATATCAAAATGCATGCAAATTACTATTTAGAGGAACACACTTGAAATTTTTATTTTTAATTTTAAAACTTTAGTACAAAAACTTTGATGTCAATACACTCCTTATAGGCAATATTTATTGAATGTCTATACTACAAACAAAACAAAACCAAAAAAAAGGGTCATTACAATTCTTCAAGTAGCATAAATAGTGTCATTGCATATATTAACCAAATCACTCAGAGTGGTTGACTTAATAAAGGGATACAGATTATTACTTTCCATTTTTACAGTGTTATATTCTTGATAATTCATCATAGCTCAGACTCACACCAACCTAATTTTGACTAAAACACTAAGAAGATATCAAATAAATTTGTCACAGCTCCAGTCAAAGAGCAATGCTATATTGTTAGGATATGCATATAATTTATATTCAGTTGTAACAGGTACATAGAAAAATAAAAATTTAAAAAGACATTCCACATTCACATAGAAATACAGGGCAGATATGACCACTAGGCTGTATCTTTGACCCACATTACTTCTAGCTTTCTCTTCCCACACTGAAGATATGGCTTCATATCTTCATCCTAGGATGAAGGATGCAGCTTCAGCCAGTAACCTCTAAATGTATAAATAATCACATTAAGTGTAAATGTCCTAAACCTAATTAAAAGGCAGAGGTTATCAAGAGAGATAAAAAAAAAAAGAAATTCCAACTCTATGATGTCTATCAGAAGTCTCATTTTAGTATAAAAGTACAAAGGCATTAAAATTTGAAGAATGAAAAAGGATATATAACCCAAAGAAAGCTGAATTAGTTGATTGATAGCAAACAAACTAGATTTAAGTACAAAGTAGGGAAAGAAGGGTTATAAATTGATAAGGGCTTCAATTTGTTAAAAAGACGTAAGAATCATGTTAATGAATCTAATAGCAGAGCTTCAAAATACATGAAGCAAAAACAGATAGAAATGTAAAGGAAAAAACATCAATAGACAAATCCACAATTTTGGTCATGGAATTAAATTCCTCTCAATAACTGATAGAACAGGTGGAGAGAAATCTATAAAGATATAGAAGATTCGAACAACGTTATCAACAAAATTAATATATTTTATATTTCCAGAACACCCTACCTAATATATATTAGGTAGAGTGATAGTATATATATTCTTCTCTAGTGCATATGAACTTTTTTCAAGAGAGACTATATAGTAAGCCATAGTAAAAAGTTTCCCTAGATTTAGAATATCTACAGATATTAAAATGATATGTTAATATTATAGTAATTAATGTCAAAAAGTTCAACAACATGGATAAAATGCATACATTTTTTGAAAGATACAGGTACCAAAATTCACCCAAAATAACACGTGTGTTCTTATATTTATTAAAATAACTGAATTTGTAGTTAAAACTCTTCCCACAAAGAAATTGGGGAGGGGAATTCTACCAATTGCATGTATACTTTATCTCTAAAGTTGAAGCATGAATACTAGTCTATCATTGTTCTGAAATAAGAACCCAGGAACTATAATAAGAACTAGTGTGTAATATCAGTAAAATGGGCAGTAGCAGAAAATGTGCTTGTACCACATGTAAGACTCTACAGTATCTCATGAAAATATATTGTAATAAATTAAAGATGAGTAATATAAACCTGAGCTGTAGATAAGAAGCCAATAAATATTTGAAACGAAATGATAAAAAGTACTCAATCCAGAAGAGGGAACTAAGAAAGAGAAAACCGATGACAGAGACAGAAAGTAATTATTGATATGTTATATTTTTTTAAAATATATTAATATATACATTAAATGTAAATGGGTTAAGGTATCCAATGAAAAGAGATTTCAAGAAAAGAAAACTACAAACTCACGGGTATAGATGCAAAGATTCTTTAAAAATTTTAAATCCAGTAATAATACAAATTTATAAAATGTTATAATCAAGTGTGGCTTATTACAAGAATTTAATGTTGATTTAACATTTTGAAACCAATGAATGCAACTCACCATACTAACAGACTAAAAAAGTTAAAATATATGATCATCTCTATTGATACAGGAAAAGCATTGTACAAATTCCAACAGTCAGTCCCTATAAGTTTCACCAAACTAAGAATAATAGACAAAGTATTTGTCAATGATATTTCTCAATATGATAAAAGGCAAATTCAAAAAAGCTCACTGGCTGACTTCTATTAAAAGCCACTGATAAAAAAAAATATATAAAAAAAAAGATAAAAGCCACTGATATGGCTTCTATTAAAAGTTATGGTGAAAATTTACTCTCAAAAATAATCACAATATTTAATTATTACAGCATAAAATTTCTGTGGCACCTTGGTACAGAACCTGCTTGCCAATGCAGGAGGCACAAGAGACCTAGGTTTGATCCCTAGGTTGGGAAGATCCCCTGGAGTAGGAAATGGCAACACACTCTAGTATTCTTGCCTGGAAAATTCTATGGACAGAAGAATATGGCGGCCTACAGTTCATGGGGTGGCAAAGAGTTGGACATGACTGAGCACCAGAGCACAGCTTAGAATCATCATATAAAATCAGATGATATCTGATGCTTTCTTTAAATCACTTCAAATTCCTTGCCTCCTGAGGAAAAAAAAATCACTTATATTTTTAGATAAACATATTTGATTTTTAAAAAAGTCTTTTACATCTTACATATTTTTAAAGAGGTATACATTAGTGTGTAAATGATTTTTTAAGTGTTACTTAAAACTAGGAAGTATGTTTTTCCTTTTGCTTAAATACAAAAAAAAAAAGAAGATGCAGCTAACTTTTCATAACTATAGTTATGATCTTACATTGCAAAATGTACCATTTCTCTCAACAGTACTCAGGTAGAAACTAAAAACTTGACTATTTGACTGCCTTTGAGTCATTTGCCTTAATTTTCCATAAGAATAATCTCACAATAAAAGTCAAAGAAACATATGGGGAAATAAGCCAGCCATTCCAGGGTTTGATAGCAACATTTTCATGGTCCTGTTAAACTCAAAGTAATATATTACAGTTAAGGATTATAGTCTTCCACACCTGGAAAATACTCCTAAGGTTAATTGGACTAGTATATGAATAAATTGTATTTATTCTGTTTCTTGGGTATATTTACAGCTCTTTATACTAATATATATATATATATATATATATATATATATGTATGCTGCTAAGTCGCTTCAGTCGTGTCCGACTCTGTGCGACCCCATAGACGGCAGCCCATCAGGCTCTCCCGTCTGTGAGATTCTCAAGGCAAGAACACTGGAGTGGGTTGTCATTATAAGTATACAAGTAGTTTTTAAGGAATTTTGAGAGTATAAAATATTTTTCTTTAAGGTTTATTTATGATTAAATTTTCATTTGGGAAAAGATAAGGTGTTGAAGCTTCTTATACCAGTTTGCATATGGCAGATCTCCTCTACAGATGGTTTCCTTGGTAAGAGAAGAGCCAAGGTCATTTTAATGTTTAGCATTCTTACAGCAAGTATATTTTGGCTCATTATGTGTCATGAATCAAAAATAATGTTATGCTGGTCAAGATGACCCAGAGAGTTTTTTTTTTTTTTAATTAAACTGATCTCTCCAAGTGATATATAAAACAGTTGCACTACACATACTTAGATTGTTACACTTCCTCTGATTCCTGAAAGCAAATAAGACAAAGAGGGAAACTATTCCTTTGACCTATATTTTCAGGGAAGAAGTGTGAACATTATGAAAAATGTGTAAACTTAAAAATACAGAGATAATGTAATTTGAGCAAGATGGACAGTTTTTGCAAATGTCTGTTAAATCTGCTCTATTAACCTGACATTCTGAGTTTGAATATTGTTCCTACAGCTCTACTAGGACTGGAGAGACAAAGCCGTGTGCACTCATGGTTCAGGAGTGAAGTTAAACCTATGTAGCATAAACTTTCCATTCCAAGGGTGTACATGCTGAGAGTTTTCTTTCCACAAGGCAGAAATAAAAATTGCTGCTCCGGATCTTTCCAGGATCACAAACCCCTTACTTCTTTTCCACATGTCTTGTGTTAAATGATGCTTAACCTGTTTATTCACAGGAAGATTGCAAAAATGTGTGTAAAAGTTAATGAAGTTAGCACAAATAAATCATTTTGAATATAAGAATTTCCATGCCTCAGTTTAATAAGTTCAGAATAAGTTCATGATTAAAGTTCATTTTAGGCTGTGCTTGAGAGTACATCTCTCAGATTTAATTTTATTCTTTAAATGTCTCCTCTGAAAAACCGTCACACCTTAAATGCTCCTAGAGGGATTTAACAAAACTATCTCACAGCTCTTCAGTGACAATTCTATGATAACTCAATCTTTAAAAAACATTTGTTGAGTTCCCACTGTAAGAAATATGCATCGTTGTTTCTGAGAATTCAGATATAACCGTAGTATTCTGTCCCCATTTTATAAATGCAGTTTCAATTTGCTCGATGTTACATATTTACCAACTGTTGGACTGAGACATATATAGGTGTATCCGATTTCAGAAAGCCACGTGCTTTTATGCTTTAACTTTTCTATATAATTGCCAAGTAGAAAAGCTTAAAGTCATTAGGGGTTTAGGAGAAACTCTAAGGAAGGAGGAATTTATGCAAAACAGAATAAAATGAAACTAAAAGGCAAAAATACAATTAGACAAATTATTCAAAATTTTATAAGTCCTCTGATTTACTGGGAAGATTGAAGGTAATAAGGTAAGATTTAAGGTAATGCTCTAACAGAAATGCCTTAAAATCTCTTTATACATTTAAAAAATTTGGTTGTATTGCTGTATCAGAGAATGCTTTCCTTCTTCTAGGAGATGATACTCTTGTTTTACAGTTAATGAACTAGACAAAGATCAGGGGAAAACCTGCTGGTTGACCGTTAGTGGTCATATATATATTTTTTAATAATTGTTGTGAAGAATGGATAGGGATGCAGGTTAAATTATACCAGAATTCTACTATAAGAGCTAAAATAAAAGTAAAATGATAGTTAAATATAATTTGGACAGAATTATGCTAGTTTCAGGATTTTAACACTTTTTAAACACATTTACAGTTATATACAAAGTCTGCTAATACAACAGGATTTATATGGTCATATCTTAAGGAACTGCAAAGATACAGCTTGAAAAAGAGGTTGATTTTGAAATAATGATAAAGAGAAAACAGGATAAAAAAGTTTAGAAAATGACTCACAAATAAAATGGTATTAATCTTTGACAAATTTTTCACTGCAGAACACTGAGGGATTTTATTCTTTTCGGTAAAAGTTGCTGGGTCCAGTAAGTGTCCAAAAGGACAAAGTATACCACTAACCTACCTCAATCTCTAACATAAAATTAAACTCTAGGTGGGCTCCCAATCTAATCTGTGAGTAAATAAAACACAAATGTTTCTTGACTTTGGGTTAGAGAATAATTTTTAAAATCAGTACCCCAAAGAAAGAGAACCTAATAAGTGTCCTAATCATTAAGAAAAAGTCTGTGAATTTAGGCTACATTAAAGCTAGAAAATTCTGTTAATTAAAGCAAAAAGACATCTTTACCAAGATGAAAAGGAAATTCAGAACATGAACATAAGTAACAATATAGTAGCAAGTTCTTATATCCAGAATATATTGATAATGAAAACTACTAAGCTTCAGCAATACATACCTCCCTAAGGAATCTTAGGCCTGCTGGCTCTTAAGAAACTCTTATCAGATTTGTTTGAAACCAGATTTGCCAGAATCTGTGATGTGAAAACTGAACATGTCCAGTCAATCACAAAGAATTTACAGTCCACCTTGTCAGCTGAGACTTGCATTTAGAATATTGCCTCATTTGGGATATACGCTGTTTTTCACTATAGCCCTCTCAAACTTCTGTGTGGAGAAGTACTGTGCAAGTTTTGCCTTGCCAGATAAAGATAAATTTCACTTAAATTTAGAATCTTACTGGAATACCTTTTTTTTTTTTTCTTATTTTTTAACAATTTAATTTAATCCAAAATAAATGCAAAAGAAGTCAATCCAAATGGTAAAAAAAAAAAAAAAAAAAAAAGTATGCAATTGGTTGATAAAAACTGAAAATGTGGTTCACCTTCCATAATGATCTCGAAAACACATATTAAAGCAGTATAGGGAGGCAAATTTCACCTCTACCATCTTAGTTACCCACCCCACCCCGGGCTTGATAATTAAATCAACAAAATACAGATCTACAGGAGAAAAAGCATAGACATTTATTTAATGCAAGCTTTATGTGACACGGGAGCCTCCATAAGGAATGACGATCTAAAAAACTGCAAAATCAAAATGCTTTTACACAAGGCTGAATAAAAAGAGGTAGTTGAATAAAAAGAGGAAAGTAATTAAATATTTGATGAGCTAAAGGCAAGTAAAAATCATTTTATCAAGATCTGTTTGTACAGAATTCTCTCCAACTCAAGTTCCCACTTAGTGATAAGAATGTTACATACCTTCTGGTATAGGGTGTATTGCCCTTCAGTTAGGAATTTCATCTCCTGATTTAAAATTAAAAAAAAAAAAAAAGGAAAGTCAGAGCGTTCTTCTTGCATCTGCTGTTTTTCAAGTGTCTTTAACTCAAAATAGTCAATATGCCAGTGTGGCATATGTAGGGATACATGTTCTGAACTCTTTAAACAACAATATAAGGTAACTAACTTCCACTGGCATAAAATCTACAGGTAAAATTAACTGACTGAGATTTGACAGGAAGTATGAAAATATGTAGTCATTGTTTGTGTTAGTGGGTTAATTGTGTCCGACTCTTCACTACCCCATGGTCTATTGCCTGCTAGGCTCCTCTCTCCATAGGATTCTTACAGCAAGAATACTGGAGTAGGTTGCCATTTCTGTCTCCAGGGGATCTTCCTGAACCAGGAATCAAATTGGGTCTCCTGAATTATAGGCAGATTTTTTACCAACTGGGCTATGAGGGAAGCCCTGATGACATCTACTAGAGTTAGATATATGCATGCCTTATTACCAAACGACTCCCTTCCGGAGATACAACCAACAGAAATAAGTATATATTTGGACCAAAGAGAAGGAAAAGTGCATTCACAACAATATAATCTGTAGTCCTTTACATTGAAAGTAATCAACAGGAAAATGAACAAATATATTGTGGCATATTCATAAAAAAGTAATATTTTACAGAAGTAAAAAAAAATAATGTATGGATACAAAAACAATGTTGTGATAAGAATATTCACAACAAAATGTTAACAAAACACAAATCAAGAGGCAAAAAATGTACTGATTCCATGCAGTTAAAGTTAGAAGCAATATATAATATAGCCATTATTTACTAAAAAGCCATACAACCTTTGGAGACAGAAGTGAGAATAGTGGTAATCTGGAGAGGTGTAACAACTACGGTGATTAAGGGAGACTTTTGTAGTGATGATAATGTTCTATTTTTTTTTTTTTTCAATAGTAACAGTGCAGTTGTCTAAACTTTGTAAGAATTCAAAAACATATAAGCTTATGATGTGGGCATCATTCTGCATGTATGCAGTTCACTTCAGTTCAGTTCAGATGCTCAGTCACGTCCAACTCTTTGCGACCCCATGAACCGCAGCACGCCAGGCCTCCCTGTCCATCACCAACTCCTGGAGTTCATCCAAACCCATGTCCACAGAGTTGGTGATGCTATCCAACCATCTCATCCTCTGTCATCCCCATCTCCTCCTGCCCTCAATCCCTCCCAGCATCAGGGTCTTTCCCAATGAGCCAGCTCTTCGCATCAGGTGGCCAAAGAAATGGAGTTTCAGCTTCAACATCAGTCCTTCCAGTAAACACCCAGGACTAATCTTTAGGATGGATTGGTTTGATCTCCTTGCAGTCCAAGGGACTCTCAAGAGTCTTCTCTAACACCACAGATCAAAGTCATCAATTCTTCGGCGCTCAGCTTTCTTCACAGTCCAACTCTCACATCCATACATGACCACTGGAAAAATCATAGCTTTGACTAGATGGACCTTTGTTGGCAAAGTAATGTCTCTGCTTTTCAATAGGCTATCTAGGTTGGTCATAACTTTTCTTCCAAGGAGTAAGCGTTTATTGTGATGCACACAGTCAAAGGCTTTGGCACAGTCAATAAAGCAGAAATAAATGTTTCTCTGGAACTCTCTTGCTTTGTCCATGATCAAGCAGATGTTGGCAATTTGATCTCTGGTTCCTCTGCCTTTTCTAAAACCAGCTTGAATACCTGGAAGTTCACGGTTCACGTATAGCTGAAGCCTGGCTTGGAGAATTTAGAGCATTACTTTACTAGCATGTGAGATGAGTGCAATTGTGTGGTAGTTTGAGCATTATTTGGCATTACCTTTCTTTGGGATTGGAATGAAAACTGACCTTTTCCAGTCCTGTGGCCACTGCTGAGGCTTCCAAATTTGCTGGCATATTGAGTGCAGCACTTTCACAGCATCATCTTTCAGGATTTGAAATAGCTCAACTAGAATTCAATCACCTCCACTAGCTTTGTTCGTAGTGATGCTTTCTAAGGCCCACTTGACTTCACATTCTAGGATGTCTGGCTCTAGGTGAGTGATCACACCATCATGATTATCTGGGTCGTGAAGATCTTTTTTGTACAGTTCTTCTGTGTATTCTTGCCACCTCTTAATATCTTCTGCTTCTGTTAGGTCCATACCATTTCTGTCCTTTATCGAGTCCATCTTTGCATGAAATGTTCCCTTTGTATCCCTAATTTTCTTGAAGAGATCTCTAGTCTTTTCCATTCTATTGTTTTCCTCTATTTCTTTGCATTGATCTCTGAGGAAGGCTTTCTTATCTCTTCTTGCTATTCTTTGGAACTCTTCATTCAGATGTTTATATCTTTCCTTTTCTCCTTTGCTTTTTGCTTCTCTTCTTTTCACAGCTATTTGTAAGGCATTTTGCTTTTTTGCATTTCTTTTCCATGGGGATGGTCTTGATCCCTGTCTCCTGTACAATGTCTTGAACCTCCGTCCATAGTTCATCAGGCATTCTGTCTATCAGATCTAGTCGCTTAAATCTGTTTTTCACTTCCACTGTACAATCATAAGGGATTTGATTTAGGCCATATCTGAATGGTCTAGTGGTTTTCCCCACTTTCTTCAATTTAAGTCTGAATTTGGCAATAAGGAGTTCATTATCAGAGCCACAGTCAGCTCCCAGTCTTGTTTTTGCTGACTGTATAGAGCTTTTCCATCTTTGGCTGCAAAGAGTATAATCAATCTGATTTCGGTGTTGACCATCTGGTGATGTCCATGTGTAGAGTCTTCTTTTGTGTTGTTGGAAGAGTGTGTTTGTTATGATCAGTGCATTCTCTTGGCAAAACTCTATTAGCTTTTGCCCTGCTTCATTCTGTATTCCAAGGCCCAATTTGCCTGTTACTCCAGTTGTTTCTTGACTTCCTACTTTTGCATTCCAGTCCCCTATAATGAAAAGGACATCTTTTTTGGGTGTTAGTTCTAAAAGGTCTTGTAGGTCTTCATAGAACCGTTTAACTTCAGCTTCTTCAGCATTACTGGTTGGGGCATAGGCTTGGATTACCGTGATATTGAATGGTTTGCCTTGGAAATGAACAGAGATCATTCTGTCGTTTTTGAGATTGCATCCAAGTACTGCATTTTGGACTCTTTTGTTGACTATGATGGCTACTCCATTTCTTCTAAGGGATTCCTGCCCACAGTATTAGATGTAAAGGTCATCTGAGTTAAACTCACCTATTTCAGTCCACTTTAATTTGCTGATTACTAGAATGTCAATGTTCATTCTTGCCATCTCCTGTTTGACCACTTCCAATTTGCCTTGATTCATGGACCTGACATTCCAGGTTCCTATGCAATATTGCTCTTTACAGCATTGGACCTTGCTTATATCACCAGTCACATACACAACTGGGTATTGTTTTTGCTTTGGCTCTGTCCCTTCAGTCTTTCTGGAGTTATTTCTCCACTGATCCCCAGTAGCATATTGGGCACCTACTGACCTGGGGAGTTCCTCTTTCAGTATCCTATCATTTTGCCTTTTCATAGTGACCAACCTAGATAGCATATTAAAAAGCAGAGTCATTACTTTGCCAACAAAGGTCCATCTAGTCAAGGCTATGGTTTTTCCAGTGGTCATGTATGGATGTGAGAGTTGGACTCTGAAGAAAGCTGAGCGCTGAAGAATTGATGCTTTTGAACTGTGGTGTTGGAAAAGACTCTTGGGAGTCCCTTGGACTGCAAGGAGATCCAACCAGTCCATCCTAAAGGAGACCAGTCCTGGGTGTTCATCATAAGGAGTGATGCTGAAGCTGAAACTCCAATTTTGGCCACCTCATGCAAAGAGTTGACTCATTGGAAAAGACCCTGATGCTGGGAAGGATTGGGGGCAGGAGGAGAAGGGGATGACAAAGGATGAGATGGTTGGATGACATCACTGGCTTGATGCAATGAGTTTGTGTGAACTCTGGCAGTTGGTGATGGACAGAGAGGCCTGGTGTGCTGTGATTCATGGGGTCGCAAAGAGTCAGACACGACTGAGCGACTGAACTGAACTGATGTTAAATAAAATATTTTTGCACTTGTTAAAAGGGTAAGGAAGATTTAACCAGGACTATCAAGGTAGATATTAAAACTGTTGCATTAGGATAGAAAGATCAAATGCAATTCTAAACACAGCAAGGACAAGTGGGGATTCTTTGCCAAAATACAATGACATTGTCAGGGGAAGGGAACTTACTAAGAAGAGCCATTAAGTGTAAGGAAATGCTTGCCAAGCCAACTTAATAGGATTCTTACTAAAGGCAGATAGGCTTATAAAATATCAAGGTTGGGGAGATTCTCACTAACCTGATTTAGCAGCAGTCTTGCTATAACTGGGAATGTAAATCCAGCAAGGAAGTAAGGCAAGCTGTAAACCTAGCACAGAAGGAAGCACAGGGGAGCTTCACTTAAGTTTGGGTCAAAGAGTCATTGTCACCCATAATGTGAAAAAAATGTGCCATTTCTGAGTGAAGGGGAAAAAACTGGAAAAATAAATCAAAATCAGTAAATGAAAACAAATAATAGAACTAAATATCACAAAACTAAAGAAAAAAATTTTTCATAGTGAAATTTTTAATTAAATCATGTTTTTTAAGTTTTTTTAAAAAAATCTTATTTATAAAATTTTAGTAAATTTTAATTAAAATGATATTTTATTTTATAAGAATTATTGAAAGGTTTTATGTTGAGCATGTTTTGTTGCTACTATTATCTTAAAATAATATATGTATGTAGATTAAAAAACAATAAACTAACCACTTTTGACACTAGATTTCCATGATAATACCCAGAAACAACTCTCTTGACTATTGATTATTTTTCCAAAAATATTATTTCTAGGTTTATTGAGATATAATTGCATATAACATTGCATGAGTTCAAGGTGTACAACATGCTGACCTGACACATTTACATACTGCAAAATGATTACCACCAGAGCCTAGGCTAACACCTCTCTCATATCACACAATTACCATTTATTTTTTATGGTGAAAAATAGCCAATGTTATCAACTTTCAAGTATATAATAAGTATTATTAGCTGTAATCATGATGCTGTACATTAGATTCCAAGAACTCAAGCTTATTCTAAGTGGAAGTCTACACTCTTTGAACAATGTCTCCCCATTTCTCCCATTCCCCAGTCTCTGGTAACTACTATTCAATTCTTTGTTTCTACAGGTTGAGCTTTTTAAAACTTTGTATTTAAGTGATATCATACAGTATTTGTCTTTCTCTGACTTACTCCACTTAGCTTAATGCCATCAGTATCCATCCATGTTGCTGCAAATTGAAGATTTCCATCTTTCTCATGGCTGAGGCTGAATAATATTTCTTTTTGTGTGTGTTTCTGTGTGTATTACATTTTTTCTATTCATTCATTTGACAGACACTTAGGTTGTTCCCACATATTGGCTATTGTGAATAATGGTGCAATATACATGGTAGTGCAGACACTTTTAGTTTTTTGAGGAACCACCATACTGGATGTACTGATTTACTTTACCTCCAACAATACACAAGGGTTCCTTTTTCATTCTCATCCTTGCTAGCACTAATTATCTGTTGTATTTTTGTAATAACAATTATAAAAATGTGAGGTGCTATCTCACTCTGATTTTGATGTGTACTTCCGTAATGAATAGTGATGTTGAGCTTCTTTTCATGCTGTCATCTGCAAATCTTCTTTGGGAAAAAAAATATCTATTCATTTCCTTTGCACAGGTTTAATTGTATTTTTTGTTAATGTTGGATGAGTTATTTATATATTTTGGATATTAACTGGTAAGATTGGAATTGGAGAAAATACTTGCAAACCATCTATCTGGTAAGTGATTAATGCCCAAATATATAAGAATCTCCTAGAAGCAAATATCAAATAAAGCCAGGATCCTCTATGACCCACCTCCCAGAATATTGGAAATAAAATCAAAAATAAACAAATGGGATCTAATTAACCTTAAAAGCTTCTGCACATCAAAGGAAACTATTAGCAAGGTGAAAAGACAGCCTTCAGAATGGGAGAAAATAATAGCAAATGAAGCAACTGACAAACAACTAATCTCAAAAATATACAAGCCACTCCTACAGCTCAACTCCAGAAAAATAAACGACCCAATCAAAAAATGTTGTGCTATATGGGGGATATAGCCAATATTTTGTAACAATGATAAATGGAGATAACCTTTAAAAATTGTGAATCACTATATGGTACACTTGCAACTTATATAATATTATATAGCAATTATACTTCAATTTTAAAATTGCTTTAAAATAAATGACGCAAACTTATAAATAAATAAAAATTTTAAAGTCCTCAAAAAAAAAAAAAAACAAAAAATGGGCCAAAGAACTAAATAGACATTTCTCCAAAGAAGACATACAGATGGCTAACAAACACATGAAAAGATGCTCAACATCACTCATTATCAGAGAAATGCAAATCAAAACCACTATGAGGTACCATTTAACACCAGTCAGAATGGCTATGATCCAAAAGTCTACAAATAATAAATGCTGGAGAGGGTGTGGAGAAAAGGGAACCCTCTTACACTGTTGGTGGGAATGCAAACTAGTACAGCCACTATGGAAAACAGTGTGGAGATTCCTTAAAAAACTGGAAATAGAACTGCCTTATGATCCAGCAATCCCACTGCTGGGCATACACACTGAGGAAACCAGAAGGGAAAGAGACACGTGTACCCCAATGTTCATCGCAGCACTGTTTATAATAGCCAGGACATGGAAGCAACCTAGATGTCCATCAGCAGATGAATGGATAAGAAAGCTGTGGTACATATACACAATGGAGTATTACTCAGCCATTAAAAAGAATACATTTGAATCAGTTCTAATGAGGTGGATGAAACTGGAGCCTATTATACAGAGTGAAGTAAGCCAGAAGGAAAAACATAAATACAGTATACTAACGCATATATATGGAATTTAGAAAGATGGTAACAATAACCCGGTGTACGAGACAGCAAAAGAGACACTGATGTATAGAACAGTCTTATGGACTCTGTGGGAGAGGGAGAGGGTGGGAAGATTTGAGAGAATGACATTGAAACATGTAAAATATCATGTAAGAAACGAGTTGCCAGTCCAGGTTCGATACATGATACTGGATGCTTGGGGCTGGTGCACTGGGATGACCCAGAGGGATGGTATGGGGAGGGAGGAGGGAGGAGGGTTCAGGATGGGGAACACATGTATACCTGTGGTGGATTCATTTTGATATTTGGCAAAACTAATACAATTATGTAAAGTTTAAAAATAAAATAAAATTTAAAAAAAAATAAAAAAAAATAAAAAAATAAAATGCTGAGAGTTTAAAAAAAAATAAAAATGGGCAAAGTACTTGAATAGACATTTCTCTAAAGAATACATGCAAATTACTACCAGGTATAAAAAAATTGTCAAAATAACTAATTATCAGAGAAACACAAATCAAAACCACAATGAATATCTTTTCATGCATGTCAGGATGGTTATTACAAAAAAAAAAAGGTATTTAAGTGTAAGCAAGGATGGAGAAAAACTGAAACCATTTTACGCTGTTGGTGGGCATGCAGAATGGTGTTGTCACTATAGAATACAGTAGGATATACCTAAAAAAATTAAACATAGAACTATCACGTGATCTAGAAATTATATTTTTGTGTTCAGTTCAGTTCAGTCGCTCAGTCGTATCCGACTCTTTGCGACCCCATGAATCACAGCACTCCAGGCCTCCCTGTCCATCACCAACTCCCGGAGTTCACCCAAACTCATGTCTATTGAGTCAGTGATGCCATCCAGCTATCTCATCCTCTGTCGTCCCCTTCTCCTCTTGCCCCAATCCCTTCCAGCATCAGGGTCTTTTCCAATGAGTCAACTCTTCACATGAGGTGGCCAAAGTACTGGAGTTTCAGCTTTAGCATTAGTCCTTCCAATGAACACCTAGGACTAGTCTCCTTTAGGATGGACTGGTTGGATCTCCTTGCAGTCCAAGGAACTCTCAAGAGTCTTTTCCAACACCACAGTTCAAAAGCATCAATTCTTCAGCGCTCAGCTTTCTTCACAGTCCAACTCTCACATCCATACATGACCACTGGAAAAACCATAGCCTTGACTAGACGGACCTTTGTTGGCAAAGTAATATCTCTGCTTTTTAATATGCTATCTAAGTTGCATGTATCCAAAAAAAAATGAAATTAGGATCTTGAAGAGATATCTGAACTCCTATGTTCATTCAGTATTATTCACAATAACCAAGATATGAAAATAAGCTAGGTCTTAATAAATAAATGGATTAAAAAATGTGATATATACATATGTGCCCAGTCACTCAGTCATGTCCCTCTTTGTGACCCCCTGGACTTAGCCCACCAGACTCCTTGTCCATGGGATTTTCCACGCAAGAATTCTGAAATGGGTTGCCATTTCCTTCTCCAAGGGATCTTTCTGACCCAGGGATCGAACTCATGTCTTCATCATTTCCTGAATTGGCAGACATATTCTTTACCACCGAGCCACTTGGAAAGCCCCCAATATTACAAATACAGTGAAATATTACACATACAGTGAAATACTATTAAGCTTTTAAAATGAAGGAAATCTAACACTGAGACATGGATGAACCTAAGGAACATTATGCCAAGTGATATAAGCAGTCACAGTAACACGAGTACTGCATGATTCCATTTACATGAATTTTAAAAATAGCCAAAATTATAGAAGCAGAGAATAGAATGGTGATTCCCAGGAGCAGAGGAGTAGGAAACAGGGAACTGTTGCTCAATAGGCATAAGGTTTCACTTACAAATTGAATTCTAGAAATTTGCTGTGCCACACAGAAACTATAGTTATTAATATGGTGCTATGTATTTTAAAATATATAAAGGAGCTAGATCACATGTTATGTCCTTAACACAATAAAATAAACAAGAATAAACACACATATACAGCAAAAGAATATAGGAACATTTTTGGAGGTGACAGATATGATTATCTGCCACCTTGACTGTGGTGATGGTATCACAAGGGTATGAATATGTGCAAATTCATAAAAATGTATACTTTAAATATCCATAATTTTTCATGTATCTTTACCACGATGAAATTTAAAATTTTTATTTTGGTGAAAATCGATGAATTTTAGGAATAAATAGAAAATATTACAATCTTCTAGAGAAAAAATACAGTTTACTTATAGGGTAAAGAAAACCATATCATATTCTGGCCTCTCACATGTAGCCAGAATTCAGCACACTGAGGAGCAGCACCCACAAACCCTGTTGAGAAAAGAGTTCCTTAAGGACCCTCTGCCCTACAACATAGAAGTTGTACTATAATTTTTAGGGCAATTTTAAAAAATTTACTCTTATAAAAGTCACTATATCTATAAAAAAAATCTGACACCCGTGGTGGATGCATGTTGATGTATGGCAAAACCAATACAATATTGTAAAGTAAAAATAATAATAATAATAAAAAAATTTAAAAAAAGAATAAACAAAAACTTGTAGCAATTTACCTGACCAAATGACCATTTAATTAGAGAAGGATTTCAAAATAGGCAAAAAAAAAAAAAAAAAAAATTAAAAGAATAGAAAACAGAAAATATTGGTCTTATGACATGTTTGATAAACTTGAAATGAAATATGATGTTTCTTGAAGATTGTGTGAAATTACTGTATAAGAATTATTGAAATAAAGAGATACAACAATGCTAATGACATTAATACTGTTAACTAAGTCATGAAAATTCAACCTCATAGAAGTTTACAGTAAGAGCATTCTATTTTTCACTTGATTATGTTGTACACATACTAAATTTTGTGTTAGAATCTATTTAATTTTGTGTGATTCATAATTTATGAATAGAAAAATGTAACTGTGATAACTAAATTTATTTCAATAATCATTTTTAAATATATACATGTACGAAATCATTATGTTGTATGCCTTAAATTAATATATTATGCTTCAATTATATATCAATAAAGCAGGGGAAAGAGTTTATAAAATGTGAAATAATTAAATACACTTTTTTTGTTTGATAGGAACAAGATGGTAAACACCAAAAGAATTAAAACACATAGTAGTCATCAAAATAAGTAAGAGGACAGAGTCATCTAGAGGACTAACCAGAGACAATTAACTAAGCAGGATGAAATAGAGAAGGAATAGCAGTAACAAAACAACTTAAATAAACAGTTTGGGGTAGTAGTTTTATGTTACTGAATTTTAATAGGCAAAGTTGTTTCTTATTGGCAAACCCCTAAAATAAATTATGCTCTTCTTCATTGGACCTATAGAATTTTGTGAATCACATATGGAGCAGAAGTTGAAAGTACTGTGAGAAGTCACAAGCTATACCCACCAGATTATCTGATATTCAACAAGTTTTCAGTGGTGTTAATTTGGGGGGAAAGTGCTTATAAGCAACAGTATTATATATATTTTAAAAAAATCTTTAAGACTGGTATTGTCACTGAAAATGCAAGAGTCAGATTGCTAGAGGTTAAACTCTGATTCAGTCCTTCACTAGCTATGTGATTTGGGTTTTTGTTGGCTGATGTGTGCCTTAGTTTCTTCATCTGTATGAAAGAGATGATATCCTTTTGTTTCTCTTGGAATGAGTAAGTAAAACGGTCATTGCCTCCAAAGCACTCAGTGTCTGTAACGTAGCACTGCTACAATAGCTCCCTATATCTTCCTCGGAGTTCCACACCAAGTATGTACCATGCTCTCCTGCCACTTTCTCCAAAGCTGTGGAAAGCTAGTTTGTACAACACTGTTACACTCCGAAAGTGTGGGAGATCTGTTAAGTCCAGAAGGAACCATTAACCTATGGAGTATATAGGGTGGTAGATAAATTCTCCAGGCTTCTTGTTCTCTGATAGTACAGTTCTAAGGTGAATTCCACACAGTTAACCAAATGGTCCACAGAAAGAATAAGGCTACCTTTTCCATAGTTATGACCAGCTCAACGAACTTTTATTTTTACCTTTGTCCTTTCTCTCTTACTTTTCACCACTTTCTCAGTTCTGCTCCCTGGGTTACCTTCCAAGTAAGCCAGCTGCTACCGTATCTTTGATTTAGATGCTTTCCATTTCCTTTCATTCTGTGAGAATATGTTCATAATTGATTAAACTCAGATATCAAGTTTTTAAAGGTGTAAATTAGGAACAAAGTTGACAAACAAAGAAACAGTAAATACACATAGAACAACTAATTCCAAGTACATGATGTAACTCAGAGTCTAGTCTCACTTTATTTTAATATTTAATATTGATGAGTCCCAAAGAGACCATGTGACTAGCCTAAATTATATATTTAGTTCAGCTCTAAAGGGTGTGTTTCATTACAAATAGCAACCCAAATTGACAGTGAACTTCAGTAAAACGAAGAGAGGGGAGGATCTATAGACATTAATTCAAAACAACAAACACTCAGACATAATTCCATAAAGAGGACTAGACTTCATATGTTATCATGGCTATCTGTTTTTTTTTTTTTTTTTAACTCTGTAAGAGTAATAACCCCTGGGCCACAAAACTCCATACTTGATAAAATTTTAAAATTCATGTTAAAATTTTTAGATATGGAAACCACAAAAAATACTTTCTTTTCTAAATGCTATGGAATTAATAGCTGTAGATGTATAACATTCCTAATTATATTAACTAGAGTAAGTAAGAAGAGGCTCATATATTTGCAATCTGTTGGCTAATATTTCCAGTAGAGAAGACAAATTATCTGCTGATTCAAAGTAAGTGCAAAGTAATGCTTTTCAGAGTTTGCTAACTGGCAGACACTGTATATTCTTATAATCCCTAGGATAGATATTTTCCTTACATATGGAAGGAAACAGGCCATTGGTCACAAGGTCAAATTTTATATCCCAAGTCTTTCTGATTCTAGGGAACATGTTATTTTAAACATGAAACACTGCTGTCTCACAGAAAATAGTCATTATGATGTAGAACTGACTGGGTTTGGGCTAGTGCTATTTTACTATTTGCTTTATAATGAGCTATACTGGATATGAATCAAGATATTTATTTATCAAACAACATACTTTATTTTTAAGAGGGTTTTTAGATTCACAACAAAATTGAGTAGAAGTTACAGACAGGGATTTCCCATAAACCTCATGACCCACACATGTATAGAATTTCCCACTATCAGTGACCCCCACCAGAGTGGTAGTTTTGTTATTATTGATGAACCTACACTGACACCTCATTATCACGCAAAGTCCACAGATAACATTATGCTTACCTTTTATTACTGCACATTCTATGGATTTGAAAAGAACTTTATAATGACATGTATCATACAGAACAGTTTCACTGCCCTAAAATTTTTCTCACTCTAATTATTCATCCTTCACTCACCCTAATTCCTGGAAATCACTAATCTTATTTATTGTCTCCATGGTTTTACCCTTTCTAGAATGTCATATAACTCGAATAATACAGTATGTAGCGTTTTCCGGTTGACTTTTTTTTTCCTCTTAGAAATATGCATTTTAGTTTTCTCCATGTTTTTTCCATACTTATGACTTCCTAAAATGATAGCATTTTTTTTAGCAATGAATAATATTCTATTGCAAGGATGCACCACAGTTTACTTATCTATTTTCCTACTGAAAGGCATTTTAGTTGTGTCTAAGCTTATGTAACTATGAATAAAGTTGCTATTAATATCCATGAACAGGTTCTTGTTTAGACCTAAGCCTTCAACCCCTTTGGAAAATACCAAGGAACACATAGCTGGATCATATGATAAGAGTATATTTAGTTTTGTAAGAATCTGCCAAACTGTCTTCTAAAGTGGCTGTACCATTTTACATAACTTCAGTGTTGAAGTAGAGTTTCTGTTGCTCCCTATCCTCACAAGTATTGTGCATTGTATTTGTATCAGATTTTGGCCATTTTAATAGAATCACAGTGGTAGCTCATTGTTTTAATTTATATTACACTAATGACACATGCCGGGTGTTCATTGGAAGGACTGATGTTGAAGCTGAAACTCCAATATTTTGGCCACCTGATGCGAAGAGCTGACTCATTTGAAAAGACTCTGATGTTGGGAAAGATTGAAGGCAGGAGAAGAAGGGGATGACAGAGGATGAGATGGTTAGATGGCATCAGCAACTCAACAGACATGAGTTTGGGTAAACTCCGGGAGTTGGTGATGGACAGGGAGGCCTGGCGTGCTCCAGTTCATGGGGTTGCAAAGAGTCAGACACAACTGAGCGACTGAACTGAACTGAACTGAACGACACATGATGTGAAGCATCTTTTCATATACTTATTTTCTATGTTTGCTCAGTCATGTCTGACTCTTTGAGACCCTTTGGACTGTAGCTCGCAAAGGTGCTTTGTCCTTGGGATTTTCCAGGCAAGAATACTGGAGTGGGTTTTCATTTCTTCCTCCAGGGGACCTTCCTGACCCAGGGATCAAACCCACCACCTGCACTGGCAGGTAAATTCTTAACTGCTGAGTCACCTGGCAAGCTCCATATACTTATTAGTTAACTATAAATCTTTGGGGCATTATCTGTTAAGGTATTTTGCCCATTAATACATTGTTGTTAAGTTTTAGGAATATTTGTATATTTGGGATAGCTGTCTTTTCTCAGATATATCTTTTGTAAATATTTTCTTCCAGCTTGTGGCTTGTATTTTCCTTCTTTATAGTGCATTTCACAGAGCAGAAGTTTTGAATTTTAATGAAGCCCAGGTTTTCAATTCATTCTTTCATAGACTGTGCCTTTGATATCTTATCTAAAAGTCATTCCCAACCACAAATATTTAGATTTTCTTCTATGTTGTCTTCTCGGATTGTTACATTTTTGCATTTTACATTCAGGTCCTTGATCCATTTCTAGTTAATTTTTTGGAGGCTGTGAACGCTGTATCTAGATTCATTTTTCCATACTGATGTTCAGTTGTTCCCAAATGATTTAAAAGGTTTTTTAAAATGATATGTTTTCTTCATTGTATTCCCTCTGAAACTTTGTCAAATATCAGTTGATTATATTTGTGTGGATATAATGCTGCACTTCCTATTATCTTCTATTGTTCCATGCATCTGTCTATTCTTTTGACAAAACACCCTGTCTTGAGTACTGTAGCTTTATAAGAAGTCATGAAGTTGGATAATGCCAATCATCTCACTTTATCCTTTTCCTAATCTGTGTTAGCTATTTTGGATCTTTTCTTTCTCAATATAAATTTTATAATTTTAATCTGATCTACAGATTTTTTTGATTGATATAGCATTGAATCTATAGATCAGAGTGCAAATAACTGACACAGTATAATACGGAATCTTCCTATCCCTAGAACATGAAGTATCTCTCCATTTATTTAGTAATTGATTTGCTTTATCAGAGTTTTTTGTTTTTCTTCTTATAGATTATGTATATATTTTACACAAGGTTTTCACCCAATTATTTCATTTTTACTTGTTCATGTATATGGTTTTGTGTTTTTAATTTCAATCTCCCTTGATCATTGCTAATATATGGAAAGGCCATTGACTTCTGCATATCAACCTTGTATACTTCAACCTTACTATAATTACTTATTAGTTCCAAGCAGTTCGTGTGTGTATATGTGTGTTACTTTGGATTTTTCTATATAGACTACCATCTGTTAACAGTAACAGTTTTATTTATTCCTTCCCAATGTGTATACCTTTTTATTTCTTTTTCCTGTCTTAGCTAAGACTTCAGTATGATGGAAAAAATGTAGTGAGACAAGACATATTTGCCCTGTTCTTAATTGTGGTGGGCAAACTTCAAGTTTCTCACCCTGAAGTATTACATTAGCTGTGGGTTTACTGTCTATGTGCTTCATCAAGTTGGGGGACTTCCTCTTCATCTCTAGTTTGCTTAAAGTTTTTATTATGGGTAGATGTTGAATTTTGACAAGTGGTCTTTCAGAATCTACTGATATGATCATGTTTTTTTTTTAATTTATCATGTTGATATGATGCATTACATTAACTGGTTTTTGAATTTTGAAAATGCCTTGCAAATGTGGGATAAATCTGAATTGATCATGTTGAATAATTCTCATATATATTTTGAATTTGATTTGAGAATATTTTGTTGAGGATTTTTACATCTGTTCATGAAAGATATTGATCTGTGGTTTCTTTCCTTGTAATGTCTTTGCCTGGTTTTGGTGTTAGGGTTAATGCTGGCCTAATAGAATGAGTTAGGAAACATTCCCTCTGATTCTATTCCCTAAGGAGACTGTAGACAATTGGCACCATTTCTTTACTACTTCTGTACTCAGTGAAATCATCTTGGGCTGGTGTTTGCTGTTTTGGAATGCTATAATTGGGGTATTATTTTAATAGATACAGGTATATTCAGATTTTTCACTTCTTAAGCAAGTTTATCTGATTGTGCTATTGAGAAACTGGTTTGTATCATCTTGGTTGCCAAAATTATAGGTCCAGAGTTCTCAGTATTCCTTTATTATCATTTTAGCTCCATAGGATCAGCAGTAATGTTCCCTGTTTGATTTCTGATATGAGTAATTTTTGTCATCTTTTGTTCTAGTTAGCCTGGCTAGAGACTTACTAATTTGTTGATATTTTCAAATAGCTTTTTTATTTCATTGATTTTTTTTCCTATTGATTTCTTGTTTTCTTTCATTTATCTCGGTTCTATTTTCTTTTACTATTTCCTTTTTTCTGCTTTTTTCTGAAGTGATTTAAAAGCACTTCTTCATCTCTTAGATGGTAGCTTAGATGACATTTTAGATCTGTTAATATCTTCTTTTCTAATTTACATTTGCAATACTAGAAATTTCCCTGTGAGTACCACTTTCACTGAATCTCACACCTTTTTATAGGCTGTGTTTTCACTTTCCTTCATTCAAAATATTTTAATATTTCTGAGATTTCTTCCTTACCCCATGTATCTTTCAGAACTGTGCTGTTTAATCTCCAGGTATTTGGTGATTTTCCAGCTATTACTGATTACCACTGTGATCTGAGAACAGATATTGTATAATTCCTACTGTTTCAAATTTGTTAAGACGTGTTTATGATCAACAAGTTGATCTTTCTTGATGAATGTTCCATGTGAGCTTAAGAAGAACATGTATCTTGCTTTTGTTGAATAAAGGAATCTATAGATGTCAGTACATTCATTTGATCAACATGGTTGTTAAGTTCAATTATGTCCTTCCTTATTGATTTTCTGCCTGTTGAATTTGTTCATTTCTGACAGAAAGGTGTTAAAGCCTCCAACTCTAATAGTGGATTCATCTATTTCTCTCATTACCTCATACATTTTGACACTTCATTGCAAATGGCATGCATGTTAAAGACTGTTATGTCTTCTTGGAGAATTTTATCATTAATATAATGCCTTTCTTTATCCCTAAAATCTCTCCTTACTTTGAAGTCTAATATGAAGTAACCTAATCTTATTTTCTTTTGTTTCTTGTTAATATATCTTTCTCCATAACTTTATTTTATTTTTTTTTGCAGGATTAGATATTTGGGATTTTATTTATTTATTTTTTTCCATTTGTAATTTTATTTTATTTTTAAACTTTACATAATTGTATCAGTTTTGCCAAATATCAAAATGAATCCGCCACAGGTATACATGTGTTCCCCATCCTGAACCCTCCTCCCTCCTCCCTCCCCATTCCATCCCTCTGGGTCGTCCCAGTGCACTAGCCCCAAGCATCCAGTATCGTGCATCGAACCTGGACTGGCAACTCGTTTCTTACATGATATTTTACATGTTTCAATGCCATTCTCCCAAATCTTCCCACCCTCTTCCTCTCCCACAGAGTCCATAAGACTGTTCTATACATCAGTGTCTCTTTTGCTGTCTCGTACACAGGGTTATTGTTACCATCTTTCTAAATTCCATATATATGCGTTAGTATACTGTATTTATGTTTTCCTTCTGGCTTACTTCACTCTGTCCCTAACTTTAAATTTATACCTGTCTTTACATTTAACTTGAGTTTCCTGTAGACAACATATACTCAGATTTTGTTTTCAACCCACACTAACAAACTCTGTCTCTTAACTGGTGGATTTAGAACATTGATGTTTAATGTAATTACTAATATAGTTGGGCAAATATCTACCATACATGTTATTGTTTTTTATTCATCACTGCTTTTCCTTGCTCTTATTTTTCCTTCAGCTCTTTTCTTCCTTTAGTGATTTTAATTCAACATTTTTATATGCTTCACTTTTTTATCCATCCTTGGTATATACGTTGTATATCTTGTTTTTTACATTTTGTAATGGTTGCCCTAGAGTTTGAAATATATTTAGTTAGAACTAATCCAAATTGACTTTCATATAACTCTACACTGTTTTCAGAAGGAGTTTGTTGGTACCTTATGATACCAACAATGGAATATATTATATAAATTTTCAGATATATTTATAAAACATACATAATCAAATACATTACTGCAATTACTATTTTGCTCAAACTGCTATTCATTAGATTAAGAACAAAATATTTGACCTTTTCTTATTTATTTTCTAATGCTCTTCTGTCTTTAGATCTGAATTTCTGGCCTATGTAATTTTCATTCTCTCTAAAGAACTCCTTTTAACATTTCTTGCAGGGTAGATCTCTTGGCAACACATTTTTTATTTATATCTGTCACAAAAAATTATTTTTCTTCCCTTTTGAAGGACAGTTTCACATGGTATAGGATTATTGGTTGTTGGATTTTGTCTCTCAATATTTTCAATATTTCACTTCACTATCTTCATGTATGCATAGATTAGTCAGATATAATTCTTATCTTTGTTCCTTTATGTGCCAGAATTTTTTTCTCTCTGCCTTTGTTCATGATTTTTTTCAAATCTTTGATATTCAGCAGTTTGAAAATAATAAGTGGTAGTAATATTTTGGTATTTATCCTGATAGTGCTCTTGAGCTTCCTGAATATATGGCTTTATTTCTGACATTAATGTTAGTATTCCCTATCATTATTCCTTCTCATATTTCTTCTGTTATTTTCTCTATTTCTTCTCCTTTGGTATTCTCATTATACATGTTACACATTTCACAATTGTCTTACTATTTTGATGTGCTATTGATTCCTTTTTCTTTGTTTTTCACTTTTGACAGTTTATACTTAGCTAGCCTGAGTTCAGTACATTTTTCTCAGCCTATCCAACTAACTTTTTATAAGTCCATTAAAAGTATTCTTCATTACTTTTATAATGCTTTTGATCACTGGTGTTTCTTTTTGATTCTCTTAGAAGTTACATCTCTCTATTTAGATTTCCCATATGTTCTTTTGTGCTGTGTACTTTATCCATTATAGTTCTTAGTACAGATGTTTCAAATTCCTAGTCTGATAATACCAATATTTCTGTCAGACTGACAGTGGTTCTGATACTTGCTTTGTCTCTCAAAACTATTATTTTCTTTTAGCATGTATTTTTTTCTTGATAAATGGACATGATATACTAGGAAAAGGTGCTATGAATACACCTTGAACAATGTAGTGGTAAGCTGTTGGAAGAGATGACGTGTTCTAGAGAGTTCTATGATGAGGTCTTTTAATAAGAATGTGCCTCTCTATTGTGAACTTCACAAGTGCTTTTCAGTCCATACTTATTTAGGTGGGACAGGATGGTCAGAATGGACTGAAGTTGGGCATTTCTTTCCTTTATCTGGAAGGCTAAAGACATCCAGAGGCTTCTTTCTCTTTTCCCAGGTTGATTAGACTCTGATTAAATCCCATCAGTTTGGATCCTGAATAAACTGTTTGTCCTGAGTCCAGACCTTATGAAGAATAGAGTGCCCTGACATAATCAGAATGTTTCATATCCCCCTCCTCCTCATAGAAGTAAAAGAAAAAAAAAATCTGATATTCATTTTATAACTTGGCCAAATCCCTGCTGTTTAAACTCAAAAAGGTGTGGGGTCTTCCTATGACTGGGTTCTCTAGGCATTTTTGAGTTTTAGGCTTTTGCAACTGAACTTCTGGCAATTCATTCATTAAAGATTAGATTTTTTTCTACCCAGCAGTGGTTCCTGCTGTGGTTTCCTCTACTAAGTTTCTGTTCCAGTAAGTTGGATTCTGTTTGCTTCTCCAAATCTGGAGGCAGCTATTTGTACTACGATATAATTTTATTTCCAGATCTAAGAAGAGTTTTTTTTTTTTTTTAGTTTGTATAGGTTTTTACTTGTTAAGATACAGTGGCAAATTCCAAGTTCGTTACATATCAGACTAGAAACCAAAAGTTTCTTCATTTATTTCAATTTTCTTTTATTTCTAGGTTTATGGAGATATAATTGACATATAGTGCTGTATAAGTTTAAAGTGTATGATATAATGATTTGACTTACATTTATCATGAAAGGATTACAATAAATTTAGTGAAGACCCATCATTTCAGAAGACACACAATTAAAGAAGTAAAATAAAAATTTTCCCTGTGATGAGACTCTTAGAACTTACTCTCTTAATAAGTTTCATAACATACAGCAGTATTAATCATATTAATAATGCTGCACATTGCACCCCCAGTACTTATAAATGGAATTTTGGATCTTTTGACCACCTTAATCTAATTCCCCTGCTCCCTTCTCTAGTAGTCACAAATCTGATCTCTTTTTCTATGAGTTTGTTTGTGAAGTATTACTGGCCTACACACTATGTTAATTTCTGTTATACAGCATACTGATTCACTATTTCTAAACACTTAAAATGTTCACCACAATAAGTTATAATATGTGCATTTATTTTTACAGAATATAATGCTAGAAATACTTGATTGAAGCTAACAAGCTTTTGTTTGGTTTTACTTTATCCAGGGTTATATAAAATAGAAGTTTTAACTAGGTCAAATAACATTTCTGAATTACTAAGAATGGAGAATATTAATTTTTAATCGGCCAAGTTTTCCTATTTAACTTATGTTACTTTGAACTCTGCATTCTTAATTCATAGTCTATAATTTTGTATATACATAATAGCTATATTAAATTCATGATCATTTTATATACACTTTGTTTCCTGTGATAGCTTTCTATTTCTGTCTGAGATTTCAAAATAAAGTGATTTTAGACATCGCATACAATTTAAACAAAAAACAGGGAAATCTCAGATGTCACCATAGTTCTAATTTACTTTCATGTTTCTTTTTTGGGAATCCATTTCTCTGAGAATATCTTGATAATTGTTCATGTCATGTTTGATTTCCTTTTTGAGCTTAAAGATAAACAATGATTTACTAGGCGAATGTGTTTCAGGCCTAAGAAAATGAATATACTGAAACATGTTGACACAAAAGATGAATTCTCCTCTGCCAGCACTTCTGTCCAGTCTCTAATCTTGCTTTATAATTAATTAGCTGTCAGATTTGCTAAAGTTCCATGAAGAGACTACACAGATGTCATGGCAAATTGTCCCTGAAATTAAGATCTGAACTGGGAATGTTCTTCATCCTGACCTTACAATTCTCTTTATTGATTTTACTGTCATCTTCACCTGTTCAGAACAGAAAGAAATGGAAATGGTGCTTTATTTGTTTTTAAGAAGGAACTGTCATGTAACAATTGAAGAAATAGTTTAGTGATCATCTCAAAAATTATATATGTGTGTGTCTATGTATCTTTGAGGAACAACTCATTACTGAAGAGCTGAAGTAGCAACTTGAATGTAAGACTATAAATTTTGCAGTTTTGATGATGTTTAACATTTAAAATGGATTTCTAAAATAAAACCATTGAAAATAAAATTGGAATAAAGTATTGAAACAATATTTGTCTCCTTCCTATTATTTAAATACAGATTACCTTATTTATTAGTTGTTAAATTATTGATTGTTATTTGTATTGAAAACAATTTAGATATTTACGTTTCCAATGCAAGTCCCACAGCACATTTTGGAGTCATTTGAGAAATAAAATGTTCTCTTAATGTCTTAAATTAATAAGAAATTATTGAAGTATTTGATAAATTAATATTAAATGGAAATACATAATTATTTGAACATATATTTGTATCTATACATATGCGTATCTATAAATATGCACATCTTTAATACCTCACTGTACTAACAAATTCTAATTTTCAACTGTGTGTTCAGTGCTGAGTCGCTTCAATACTGATGGACTCTTGTGACCACACGGACCATAGTCTACCAGGCTCCTCTGATAATGGGAATTTTTCCAGCTAGCATACTAGAGTGGGCTGTCATGATCTCCTCCAAGGGGTCTTCCCCATTCAGTGATGGAACCCTAATCTGCTGCCTCTACTGCACTGCAGGCAGTTTCTTTGCCGCTGAGTCACTGGGAAAGGCCCTTTAAATTTCCCAATGAATATTAAATATTTAGAATGTTCTGGTGGCATTAAAAGGTCCATGTGAATATCATTTTTATTGCATATTATTCCACTGTAAAAATTACAGTACACAGGTGTGATGACAATGACACACTATTTAAGTATTCAATATTCACGGGGCATTCCAACGTAAACACAGTGTTAACGCCTTCTTACATATACATATTTGTGCTTTTAAAAATTACCCCTTTAAAACGGTTTTCTGAAATTGAGTTGCTGCGTGTAAACCTTGGGTAGTATAAAGCCCCTCATTCATGGAAGTGTATGCTGCTGCTGCTGCTAAGTAGCTTCAGTCGTGTCCAACTCTGTGCGACTCCATAGACGGCAGCCCACCAGGCTCCCCCGTCCCTGGGATTCTCCAGGCAAGAACACTGGAGTGGATTGCCATTTCCTTCTCCAATGCATGAAAGTGAAAAGTGAAAGTGAAGTCGCTCAGTCGTGTCCGACCCTCAGCAACCCCATGGACTGCAGCCTACCAGGCTCCTCCGTCCATGGGATTTTCCAGGCCTTCTCCATGGAAGTGTATAAGTTACCTAAAAATCGTACCTAAAGAAGCATACAAGCACACCTTCGGCCCTTTCACCTTTTCTCTGAGGGGCGCCTCGCAGTTCCGACTCTCACCCACTTCTTATCAGGGGACTGAGCGTCCAGTTCACGGATCTCGCGATATACGTCACGGATCTCGCGAGCATACGACGCGGCTCCGGGTAGCCCATGTGGATGGTGGAGCGGTTGTGCTGGGCCTGCAGCATTTAGTAGAAACGTATTTTTCAGTTTTTAGTAGAAACGTGTGTTTCTGTCAGTGCACGCACGTGAGCGAGGCTCTGCTACCCTTAACCCACCGGCAGAACGTGACCCGTAAAGGTGCCTTGTCACCACACACCGCCGCAGAAGGCCAAGCAGGCTGCCATTCCTCCTGAGAGCCCTGCGGCAAGTGGAGGCCCAGGAACAGCCACCGGCCAGGCGGGCCTGTTGAAACTTCTGCAGTTTGAAGTCCACTCACCCAGAATGGTACCTTGAGTTCACAGTCTTCATTGACTGTCTCCTGTCTTCTCTCAGTGCTGTCCTTCCACAGCAGTGTTTCCTTCAATCTAAGGAATGAGCTACTCTCTCAAAACCAGGTAGGAGTATACTTTTCTTAGCTCACTCACTAGTTCTGTAGATTTTTAAATATTTGTTTACTTTTACAAATGACTTATTTTAAGTCAGATATTTGAATATAAATGTGAGTTCTGAAGTGTTATTCTAATTAGTCTATTCATTATGTCAATGGTAGAACTGTTTAACTTCTAGCAGTTTGGGGGTTGTTTTTGTTGTTTAATTCCCGTTAGTCACTCAGTCATGTCTGACTCTGTGTGACCCCATGGACTGTAGCTGGCCAGGCTCCTCTGTCCATGAGATTCTCCAGGCAAGAATACTGGAGTGGATTGCTATGCCCTCCTCCAGGGGATCTTCCTGATGCAGGAATTGAACGCAGGTCTCTCTCATTGCAGGCAGATTATTTACAGTCTGAGCCACCAGGATAATTCCTAAGAGTTAACTAAGAAAAATGGAGAGTATTTAAAAATAAGATCTGTAGGAAGCTATCAGAAGACCAGCAAATGGAGAGGATATGATGGGTCGAGATCCAAGGGTAAAGAGTTCTCGGAGCTAAGCACAACTTATGATGTGACTTTTTTTCTTGTGTCATTTGGCAGCTTGAAAACAGGGCCTTTATAAGTCTGAATAGATATTTTTTAGTCATCACCTGGGGGCTTGGGGAATACAAAATAGAATTAAGGATCTGTTGAAAAAGGACACAACATAGAATTAACAGTAAACCACTCAGGAACCTAACTCACATTATTGAACTTCAGTTTTTGAATCAATTCAGTCGTTTAGTAAGTGCATCTAACCCTACAACTTGCTGGTCAAAAGAAACTGTCCCTCCTATTGGAAAGCATATGGCATCATTTAGTCTTAAACTGACACTACATATGTTTAAACAAAATGTTCAGCAGCCGAAAAAAAATAACCAGGTACACTAAAGACTTAAGTATAAAATGATACAAGAGAAGCAGATCCTTTTAAGACCAGATATGAGTTTATTTATGTAGACTTTAAATTATGTGTTTTATTTGTTTAAAAAAATGAGCGGTTAGAGAATTTCAGCTGACAGCTAGAAACTATAGGAATAAATTGACTTATAAAAAAAGAAAATATATGATAATAGAGAGAAGAACTCAGTAGAGGGATTTAACAATATGTTAGACAAAGGTAGAAAGAGCCTGAATGAGTTGAAAGATTATGAGAATATCCAAACTAGAACAGCGAGAAACAAATACAGAAAACTTATAGAAAGTGGTGAAAAGGGACTTGGAGGAAAGACATAGTAGTGAGACCCCAGAAGAATGGGGGAAAGTGAATAGGCAGAAACAAGGTTTTAAGTGAATATGGCTGGAGAAAGTTTTTAGAACAATAGGATCCTTAGCCACATATTCAAAAATATCACAGACTCAAAGTTGAATATATACAGAGATACCACAGGTAGACACATAATAGTAAAACAGCTATAATTTAAATTTTAAAAGCTTTAAAGCAGTTAGGGCAAAAAGAAAACCTTCTATGTATTTGTAGAATAAATAGTAAATATTTGTGTTATTTGTATTAATAGCACTCACATTGTGACAAAGTGTGAGTGTCATACTGCGCTTCTGTGTGTCATACTGTTTGCTATGACAGTATCGTCAAAGACATTGGTAAGGCCCCACCTCTATTCCTACCAACCTGACAGCTAAGCACCCGTTCTTTACTGAGACGTTCAGATCGTATGTGCCAGTGATTTAACTTGTTTTAAGGACTGTCAACAGCCGAGGACTGACCCAAAACACCACCTTCTCTGTCCCTTGTGTTGATAAATGTGAATGGTCTATTACAGTGACTCCTGGAGTTCTCCTATAGTTTTAAGTCAAGTCACTCAGTGTGGTTTCCTGACTTGATTCTGTACCCTTTGTTGGCTGTGTCTCCTCACTTCTCTCAGTATTCACCTTTCCTTTATATATGTGATAAGCTACTTACTCAAGACCAGGTGAAAACCCTTACCTATGGCCGATTCATATTGAGGTTTGACAGAAAACAACAAAATTAAAGCAATTATCCTTCAATTAAAAAATAAAGAAAAACCAGGTGACAGTGTACTTCTAGAATATTAAATAAACTAAGACAAGGATGACTTTTCTTTATTGTATCAATTATAAGGGAGTCTAAAGGACATATTAATACATTTAGCATTTTTGCTATTCTGATGTTAAATTACTAATCTAGTGATAAATTAATGATGCCTTATTAAAAATTTGACAATGATTGAACTTGCAGTATGAATTGATTTTAATTTCAGCTCTAATTTATCACAGTGATAATGATACCTATAAATGTGATATCTTTACTTTTGGCTTATAGAGTAAAATCAGCTTACACAGACGTTCATACTCATTAATAATTTAATACAATCATACATTATCCCTGCGTGTGTATATACTGAAATAGATAGACATATGTGTGTGCATATATATATATATATATATGTATATTTAAAGGAACTAGTACTGCTGCAACCAGTGTTTCTGTTTATTAGCATCGTCATGATTCTTCAATAATTTAAATTTATTTAAACTAAATTTGCTTTTTATTTTTAAACGTTTTTTCAATATACTTTTAATGACATCACAATCCTCAAAGTAAAGCAATTGCTTTTTTCTGCTACTTTTACACAAATTTTTTGTCAGCTATTCTTGTATACATAAAGCAATAACATCTTAAGTCATTGCTTAATACTTTATTACATTGGCCCAAAATATAAAAATGTGTAAAATTAATATGATTATAGAGGTACCCTTTTCTCATTCTAAGTGAAAAGTGAAAGTGTTAGTTGCTTAGTCATCTCCGACTCTTTGCGACCCCATGGACTGTATAGCCTGCCAGGCTCCATGTCCATGGAATTATCCAGGTAAGAATCCTAGAGTGGGTTGCCATTCCTTCTCTGGGGAATCTTTCCAACCTAGGGATAGAACCCAGGTCTCCCACATTGCACGCAGATTCTTGACCGTCTAGGATATTAAATATGATAGTCTTTTGTTTTATCATTTAATGGATTTTTATTAATGTATATATTGATAGAGTTTTAAAAAGGCATGAAATTGAGTCCCTGAGATGCCTGTTCAGCTTCATTGCTTTTACAAATGATATGAAACTACTACTATGAAATATTCAGATTTCATAAAATGGTTTTATAAATGCAATATACTGTAAAGGAATTGTATAGAAAGTCTAGTAATGTAATAAGAGTAAAAAGCAAATTTAGGGCTTTGTTCTGATTAATAATTTAAGCAAAAAATTCTTCAGAAAATTTAATGAAAACATTCTATTCATAATGAAACATTATAAAGTGCACTAACACTCAGTTACAGTGCATCAACATGTTTTCACTTTTATTAAACAGTAAAAATGAAATTCAGTTTGGGAATTTTTAGTTCTGTACCTTGGTTATATTTAGTAAACAGATATATTTTTTTATCCCCTCAAGAAAATTTGACTCACAGTAAAGACTGAACTGAACTGAACTGAAAGCCTTTTATAAGCAAAGGTTTTATTAAGGTATATAGATAAATTAATTATTTCTGGTATAGAGGGAAAACACTGATGTATTTATCAACATGTTAGCTTTGCTTCAGTTTTAATAATGTATACATTGAAATACTGTTGCAATTAATTTAAATTAAAATCAAGTAATAGGGGAAAAATAAGCAAAAGTGTCACCATTTGATTATTTGTCTCAAATCATCAAGCATTTAGCTCTGTGCTGGAGTATTTTATGTTTTCTGTACATACTGAGCATTAAGTTTTTATTTTTTCTCACCTTTTTTCACAGTCTTAAAATCCCTTAAAATCAGTTGTTTATTTCATTCATTTCTTTTAAGTAAGTTAATTTTTAAAAACTTTGTTGCTCCTACAAATTAAGCTTTATTAAAAATTAAGATTAATCTTATTTTCTTTCATTTAAAATAAAACTATTATTTAAAACAAAGAATCTATAAATCTTTTAGGTGACAATGGTGCACTTAAAAGTTCTCAAAGTTAAATCAGTTAAAACTGCAGGTTCACGATATGACTTTTGAAGTTAGCAGCTAAGTTTTGTATTAGAAAAAGACATATTTGTAGTTATAATTTTAAAAATAATTTTGAATCCTTTACTAAAGATAATATTTAATTCTCTATAGTCTCTCTATATTATATAAATGAAGCATAATAATATCATATATGATGAGTGATCAAGCATTCAAAATGTACTTCATCCTGAAAGTAATAGAAAATGACAAATATATTTCAGAGATATATCTTTTTTGGTCTTTTGGATTATTTAGGGTATTATATAAGAATAATATTAGCTCTCTTTTAAATTTATTAATGGCAGACAGAGCCTATCAGTTGTAATATAATACCACTATCTTTTGTAAATTATGGAAATATGACTTCTATAAAGTAAGAATAACCTGAAAAATTATCAGTCAGTTCAGTTCAGTTGCTCAGTTGTCTCCGACTCTGCGACCCCATGGAAAAATTGTCAACTAGCTAATAAATAAAACACAAAGTTTATTGACATTCTCAGCTTTTGTTAACAGCTTTATTGTGGTATAATTGATATATACATATTATGTATATTTAAGGTATACAGTGGATGTTTTGATATATGTACACTGTGAAATGTTCACATAATCAAGAAAACATATCCATCACATTCACATAGTTTTTGTTTTATTTTTATTTTTTATTTTGTGGTAAGAAGGCTTGAAGATCTACCCTTTTAGCAGATTTGACATATGCAATACCATACTGTTAGCTACAGGCACCATGCTATACATTAGATCTCAAGAATTTGTACATCTTGCATATCTGAAACTTTGCACATTGTGACCAACATCAACCTGTATCCTACTCTCTCCAGGCACTGATAACCATCTTTCTGTTCTCTGACTCTATGATTTTGGCTATTTTTAATTACACATATAAGTGAAACCATGCAATATTTGTCTTTTTGAGTCAGACTTATTACACTGTGTTTAATGGCCTCCACGTTCATCTATGTTGTTTTAAACAGCATTGTTTCCTTTCTTTTTAAAGCTAATTAATATTTCACATATTGGAATAAGTTCATATAATATGTAATATAATATTATATAATGCATAATAATAAGATATAATACATAATAAGATAATATAGCATATTTATATAATATGATAAGCTTATTTTATAATAATAGTCAATATAGACTGCATTTTCTTTATCCATTCATTCATTCATGGCTATTTGATTGTTTCCTTATCTTAGCTATTGTGAATACTGCTGTAGTGAACACAGGAGTGCAGATACCTCTTGAAGATCCTGATTTCAGTTCTTTTAAATAAATAGCCCAAAGTGGGATTGCTGGATCACATGGTACGTCTATTTATAATTTTCTGAGGAACCTCCATACTGGTTTTATAGTGATTGAACAGTTTACATTCTCACTGACAGTACACACGGGTTCCAATTTCTCCATATCCTTGTTAGCACATATTTTTAAATGCTGTCTTTTTAAGTAATAGCCATCTTAACAAATGCAAAGTGAGAGCTAATTGTGGTTTTGATTTACATCTTTCTGATAATTATTGATGTAGATCATCTTTTCATGTGCCTGTTGGCTATTTTTTATGTCTTCTTTGGAAAAATGTGTATTCGGATCTTCTGCCCATTTTTAATTTCTTTTTTGCCATTAAGTTTTGAGTGTGTATGTGTGTATATACAGGTTATTGGCCCATTATCTGATACTTGATATGCAAATATATTCTGTTTTGTAGTTGCCTTTACATTTTGTTGATTGTTTCCTTTGCTCTGCAAAAGCTTTCTAGTTTGATGTAGTCCCATTTGACTAGTTATACTTTTGTTGTCTGTGTGCTTGGTGTCATGACCATGAAATCATTGTCAAGAACATTCTCATGACGCTTTTCCCCTAGTTTTACTATTAAGAATTTTCTGATTTTTTTATATTAAAGAATATTATTAAATACTGGACAGTCTGGGAAACTGCTTAATGTTCAAAAAATAAAACCAATGAATAATATACTATGTTTCTTATTAATTGATTTTTAATTCATTTAGTAGTAATCCCTCAGGGAACATCATTTTATTATTGTGCTTAGTTCAATAATCACTAAGGCTTCATATCATTCATTATAGCATCCCCCTGTCAATTAGAATATTAACGTCAAAATATCTTGAATTCTCCTTTGTACTTACAAGGATGGGAAAAACAACAATAAATCCTTCTATCTTTAGAGTGGCAAAGCAATTCTTTTGGAGTCTTAAGAATGTTAGAACTTTTTCAAAGATGCTGTAGACAACTCACCCCTCAGTTATTTTTCTGCTTAACCACTCCCTTGTTTGCCCAGATTGATATTAATTCCTCAGGCAGCTGATTGTTTTTGATAAATGCTTTGAGAATAGGTCTTTTCCATCAGATATGTTAAATAAGTTTCCTGAGTTAGACCAAGTAATGAGAAGTCCAGTGAATGAGGTCTTCCAGCAAACTTTAATACAAGTCAGAGAGTGATGGTACTCTGGAGATGGAGTTTTTGAGAAGATCCAAACCATTGTCCACTCTCCAGTGTATGCTAAGCTTTATGCCTATAGGTTCCTATGTACCTGGAAACCATGTTCTCCCATTTCAAAAATATTTCTCTGTAATTATATTAAGATATATTTAAGTTGTTAAGAGGTAAAAGCACTGAATTCACTTTAATGTTTCACATCTTACATTTTCAGTTTGGGCAGAGCTAAAAAACACTAAGTGTTAATTTACCTGTTAATTTTTCTTTTACATAAAACAAATTATAGACATACATTTCTGAGATTGTAGAATAAATAGGTGTTGACAAATTTGAATAGCAAACTTGAGAAATCTCATCATATTAGTATTATAATTGATTTCAGTTTATTTTGTGGGTGAAGAGAGTGTTTAGAAGTTATAATGTTAAACTTATGGAATGAAAAAGAACCCAAGCATCTACTTATTTATTCATTTCAGCTGAAAATTCTGTGACAGTTTTATTAGATTCTAAAACTCCTAAATGAAAACAATAGATATATAATGAATACATAAATATTCAAGTAACTCCTGGTAAACACATGAAATATTAGAGTAATTTACATATCCAAAGTATGTACATTCTATATAGAGATCATTACAATTAGATGCTATTTTTTTCTTAAAAAATGCTAAGATTTATCTATTTGTGATATATTTTAATTTTTTGGATTATAACCTGGACTGGATTCAGTGTGAACTTAAGTAGGGAGAATCTAGAATATCAAATCATTGATAAGTTAATAGGTACTTGAAAGAATATTAATAATATTGACATCTAGATTATTATGAAGTAAAATTCTATGAGAGCAATCTATAATTTAGTAACTTTATTTTTCCTAGTGCTAGAATCACAATAATCAGCTAGCTTCTAGGAAGTTGACTTGTTCTGTCATGCTACATCAGATATGGGCATGGCTTTATGTCCACCTTACTCTCAAATGCCTTTCCTCTACCTTCAGACACTTTTCAAGAGACTTCAGAGCTTTCTAACTTACTGAATCTCATGGATAATTTTCTCCAAGACAATATAATGCAGTCTTGAAATTACGTTACAAATGCTGCAAGCATATACTATGTACAAGATGCAGTGTCATATGTTTAATTCTTCATTATCAGCCCTGTTTCACAATTCTTATTAGCAATATCTACATGGTTAAAAATATACTTATTTTCCTTTTCCTACTAAACATTCATTTTGAAACATTTTAAAATTCTTCAGTAGTCTAGGATTCCATCTTTTCCTGAATGGGAAAGTTTTGAGCAAATCAAGAGAAATTGTAACACAGTGTGAATTAAATTTGCTCAGCTTTTAAAATTTGCTTTATGCATATTATTTGATTACATATTAATTATCAATAAATATTCATTGTGATTAAATATGGGAAAATTGAATTAAGAAATGAGAAAGTATAAATGGGAACTTTGAAAATTATTGTAAACTAAACCAAAATTGTCCTTTTTTATACTTATAATTATCCAAGAGTGCATAATTATGGAAGAGAACCAACTCTGACATAATGGATATTTAACTGGCAAATCAAGGTGGAAAAAACCTGGAATATAATCTTTAGATAACTCTGTGCTATCATAACAGAAACTTGCACGCAAATATCTTGTGTTTGAAAATCATCATTCCCTGCTTTGAAAGACTACAGCATTTCTCTATACATCAGTACTTCTGTGTTTAATAAAGGTAAATGTGTGCTGTTAAGAACTTCAGCTTGAAATGCTTTCTCCACCATACATTAACTCAGCTAATTCTTAGTTTGTTCATCAACAAAGTAGTAATTATGTAACTATCTTCCTCCTGTGTTTAGTCGGATGACTAAATACATACTTAGAATAGTTGTTGTTACATAGTCATTACTTAATAAGTGCCAGCTAATATTTTTGATATTTTCCTACCTTCCTTATGCTAAAAAACATCTGTGAGATAATGTTCTTTTCCTACTATACAAATGAAGTATTTGAAAACCAAACTACCAAGTGATAGACTTAGGATTCTAAAAAGGTATGTGTTTGATTTTGAAGACTATTCTTTTTGCAATGATTATTACAATAATTATCTATTAATAGTAAGTCAGAATAAGAATGTTATCAGCAAGTTGAAAGAAAGTAGGAAAGTATATATTTTAAAATAGGGGAATATATATGAATTTGTTTTTAAACCAAGTTAGGTGATTCTACTAATCCATAAATAAATATTAAAACTATAGATGTTTTATAGTTATATATAGCTCCAATTTGGGATATTCATTTCCCATTTGTTTTAATTTAATGTCATTTTTTTCCTTGAAATAATCTACCTTTTCTGGTAATTATTAAATGAGTATGGACAAAATTAAAGTTTTAAAATTTTAATTTACTAAAGTTTGATAGTGAGAGTCTTTACAAGAAGAAGTAACATTTTAGTAAGTTTATTGTGAAGATCTAAAAAATTAATATAGTAAAATATCACCATCTTCCTTATCACCATGTCTTATCTCAATGCTATCACTTTTGATTCATTTCAAAAGAGATCTTCACTTTCTCTTATTATCAAAACACAAGTAAATTACTATATGACAAAAATTGCTATTTCTTTTTACAATCTTTGATACAGTAAGTACATCAAGGGGAATGGAAATGCCATTTGGAAAGTGTTATATGAACACTTTACTAACTCATTTATATGTGAAATTTCAAAGCTGTTTATCAAAAATATATGAAGTGAAATATTTTCTTAAAATGATTGATAAGATGCTTCTTATCTAGGCAGTGCTACTTGAAGATTATAATTTGAATTAATGTCTTTGCAGTTTTTATTTCTGTTTATAGGGTGGTTGCTTTGAGTCATTCCAGTTTAGAAAGATACTTTTTCAGCAATTAAATTTTACCATAAGTGTTTATGAGAATTTAGCATGATCTTTGGAAACATATTTATTGATTATCTTATTCATAACATAATTCTGTTCTTATAAAAATTAACCTTTTATGTGACATTTCAGCCAATACAACCAGCATCCAAACAATTTGTACTGTAAAATGGATCTTGTAAATATATAGCACTGCTAATTTAATGTATAAAGACTTACAGATACTTATTTTTCTATTTTATATACCTGATGCTGGGAGGGATTGGGGGCAGGAGGAGAAGAGGACAACAGAGGATGAGATGGCTGGATGGCATCACCGACTCGATGGACATGAGTTTGAGTGAACTTGGGGAGTTGGTGATGGACAGGGAGATCTGGCCTGGCGTGCTGCGATTCATGGGGTGGCAAAGAGTCAGACATGACTGAATGACTCATCTGACTGATCTGAAGAATGTAAGAGTGTTAGGGTGCATATGTGATGGACAGGGAGGCCTGGCGTGCTGCGATTCATGGGGTCGCAAAGAGTCGGACACGACTGAGTGACTGAGCGACTAAACTGAACTAAACTGAGTGTGCGATGTAAGAGCATTTTGTAGAGTATGTTTGGATGAGTGCTGCGTTCTTGGGATGTTTTTAGATTTTGATTAGAAAATTTAGATCTATGGTTGTAATAATTTTATACATACAAATTCTTTACCTCCAAATATATTAGTTTCCATAAGATAGCTTTAAAAAGTTTTTAACTTCATCTAATGTAACTTCTTCCATTCTATGCTGTAGCCATTCAGGCCAAACTCTTTCTTGTCTCTGGAATTTTGATCATGATATTTTCTCTATTCATAGCCCTATTCTAAACTTTTTTCAAGTCATTTTCTCCTATTAATCTTCTATTCATCATTTTATGTGTCATTTTCTGTGGAAGGACTTCTCTATCAGTGAAATGTACTTTAAGGACTCCCCCCCCACATAGTAGTGTTATTTTTACATCTGCTGTACTTTGCATAATTTGTAGTTGTTTATATTAATTTAAAATGGAGGGAAGAAAGGAATATTAAAAAAATGGTGGATCGAATGGAAAATACTTCAAGAACATACTATGACTTTCAGAATATGTAAAATGCAACACACAACTGCAGGCTTCTTTCTAGAGCAATATGTAGCATATAAGGACATAGAAAATTTTTACAGTAAAAAATATATCTTGTAAGCACTAAACAAAGCAAACATACTCTGTTAAGAGTAGTCAAAGTACAAAAGCAAAAATGCATCACAGGAAAGGACAGATAAGTATTTTGTAACTTAAATAAAGAAATTAAAAAAGAACACATCACATTTCAAAAATTGTATGCACAAAATAATAATAGATTTTAAATATTTAAAGCACACATAGAAATGTATTAGATATAAACATATTTTTATTATATCTCCTATATATATATAAACTCAAATTATAATGGGAAATACTCATATATTTATTGTATTATACCTAATATAATAAAAAATACTAGGGTAGATATGTAAGCAAAAGTAGCAAAATTGACCTAGTTTTAATAAGGTAAAACTGCACTCATGCAAGACAATGCACATTATTTCAAATGCAAATGGAAAAGTTACTAAAATTGAATGCTGCTGCTAAATCGCTTCAGTCATGTCTGACTGTGCAACCCCATAGATGGCAGCCCACCAGGCTCCCCCGTCCTTGGGATTCTCCAGGCAAGAACACTGGAGTGGGTTGCCATTTCCTTCTCCAGTGCATGAAAGTGAAAAGTGAAAGTGAAGTCGTTCAGTCGTATCCGACTCTTAGCGACCCCATGGACTGCAGCCTACCAGGCTCCTCCGTCCACAGGATTTTCCAGGCCAAGAGTACTGGAGTGGGATGCCATTGCCTTCTCTAAAGATTGAATGAGGATATTATAAATCAAATGTCAATAAATTTTAAATGATTTGTATCAATTTTTTTCTCTTCATAAATGTTAAGATAGTAGTCTATGTCATAACTAGAAAATTCTCCACTGTGTGTAAAAGGATAGTTTACTTCTAATCAATAGCTCAAAAATGAATAATAATAAAATTTGCAAAATATATTTGCAAATATATGGAAATGTTATATGGACTATTAAATTTTTAAGGTGCAGAGTAAAAGTCATTTTACAGTTTTTAATGCATATGTTAGAAAACAAGGGAAGTATATTATGAATGATACATTGATAGCATCATGATAATTAAGTAACATCAACTCAAGGGAAAGACAAGAAAGGAAATATAGAGCTGAAATGAATATAATAGAAAACAGATGGTTTATATTGAAAATTAATAGAGTTAAACGTAGGTTCTTTGAAAATATGAATAAATTGTGACTGCTCGGAAGACAATGGAAGTGGAAGAAAAAAATTGAATGAGATGAAATCACTACAGATCCAACAGAGAATTTTTCCAAAGAAATAAGGAGTTCTACTTATGTACATAAATGGGCAACTGGAAATCACTTAACTTTCCCCCATAAAGGACTGAGAAAGTTGCAAAATGTAACAAAATAACTGCTTTATGACATTGGAAAAAAATATAAGATCATTAACATTGAAAGAAGAAAAGCCAGTTAGTTGCATCATACAGTTGCCTTGAGATTTCTCCCTGGAATTATTTCATGAACCATGCTGCAGGAGAGCAAATACCAAGAACACAGTGGTGTTGCTGAGTTAAGGTGAAGTTAGAAAAGTCTTGCAAATTAAACCCAGCATAAATAGAAGAAACAGAATAAGCATCCCCAAATTAATTTATAGGTTCAATACAAATTCAGCTAAATTGCAACAGGCTTTTTTTTTTTTTCAAGAAATAGATAAGATGATCCTAAACTTTATGTGAAAAAGAGCATATTATGGAAGGAATGATGCTAAAGCTGAAACTCCAGTACTTTGGCCACCTCAGGCAAAGAGTTGACTCATTGGAAAAGACTCTGATGCTGGGAGGGATAGGGGCAGGAGGAGAAGGGGACAACAGAGGATGAGATGGCTGGATGGCATCACTGACTCGATGGACGTGAGTCTCAGTGAACTCCAGGAGTTGGTGATGGACAGGGAGGCCTGGCGTGCTGCGATTCATGGGGTCGCAAGGAGTCGGACACAAATGAGGGACTGATCTGACTGATCTGATCTGATATATATATATTTGTCCAAAACATTCTAAAAGAAAAAGACCAAGCTGCAGGATTTATGCTTGCTTACTTCAAAACATAACTATACATCTGTACTTGATATAATGTGATAAAAGTGAACAGTTCAGAATAGATATCCAAATATATACCTACACATATAGTAGGTTCATATTTTTACTTTAGGTTGCCAGTGTTATGAAATATGTAAAAAAAGATTTATAAAAGCTGTTGGTTTCATGTATTAATTCTGATCTCTTAAGATGAGTTAATGTTTCCTTTTCATTTTTGGAAGATTTAACAGAATTATTTCTTCCCTATATCAAATTATAGACTGGAAATTAAAGACTAAGCATATACAAATTCTAAAAAATAGGAAAAAAATGTTTGCAGATTTTATCAGGCAGAGATTTTTAAGTAGGATACATAAAGCATGAATCATAAATGAAATAGAGGAAACAATGATTAACTGGGCTCCATCAAGATGAAAAGCCCAGTCTTCCAAAGTCTGTGTTAAGAAAATGAGAATGTAAATAACAGAGGAGAAATTACTTGTAGTATATATAGGTAATGCAGGATATGTATCCAAAATGTACAAATAACTCCTACAAATCTAAGATAGGAAAAAGTAACCCAATCTATATTGCTAAAATATTTGAACAGACACTGCAGAGGGGAGAAAGATAAAATTAATTATCAATAATTAAGAACAGATGCCACACTTCATTGGTCATCAGATAAACCCACAATAAAATATTGATGTACATATACTCTAGACTTGGTAAAAATATCAAATGTTAGAGAGGAGGTTGTGCAACTGATAATCTCATAGTTTGCTAGTGGAAATGTAAAATGGTGTGATCACTTGGGGCAATATTTTTCAGTTTTAACAAAATTAAGGCTAAAATTACCATATTACTGAAACAGAATATGTATTTTCATAATAAGTGAAGTAAAGCATCTAAGTAAATGTTTTGCATTTTGCCTGGCAAATCCCATGGACAGAGGAGCCTGGTGGGCTACAAGTCCATGGGGTCACTAAGAGTCGGACACGACTGAGCGACTTCACTTTCACTTTTCCCTTTCATGCATTGGAGAAGGAAATGGCAACCCACTCCAGTGTTCTTGCCTGGAGAATCCCAGGGATGGGGGAGCCTGGTGGGTTGCCATCCATGGGGTCGCACAGAGTCGGACACGACTGAAGTGACTTAGCAGCAGCAGCATAAGTGTTTATAACAGCTTAATATATAGCCACAAACTGGAAACCATCCAAATGACCCACACCATTTGAATGGATAAACACATTGTAATGTATCCATTCAAAGGAATGTTATAAACTACTGTTATAAATGTAGCAGCCCAGGTAAATCTAAAAATGGTGCTGAGTGAATCAATCACACAAAAGAGTAATTACTGAATGATGCAATATTTTAAATTCTAGGTAAGCTAAATCCAATGTATTATAACAGCGGATCCAGGATTGCCTGAATCCAAGAATAAAGAAGACTGATTTTAAAGATAAAGTGGTGGATAGAAAAGTTTTATATTGTAAATCTAAATGGTGACTAAAGGAATGTAGACATTTGTCAAAGGTCATCATACTGTACACTGATAGTGCAGACACTGTAAGTTTTACTCAATATTATTTAAAGCATTAAATTATAAAGAGGTATTATGAAATAATTTATGATCACATATATTCAATAACAAAATAAATGATCAAGTGTTCTGAAAAACATAATTTATCAAATGTATACAGAAATAGATATAATGTTTGAAAGATCTTATATCTTTTGAATATAGAGTCTTTTAAAAAATATTATAAAGAAAAGCTCAGATTTAGATAACTTAAGCAATGAATTCAATACTTCTAAACCTTCAAAGATTAGTACAGTTTTTCAGAGGTTTGAAAAGAGATAGAATACCTCTGTGTCTAAAGCATTTAGTATACCCAGCATATGTTAGGTAACAAATCCTGAGAAGGACATTATTGGGAGAGTAATTTAGAAACCAACCTCTCTCAAACATGGATGCAAAAATTATCAGAAGAAATCAGCAAATGAATTCAGTAATACATGAGTATAATGTAAAATATCACTAACAAGGAAGATTTATATATACAAAATACAGAGTAACACTTGAGAACTTACCGTTATCGTTGATGAAATTGACAAAGGCAAAATATTCATATAATTATCTAGGTGGTCAGATCAGATCAGATCAGTCGCTCAGTCGTGTCTGACTCTTTGCGACCCCATGAATTGCAGCACGCCAGGCCTCCCTGTCCATCACCAACTCCCGGAGTTCACCCAGACTCACGTCCATCGAGTCAGTGATGCCATCCAGCCATCTCATCCTCTGTCGTCCCCTTCTCCTCCTGCCCCCAATCCCTCCCAGCATCAGAGTCTTTTCCAATGAGTCAACTCTTCGCATGAGGTGGCCAAAGTACTGGCTGCTGCTGCTGCTGCTAAGTCACTTCAGTCCTGTCCAACTCTGTGCGACCCCAGAGACAGTAGCCCACCAGGCTCCCCCGTCCCTGGGATTCTCCAGGCAAGAACACTGGAGCCGGTTGCCATTTCCTTCTCCAATGCATGAAAGTGAAAAGTGAAAGTGAAGTTGCTCAGTCGTGTCTGACTCTTAGCGACCCCATGGACTGCAGCCCGCCAGGCTCCTCCGTCCATGGGATTCTCCAGGCAAGAGTACTGAAGTGGGTTGCCATTGCCTTCTGCGAAGGAGCTCCACTATCTAGCTTCAATTCAAAATTATATTGAAATTTTTTAAGCTATAACTTTTTATAAGCCAGTTTGTCTCCTCCCAAGAAGTGTATCCATATTATATAAACTTTTAGGAGTGGACACAAAATTAAGAATGACTAACACTATATAGTTAAGGAAAAAAGAAAGTCTAGATAAAGGTTGGTTATTGGAGTATGGACAAGAACTTTCAGGTACCAAGTCACCGTATTTTTTTGCACTCCAAGAAAACAACAGAAAACAAAACTTCTTGAAGTTTACAAGGATATTCTGAACTTTACTTCCTCCTAAAAGTCAAAATAATTAATTTTACAGTCAAATAAACATCAGAATAGCATTGGTAAGATTCCATACTCTGTTAAGAAAAATGGAGATTAAGAAACAATATTAGTATCCTTTGTGACTATGACTTCAAGCCAGTTTGCATCAAGAATGAATACATATGCAATTGGGTTTATTGCTCTTTATGAGAGAAACCACACAACTGTGGTGACCTGTGGAGTATTTCAATTACAAATGCTAAAAAAAGAATTTTAATAGGATTTGGCCTCATTTTAGGTGACCTTAGAGGATGATTTACTGAAGTTTAGTTTATTCTAGATTGGTTGATACCAGAAAAGAGGGATAAATATGTGATTCATTGTTGTTGAATTGCTCAGTCCTGTCCGACTCTTTGCAACCCCATGGACTGCAGAACACCAGGCTTTCCTGTCCTTCACCATCTCCCAGTTCCTCAAACTCATGTCCATTAAGTCGATGATGCCATCCAACCTCTGTCACCTGCTTCTCTTCTTTTTCTCAGACTTTCCCAGCATTGGGGTCTTTTCCAATAAGTTGACTCTTTGCCATCAGGTGACCAAAGTATCACAGCTTCAGCTTCAGCATCAGTCCTACCAATCGATATTAAGGGTTATTTCCTTTAGGATTCACTGGTTTGATATCATTGCTGTCCAAGGGACTCTCAAGAGTCTTTCCCAGCACCACAGTTTGAAAGCATTAGTTCTTTGGTTCTCAGCCTTCTTTATGGTTATTTCTCCCAGCAGTCTTGATCCTAGTTTGTGATTTATCCAGCCAGGCATTTCACATGATATACTCTGCATATAAATCTTATCTAGAAGAAGGAAGCCTGCATCAAGGCTAAAGCTTTAATTAGTAAAGAAGTAGCAGTTCCTGACATCCAGTATATTTTGCAGAAAATAGGTCTTTAGTAGGAACTTGTTGAACAATATGTTAACCTTAAACTTTAATATTTCTATGGTAAGCTTAATAATTTGTTTTCATCATCTTTTAAGCTTTTTAATAATCAAACACATTAATATTTATACAGTGAAATAGATGGAAATTCACATTAGGTGGAATATGGAAAACCATAGATAGCTTCAGGGCTCCCAGTTCAAGGTCATCACAAAAACTCAAGTCAGTCAGTTTACTTCCAAATGAGTTCTACAAAAACCTTGCAGTTTTCAGAGTTTTCTGGATTTTACAGTGTATAGTAGTGATTGTGGACCTGTGAAACATTAAAGAGCTCTTGGTTTATTTGTACTGTTTGGAAACATTTGAGATTGATTGTATCTGTTGAGTTATGTTTTCTCACTCTCTTTTTCTTTTTTTGTAGTGTAGCTACAAATCTTTTTTAAAATTGATTGTGGTGGTGATTACAATTATATATACATGGTTTAAAATCTGTACACTTTAAACATATGCTTTTACTGTTTGTTGCTGCTAAGTCACTTCAGTCATGTCCGATTCTGTGCGACCCTGTAGACAGCAGCCCACCAGGCTCCCCCGTCCCTGGGATTCTCCAGGCAAGAACACTGGAGTGGGTTGCCATTTCCTTCTCCAATGCATGAAAGCGAAAAGTGAAAGTGAGGTCGCTCAGTCGTGTCCGACCCTCAGCAACCCCATGGACTGCAGCCTTCCAGGCTCCTCCATCCATGGGATTTTCCAGACAAGAGTACTGGAGTGGGGTGCCATTGCCTTTATTGTTTGTTAGTATTGCAATAAATATAATTTAAAATTGATGAAAAAATTATGAATAAAAACATAGTCATTTGAACTATAATTAAACAAATATACATCGTATCTGTTTGGTTTATCTCAAGAATGCCAAAGTATTTCAATATCTAAAGTCTCTGGAGGTGTAATACATCATATTAACAGGTTAAAAGGGAAAAATATAATTGTTGTAGTAAGTACAGAAGCTGATAAAATCCAATACTCGATTATGATTTTTTTTTGCCTTCTTAAATATATTGATTGTGTTTTCCCTTGGATATTTTTAGTCTAAGGTAGGCCAAACAATCATTCTTTTTTATTTTGTCTGGTATTGAGATATAATTGACATATAACCTTGTATTAGTTTTAGTGTACAGTGGGATGATTTGATTTATATATATACAAATTGCAAAATAATTACCAGAGTGATTTTTGTTGTATCTGTCAGTCTATACGATTACATATTTTTATGACAAGAAATTTTAAGATCTGCCCTTAGAAACTTTCTACTGCATGACACATTATTGATAATGTTTGTCACCATACAGTAAATCATATCTCTAGACCTTATATGTCTTATTACTGGAAGATTTTACTGTTTGACCATTATTACTGTTTGACCTTATATGTCTTATTACTGGAAGATTTTACTGTTTGACCATTATTACTGTTTGACCTTATATGTCTTATTACTGGAAGATTTTACTGTTTGACCATTTGACCATTACTTGGCCCATTTCACCCAGCACCTCCAACACCACCAATTCCTCTGGAAGCTATCAATCTGTTCTCTGTATCTGAATTCAGGGTTTTTTGTTTGTTTGTTTTTAAGAGTATACAAGTATATACAATAATACATTTTTCTCTTTCTCTTATTTATTTCACTTATCAGAGTACCCTTATGGCCCCTGCATGTTTTGAAAATAACAGTGTTTTCCTTTTGGCTGAAAAATTTTCCAGAGTGTGTGTGTATGTGTGTATCACATTTTATTTACCTATTCACCTGAAGATGGACACAGGTTGTTTCCATGTTTTGGCTAATGAAGTAATGAACTTGGGGGTTTACATAACTTTTAGAGAGTGTAACTTTGTTTCCTTTTGATATACTCAGAAATAGAATTGCTAAATATATGGACGTTTTATATATATATATATATATATTTTTTTTTTTTTTTTTGAGAAAAAAGTTGTCATAGTAGCTGTTTTCCATAATGGCTATACCACTTTACATTCCCACCAGCACTGCACAAGAGTTCCCTTTTCTCTACATTCTTGCCAATGCTTATTTTATTTTATGATAATAACCACTCTAACAGGTGTCAGGTGGTAGCTCATTGTGGTTTTGATTTGCATTTTCCTGATGGTTAGTGATGTTGGCCACCTTTTTATGTACCAGTAAGTAGTTTTTGTATCTTCTTTGGAAAAATGTCTACCCAATTCCACTGCCCAATTTTAATCAGATTATTTGCTTTTTTTTTGCTATTGATTTCTATAAATGCTTTATATGTTTTCCACATTGAATTGAGCTTTTATCAGAAATATGATGAAAAATATTTTATCCCATTCTGTTGATTGATGTTTAATTTTGTTGATAGTTTCCTTTGCTATGCAAAAACATTTTAATTTGATATCATCTCACTTGTTTATTTTTGTTTTTGCTGCTTTGGCTTTTGGTGTCAAATCCAAAATAGTCATCACTAAGACCAATATCAAGGAGCGTACTTCTTACTTATATTTTCTATTAGCAGCTTTTTGGTTTCAGATCTTATGTTTAAATCAGTATTCATTTTGAGTTGATTCTTGTGTATGATGTGAGATAGAGATCCAGTTTCATTCTTTCACATGTAGCTGTCCAGCCTTCCCAGCACCATTTATTGAATTCACTTTTTCCTATTGTATATTCTTGGCTCCTTTGCATAAATTAACTGACCAAATATGTGTGGGGTTTTTTTTCTGGACTTTCTATTCTGTTCAATTGATCTGTCTTTAATGCCAAATACTTTATTGCCTTTATTACTATAACTCTGAATATAGTTTGAAATCTGAAAGTGTGGTGCCTCTAGCTTTTTTTTTCATCAAAATTGCTTTGGCTATTCAGTGTCTTTTGTTGTTCCATACAAATTTTATGATAGTTTCTATTTCTGTGAAAAAAGAAGTTGGGATTCTTGATAGGTATTGTAACAAATTTATAGATTGATTTGAGAGGTATGGATATTTTAACAGTATTAATACTTCCATTCTATGAGCCTGGAATATCTTTCCATTCATTTGTCCTCTTCAATTTATTTCATCTATATATTACCATTTTTTAGTGTATAGATTTTTTATGTCCTGGATTACATTTATTTCCAGATATTTTATTTTTTGGTGCAATTTGAAATCAAGCTGTTTTCTTAAATTCTCTCCTTGATACTTTGGTGTATGTACAGCATCAGTTTTTTACTGTTAATTGCAAATTGCAGATTTTATTGTGCCAAATGTCTTATTGGCTATTTCTCTTTCCTAACATGAATTTCTGCATGCTTTGAACATAGAAAATTCATCAGGTTTTCTTTTACCTTCTCTTTGATCCTGACTGTGGCAACTTAGCTAGCATAGTACTTTGAGTATTCATATGTTTTGTTTTACTGATGACAGTTTTTTGTTTTCTGTTTTGTCAAAATCACTTGGTTTCCATTATCTAGACATTAATGTGGCTAGGAAATAATATTTGACTCTGTATATAATAAACAGAAACATTTTAACAAAATTTTATAAAACTAATAAAATTTCATTATCAGATTCTGATTTCAGTCTTAAAATATTTTATTAAAAATTGTAAAGTTCAGTTACAAAAATAATAAAATACTTTAAATAATTATTTCTACATTAGGTTCTCCCCATCTTATCTATTTAAGAGTTGAAACTGATAGGCAGATTCAGGAAATCCTAAAATGGACAATAACATTTAAAAAATTTCTAGGTATAATAACATATTTTGTGATATAATGTCAGTTTACAGTTGACAATGATTAGTTAATATCTCTAATCCTTCCCAATGGTGGAATACTATGCAAAAAAACCTACATTACCTGACATGGTATCTGAATAATGTATCTTCTAATTGCAAAACCTTTTTTGTGCTATGGATGAAACACAGGAAACAAACAAAAAAACAAACAAACAAAAAAACCCTTATCTCTTTGAAATATTTATTTTTTATTGTCATATTGCAGTTTTAAGGAAGATAACTATTTGAAAGAAAAAATAATGCCAAATATAAACCGACTATTAGAAAAAAATTAAGTAGCAGATACTTCTGACAATTATAGCAGCAGCTATGTTAATGAGCAATGTTCATGTTCTCTAGAGATTTCTTTAAAAAGTACATAAAAGTAAATTTTCATAAGAATTGTGTTGATAGTTATGTTTTAGTAATGATTACAGGAAAGGGGAAGGGATATTAAAAACAACAACATTTAAGAAGCACATAAGCATTCATTCTAGTTTTGGAGAAGTTTACCTCTGACTATGATACTGCTTCCGTTTCCTCTTTCAACATCCTTGAAAGGATTCATTTGAAGTCCTAATTATATTATCTGAAATTTGTAGAATAAAATTTTCCAGACCATTGATCTGAAATGTGATTAAAAAAGATAGCAGTATGCATGAAAATATGGTTAGACTGTTAAAATTCATCTATGAAATTGTATACTAACGCCTTGAAATCTGAGGTTTGTTTAAAGTTTGGTATTTAAAATATTTCCAAAAATCATTAGTTTCCCCAGTTTAGGAGGTAATGGGTTTAGTTATTGCCTTACATTTTAAAAACACTGAAGTAAAATGAAAAACATTCATTTGTGGTTCTATAATTTGGTCACTGCAGGCAGTCTACAGATTTCCTCCAGGTGAATATGAGTGTTTCCTGGATGATGCACAACAACATGCGTACATGGATACTTTGTAGAATTTCTAATTGTCATTATAATGGTTTCGAAGTTTTCAGTCAGTTGATAAAAATAAAATATATTAAATTTTAAGCACTAGTTGTCAGAACAAAGGTTTTAGCTTTTATTTCACATTTCAGATTTTATTAAAATATAACATATTTGTATTGCAGTTTTAATAAAAAGAAATGGATAGTAAATAAATGAAAGGATAATTTTATACCTGTGAATTATTGCTACATTCTTGTATTTGTGCTAACACTATGCCCCATATCTTCAAATTCAGCCCCTAAATATGAGTCAATTCTGTATACTTTCCTTCACTTTAATACCTGCACACAGTCTCCTTTTCTTCTCCTCTAAGTTACAGAATCTAACTGAGCTTCATGGCTTTTGTACTAACTCATTTCCAATAACTGAAAATTTATTTACCCCAAATTTTGACTTTGTGAGTGCAGGCTTATCATTCAGTGCAATGCCATAAGTCAGAAAAGTTACTTCCTGTAATTATAGTCTGTTTTACCTCATTCACTTAATGTATCACAATCTTAAATATTATTTATTATTTTCATTGCATGTTTAATTATTATTCTATTAGAGTATAAGGCTTGTGAGCCAAATACCTTACCAATTGGAAAACACTTATATCTGGTATTTACCATTATAGATTTTGAGAGAAGAAGATGGAATAACTATAAACTTTATTTGGCATGCAATCTGTATTTTAAAAATTATTCAGTATCTCTTCATTCTTCCAGAACAAAATAAGACCTCTCAACTATTATGTCTCATCATATCCTCATATCAGTTATGCTATGACTTAAATTTTTGGTTGTGTTTTATCATATTTAAATTTATATATAATTATTATTCATTTACTAAATTGTTTCAGTGCAAAGTATATGTGCTAGGGTTATTAAAAACACTTGCACAGCATATATATTGTAACATTTCATCATTTTCAGGTTTATGACAATGCTATGCAGTATTTAGTATTGTTAGAAAATACAACTGGTAGCAAACCTCACATCAGAAAAAATAGACCTTAAAGAATGTTACAAGAGATAAGGAAGGACACTACATAATGATCAAGGGATCAATCCAAGAGAAAGACATAACAATTGTAAATATCTATGCACCCAACATAAGAGCACCTCAATACATTATATAAACACTAACAGACATAAAAGGAGAAATTGACAATAACACAATAATAGTAGGAGACTTTAACACCCCACTCACACCAATGGACAGATCATCAAAATAGAAAATTAGTAAGGAAACAGAAGTCTTAAATAATACATTAAAGGAGATGGATCTCATTGATATCTTCAGGACATTCCATCCCAATGCAGAAGAATACTCCGTCTTCTCAAGTGCACATGAAACATTCTCCAGGATAGATCATATCTTGGGTGACAAATCAAACCTCAGTAAATTTAAGAAAATTGAAATCATATCTAGCATCTTCTCTGACCACAACACTATGAGTAGTAGTGTAGTGTTAGTCATTCAGTCGTGTCCGACTCTTTGTGACCCACTGGACTGTGGCCCGCCAGGCTCCTCTGTCCATGGGATTCTCCAGGCAAGAATACTGGAGTGGATTGCCATTTGAGACTAGATATCAGTTACCAGAAAAATCTGTAAGAAGCACAAACACATGGAGATTAAATAATACATTTCTAAATAACCAATAAGTTACTGAAGAAATCAAAAAGGAAATAAAAAATTTCTAGAAAAAAAAGACAATGAAAACATGACAACTCAAAACTTACGGGATGCAGCAAAAGCAGTTCTAAGAGGGAAGTCTACAGCAATGCAATCCTACCTCAAGAAAAACATCAAATAGACAACCTAACTTTACACCTAAAGCAACTGGAAAAAGAAGAACAACAAAACCTGAAAATTAGTAGAAGGAAAGAAATCGTAAAGATCAGATCAGAAATAAATGAAAAAGAAAGAAGCAATAGTAAAAGCTGGTTCTTTGAGAAGATAAATAAAGTTGACAAACTTTTAGCCAGAATCATCAAGAAAAAAACAGAGAAGCATCAAATCAACAAAATGAGAAATGAAAAAGGAGAGGTTACAACAGACAGTGCAGAAATACAAAGGATTATAAGACACTATTATGAACAAATATATGGCAATAAAATGGATAACCTGGATGAAATGGACAGTCTTAGAAAAGTTCAATCTCCCAAGACTGAACCAGGAAGACATAGAAATTATGAACAACCAATTACAAGCACTGAAATTGAAACTGTGATCAAAAATATCCCAAGAAACAAAAGCCCAGGATCAGATGACTTCACAGGAGAATTCTATCAAACATTTAGAGAAGAACTAATACCTATCCTTTTAAAGCTCTTTCAAAAAATTGCAGAGGAAGGAACACTTCCAAACTCATTCTACAAGGTCACCATCACCTTATACCAAAACTAGACAAAGACAGCACAATAAAAGAAAACTACAGGACAATATTACTGATGAACATAGGTGCAAAAGCCCTCAACAAAATTTTAGCAAATAGAATTCAGCAACACATCAAAAAGCTCATACACCATGATCAAGTTTGGTTTATTCCAGGGATGCAGGGATTCTTCAGTATATGCAAATCAATCAATGTGATGCACCATATTAACAAATTGAAAGATAAAAAACATATGAAAATTGCAATAGATGCAGAAAAAGCATTTGACAAAGTTCAGCACCCATTTATGATTAAAACTCTTCAAAAAATTTGCATAGAAGGAACCTTTCTCAACATAGTGAAGACCACATATGATAAGCCTATAGCAAACGTTATTCTCAATGGTGAAAAACTGAAAGCATCCCCCCTAAGATCAGGAACAAAACAGGGGTGTCTACTTTCACCATTATTATTCAACATAGTTCTAGAAGTCCTAGCTACAACAATCAGAGGAGAAAAATAAAAGGAATCCAGATCAGAAAAGAAGTAAAGCTCTCACTGTTTGCAGATGACATGATACTGTACATAGAAAACCCTGACAATAATATCAGAAAATTACTAGAGCTAATCAGAGAATTTAGAAAACTTGCAGGATACAAAATCAATACACAGAAATCACTTGGATTTCTGTATACTAGCAATGAAAATCAAAAAGATAAATTAAGGAATCAAGCCCATTCACCACTGCAACAAAAAGAATAAAATATCTAGGAATAAACTTACCTAAGGAGACAAAAGAACTGTACACAGAAAATTATGACACTAATGAAAGAAATTAAAGATGACATAAACAGAGAGATATTCCATGTTCCTGGGTAGGAAGAATCAATATTGCTAAAATGACTATACTACCAAATGCAATCTACAGATTCAATCCCTATAAAAATACCAATGGCATTTTTCATAGAACTAGAACAAAAAATTTTGCAATTCATTGCAGACACAAAAGACCCTGAATAGCCAAAGCAGTCTTGAGAAAGAAGAATGGAGCTGGAGGAATCAACCTTTCTTACTTCAAATTATACTACAAAGCTACAGTCATCAAGGGAGAATGATAAGGGCACTAAAACAGAAATATAGACCAATGGTACTAGATAGAAAGCTTAGACATAAACCCTTGTACCTATGGGTACCTTATTTTTAACAATGGAGGCAAGAATACACAATGGGGCAAAGACAGCCTCTTCAATAAATGGTGGTCAGAAAACTGGACAGCTACATGTAAAAGAATGAAATTAGAACACTTCCTAACACCATACACAAAGATAAACTCAAAATTGATTAAAGACCTAAATGTAAGACCAGAAACTAAAAACCTATTAGAGGAAAACGTTGGCAGAACACTCGATATAAATCAAAGCAAGATCCTCTATGACCCACCTCCTAGAGTAACAGAGATAAAAACAAAAGTAAACAGGTGGGATCTGATTAAACTTAAAAGCTTTTGCACAGCAAAAAAAACTATAAGCAAGATGTAAAAACAACTCTCAGAATGGGGGGAAATAATAGCCAGAGAAACAACTAAAAAATGATTAATTTCCAAAATGTAGAAGAGCTTATAAAATTCAATGCCAGAAAAACAAACAACCCAATAAAAAAGTGGGAAAAAGACCTAAACAGACATTTCTCCAAAGAAGACATACAGATGGCTAACAAACACATGAAAAGTGCTCAACATCACTCATTATTAGGGAAATGCAAATCAAAACTACAATGAGATATCACCTCACTGGTCAGAATGGCCATTACCAAAAAGTCTACAGACAATAAATGCTGGAGAGGGTGTGGAGAAAAGGAGAGGGTGTGGAGAAAAGGGAAGGCTCTTGCACTGTTGATTGGAATGTAAATTGACACAGCCACAATTGAAGATTGTATGGAGATTCCTTAAAAAAGGTAGGAATAAAACTGCCATATGACCCAGCAATCCCACTCCTAGGCATATTCCTTGAAGAAACCAAATTTGAAAAAGACACATGTATCCCATTGTTCATTGCAGCACTATTTACAATAGCTAGAACAGGGAAGAAACCTAGATGTCCATCAACAGATGACTGGATAAAGAAGTTGTGGTACACAGAATAGGTTTATAAACTTGAATCCAAAGGAACAAAGTAAATGGCAACAGAATCATACTTATCAATAATTACCTTAAATGTAAATGGGTTGAATGCCCCAACCAAAAGACAAAGACTGACTGAATGGATACAAATACAAGACCCCTATATATGCTGTCTACAAGAGACCCACGTCAAAACAAGGGACACATACAGACTGAAAGTGAAGGGCTGGAAAAAGATATTTCATACAAATGGAGACCAAAAGAAAGCAAGAGTAGCAATACTTCTATCAGATAAAATAGACTTTGAAATAAAGTCCATGAAAAGAGACAAGGACACTACATAATGATCAAAGGATCAATCCAAGAAGATATAACAATTATAAATATATATGCACCCAACATAGGAGTACCACAATACATAAGGCAAATGCTAACAAGTATGAAAGGGGAAATTAACAGTAACACAATAATAGTGGGAGACTTTAATACCCCACTCACACCTATGGATAGATCAACTAAACAGAAAATTAGCAATAAACACAAAGTTTAAAAGATGCAATGGACCAGTTAGACCTAATTGATATCTATAGGATATTTAACCCCAAAACAATGAATTTCACCTTTTTCTCAAGTGCACACGGAACATTCTCCAGGATAGATTACATCCTGGGCCATAAATGTAGCCATGGTAAATTTAAAAAAATTGAAATCATTTCAAGCGTCTTTTCTGATCACAATGCAGAAAGAATAGATGTCAACTACAGTAAGAAAAAAAAAAAGAATCTATTAAATATACAAACATATGGAGGCTTAACAACACACTTCTGAATAACCAACAAATTACAGAATAAATCAAAATATGCACAGAAATGAATGAAAATGAAAACATGACAACCCAAAACCTATGGGACTCAGTAAAAGCAGTGCTAAAGGGAAGATTCATAGCAATACAAGCTTACCTCAAGAAGCAAGAGAAAAATCAAATAAATAACCTAACTTTACACCTAAAGCAACTAGAAAAAGAAGAAATGAAGACCCCCAGGGTTAGTAAAAGGAAAGAAATCATAAAAATTAGGGCAGAAATAAATGGAAAAGAAAGGAAGGAGACTATAGCAAAATCAACAAAACTAAAAGCTTGTTCTTTGAGAATATAAATAAAATAGACAAACCATTAGCCAGACTCATCAAGAAAAGGGAGAGTAATCAACAAAATTAAAAATTAAAATGGAGAAATCACAACAAACAACACAGAAATACAAAGGATCATAAGAGACTACTATCAGCAACTGTATGCCAATAAAATGGACAGCTTGCAAGAAATGGCCGAATTCTTAGAAAAGTATAGCCTTCCAGAACTGAACCAGTAAGAAATAGAAAATCTTAACAGACCCATCACAAGCACAGAAATCAAAACTGTAATTAAAAAATCTTCCAACAAACAAAAGCTCAGGACCAGAATGCTTCACAGCTGAATTCTACAAAAAATTTAGAGAAGAGCTAACACCTATCCTACTCAAACTTTTCCAGAAAATTGCAGAGGAAGGTAAATTGCCAAACTCATTCTATGAGGTCACTGTCACCCTAATACCAAAACCAGAGAAAGATACCACAAAAAAGAAAACTACAGAGCAATATCACTGATGAACATAGATGCAAAAACCCTCAACAAAATTCTAGCAAACAGAATCCAACAACATATTAAAAATATCATACATCATCACCAAGTGGGTTTTATCCCAGGATGCAAGGACTTTCCAGTATTCACAAATCAATCAATGTGATACAGCACATTTACAAATTGTAAGATAAAAACCATATGATTGTCTCAATAGATGCAGAGAAAGCCTTTGACAAAATTCAACATCCATTTATGATACAAACCCTCCAGAAAGCAGGCATAGAAGCAACATACCTTAACATAATAAAAGCCATATATGATAAACCCACAGCAAATATTATCCTCAATGGTGAAAAATTGAAAACATTTCTGCTAAAGTCATGAACAAGACAAGGATGCCCACTCTCACCACTACTACTCAACATAGTTCTGGAAGTTTTAGCCACAGCAATCAGAGAAGAAAGAGAAATAAAAGGAATACACATTGGAAAAGAAGAAGTAAAACTCTCACTGTTTGCAGATGACATGATCCTTTACATAGAAAACCCTAAAGACACCACTAGAAAATTACTAGACTTAATCAATGAATATAGTAAAGTTGCAGGATATAAAATTAACACACAGAAATCCCTTGCATTCCTATACACTAACAATGAGAAAATAGAAAATAAGGAAACAATCCCATTCACCATTGGAACGAAAAGAATAAAATACTCAGGAATAAATCTACCTAAAGAAACTAAAAACCTATATATAGAAAACTATAAAACACTGATGAAAGAAATCAAAGATGACACAAATAGATGAAGAAATATACCATGTTCATGGATCGGAAGAATCAATATAGTAAAAATGAGTATACTACCCAAAGCAATCTATAGATTCAGTGCAATCCCTATGAAGCTACCAACGGTATTTTTCAGAGAACTAGAACAAATAATTTCACAATTTGTATGGAAATTAAAAAAAAAAAAAAAACCTCAAATAGCCAAAGCAATCTTGAGAAAGAAGAATGGAACTGGAGGAATCAACCTGCCTGACTTCAGACTATACTATAAAGCTACAGTCATCAAGACAGTATGGTACTGGCACAAAGACAGAAATATAGATCGATGGAACAAAATAGAAAGCCCAGCTATAAAGCCATGCACCTATGGACACCTTATCTTTGACACATATATACAATGGAATATTACTCAGCCATAAAAAGGAACACATTTGAGTCAGCTCTAATGAGGCGGATGAGTCTAGAACCTATCATACAGAATGAAGTCAGTCAAAAAGAGAAAGATAAATATTGTATTCTAATGGATATATAGAGAGAATCTAAAAAATGGTACTGAAAAATTTAGTTATAGGGCAGCAGTGGAGCAACAGACATAGAGAATAATGGACATGGGGGGAGGGGAGGAGAATGTGAGATGTATGGAAAGAATAACATGGAAACTTACATTATCATATGTAAAATAGATAGCCAATGGGAATTTTCTGTTTGGCTTAGGAAACTCAAGCAGAGGCTCTGTATCATCCTAAAGGGGTGGGATGGGAAGTGAGATGGGAAGGAGGTTTAAAGGGAAGGGATATATGTATACCTATGGCTGATTCATGTTTAGGTTTGACAGAAAACAAAATCTCTAAAGCAATTATCCTTCAATAAAAGAAAATAAATAAAAACAAAGAAAACACAACTGAATTTACTAGAGATGGGATGTGTTAATCATATAGGGTAGTGCTGTGCTTACACAGTAATAAGATTAAAGATATTTGTCATTCAGTTTATGTAATATAACCAAACATATTTAAGCATGTTGCCAGTTTCAGTTAAACCTCTTAAGTTTAAATATAGAAAATAGGTAATCTTATTTTCATAATAATGTCATCATGATATTAACATCATTGATATTATAGAAATTGGTATAGATATAATAGCTTTCATGTTTTGAAGTTTCTGCTTGTATAACATTGTAGTTTTATATGTTGGAGCTGTAGAATGCTTTTTAAAAGCATTGTCAAGAACCTTAAGATTTAAAAGCTCTTTATACACTCAGGACAAAATTTTCCTGAGTAAACTCCTGAAAATTTCAACTAAAAATCCAGTAACCAAGTTAAAATTTATTTTTCTGTTTAAATGTAAATATGCATAATAATAAATTTCAGAAATACATTTGTAGAAAAGTGTCTGTTCAGGTCTTTTGCCCATTTTTAAATCAGATCATATAATTTTTGCTCTCTAGCTGTATGAATTTCTTAAAATTTTTGGACAATAACCTCTTACCAGATATATGATTTGCAAAAGTTTTCTCAGGTTCATTGCTTGTCTTTTTGTTTTGTATATATTTTCCTTTGTTTTATACAAGATTTTTTAGTCTGAGTCCCTCTTTTTTATTTTTGTCTGAGCTTTGAGTATCATATCCAAGAAAAACGATTGACCTGGATAGACATTTTTCCAAAGCAAACATACAAATGACCAAAAGGTATATGAAAAAATGCCTAGCATTATTAATTATCAGGAAATTTGCAAATCACAACCAAAATGATATACTACCTCACATCTGTGGGATGGCTGTTTTCATAAAAAGAATACAAGTGTTGGCAAAAATGTGGAGAAAAAGGAGTCCTTGTACACTGTTGAGGGGATGTAAAGTTACGGAACCATTATGGAAAACAGTATGGTGTTTTCTCAAAAAACTAAAAATGCAACTACCATATGATCCAGAAATTCCTCTTCAGGATATATTCCCGCAAGGAAGTGGAATTAACACTTCAAAGAGATATCTGCACTCCCATGTTCATCGCAGCATTATTCAAAAACCAAAGTGATTATTGATAAATGAAGAGATAGTTGTACAATGGAATATTATTATATTTATCTTTAAAAATAAGAACATTCAGCCATTTTCAGCTGTATATATAAATCTGGAGAACATTATGCTAAGTGAAATAAGTCAAACACAAAAAGAGGAAAAAATGCATATGATTTCACATACATATGGAGTATAAAAAAAATTACTTAGAAGCAGAGTTTATAACGGAGAAGGCAATGGCACTCCACTCCAGTACTCTTGCCTGGAAAATCCCATGGACGGAGGAGCCTGGTAGGCTGCAGTCCATGGGGTTGCTAGGAGTTGGACACGACTGAGCGACTTCCCTTTCACTTTTCACTTTCATGCATTGGAGAAGGAAATGGCAATCCACTCCAGTGTTCTTGCCTGGAGAATCCCAGGGACAGGGGAGCCTGATGGGCTGCCGTCTATGGGGTCGCACAGAGTCGGTCACGACTGAAGCAATTTAGCAGCAGCAGAGTTTATAAACTTGGTTACCAGGGACTGGAACATGAGACAAGCAGGGCAAACTTGGTTAAAGGGTACAAAGTGGAAGTTATGTAGGATGGCTAATTCTAAAGATCTAATGTACAGCATGATGACTACAGTAAATAGTATTGTGTAGAAGACCAAAAATTTACTGACAGTAGATTTCAGGTATTCTCCTTAAAAAAAAAAAGGCAACTAAGTTAGACATATATATTAGCTTGACTGTACTAATCTTTCACTGTGTATATCATTTCATCATGTACACCTCAAGTATGTTTTATTAAAAAAGGAAACACATTGGCAAAGTTATTTCTGTTGTCTCTTAAATATTTCTGATAGACTTTTCAATGAGAATGAATCATGGTAGATGCCATAAAAACACACACATTTGAATAAATGTGTTAGACTCTATTGGTTTTGAAGGATACTCTAACTTGCGGGTACACACATTTTATCATCTCATAACAGGTTTTGCTTGACAGGATGCAAATATGTTATTTGACAGATAATGCTAAAACAAAATTGCGTCTCCAGAGTGCCATATTGATTGATTATTCTGTATTTTTAACTTTTAAGGAATGAATGGTGAAGTAATTGATTCTAATTTTGACTCCAGACAGTGGCAGATCTCAAGTGACTTATGTGAATATTTACATATGTTGATCAAATAAATTTCAGTAATTTTTATATAGGAAATAAGTAGATATTTGTTTCTTATATTGGTCAATTCTGTGGACATGTATTACAGAGGGTAGTTCAACAGATTTAATTCATTTGATTTTTGAAATAAATATTAAAAGTGTAGCATCAAAACCAAATTGACTTGCATTGTGTAAATAGTTATCCATTATGTTAGCAAAACAAGTAAGACTAGAGTATGATCACAGTTTCCATTCTTAAGCCAGGGGATTGTTTTGATCCTATCTCTGCTTCTGATGTGTGAGAGAAGCCAATTCAGCACTTTTCTCTTATATTCTCTAAATCCCTGAGGTTATCTCCTCATGTCACATGGAATTGCTGACACAGAGTTGTTTCTCTCTGAAACTTTCCAACAATTAAAATCATGAGTTTCAAGCCAACAACCATACATTCTAGTTTCAGATAAAACACATCAAGCAGTTCCGTCACTCAGTCGTGTCCCATTTTTGCAACCCCATGGACTGCAGCACACCAGGCCTCCCTGTCCATCACCAGCTCCCAGAGTTTACTCAAGCTTAATGCCCATTGAGTCACTGAAAACATCCAAACATCTAATTCTCTGTCATCCTCTTTTCCTCCTGCCTTCAATCTTTCCCAGCATCAGGGTCTTTTCAAGTGAGTCAGTTCTTTGCATCAGGTGGCCAAAGTATTGGAGTTTCAGCTTCAGCATCAGTCCTTCCAATGAATATTAAGAACTGATTTCCTTTAGGATGGACTGGTTGGATCTCCTTGCAGTCCAAGGGACTCTCAAGAGTCTTCTCCAACACCACAGTTCAAAAACATCAATTCTTAGATGCTCAGATTTCTTTATAGGCCAGCTTTCACATCCATACATGACACTGGAAAAACCATAGCTTTGACCAGATGGATCTTTGTTGGAAAAGTAATGTCTCTGCTTTTTAATATGCAGTCTAGGTTGGTCATAGCTTTTCTTCCAAGAAGTAAGTGTCTTTTAATTTCATGGTTGTAGTCACCATCTGCAGTGATTTTGGAGCTCAAAAAAATAGTCTGTCACTGTTTCCACTGTTTCCCCATCTATTTGCCATGGAATTATGGGAATAGATGCCATGGTCTTAAGTTTTCTGAATGTTGAGTTATAAGCTAACTTTTTCACTCACCTCTTTCACTTTCATCAAGAGGCTCTTTAGTTCTTCTTCACTTTCTGCCATAAGGGTGGTGTCATCTGCATATCTGAGGTTATTGATATTTCTCATGGCATTCTTGATGTCAGTTTGTGCTTCATCCAGTCCAGCATTTCTCATGGTGTACTCTGAATATAAGTTAAATAAGCAGGTTTGACATACAGCCTTGACATACTCCTTTCCAAACTTGGAATCAGTCTGTTGTTGCATGTCAAGTTCTAACTATTTTTTCCTGATCTGCATACATGTTTCTCAAGAAGCAGGTAAGGTGATCTGGCATTCCCATCTCTTGAAGAATTTCCCAGAGTTTGTTCTGGTCCATGCAGTCAAAGGCTTTGTCATAGTCAATAAAGCAGAAATAGATGTTTTTCTGGAACTCCCTTGCTTTTTGATAATCCAGCAGATGTTGGCAATTTGATCTCTGGTTCCTCTGTCTTTTCTAAATCCAGCTTGAACATCTGGAAGTCCACAGTTCACGTACTGTTAAGTCTGGCTTGGAGATTTTTGAGCATTACTTTACTAGCATGTGAGATGAGTGCAGTTGGGCAGTAGTTTGAGCATTCTTTGGCATTGCCTTTCTTTGGGATTGGAATGAAAACTGACCTTTTCCAGTCCTGTGGCCACTGCTGAGTTTTCCAAATTTGCTGGCATATTGAGTGCAGCACTTTCACAGCATCAGCTTTCAAGATTTGAAATAGCTCAACTGGAATTCCATCACCTCCACTAGCTTTGTTTGTAGTGGTGCTTCCTAAGACCCACTTGACTTCACATTTCAGGATGTCTGGCTCTAGGTGAGTGATCATATTATAGTGTTGTTCTGGGTTGTGAAGCTCTTTTTCGTACAGTTCTTCTGTGTAGTCTTGCCACCTCTTCTTAATATCTTCTGCTTCTGTTAGGTCCATACCATGTCTGTCCTTTATTGTGCCCATCTTTGCATGAAATGTTCCCTTGGTATCTCTAATTTTCTTTAAGAAATCTCTACTCATTCCCATTATATTGTTTTCCTCTATTTCTTTGCACTGATGACTGAGGAAGGCTTTCTTATCTCTCCTTGCTATTCTTTGGAACTCTGCATTCAAATGGGTATATCTTTCCTTTTCTCCTTTGCCTTTCACTTCTCTTATTTTTTCAGCTAGTTATAAGGCCTCCTTAGACAACTGTTTTACCTTTTTGCATTTCTTTCCTTGGGGATGGTTTGATCCCTGCCTCCTGTACCTGTACAATGTTGTGAACCTTCTTCCACTGTTCTTCAGGCACTTTGTCTATCAGATCTAATCCCTTGAATCTATTTGTCACTTCCACTGTATAATCGTAAGTGATTTGGTTTAACAGTATGAACATCTATCTTACTTTTCTATGATATCTCTTCCTTACATGACATAAAATTTACTGTTTTACTCCATACAATTTATGTTCTTTCATATGGTTTCTTCTCTACTTTCCTGCATCTCAACACTCATTTTAAATTCCATCTCCCAAACTTGCTGCTCGATTACCGTACTTTTATTCCAGTCTGACATATAGTGGCAGATGTCTTAGGTCACACAGACAATATTTTCAGCCTATTCATACAAATGGAATAAAGAAGGTTATTTTGTTTCTCCAGAGAAGTAGAAATTATTATTTCTATTGAGATCATCTCTTTAACCTCTCCAACTTTTCATCCTCTGATTATCCTAGGAATATTATCATTTCCAGATCTGTTATTACTTTTCCAGTAATAGTAATGTTATTAGAAATGAAAGAGCATTTGGATATGCAAATTGTACTAGGATCCAACACTCATAATAATTCTATACTTTCACTCAAGCTATCATTGCATTGAAAATAATATATATTCTTGAGACTACTCCACTGTCCTACTAGTTTCTGTGCAATTTTGGTACAATACAAAAGGCAGGGTAGTTGTGAGCAAGTGAACCGAAGGATTTGGTAAAAATAATATTTATTAAATGGTAGGGTGTTGTGGTAAAAAAGAGAGAAAAATAGAGGAAAAACTAGAAGATAAACTTTGTGTGTGATACTCATGATTGAGTATCAGTTGTATAAACAGCAAAAATTGATTTCTCATTCATTTAGAGGGGAGTGAGTTAGCAATATGGATGCTTTCATCTTGTTTTACCCAAATCTCAAATTGAAATCTGCTTAGAGACCATAACTGGGAAATGAAGAATTGCATAATGAAAATTTAGTTTTATCTAGAAGTAATTTGTTGTCTTTCTTTAAAGCCCACTAGTAAAACTAGTCAAATACTTTTCATATGTGAAATGAACATGGGAAATTAAGTCTGCCAATTGCCACAGAGGTAGGATTTCTGGAAAACAATACAAGATATCCAAGTGAACTTTAATTTCACACACAAAACTATTTTTAGAATAAAAATTGTGCCATACTTACATAAAATATCTTTTGTTTATTTGAAATTCAAATCGAGCACATTGCTAAATTTGGCTGCCCTGTCCAGAAATCAAAAAGAACTAGATATTGACAAATACCATTAATGTCTACTATCAGTTCAGTTCAGTCGCTCAGTCATGTCCGACTCTTTGCGACCCCATGAATTGCAGCACGCCAAGCCTCCCTGTCCATCACCAACTCCCAGAGTTCACTCAGACTCACATCCATCGAGTCAGTGATGCCATCCAGCCATCTCATCCTCTGTCATCCCCTTCTCCTCCTGCCCCCAATCCCTCCTAGCATCAGAGTCTTTTCCAATGAGTCAACTCTTCCCATGAGGTGGCGAAAGTACTGGAGTTTCAGCTTTAGCATCATTCCCTCCAAAGAAATCCCAGGGCTGATCTCCTTCAAAATGGACTGGTTGGATCTCCTTGCAGTCCAAGGGACTCTCAAGAGTCTTCACCAACACCACAGTTCAAAAGCATCAATTCTTCGGCGCTCAGCCTTCTTCACAGTCCAACTCTCACATCCATACATGACCACAGGAAAAACCATAGCCTTGATTAGACAAACCTTTGTTGGCAAAGTAATGTCTCTGCTTTTGAATATGCTATCTAGGTTGGTCATAACTTTCCTTCCAAGGACTAAGCGTCTTTTAATTTCATGGCTGCAGTCACCATCTGCAGCGATTTTGGAGCCCCAAAAAATAAAGTCTGACACGGTTTCCACTGTTTCCCCATCTATTTCCCATGAAGTGATGGGACCAGATGCCATGATCTTCATTTTCTGAATGTTGAGCTTTAAGCCAACTTTTTAACTCTCCACCTTCACTTTCATCAAGAGGCTTTTGAGTTCCTCTTCACTTTCTGCCATAAGGGTGGTGTCATCTGCATATCTGAGGTTATTGATATTTCTCCCGGCAATCTTGATTCCAGCTTTAAATTTATTTATTTTAATTGGAGGCTAATTACTTTACAATATTGTATTGGTTTTGCTTTACATTAACATGAATCCACCACAGGTGTACACATGTTCCGCATCCTGTACCTTCCTCCCACCTCCTCCCTGTACCATCCCTCTGGGTCATCCCAGTGCACCAGCCCCAAGCATCCTGTATCCTGCATCGAACCTGGACTGGCGATTCATTTCTTATATTATACATGTTTCAGTGTCATTCTCCCAAATCATCCCACCCTCTCCCTCTCCCACAGAGTCCAAAAGACTGTTCTATACATCTGTGACTCTTTTGCTGTCTCGCATACAGGGTTATCGTTACCATCTTTCTAAATTCCATATATATGCGTTAGTATACTGTATTGGTGTTTTTCTTTCTGGCTTACTTCACTCTGTATAGTAGGCTCCAGTTTCATCCACCTCATTAGAACTGATTCAAATGTATTCTTTTTAATGGCTGAGTAATGCTCCATTGTGTATATGTACCACAGCTTTCTTATCCATTCATCTGCTGATGGACATCTAGGTTGCTTCCATGTCCTGGCTGTTATAAATAGTGCTGCGATGAACATTGGGGTACACGTGTCTCTTTCAATTCTGGTTTCCTCAGTGTGTATGCCCAGCAGTGGGATTGCTGGGTCATAAGGGTATAGTTCATTTTTTAATAGCAAACTATTTGGTTTACCCTCTCTCACATATTCAATACACTCCCTATAGCAGACAACCCAAACCCTATCCAGTCAAAAGGATTCCTATCCAGTTCAAAAGTCCTGGATAGTGGAAGAGGTGCTGCCGTCTCTCCATCAAGAATATTTCCTTTAGACATACGTTCTAAAAAGAAAAGTTATCTGTCTAACATACACATAGAATGGGTATACCAACTGCAAGGAACATTTTCGGATAAAAAAGAGAAAAATGGGTGACATGGTAAATATTGGTTCTGACATCTCACTGGACAGACAATATGACTGCCTATATTGGGATAAAGATGTTCATTAATCATTCCCTGATACTCATCTCTCTGAAAAGAGTTGTAATGCACTATGCACAGTTTTTTTTTTTTTTTTTACTCTTTCAGTCTTTTTTTAATTTCTTCTTTCATCATATTTGAAATAAATGGTGAGTCTGCCCTTTTAAGGGCTTCATAATGTTAACAGTGATGTTTTAACTTTTAAGTATTGAAGCGTTATTTTAAAGCTCAGCATTTTGCTTGTATTTGTATACTATATGTACCTAACCTATATACAAACTACAACACTGTGTTTGTATTATTTCATTTGTACAAAGGTATCAACAATTTAGCAAGCAATTTTTTCATGCATTTGCTGCCAGCACGTATAGTTATCATACATTTTTTTCTTTCCTGACATAATCCATGACTGTAATAAATTCGTGATGGCAATATAAAGGCCATCTGAAACATTTAGTTTGGGTGAAAATTGACCCCCAAAGACTCAAATTAATACAAAGCAACATTAAAGATAAATGCATTTTGTTTACTTTTGCTAAAGAGATCCAAGAGTAAACAAAGCAAAATGCATGAACATTCTGACTTTTCCCAATCAATTCTCCCATAGTCACACACTTAGTATGTAGTGTGTAGTAGTACACACTACATTTACATGTAAGTTGGTAAATTAGAAGGTATACATCCTAAGTTTTTGCAGATGAAAGTTTTGGGTATTTTTGTTTTCTCTTTAGACTTTCCTCCTTCCATTTTATAATATTAAGTAAATTGTTTTGGAAATAGAATTATTTTTATATACCACTTTGTAAGATATTGATTTCATGGTTTCATATTCAGATATTATCTAGAAATATACATGTATATGAAATCTAATATTTAGAAGTACAAAAATGATAAAAGACTGAAAGTTCTGGTTGGTGACATGTTTAGATTTTTTCTTTATGAATTGAGAAATTAATCAGTATTTAAAGAATTTTTCAAAAGTTGAAGCTTCAAAATTTACTATATATAATGACATTTTCAGGAAAAACATATCTAAAATAATATTTATTTTATAATTACTTAATTGTGTAGAAAAATGACTCTGCCCATCTGAGGAGAATGAAAATCTTTTAGATTTGACTCATTAAGATTATTATGTTCATCTGATGGAAATTATATTGCATAGCTTAAATTGCAGTTCTTATGAGAAGAGCAAGTTTTACTGAATAATTTACTGATAAATATTTATACTCTTATTAAATACATTCCCTCTGCAATTTAATTATTCTATTTGAATGTATTTTCTCACTTGTATACAAAATGACATTATTGTGGATGTCAGTAGAAGAGATGTATTAAATATGAGCAATAAAAATGAAATGAGAAACATTTGGAGTAATTCAGATGAGTATTCATTGGACTGCATATAGTGTGTGTGTGTGTGTTTAACATCTTAAAAGTCCTGCAAGAAACCACAGAACAAGTGTTTTACATATGATGAAAGTACTTATAAGGAGTTATCTTTATAGTTAGTTGCTTGCAAATTATATATTAAAAATTTATAATGTAGGAAAATCTAAAAGATGCTGGTCATTAGTTTTTTTTGAAGTGGAACTTTCTTTTTTCAAGGACTTTCTTGTGGCTTAGCTGGTAAAGATTCTGCTTGCAATATGGGAGACCTGGGTTGGATGGGAAGAGCCACTGGAGGAGTGAAAGGCTACCCACTCCAATTCTGGTCTGGAGAATTCCATGTACTGTATAGTCCATGTGGTTGCAAAGAGTTGGACACGACTTGCTGACTTTCACTTTCACTTTATTTTTTCTAAAACGCGTCTTTATTCAGTTAAAACTTTAATTAGCATTGATAGGACTTGGAAATTTTACCTGGCTATCATTGAACCCTATTCTATAAAACAGCAATTACAAAAAAGTCCTATGTTTCCATACAAGTTTCTGGTTTAAAGTATCCTTAGAGAAATATTTTCTAGTTAAGCCTTAATATTCAGCATTAAAACTGCTGAAATCATTTTAAATCACTATACTTTAGAATGGTTTCCCTGGTGGCTCAGTCAGTAAGGAATCTGCCTGCAATGCTGGATACCCAGGTTTGTTACGGGGATTGGAAAGATCCCCTGGAGAAGGAAATGACGACTTACTCCAGTATTCTTGCCTGGGAAATTCCATGGACAGAGGAGCCTGGCAGGCTACAGTCCGTGGTGTAACAAGAGTTGGATGTGACTTAGGGACTAAACCACCACCATACTTTTTAGAAAAGATTACTATACATTGCCAGAAATCAGGATATTCCTTTATTGTTCATAGTGAGTTGGAACTTTAACAAGATTGATTCTGCGATGAAATTATGAAAGGAAAGTCCTTTATATTGTTGACAATTTTGTCAAGTTCTGCATAATTATAAAGACTTATTGTGTATTCTTTCCTATAAAAGAGTCTACTCTTGAGTTTTCCATTCTGTACCATCGATTTCTTTCCACTGTTATGTCAGCAGCTCCACATTTTGTAAATGATGGTGGATTTCTGACATCTGAAAAGCTGGCCTCCCCTCATTCTTCTTTTTTGATAATTCCTTGTTAAATATAACATGTATATTTTCCACCTTGCTTGTTTACAAAAATAGCTTCATATGTTTTTACTGGATTCAGTATCTTATATAGATTATATAGTAAAGATATAAAAAATTGAATTTTTACCTGAGTTATATATAGTAAAACTATAAAAGAATTGAATTTTTACCTGAGTATTTGTATTTTAATTTCTTTAAGGCTTTGATAAAAGTATATCAATCTTTTAAGTTTTATATATGTGTTCATATAAAAAATCATTTATATCAATTTATTGTTTTTGTTCTTTTAAGTACAATCTTTAGTTTTATTTTTTTTTTTCTGAAGAGAAAATCAGTTGATTTTTCTAAATTCTAACTTTATTAGTATTTTTTTTAATTCTTTGAAATATTTCCAGTGTTTCTATAATTTTTCCATTTTATAAAGCTCTATCACCAGTGAATTCAATGTCTACCTCTGAAAATTTTATGCTGTTTGCCAATTTCCTATTGGTGCTTTATAAATTTTCACACTTTTAGTGATTTAAATAAGTAAAACAAATTTATTATCTTACAGTTCTGGAGGTCAGATATCTGAAATGTTCACCTTGGGCTAAAATGAGGTGTTGATAGGTATGAATTCCTTTCTGGGTTCTGTAGAAAAGAATCCATCTTGTCTTTCCCACTTTCCAGAGGCTGCCCAGATTCCTTCACTGGTTGTCTCCTTCCATTCTCTAAGCCAGCAATGGCCAGTGAAGTGTTTCTCGGACTGAATCCATTCTAATACTGACTTCTCTCTCCAAATTTCACATTTAAAGGACCCTTGTGACTGCACTGGGCTCACACAGATATTCCAGAATAATCTCCTTATTTTAGGTCAGTGAAATCACAATCTTCTTTCTGTTTTTAAATTGTATTCTCCTTACCAGGTAACATTGTCACAATTTCCAAAGACTAGGACATGGACATCTAGGAGGGGGAGCCATTATTTTCCCTACCACAAACAATTATTTATTACTATTTTCTCTGGTCTATCTATGCTGATAGGTAGATGCAATCAATGTTAAAAATGTGGTGTGAAAGGACACTTTTTGTTATATTTTGTTTCATATGCATGAATATTAAAATGTAAGGACAGCCTATATTCAAATTTTATTATAAGTTCTATATAAATGAAAACTGAATGTTGAACTTTAATGAATATAGCTTCAGTATCTATGCAGATAATCCTTTGATATTTTTCTGTGAGTCTTTTAATGTGAAAGATATACTCCTAGGTTTCCTAGTATAGAGCTATATTTTTTTCCATGTAAGAAGCCTATTTGGTCTTGTAATACAGTTTCAGGGATCTGATTTTTATTTTGTTAATTTTATTTGAGATTTTTGCTTCAGCATCTGCAGGTGAGACTGACCAGTTGTTTCTATTTTCAAGCTGGTAGTTTTGATAACAAAACTCACTTTTCAAATAAAACATATAAGCAAAGCTTGTATATCTGTTTTTCATATTAGTATACATATTCCTATCGTGTGATATTTTAGACTTGTATTAATTAAGAATTATTTATAAAAATGAGGCTTTCAGTGTGACTGCAGTGTAATACATCTGTGACTGTTCTTTTAAACCAAAGTGTGAAATATGAAATATTATGAACAAATAAAAATATTAATTATTTTATGAATAAATAAGTTTTATTAATAAATAAATGAATGTAATCATTTATTTATTGGTGTATTTATGCAAGTATCACTTTAAGAATCATTTCTTTAGCATCCATTATTTCCCTTTATGGTTAATTTTTCATTAATTTTTATTAATTTCTGGGGTACTTTTAAATGAGTTTCATAACTGCATCTAATTAAGAAAAGTTTTCTTTGATTTCATATATTTGAGGTTTATTGAGCTCAAAATGGATCCTAGTGATTCCATGTCCTCGTGTTTTTACATAAAAGGAAACTCAGTCTTTGAAAAGTGGCAGTATCATTTACTGTTTTTAGAAATTACCACTTTAAAAAGCTGTGTAAATTCTGTCAGCTCCAGGATATTTTTATCTCCATCTCTTTCTACAATTTTTATCATGTTTCATAACTCAAGACTCATTTGCTTTTCAACCTCCCTCCTCTGGCCACTCCTTATACTACTGAGTTAGAGGTATCCAATCTGAAGTATGATTTAATAACCATAATACACTGTAATAGGAAAAGAAAAATTAATTCAATGTTAATAACAGAAGTTAGCACTTTAGAAATTATCTGTTGAAAATAATTGTTTCCAAATACAGAAAGGATTATTAGAAATCCTCTAATAGCTTTTTGATTGGCAAAAGGTATGCTTTTGCCTCCATCCATTTGTGGTTTTGATTTAGTTTTCCTCCATGGTCTCATCCCTAGCATTTTTGTTGTTCAATTTTACACCTACCCCTATGTGTTACTTCAGTAGAAAGTTAGCAGATGGGGATTTTTTTTTAACACTAAATTTATATTTTAAGTAGAAGTCCCTTATCTCCTTTTAATTCTCTTAACACTTAGAATTCAGTAATATGATGATTCTCCTCCTACTTTGATTATTTCCGTTTCTGTATTCTGTTTTTCCTTAGAATCTTTCTGAAAATTTTCATTTTTTACATCATTTCATAGTACACATCTCCTTAGAAATTTTTCTCTGCCAGTGAGTTTAGCGTTGATACTTCCTATTTTCTCATGACTTCTACATCTTCATATGCAGATACATTGGCTTCCCAGGTGGCTCAGTGCTGAAGAACAAGCCTGCCAATGTAGGAAACAGGGGACTAATCCTTGGGTCAGAAAGATCCCCTAGAGAAGGAAGTGAAACCTACTCAAGTGTTTTTTCCTGGGAAATCCCATGGACAGAGTGTGGTGGGCTACTATCCACAGGGTCCCAAAAGAGTTGGATGCAACTTAGCAACTAAACAACAATTCGTATACATTCTAAACTCTCTTAACTTTCTTATAAACTTCAAATACTTATATGCAACTACCTGGTAGACATTAATCAGTATTTCAAAAATCAGTATGTGTGTGTGTATGTAATCGCTTATACATTTTATATATATTTCATATAATTATACTTTTTAATATAGTAGACCTTTGGACCATATGGAAAAGAATATGTGTGCATGAACATTTGTTTGTAAAATAGCATTTATGTTTAGAAGTCCTTTGACATATTTGAAGCATTTTCACATATATGATAAATGGATAAAATAAAAAAACCCACTGAAGTCTTTTTAAAAAAGTAATGATTTGTCATTACAAAGTGATTTACAAGTATAATGCATTATATTTTATCAAATATATTTCTTATAATATGAATTATTAACTATGTAAAATCTCCATTATTTAAATTGATATTTTCATATTTAATCTCATCAGTCAGTCAGTTCAGTTACTCAGTCATGTCTGACTCTATGCTATTCCATGAACTGCAGCACACTAGAATTCCTGGTCCATCACCAACTCTATAGTATTTTTATAGAGGTTTTTTTAAAATTAAATACTTTATGATATTTTTATTTTACTTTAAATATCATACATACATTTTAAAACCACATGATAGAATAATGTAAATGTATGCTTTCTTGGACTTGTCTCAGGGTAATTTAGGTTTGGGACAAGATGGGCAAGTGGATATTGACCATAGTTGAAAAATTTTAAATTTGAGTGACGGACATACTGTGGTCATTACGCCTGTCTCTGTACTTTTTAACATATATGATTTCTTAATATAAAGTTTTATCATTAAGCTTGTATCATTTCCTTTAGCTAGTTTATACTTTATTGTTCAGGATTATATCAGGACACTGAATGCTACAATATTTATTGTATATTTGTTTGAAATGCAAGAGCATTTATGCAATAATTTTCCACTTATTTTTTGAAATTCTTTCTAAATGTATCCAACCCAGTTATTTGGTGAAAAGCCATATGGCATCTGTCATGTGTGTTTTATTTTTTTAAAAGGCCATTCAATTTCTTCTCATCTGCTGTCACTATCTTTGAACAAGAATAAACATGACAGATTCATGGTTGGAGGTCCCAGGAAAAACAACTTGTCAGTCATTCTTGAAATTCTATTTGTGTATCAGTACACTGAAGAGGCTGAATGGTACTGAAGATTATTTTGTTAATATTATTATTCATATAATTTGCTGGGTTTTGCATTTTAAATAGATGTTACTATTTTAATTAGAAGTATTCAAATTATTCTTAAATGATTTAAATATTTATCTATATTGCATTGTAATACATTTAGTTTATTGCTTCTGTTTTTCAAACTATTTCAAGCTTAAAGGAATAAAACAGAGAATGTGTAAAGGAAGTTGGATTATAGTCCTAACTCAGCCTATCAAAAATTGTTTTTCAACAAAAAAGACTTAAGCCAATATTTTTCCCCATTTCTTTACTCCATTCTACCCACACATCCCAGGGTACTTGCAAAAAGTAAATACACAATAATGCAGAAAAATATGATAAAATTGTTCTGCTGCTGCTGCTAGGTCACTTCAGTCGTGTCCGACTCTGTGCGACCCCATGGACTGCAGCCTACCTGGCTTCTCCGTCCATGGGATTCTCCAGGCAAGAACGCTGGAGTGGGTTGCCATTTCCTTCTCCAATGTATGAAAGTGGAAAGTGAAAGTGAAGTCGCTCAGTCGTGTCTGACTCTTAGCGACCCCATGGACTGCAGCCTACCAGGCTCCTCCATCCATGGGATTTTCCAGGCAAAAGTACTGGAGTGGGGTGCCATTGTCTTCTCCGTAAAATTGTTCTAAATGAAAAGAAATATTGGCATAATGATATAAATTAAGAAGGGGTGATTGAAAAAAATTATAATATAGGACTAGGTTAGTAAGAAACACTTGCCAATTTGCCAATGTTTTCGGACATTGAAGTTGTTTGATTTACTTTCTTAAACATAACTACATGATTTTCTTTTCAAATAACCATGCACAATTGAAAAAGTCAAAGTCGGAAGGCCATTATGGTGGTAAACAGCCATAAGTTATGAAACAATGAATGCATTGCCTATCTTTCAGGAAAAAAAAATTCTTAAAATGGGTCAGGCACTGAAATTATGTGTCAGGTTTCTTTTTCTTCCTCTGGAGATAGTTATTGCCTTCACCTAATAGCTGCCATTTGTTTTGTGGAATGCATAAATAGAATGTGAAATGGAAAGCATACTACTGACTTTATTTAACAAACTTGCCAGTATTCCTTGGAAGGAATTAGTTTTAAAAGTCTGTTTAGTTTTAATTCTATGGTAAATAATTTTCAGAACCAAATGCTTCATCAATATTTCAGGTTTCATCCGAGTACATAAAATAATAATTATTATAATGTAATTTGGTGCATATATCTTGGAAACTTAATATGATTTTACTGAGGGAATATGACATGTAAGAAAAATTATATATATTAATTGAGATACATAATTATATAATTAATCAGAATATCCTGGTGGTTAATTCAATGCCAAATATATAGTAAGTGATTAAATATAGTTGTGCAGCTAGAATAATACTGAGTTATAAAAACTACTTTAAGTTATTTGAAGCCCCAGAAACCATTTTTGAAACAAGATTGAATGTGTATTTTGTGTGTATGTGAGAGAGTATGTATTTTTGTGTGTCTGTGTGTATGACATTGTCTCCCTACTATACTTTTGAAAAAGTTTGCTAACTACATTCACTTTTGATCTGACAACACAGAAGCTGAGTGGCTTTCAAAATGTAAGGCACATGATATTACCCTTGCCTTTCATAGCTTTGGTGCCAATTATAATGACCAGCACATTTTATATGAATTGATAGTCTTACCTGTTGACAGGAATGCAGATGGATCAGCTCCTTTGGAAATCAGTTTGGCAATGCTTTATAAAGTTAAACATACAACAGCCATTTGACACAACAATTCTATGCTACTTAAGTATCTTCCCATTGGAAATGAAAATGTATTTTTATACAAAGACAATGACACAATTGTTCATATCATCTTTATTCTTTGATCACTAAAAATTGGGAAGAATACAGATATCCTTTAACTAGCTATGGACTAACAGTTTTAGTACATTTATGCAATAGAATATTAATTTGCAGTGAACAAGGACAAACTGTTGATGCATACCATATGAAAGAAAGCCAGAAACAATTTACTCTAAAGAACCCAGACCTCAAACATGATATGTTGTATACTTCATTTCTGGACGTTCTGGGAAAAGCAAAAGCTATAGGAATGAAAAAAAAAAATCAGTGATTTTTAGGATTTGAGAGGCAGAGGCAGGGATTGACAGAAAAGGGTCAGTACAGAAAGATTTGTTGTGAACCAAATGCTCTACACAACTTTATAATTGAAGCGGTGGGTGCAGGAGTAATGGTTGCATGGCTCTGCGGTTTGTTCAACCTCATAGATCTTTATACTACAAAGAGTAAATTTTAATTAATATGAATTTATTTAAAAAATCAATGTGTGACATTACTCAAGGTTCAGAAGAGATTGTGACAAATGAATATAAGTGTATTACAAATGAATCACTACCTTTAAAGGTCTTAGGAAGAGGAGCGCTAAGTAAATTGGGATAATAATGTTCTAACAGGATACCGAAGGCTAAGGTCAAGAACTATATGCACGCACTGTGATTTAAAGTGATAAAATTCTTCTTTAGAATGTATTGGTTAACAATTCTAAAATTAATTTGTGTGTGTAATAGAAGTGAAAATATGCATATGCACATTACTGTAGAGAGTAAGGCCCTCATTTCTGTCTGTAACAGAAGGAAGTTACCAAGTTATAAATAAGGAAAGGGGAAAGGCTAGAACAAATCATGTGCTCTGTTGAGTTAAAAAATAGTCACAAAACCTATAAGTTGAGAATTACATTTTATTCAGTAGTAATTTTTAGGATGTCAAACCTGGGAGACAGCATCTTAAGTGACCTGAAAGAACTACTCCAAGAAGGCAAGGGGAGGAATCAAGTTATGTAGAAGTTTGCAAAAAAGGGCAGGTAGTCTCAACATCAGTATTTTTGTGAATTAAAACCGGGTATTTCAAGTTAAGGAATCTATATACGGGAAGATAGAAGAGTCTGGACTCACTGAAATCATTCCTTTCACATGCATCTCAGGTGTCTGGGGCCAACACACTGAATTTTTCCACAGTTCTTACCTTATGGATTTTCTGCAGCCTCATGCAGAAAATCCTGATTGGCCTAGAGGCCTGGAATCGTTGATGACTGTGATATCCTTGTTTATTGATAAGGCAGGAAATACTTAGAAAGCAAAGAGGAACTAAAGAGCCACTTGCTGATGGTTAAAGATGAGAGTGAAAAAGCTAGCTTAAAACTCAACATTCAGGAAATTAAGATCATGGCATCTGGTCCGATTACTTCATGGAATGCAGATGGGGAAATGTGGAAACAGAGATTTTATTTTCTTGGACTCCAAAATCACTGTGGATTGTGACTACAGCCACAAAATTAAAATATGCTTGCTCCTTGGAAAAAACTATGACAAACTTAGCAAATTAAAAAGCAGAGGTATCACTTTCTAAACAAAGGTATATACAGGCAGAGCTATAGTTTTCCCATTAATCATGTATGAATGTGAGATTTTGACCATAAAGAAGGCTTTTCAGTTCAATTCAGTCACTCAGTCATGTCCGACTATTTGCAACCACATGGACTACAGCACACCAGGCTTCCCTGTCCAACAGCAACTCCCAAAGCTTGCTCAAACTTATGTCCATTGATTCGATGATGCCATCCAATGATCTCATCCTCTGTTGTCCCCTTCTTCTCCTGCCTTCAATCTTTCCCATCCTCTGGGTCTTTCCAAATGAGTCAGTTCTTCGCATCAGGTGGCCAAACTATTGGAGTTTCAGCTTCAGCATCAGTCCTTTCAATGGATATTCAGGACTGATTTCTTTAGGATTAACTGATTTGATCTCCTTACAGTCCAAGGGACTCTCAATTGTCTTCTCCAACACCACAGTTCAAAAGCATCAATTCTTCAACTCTCATCTTTATTTATGGTCCAACTCTCATATCCATACATAACTATTGGAAAAAAAACATGACTTTGACTAGACAGACAATTGTCAGCAAAGTAAATTCTCTGCTTTTAATATGCTCTCTATGTTGATCATACTTTTCTTCCAAGTAGCAACAGTCTTTTAATTTCATGGTTGCAGTCACCGTCTTGAGTGATTTTGGAGCCCAGGAAAATAAAGACTGTCATTGTTTCCATTGTATCCCCATGTATTTGCCATGAAGTGATGGAACCAGGTGCAATGACCTTCATTTTTTGATTGTTGAGATATAAGTCAACTTTTTCACTCTCCTCTTTCACTTTCATCAAGAAGCTCTTTAGTTCTTCGCTTTCTGCCATAAGGGTGGTGTTTTCTGCGTATCTGAGGTTATTGATATTTCTCCTGGAAATCTTGATTCTAGCTTGTGCTTCATCCAGCCCAGAATTTTGCATGAAGTACTCTGCATATAACTTAAATAAGCAGGGTGACAATATACAGCCTTATGTACTCCTTTCCCAAATTGGAACCCGTCCATTGTTCCATGACCAGTTCTAACTGTTGCTTCTTGAACTTCATGCAGGTTTCTCATGAGGCGGGTAAGATGGTCTGGTATTCCCATCTCTTGAAGAATTTTCCACATTTTGTTGTGATCCACACAGTCAAAGCTTTGGCGTAGTCAATGAAGCAGAAATGCATGTTTTCTGGAACTCTCTTGCACTTGAGAGTGCAATATCCAATGGATATTGTCAATTTAATCTCTGGTTCCTCTGCCTATTCTAAATCCAGCTTCAACATCTGGAAGCTCTCGGTTCAAGTACTGCTAAAGCCTCACTTGGAGAATTTTGAGCATTACTTTGCTCAAAGTGCAATTGTGATGAGCGTAATTGTGCGGTACTGTGAACAATATTTGGCATTGTCTTTCTTTGGGATTGGAATGAAAACTGACTTTTTCTAGTCCTGTGGCCACTGCTGAAATTGCCAAATTTTCTGGTATATTGAGTGCATAACTTTAACAGCATCATCTGTTAGGATTCGAAATACCTCAGCTGGAATTCCATCACTGCCAATAGCTTTGTTTACAGTAATGCTTCCTAAGGACCACCTGACTTTGCTCTCCAGGATGTCTAGCTCTAGAGGACTGATCACACCATCGTGGTTATCTGTATCATTAAGACCTTTTTTGTATAGTCGTTCTTTGTATATTGTCACCTGTTCTTAATATCTTCTGTTTCAGTTTGGTCCATACCGTTTCTGTCCTTTATTGAGCCCATCTTTGCATGAAAGGTTCCTTTGGTATGTTTGATTGTCTTGAAGAGATCTCTGCTGCTGCTGCTGCTGCTGCTAAGTCGCTTAAGTCGTGTCCAACTCTGTGCGACCCCACAGACCTCAGCCCACCAGGCTCCTCTGTCCATGGGATTCTCCAGGCAAGAACACTGGAGTGGGTCTCTAGTCTTTTCAATTTTATTGTTTTCCTCTATTTTTTCCACTTAGGAAGGCTTTCTTATCTTTCCTTGTTGTTTTTTGGAACTCTGTATTCAGATTGGTATATCTTTCCTTTTCTCCTTTGCCTTTAGCTTCTCTTCTTTTCTCAGCTATTTGTAAGGCCTCCTCAGACAGCCATTTATCCTTTTTGTATTTCTTTTTCTTGGGGATGGTCTTGGTCTTGATCACTACCTCCTGTACAAAGTCACAAACCTCTTTCCATAGTTCTTCAAGCCCCGTCTTTCAGATCTGTTCCTTTAAATCTATTTGTTACTTCAACTGTATAATTGTGAGGGATTTGATTTAGGTCACACTGGAATGGTTTGGTGGTTTTCCCTACTTTCTTCAATTTAACTCTTAATTTGGCAATGAAGAGTTCATGATTTCAGCTACAGTCAGCTCCTGGTCTTGTTTTTGCTGACTGTATAGAGCTTTTCCATCTTTGGCTGCAAAGGATGTAATCAATCTGATTTCAGTATTCACCATCTGGTGATATCCATGTGTAGAGTCATCTCTTGTGTTGTGGAACAGGGTGTTTGCTATGACCAGTGCATTCTCTTAGCCAATGCACTGGCATCTCAGTTTAGTTCTTGGCGTCTCAGTTTAGTTCTTGGCATCTCAGTTTAGTTCAGTCACTCAGTCATGTCCGACTCTTTGTGACCCCATGGACTGCAGCAGGCTAGGCTTCCCTGTCCATCACCATCTCCTGGAGCTTGCTCAGACTTGAGTCCATCAAGTCAGTGATGCCATTCAACCATCTCATCCTCTGTCTTCCCCTTATCCTCCTGCCTTCAGTCTTTCCCAGCATCAGTGTCTTTTCCAATGCATCAATTCTTCTCATCAGGTGGCCAAAGTATTGAAATTTCAACTTCAGCGTCGGACCTTCCAATGAATATTCAGGACTGATTTCCTTTAGGATGGACTGCTTTGATCTCCTTGCAGTCCAAGGGACTCTCAAGAGTCTTCTCCAACACCACAGTTCAAAAGCATCGATTCTTTGACCCTCAGATTTCTGTTAGCCTTTTACCCTGCTTCATTTTGTACTTCAAGGCAAAACGTTCCTGTTAATCCAGATATCTCTTGACTTCCTAATTTTACATCCCAGTCTCCAGTGATGAAAAGTACATCTTTTTGGTGTTAGTTCTAGAAGGTCTTATAGGTCATCACAGAACCATTCAACTTCAGCTTCTTCTGCATTCATGGTTGCAGCATAGACTTGGATTACTGTAATAATGAATGGTTTCCCTTGGAAATGAACAGAGATCATTCTGTCATTTTTGAGATTGCATCCAAGTGCTGTATTTGAAACTCTTTTGTTGACTATGAGGATACTCCATTTCTTCTAAGGGATTCTTGCTCACAATAGTGGATATAATGGTCATCTGAATTAAATTCACCCATTCCAGTCTATTTTAGTTCAATGATTCCTAAAATGTTGATGTTCACTCTTGCCATCCCCTGTTTGACCACTTCAAATTTATCTTGATTTGTGGACCTAACATTCCATGTTCCTATGCAATCTTGTTCTTACAGCATCAGACTTTACTTTCACCACCAGACACATCCACAACTGTGCATAATTTCCCCTTTTGCTCATCCTCTTCATTCTTTCTGGAGCTGTTTCTTGCCTTTTCCCAGCAGCATATTGGATACCTACCAACCTGGGGTACTCATTTTCCAGTGTCATATCGTTTTGTCTTTGTATACTGTTCATGGGTTTCTCAAGGCAAGAATACTGAAGTTGTTTGCTAATGCCGTCTCCTGTGGGCCATGTTTTGTCAGAACTCTCCACTGTTAAAATTCACTGTAATTTTAGTGAGCATAATTCAGATATGTTTTCAATATTTTCTCTTAGATCATATAATATATATTCCCTAATGATGTTAAGATTGGAGAAGGAAATGGCAACCCTCTCCAGTGTTCTTGCCTTGAGAATCCCAGGGATGGGGGAGGCTTGTGGGCTGCCGTCTATGGGGTCTCACAGAGTCTGATACGACTGAAGCGACTTAGCAGCAGTAGCAGCAATGATGTTAAATTCTTTGTAAAATAGTTCCAGTAATTTGGCCATTCATGGATTTATTTATGTTGACTATTTTTTACCCTGTGTATGTATTTAATATTTTCCTGCTTCTTTGCTTTTATTATTTGCCAGAATCATATGCCAAACAAAAATGGATAATTTTTTATTTTTGTTTGTATTCAGAAAATGACATACACCTCAATTGCAAACATCTATGTCAAAATATTTATATGAGAAGAAAGCCAGTCAGATCCGTAGTGAAATCTGGATGTTGCAGCTTTTTTTTATATTTAGTTCAACACTGGCATTAAAAATTATTAAGACAGGATCACTGCTTCTGTTTAAGTAGGATCTTCATCTTTGCTGTGGTGAGATTTCATAGAACTCTGTATACTTTGCATACAAGCTACTATATACATTGCAACCAATTTGTTGGTTCGTTTAGAATCTTTCTCTCTGATATATAGCATGATAGCTAGACTTTGGAGTTCTTGAAAATTTTATTCACACAGAAACAAACCTTGAACTCATTGGTGCTTTGGCAGTTTCTCTTTGTTTTGCTACCTTCTTCCCTCACCCCACTTATCTTTGTCCATGGTAGTGTACTTTATGAAAGTCCAATGTGCCTTGGAAGGATGTCTCTCATTTCTTCTCTCTCATTTTCATCCTTCAAGTGAGGTGAAGGATCCCAGTGCCTCAGGAATAATTTTGATCAGCTTTCCTTCCCAGCCTCAATCCTTTGTGTGTCCACAGCCTTGTATTCAGTAGGAGCACTGTGCACTTTATAGAAGGGTTATCTTGTAGCTAGATCTCTGGAACAGTTTCCAGCCTACCGAGGTTATACCATATGCTCTGAAAATGTCAATGGAAGAAATGGCAGGTGCTAGCTCATCGTGCAGTTATGGCTCCTTGTGTTTCCAAGTCATCCCTTTTCTTTGACAGTGGTTAAAAGTTGGGGTGATTTCTCTTTACCACTGTTCATGTTGTATTCGCTCCTTTTCTTGCTGACCTTTTAGGTTAGGTTGGAAAACAACCATGTGTTGCTTAAAAGGGCTTCCCTGATGGCTTATATAATGGAAAGATATGATATTGCTGAAAACTTAATTCATTTAGCTTCAGTCAGTTCAGTTCAATTGCTCAGTCATGTCAACTCTTTGCGACGCCATGGACTGCAGCATACCAGGCTTCCCTATCTATCACCAACTGCCAGGGCCTACTCAAACTCATGTCCAATGCGTCAGTGATGCCATCCAACCATCTCATCCTCTGTCATCCCCTTCTCCTCCCTCCTTCAGTCTTTCCCAGCATCAGCGTCTTTTCCAATGAGTCAGTTCTTTGCATCAGGTGGCCAAAGTATTGGAGTTTCAGCTTCAGCATCAGTCCTTCCAATGAATATTCAGGACTGATTTCCTTTAGGATGGATTGGATGGATCGCCTCGCAGTCCAAGGGATTCTCAAGAGTCTTCCCCAGCACCACAGTCCAAAAGCATCAATTCTTCGGCACTCACCTGTCTTTATAGTCCGTCTCTCACATCCATACATGGCTACTGGAAAAACCATAGATTTGACTAGACAGACTTTTGTTGGTAAAGTATTGTCTCTGCTTTTTAATATGCTGTTTAGTTTGATCATAACTTTTCTTCCACAGAGCAAGCATTTTTTAGTTTCATGGCTGCAGTCACCATCTGCAATGATCATGGTGCCCCCAAAATAAAGTCTGTCACTGTTTCGCCACCTATTTGCCATGAAGTGATGGAACCAGATGCCATGATCTTAGTTTTCTGAATGTTGAGTTTAAGCCAACTTTTTCACTCTTCTCTTTCACTTTCATCAAGAGGCGCTTTTGTTTTTCTTCACTTTCTGCCATAGGGGTCATATCATCTGTGTATCTGAGGTTATTGATATTTCTCTTTGCAATATTGATTCCAGCTTGTGCTTCATCCAGCCCAGAGTTTCTCATGATGTACTCTGCATATAAATTAAATAAGCAGGGTGACAATATACAGCCTTGACATACTCCTTTTCCGACTTGGAACCAGTCTGTTTTTCCATGTCCAGTTCTGTTGCTTCTTGACCTGCATACAGATTTCTCAGGAGGCAGGTCAGGTGGTCTGGTATTCCCATGTGATTCACACAGTCAAAGGCTTTGGCATAGTCAATAAAGCAGAAGTAGATGTTTTTCTGGAATTCCCTTGCTCGATGATCCAACAGATGTTGCCAATTTGATCTCTGGTTTCTCTGGCTTTTCTAAATCCAGCTTGAACATCTGGAAGTTCGTGGTTCACGTACTGTTGAAGCCTGACTTGGAGAATTGAGCATTACTTTGCCAGCCTGTGAGATGAGTTTAGTTTAGCTTTTTTTTTTTTTGTGAGTGCTTATCACATTGTTTGTTTTTAAATACTGAAATTTTCTATATGACTTGTTTTCATTGGTGAAGTGATAGTCATCAGTGAAATTCTGCATTCTAATTGACAGTGGAAAGCCATGAAATCTACTTTTAATTGTTGTTTAGGTTAAACTTAATTTTGAAGTAGAATAAGAAAGGACACTCCTTCTGAGTTACAGAGGACAGAAAAAAATCACTGCCATCTGTTTAATGATAGTGGGCATGATCACTTCACTCTCTCATGTATGTCAAGTGTAATAAAATAAAGTTATGCTGGCTAATGCACAGATGATCTCTCTTTGGATGAGTAATTTACAATTGAATAATGTGCAAAATCAACCTTCCTCATAATGAGCATATAAAATATCCATTAAATTTTTGTTATATAGCAAGGGACTGGCTAAGGGACTAGATCAAAGGAAAACCTTACACACAGATATTTAATAAAGAAAAAAAATGCCACCATACATGTAATATTAGTCCATTCTACTTATGGGTATTCAAAAAGCTAAAATGTTTTGAAGGAAGCAAAGAATGTTCTTTGCTCTTTAACAATAATTAATTAAAAGTTATATATATTTAAAGATGTTGAAATTTTCTCCACTGGCACTTATCATATAGGTTTATCATTTAGGCTTTTTGTTGTGATTAGTCAGACCATCCTGTGGATAGGATAGAAGCAAAATTCTTAGAGGGAAATGGAATTTACATATACTTTTCAATATACTGTTAACAAAAATGGGAAGAGCATATACATCCTTTCTTTTTGTCTCAAGGAAATAACTTCTATAATTGTTTGTGCTATGAGCTGAATTCACTGGATTTTTTGTTGTTATATTTTATATAGGATACCATTTTTACTAAAATGAATGATAATGTGTGCTTATTCAGATTTGGATTTTGACAGGTATTCTCTAGGAAATGACTGGTGTGGATCGTTTTCAGGGAAGCAATTGGCAATATTTGTTGCCAATGATAAAATTTGAATGTTAAAGTGAAAATTTGAATTTTGGAAAGCATACTTGGCACTGTGTACTTGTAAGCTTACCAATCTTAAATTACTTTAAAATGAGATTGTAAGTGATTTTTAAGAATGTGATTATATCAAATAATAAAATATTTCAATGTATGAAGACTTTGTACAACTCTGTGAACTAATATTTTCCAAATGATCAGTGCATTCTGCTGAAAAATAATATACCAATTAAAGATGTATTCAAAGTGTAAGATAGACCAATAAGCTACAATTTAATATACTATAAAAATGTAATCAGTATGATTCCATTTTCTACACTTCAATAACATTTAATAAATGACCACTTGTCAAATTTTATGTATTATCTCAGTATATTCACAATTACCTGGAAAAGCTACAGAGACATACTATGCTCTTGCAACTATGTATTTTTTCAGCACTTTTATTGAATTATGATTCTCAGATGAGAAGTGTGCATATTTAAACTGTTCAAACTAATATTTTGATATACATCTATGTTGTGAAATGGCCAATATCAAAGATACACTGAGTCTTTGATTTTCATCAGAAATCTCCCTCACGGAAATCTGTTTCAAAGTTACAATGACAAAAATACAAATCTAAGTCTGTTTATTTTGTCATTAATTACTGTATAATAATGAAATTATAATGTAAATTTAAACATAACATATTGCCAAGTCTAGGCAGATGAGTAAATATTTATTATGACTGGGGTCTTAGATTTTGGCATGGGGGAAAGGAGAATGAAATATTATATAAAGTTAAGAATAAAAATCCTATAAACTTAAATTTGAATTGGAAGTATCTGTACGAACTCATGAAAATTAATTTTGGAAAAATTAGGACTTTTATTTTCTTTTAATAACCAGGAAACCAACCTTGCTTGGGGTAGGGGGACACATATAACTCAAAGGTTACTGGTTCTAAATGCCATTATCTGTTTGTGAGTTAGTTGATTTTTAAGGCTAGAACTGCAAACATTCAGGATGAGGCTGTAATATTTTGTAATTATCATAAGCAAGGTGCTATTAAACATTGTTAAACATTTATCAGGTTGACTCAGGAAACAACTTGAAAGGGTTTCCTGGCCAACGATGGGTATTTGTAACATTGGTAATTTAACTGCATGACAAATAGAGGGGGAAAAGTAGAAGCAGTGACAGATTTTATTTACTTGAGCTCCAAAATCAGCCACAAAATTAAAAGACACTTTCAAACCTAGACATCATATTAAAAAGCAAAGGCATCTCTTTGCTGACAAAGGTCCATCTAGTCAAAGCTATGATTTTCCAATAGCCATGCACAGATGTAAGAGTTGGACCATAAAGGAGGCAGTGTGCTGAAGAACTGATGCTTTTGAACTGTGGTGCTCAAGATGACTCTTGAGAGTACTTGGACAGCAAGGAGATCAAACTAGTCCATTCTAAAAGAAATTGATGCTGAATATTCATTGAAAAGACTGATGCTGAAGTCTAAGCTCCAAAAATGTGCTCACCTGATGCAAAGAGCCAACTCATTGGAAAAGACCTGATTCTGGGAAGGATTGAAGGCAAAAGTAGAGGGTGCAAGAAGCATCAAGATCTTTTCCAATAAGTCAGTTCTTTGCACTTGGTGGCCAAAGTATTGTAGTTTCAGCTTCAGCATCAGTCCTCCCAATGGATATTCAGGACTGATTTCCTTTAGGATGGACTGGTTGGATCTCTTTTCTGTCCAAGGGACTCTCAAGAGTCTTCTCCAACACCACAGTTCAAACACATCAATTTTTCAGCACTCAGTTTCTTAATGGTCCAACTCTCACATCCATACATGAATACTGGAAAAACCATAGCTTTGACGAGAAGATATTTGTTGGCAAAGTAATGTATCTACTTTTAAATATGCTGTCTAGCTTGGTCAGAGGAGAAGGCAATGGCAACCCACTCCAGTACTCTTGCTTGGAAAATCCCATGGACGGAGGAGCCTGGTAGGCTGCAGTCCATGGGGTCACTAAGAGTCAGACGACTGAGCGACTTCACTTTCACTTTTCACTTTCATGCATTGGAGAAGGAAATGGCAACCCACTCCAGTGTTCTTGCCTGGAGAATCCCAGGGATGGGGGAGCCTGGTGGGCTGCCGTCTCTGGGGTCGCACAGAGTCGGACACGACTGAAGCGACTTAGCAGCAGCAGCAGCAGCAGCTTGGTCAGAGCTTTTTTCCCAAGGATCAAGCGTCTTTTAAATTTATGGCTGCAGTCAGCATCTGCAATGATTTTGGAGCCACAGAAAATAGAGTATCTCACTGTTTCCATTGATTCCCCATCTGTTTGTGAAGAAATGATAGGACCAGAAACCATGCTCTTAGTTTTCTGAATGTTGAGTTTTAAGCCAACGTTTTCACTTTCCTCTTTCATTTTCATCATGAGACCCCTTTGTTCTTCACTTTCTGTCATAAGGGAGGTATCTTATGACAGACATATGTCATATGTCATATGACATTGGCATATGACATACGACATTCACATATATCATAAGGGTGGTATCTAAGGTTATTGAAGTTTCTTCTGGCAGTCTTGATTTCAGCTTGTGCTTCATCCAGCCCAGCATTTTGCATGATGTACTCTGCATGTAAGTTACATAAGCAGAGTGACAATATACAGCCTTGATGTACTCCTTTCCCAATTAGGAACCAGTCCATTTTTCCATATCCAGTTCTAACGGTTGCTTCTTCACCTGCATACAGGTTTCTTAGGAGGCAGGTAAGGCAGTCTGGTATTTCCATCTCTTGAAGAGTTATCCATAGTTGTGATCCACACAGTAAAAAGTAAAAAGCTTTGGCATAGTCAATAAAGCAGAAGTAAATGTTTTTCTGAAACTCTCTTGCTTTTTCTGTGATCCAGTGGATGTTGAAAATTTGATCTCTGGTTCCCCTGCCTTTTATAAATCCAGCGTGAACATCCTAAAGTTCATAGTTTATGTACTGTTTAGGCCTGGCTTGGAGAATTTTGAGCATTACTTTGCTGGCCTCTGAGATGAGTGCATTTGTGTGGTAATTTGAACATTCTTTGGCATTACCTTTCTTTGGGATTAGAATGAAAACTGACCTTTTCCAGTCCTGTGGCCACTGCTGAGCTTTCCAAATTTGCTGGTATATTGAGTGCAGCACTTTCACAGCATCATCTTTCAGGATTTGAAAGAGCTCAACTGGAATTCCATCACCTCCACTAGCTTTGTACGTAGTGATGCTTCCTAAGGCCCACTTGACTTTGCATTCCAGGATGTCTGGCTCTAGGTGAATAATCACATCATCGTGGTTATCTGGGTCATGAAGATCTTTTTTGTATAGTTCTTCTGTGTATTCTCGTAACCTCTTCTTAATATCTTCTGCTTTTGTTAGATCCATACCATATCTCTCTTTAATTATGCCCATCTTTGCATGAAATGCCCCCTTGGTATCTCTAATTTTCTTGATGAGCTCTCTAGTTTTTCCCATTCTATTGTTTTCCTCCATTTCTTCTCATTGATCACTGAGGAAGGCTTTCTATCTCTCTGTGCTATTCTCTTGAGCTCTGCATTCAAACTGGTATATCTTTCCTTTTCTCCTTTGCCTTTAGCTGCTCTACTTTTCTCAGCTATTTATAAGGTCTCCTCAGACTACCATTTTGCCTTTTACCATTTCTTTTTCTTGGGAATGGTCTTGATCACTGCCTCCTGTACAATGTCATGAACCTCCATGCATGGCTCTTCAAGCACTCTGTCAGATCTAATCCCTTGAATCTATTTGTCACTTCCACTGTATAATTGTAAGGGATTTGATTTAGGTCATATCTGAATGGTCTAGTAGTTTTCCTTACTTACTTCCATTTATCTCTCAATTTGGCAGTAGTTCATGATCTGCTGCTGCTGCTAAGTTGCTTCAGTCGTGTCCGACTCTGTGCAACCCCACAGATGGCAGCCCACCAGGCTCCTCCGTCCCCGGGATTCTCCAGGCAAGAACACTGGAGTGGGTTGCCATTTCCTTCTTCAGTGTTCATGATCTGAGGCCCAGTCAGTTCCTGGTCTTGTTTTTGCTGACTGTATAGAGCTTCTCCATCTTTGTCTTCAAAGAATATAATCAATCTGATTTTGGTATTGACCATTTTCGGTGATGTCCATTTTAGTTCATTGATTCCTAAAATGTAGATGTTCATTCTTATCATCTCCTGTTTGACCACTTCCAATTTACCTTGATTCATGGACCTAACACTCCAGGTTCCTATGCAATATTTTTCTTTACAGCATCAGACTTGATTCCATCACCAGTCATATCCACAACTGAGTGTTGATTTCACTTTGGCGCCATCTTTTCATTCTTTTTGGAGTTTTCTCTCCACTCTTGTCCAGTAGTATGTTGGGCACCTATGGACCTGAGGAGTACATGTTTCAGTGTCATATCTTTTTGCCGTTTCATACTGTTCATGAGGTTCTCCAGGCAAGAATACTGAAGTGGTTTGCTATTCCCTTTTCCAGTGCACCACATTTTGTCAAACTCTTCCCCATGACCCATCTGTCTTTGGTGGCCCTACATGGTTTGGCTCATAGTTTCATTGAGTTAGACAAGGCTGTGGTCCACATGATCAGTTAATTAGTTATCTGTGATTGTGGTTTTCCTTCTCTCTGCCCTCTGATGGATAAGAGGCTTTTGGAAGCTTCCTGGGAGAGAGACTGATTGTGGGGGAAACTGGGTCTTGTTCTGATTGGTGGGGCTATGCTCAGTAAATCTTCAGCCCAATTTTCTGTTGATGGGCAGGGCTGTGTTCCTTCCTGTTGTTTGACCTGAGGCAAAACTATAGTGGAGGTAATGAAGATAATGGCAACCTCCTTCAAAAGGTCCTGTGCACACACTGAACCAACTCAGTGCCCCTGACCTGGCAGCAGAATGCTGAGTGATAAAGAATTGATGCTTTTGAACTGTGGTATTGGAGAAGATTCTTGAGAGTCCCTTGGACAGCAAGGAGATCAAACTTTTCCTAAAGGATTCCTAAATGATTTTCCTAAACGATTCCTAAAGGAAATCGACCCTGAATGTTCATTGGAAGTTCTGATGCTGAAACTGAAGTTCCAGTACTTTAGCCACATGATGTGAAGAGCCAACTCACTGTCGAAAACAAAAACAAAAACTGATGCTGTGAGAAATTGAGGGCAAGAGGAGAAGAGAATGGAAAAGGATAAGGTGGCTGGATATCATCATTGACTCAGTGGAGATGAGTTTGAGCAAATTCCACGAGATAGTGATGGATAGGGGAGCCTGATGTGCTGCAGTCCATGGTGTCACAAAGATTCGAACACAACTTAGCAATTGAATGACTCCATTTCACTGGTCTAAGACTGTTATTGGAAGTAGTATTATACACTCAACTTTTATTAACGTAAACTTATGTTTGTATGAGGAACTTCCCTGGTGGTTCAGATGGTAAAGAATCGGCCTGCAATGCAGGAGACCCATGTTTGATGCCTGGATTGGGAAGATCCCCTGGAGAAGGAAACGGCAACCCACTCCAGTATTCTTGCTTGAAAAGTCCAGTGGCAAAGGAGCCTGGTAGGCTACAAACCATGGGGTCGCAAGGGTCAGACACAACTGAGCAACTAACACATACACACGTTTTTGGTTTTATATTATCAACAATATAAACTCAGTTAGCCCTGTCTGTTGAGAAGTCCTAGAAGATGTGACTCCACAGTAGCAATTTGTAAGCCTAGTCTTGGTTTCTAAGTATCATTGTCTAATAGAAGAAATTTTTGGGTTTGCTTAGAAAGTGATTGATTCTAAGGATGGCATAGGGATAATACAAGATGATCCTGAATGATTTTGTATTGCCAGAAAACATGGACACATTCAAAAATGAAGAAAGGAAAAAAGGGATGAGGGAATGTCAAAAGAGCACAGGAGCCTATCTGAATATCACAAGTGCTTAGTTGCTCAGTGGTGTCTGACTCTTTGTGACCCCATGGACTGTAGCCCTCCAGGCTCCTATGTCCATGGGGGTTCTCCAGGCAAGAATACTGGAGTGGGTTGTCATGCCCTCCTCCAGGGGATCTTCCCAACCCAGGGGTCGAACCCAGGTCTCCCACATTGCAGGCAGGTTCTTTATCATCTGAGAAACCAGGGAAGCACAAGAATACTGGATTGGGTAGCCTATCTTTTCTCCAGGGGAGTGGTCAAAGTTAAAACATTTTATTCAGGAAGATAAATAATCATTCGATTTGATTATAGCTTAAACATCTTTAAATCCTTCCTGATATATTCTGATTAGGAAGAAATGACAGCACTCTTCTTGAGGAATAATTCTAATTAACAATGGAAAAGAAACGAGTTAAATGGAAAGCTGTCAGGACATTATAAAGTAATAATAATCACTGCTGACAAGATCCTCTGGTGGTTGATGAAATCATTTGGTACATATTTAAGGAGAAATAGAATCTTTGTATATTTTCAAAGTATCTTCTCCAAAACAAATATTTATTGATTATAAATGGAAGATAGTATATGTACATTTAGAAAGTTTAATATCACCAATAATAAAACATACTGATATCATGTCCCTTTGATATCATTCACAGAGAAGGGCAAATTGCATTGTGGTATTATTCCCAGTAATGTATCCTCTCAGAGAAATCATGAGAAAACATCAAAGCAATACACACTAAGGGACTTCAACAAAATATATAACCAGTACACTTCACAAATCTTAAGATCACAAAAGCAAGGATTCCATGCACAAACTAATCCGTGCTGACAGTGGTAAAAATAAATATTAAGTCTGAAGGGGAAAATTGACTAGAGGGATTGGAAGGGGGGCTTCTAGGTTGCTTGAAAGGATAGTTAGCTATTTAAATAGGTATAGATAGATAGAACTGAATTATAGTTCAGTGTTTCATCTTTAATAATTAAGCAAATTACTTTCTTAAGATTTGCCTCCCTTGTAGCTCAGTTGATAAAAAGTCTACCAGCAATGCAGGAGACCCAGGTTTGATTCCTTGGTAGGGAAGATCCCCTGGAGAAGGAAATGGCAATCCACTCCAGCATTCTTGCCTGGAGAATCCCATGTACATAGGAGCCTGGCAAGCTACAGTCTATGGGGTCGGTAGAGTTGGACACAGCTGAGTGACTAAGCACACACAAGGTATACCACAACATTTTTTTTTTCAAGTGATGGAAGTAAAATAAAAACTTTCGTAAGGTTCAGAGTACCTGCAATTGATGTTTGTCTTCTAATTTTTATTTACTTCATCCTGTTGATTTGGAGAGCCTTAGTTTCCAGGAGGAAGTGTTATGTACAGATTCTTCATAATCTACCACTGCCTGACCTGTTCAGATTTATTTTCTACTCCTCTCTTATGATAAAATTTGTATTTTATCATATTTAAAATATTTTAAAAATACTTTACAGAAAATATTTAAAACATATTCTGTGCCTTACCATTCAATTATTCATTTAATAAATATTTACTGAATATTTATTTCTACAATCCAGTTACTGCTCTAGACATTTGAGATACAGTTTAACTAGACTTACAGTCTTTTTGTAACTTTACCTTCTTTTGATGATGAGAAAATACTTACATTCTGGTGGTGGGAGAAAAACAGATAATGGCTATGCAGGAAGTTATCTATGGCCATACTGCAGTTATTGAGTAGATCGTTAGGGTAGTTGCTGGGAGGAGACTGCTTTAGAAAAGTAGTGTTTATTTTTTGATTCCAAATAATGAGAGGAAACCAGCTGATACCAGGCGGTAGAGTATTGTAGGCTGTAATAATAACTGCTGTAAATTTTGGAAAAGTCTTAGCAAGGGAGAGGAATCTATGGGCAAGTGTCTAGAAAACAGAAAGAGGAAGAGAAAGTTATGTGATAAGTTAGCAGCGCATATCACACATTTTAAGATAAGGGAATAAGACATTTTTGTTAATCCTTTATTTTTAGTAATTATAAGTGTAATTTGGAATAAACTGAGTAATTTTAAGCAGGGTGGGACCATGATTGCTTTATATGTTTAAAATGCATTATCTAGCCACTGCTTGGAAAGATTGTTTCAAGGTAGACAGGAAGTACAGAAACTTAATAGAAGGCTTTGGCAGTATGCTAAACACTATATATTAACTCTGTGGCCTAGAGTAGAAAAGGTAGAGATGACAAGTATAAATTTTCCAGCTTTATTTTTAGAGGTAGAGATGGTACAACGTATTAATGAATTAAACATCGAGGTATGAAATACAGGGGCATTAAATATGCCTAATTTCATGGCTTGAGCTACTCTGTGGATGACAGTGCCATCCATTTATTAAGATGTCTTTTTATGTGATGCTTCCTAATTACACTTCTGCTAAACTCTCAGTTACTCACAAACAGTACAGTACCCGCCTTGTTTAAATTACTGATTATCTAACCAGCACTACCTCTCATACCTAACTTATATGTCATATCCACCTATAAATTCATTTATTTCACCATTTTATATATTTTTAAATGAGGATTTTTCTTATGAGGATGAAATCACCTTGAGGGAAGGGCAGATTTTTAAAAAAATGTGTTTTCCTGTCTTTTCAAGATTTCATGACAAATACTACAGCTATATTATATAATATAGAAGCTACTAACCTCATGTAGATGATTCAATTTAAATTTCAATTAATTAAAATTAAGTTTGTAGTTACACAAGCTAGTTTGAAGTGCTCAATGGGTATGCCTGGCTAGTGGCTATTGTATCTTTGACAGAACAGTATAGAAAATTTTCATCATTTTCAGTTAAATAGTGATGTTGAGAGTCAGTAAATGGATGGTAAATTGAAGTTAAGTAAAATTGCCAAGTTGTGGCAGAGAACTATTATCTAAGAAATCTATAATTTCTTACCTCTATAAGCATAAATTACCTTATAAAGTGTGTCTGCTTTTGTTGGTCAAACATGTCTCTTTTGTTTATTACAAACCTAGCCATTTATAAAATGTAACAGTATGAGGACTTTATAAAATAATAAAATTATAAAAAGTAATCATAAATGTACACAGTTGAAATGTAGGTATATGTATGTGTATATTTCGTGAATTTTCTCTGAACGATAAAGATTTAAGTTCACATGTGCATGCGTGTGTTCTAAGTCACTTTAGTCGTGTCCAACTTTTTGCATATAGATAATTAAAGAAAATGGGAGTCTATCAATTTGGAGTGTAGTGAGGCCCACATATTTCCATTTGTTACTTTTTACCAACTCTGAAAAGTTTGGTCTTTCATTTGGAATTTTAGTTTACTTAGTGGAATTACTGAAATAGTTGACTGACTTTACATCTGCTATTTAGAGGTAGAGATGGCACAACATATTAATGAATTAAACATGGAGGTATGAAATACAGGGGCATTAAATATGCCTAATTTCTTGGCTTGAGCTACATTTGTTTTCTGAGTCACTTTTATATTGTTCTTGTAAATATTTTGTCAATATTGTTTTGTGAGTCCATTTTTTTCCCATAAACTTGTTAATTAAAAAGTCTCTCTGTTCTTCTGGTGGGTAGTAATCACAGTATGTTGTTTAGTCACTAAGTTGTGTCCGACTCTTTTTGAGCCTGCCAGGCTCCTCTGTCCATGGGATTTTCTAGGCAAGAATGCTGTAGTGAGTTGCCATTTCCATCTCTAGAGTATCTTGCTAACCCAATAATCAAACCTGTGTCTCCTGCATTGGCAGGTGGGTTCTTTACCACGGAGCCACGAGGGAGGTCCATTACAGCATGTAACTTTACCTTACTGTAATCTACCACAGAATATTACTCTTATTACTTCCCTAATAGCAATAGGAACTTAGGATACTTTTAACTCCATTTATCCACCTCTCATTTTTACAGTATTATTTTCATGAATTTAGTTATATTTTAAACCCTGCAATTCCTTATTATTGTTTTATACAGTGAATGTTTGTCCAATGTTCATTTGATAATATAGAGAAAAAAAAACAAAACATAGATCAGAAACACAAATGCATTGTAATCCAGATAATAGAGGTAATTAACAAGGCATTTAAAGTATTTATTATTATTATATTATAGAAAATGGAGGATAAAGTTAACAAAATAGATGAGAATATGGAGCATATCACCATATATTTTAAATATGTAAAATAATCATTTTAAAAATTTAGAATGTAAAATTCAATGTCTGAAGTTAATATTTCTTTAGATAAACACAGTTAAGTTCAGTCGATCAGTTGTGTCCGAGTCTTTGCGACCCCATGAACTGCAGCACACCAGGCCTCCCTGTCCATCACCAACTCCCGGAGTCCACCCAAACCCATGTCCATTGAGTTGGTGATGCCATCCAACTATCTAACCCTCTGTCATTCCCTTCTCCTCATACCCTTAATCTTTCCCAGCATCAGGGTCTTTTCAAATGAGTCAGTTCTCCGCATGAGGTGGCCAAAGTATTGAAGTTTCAGCTTCAACATCAGTCCTTCCAATGAACACCTGGGATTGATCTCCTTTAGGATGGACTGGTTGGATCTCCTTGCAGTCCAAGAGACTCTCAAGAGTCTTCTCCAACACCATAGTTCAAAAGCATCAATTCTTCGACACTCAGCTTTCTTTATAACCCAACTCTCACATCCATAAGTGGCTACTGGAAAAACCATAGCCTTGACTAGATGGACCTTTGTTGGCAAAGTAATGTCTCTGCTCTTTAATATGCTGTCTAGGTTGGTCATAACTTTCCTTCCAAGGAGTAAGTGTCTTTTAATTTCATGGCTGGATTCACCATCTGCAGTGACTTTGAAGCCCAGAAAAATAAAGTTAACCACTGTTTCCACTGTCTCCCCATCTATTGGCCATAAAGTGATGGGACCAGATGCCATGATCTTAAGTTTTCTGAATGTTGAGCTTTAAGCCAATTTTTTCACTCTCCTCTTTCACTTTGATCAAGAGACTCTTTAGTACTTCTTCACATTCTGCCATAAGGGTGGTGTCAGCTGCATATCTGAGGTTATTGATATTTCTACTGGCAATCTTGATTCCAGCTTGTGCTTCCTCCAGCCCAGTGTTTCTCCTGTTATACTCTGCATATAAGTTAAATATAAGCAGGGTGACAATATACAGCCTTGACTTACTTCTTTTCCTATTTGGAACCAGTCTGTTGTTCCATGATCAGTTCTACCTGTTGCTTCCTAACCTGCATACAGGTTTCTCAAGAGGCAGGTCAAGTGGTCTGGTAGTCCCATCTTTTTAAGAATTTTCCACAGTTTGTTGTGAGCCACACAGTCGAAGGCTTTGACATGATCAATAAAGCAGAAGTAGATTTTTTTTTTGGCACTCTCTAGCTTTTTCAATGATCCAATAGATGTTGGCAATTTGAACTCTCGTTCCTCTGCCTTTTCTAAATCCAGCTTGTTCTAAATCCAGCTTGATTCTAAATCCAGCTTGAACATCTGGAAGTTCACAGTTCACGTATTGCTGAAGCCTGGCTTGGAGAATTTTGAGCATTATTTTACTAGCATGTGAGATGAGTGCAATTGTGTGGTAGTTTGATCATTATTTGGCATTGTCTTTCTTTGGGATTGGAGTGAAAACTGAAATTTTCCAGTCCTGTGGCCACTGCTGAATTTTCCAAATTTGCTGGTGTATTGAGTGCAGCACTTTCACAGCATTATCTTTCAGGATTTGAAATAGCTCAACTGGAATTCTATCACCTCCACTAGCTTTGTTCATAGTGATGCTTTCTTACCTTTGTCATGTACTAAACATGAGAAAATATTAGCTGATTACCAGTCTCAAATGTATCTGCAAACTTATTTCCCCTTTACATGATCCAGAAGCTATTATTTTACCTTATTTGTGGCTAGACCCAAAGAATAGAAACTGTCTTATAGGCAGCCATTTGACGTAAAAGCCAGAAAACTCAGTGGTCCCTCTGTATCCTAATTTTGTTTCCAAACTGTAGATTTTTGAACACTTTTTTGAAGGGAAAAATAAACACTGGGTGGCCACAGCACTTCTTTAACAGTATTTACTAATACATGCCCAGAATTGCCACATGGTGCCAGGTTAAAGTCTGTAAAAGTCAGTTTACCTCACTGAGGTCTCCTCTCTTTGGAGTGTTCCCTCCTCAAGGTGTCCACTTTTCCAGTTCTCTGTCTTCCACCAGTTGATTTTATGTTATAAATTATTTTTTCCTAGTAGTTTTGATAGGCCTCTGCTAGCTAATAATCCCTCATGGAAGTTGAAGTCTTACTTTATTTTATTTTTCAACCTAAAAATATGTAACACAATTTTTTAACTTTACAGATAAAAACAACTGAAGAAAACAATAAAATGTCCAACAATGGCCTGTCTGCTATTGTGGTGTTTAGGTGCTAAGACTAGTACAGTCTTGATATTTAGACTGTAAGTTTTCACATTAGACCATTCTGACATAAATAACATAATTACATCTTTGCTTATAGAAAGTGCTGAGAAAGTTAAAGACTTATAGATACTTTATAACTTATAAAGAAACTTCATAAATTGCTGTCTAAAAATTCTTTAACTTCAGAACATTAATCACTGGTCAAATAATAGTTTGTCCTGTAACAGACAACTTAAAATAATTTCTTTCTAATATTCCATAAGTGAACAATACTAGCTGGAAATTTGATTAACAATATAACTATATTTTTAGATTATGAATTATGTATAACTCCTGTAATAAAGCACTGTAGATTTTAAAATCTAAAATCCTTTAATAATTTAATTTTTTTGTAATATGTATAAAAATGGAAACAACAGTGGATATTTTTAGAAATACCAGTAGCTAAAAGATAAGAGTCATGAAGAGTTTAGATCAATAGTTTAAGATTTCATAAAAGCACAAGCAATTCCTGTAGTGCCTAGATGATGATTCTAAGCTTGGGTTTATCCTAAGAATTCAAGCCTTTGACATCCCTTTAGGAATTCGCTAATAATTTCTATAAGTTCTTCATGCAATCGAAAGTTATTTAAAAGCTACTGTTTTATCCTTAAAATGAATTTATATTCCACTGCTTGAAGTTGGGCTAGTGTGGTAAAAATGGTCCTTTTAGGCAGCCATTTGAGATAAAAACCAGAAAATTCAATTGTCCCTCTTTATTCCTGAAATTATAGCTCAATTGTACATCCCTGAATTTTATTTTTGAAAGAGAAAATGAAGAGTGACTGGACACAACATTTCTTTCATTATATTTACTAATTCTTTTCAAATGTACTACCTTGCAGATGCACAATCCTCAGCCTTAAACTGCCCATTTGTGAAAAGAACACCAATAAAAATCTCATTTCCTGAAAACTGAAGAGACAAAGAGAGTACTTTTGACTTCTTCTGATATTATAATTCTGAAGGTTAACAATTCAGATTGATCCCTATAAAGCAATAGAGAATAATGCATAAGAACAAAGAGGCTGGAAGCTTGATAGCATATAATGCAGTCCCTGCATTCCACCTATTGATTGTAAAACTTGCACTAACTGCCCAGGTCTTAGTTTCTCTATTTGTGAACAGAGATAACAATAGTAACTTGTTTCATTGGTTTATTGTAAGAATTAAGTATTTTAATATTTAAAATCTATTATAACATTACTTATCACATAGTAAGTGCTCAATGAGTGATAGTTGTTTTCTGATGTACAGTGCATGCTTGAAAGCTTAGTGAAGGTAGTGTTTATGTGTGTGTGTATATGCGCAGGTAATCAGTCATGTCAAGCTCATTGCAACCCCATGGATTGTAGCCCACTAGGCTCCTCTGTCCATGGAATTTTCCAGGCAGGAATACTGGAGGGGGTTGCCATTTCCTCCTCCATGAAAGGCACTGTGTAGCATCAACTAATTGAGATGATTTTATTAGTGACAGACACCAGACATTTAATATCATGTGTAAACATACATTGGAAGTGCTCAAACAGGAGATGGCAAGAGAAAACGTCGACATTTTAGGAATCAGAGAACTAAAATGGACTGGAATGGGTGAATTTAACTCAAATAATCATTATATCTACTCCTGTGGGCAAGAATCCCTTAGAAGAAATGCAGTAGCCATCATGGTCAACAAAAGAGTCCAAATTGCAGTAATTGGATGCAAACTCAAAAATGGCAGAATCACCTCAGTTCATTTCCTGTGCAAACCTTTCAATATCACAGTAATCCAAGTCTATGCCCCAATCAGTAATGCTGAAGAAGCTGAAGTTGAACAGTTCTATGAAGACCTACAAGACCTTCTAGAACTAACATCCAAAAAAGATGTCCTTTTCATTATAGGGGACTGAAATGGAAAAGTGGGAAGTTAAGAAATACCTGGAGTAACAGGCAAATTTGGCCCTGGAGTACAGAATGAAGTGGGGCAAATGCTAATAGGGTTTTGCCAAGAGAACACACTGGTCATAGCAAACAGCCTTTTCCAACAACACAAGAGAAGACTCTACACATGAACATCACCAGGTGGTCAGTACTGCAATGGGATTGATTATAGTCTTTGCAGCCAAAGATGGACAAGCTCTATACAGCCAGCAAAAACAAGACCAGGAGCTGACTATAGCTCAGATCATGAACTCCTTAAGGCCAAATTCAGACTTAAAATGAAGAAAGTAGGAAAAACCACAAGACCATTCAGATATGACATAAATCGAATACCCTACGATTATACAGTAGAAATAACAAATAGATTCAAGGGATTAGGTCTGATAGACAGAGTGCCTGAAGAAATATGGATGGAGGTTCGTGACATTGTACAGGAGGCAGTGATCAAGACCACCCCCAAGAAAAAATACTGCAAAAAGGCAAAATAGTTGTCTGAGGAGGCCTTACAAATAGCTATGAAAAGAAGAGAGGCAAAAGGCAAAGGAGAAAGGGAAAGATATACCCATTTCAATGCAGAGTTCCAAAGAATAGCAAGGAGAGATAAGAAAGCCTAAGCCTTCATCAGTGATCAATGCAAAGAAATAGAGGGAAACAATAGAATGGGAAAGACTAGAGATCTCTTCAAAAAAATTAGAGATACCAAGGGAACATTTCATGCAAACATGGGCACAATAAAAGACAGAAATAGTATGTCCCTAACAGAAACAGAAGATATTAAGAAGAGATGGCAAGAATATACAGAAAAACTATACAAAAAAAGGTCACACGATGGTGTGATCACTCAACTAGAGCCAGACATCCTAGAATGCAAAGTCAAGTGGGCCTTAGAAAGCATCACTATGTACAAAGCTAGTGGAGGTGATGGAATTCCCGTTGAGCTATTACAAATCCTGAAAGATGATGCTGTGAAAGTGCTGCACTCAATATGCCAGCAAATTTGGAAAGCTCAGCAGTGGCCACAGGACTGGAAAAGGTCAGTTTTCATTCCAACCCCAAAGAAAGGCAATGCCAAAGAATGCTCAAACTACCACACAATTGCACTCATCTCACACGCTAGCAAAGAAATGCTCAAAATTCTCTAAGCCAGACTTCAACAGTACATCAATTGTCAACTTCCAGATGTTCAAGTGGATTTAGAAAAGACAGAGGAACCAAAGATCAAATTGCCAGCATCTGTTGGATCATCAAAAAAGCAAGAGAGTTCCAGAAAAATATCTACTTCTGCTTTATTGACTATGCCAAAGCCTTTGACTGTGTGGATCACATGGGAATATCAGACCACCTGACCTGCCTCATGAGAAATCTGTATGCAAGTCAAGAAGCAACAGTTAGAACTGAAGATGGAACAACAGATTGGTTTCAAATCAGTAAAAATCAGGAAAAGAGTATGTGAAGGCTGTATATTGTTAGTCTGCTTATTTAAGTTATACGTCGAGTACATCATGAGAAATGCTGGGCTGGATGAAGCACAAGTTGGAATCAAGATTGTTGGGAGAAATATCAGTAACCTCAGATATGCAGATGACACCAAGCTTATGGCAGAAAGCAAAGAAGAACTAAAGAGTGTCTTGATGAAAATGAAAGAGGAGAGTGAAAATGTTGGCTTAAAATTCAACATTCAGAAAACTAAGATCATGGCCTCTGGTCTCATCACTCCATGGCAAATAAACGGGGAAATGGTGGAAACAGTGACAGACTTTATTTTTTTGTTCTCTGAAATTACTGCAGATGTTGACTGCTGTCATGAAATTAAAAGACGCTCCTTGGAAGAAAAGTTGTGAGCAACCTAGACAGCATATTAAAAGGCAGGGACATTACTTTGCCAACAAAGGTCCATCTAGTTAAAGCTATGGTTTCTCCAGTAGTAATGTATGGATATGAGAGTTTGACTATAAAGAAAGTTTAGTGCCCATTAATAGATGCTTTTGAACTGTGGTGTTGGAGAAGACTCTTGAGAGTCCCTTGGACAGAAGAGATCAAACCAGTCAATCCTAAAGGAAATCAGTCCTGAATATTCATTGGAAGGACCGATGTTGAAGCTGAAGCTCCAATATTTTGGCCACCTGATGTGAAGAGCTGACTCATTGGAAAAGACCCTGATGCTGGGAAAGGTTGAAGACCGGAGGAGAAGGGGACAACAGAAGATGAGATGATTGGATGTCGTCACCGAATCAATGGACATGAGTTTGAATACACTCCAGGAGTTGGTTTTGGACAGGGAGGACTGGCGTGCTGTAGTCCATGGGGTCGCAAAGACTTGGACATGACTGAGGGACTGAACTGAACTGAAGTGAATATACATACAGACACATATTTACTCTTTAAAGTTATGTGATCATTATGATAAATGTACATGTATACACTATGTAAATCATAGTTATCATCATCATCATATTTATCCTTGCTGTCAAATACTGAATGCTTACAATTTGCCAGGCATTTTGCATTAATATCTCTTTTTATCCTTAGAACAGCTGTTTGAGATGGGAACTATTATTATGACTATATTAATGAGGCATAGAGAGGTTAAGTAAGTTACTTGTCATATCTAGAAATAACAAAACAAGGATCAAACTGAGTCCTTACTTGACCCTAAAGGCAGTTCTCATAATCACTTCACTGCCTAAGTAATAATGAGATCAGTTTATATAGTAAAACTGTAGAGTTGGATTAATTATGTGGAGAAGTTAATTGTTAAATGAAAGTCTTATAGGAAATTTTGCTCTTCTGCTGCTGCTGGGGAAAAAAAAAGTTTGAAATGAATTGCTCTTCCCTCCACATTCTCTTTAGCTTTTCACAGGTACTTTTTTTTTTTTTTTAACTTGTTTTTCAACTCTGAACAGCATACTTGACATATATTGGAAAATCAATTTTCTTTTCTTTTAAGCCAAGAGACTTACTGGCAGTAGCATTAAAACCTACAAATCACAAAAACACTCTGAAATTTACCATCTAAAGAGACAGACTTTATTTACCTAGTTAATAACATGGTACTTCATGGCTCCAATCCTCCAGAAAGAAGATTGGTTGGGCTGGACTACATTTTATTGACACTGACACTGGTAAATAAAAAGAAAAAAAAAAAAAAAACCTGAAAAGTATCATGTTCTATCATCCAAGTTAGTATTTACAGAAAAGAATCATAATCAAATATTTTCTTCACAAGATAACTTTTATTAAAATTTATTTAAATACTTTTAGAAAGCCTTATATTAACATTCTCTACTAGAAGAAAAAATGATTTAGTGTGATAAAATGACACAGTGATATGTCCCTTTTATATAGTATAGGAGGTACTGATTTGAGATTTATTCACTTACTAATTTATTGTCTTATATTTAGAGTAACCTTGGGAAATGATATAGTTTTCCTGGGTTCCATTTTTTTTTTTTTTTCTGTTAAAATAGACTACCCGAGAATAGGTTCTATACATTCCTAAGTCTTCTGACTCCTTTCCTTTGGTGCATGAAACATAGCATTGTGTTTAAGGAAGTGCTGCAAAAGGCAGGAAGCCCTTTGCTTGTCATGTAATCAGGCAAGGTGAAAAACTGGCTACGTAACAGACCTTTTTAAATATTTTACTACAGTCCTAATATAGTGCTTACAAGAAGGAACTCTCAGGATATGGAATTAAAATCAGCATTTGTGAGTGAAGCATGCAGGAATCAAGGAAATACAGACTGGTTTGAAAAGTGAAAGTGTTTGTTACTCAGTCATGTCCAACTTTGTGATCCCATGGACTGTAACCCACCGGGCTCCTCTGTCCATAGACTCTCCAGGCAAGCATACCTGGAGTGGGTTGCCATTCCCTTCTCCAGGGGATCTTCCAGACCCCTTCCGGATCCCTGGATCAAACCCAGGTCTCCTGCACTTCAGGCAGATTCTTCACATTCTGAACTACCAGGAAGGCACCACAGACAACTTTAAGCATCTGTCTAAGAAGCCCATTCCAAGAAAACCTAGAGAATGTGTGACTGGTGAAGATTTTGAAATTCTTCAAGATGGTGTACTAAAGGTACAGGTTTAAGAATGAACTGATTTCAAAGACCTGGATGCAGAGATTAAGAAGGTACATTTCAGCATTAAGGAGATCTGCAACATGTTCACCATCCAGCTTAATGAAAGGCTAAATTTGTCCTGTAGAGTTGTCTCTATAGGTGATTTATTTAGTCTCTTTTTATTCAAATGTGGACATCAGTTTGTCACAAGTCCCATCATTCACTGTTGCCATATGTCTTGCTTGGAACACTTAACACTTTCACTTAACCATATTTTATGATCCAGGCAGAGTCACTGCCTCACCTCCTCTTAATCTTCTAGTTACTCATCTGGATGAAATTAAGAACACTGGAAAAATAATATTTAGTCCACTGTAACATAATTCTGAACAAGTTAATAAATTGGAAAATGTATTTCTCTGTTCATCTGTTTATGCAGTTTTAATACATCAGAAGTTATTTGTTTTGTTTTGTTTTTTTTATGATAGAGGAATATATAGAAGGAATACATTGTTTCAAAAAGATTCAGACTACTCAGAAATTAGTACCTTGCTTGAACTCTTATGTGATTTTGAAGGAACTGTAAGATCTTCTGAAAAGAAAATACATTCATTTATCTCAGAATCGTTAATAAGAGATGGCAAAATCCCATATAGTAGGAGGTGCTCAAGAAATAAAACTTTAATAGTAATCTAATCAAATCATTACCTAATTTATCTATTTCTAATATGTAACCACTTTGCAAAATATTATGTCAGAGGCCTATAAAATTCCTTGAATAGAATTAAATATATTGGCAAATTAGAGGAAACTACTACAACCTGAAGGGTCATATCAAGACGGGTATAGTTGATTTGCCTAAGAATAAAGCTGTGTTTGAAAGCAAAACTGCTGGCTAGGTAGCAAGTGTCAAAGAGATAGGATCTTCAAAATGAGTTGACATTCTCTGAGGATTGCCTGGGAAAATGAACAAAGAGGACCTGTATAATGCTTGACTTCCTAGAGCCAGTCAGTATTTTGCAATAACCAAATGGGAAAAGAATTTGAAAAAGGCTACATGTATTTGTATCACTGAATCACATCACTGTACACCTGAAACTAACACAACATTGTTAACCAGCTATACTCCAATATAAAATTAAAAAAAAAAATGTAAGTGTTGCATTGCTACATAGAGAAAATAGAAGTCAATATGTTAAAAAGGCACACCTATTTGAAAATGACTTTATTATAATGATATAACATGTCAACATTTTCTTGTGTAGCTCATTTTAAGTCTTTAGTGCCTTATATTAACAGAAGGTGATAATGATATTAAGTGACAAATTGCAGTTGCAATTTTTCAGATATTGCTCTTAATCCTTTACATATCCTATTTCATTGAATTCTAATTAAGTACTCATTATACAGAGAGTGAAAGAGACACAAGAAAAATATGTGCAAGGTTACAGATTTAGACAATGGTCTTGCCAGTACCTATGAAAGCTTTATCTACTAAAGGCATTTTTCCTAAAACTATTTCACTCCCAGGTATATACCAAACAATAATGAGTACTTAAGTTCACCAGAAGATTTTTATAGTAAAAATAGTAAGCATCATGGTTCTATATATTAAAAGATGCCACAAGCAATGAAAAAGAACAAACTGTTTCTATGTGTAATAACATAGATTTGTTAAAGATAGATGGTGGGTTTAAGAATTTTTCTAATGAAATTATCTGTATTTTTCTATGTGCTTTATTTTCTTTTTTGACAAGTGACACTAAATATTGCTTCAGATCAGATCAGTCGCTCAGTCATGTCCGACTCTTTGCGACCCCATGAATCGCAGCACGCCGGGCCTCCCTGTCCATCACCAACTCCCAGAGTTCACTCAGACTCAACGTCCATCAAGTCAGTGATGCCATCCAGCCATCTCATCCTCTGTCATCCCCTTCTCCTCCTGCCCCCAATCCCTCCCAGCATCAGAGTCTTTTCCAATGAGTCAACTCTTTGCATGAGGTGGCCAAAGTACTGGAGTTTCAGCTTTAGCATCATTCCCTCCAAAGAAATCCCAGGGCTGATCTCCTTCAGAAAGGGACTGGTTGGATCTCCTTGCAGTCCAAGGGACTCTCAAGAGTCTTCTCCAACACCACAGTTCAAAAGCCATCAATTCTTCGGCGCTCAGCCTTCTTCACAGTCCAACTCTCACATCCATACATGACCACAGGAAAAACCATAGCCTGGACTAGATGAACCTTTGTTGGCAAAGTAATGTCTCTGCTTTTGAATATGCTATCTAGGTTGGTCATAACTTTCCTTCCAAGGAGCATGTGTCTTTTAATTTCATGGCTGCAGTCATCATCCGCAGTGATTTGGGAGCCTAAGAAAATGAAATTCGATACTGTTTTCACTTTACCCCATCTATTTGCCATGAAGTAATGTGACCAGATACCATGATCTTAGTTTTCTCGATTCTGAGTTTTAAGCCAGCTTTTTCACTCTCCTCTTTACCTTCATCAAGAGGCTCTTTAGTTCCTTTTCACTTTCTGCCATTAAAGTGTCATCATCTACATATCTAAGGTTGCTATTATTTCTCCTGGCAGTCTTGATTCCAGCTTGTGAGTGGTCCAGCCCAGCATTTCATATGATGTACTCTGCATACAAATTAAATAAACAGGGTGACAATATACAGCCTTGACATACCCATTTCCCAGTTTTGAAGAAGTCAGTTGTTCCATGTCGAGTTCTAACTGTTGCTTCTTGTCCTGCAAACTGGTTTCTCAAGAGGCAGATTAGGTGGCCTGGTATTCCCATCTCTTTAAGAATTTTCTACAGTTTTTTGTGATCCACACAGAGAAGGCAATGGCACCGCACTCCAGTACTCTTGCCTGGAAAATCCCATAGATGGAGGAGGCTGGAAGGCTGCAGTCCATGGGGTCGCTGAAGGTCAGATACAACTGAGTGACTGAGCGACTTCACTTTCACTTTCATGCATTGGAGAAGGAAATGGCAACCCACTC